>NW_028154219.1:0-1339067 GCF_964211835.1 Anser anser | reverse complement strand
CTGGTCCTAGAAAGGAAAGCTATTAAATTATCTGGAAACAATTTAGCTCTGATAAATTATTTTGTAAATTACACATTACCCCCTCCTTCCCTGGTCTTAGCTGTTCTTGCTCCAAAACTTTGCATGGTGTTGATGTCAAACTAACAGGCCCACACTTGTCTGGATGACTCTTTACCCTCTTCTGGACAGAGGTGTATTTGTTACTCTCCCATTCTGGGGACTATCCCTGATTTGCACAATTGTTATGCATTTTTCCTACTTGACTTGTTGTTCTGTGTGCCAATGCTGTTAATAGGCTAGGTAGATATCAGCTTTTCATTTTTCACTTGAATCGCTATAGATTGTTATTTCACCTCAGATGATGTTGCGCCTAGTGCCCTACCCTCCTTTTCAATGGGAGTCCTGTCACTGCCCTTAATATCACATTGTTGTTGCTGTTAGATGCAGGAAATAAGATTTGCAGCATTTGAGACATCAGTAACTTTTGATCTATTTTTGCCTCAAGTGTGCAACTGTCCTAATTTGTTCTCTTTGTTCCCCCTGGTTTCTGTGGCTTAAGTACCACTTACTATTATTGTTTAATTTCCTATGTGAAGGAGGTTTTTGGTCATTCTTACTTTATTTCTGCAGGTTTTAACCTCTGAAACATGCCTTTTCTCATCGCTTTTTTCCTCTTTGAATTTTGAATTTTAACTATGCCTTCTCTGCACTCAAGTCCCAGAGCTGCTTAGTCAGACTCAATTATTCATTTCCTTAGATTTCAAAGTTTGCATTTCTAAGCCTCAAAACCTTCATTCTAAACCTGGTTTTGTCTGTCGTGAAATGTAAAATGAGAAAAGTCAGCTCATGATCACACTTTATTCAAATTTTACTACATTTAAACCCATACAGGAGCCAAGTCTAAAATGGTCTTATATTTTTTCACTTTTGGGAAGAAATCCATCACATAGTACACCTCTATGAACATAAGTGGTAATTATCTTTCAATCTTTTGCTGGGAAGTTAAAGTCTCCCATAATTCCCATTATTGTTTACGTGTCTGATAACTGTACAGAGAGAATTCACTATTAGACTGGAGCTAAGAGCAAAGAGCAGGCTAGCAAGGCTGTCTATCTTTAGCAGTGATTTGCACAAAACCACTCTTTTGCTGACCCATAACATTTAATTTCTCCATCCTCTGCTTCTTGCTAACACAAAGCACCATCTTATTCCATCCATTTGCCTTGGTTTCCAGCCTTCCTGAGATTTATCAGTACTTGTATGACATTCATGCCTTTGTTTCACCCTTCCTGTGTTGACACTTGTCATAACAGTTTTAGATCCTGAACATGATCATCTCAAAGTTTGCCTGACAGTTAGGTCTTCCTCACATTGTCATAGAGTATCAGGTCTCTACCACTTGAAATAGATTGGATTGGATTAGATTATTGGCACCGTCTCTTGTGCTGGTAGTCCATTATCTTCACAGTCCGTACAACTGGCCATCAGTGAACATGAAGTGGCCTTATCCTGCCCATTTACCTTTCTGGAAATCAGCCACTCTCTCTGCCTAGAACAGGGAATGGATTTTCCTCACCTTTCTTCAAAAGCTCTGAAGTTTTCTGTGATCTTTCCAATTGTACGGTATGATAAGCTTTTGCTGCCACTGAAGGGTAGAAGTCATTATGAATAGTGCCAACAAAACAGAAACATAACAATGAAAACGATATTTTAATTCAGAATAGGTATTTGAAAAGTTCACCTTTTCTAGCACAAATGGGGAAAAGAAAAAAAGGAAGGAAAAAAAAAAAAAAAAGCAGTCCTAAAACATCAAAACTGTGGCCAAAGAATTAGAAGAAACACTATTTTTCCAAAGCTGCAATGTTTTCCATTCATCTGGCTGGGCCAGCAGAGCACTGGAGACCTGGATGCACTGTACTCATGGCTGGTTCCCCTAAATGACCTGCAGGGAGATCTTCTTCTCTCTATCCCTCTGTTTCTCCTTTCAATCTCTGTTTTGTCTGTTTGTATCACTAGCTCTTAAATCGCCACTGATATATGCACGTGCAGCACCCAGCACAACCTTGTTTCAGGCTCCAGCGGGACCTTTAGGCATTACCATCCTGTAAACAAATAACAATGATAGTGAGTGTAATTACAATCGTCAAACTATTCCAGCTCCACATCATTAGCCATGCCCTGAGCTAAATAACATTTTAATCAGTTTGATATGTCATCTGTGGCTTTCTTCACTGTCACTTGCAATCCAGCAAACTCCTTCCTTCACGTTTCTAGATTAGACAGAGGGTTCTCAACTGCAGACATCCAATTCCCTGTTCAGGAAGCAGCGAGACCTTTCCTCTTCTCACAGATTTAAGATGATAGCCAAGCATCATGAGACACAGTGCGTATGTCTCCTAGGCCCATCCCATGAGAGCAGGACATTTACCACACATGAGAAGAAGACTTAATGCAGTGGCAAAGCAAAATACTCAGTGTCAAAGCCATGTCTAGATGATCATTAAAGACAGATCAAAATTACCCAATACAGGAGGAAAATCTATCGTTTGTAGAAGATTATGTTCTCTGATTATTAGTTTCAAAATTAGTTTTTCCTTTGGATTTCCTCTGAACTTAAACTTAGTTTGGAATGCCTTTGGTTTTGAATATTTCTGAAATCGTATTACTTCTCCTAAGTAAGTTGCTAGTCTGTTCTGTTTACGTGAAATTCGAATAATATTGTGAAGTATCTGCCATCAGTTTTACTGTGTGCCAGGCTGAGTTCCCTGATGAATTTCAAATTTCAGATATGAAACAGTAAAGGTTAAAAAAAAAAAATGTTACAAAGGGTACTTCATGCAGTAGCATAAACTTCTGTTTTCTCAAAACTTGTATCAGTTCATCTCACCAGGACCAGCAGGGGAAGCACACTCTGCCTAGGCACTGGCAAAGGGACACAGTGAGAGTGTAGGGTCTCTTGCTGGGGCCATTCAAAATTTGACTGTACAAGCCCCTGAGCAATATGACAGGGCTTTAAAAATGGCCCTGCTTGAAGTACGCGGGTGATCTGGAGACCTCTAAGGTGCTTTCCAACAAAAGCTTTTCTATAATTGTATGAAATCACCTGCAATAGATTAACCCTGGTCATTATTCCTATCACAGGAAATAACTGTGACACCTGGGTAACAGGTGAGCTTACTGCGACACCAGGGAGAGCCTTCCTGTACTTAAAGGCAACCTGTAGGAAAGCTGGGGAGGGAGTCTTTATCAGGGCCTGGAGTGACAGGACAAGGAGTAACCGCTTTAAACTGAAAAGTAGCACCCAGAAAGAACGGAGTCACGCAACAGGATTCATTTCCAAAACCACCTCATAGACACCTGGGCCAAAGAGCAGGGCCTTGAGCGGGTATATCACAATGGCAGAGTTCATTTCCTTCCCAGTAGCTGGCACGTGCCGTTTTTTGGGATTTCGGGGCTACAGTGAGCTGCTAAGAGGGATGTCTTAGCTCTTGCAGGGCAGTGCTTCCACTAAGGCCAGGACTTTTCTGCATCTTCTACTGCCCTGCAAGCGAGGATGCTTGGGGCACACAGGAAGCTGGGAGGGGACACAGCTGCAGGGATTCCATAAGGCACAAGCAAATGCAGCCTTGGCTTGGTGACACTTTCTCTTGATTACTGCTCAACACAAATTACCTCGAGCAAGTCTACTGTGAGGACTAAAGGAAAGAGACGTATGGATGCTGCTAAGCTCTTCTAGCTTGTACCAGGTAGGAAAGATACCTCTGTAGCAGGCGTGAAGAGGATAGCACTAATTAATTAGATGAGAAGCGGAGGAAAGGCACTTAGAGGTAGTGAAAAGCAGTTAATGTGATGTTCCGGGGAAGCTTCAGTCTGCTTAAGGAGCAGCAAGAACAAGCCTAAAGTCATAGCCAAATACAAGAAAGAGAGGAGGACACGCAGCATGAGAAGCTCCCGAGAGAAAGGAGCTCTGTTTTGGGTAAAAATCAGTCCCTTTTTCTATCATGGAGACATCCAAGGGCGTAGGACACGTGCACTTCAGGGAACCAAGAGATGCTGTGCATTTCTCTCGTCCCCCTGACACAGCCACTAGGTGACGAGGCTTCCAATTCTCTCTAAAGAAACCTTGCTTTCTCAGGCCCAGGTGTCCAGCTGCACACCAAGGACGTCCCTGGCTCCCAGGCACAGTTCCCAGGCCCAAGGCCGAGCTCCGCTCCGAACCCCCATTCCAGCAGACCTTGCTCCTGGCATTGTGGAGCAGCCATTTCATGTCAGCCTTTTCTCCTGGCAGTCAGCTTAGCGCCGTAACCTCTGCCATCGGGGCGCCCGAGAGCCGTGTGAGGTCAGCAGAGAGTCACTGTCAGCCTTTGACCTCACAAAGGTGGGTGGCCATAAGTGCCCTGAGCGTCCAGCTCGCATTGAGTACTGCTGGTGGCACTCGAGGCGTGGAGGTCTGCATGGTGCAATGGGAGACGCCGATGTCCTGCTGCTGGAACAAGAGGCGCTGATGTGCTGCTGGTGCAGGAGGAGACGTGAAGGTGCTGCTGCTTAGAGGTGCTGAGGGGCGGGCAGCCTCAGCGGGCAGCTGAATCAGAGGGCAGGGAAGCCAAGCAGCTTCCTTCTCTGGGGAAGGGGGCACAGAGAAAGTGATTGGAAATGGGGTACAAGCCCTCAGCCTCTAAAAGCAATCCCTCAGATGTTTAGGCATAGTAAAGTTAGGTATATCTATTTGACTCTAGACCCCAACATGTTTGTTAGTGTTCTGGTTTGTCCACTGCTTTCTTGTGGGGGATTTGAGTTGGCCATTACTCTTTAGGTGAATGCTGACTTCATATCTATGGTGCACTTTATTCTTAAAATGGGAAGTTTCTACCAATTTCCCGTCCAAACTTGCTCATAAGCCAACTGCAGTCATCATTTCAGATGTGTCTCCCAACTTACACATTTCCTATTTCTCCTTGATATTTACTCAAGAAATTCATTTACGTAGAGACAACATATTCTTCTCTCAACTGGCATCTGGCTGGGCAGAATGATGTCCTTTCATTCCCTTCCAGGCAATAGGCAACTTGTTCCTTCTGTCTTGTGAACTCTTCCTCCTAAGTTCAATGTGAATACAAGTGGCAGAACTGTGCCTCATGTCTCAAATGAGTGTCAGGGCTGCCTTGTCCAGTGTATTCATACTGGAGGGAAAAAAAAATGAATAGCCATACACACTATATAACCACTAAACTTTTTCAGTCCTCCTTGTGCTAACAGTGCATGAACGTGAGGTTTTGTTGTCATTTTTGTTTGTTTGTTTGTTTGCTTGCTTTAAACTCCTGACTGCCATATAGCAAACATGACCAAAAAACACCCTTTTTTGAGAATCTCTGAGAATGGCTCTGCTTTGTATTATCACCTGTCACTTCACCTGAACCATTTCAATCACAAGCGATATCCTTCTGTCAGGCTTGGTAGTACTTCCCAACCTTATGTCCCCTGCAAATCTCAAAGCTCATGTGTAATTTTTAATCTTCAGCCACCATGTCCATACCGAACATATCTAACTTTGAAGTCAGCTCTGCCCTGAATAGGAGGTTGGGTTTTCAGAGGTCCCTTCCAGCCTACATTTCTCCATGAGTCTTTGCCTCCTTAGCAGCTGCAGTTTCAGAACTGTCTCTGAGAATTACCATAGGTAACGACTCCTTTGCTGGTAAGTCCCTCTTCAGTGTGAACAATTGTAAATTCCCTTTATTCACTTGCAGCCCCAAAGCCCAAATCCGTAGATAATGTATCAGAAGCTCACAGAAAGTGAAATAGATGTAATTCATCCCCTGTGTAGGGAAGAACTGGTCCTAGAAAGGAAAGCTATTAAATTATCTGGAAACAATTTAGCTCTGATAAATTATTTTGTAAATTACACATTACCCCCTCCTTCCCTGGTCTTAGCTGTTCTTGCTCCAAAACTTTGCATGGTGTTGATGTCAAACTAACAGGCCCACACTTGTCTGGATGACTCTTTACCCTCTTCTGGACAGAGGTGTATTTGTTACTCTCCCATTCTGGGGACTATCCCTGATTTGCACAATTGTTATGCATTTTTCCTACTTGACTTGTTGTTCTGTGTGCCAATGCTGTTAATAGGCTAGGTAGATATCAGCTTTTCATTTTTCACTTGAATCGCTATAGATTGTTATTTCACCTCAGATGATGTTGCGCCTAGTGCCCTACCCTCCTTTTCAATGGGAGTCCTGTCACTGCCCTTAATATCACATTGTTGTTGCTGTTAGATGCAGGAAATAAGATTTGCAGCATTTGAGACATCAGTAACTTTTGATCTATTTTTGCCTCAAGTGTGCAACTGTCCTAATTTGTTCTCTTTGTTCCCCCTGGTTTCTGTGGCTTAAGTACCACTTACTATTATTGTTTAATTTCCTATGTGAAGGAGGTTTTTGGTCATTCTTACTTTATTTCTGCAGGTTTTAACCTCTGAAACATGCCTTTTCTCATCGCTTTTTTCCTCTTTGAATTTTGAATTTTAACTATGCCTTCTCTGCACTCAAGTCCCAGAGCTGCTTAGTCAGACTCAATTATTCATTTCCTTAGATTTCAAAGTTTGCATTTCTAAGCCTCAAAACCTTCATTCTAAACCTGGTTTTGTCTGTCGTGAAATGTAAAATGAGAAAAGTCAGCTCATGATCACACTTTATTCAAATTTTACTACATTTAAACCCATACAGGAGCCAAGTCTAAAATGGTCTTATATTTTTTCACTTTTGGGAAGAAATCCATCACATAGTATACCTCTGTGAACATAAGTGGTAATTATCTTTCAATCTTTTGCTGGGAAGTTAAAGTCTCCCATAATTCCCATTATTGTTTACGTGTCTGATAACTGTACAGAGAGAATTCACTATTAGACTGGAGCTAAGAGCAAAGAGCAGGCTAGCAAGGCTGTCTATCTTTAGCAGTGATTTGCACAAAACCACTCTTTTGCTGACCCATAACATTTAATTTCTCCATCCTCTGCTTCTTGCTAACACAAAGCACCATCTTATTCCATCCATTTGCCTTGGTTTCCAGCCTTCCTGAGATTTATCAGTACTTGTATGACATTCATGCCTTTGTTTCACCCTTCCTGTGTTGACACTTGTCATAACAGTTTTAGATCCTGAACATGATCATCTCAAAGTTTGCCTGACAGTTAGGTCTTCCTCACATTGTCATAGAGTATCAGGTCTCTACCACTTGAAATAGATTGGATTGGATTAGATTATTGGCACCGTCTCTTGTGCTGGTAGTCCATTATCTTCACAGTCCGTACAACTGGCCATCAGTGAACATGAAGTGGCCTTATCCTGCCCATTTACCTTTCTGGAAATCAGCCACTCTCTCTGCCTAGAACAGGGAATGGATTTTCCTCACCTTTCTTCAAAAGCTCTGAAGTTTTCTGTGATCTTTCCAATTGTACGGTATGATAAGCTTTTGCTGCCACTGAAGGGTAGAAGTCATTATGAATAGTGCCAACAAAACAGAAACATAACAATGAAAACGATATTTTAATTCAGAATAGGTATTTGAAAAGTTCACCTTTTCTAGCACAAATGGGGAAAAGAAAAAAAGGAAGGAAAAAAAAAAAAAAAAAGCAGTCCTAAAACATCAAAACTGTGGCCAAAGAATTAGAAGAAACACTATTTTTCCAAAGCTGCAATGTTTTCCATTCATCTGGCTGGGCCAGCAGAGCACTGGAGACCTGGATGCACTGTACTCATGGCTGGTTCCCCTAAATGACCTGCAGGGAGATCTTCTTCTCTCTATCCCTCTGTTTCTCCTTTCAATCTCTGTTTTGTCTGTTTGTATCACTAGCTCTTAAATCGCCACTGATATATGCACGTGCAGCACCCAGCACAACCTTGTTTCAGGCTCCAGCGGGACCTTTAGGCATTACCATCCTGTAAACAAATAACAATGATAGTGAGCGTAATTACAATCGTCAAACTATTCCAGCTCCACATCATTAGCCATGCCCTGAGCTAAATAACATTTTAATCAGTTTGATATGTCATCTGTGGCTTTCTTCACTGTCACTTGCAATCCAGCAAACTCCTTCCTTCACGTTTCTAGATTAGACAGAGGGTTCTCAACTGCAGACATCCAATTCCCTGTTCAGGAAGCAGCGAGACCTTTCCTCTTCTCACAGATTTAAGATGATAGCCAAGCATCATGAGACACAGTGCGTATGTCTCCTAGGCCCATCCCATGAGAGCAGGACATTTACCACACATGAGAAGAAGACTTAATGCAGTGGCAAAGCAAAATACTCAGTGTCAAAGCCATGTCTAGATGATCATTAAAGACAGATCAAAATTACCCAATACAGGAGGAAAATCTATCGTTTGTAGAAGATTATGTTCTCTGATTATTAGTTTCAAAATTAGTTTTTCCTTTGGATTTCCTCTGAACTTAAACTTAGTTTGGAATGCCTTTGGTTTTGAATATTTCTGAAATCGTATTACTTCTCCTAAGTAAGTTGCTAGTCTGTTCTGTTTACGTGAAATTCGAATAATATTGTGAAGTATCTGCCATCAGTTTTACTGTGTGCCAGGCTGAGTTCCCTGATGAATTTCAAATTTCAGATATGAAACAGTAAAGGTTAAAAAAAAAAAATGTTACAAAGGGTACTTCATGCAGTAGCATAAACTTCTGTTTTCTCAAAACTTGTATCAGTTCATCTCACCAGGACCAGCAGGGGAAGCACACTCTGCCTAGGCACTGGCAAAGGGACACAGTGAGAGTGTAGGGTCTCTTGCTGGGGCCATTCAAAATTTGACTGTACAAGCCCCTGAGCAATATGACAGGGCTTTAAAAATGGCCCTGCTTGAAGTACGCGGGTGATCTGGAGACCTCTAAGGTGCTTTCCAACAAAAGCTTTTCTATAATTGTATGAAATCACCTGCAATAGATTAACCCTGGTCATTATTCCTATCACAGGAAATAACTGTGACACCTGGGTAACAGGTGAGCTTACTGCGACACCAGGGAGAGCCTTCCTGTACTTAAAGGCAACCTGTAGGAAAGCTGGGGAGGGAGTCTTTATCAGGGCCTGGAGTGACAGGACAAGGAGTAACCGCTTTAAACTGAAAAGTAGCACCCAGAAAGAACGGAGTCACGCAACAGGATTCATTTCCAAAACCACCTCATAGACACCTGGGCCAAAGAGCAGGGCCTTGAGCGGGTATATCACAATGGCGGAGTTCATTTCCTTCCCAGTAGCTGGCACGTGCCGTTTTTTGGGATTTCGGGGCTACAGTGAGCTGCTAAGAGGGATGTCTTAGCTCTTGCAGGGCAGTGCTTCCACTAAGGCCAGGACTTTTCTGCATCTTCTACTGCCCTGCAAGCGAGGATGCTTGGGGCACACAGGAAGCTGGGAGCGGACACAGCTGCAGGGATTCCATAAGACACAAGCAAATGCAGCCTTGGCTTGGTGACACTTTCTCTTGATTACTGCTCAACACAAATTACCTCGAGCAAGTCTACTGTGAGGACTAAAGGAAAGAGACGTATGGATGCTGCTAAGCTCTTCTAGCTTGTACCAGGTAGGAAAGATACCTCTGTAGCAGGCGTGAAGAGGATAGCACTAATTAATTAGATGAGAAGCGGAGGAAAGGCACTTAGAGGTAGTGAAAAGCAGTTAATGTGATGTTCCGGGGAAGCTTCAGTCTGCTTAAGGAGTAGCAAGAACAAGCCTAAAGTCATAGCCAAATACAAGAAAGAGAGGAGGACACGCAGCATGAGAAGCTCCCGAGAGAAAGGAGCTCTGTTTTGGGTAAAAATCAGTCCCTTTTTCTATCATGGAGACATCCAAGGGCGTAGGACACGTGCACTTCAGGGAACCAAGAGATGCTGTGCATTTCTCTCGTCCCCCTGACACAGCCACTAGGTGACGATGCTTCCAATTCTCTCTAAAGAAACCTTGCTTTCTCAGGCCCAGGTGTCCAGCTGCACACCAAGGACGTCCCTGGCTCCCAGGCACAGTTCCCAGGCCCAAGGCCGAGCTCCGCTCCGAACCCCCATTCCAGCAGACCTTGCTCCTGGCATTGTGGAGCAGCCATTTCATGTCAGCCTTTTCTCCTGGCAGTCAGCTTAGCGCCGTAACCTCTGCCATCGGGGCGCCCGAGAGCCGTGTGAGGTCAGCAGAGAGTCACTGTCAGCCTTTGACCTCACAAAGGTGGGTGGCCATAAGTGCCCTGAGCGTCCAGCTCGCATTGAGTACTGCTGGTGGCACTCGAGGCGTGGAGGTCTGCATGGTGCAATGGGAGACGCCGATGTCCTGCTGCTGGAACAAGAGGCGCTGATGTGCTGCTGGTGCAGGAGGAGACGTGAAGGTGCTGCTGCTTAGAGGTGCTGAGGGGCGGGCAGCCTCAGCGGGCAGCTGAATCAGAGGGCAGGGAAGCCAAGCAGCTTCCTTCTCTGGGGAAGGGGGCACAGAGAAAGTGATTGGAAATGGGGTACAAGCCCTCAGCCTCTAAAAGCAATCCCTCAGATGTTTAGGCATAGTAAAGTTAGGTATATCTATTTGACTCTAGACCCCAACATGTTTGTTAGTGTTCTGGTTTGTCCACTGCTTTCTTGTGGGGGATTTGAGTTGGCCATTACTCTTTAGGTGAATGCTGACTTCATATCTATGGTGCACTTTATTCTTAAAATGGGAAGTTTCTACCAATTTCCCGTCCAAACTTGCTCATAAGCCAACTGCAGTCATCATTTCAGATGTGTCTCCCAACTTACACATTTCCTATTTCTCCTTGATATTTACTCAAGAAATTCATTTACGTAGAGACAACATATTCTTCTCTCAACTGGCATCTGGCTGGGCAGAATGATGTCCTTTCATTCCCTTCCAGGCAATAGGCAACTTGTTCCTTCTGTCTTGTGAACTCTTCCTCCTAAGTTCAATGTGAATACAAGTGGCAGAACTGTGCCTCATGTCTCAAATGAGTGTCAGGGCTGCCTTGTCCAGTGTATTCATACTGGAGGGAAAAAAAAATGAATAGCCATACACACTATATAACCACTAAACTTTTTCAGTCCTCCTTGTGCTAACAGTGCATGAACGTGAGGTTTTGTTGTCATTTTTGTTTGTTTGTTTGTTTGCTTGCTTTAAACTCCTGACTGCCATATAGCAAACATGACCAAAAAACACCCTTTTTTGAGAATCTCTGAGAATGGCTCTGCTTTGTATTATCACCTGTCACTTCACCTGAACCATTTCAATCACAAGCGATATCCTTCTGTCAGGCTTGGTAGTACTTCCCAACCTTATGTCCCCTGCAAATCTCAAAGCTCATGTGTAATTTTTAATCTTCAGCCACCATGTCCATACCGAACATATCTAACTTTGAAGTCAGCTCTGCCCTGAATAGGAGGTTGGGTTTTCAGAGGTCCCTTCCAGCCTACATTTCTCCATGAGTCTTTGCCTCCTTAGCAGCTGCAGTTTCAGAACTGTCTCTGAGAATTACCATAGGTAACGACTCCTTTGCTGGTAAGTCCCTCTTCAGTGTGAACAATTGTAAATTCCCTTTATTCACTTGCAGCCCCAAAGCCCAAATCCGTAGATAATGTATCAGAAGCTCACAGAAAGTGAAATAGATGTAATTCATCCCCTGTGTAGGGAAGAACTGGTCCTAGAAAGGAAAGCTATTAAATTATCTGGAAACAATTTAGCTCTGATAAATTATTTTGTAAATTACACATTACCCCCTCCTTCCCTGGTCTTAGCTGTTCTTGCTCCAAAACTTTGCATGGTGTTGATGTCAAACTAACAGGCCCACACTTGTCTGGATGACTCTTTACCCTCTTCTGGACAGAGGTGTATTTGTTACTCTCCCATTCTGGGGACTATCCCTGATTTGCACAATTGTTATGCATTTTTCCTACTTGACTTGTTGTTCTGTGTGCCAATGCTGTTAATAGGCTAGGTAGATATCAGCTTTTCATTTTTCACTTGAATCGCTATAGATTGTTATTTCACCTCAGATGATGTTGCGCCTAGTGCCCTACCCTCCTTTTCAATGGGAGTCCTGTCACTGCCCTTAATATCACATTGTTGTTGCTGTTAGATGCAGGAAATAAGATTTGCAGCATTTGAGACATCAGTAACTTTTGATCTATTTTTGCCTCAAGTGTGCAACTGTCCTAATTTGTTCTCTTTGTTCCCCCTGGTTTCTGTGGCTTAAGTACCACTTACTATTATTGTTTAATTTCCTATGTGAAGGAGGTTTTTGGTCATTCTTACTTTATTTCTGCAGGTTTTAACCTCTGAAACATGCCTTTTCTCATCGCTTTTTTCCTCTTTGAATTTTGAATTTTAACTATGCCTTCTCTGCACTCAAGTCCCAGAGCTGCTTAGTCAGACTCAATTATTCATTTCCTTAGATTTCAAAGTTTGCATTTCTAAGCCTCAAAACCTTCATTCTAAACCTGGTTTTGTCTGTCGTGAAATGTAAAATGAGAAAAGTCAGCTCATGATCACACTTTATTCAAATTTTACTACATTTAAACCCATACAGGAGCCAAGTCTAAAATGGTCTTATATTTTTTCACTTTTGGGAAGAAATCCATCACATAGTATACCTCTGTGAACATAAGTGGTAATTATCTTTCAATCTTTTGCTGGGAAGTTAAAGTCTCCCATAATTCCCATTATTGTTTACGTGTCTGATAACTGTACAGAGAGAATTCACTATTAGACTGGAGCTAAGAGCAAAGAGCAGGCTAGCAAGGCTGTCTATCTTTAGCAGTGATTTGCACAAAACCACTCTTTTGCTGACCCATAACATTTAATTTCTCCATCCTCTGCTTCTTGCTAACACAAAGCACCATCTTATTCCATCCATTTGCCTTGGTTTCCAGCCTTCCTGAGATTTATCAGTACTTGTATGACATTCATGCCTTTGTTTCACCCTTCCTGTGTTGACACTTGTCATAACAGTTTTAGATCCTGAACATGATCATCTCAAAGTTTGCCTGACAGTTAGGTCTTCCTCACATTGTCATAGAGTATCAGGTCTCTACCACTTGAAATAGATTGGATTGGATTAGATTATTGGCACCGTCTCTTGTGCTGGTAGTCCATTATCTTCACAGTCCGTACAACTGGCCATCAGTGAACATGAAGTGGCCTTATCCTGCCCATTTACCTTTCTGGAAATCAGCCACTCTGTCTGCCTAGAACAGGGAATGGATTTTCCTCACCTTTCTTCAAAAGCTCTGAAGTTTTCTGTGATCTTTCCAATTGTACGGTATGATAAGCTTTTGCTGCCACTGAAGGGTAGAAGTCATTATGAATAGTGCCAACAAAACAGAAACATAACAATGAAAACGATATTTTAATTCAGAATAGGTATTTGAAAAGTTCACCTTTTCTAGCACAAATGGGGAAAAGAAAAAAAGGAAGGAAAAAAAAAAAAAAAAAAGCAGTCCTAAAACATCAAAAGTGTGGCCAAAGAATTAGAAGAAACACTATTTTTCCAAAGCTGCAATGTTTTCCATTCATCTGGCTGGGCCAGCAGAGCACTGGAGACCTGGATGCACTGTACTCATGGCTGGTTCCCCTAAATGACCTGCAGGGAGATCTTCTTCTCTCTATCCCTCTGTTTCTCCTTTCAATCTCTGTTTTGTCTGTTTGTATCACTAGCTCTTAAATCGCCACTGATATATGCACGTGCAGCACCCAGCACAACCTTGTTTCAGGCTCCAGCGGGACCTTTAGGCATTACCATCCTGTAAACAAATAACAATGATAGTGAGCGTAATTACAATCGTCAAACTATTCCAGCTCCACATCATTAGCCATGCCCTGAGCTAAATAACATTTTAATCAGTTTGATATGTCATCTGTGGCTTTCTTCACTGTCACTTGCAATCCAGCAAACTCCTTCCTTCACGTTTCTAGATTAGACAGAGGGTTCTCAACTGCAGACATCCAATTCCCTGTTCAGGAAGCAGCGAGACCTTTCCTCTTCTCACAGATTTAAGATGATAGCCAAGCATCATGAGACACAGTGCGTATGTCTCCTAGGCCCATCCCATGAGAGCAGGACATTTACCACACATGAGAAGAAGACTTAATGCAGTGGCAAAGCAAAATACTCAGTGTCAAAGCCATGTCTAGATGATCATTAAAGACAGATCAAAATTACCCAATACAGGAGGAAAATCTATCGTTTGTAGAAGATTATGTTCTCTGATTATTAGTTTCAAAATTAGTTTTTCCTTTGGATTTCCTCTGAACTTAAACTTAGTTTGGAATGCCTTTGGTTTTGAATATTTCTGAAATCGTATTACTTCTCCTAAGTAAGTTGCTAGTCTGTTCTGTTTACGTGAAATTCGAATAATATTGTGAAGTATCTGCCATCAGTTTTACTGTGTGCCAGGCTGAGTTCCCTGATGAATTTCAAATTTCAGATATGAAACAGTAAAGGTTAAAAAAAAAAAAAGTTACAAAGGGTACTTCATGCAGTAGCATAAACTTCTGTTTTCTCAAAACTTGTATCAGTTCATCTCACCAGGACCAGCAGGGGAAGCACACTCTGCCTAGGCACTGGCAAAGGGACACAGTGAGAGTGTAGGGTCTCTTGCTGGGGCCATTCAAAATTTGACTGTACAAGCCCCTGAGCAATATGACAGGGCTTTAAAAATGGCCCTGCTTGAAGTACGCGGGTGATCTGGAGACCTCTAAGGTGCTTTCCAACAAAAGCTTTTCTATAATTGTATGAAATCACCTGCAATAGATTAACCCTGGTCATTATTCCTATCACAGGAAATAACTGTGACACCTGGGTAACAGGTGAGCTTACTGCGACACCAGGGAGAGCCTTCCTGTACTTAAAGGCAACCTGTAGGAAAGCTGGGGAGGGAGTCTTTATCAGGGCCTGGAGTGACAGGACAAGGAGTAACCGCTTTAAACTGAAAAGTAGCACCCAGAAAGAACGGAGTCACGCAACAGGATTCATTTCCAAAACCACCTCATAGACACCTGGGCCAAAGAGCAGGGCCTTGAGCGGGTATATCACAATGGCAGAGTTCATTTCCTTCCCAGTAGCTGGCACGTGCCGTTTTTTGGGATTTCGGGGCTACAGTGAGCTGCTAAGAGGGATGTCTTAGCTCTTGCAGGGCAGTGCTTCCACTAAGGCCAGGACTTTTCTGCATCTTCTACTGCCCTGCAAGCGAGGATGCTTGGGGCACACAGGAAGCTGGGAGCGGACACAGCTGCAGGGATTCCATAAGGCACAAGCAAATGCAGCCTTGGCTTGGTGACACTTTCTCTTGATTACTGCTCAACACAAATTACCTCGAGCAAGTCTACTGTGAGGACTAAAGGAAAGAGACGTATGGATGCTGCTAAGCTCTTCTAGCTTGTACCAGGTAGGAAAGATACCTCTGTAGCAGGCGTGAAGAGGATAGCACTAATTAATTAGATGAGAAGCGGAGGAAAGGCACTTAGAGGTAGTGAAAAGCAGTTAATGTGATGTTCCGGGGAAGCTTCAGTCTGCTTAAGGAGCAGCAAGAACAAGCCTAAAGTCATAGCCAAATACAAGAAAGAGAGGAGGACACGCAGCATGAGAAGCTCCCGAGAGAAAGGAGCTCTGTTTTGGGTAAAAATCAGTCCCTTTTTCTATCATGGAGACATCCAAGGGCGTAGGACACGTGCACTTCAGGGAACCAAGAGATGCTGTGCATTTCTCTCGTCCCCCTGACACAGCCACTAGGTGACGATGCTTCCAATTCTCTCTAAAGAAACCTTGCTTTCTCAGGCCCAGGTGTCCAGCTGCACACCAAGGACGTCCCTGGCTCCCAGGCAGAGTTCCCAGGCCCAAGGCCGAGCTCCGCTCCGAACCCCCATTCCAGCAGACCTTGCTCCTGGCATTGTGGAGCAGCCATTTCATGTCAGCCTTTTCTCCTGGCAGTCAGCTTAGCGCCGTAACCTCTGCCATCGGGGCGCCCGAGAGCCGTGTGAGGTCAGCAGAGAGTCACTGTCAGCCTTTGACCTCACAAAGGTGGGTGGCCATAAGTGCCCTGAGCGTCCAGCTCGCATTGAGTACTGCTGGTGGCACTCGAGGCGTGGAGGTCTGCATGGTGCAATGGGAGACGCCGATGTCCTGCTGCTGGAACAAGAGGCGCTGATGTGCTGCTGGTGCAGGAGGAGACGTGAAGGTGCTGCTGCTTAGAGGTGCTGAGGGGCGGGCAGCCTCAGCGGGCAGCTGAATCAGAGGGCAGGGAAGCCAAGCAGCTTCCTTCTCTGGGGAAGGGGGCACAGAGAAAGTGATTGGAAATGGGGTACAAGCCCTCAGCCTCTAAAAGCAATCCCTCAGATGTTTAGGCATAGTAAAGTTAGGTATATCTATTTGACTCTAGACCCCAACATGTTTGTTAGTGTTCTGGTTTGTCCACTGCTTTCTTGTGGGGGATTTGAGTTGGCCATTACTCTTTAGGTGAATGCTGACTTCATATCTATGGTGCACTTTATTCTTAAAATGGGAAGTTTCTACCAATTTCCCGTCCAAACTTGCTCATAAGCCAACTGCAGTCATCATTTCAGATGTGTCTCCCAACTTACACATTTCCTATTTCTCCTTGATATTTACTCAAGAAATTCATTTACGTAGAGACAACATATTCTTCTCTCAACTGGCATCTGGCTGGGCAGAATGATGTCCTTTCATTCCCTTCCAGGCAATAGGCAACTTGTTCCTTCTGTCTTGTGAACTCTTCCTCCTAAGTTCAATGTGAATACAAGTGGCAGAACTGTGCCTCATGTCTCAAATGAGTGTCAGGGCTGCCTTGTCCAGTGTATTCATACTGGAGGGAAAAAAAAATGAATAGCCATACACACTATATAACCACTAAACTTTTTCAGTCCTCCTTGTGCTAACAGTGCATGAACGTGAGGTTTTGTTGTCATTTTTGTTTGTTTGTTTGTTTGCTTGCTTTAAACTCCTGACTGCCATATAGCAAACATGACCAAAAAACACCCTTTTTTGAGAATCTCTGAGAACGGCTCTGCTTTGTATTATCACCTGTCACTTCACCTGAACCATTTCAATCACAAGCGATATCCTTCTGTCAGGCTTGGTAGTACTTCCCAACCTTATGTCCCCTGCAAATCTCAAAGCTCATGTGTAATTTTTAATCTTCAGCCACCATGTCCATACCGAACATATCTAACTTTGAAGTCAGCTCTGCCCTGAATAGGAGGTTGGGTTTTCAGAGGTCCCTTCCAGCCTACATTTCTCCATGAGTCTTTGCCTCCTTAGCAGCTGCAGTTTCAGAACTGTCTCTGAGAATTACCATAGGTAACGACTCCTTTGCTGCTAAGTCCCTCTTCAGTGTGAACAATTGTAAATTCCCTTTATTCACTTGCAGCCCCAAAGCCCAAATCCGTAGATAATGTATCAGAAGCTCACAGAAAGTGAAATAGATGTAATTCATCCCCTGTGTAGGGAAGAACTGGTCCTAGAAAGGAAAGCTATTAAATTATCTGGAAACAATTTAGCTCTGATAAATTATTTTGTAAATTACACATTACCCCCTCCTTCCCTGGTCTTAGCTGTTCTTGCTCCAAAACTTTGCATGGTGTTGATGTCAAACTAACAGGCCCACACTTGTCTGGATGACTCTTTACCCTCTTCTGGACAGAGGTGTATTTGTTACTCTCCCATTCTGGGGACTATCCCTGATTTGCACAATTGTTATGCATTTTTCCTACTTGACTTGTTGTTCTGTGTGCCAATGCTGTTAATAGGCTAGGTAGATATCAGCTTTTCATTTTTCACTTGAATCGCTATAGATTGTTATTTCACCTCAGATGATGTTGCGCCTAGTGCCCTACCCTCCTTTTCAATGGGAGTCCTGTCACTGCCCTTAATATCACATTGTTGTTGCTGTTAGATGCAGGAAATAAGATTTGCAGCATTTGAGACATCAGTAACTTTTGATCTATTTTTGCCTCAAGTGTGCAACTGTCCTAATTTGTTCTCTTTGTTCCCCCTGGTTTCTGTGGCTTAAATACCACTTACTATTATTGTTTAATTTCCTATGTGAAGGAGGTTTTTGGTCATTCTTACTTTATTTCTGCAGGTTTTAACCTCTGAAACATGCCTTTTCTCATCGCTTTTTTCCTCTTTGAATTTTGAATTTTAACTATGCCTTCTCTGCACTCAAGTCCCAGAGCTGCTTAGTCAGACTCAATTATTCATTTCCTTAGATTTCAAAGTTTGCATTTCTAAGCCTCAAAACCTTCATTCTAAACCTGGTTTTGTCTGTCGTGAAATGTAAAATGAGAAAAGTCAGCTCATGATCACACTTTATTCAAATTTTACTACATTTAAACCCATACAGGAGCCAAGTCTAAAATGGTCTTATATTTTTTCACTTTTGGGAAGAAATCCATCACATAGTATACCTCTGTGAACATAAGTGGTAATTATCTTTCAATCTTTTGCTGGGAAGTTAAAGTCTCCCATAATTCCCATTATTGTTTACGTGTCTGATAACTGTACAGAGAGAATTCACTATTAGACTGGAGCTAAGAGCAAAGAGCAGGCTAGCAAGGCTGTCTATCTTTAGCAGTGATTTGCACAAAACCACTCTTTTGCTGACCCATAACATTTAATTTCTCCATCCTCTGCTTCTTGCTAACACAAAGCACCATCTTATTCCATCCATTTGCCTTGGTTTCCAGCCTTCCTGAGATTTATCAGTACTTGTATGACATTCATGCCTTTGTTTCACCCTTCCTGTGTTGACACTTGTCATAACAGTTTTAGATCCTGAACATGATCATCTCAAAGTTTGCCTGACAGTTAGGTCTTCCTCACATTGTCATAGAGTATCAGGTCTCTACCACTTGAAATAGATTGGATTGGATTAGATTATTGGCACCGTCTCTTGTGCTGGTAGTCCATTATCTTCACAGTCCGTACAACTGGCCATCAGTGAACATGAAGTGGCCTTATCCTGCCCATTTACCTTTCTGGAAATCAGCCACTCTCTCTGCCTAGAACAGGGAATGGATTTTCCTCACCTTTCTTCAAAAGCTCTGAAGTTTTCTGTGATCTTTCCAATTGTACGGTATGATAAGCTTTTGCTGCCACTGAAGGGTAGAAGTCATTATGAATAGTGCCAACAAAACAGAAACATAACAATGAAAACGATATTTTAATTCAGAATAGGTATTTGAAAAGTTCACCTTTTCTAGCACAAATGGGGAAAAGAAAAAAAGGAAGGAAAAAAAAAAAAAAAAGCAGTCCTAAAACATCAAAACTGTGGCCAAAGAATTAGAAGAAACACTATTTTTCCAAAGCTGCAATGTTTTCCATTCATCTGGCTGGGCCAGCAGAGCACTGGAGACCTGGATGCACTGTACTCATGGCTGGTTCCCCTAAATGACCTGCAGGGAGATCTTCTTCTCTCTATCCCTCTGTTTCTCCTTTCAATCTCTGTTTTGTCTGTTTGTATCACTAGCTCTCAAATCGCCACTGATATATGCACGTGCAGCACCCAGCACAACCTTGTTTCAGGCTCCAGCGGGACCTTTAGGCATTACCATCCTGTAAACAAATAACAATGATAGTGAGTGTAATTACAATCGTCAAACTATTCCAGCTCCACATCATTAGCCATGCCCTGAGCTAAATAACATTTTAATCAGTTTGATATGTCATCTGTGGCTTTCTTCACTGTCACTTGCAATCCAGCAAACTCCTTCCTTCACGTTTCTAGATTAGACAGAGGGTTCTCAACTGCAGACATCCAATTCCCTGTTCAGGAAGCAGCGAGACCTTTCCTCTTCTCACAGATTTAAGATGATAGCCAAGCATCATGAGACACAGTGCGTATGTCTCCTAGGCCCATCCCATGAGAGCAGGACATTTACCACACATGAGAAGAAGACTTAATGCAGTGGCAAAGCAAAATACTCAGTGTCAAAGCCATGTCTAGATGATCATTAAAGACAGATCAAAATTACCCAATACAGGAGGAAAATCTATCGTTTGTAGAAGATTATGTTCTCTGATTATTAGTTTCAAAATTAGTTTTTCCTTTGGATTTCCTCTGAACTTAAACTTAGTTTGGAATGCCTTTGGTTTTGAATATTTCTGAAATCGTATTACTTCTCCTAAGTAAGTTGCTAGTCTGTTCTGTTTACGTGAAATTCGAATAATATTGTGAAGTATCTGCCATCAGTTTTACTGTGTGCCAGGCTGAGTTCCCTGATGAATTTCAAATTTCAGATATGAAACAGTAAAGGTTAAAAAAAAAAAATGTTACAAAGGGTACTTCATGCAGTAGCATAAACTTCTGTTTTCTCAAAACTTGTATCAGTTCATCTCACCAGGACCAGCAGGGGAAGCACACTCTGCCTAGGCACTGGCAAAGGGACACAGTGAGAGTGTAGGGTCTCTTGCTGGGGCCATTCAAAATTTGACTGTACAAGCCCCTGAGCAATATGACAGGGCTTTAAAAATGGCCCTGCTTGAAGTACGCGGGTGATCTGGAGACCTCTAAGGTGCTTTCCAACAAAAGCTTTTCTATAATTGTATGAAATCACCTGCAATAGATTAACCCTGGTCATTATTCCTATCACAGGAAATAACTGTGACACCTGGGTAACAGGTGAGCTTACTGCGACACCAGGGAGAGCCTTCCTGTACTTAAAGGCAACCTGTAGGAAAGCTGGGGAGGGAGTCTTTATCAGGGCCTGGAGTGACAGGACAAGGAGTAACCGCTTTAAACTGAAAAGTAGCACCCAGAAAGAACGGAGTCACGCAACAGGATTCATTTCCAAAACCACCTCATAGACACCTGGGCCAAAGAGCAGGGCCTTGAGCGGGTATATCACAATGGCGGAGTTCATTTCCTTCCCAGTAGCTGGCACGTGCCGTTTTTTGGGATTTCGGGGCTACAGTGAGCTGCTAAGAGGGATGTCTTAGCTCTTGCAGGGCAGTGCTTCCACTAAGGCCAGGACTTTTCTGCATCTTCTACTGCCCTGCAAGCGAGGATGCTTGGGGCACACAGGAAGCTGGGAGCGGACACAGCTGCAGGGATTCCATAAGACACAAGCAAATGCAGCCTTGGCTTGGTGACACTTTCTCTTGATTACTGCTCAACACAAATTACCTCGAGCAAGTCTACTGTGAGGACTAAAGGAAAGAGACGTATGGATGCTGCTAAGCTCTTCTAGCTTGTACCAGGTAGGAAAGATACCTCTGTAGCAGGCGTGAAGAGGATAGCACTAATTAATTAGATGAGAAGCGGAGGAAAGGCACTTAGAGGTAGTGAAAAGCAGTTAATGTGATGTTCCGGGGAAGCTTCAGTCTGCTTAAGGAGTAGCAAGAACAAGCCTAAAGTCATAGCCAAATACAAGAAAGAGAGGAGGACACGCAGCATGAGAAGCTCCCGAGAGAAAGGAGCTCTGTTTTGGGTAAAAATCAGTCCCTTTTTCTATCATGGAGACATCCAAGGGCGTAGGACACGTGCACTTCAGGGAACCAAGAGATGCTGTGCATTTCTCTCGTCCCCCTGACACAGCCACTAGGTGACGATGCTTCCAATTCTCTCTAAAGAAACCTTGCTTTCTCAGGCCCAGGTGTCCAGCTGCACACCAAGGACGTCCCTGGCTCCCAGGCACAGTTCCCAGGCCCAAGGCCGAGCTCCGCTCCGAACCCCCATTCCAGCAGACCTTGCTCCTGGCATTGTGGAGCAGCCATTTCATGTCAGCCTTTTCTCCTGGCAGTCAGCTTAGCGCCGTAACCTCTGCCATCGGGGCGCCCGAGAGCCGTGTGAGGTCAGCAGAGAGTCACTGTCAGCCTTTGACCTCACAAAGGTGGGTGGCCATAAGTGCCCTGAGCGTCCAGCTCGCATTGAGTACTGCTGGTGGCACTCGAGGCGTGGAGGTCTGCATGGTGCAATGGGAGACGCCGATGTCCTGCTGCTGGAACAAGAGGCGCTGATGTGCTGCTGGTGCAGGAGGAGACGTGAAGGTGCTGCTGCTTAGAGGTGCTGAGGGGCGGGCAGCCTCAGCGGGCAGCTGAATCAGAGGGCAGGGAAGCCAAGCAGCTTCCTTCTCTGGGGAAGGGGGCACAGAGAAAGTGATTGGAAATGGGGTACAAGCCCTCAGCCTCTAAAAGCAATCCCTCAGATGTTTAGGCATAGTAAAGTTAGGTATATCTATTTGACTCTAGACCCCAACATGTTTGTTAGTGTTCTGGTTTGTCCACTGCTTTCTTGTGGGGGATTTGAGTTGGCCATTACTGTTTAGGTGAATGCTGACTTCATATCTATGGTGCACTTTATTCTTAAAATGGGAAGTTTCTACCAATTTCCCGTCCAAACTTGCTCATAAGCCAACTGCAGTCATCATTTCAGATGTGTCTCCCAACTTACACATTTCCTATTTCTCCTTGATATTTACTCAAGAAATTCATTTACGTAGAGACAACATATTCTTCTCTCAACTGGCATCTGGCTGGGCAGAATGATGTCCTTTCATTCCCTTCCAGGCAATAGGCAACTTGTTCCTTCTGTCTTGTGAACTCTTCCTCCTAAGTTCAATGTGAATACAAGTGGCAGAACTGTGCCTCATGTCTCAAATGAGTGTCAGGGCTGCCTTGTCCAGTGTATTCATACTGGAGGGAAAAAAAAATGAATAGCCATACACACTATATAACCACTAAACTTTTTCAGTCCTCCTTGTGCTAACAGTGCATGAACGTGAGGTTTTGTTGTCATTTTTGTTTGTTTGCTTGCTTTAAACTCCTGACTGCCATATAGCAAACATGACAAAAAAACACCCTTTTTTGAGAATCTCTGAGAATGGCTCTGCTTTGTATTATCACCTGTCACTTCACCTGAACCATTTCAATCACAAGCGATATCCTTCTGTCAGGCTTGGTAGTACTTCCCAACCTTATGTCCCCTGCAAATCTCAAAGCTCATGTGTAATTTTTAATCTTCAGCCACCATGTCCATACCGAACATATCTAACTTTGAAGTCAGCTCTGCCCTGAATAGGAGGTTGGGTTTTCAGAGGTCCCTTCCAGCCTACATTTCTCCATGAGTCTTTGCCTCCTTAGCAGCTGCAGTTTCAGAACTGTCTCTGAGAATTACCATAGGTAACGACTCCTTTGCTGCTAAGTCCCTCTTCAGTGTGAACAATTGTAAATTCCCTTTATTCACTTGCAGCCCCAAAGCCCAAATCCGTAGATAATGTATCAGAAGCTCACAGAAAGTGAAATAGATGTAATTCATCCCCTGTGTAAGGAAGAACAGGTCCTAGAAAGGAAAGCTATTAAATTATCTGGAAACAATTTAGCTCTGATAAATTATTTTGTAAATTACACATTACCCCCTCCTTCCCTGGTCTTAGCTGTTCTTGCTCCAAAACTTTGCATGGTGTTGATGTCAAACTAACAGGCCCACACTTGTCTGGATGACTCTTTACCCTCTTCTGGACAGAGGTGTATTTGTTACTCTCCCATTCTGGGGACTATCCCTGATTTGCACAATTGTTATGCATTTTTCCTACTTGACTTGTTGTTCTGTGTGCCAATGCTGTTAATAGGCTAGGTAGATATCAGCTTTTCATTTTTCACTTGAATCGCTATAGATTGTTATTTCACCTCAGATGATGTTGCGCCTAGTGCCCTACCCTCCTTTTCAATGGGAGTCCTGTCACTGCCCTTAATATCACATTGTTGTTGCTGTTAGATGCAGGAAATAAGATTTGCAGCATTTGAGACATCAGTAACTTTTGATCTATTTTTGCCTCAAGCGTGCAACTGTCCTAATTTGTTCTCTTTGTTCCCCCTGGTTTCTGTGGCTTAAGTACCACTTACTATTATTGTTTAATTTCCTATGTGAAGGAGGTTTTTGGTCATTCTTACTTTATTTCTGCAGTTTTTAACCTCTGAAACATGCCTTTTCTCATCGCTTTTTTCCTCTTTGAATTTTGAATTTTAACTATGCCTTCTCTGCACTCAAGTCCCAGAGCTGCTTAGTCAGACTCAATTATTCATTTCCTTAGATTTCAAAGTTTGCATTTCTAAGCCTCAAAACCTTCATTCTAAACCTGGTTTTGTCTGTCGTGAAATGTAAAATGAGAAAAGTCAGCTCATGATCACACTTTATTCAAATTTTACTACATTTAAACCCATACAGGAGCCAAGTCTAAAATGGTCTTATATTTTTTCACTTTTGGGAAGAAATCCATCACATAGTATACCTCTATGAACATAAGTGGTAATTATCTTTCAATCTTTTGCTGGGAAGTTAAAGTCTCCCATAATTCCCATTATTGTTTACGTGTCTGATAACTGTACAGAGAGAATTCACTATTAGACTGGAGCTAAGAGCAAAGAGCAGGCTAGCAAGGCTGTCTATCTTTAGCAGTGATTTGCACAAAACCACTCTTTTGCTGACCCATAACATTTAATTTCTCCATCCTCTGCTTCTTGCTAACACAAAGCACCATCTTATTCCATCCATTTGCCTTGGTTTCCAGCCTTCCTGAGATTTATCAGTACTTGTATGACATTCATGCCTTTGTTTCACCCTTCCTGTGTTGACACTTGTCATAACAGTTTTAGATCCTGAACATGATCATCTCAAAGTTTGCCTGACAGTTAGGTCTTCCTCACATTGTCATAGAGTATCAGGTCTCTACCACTTGAAATAGATTGGATTGGATTAGATTATTGGCACCGTCTCTTGTGCTGGTAGTCCATTATCTTCACAGTCCGTACAACTGGCCATCAGTGAACATGAAGTGGCCTTATCCTGCCCATTTACCTTTCTGGAAATCAGCCACTCTCTCTGCCTAGAACAGGGAATGGATTTTCCTCACCTTTCTTCAAAAGCTCTGAAGTTTTCTGTGATCTTTCCAATTGTACGGTATGATAAGCTTTTGCTGCCACTGAAGGGTAGAAGTCATTATGAATAGTGCCAACAAAACAGAAACATAACAATGAAAACGATATTTTAATTCAGAATAGGTATTTGAAAAGTTCACCTTTTCTAGCACAAATGGGGAAAAGAAAAAAAGGAAGGAAAAAAAAAAAAAAAAGCAGTCCTAAAACATCAAAACTGTGGCCAAAGAATTAGAAGAAACACTATTTTTCCAAAGCTGCAATGTTTTCCATTCATCTGGCTGGGCCAGCAGAGCACTGGAGACCTGGATGCACTGTACTCATGGCTGGTTCCCCTAAATGACCTGCAGGGAGATCTTCTTCTCTCTATCCCTCTGTTTCTCCTTTCAATCTCTGTTTTGTCTGTTTGTATCACTAGCTCTCAAATCGCCACTGATATATGCACGTGCAGCACCCAGCACAACCTTGTTTCAGGCTCCAGCGGGACCTTTAGGCATTACCATCCTGTAAACAAATAACAATGATAGTGAGCGTAATTACAATCGTCAAACTATTCCAGCTCCACATCATTAGCCATGCCCTGAGCTAAATAACATTTTAATCAGTTTGATATGTCATCTGTGGCTTTCTTCACTGTCACTTGCAATCCAGCAAACTCCTTCCTTCACGTTTCTAGATTAGACAGAGGGTTCTCAACTGCAGACATCCAATTCCCTGTTCAGGAAGCAGCGAGACCTTTCCTCTTCTCACAGATTTAAGATGATAGCCAAGCATCATGAGACACAGTGCGTATGTCTCCTAGGCCCATCCCATGAGAGCAGGACATTTACCACACATGAGAAGAAGACTTAATGCAGTGGCAAAGCAAAATACTCAGTGTCAAAGCCATGTCTAGATGATCATTAAAGACAGATCAAAATTACCCAATACAGGAGGAAAATCTATCGTTTGTAGAAGATTATGTTCTCTGATTATTAGTTTCAAAATTAGTTTTTCCTTTGGATTTCCTCTGAACTTAAACTTAGTTTGGAATGCCTTTGGTTTTGAATATTTCTGAAATCGTATTACTTCTCCTAAGTAAGTTGCTAGTCTGTTCTGTTTACGTGAAATTCGAATAATATTGTGAAGTATCTGCCATCAGTTTTACTGTGTGCCAGGCTGAGTTCCCTGATGAATTTCAAATTTCAGATATGAAACAGTAAAGGTTAAAAAAAAAAATGTTACAAAGGGTACTTCATGCAGTAGCATAAACTTCTGTTTTCTCAAAACTTGTATCAGTTCATCTCACCAGGACCAGCAGGGGAAGCACACTCTGCCTAGGCACTGGCAAAGGGACACAGTGAGAGTGTAGGGTCTCTTGCTGGGGCCATTCAAAATTTGACTGTACAAGCCCCTGAGCAATATGACAGGGCTTTAAAAATGGCCCTGCTTGAAGTACGCGGGTGATCTGGAGACCTCTAAGGTGCTTTCCAACAAAAGCTTTTCTATAATTGTATGAAATCACCTGCAATAGATTAACCCTGGTCATTATTCCTATCACAGGAAATAACTGTGACACCTGGGTAACAGGTGAGCTTACTGCGACACCAGGGAGAGCCTTCCTGTACTTAAAGGCAACCTGTAGGAAAGCTGGGGAGGGAGTCTTTATCAGGGCCTGGAGTGACAGGACAAGGAGTAACCGCTTTAAACTGAAAAGTAGCACCCAGAAAGAACGGAGTCACGCAACAGGATTCATTTCCAAAACCACCTCATAGACACCTGGGCCAAAGAGCAGGGCCTTGAGCGGGTATATCACAATGGCGGAGTTCATTTCCTTCCCAGTAGCTGGCACGTGCCGTTTTTTGGGATTTCGGGGCTACAGTGAGCTGCTAAGAGGGATGTCTTAGCTCTTGCAGGGCAGTGCTTCCACTAAGGCCAGGACTTTTCTGCATCTTCTACTGCCCTGCAAGCGAGGATGCTTGGGGCACACAGGAAGCTGGGAGCGGACACAGCTGCAGGGATTCCATAAGACACAAGCAAATGCAGCCTTGGCTTGGTGACACTTTCTCTTGATTACTGCTCAACACAAATTACCTCGAGCAAGTCTACTGTGAGGACTAAAGGAAAGAGACGTATGGATGCTGCTAAGCTCTTCTAGCTTGTACCAGGTAGGAAAGATACCTCTGTAGCAGGCGTGAAGAGGATAGCACTAATTAATTAGATGAGAAGCGGAGGAAAGGCACTTAGAGGTAGTGAAAAGCAGTTAATGTGATGTTCCGGGGAAGCTTCAGTCTGCTTAAGGAGTAGCAAGAACAAGCCTAAAGTCATAGCCAAATACAAGAAAGAGAGGAGGACACGCAGCATGAGAAGCTCCCGAGAGAAAGGAGCTCTGTTTTGGGTAAAAATCAGTCCCTTTTTCTATCATGGAGACATCCAAGGGCGTAGGACACGTGCACTTCAGGGAACCAAGAGATGCTGTGCATTTCTCTCGTCCCCCTGACACAGCCACTAGGTGACGATGCTTCCAATTCTCTCTAAAGAAACCTTGCTTTCTCAGGCCCAGGTGTCCAGCTGCACACCAAGGACGTCCCTGGCTCCCAGGCACAGTTCCCAGGCCCAAGGCCGAGCTCCCCTCCGAACCCCCATTCCAGCAGACCTTGCTCCTGGCATTGTGGAGCAGCCATTTCATGTCAGCCTTTTCTCCTGGCAGTCAGCTTAGCGCCGTAACCTCTGCCATCGGGGCGCCCGAGAGCCGTGTGAGGTCAGCAGAGAGTCACTGTCAGCCTTTGACCTCACAAAGGTGGGCGGCCATAAGTGCCCGGAGCGTCCAGCTCGCATTGAGTACTGCTGGTGGCACTCGAGGCGTGGAGGTCTGCATGGTGCAATGGGAGACGCCGATGTCCTGCTGCTGGAACAAGAGGCGCTGATGTGCTGCTGGTGCAGGAGGAGACGTGAAGGTGCTGCTGCTTAGAGGTGCTGAGGGGCGGGCAGCCTCAGCGGGCAGCTGAATCAGAGGGCAGGGAAGCCAAGCAGCTTCCTTCTCTGGGGAAGGGGGCACAGAGAAAGTGATTGGAAATGGGGTACAAGCCCTCAGCCTCTAAAAGCAATCCCTCAGATGTTTAGGCATAGTAAAGTTAGGTATATCTATTTGACTCTAGACCCCAACATGTTTGTTAGTGTTCTGGTTTGTCCACTGCTTTCTTGTGGGGGATTTGAGTTGGCCATTACTCTTTAGGTGAATGCTGACTTCATATCTATGGTGCACTTTATTCTTAAAATGGGAAGTTTCTACCAATTTCCCGTCCAAACTTGCTCATAAGCCAACTGCAGTCATCATTTCAGATGTGTCTCCCAACTTACACATTTCCTATTTCTCCTTGATATTTACTCAAGAAATTCATTTACGTAGAGACAACATATTCTTCTCTCAACTGGCATCTGGCTGGGCAGAATGATGTCCTTTCATTCCCTTCCAGGCAATAGGCAACTTGTTCCTTCTGTCTTGTGAACTCTTCCTCCTAAGTTCAATGTGAATACAAGTGGCAGAACTGTGCCTCATGTCTCAAATGAGTGTCAGGGCTGCCTTGTCCAGTGTATTCATACTGGAGGGAAAAAAAAATGAATAGCCATACACACTATATAACCACTAAACTTTTTCAGTCCTCCTTGTGCTAACAGTGCATGAACGTGAGGTTTTGTTGTCATTTTTGTTTGTTTGTTTGTTTGCTTGCTTTAAACTCCTGACTGCCATATAGCAAACATGACCAAAAAACACCCTTTTTTGAGAATCTCTGAGAATGGCTCTGCTTTGTATTATCACCTGTCACTTCACCTGAACCATTTCAATCACAAGCGATATCCTTCTGTCAGGCTTGGTAGTACTTCCCAACCTTATGTCCCCTGCAAATCTCAAAGCTCATGTGTAATTTTTAATCTTCAGCCACCATGTCCATACCGAACATATCTAACTTTGAAGTCAGCTCTGCCCTGAATAGGAGGTTGGGTTTTCAGAGGTCCCTTCCAGCCTACATTTCTCCATGAGTCTTTGCCTCCTTAGCAGCTGCAGTTTCAGAACTGTCTCTGAGAATTACCATAGGTAACGACTCCTTTGCTGGTAAGTCCCTCTTCAGTGTGAACAATTGTAAATTCCCTTTATTCACTTGCAGCCCCAAAGCCCAAATCCGTAGATAATGTATCAGAAGCTCACAGAAAGTGAAATAGATGTAATTCATCCCCTGTGTAAGGAAGAACTGGTCCTAGAAAGGAAAGCTATTAAATTATCTGGAAACAATTTAGCTCTGATAAATTATTTTGTAAATTACACATTACCCCCTCCTTCCCTGGTCTTAGCTGTTCTTGCTCCAAAACTTTGCATGGTGTTGATGTCAAACTAACAGGCCCACACTTGTCTGGATGACTCTTTACCCTCTTCTGGACAGAGGTGTATTTGTTACTCTCCCATTCTGGGGACTATCCCTGATTTGCACAATTGTTATGCATTTTTCCTACTTGACTTGTTGTTCTGTGTGCCAATGCTGTTAATAGGCTAGGTAGATATCAGCTTTTCATTTTTCACTTGAATCGCTATAGATTGTTATTTCACCTCAGATGATGTTGCGCCTAGTGCCCTACCCTCCTTTTCAATGGGAGTCCTGTCACTGCCCTTAATATCACATTGTTGTTGCTGTTAGATGCAGGAAATAAGATTTGCAGCATTTGAGACATCAGTAACTTTTGATCTATTTTTGCCTCAAGTGTGCAACTGTCCTAATTTGTTCTCTTTGTTCCCCCTGGTTTCTGTGGCTTAAGTACCACTTACTATTATTGTTTAATTTCCTATGTGAAGGAGGTTTTTGGTCATTCTTACTTTATTTCTGCAGGTTTTAACCTCTGAAACATGCCTTTTCTCATCGCTTTTTTCCTCTTTGAATTTTGAATTTTAACTATGCCTTCTCTGCACTCAAGTCCCAGAGCTGCTTAGTCAGACTCAATTATTCATTTCCTTAGATTTCAAAGTTTGCATTTCTAAGCCTCAAAACCTTCATTCTAAACCTGGTTTTGTCTGTCGTGAAATGTAAAATGAGAAAAGTCAGCTCATGATCACACTTTATTCAAATTTTACTACATTTAAACCCATACAGGAGCCAAGTCTAAAATGGTCTTATATTTTTTCACTTTTGGGAAGAAATCCATCACATAGTATACCTCTGTGAACATAAGTGGTAATTATCTTTCAATCTTTTGCTGGGAAGTTAAAGTCTCCCATAATTCCCATTATTGTTTACGTGTCTGATAACTGTACAGAGAGAATTCACTATTAGACTGGAGCTAAGAGCAAAGAGCAGGCTAGCAAGGCTGTCTATCTTTAGCAGTGATTTGCACAAAACCACTCTTTTGCTGACCCATAACATTTAATTTCTCCATCCTCTGCTTCTTGCTAACACAAAGCACCATCTTATTCCATCCATTTGCCTTGGTTTCCAGCCTTCCTGAGATTTATCAGTACTTGTATGACATTCATGCCTTTGTTTCACCCTTCCTGTGTTGACACTTGTCATAACAGTTTTAGATCCTGAACATGATCATCTCAAAGTTTGCCTGACAGTTAGGTCTTCCTCACATTGTCATAGAGTATCAGGTCTCTACCACTTGAAATAGATTGGATTGGATTAGATTATTGGCACCGTCTCTTGTGCTGGTAGTCCATTATCTTCACAGTCCGTACAACTGGCCATCAGTGAACATGAAGTGGCCTTATCCTGCCCATTTACCTTTCTGGAAATCAGCCACTCTCTCTGCCTAGAACAGGGAATGGATTTTCCTCACCTTTCTTCAAAAGCTCTGAAGTTTTCTGTGATCTTTCCAATTGTACGGTATGATAAGCTTTTGCTGCCACTGAAGGGTAGAAGTCATTATGAATAGTGCCAACAAAACAGAAACATAACAATGAAAACGATATTTTAATTCAGAATAGGTATTTGAAAAGTTCACCTTTTCTAGCACAAATGGGGAAAAGAAAAAAAGGAAGGAAAAAAAAAAAAAAAAAGCAGTCCTAAAACATCAAAACTGTGGCCAAAGAATTAGAAGAAACACTATTTTTCCAAAGCTGCAATGTTTTCCATTCATCTGGCTGGGCCAGCAGAGCACTGGAGACCTGGATGCACTGTACTCATGGCTGGTTCCCCTAAATGACCTGCAGGGAGATCTTCTTCTCTCTATCCCTCTGTTTCTCCTTTCAATCTCTGTTTTGTCTGTTTGTATCACTAGCTCTCAAATCGCCACTGATATATGCACGTGCAGCACCCAGCACAACCTTGTTTCAGGCTCCAGCGGGACCTTTAGGCATTACCATCCTGTAAACAAATAACAATGATAGTGAGCGTAATTACAATCGTCAAACTATTCCAGCTCCACATCATTAGCCATGCCCTGAGCTAAATAACATTTTAATCAGTTTGATATGTCATCTGTGGCTTTCTTCACTGTCACTTGCAATCCAGCAAACTCCTTCCTTCACGTTTCTAGATTAGACAGAGGGTTCTCAACTGCAGACATCCAATTCCCTGTTCAGGAAGCAGCGAGACCTTTCCTCTTCTCACAGATTTAAGATGATAGCCAAGCATCATGAGACACAGTGCGTATGTCTCCTAGGCCCATCCCATGAGAGCAGGACGTTTACCACACATGAGAAGAAGACTTAATGCAGTGGCAAAGCAAAATACTCGGTGTCAAAGCCATGTCTAGATGATCATTAAAGACAGATCAAAATTACCCAATACAGGAGGAAAATCTATCGTTTGTAGAAGATTATGTTCTCTGATTATTAGTTTCAAAATTAGTTTTTCCTTTGGATTTCCTCTGAACTTAAACTTAGTTTGGAATGCCTTTGGTTTTGAATATTTCTGAAATCGTATTACTTCTCCTAAGTAAGTTGCTAGTCTGTTCTGTTTACGTGAAATTCGAATAATATTGTGAAGTATCTGCCATCAGTTTTACTGTGTGCCAGGCTGAGTTCCCTGATGAATTTCAAATTTCAGATATGAAACAGTAAAGGTTAAAAAAAAAAATGTTACAAAGGGTACTTCATGCAGTAGCATAAACTTCTGTTTTCTCAAAACTTGTATCAGTTCATCTCACCAGGACCAGCAGGGGAAGCACACTCTGCCTAGGCACTGGCAAAGGGACACAGTGAGAGTGTAGGGTCTCTTGCTGGGGCCATTCAAAATTTGACTGTACAAGCCCCTGAGCAATATGACAGGGCTTTAAAAATGGCCCTGCTTGAAGTACGCGGGTGATCTGGAGACCTCTAAGGTGCTTTCCAACAAAAGCTTTTCTATAATTGTATGAAATCACCTGCAATAGATTAACCCTGGTCATTATTCCTATCACAGGAAATAACTGTGACACCTGGGTAACAGGTGAGCTTACTGCGACACCAGGGAGAGCCTTCCTGTACTTAAAGGCAACCTGTAGGAAAGCTGGGGAGGGAGTCTTTATCAGGGCCTGGAGTGACAGGACAAGGAGTAACCGCTTTAAACTGAAAAGTAGCACCCAGAAAGAACGGAGTCACGCAACAGGATTCATTTCCAAAACCACCTCATAGACACCTGGGCCAAAGAGCAGGGCCTTGAGCGGGTATATCACAATGGCGGAGTTCATTTCCTTCCCAGTAGCTGGCACGTGCCGTTTTTTGGGATTTCGGGGCTACAGTGAGCTGCTAAGAGGGATGTCTTAGCTCTTGCAGGGCAGTGCTTCCACTAAGGCCAGGACTTTTCTGCATCTTCTACTGCCCTGCAAGCGAGGATGCTTGGGGCACACAGGAAGCTGGGAGGGGACACAGCTGCAGGGATTCCATAAGGCACAAGCAAATGCAGCCTTGGCTTGGTGACACTTTCTCTTGATTACTGCTCAACACAAATTACCTCGAGCAAGTCTACTGTGAGGACTAAAGGAAAGAGACGTATGGATGCTGCTAAGCTCTTCTAGCTTGTACCAGGTAGGAAAGATACCTCTGTAGCAGGCGTGAAGAGGATAGCACTAATTAATTAGATGAGAAGCGGAGGAAAGGCACTTAGAGGTAGTGAAAAGCAGTTAATGTGATGTTCCGGGGAAGCTTCAGTCTGCTTAAGGAGTAGCAAGAACAAGCCTAAAGTCATAGCCAAATACAAGAAAGAGAGGAGGACACGCAGCATGAGAAGCTCCCGAGAGAAAGGAGCTCTGTTTTGGGTAAAAATCAGTCCCTTTTTCTATCATGGAGACATCCAAGGGCGTAGGACACGTGCACTTCAGGGAACCAAGAGATGCTGTGCATTTCTCTCGTCCCCCTGACACAGCCACTAGGTGACGATGCTTCCAATTCTCTCTAAAGAAACCTTGCTTTCTCAGGCCCAGGTGTCCAGCTGCACACCAAGGACGTCCCTGGCTCCCAGGCACAGTTCCCAGGCCCAAGGCCGAGCTCCGCTCCGAACCCCCATTCCAGCAGACCTTGCTCCTGGCATTGTGGAGCAGCCATTTCATGTCAGCCTTTTCTCCTGGCAGTCAGCTTAGCGCCGTAACCTCTGCCATCGGGGCGCCCGAGAGCCGTGTGAGGTCAGCAGAGAGTCACTGTCAGCCTTTGACCTCACAAAGGTGGGTGGCCATAAGTGCCCTGAGCGTCCAGCTCGCATTGAGTACTGCTGGTGGCACTCGAGGCGTGGAGGTCTGCATGGTGCAATGGGAGACGCCGATGTCCTGCTGCTGGAACAAGAGGCGCTGATGTGCTGCTGGTGCAGGAGGAGACGTGAAGGTGCTGCTGCTTAGAGGTGCTGAGGGGCGGGCAGCCTCAGCGGGCAGCTGAATCAGAGGGCAGGGAAGCCAAGCAGCTTCCTTCTCTGGGGAAGGGGGCACAGAGAAAGTGATTGGAAATGGGGTACAAGCCCTCAGCCTCTAAAAGCAATCCCTCAGATGTTTAGGCATAGTAAAGTTAGGTATATCTATTTGACTCTAGACCCCAACATGTTTGTTAGTGTTCTGGTTTGTCCACTGCTTTCTTGTGGGGGATTTGAGTTGGCCATTACTCTTTAGGTGAATGCTGACTTCATATCTATGGTGCACTTCATTCTTAAAATGGGAAGTTTCTACCAATTTCCCGTCCAAACTTGCTCATAAGCCAACTGCAGTCATCATTTCAGATGTGTCTCCCAACTTACACATTTCCTATTTCTCCTTGATATTTACTCAAGAAATTCATTTACGTAGAGACAACATATTCTTCTCTCAACTGGCATCTGGCTGGGCAGAATGATGTCCTTTCATTCCCTTCCAGGCAATAGGCAACTTGTTCCTTCTGTCTTGTGAACTCTTCCTCCTAAGTTCAATGTGAATACAAGTGGCAGAACTGTGCCTCATGTCTCAAATGAGTGTCAGGGCTGCCTTGTCCAGTGTATTCATACTGGAGGGAAAAAAAAATGAATAGCCATACACACTATATAACCACTAAACTTTTTCAGTCCTCCTTGTGCTAACAGTGCATGAACGTGAGGTTTTGTTGTCATTTTTGTTTGTTTGTTTGTTTGCTTGCTTTAAACTCCTGACTGCCATATAGCAAACATGACCAAAAAACACCCTTTTTTGAGAATCTCTGAGAATGGCTCTGCTTTGTATTATCACCTGTCACTTCACCTGAACCATTTCAATCACAAGCGATATCCTTCTGTCAGGCTTGGTAGTACTTCCCAACCTTATGTCCCCTGCAAATCTCAAAGCTCATGTGTAATTTTTAATCTTCAGCCACCATGTCCATACCGAACATATCTAACTTTGAAGTCAGCTCTGCCCTGAATAGGAGGTTGGGTTTTCAGAGGTCCCTTCCAGCCTACATTTCTCCATGAGTCTTTGCCTCCTTAGCAGCTGCAGTTTCAGAACTGTCTCTGAGAATTACCATAGGTAACGACTCCTTTGCTGGTAAGTCCCTCTTCAGTGTGAACAATTGTAAATTCCCTTTATTCACTTGCAGCCCCAAAGCCCAAATCCGTAGATAATGTATCAGAAGCTCACAGAAAGTGAAATAGATGTAATTCATCCCCTGTGTAGGGAAGAACTGGTCCTAGAAAGGAAAGCTATTAAATTATCTGGAAACAATTTAGCTCTGATAAATTATTTTGTAAATTACACATTACCCCCTCCTTCCCTGGTCTTAGCTGTTCTTGCTCCAAAACTTTGCATGGTGTTGATGTCAAACTAACAGGCCCACACTTGTCTGGATGACTCTTTACCCTCTTCTGGACAGAGGTGTATTTGTTACTCTCCCATTCTGGGGACTATCCCTGATTTGCACAATTGTTATGCATTTTTCCTACTTGACCTGTTGTTCTGTGTGCCAATGCTGTTAATAGGCTAGGTAGATATCAGCTTTTCATTTTTCATTTGAATCGCTATAGATTGTTATTTCACCTCAGATGATGTTGCGCCTAGTGCCCTACCCTCCTTTTCAATGGGAGTCCTGTCACTGCCCTTAATATCACATTGTTGTTGCTGTTAGATGCAGAAAATAAGATTTGCAGCATTTGAGACATCAGTAACTTTTGATCTATTTTTGCCTCAAGCGTGCAACTGTCCTAATTTGTTCTCTTTGTTCCCCCTGGTTTCTGTGGCTTAAGTACCACTTACTATTATTGTTTAATTTCCTATGTGAAGGAGGTTTTTGGTCATTCTTACTTTATTTCTGCAGTTTTTAACCTCTGAAACATGCCTTTTCTCATCGCTTTTTTCCTCTTTGAATTTTGAATTTTAACTATGCCTTCTCTGCACTCAAGTCCCAGAGCTGCTTAGTCAGACTCAATTATTCATTTCCTTAGATTTCAAAGTTTGCATTTCTAAGCCTCAAAACCTTCATTCTAAACCTGGTTTTGTCTGTCGTGAAATGTAAAATGAGAAAAGTCAGCTCATGATCACACTTTATTCAAATTTTACTACATTTAAACCCATACAGGAGCCAAGTCTAAAATGGTCTTATATTTTTTCACTTTTGGGAAGAAATCCATCACATAGTATACCTCTATGAACATAAGTGGTAATTATCTTTCAATCTTTTGCTGGGAAGTTAAAGTCTCCCATAATTCCCATTATTGTTTACGTGTCTGATAACTGTACAGAGAGAATTCACTATTAGACTGGAGCTAAGAGCAAAGAGCAGGCTAGCAAGGCTGTCTATCTTTAGCAGTGATTTGCACAAAACCACTCTTTTGCTGACCCATAACATTTAATTTCTCCATCCTCTGCTTCTTGCTAACACAAAGCACCATCTTATTCCATCCATTTGCCTTGGTTTCCAGCCTTCCTGAGATTTATCAGTACTTGTATGACATTCATGCCTTTGTTTCACCCTTCCTGTGTTGACACTTGTCATAACAGTTTTAGATCCTGAACATGATCATCTCAAAGTTTGCCTGACAGTTAGGTCTTCCTCACATTGTCATAGAGTATCAGGTCTCTACCACTTGAAATAGATGGGATTGGATTAGATTATTGGCACCGTCTCTTGTGCTGGTAGTCCATTATCTTCACAGTCCGTACAACTGGCCATCAGTGAACATGAAGTGGCCTTATCCTGCCCATTTACCTTTCTGGAAATCAGCCACTCTCTCTGCCTAGAACAGGGAATGGATTTTCCTCACCTTTCTTCAAAAGCTCTGAAGTTTTCTGTGATCTTTCCAATTGTACGGTATGATAAGCTTTTGCTGCCACTGAAGGGTAGAAGTCATTATGAATAGTGCCAACAAAACAGAAACATAACAATGAAAACGATATTTTAATTCAGAATAGGTATTTGAAAAGTTCACCTTTTCTAGCACAAATGGGGAAAAGAAAAAAAGGAAGGAAAAAAAAAAAAAAAAAAAAAGCAGTCCTAAAACATCAAAACTGTGGCCAAAGAATTAGAAGAAACACTATTTTTCCAAAGCTGCAATGTTTTCCATTCATCTGGCTGGGCCAGCAGAGCACTGGAGACCTGGATGCACTGTACTCATGGCTGGTTCCCCTAAATGACCTGCAGGGAGATCTTCTTCTCTCTATCCCTCTGTTTCTCCTTTCAATCTCTGTTTTGTCTGTTTGTATCACTAGCTCTCAAATCGCCACTGATATATGCACGTGCAGCACCCAGCACAACCTTGTTTCAGGCTCCAGCGGGACCTTTAGGCATTACCATCCTGTAAACAAATAACAATGATAGTGAGCGTAATTACAATCGTCAAACTATTCCAGCTCCACATCATTAGCCATGCCCTGAGCTAAATAACATTTTAATCAGTTTGATATGTCATCTGTGGCTTTCTTCACTGTCACTTGCAATCCAGCAAACTCCTTCCTTCACGTTTCTAGATTAGACAGAGGGTTCTCAACTGCAGACATCCAATTCCCTGTTCAGGAAGCAGCGAGACCTTTCCTCTTCTCACAGATTTAAGATGATAGCCAAGCATCATGAGACACAGTGCGTATGTCTCCTAGGCCCATCCCATGAGAGCAGGACATTTACCACACATGAGAAGAAGACTTAATGCAGTGGCAAAGCAAAATACTCGGTGTCAAAGCCATGTCTAGATGATCATTAAAGACAGATCAAAATTACCCAATACAGGAGGAAAATCTATCGTTTGTAGAAGATTATGTTCTCTGATTATTAGTTTCAAAATTAGTTTTTCCTTTGGATTTCCTCTGAACTTAAACTTAGTTTGGAATGCCTTTGGTTTTGAATATTTCTGAAATCGTATTACTTCTCCTAAGTAAGTTGCTAGTCTGTTCTGTTTACGTGAAATTCGAATAATATTGTGAAGTATCTGCCATCAGTTTTACTGTGTGCCAGGCTGAGTTCCCTGATGAATTTCAAATTTCAGATATGAAACAGTAAAGGTTAAAAAAAAAAAATGTTACAAAGGGTACTTCATGCAGTAGCATAAACTTCTGTTTTCTCAAAACTTGTATCAGTTCATCTCACCAGGACCAGCAGGGGAAGCACACTCTGCCTAGGCACTGGCAAAGGGACACAGTGAGAGTGTAGGGTCTCTTGCTGGGGCCATTCAAAATTTGACTGTACAAGCCCCTGAGCAATATGACAGGGCTTTAAAAATGGCCCTGCTTGAAGTACGCGGGTGATCTGGAGACCTCTAAGGTGCTTTCCAACAAAAGCTTTTCTATAATTGTATGAAATCACCTGCAATAGATTAACCCTGGTCATTATTCCTATCACAGGAAATAACTGTGACACCTGGGTAACAGGTGAGCTTACTGCGACACCAGGGAGAGCCTTCCTGTACTTAAAGGCAACCTGTAGGAAAGCTGGGGAGGGAGTCTTTATCAGGGCCTGGAGTGACAGGACAAGGAGTAACCGCTTTAAACTGAAAAGTAGCACCCAGAAAGAACGGAGTCACGCAACAGGATTCATTTCCAAAACCACCTCATAGACACCTGGGCCAAAGAGCAGGGCCTTGAGCGGGTATATCACAATGGCGGAGTTCATTTCCTTCCCAGTAGCTGGCACGTGCCGTTTTTTGGGATTTCGGGGCTACAGTGAGCTGCTAAGAGGGATGTCTTAGCTCTTGCAGGGCAGTGCTTCCACTAAGGCCAGGACTTTTCTGCATCTTCTACTGCCCTGCAAGCGAGGATGCTTGGGGCACACAGGAAGCTGGGAGGGGACACAGCTGCAGGGATTCCATAAGGCACAAGCAAATGCAGCCTTGGCTTGGTGACACTTTCTCTTGATTACTGCTCAACACAAATTACCTCGAGCAAGTCTACTGTGAGGACTAAAGGAAAGAGACGTATGGATGCTGCTAAGCTCTTCTAGCTTGTACCAGGTAGGAAAGATACCTCTGTAGCAGGCGTGAAGAGGATAGCACTAATTAATTAGATGAGAAGCGGAGGAAAGGCACTTAGAGGTAGTGAAAAGCAGTTAATGTGATGTTCCGGGGAAGCTTCAGTCTGCTTAAGGAGTAGCAAGAACAAGCCTAAAGTCATAGCCAAATACAAGAAAGAGAGGAGGACACGCAGCATGAGAAGCTCCCGAGAGAAAGGAGCTCTGTTTTGGGTAAAAATCAGTCCCTTTTTCTATCATGGAGACATCCAAGGGCGTAGGACACGTGCACTTCAGGGAACCAAGAGATGCTGTGCATTTCTCTCGTCCCCCTGACACAGCCACTAGGTGACGAGGCTTCCAATTCTCTCTAAAGAAACCTTGCTTTCTCAGGCCCAGGTGTCCAGCTGCACACCAAGGACGTCCCTGGCTCCCAGGCACAGTTCCCAGGCCCAAGGCCGAGCTCCGCTCCGAACCCCCATTCCAGCAGACCTTGCTCCTGGCATTGTGGAGCAGCCATTTCATGTCAGCCTTTTCTCCTGGCAGTCAGCTTAGCGCCGTAACCTCTGCCATCGGGGCGCCCGAGAGCCGTGTGAGGTCAGCAGAGAGTCACTGTCAGCCTTTGACCTCACAAAGGTGGGTGGCCATAAGTGCCCTGAGCGTCCAGCTCGCATTGAGTACTGCTGGTGGCACTCGAGGCGTGGAGGTCTGCATGGTGCAATGGGAGACGCCGATGTCCTGCTGCTGGAACAAGAGGCGCTGATGTGCTGCTGGTGCAGGAGGAGACGTGAAGGTGCTGCTGCTTAGAGGTGCTGAGGGGCGGGCAGCCTCAGCGGGCAGCTGAATCAGAGGGCAGGGAAGCCAAGCAGCTTCCTTCTCTGGGGAAGGGGGCACAGAGAAAGTGATTGGAAATGGGGTACAAGCCCTCAGCCTCTAAAAGCAATCCCTCAGATGTTTAGGCATAGTAAAGTTAGGTATATCTATTTGACTCTAGACCCCAACATGTTTGTTAGTGTTCTGGTTTGTCCACTGCTTTCTTGTGGGGGATTTGAGTTGGCCATTACTCTTTAGGTGAATGCTGACTTCATATCTATGGTGCACTTCATTCTTAAAATGGGAAGTTTCTACCAATTTCCCGTCCAAACTTGCTCATAAGCCAACTGCAGTCATCATTTCAGATGTGTCTCCCAACTTACACATTTCCTATTTCTCCTTGATATTTACTCAAGAAATTCATTTACGTAGAGACAACATATTCTTCTCTCAACTGGCATCTGGCTGGGCAGAATGATGTCCTTTCATTCCCTTCCAGGCAATAGGCAACTTGTTCCTTCTGTCTTGTGAACTCTTCCTCCTAAGTTCAATGTGAATACAAGTGGCAGAACTGTGCCTCATGTCTCAAATGAGTGTCAGGGCTGCCTTGTCCAGTGTATTCATACTGGAGGGAAAAAAAAATGAATAGCCATACACACTATATAACCACTAAACTTTTTCAGTCCTCCTTGTGCTAACAGTGCATGAACGTGAGGTTTTGTTGTCATTTTTGTTTGTTTGCTTGCTTTAAACTCCTGACTGCCATATAGCAAACATGACAAAAAAACACCCTTTTTTGAGAATCTCTGAGAATGGCTCTGCTTTGTATTATCACCTGTCACTTCACCTGAACCATTTCAATCACAAGCGATATCCTTCTGTCAGGCTTGGTAGTACTTCCCAACCTTATGTCCCCTGCAAATCTCAAAGCTCATGTGTAATTTTTAATCTTCAGCCACCATGTCCATACCGAACATATCTAACTTTGAAGTCAGCTCTGCCCTGAATAGGAGGTTGGGTTTTCAGAGGTCCCTTCCAGCCTACATTTCTCCATGAGTCTTTGCCTCCTTAGCAGCTGCAGTTTCAGAACTGTCTCTGAGAATTACCATAGGTAACGACTCCTTTGCTGGTAAGTCCCTCTTCAGTGTGAACAATTGTAAATTCCCTTTATTCACTTGCAGCCCCAAAGCCCAAATCCGTAGATAATGTATCAGAAGCTCACAGAAAGTGAAATAGATGTAATTCATCCCCTGTGTAGGGAAGAACTGGTCCTAGAAAGGAAAGCTATTAAATTATCTGGAAACAATTTAGCTCTGATAAATTATTTTGTAAATTACACATTACCCCCTCCTTCCCTGGTCTTAGCTGTTCTTGCTCCAAAACTTTGCATGGTGTTGATGTCAAACTAACAGGCCCACACTTGTCTGGATGACTCTTTACCCTCTTCTGGACAGAGGTGTATTTGTTACTCTCCCATTCTGGGGACTATCCCTGATTTGCACAATTGTTATGCATTTTTCCTACTTGACTTGTTGTTCTGTGTGCCAATGCTGTTAATAGGCTAGGTAGATATCAGCTTTTCATTTTTCACTTGAATCGCTATAGATTGTTATTTCACCTCAGATGATGTTGCGCCTAGTGCCCTACCCTCCTTTTCAATGGGAGTCCTGTCACTGCCCTTAATATCACATTGTTGTTGCTGTTAGATGCAGGAAATAAGATTTGCAGCATTTGAGACATCAGTAACTTTTGATCTATTTTTGCCTCAAGCGTGCAACTGTCCTAATTTGTTCTCTTTGTTCCCCCTGGTTTCTGTGGCTTAAGTACCACTTACTATTATTGTTTAATTTCCTATGTGAAGGAGGTTTTTGGTCATTCTTACTTTATTTCTGCAGTTTTTAACCTCTGAAACATGCCTTTTCTCATCGCTTTTTTCCTCTTTGAATTTTGAATTTTAACTATGCCTTCTCTGCACTCAAGTCCCAGAGCTGCTTAGTCAGACTCAATTATTCATTTCCTTAGATTTCAAAGTTTGCATTTCTAAGCCTCAAAACCTTCATTCTAAACCTGGTTTTGTCTGTCGTGAAATGTAAAATGAGAAAAGTCAGCTCATGATCACACTTTATTCAAATTTTACTACATTTAAACATTTACTACATTGGCTCCATACAGGAGCCAAGTCTAAAATGGTCTTATATTTTTTCACTTTTGGGAAGAAATCCATCACATAGTACACCTCTATGAACATAAGTGGTAATTATCTTTCAATCTTTTGCTGGGAAGTTAAAGTCTCCCATAATTCCCATTATTGTTTACGTGTCTGATAACTGTACAGAGAGAATTCACTATTAGACTGGAGCTAAGAGCAAAGAGCAGGCTAGCAAGGCTGTCTATCTTTAGCAGTGATTTGCACAAAACCACTCTTTTGCTGACCCATAACATTTAATTTCTCCATCCTCTGCTTCTTGCTAACACAAAGCACCATCTTATTCCATCCATTTGCCTTGGTTTCCAGCCTTCCTGAGATTTATCAGTACTTGTATGACATTCATGCCTTTGTTTCACCCTTCCTGTGTTGACACTTGTCATAACAGTTTTAGATCCTGAACATGATCATCTCAAAGTTTGCCTGACAGTTAGGTCTTCCTCACATTGTCATAGAGTATCAGGTCTCTACCACTTGAAATAGATTGGATTGGATTAGATTATTGGCACCGTCTCTTGTGCTGGTAGTCCATTATCTTCACAGTCCGTACAACTGGCCATCAGTGAACATGAAGTGGCCTTATCCTGCCCATTTACCTTTCTGGAAATCAGCCACTCTGTCTGCCTAGAACAGGGAATGGATTTTCCTCACCTTTCTTCAAAAGCTCTGAAGTTTTCTGTGATCTTTCCAATTGTACGGTATGATAAGCTTTTGCTGCCACTGAAGGGTAGAAGTCATTATGAATAGTGCCAACAAAACAGAAACATAACAATGAAAACGATATTTTAATTCAGAATAGGTATTTGAAAAGTTCACCTTTTCTAGCACAAATGGGGAAAAGAAAAAAAGGAAGGAAAAAAAAAAAAAAAAAGCAGTCCTAAAACATCAAAACTGTGGCCAAAGAATTAGAAGAAACACTATTTTTCCAAAGCTGCAATGTTTTCCATTCATCTGGCTGGGCCAGCAGAGCACTGGAGACCTGGATGCACTGTACTCATGGCTGGTTCCCCTAAATGACCTGCAGGGAGATCTTCTTCTCTCTATCCCTCTGTTTCTCCTTTCAATCTCTGTTTTGTCTGTTTGTATCACTAGCTCTCAAATCGCCACTGATATATGCACGTGCAGCACCCAGCACAACCTTGTTTCAGGCTCCAGCGGGACCTTTAGGCATTACCATCCTGTAAACAAATAACAATGATAGTGAGTGTAATTACAATCGTCAAACTATTCCAGCTCCACATCATTAGCCATGCCCTGAGCTAAATAACATTTTAATCAGTTTGATATGTCATCTGTGGCTTTCTTCACTGTCACTTGCAATCCAGCAAACTCCTTCCTTCACGTTTCTAGATTAGACAGAGGGTTCTCAACTGCAGACATCCAATTCCCTGTTCAGGAAGCAGCGAGACCTTTCCTCTTCTCACAGATTTAAGATGATAGCCAAGCATCATGAGACACAGTGCGTATGTCTCCTAGGCCCATCCCATGAGAGCAGGACATTTACCACACATGAGAAGAAGACTTAATGCAGTGGCAAAGCAAAATACTCGGTGTCAAAGCCATGTCTAGATGATCATTAAAGACAGATCAAAATTACCCAATACAGGAGGAAAATCTATCGTTTGTAGAAGATTATGTTCTCTGATTATTAGTTTCAAAATTAGTTTTTCCTTTGGATTTCCTCTGAACTTAAACTTAGTTTGGAATGCCTTTGGTTTTGAATATTTCTGAAATCGTATTACTTCTCCTAAGTAAGTTGCTAGTCTGTTCTATTTACGTGAAATTCGAATAATATTGTGAAGTATCTGCCATCAGTTTTACTGTGTGCCAGGCTGAGTTCCCTGATGAATTTCAAATTTCAGATATGAAACAGTAAAGGTTAAAAAAAAAAAATGTTACAAAGGGTACTTCATGCAGTAGCATAAACTTCTGTTTTCTCAAAACTTGTATCAGTTCATCTCACCAGGACCAGCAGGGGAAGCACACTCTGCCTAGGCACTGGCAAAGGGACACAGTGAGAGTGTAGGGTCTCTTGCTGGGGCCATTCAAAATTTGACTGTACAAGCCCCTGAGCAATATGACAGGGCTTTAAAAATGGCCCTGCTTGAAGTACGCGGGTGATCTGGAGACCTCTAAGGTGCTTTCCAACAAAAGCTTTTCTATAATTGTATGAAATCACCTGCAATAGATTAACCCTGGTCATTATTCCTATCACAGGAAATAACTGTGACACCTGGGTAACAGGTGAGCTTACTGCGACACCAGGGAGAGCCTTCCTGTACTTAAAGGCAACCTGTAGGAAAGCTGGGGAGGGAGTCTTTATCAGGGCCTGGAGTGACAGGACAAGGAGTAACCGCTTTAAACTGAAAAGTAGCACCCAGAAAGAACGGAGTCACGCAACAGGATTCATTTCCAAAACCACCTCATAGACACCTGGGCCAAAGAGCGGGGCCTTGAGCGGGTATATCACAATGGCAGAGTTCATTTCCTTCCCAGTAGCTGGCACGTGCCGTTTTTTGGGATTTCGGGGCTACAGTGAGCTGCTAAGAGGGATGTCTTAGCTCTTGCAGGGCAGTGCTTCCACTAAGGCCAGGACTTTTCTGCATCTTCTACTGCCCTGCAAGCGAGGATGCTTGGGGCACACAGGAAGCTGGGAGCGGACACAGCTGCAGGGATTCCATAAGACACAAGCAAATGCAGCCTTGGCTTGGTGACACTTTCTCTTGATTACTGCTCAACACAAATTACCTCGAGCAAGTCTACTGTGAGGACTAAAGGAAAGAGACGTATGGATGCTGCTAAGCTCTTCTAGCTTGTACCAGGTAGGAAAGATACCTCTGTAGCAGGCGTGAAGAGGATAGCACTAATTAATTAGATGAGAAGCGGAGGAAAGGCACTTAGAGGTAGTGAAAAGCAGTTAATGTGATGTTCCGGGGAAGCTTCAGTCTGCTTAAGGAGTAGCAAGAACAAGCCTAAAGTCATAGCCAAATACAAGAAAGAGAGGAGGACACGCAGCATGAGAAGCTCCCGAGAGAAAGGAGCTCTGTTTTGGGTAAAAATCAGTCCCTTTTTCTATCATGGAGACATCCAAGGGCGTAGGACACGTGCACTTCAGGGAACCAAGAGATGCTGTGCATTTCTCTCGTCCCCCTGACACAGCCACTAGGTGACGATGCTTCCAATTCTCTCTAAAGAAACCTTGCTTTCTCAGGCCCAGGTGTCCAGCTGCACACCAAGGACGTCCCTGGCTCCCAGGCACAGTTCCCAGGCCCAAGGCCGAGCTCCCCTCCGAACCCCCATTCCAGCAGACCTTGCTCCTGGCATTGTGGAGCAGCCATTTCATGTCAGCCTTTTCTCCTGGCAGTCAGCTTAGCGCCGTAACCTCTGCCATCGGGGCGCCCGAGAGCCGTGTGAGGTCAGCAGAGAGTCACTGTCAGCCTTTGACCTCACAAAGGTGGGTGGCCATAAGTGCCCTGAGCGTCCAGCTCGCATTGAGTACTGCTGGTGGCACTCGAGGCGTGGAGGTCTGCATGGTGCAATGGGAGACGCCGATGTCCTGCTGCTGGAACAAGAGGCGCTGATGTGCTGCTGGTGCAGGAGGAGACGTGAAGGTGCTGCTGCTTAGAGGTGCTGAGGGGCGGGCAGCCTCAGCGGGCAGCTGAATCAGAGGGCAGGGAAGCCAAGCAGCTTCCTTCTCTGGGGAAGGGGGCACAGAGAAAGTGATTGGAAATGGGGTACAAGCCCTCAGCCTCTAAAAGCAATCCCTCAGATGTTTAGGCATAGTAAAGTTAGGTATATCTATTTGACTCTAGACCCCAACATGTTTGTTAGTGTTCTGGTTTGTCCACTGCTTTCTTGTGGGGGATTTGAGTTGGCCATTACTCTTTAGGTGAATGCTGACTTCATATCTATGGTGCACTTTATTCTTAAAATGGGAAGTTTCTACCAATTTCCCGTCCAAACTTGCTCATAAGCCAACTGCAGTCATCATTTCAGATGTGTCTCCCAACTTACACATTTCCTATTTCTCCTTGATATTTACTCAAGAAATTCATTTACGTAGAGACAACATATTCTTCTCTCAACTGGCATCTGGCCGGGCAGAATGATGTCCTTTCATTCCCTTCCAGGCAATAGGCAACTTGTTCCTTCTGTCTTGTGAACTCTTCCTCCTAAGTTCAATGTGAATACAAGTGGCAGAACTGTGCCTCATGTCTCAAATGAGTGTCAGGGCTGCCTTGTCCAGTGTATTCATACTGGAGGGAAAAAAAAATGAATAGCCATACACACTATATAACCACTAAACTTTTTCAGTCCTCCTTGTGCTAACAGTGCATGAACGTGAGGTTTTGTTGTCATTTTTGTTTGTTTGTTTGTTTGCTTGCTTTAAACTCCTGACTGCCATATAGCAAACATGACCAAAAAACACCCTTTTTTGAGAAGCTCTGAGAATGGCTCTGCTTTGTATTATCACCTGTCACTTCACCTGAACCATTTCAATCACAAGCGATATCCTTCTGTCAGGCTTGGTAGTACTTCCCAACCTTATGTCCCCTGCAAATCTCAAAGCTCATGTGTAATTTTTAATCTTCAGCCACCATGTCCATACCGAACATATCTAACTTTGAAGTCAGCTCTGCCCTGAATAGGAGGTTGGGTTTTCAGAGGTCCCTTCCAGCCTACATTTCTCCATGAGTCTTTGCCTCCTTAGCAGCTGCAGTTTCAGAACTGTCTCTGAGAATTACCATAGGTAACGACTCCTTTGCTGGTAAGTCCCTCTTCAGTGTGAACAATTGTAAATTCCCTTTATTCACTTGCAGCCCCAAAGCCCAAATCCGTAGATAATGTATCAGAAGCTCACAGAAAGTGAAATAGATGTAATTCATCCCCTGTGTAGGGAAGAACTGGTCCTAGAAAGGAAAGCTATTAAATTATCTGGAAACAATTTAGCTCTGATAAATTATTTTGTAAATTACACATTACCCCCTCCTTCCCTGGTCTTAGCTGTTCTTGCTCCAAAACTTTGCATGGTGTTGATGTCAAACTAACAGGCCCACACTTGTCTGGATGACTCTTTACCCTCTTCTGGACAGAGGTGTATTTGTTACTCTCCCATTCTGGGGACTATCCCTGATTTGCACAATTGTTATGCATTTTTCCTACTTGACTTGTTGTTCTGTGTGCCAATGCTGTTAATAGGCTAGGTAGATATCAGCTTTTCATTTTTCACTTGAATCGCTATAGATTGTTATTTCACCTCAGATGATGTTGCGCCTAGTGCCCTACCCTCCTTTTCAATGGGAGTCCTGTCACTGCCCTTAATATCACATTGTTGTTGCTGTTAGATGCAGGAAATAAGATTTGCAGCATTTGAGACATCAGTAACTTTTGATCTATTTTTGCCTCAAGCGTGCAACTGTCCTAATTTGTTCTCTTTGTTCCCCCTGGTTTCTGTGGCTTAAGTACCACTTACTATTATTGTTTAATTTCCTATGTGAAGGAAGTTTTCGGTCATTCTTACTTTATTTCTGCAGTTTTTAACCTCTGAAACATGCCTTTTCTCATCGCTTTTTTCCTCTTTGAATTTTGAATTTTAACTATGCCTTCTCTGCACTCAAGTCCCAGAGCTGCTTAGTCAGACTCAATTATTCATTTCCTTAGATTTCAAAGTTTGCATTTCTAAGCCTCAAAACCTTCATTCTAAACCTGGTTTTGTCTGTCGTGAAATGTAAAATGAGAAAAGTCAGCTCATGATCACACTTTATTCAAATTTTACTACATTTAAACCCATACAGGAGCCAAGTCTAAAATGGTCTTATATTTTTTCACTTTTGGGAAGAAATCCATCACATAGTACACCTCTGTGAACATAAGTGGTAATTATCTTTCAATCTTTTGCTGGGAAGTTAAAGTCTCCCATAATTCCCATTATTGTTTACGTGTCTGATAACTGTACAGAGAGAATTCACTATTAGACTGGAGCTAAGAGCAAAGAGCAGGCTAGCAAGGCTGTCTATCTTTAGCAGTGATTTGCACAAAACCACTCTTCTGCTGACCCATAACATTTAATTTCTCCATCCTCTGCTTCTTGCTAACACAAAGCACCATCTTATTCCATCCATTTGCCTTGGTTTCCAGCCTTCCTGAGATTTATCAGTACTTGTATGACATTCATGCCTTTGTTTCACCCTTCCTGTGTTGACACTTGTCATAACAGTTTTAGATCCTGAACATGATCATCTCAAAGTTTGCCTGACAGTTAGGTCTTCCTCACATTGTCATAGAGTATCAGGTCTCTACCACTTGAAATAGATTGGATTGGATTAGATTATTGGCACCGTCTCTTGTGCTGGTAGTCCATTATCTTCACAGTCCGTACAACTGGCCATCAGTGAACATGAAGTGGCCTTATCCTGCCCATTTACCTTTCTGGAAATCAGCCACTCTCTCTGCCTAGAACAGGGAATGGATTTTCCTCACCTTTCTTCAAAAGCTCTGAAGTTTTCTGTGATCTTTCCAATTGTACGGTATGATAAGCTTTTGCTGCCACTGAAGGGTAGAAGTCATTATGAATAGTGCCAACAAAACAGAAACATAACAATGAAAACGATATTTTAATTCAGAATAGGTATTTGAAAAGTTCACCTTTTCTAGCACAAATGGGGAAAAGAAAAAAAGGAAGGAAAAAAAAAAAAAAAGCAGTCCTAAAACATCAAAACTGTGGCCAAAGAATTAGAAGAAACACTATTTTTCCAAAGCTGCAATGTTTTCCATTCATCTGGCTGGGCCAGCAGAGCACTGGAGACCTGGATGCACTGTACTCATGGCTGGTTCCCCTAAATGACCTGCAGGGAGATCTTCTTCTCTCTATCCCTCTGTTTCTCCTTTCAATCTCTGTTTTGTCTGTTTGTATCACTAGCTCTCAAATCGCCACTGATATATGCACGTGCAGCACCCAGCACAACCTTGTTTCAGGCTCCAGCGGGACCTTTAGGCATTACCATCCTGTAAACAAATAACAATGATAGTGAGTGTAATTACAATCGTCAAACTATTCCAGCTCCACATCATTAGCCATGCCCTGAGCTAAATAACATTTTAATCAGTTTGATATGTCATCTGTGGCTTTCTTCACTGTCACTTGCAATCCAGCAAACTCCTTCCTTCACGTTTCTAGATTAGACAGAGGGTTCTCAACTGCAGACATCCAATTCCCTGTTCAGGAAGCAGCGAGACCTTTCCTCTTCTCACAGATTTAAGATGATAGCCAAGCATCATGAGACACAGTGCGTATGTCTCCTAGGCCCATCCCATGAGAGCAGGACATTTACCACACATGAGAAGAAGACTTAATGCAGTGGCAAAGCAAAATACTCGGTGTCAAAGCCATGTCTAGATGATCATTAAAGACAGATCAAAATTACCCAATACAGGAGGAAAATCTATCGTTTGTAGAAGATTATGTTCTCTGATTATTAGTTTCAAAATTAGTTTTTCCTTTGGATTTCCTCTGAACTTAAACTTAGTTTGGAATGCCTTTGGTTTTGAATATTTCTGAAATCGTATTACTTCTCCTAAGTAAGTTGCTAGTCTGTTCTATTTACGTGAAATTCGAATAATATTGTGAAGTATCTGCCATCAGTTTTACTGTGTGCCAGGCTGAGTTCCCTGATGAATTTCAAATTTCAGATATGAAACAGTAAAGGTTAAAAAAAAAAAATGTTACAAAGGGTACTTCATGCAGTAGCATAAACTTCTGTTTTCTCAAAACTTGTATCAGTTCATCTCACCAGGACCAGCAGGGGAAGCACACTCTGCCTAGGCACTGGCAAAGGGACACAGTGAGAGTGTAGGGTCTCTTGCTGGGGCCATTCAAAATTTGACTGTACAAGCCCCTGAGCAATATGACAGGGCTTTAAAAATGGCCCTGCTTGAAGTACGCGGGTGATCTGGAGACCTCTAAGGTGCTTTCCAACAAAAGCTTTTCTATAATTGTATGAAATCACCTGCAATAGATTAACCCTGGTCATTATTCCTATCACAGGAAATAACTGTGACACCTGGGTAACAGGTGAGCTTACTGCGACACCAGGGAGAGCCTTCCTGTACTTAAAGGCAACCTGTAGGAAAGCTGGGGAGGGAGTCTTTATCAGGGCCTGGAGTGACAGGACAAGGAGTAACCGCTTTAAACTGAAAAGTAGCACCCAGAAAGAACGGAGTCACGCAACAGGATTCATTTCCAAAACCACCTCATAGACACCTGGGCCAAAGAGCAGGGCCTTGAGCGGGTATATCACAATGGCAGAGTTCATTTCCTTCCCAGTAGCTGGCACGTGCCGTTTTTTGGGATTTCGGGGCTACAGTGAGCTGCTAAGAGGGATGTCTTAGCTCTTGCAGGGCAGTGCTTCCACTAAGGCCAGGACTTTTCTGCATCTTCTACTGCCCTGCAAGCGAGGATGCTTGGGGCACACAGGAAGCTGGGAGCGGACACAGCTGCAGGGATTCCATAAGGCACAAGCAAATGCAGCCTTGGCTTGGTGACACTTTCTCTTGATTACTGCTCAACACAAATTACCTCGAGCAAGTCTACTGTGAGGACTAAAGGAAAGAGACGTATGGATGCTGCTAAGCTCTTCTAGCTTGTACCAGGTAGGAAAGATACCTCTGTAGCAGGCGTGAAGAGGATAGCACTAATTAATTAGATGAGAAGCGAAGGAAAGGCACTTAGAGGTAGTGAAAAGCAGTTAATGTGATGTTCCGGGGAAGCTTCAGTCTGCTTAAGGAGTAGCAAGAACAAGCCTAAAGTCATAGCCAAATACAAGAAAGAGAGGAGGACACGCAGCATGAGAAGCTCCCGAGAGAAAGGAGCTCTGTTTTGGGTAAAAATCAGTCCCTTTTTCTATCATGGAGACATCCAAGGGCGTAGGACACGTGCACTTCAGGGAACCAAGAGATGCTGTGCATTTCTCTCGTCCCCCTGACACAGCCACTAGGTGACGATGCTTCCAATTCTCTCTAAAGAAACCTTGCTTTCTCAGGCCCAGGTGTCCAGCTGCACACCAAGGACGTCCCTGGCTCCCAGGCACAGTTCCCAGGCCCAAGGCCGAGCTCCCCTCCGAACCCCCATTCCAGCAGACCTTGCTCCTGGCATTGTGGAGCAGCCATTTCATGTCAGCCTTTTCTCCTGGCAGTCAGCTTAGCGCCGTAACCTCTGCCATCGGGGCGCCCGAGAGCCGTGTGAGGTCAGCAGAGAGTCACTGTCAGCCTTTGACCTCACAAAGGTGGGTGGCCATAAGTGCCCTGAGCGTCCAGCTCGCATTGAGTACTGCTGGTGGCACTCGAGGCGTGGAGGTCTGCATGGTGCAATGGGAGACGCCGATGTCCTGCTGCTGGAACAAGAGGCGCTGATGTGCTGCTGGTGCAGGAGGAGACGTGAAGGTGCTGCTGCTTAGAGGTGCTGAGGGGCGGGCAGCCTCAGCGGGCAGCTGAATCAGAGGGCAGGGAAGCCAAGCAGCTTCCTTCTCTGGGGAAGGGGGCACAGAGAAAGTGATTGGAAATGGGGTACAAGCCCTCAGCCTCTAAAAGCAATCCCTCAGATGTTTAGGCATAGTAAAGTTAGGTATATCTGTTTGACTCTAGACCCCAACATGTTTGTTAGTGTTCTGGTTTGTCCACTGCTTTCTTGTGGGGGATTTGAGTTGGCCATTACTCTTTAGGTGAATGCTGACTTCATATCTATGGTGCACTTTATTCTTAAAATGGGAAGTTTCTACCAATTTCCCGTCCAAACTTGCTCATAAGCCAACTGCAGTCATCATTTCAGATGTGTCTCCCAACTTACACATTTCCTATTTCTCCTTGATATTTACTCAAGAAATTCATTTACGTAGAGACAACATATTCTTCTCTCAACTGGCATCTGGCTGGGCAGAATGATGTCCTTTCATTCCCTTCCAGGCAATAGGCAACTTGTTCCTTCTGTCTTGTGAACTCTTCCTCCTAAGTTCAATGTGAATACAAGTGGCAGAACTGTGCCTCATGTCTCAAATGAGTGTCAGGGCTGCCTTGTCCAGTGTATTCATACTGGAGGGAAAAAAAAATGAATAGCCATACACACTATATAACCACTAAACTTTTTCAGTCCTCCTTGTGCTAACAGTGCATGAACGTGAGGTTTTGTTGTCATTTTTGTTTGTTTGTTTGTTTGCTTGCTTTAAACTCCTGACTGCCATATAGCAAACATGACAAAAAAACACCCTTTATTGAGAAGCTCTGAGAATGGCTCTGCTTTGTATTATCACCTGTCACTTCACCTGAACCATTTCAATCACAAGCGATATCCTTCTGTCAGGCTTGGTAGTACTTCCCAACCTTATGTCCCCTGCAAATCTCAAAGCTCATGTGTAATTTTTAATCTTCAGCCACCATGTCCATACCGAACATATCTAACTTTGAAGTCAGCTCTGCCCTGAATAGGAGGTTGGGTTTTCAGAGGTCCCTTCCAGCCTACATTTCTCCATGAGTCTTTGCCTCCTTAGCAGCTGCAGTTTCAGAACTGTCTCTGAGAATTACCATAGGTAACGACTCCTTTGCTGCTAAGTCCCTCTTCAGTGTGAACAATTGTAAATTCCCTTTATTCACTTGCAGCCCCAAAGCCCAAATCCGTAGATAATGTATCAGAAGCTCACAGAAAGTGAAATAGATGTAATTCATCCCCTGTGTAGGGAAGAACTGGTCCTAGAAAGGAAAGCTATTAAATTATCTGGAAACAATTTAGCTCTGATAAATTATTTTGTAAATTACACATTACCCCCTCCTTCCCTGGTCTTAGCTGTTCTTGCTCCAAAACTTTGCATGGTGTTGATGTCAAACTAACAGGCCCACACTTGTCTGGATGACTCTTTACCCTCTTCTGGACAGAGGTGTATTTGTTACTCTCCCATTCTGGGGACTATCCCTGATTTGCACAATTGTTATGCATTTTTCCTACTTGACTTGTTGTTCTGTGTGCCAATGCTGTTAATAGGCTAGGTAGATATCAGCTTTTCATTTTTCACTTGAATCGCTATAGATTGTTATTTCACCTCAGATGATGTTGCGCCTAGTGCCCTACCCTCCTTTTCAATGGGAGTCCTGTCACTGCCCTTAATATCACATTGTTGTTGCTGTTAGATGCAGGAAATAAGATTTGCAGCATTTGAGACATCAGTAACTTTTGATCTATTTTTGCCTCAAGCGTGCAACTGTCCTAATTTGTTCTCTTTGTTCCCCCTGGTTTCTGTGGCTTAAGTACCACTTACTATTATTGTTTAATTTCCTATGTGAAGGAAGTTTTCGGTCATTCTTACTTTATTTCTGCAGTTTTTAACCTCTGAAACATGCCTTTTCTCATCGCTTTTTTCCTCTTTGAATTTTGAATTTTAACTATGCCTTCTCTGCACTCAAGTCCCAGAGCTGCTTAGTCAGACTCAATTATTCATTTCCTTAGATTTCAAAGTTTGCATTTCTAAGCCTCAAAACCTTCATTCTAAACCTGGTTTTGTCTGTCGTGAAATGTAAAATGAGAAAAGTCAGCTCATGATCACACTTTATTCAAATTTTACTACATTTAAACCCATACAGGAGCCAAGTCTAAAATGGTCTTATATTTTTTCACTTTTGGGAAGAAATCCATCACATAGTACACCTCTGTGAACATAAGTGGTAATTATCTTTCAATCTTTTGCTGGGAAGTTAAAGTCTCCCATAATTCCCATTATTGTTTACGTGTCTGATAACTGTACAGAGAGAATTCACTATTAGACTGGAGCTAAGAGCAAAGAGCAGGCTAGCAAGGCTGTCTATCTTTAGCAGTGATTTGCACAAAACCACTCTTTTGCTGACCCATAACATTTAATTTCTCCATCCTCTGCTTCTTGCTAACACAAAGCACCATCTTATTCCATCCATTTGCCTTGGTTTCCAGCCTTCCTGAGATTTATCAGTACTTGTATGACATTCATGCCTTTGTTTCACCCTTCCTGTGTTGACACTTGTCATAACAGTTTTAGATCCTGAACATGATCATCTCAAAGTTTGCCTGACAGTTAGGTCTTCCTCACATTGTCATAGAGTATCAGGTCTCTACCACTTGAAATAGATTGGATTGGATTAGATTATTGGCACCGTCTCTTGTGCTGGTAGTCCATTATCTTCACAGTCCGTACAACTGGCCATCAGTGAACATGAAGTGGCCTTATCCTGCCCATTTACCTTTCTGGAAATCAGCCACTCTCTCTGCCTAGAACAGGGAATGGATTTTCCTCACCTTTCTTCAAAAGCTCTGAAGTTTTCTGTGATCTTTCCAATTGTACGGTATGATAAGCTTTTGCTGCCACTGAAGGGTAGAAGTCATTATGAATAGTGCCAACAAAACAGAAACATAACAATGAAAACGATATTTTAATTCAGAATAGGTATTTGAAAAGTTCACCTTTTCTAGCACAAATGGGGAAAAGAAAAAAAGGAAGGGAAAAAAAAAAACAAAAAAAAAGCAGTCCTAAAACATCAAAACTGTGGCCAAAGAATTAGAAGAAACACTATTTTTCCAAAGCTGCAATGTTTTCCATTCATCTGGCTGGGCCAGCAGAGCACTGGAGACCTGGATGCACTGTACTCATGGCTGGTTCCCCTAAATGACCTGCAGGGAGATCTTCTTCTCTCTATCCCTCTGTTTCTCCTTTCAATCTCTGTTTTGTCTGTTTGTATCACTAGCTCTCAAATCGCCACTGATATATGCACGTGCAGCACCCAGCACAACCTTGTTTCAGGCTCCAGCGGGACCTTTAGGCATTACCATCCTGTAAACAAATAACAATGATAGTGAGTGTAATTACAATCGTCAAACTATTCCAGCTCCACATCATTAGCCATGCCCTGAGCTAAATAACATTTTAATCAGTTTGATATGTCATCTGTGGCTTTCTTCACTGTCACTTGCAATCCAGCAAACTCCTTCCTTCACGTTTCTAGATTAGACAGAGGGTTCTCAACTGCAGACATCCAATTCCCTGCTCAGGAAGCAGCGAGACCTTTCCTCTTCTCACAGATTTAAGATGATAGCCAAGCATCATGAGACACAGTGCGTATGTCTCCTAGGCCCATCCCATGAGAGCAGGACATTTACCACACATGAGAAGAAGACTTAATGCAGTGGCAAAGCAAAATACTCAGTGTCAAAGCCATGTCTAGATGATCATTAAAGACAGATCAAAATTACCCAATACAGGAGGAAAATCTATCGTTTGTAGAAGATTATGTTCTCTGATTATTAGTTTCAAAATTAGTTTTTCCTTTGGATTTCCTCTGAACTTAAACTTAGTTTGGAATGCCTTTGGTTTTGAATATTTCTGAAATCGTATTACTTCTCCTAAGTAAGTTGCTAGTCTGTTCTATTTACGTGAAATTTGAATAATATTGTGAAGTATCTGCCATCAGTTTTACTGTGTGCCAGGCTGAGTTCCCTGATGAATTTCAAATTTCAGATATGAAACAGTAAAGGTTAAAAAAAAAAAATGTTACAAAGGGTACTCCATGCAGTAGCATAAACTTCTGTTTTCTCAAAACTTGTATCAGTTCATCTCACCAGGACCAGCAGGGGAAGCACACTCTGCCTAGGCACTGGCAAAGGGACACAGTGAGAGTGTAGGGTCTCTTGCTGGGGCCATTCAAAATTTGACTGTACAAGCCCCTGAGCAATATGACAGGGCTTTAAAAATGGCCCTGCTTGAAGTACGCGGGTGATCTGGAGACCTCTAAGGTGCTTTCCAACAAAAGCTTTTCTATAATTGTATGAAATCACCTGCAATAGATTAACCCTGGTCATTATTCCTATCACAGGAAATAACTGTGACACCTGGGTAACAGGTGAGCTTACTGCGACACCAGGGAGAGCCTTCCTGTACTTAAAGGCAACCTGTAGGAAAGCTGGGGAGGGAGTCTTTATCAGGGCCTGGAGTGACAGGACAAGGAGTAACCGCTTTAAACTGAAAAGTAGCACCCAGAAAGAACGGAGTCACGCAACAGGATTCATTTCCAAAACCACCTCGTAGACACCTGGGCCAAAGAGCAGGGCCTTGAGCGGGTATATCACAATGGCAGAGTTCATTTCCTTCCCAGTAGCTGGCACGTGCCGTTTTTTGGGATTTCGGGGCTACAGTGAGCTGCTAAGAGGGATGTCTTAGCTCTTGCAGGGCAGTGCTTCCACTAAGGCCAGGACTTTTCTGCATCTTCTACTGCCCTGCAAGCGAGGATGCTTGGGGCACACAGGAAGCTGGGAGGGGACACAGCTGCAGGGATTCCATAAGACACAAGCAAATGCAGCCTTGGCTTGGTGACACTTTCTCTTGATTACTGCTCAACACAAATTACCTCGAGCAAGTCTACTGTGAGGACTAAAGGAAAGAGACGTATGGATGCTGCTAAGCTCTTCTAGCTTGTACCAGGTAGGAAAGATACCTCTGTAGCAGGCGTGAAGAGGATAGCACTAATTAATTAGATGAGAAGCGGAGGAAAGGCACTTAGAGGTAGTGAAAAGCAGTTAATGTGATGTTCCGGGGAAGCTTCAGTCTGCTTAAGGAGTAGCAAGAACAAGCCTAAAGTCATAGCCAAATACAAGAAAGAGAGGAGGACACGCAGCATGAGAAGCTCCCGAGAGAAAGGAGCTCTGTTTTGGGTAAAAATCAGTCCCTTTTTCTATCATGGAGACATCCAAGGGCGTAGGACACGTGCGCTTCAGGGAACCAAGAGATGCTGTGCATTTCTCTCGTCCCCCTGACACAGCCACTAGGTGACGAGGCTTCCAATTCTCTCTAAAGAAACCTTGCTTTCTCAGGCCCAGGTGTCCAGCTGCACACCAAGGACGTCCCTGGCTCCCAGGCACAGTTCCCAGGCCCAAGGCCGAGCTCCCCTCCGAACCCCCATTCCAGCAGACCTTGCTCCTGGCATTGTGGAGCAGCCATTTCATGTCAGCCTTTTCTCCTGGCAGTCAGCTTAGCGCCGTAACCTCTGCCATCGGGGCGCCCGAGAGCCGTGTGAGGTCAGCAGAGAGTCACTGTCAGCCTTTGACCTCACAAAGGTGGGTGGCCATAAGTGCCCTGAGCGTCCAGCTCGCATTGAGTACTGCTGGTGGCACTCGAGGCGTGGAGGTCTGCATGGTGCAATGGGAGACGCCGATGTCCTGCTGCTGGAACAAGAGACGCTGATGTGCTGCTGGTGCAGGAGGAGACGTGAAGGTGCTGCTGCTTAGAGGTGCTGAGGAGCGGGCAGCCTCAGCGGGCAGCTGAATCAGAGGGCAGGGAAGCCAAGCAGCTTCCTTCTCTGGGGAAGGGGGCACAGAGAAAGTGATTGGAAATGGGGTACAAGCCCTCAGCCTCTAAAAGCAATCCCTCAGATGTTTAGGCATAGTAAAGTTAGGTATATCTATTTGACTCTAGACCCCAACATGTTTGTTAGTGTTCTGGTTTGTCCACTGCTTTCTTGTGGGGGATTTGAGTTGGCCATTACTGTTTAGGTGAATGCTGACTTCATATCTATGGTGCACTTTATTCTTAAAATGGGAAGTTTCTACCAATTTCCCGTCCAAACTTGCTCATAAGCCAACTGCAGTCATCATTTCAGATGTGTCTCCCAACTTACACATTTCCTATTTCTCCTTGATATTTACTCAAGAAATTCATTTACGTAGAGACAACATATTCTTCTCTCAACTGGCATCTGGCTGGGCAGAATGATGTCCTTTCATTCCCTTCCAGGCAATAGGCAACTTGTTCCTTCTGTCTTGTGAACTCTTCCTCCTAAGTTCAATGTGAATACAAGTGGCAGAACTGTGCCTCATGTCTCAAATGAGTGTCAGGGCTGCCTTGTCCAGTGTATTCATACTGGAGGGAAAAAAAAATGAATAGCCATACACACTATATAACCACTAAACTTTTTCAGTCCTCCTTGTGCTAACAGTGCATGAACGTGAGGTTTTGTTGTCATTTTTGTTTGTTTGTTTGTTTGCTTGCTTTAAACTCCTGACTGCCATATAGCAAACATGACCAAAAAACACCCTTTTTTGAGAATCTCTGAGAATGGCTCTGCTTTGTATTATCACCTGTCACTTCACCTGAACCATTTCAATCACAAGCGATATCCTTCTGTCAGGCTTGGTAGTACTTCCCAACCTTATGTCCCCTGCAAATCTCAAAGCTCATGTGTAATTTTTAATCTTCAGCCACCATGTCCATACCGAACATATCTAACTTTGAAGTCAGCTCTGCCCTGAATAGGAGGTTGGGTTTTCAGAGGTCCCTTCCAGCCTACATTTCTCCATGAGTCTTTGCCTCCTTAGCAGCTGCAGTTTCAGAACTGTCTCTGAGAATTACCATAGGTAACGACTCCTTTGCTGCTAAGTCCCTCTTCAGTGTGAACAATTGTAAATTCCCTTTATTCACTTGCAGCCCCAAAGCCCAAATCCGTAGATAATGTATCAGAAGCTCACAGAAAGTGAAATAGATGTAATTCATCCCCTGTGTAGGGAAGAACTGGTCCTAGAAAGGAAAGCTATTAAATTATCTGGAAACAATTTAGCTCTGATAAATTATTTTGTAAATTACACATTACCCCCTCCTTCCCTGGTCTTAGCTGTTCTTGCTCCAAAACTTTGCATGGTGTTGATGTCAAACTAACAGGCCCACACTTGTCTGGATGACTCTTTACCCTCTTCTGGACAGAGGTGTATTTGTTACTCTCCCATTCTGGGGACTATCCCTGATTTGCACAATTGTTATGCATTTTTCCTACTTGACTTGTTGTTCTGTGTGCCAATGCTGTTAATAGGCTAGGTAGATATCAGCTTTTCATTTTTCACTTGAATCGCTATAGATTGTTATTTCACCTCAGATGATGTTGCGCCTAGTGCCCTACCCTCCTTTTCAATGGGAGTCCTGTCACTGCCCTTAATATCACATTGTTGTTGCTGTTAGATGCAGGAAATAAGATTTGCAGCATTTGAGACATCAGTAACTTTTGATCTATTTTTGCCTAAGTGTGCAACTGTCCTAATTTGTTCTCTTTGTTCCCCCTGGTTTCTGTGGCTTAAGTACCACTTACTATTATTGTTTAATTTCCTATGTGAAGGAGGTTTTTGGTCATTCTTACTTTATTTCTGCAGTTTTTAACCTCTGAAACATGCCTTTTCTCATCGCTTTTTTCCTCTTTGAATTTTGAATTTTAACTATGCCTTCTCTGCACTCAAGTCCCAGAGCTGCTTAGTCAGACTCAATTATTCATTTCCTTAGATTTCAAAGTTTGCATTTCTAAGCCTCAAAACCTTCATTCTAAACCTGGTTTTGTCTGTCGTGAAATGTAAAATGAGAAAAGTCAGCTCATGATCACACTTTATTCAAATTTTACTACATTTAAACCCATACAGGAGCCAAGTCTAAAATGGTCTTATATTTTTTCACTTTTGGGAAGAAATCCATCACATAGTACACCTCTGTGAACATAAGTGGTAATTATCTTTCAATCTTTTGCTGGGAAGTTAAAGTCTCCCATAATTCCCATTATTGTTTACGTGTCTGATAACTGTACAGAGATAATTCACTATTAGACTGGAGCTAAGAGCAAAGAGCAGGCTAGCAAGGCTGTCTATCTTTAGCAGTGATTTGCACAAAACCACTCTTTTGCTGACCCATAACGTTTAATTTCTCCATCCTCTGCTTCTTGCTAACACAAAGCACCATCTTATTCCATCCATTTGCCTTGGTTTCCAGCCTTCCTGAGATTTATCAGTACTTGTATGACATTCATGCCTTTGTTTCACCCTTCCTGTGTTGACACTTGTCATAACAGTTTTAGATCCTGAACATGATCATCTCAAAGTTTGCCTGACAGTTAGGTCTTCCTCACATTGTCATAGAGTATCAGGTCTCTACCACTTGAAATAGATTGGATTGGATTAGATTATTGGCACCGTCTCTTGTGCTGGTAGTCCATTATCTTCACAGTCCGTACAACTGGCCGTCAGTGAACATGAAGTGGCCTTATCCTGCCCATTTACCTTTCTGGAAATCAGCCACTCTCTCTGCCTAGAACAGGGAATGGATTTTCCTCACCTTTCTTCAAAAGCTCTGAAGTTTTCTGTGATCTTTCCAATTGTACGGTATGATAAGCTTTTGCTGCCACTGAAGGGTAGAAGTCATTATGAATAGTGCCAACAAAACAGAAACATAACAATGAAAACGATATTTTAATTCAGAATAGGTATTTGAAAAGTTCACCTTTTCTAGCACAAATGGGGAAAAGAAAAAAAGGAAGGAAAAAAAAAAAAAAAAGCAGTCCTAAAACATCAAAACTGTGGCCAAAGAATTAGAAGAAACACTGTTTTTCCAAAGCTGCAATGTTTTCCATTCATCTGGCTGGGCCAGCAGAGCACTGGAGACCTGGATGCACTGTACTCATGGCTGGTTCCCCTAAATGACCTGCAGGGAGATCTTCTTCTCTCTATCCCTCTGTTTCTCCTTTCAATCTCTGTTTTGTCTGTTTGTATCACTAGCTCTCAAATCGCCACTGATATATGCACGTGCAGCACCCAGCACAACCTTGTTTCAGGCTCCAGCGGGACCTTTAGGCATTACCATCCTGTAAACAAATAACAATGATAGTGAGTGTAATTACAATCGTCAAACTATTCCAGCTCCACATCATTAGCCATGCCCTGAGCTAAATAACATTTTAATCAGTTTGATATGTCATCTGTGGCTTTCTTCACTGTCACTTGCAATCCAGCAAACTCCTTCCTTCACGTTTCTAGATTAGACAGAGGGTTCTCAACTGCAGACATCCAATTCCCTGTTCAGGAAGCAGCGAGACCTTTCCTCTTCTCACAGATTTAAGATGATAGCCAAGCATCATGAGACACAGTGCGTATGTCTCCTAGGCCCATCCCATGAGAGCAGGACATTTACCACACATGAGAAGAAGACTTAATGCAGTGGCAAAGCAAAACACTCGGTGTCAAAGCCATGTCTAGATGATCATTAAAGACAGATCAAAATTACCCAATACAGGAGGAAAATCTATCGTTTGTAGAAGATTATGTTCTCTGATTATTAGTTTCAAAATTAGTTTTTCCTTTGGATTTCCTCTGAACTTAAACTTAGTTTGGAATGCCTTTGGTTTTGAATATTTCTGAAATCGTATTACTTCTCCTAAGTAAGTTGCTAGTCTGTTCTGTTTACGTGAAATTCGAATAATATTGTGAAGTATCTGCCATCAGTTTTACTGTGTGCCAGGCTGAGTTCCCTGATGAATTTCAAATTTCAGATATGAAACAGTAAAGGTTAAAAAAAAAAAATGTTACAAAGGGTACTTCATGCAGTAGCATAAACTTCTGTTTTCTCAAAACTTGTATCAGTTCATCTCACCAGGACCAGCAGGGGAAGCACACTCTGCCTAGGCACTGGCAAAGGGACACAGTGAGAGTGTAGGGTCTCTTGCTGGGGCCATTCAAAATTTGACTGTACAAGCCCCTGAGCAATATGACAGGGCTTTAAAAATGGCCCTGCTTGAAGTACGCGGGTGATCTGGAGACCTCTAAGGTGCTTTCCAACAAAAGCTTTTCTATAATTGTATGAAATCACCTGCAATAGATTAACCCTGGTCATTATTCCTATCACAGGAAATAACTGTGACACCTGGGTAACAGGTGAGCTTACTGCGACACCAGGGAGAGCCTTCCTGTACTTAAAGGCAACCTGTAGGAAAGCTGGGGAGGGAGTCTTTATCAGGGCCTGGAGTGACAGGACAAGGAGTAACCGCTTTAAACTGAAAAGTAGCACCCAGAAAGAACGGAGTCACGCAACAGGATTCATTTCCAAAACCACCTCGTAGACACCTGGGCCAAAGAGCAGGGCCTTGAGCGGGTATATCACAATGGCAGAGTTCATTTCCTTCCCAGTAGCTGGCACGTGCCGTTTTTTGGGATTTCGGGGCTACAGTGAGCTGCTAAGAGGGATGTCTTAGCTCTTGCAGGGCAGTGCTTCCACTAAGGCCAGGACTTTTCTGCATCTTCTACTGCCCTGCAAGCGAGGATGCTTGGGGCACACAGGAAGCTGGGAGCGGACACAGCTGCAGGGATTCCATAAGACACAAGCAAATGCAGCCTTGGCTTGGTGACACTTTCTCTTGATTACTGCTCAACACAAATTACCTCGAGCAAGTCTACTGTGAGGACTAAAGGAAAGAGACGTATGGATGCTGCTAAGCTCTTCTAGCTTGTACCAGGTAGGAAAGATACCTCTGTAGCAGGCGTGAAGAGGATAGCACTAATTAATTAGATGAGAAGCGGAGGAAAGGCACTTAGAGGTAGTGAAAAGCAGTTAATGTGATGTTCCGGGGAAGCTTCAGTCTGCTTAAGGAGTAGCAAGAACAAGCCTAAAGTCATAGCCAAATACAAGAAAGAGAGGAGGACACGCAGCATGAGAAGCTCCCGAGAGAAAGGAGCTCTGTTTTGGGTAAAAATCAGTCCCTTTTTCTATCATGGAGACATCCAAGGGCGTAGGACACGTGCGCTTCAGGGAACCAAGAGATGCTGTGCACTTCTCTCGTCCCCCTGACACAGCCACTAGGTGACGATGCTTCCAATTCTCTCTAAAGAAACCTTGCTTTCTCAGGCCCAGGTGTCCAGCTGCACACCAAGGACGTCCCTGGCTCCCAGGCACAGTTCCCAGGCCCAAGGCCGAGCTCCCCTCCGAACCCCCATTCCAGCAGACCTTGCTCCTGGCATTGTGGAGCAGCCATTTCATGTCAGCCTTTTCTCCTGGCAGTCAGCTTAGCGCCGTAACCTCTGCCATCGGGGCGCCCGAGAGCCGTGTGAGGTCAGCAGAGAGTCACTGTCAGCCTTTGACCTCACAAAGGTGGGTGGCCATAAGTGCCCTGAGCGTCCAGCTCGCATTGAGTACTGCTGGTGGCACTCGAGGCGTGGAGGTCTGCATGGTGCAATGGGAGACGCCGATGTCCTGCTGCTGGAACAAGAGGCGCTGATGTGCTGCTGGTGCAGGAGGAGACGTGAAGGTGCTGCTGCTTAGAGGTGCTGAGGAGCGGGCAGCCTCAGCGGGCAGCTGAATCAGAGGGCAGGGAAGCCAAGCAGCTTCCTTCTCTGGGGAAGGGGGCACAGAGAAAGTGATTGGAAATGGGGTACAAGCCCTCAGCCTCTAAAAGCAATCCCTCAGATGTTTAGGCATAGTAAAGTTAGGTATATCTATTTGACTCTAGACCCCAACATGTTTGTTAGTGTTCTGGTTTGTCCACTGCTTTCTTGTGGGGGATTTGAGTTGGCCATTACTGTTTAGGTGAATGCTGACTTCATATCTATGGTGCACTTTATTCTTAAAATGGGAAGTTTCTACCAATTTCCCGTCCAAACTTGCTCATAAGCCAACTGCAGTCATCATTTCAGATGTGTCTCCCAACTTACACATTTCCTATTTCTCCTTGATATTTACTCAAGAAATTCATTTACGTAGAGACAACATATTCTTCTCTCAACTGGCATCTGGCTGGGCAGAATGATGTCCTTTCATTCCCTTCCAGGCAATAGGCAACTTGTTCCTTCTGTCTTGTGAACTCTTCCTCCTAAGTTCAATGTGAATACAAGTGGCAGAACTGTGCCTCATGTCTCAAATGAGTGTCAGGGCTGCCTTGTCCAGTGTATTCATACTGGAGGGAAAAAAAAATGAATAGCCATACACACTATATAACCACTAAACTTTTTCAGTCCTCCTTGTGCTAACAGTGCATGAACGTGAGGTTTTGTTGTCATTTTTGTTTGTTTGTTTGTTTGCTTGCTTTAAACTCCTGACTGCCATATAGCAAACATGACAAAAAAACACCCTTTTTTGAGAAGCTCTGAGAATGGCTCTGCTTTGTATTATCACCTGTCACTTCACCTGAACCATTTCAATCACAAGCGATATCCTTCTGTCAGGCTTGGTAGTACTTCCCAACCTTATGTCCCCTGCAAATCTCAAAGCTCATGTGTAATTTTTAATCTTCAGCCACCATGTCCATACCGAACATATCTAACTTTGAAGTCAGCTCTGCCCTGAATAGGAGGTTGGGTTTTCAGAGGTCCCTTCCAGCCTACATTTCTCCATGAGTCTTTGCCTCCTTAGCAGCTGCAGTTTCAGAACTGTCTCTGAGAATTACCATAGGTAACGACTCCTTTGCTGGTAAGTCCCTCTTCAGTGTGAACAATTGTAAATTCCCTTTATTCACTTGCAGCCCCAAAGCCCAAATCCATAGATAATGTATCAGAAGCTCACAGAAAGTGAAACAGATGTAATTCATCCCCTGTGTAGGGAAGAACTGGTCCTAGAAAGGAAAGCTATTAAATTATCTGGAAACAATTTAGCTCTGATAAATTATTTTGTAAATTACACATTACCCCCTCCTTCCCTGGTCTTAGCTGTTCTTGCTCCAAAACTTTGCATGGTGTTGATGTCAAGCTAACAGGCCCACACTTGTCTGGATGACTCTTTACCCTCTTCTGGACAGAGGTGTATTTGTTACTCTCCCATTCTGGGGACTATCCCTGATTTGCACAATTGTTATGCATTTTTCCTACTTGACTTGTTGTTCTGTGTGCCAATGCTGTTAATAGGCTAGGTAGATATCAGCTTTTCATTTTTCACTTGAATCGCTATAGATTGTTATTTCACCTCAGATGATGTTGCGCCTAGTGCCCTACCCTCCTTTTCAATGGGAGTCCTGTCACTGCCCTTAATATCACATTGTTGTTGCTGTTAGATGCAGGAAATAAGATTTGCAGCATTTGAGACATCAGTAACTTTTGATCTATTTTTGCCTCAAGCGTGCAACTGTCCTAATTTGTTCTCTTTGTTCCCCCTGGTTTCTGTGGCTTAAGTACCACTTACTATTATTGTTTAATTTCCTATGTGAAGGAGGTTTTTGGTCATTCTTACTTTATTTCTGCAGTTTTTAACCTCTGAAACATGCCTTTTCTCATCGCTTTTTTCCTCTTTGAATTTTGAATTTTAACTATGCCTTCTCTGCACTCAAGTCCCAGAGCTGCTTAGTCAGACTCAATTATTCATTTCCTTAGATTTCAAAGTTTGCATTTCTAAGCCTCAAAACCTTCATTCTAAACCTGGTTTTGTCTGTCGTGAAATGTAAAATGAGAAAAGTCAGCTCATGATCACACTTTATTCAAATTTTACTACATTTAAACCCATACAGGAGCCAAGTCTAAAATGGTCTTATATTTTTTCACTTTTGGGAAGAAATCCATCACATAGTACACCTCTGTGAACATAAGTGGTAATTATCTTTCAATCTTTTGCTGGGAAGTTAAAGTCTCCCATAATTCCCATTATTGTTTACGTGTCTGATAACTGTACAGAGATAATTCACTATTAGACTGGAGCTAAGAGCAAAGAGCAGGCTAGCAAGGCTGTCTATCTTTAGCAGTGATTTGCACAAAACCACTCTTTTGCTGACCCATAACATTTAATTTCTCCATCCTCTGCTTCTTGCTAACACAAAGCACCATCTTATTCCATCCATTTGCCTTGGTTTCCAGCCTTCCTGAGATTTATCAGTACTTGTATGACATTCATGCCTTTGTTTCACCCTTCCTGTGTTGACACTTGTCATAACAGTTTTAGATCCTGAACATGATCATCTCAAAGTTTGCCTGACAGTTAGGTCTTCCTCACATTGTCATAGAGTATCAGGTCTCTACCACTTGAAATAGATTGGATTGGATTAGATTATTGGCACCGTCTCTTGTGCTGGTAGTCCATTATCTTCACAGTCCGTACAACTGGCCATCAGTGAACATGAAGTGGCCTTATCCTGCCCATTTACCTTTCTGGAAATCAGCCACTCTCTCTGCCTAGAACAGGGAATGGATTTTCCTCACCTTTCTTCAAAAGCTCTGAAGTTTTCTGTGATCTTTCCAATTGTACGGTATGATAAGCTTTTGCTGCCACTGAAGGGTAGAAGTCATTATGAATAGTGCCAACAAAACAGAAACATAACAATGAAAACGATATTTTAATTCAGAATAGGTATTTGAAAAGTTCACCTTTTCTAGCACAAATGGGGAAAAGAAAAAAATTAAGGGAAAAAAAAAAAAAAAAAAGCAGTCCTAAAACATCAAAACTGTGGCCAAAGAATTAGAAGAAACACTATTTTTCCAAAGCTGCAATGTTTTCCATTCATCTGGCTGGGCCAGCAGAGCACTGGAGACCTGGATGCACTGTACTCATGGCTGGTTCCCCTAAATGACCTGCAGGGAGATCTTCTTCTCTCTATCCCTCTGTTTCTCCTTTCAATCTCTGTTTTGTCTGTTTGTATCACTAGCTCTCAATTCGCCACTGATATATGCACGTGCAGCACCCAGCACAACCTTGTTTCAGGCTCCAGCGGGACCTTTAGGCATTACCATCCTGTAAACAAATAACAATGATAGTGAGTGTAATTACAATCGTCAAACTATTCCAGCTCCACATCATTAGCCATGCCCTGAGCTAAATAACATTTTAATCAGTTTGATATGTCATCTGTGGCTTTCTTCACTGTCACTTGCAATCCAGCAAACTCCTTCCTTCACGTTTCTAGATTAGACAGAGGGTTCTCAACTGCAGACATCCAATTCCCTGCTCAGGAAGCAGCGAGACCTTTCCTCTTCACACAGATTTAAGATGATAGCCAAGCATCATGAGACACAGTGCGTATGTCTCCTAGGCCCATCCCATGAGAGCAGGACATTTACCACACATGAGAAGAAGACTTAATGCAGTGGCAAAGCAAAATACTCAGTGTCAAAGCCACGTCTAGATGATCATTAAAGACAGATCAAAATTACCCAATACAGGAGGAAAATCTATCGTTTGTAGAAGATTATGTTCTCTGATTATTAGTTTCAAAATTAGTTTTTCCTTTGGATTTCCTCTGAACTTAAACTTAGTTTGGAATGCCTTTGGTTTTGAATATTTCTGAAATCGTATTACTTCTCCTAAGTAAGTTGCTAGTCTGTTCTATTTACGTGAAATTTGAATAATATTGTGAAGTATCTGCCATCAGTTTTACTGTGTGCCAGGCTGAGTTCCCTGATGAATTTCAAATTTCAGATATGAAACAGTAAAGGTTAAAAAAAAAAAATGTTACAAAGGGTACTCCATGCAGTAGCATAAACTTCTGTTTTCTCAAAACTTGTATCAGTTCATCTCACCAGGACCAGCAGGGGAAGCACACTCTGCCTAGGCACTGGCAAAGGGACACAGTGAGAGTGTAGGGTCTCTTGCTGGGGCCATTCAAAATTTGACTGTACAAGCCCCTGAGCAATATGACAGGGCTTTAAAAATGGCCCTGCTTGAAGTACGCGGGTGATCTGGAGACCTCTAAGGTGCTTTCCAACAAAAGCTTTTCTATAATTGTATGAAATCACCTGCAATAGATTAACCCTGGTCATTATTCCTATCACAGGAAATAACTGTGACACCTGGGTAACAGGTGAGCTTACTGCGACACCAGGGAGAGCCTTCCTGTACTTAAAGGCAACCTGTAGGAAAGCTGGGGAGGGAGTCTTTATCAGGGCCTGGAGTGACAGGACAAGGAGTAACCGCTTTAAACTGAAAAGTAGCACCCAGAAAGAACGGAGTCACGCAACAGGATTCATTTCCAAAACCACCTCGTAGACACCTGGGCCAAAGAGCAGGGCCTTGAGCGGGTATATCACAATGGCAGAGTTCATTTCCTTCCCAGTAGCTGGCACGTGCCGTTTTTTGGGATTTCGGGGCTACAGTGAGCTGCTAAGAGGGATGTCTTAGCTCTTGCAGGGCAGTGCTTCCACTAAGGCCAGGACTTTTCTGCATCTTCTACTGCCCTGCAAGCGAGGATGCTTGGGGCACACAGGAAGCTGGGAGGGGACACAGCTGCAGGGATTCCATAAGACACAAGCAAATGCAGCCTTGGCTTGGTGACACTTTCTCTTGATTACTGCTCAACACAAATTACCTCGAGCAAGTCTACTGTGAGGACTAAAGGAAAGAGACGTATGGATGCTGCTAAGCTCTTCTAGCTTGTACCAGGTAGGAAAGATACCTCTGTAGCAGGCGTGAAGAGGATAGCACTAATTAATTAGATGAGAAGCGGAGGAAAGGCACTTAGAGGTAGTGAAAAGCAGTTAATGTGATGTTCCGGGGAAGCTTCAGTCTGCTTAAGGAGTAGCAAGAACAAGCCTAAAGTCATAGCCAAATACAAGAAAGAGAGGAGGACACGCAGCATGAGAAGCTCCCGAGAGAAAGGAGCTCTGTTTTGGGTAAAAATCAGTCCCTTTTTCTATCATGGAGACATCCAAGGGCGTAGGACACGTGCGCTTCAGGGAACCAAGAGATGCTGTGCATTTCTCTCGTCCCCCTGACACAGCCACTAGGTGACGATGCTTCCAATTCTCTCTAAAGAAACCTTGCTTTCTCAGGCCCAGGTGTCCAGCTGCACACCAAGGACGTCCCTGGCTCCCAGGCACAGTTCCCAGGCCCAAGGCCGAGCTCCCCTCCGAACCCCCATTCCAGCAGACCTTGCTCCTGGCATTGTGGAGCAGCCATTTCATGTCAGCCTTTTCTCCTGGCAGTCAGCTTAGCGCCGTAACCTCTGCCATCGGGGCGCCCGAGAGCCGTGTGAGGTCAGCAGAGAGTCACTGTCAGCCTTTGACCTCACAAAGGTGGGTGGCCATAAGTGCCCTGAGCGTCCAGCTCGCATTGAGTACTGCTGGTGGCACTCGAGGCGTGGAGGTCTGCATGGTGCAATGGGAGACGCCGATGTCCTGCTGCTGGAACAAGAGGCGCTGATGTGCTGCTGGTGCAGGAGGAGACGTGAAGGTGCTGCTGCTTAGAGGTGCTGAGGGGCGGGCAGCCTCAGCGGGCAGCTGAATCAGAGGGCAGGGAAGCCAAGCAGCTTCCTTCTCTGGGGAAGGGGGCACAGAGAAAGTGATTGGAAATGGGGTACAAGCCCTCAGCCTCTAAAAGCAATCCCTCAGATGTTTAGGCATAGTAAAGTTAGGTATATCTATTTGACTCTAGACCCCAACATGTTTGTTAGTGTTCTGGTTTGTCCACTGCTTTCTTGTGGGGGATTTGAGTTGGCCATTACTGTTTAGGTGAATGCTGACTTCATATCTATGGTGCACTTTATTCTTAAAATGGGAAGTTTCTACCAATTTCCCGTCCAAACTTGCTCATAAGCCAACTGCAGTCATCATTTCAGATGTGTCTCCCAACTTACACATTTCCTATTTCTCCTTGATATTTACTCAAGAAATTCATTTACGTAGAGACAACATATTCTTCTCTCAACTGGCATCTGGCTGGGCAGAATGATGTCCTTTCATTCCCTTCCAGGCAATAGGCAACTTGTTCCTTCTGTCTTGTGAACTCTTCCTCCTAAGTTCAATGTGAATACAAGTGGCAGAACTGTGCCTCATGTCTCAAATGAGTGTCAGGGCTGCCTTGTCCAGTGTATTCATACTGGAGGGAAAAAAAAATGAATAGCCATACACACTATATAACCACTAAACTTTTTCAGTCCTCCTTGTGCTAACAGTGCATGAACGTGAGGTTTTGTTGTCATTTTTGTTTGTTTGTTTGTTTGCTTGCTTTAAACTCCTGACTGCCATATAGCAAACATGACAAAAAAACACCCTTTTTTGAGAAGCTCTGAGAATGGCTCTGCTTTGTATTATCACCTGTCACTTCACCTGAACCATTTCAATCACAAGCGATATCCTTCTGTCAGGCTTGGTAGTACTTCCCAACCTTATGTCCCCTGCAAATCTCAAAGCTCATGTGTAATTTTTAATCTTCAGCCACCATGTCCATACCGAACGTATCTAACTTTGAAGTCAGCTCTGCCCTGAATAGGAGGTTGGGTTTTCAGAGGTCCCTTCCAGCCTACATTTCTCCATGAGTCTTTGCCTCCTTAGCAGCTGCAGTTTCAGAACTGTCTCTGAGAATTACCATAGGTAACGACTCCTTTGCTGCTAAGTCCCTCTTCAGTGTGAACAATTGTAAATTCCCTTTATTCACTTGCAGCCCCAAAGCCCAAATCCGTAGATAATGTATCAGAAGCTCACAGAAAGTGAAATAGATGTAATTCATCCCCTGTGTAGGGAAGAACTGGTCCTAGAAAGGAAAGCTATTAAATTATCTGGAAACAATTTAGCTCTGATAAATTATTTTGTAAATTACACATTACCCCCTCCTTCCCTGGTCTTAGCTGTTCTTGCTCCAAAACTTTGCATGGTGTTGATGTCAAACTAACAGGCCCACACTTGTCTGGATGACTCTTTACCCTCTTCTGGACAGAGGTGTATTTGTTACTCTCCCATTCTGGGGACTATCCCTGGTTTGCACAATTGTTATGCATTTTTCCTACTTGACTTGTTGTTCTGTGTGCCAATGCTGTTAATAGGCTAGGTAGATATCAGCTTTTCATTTTTCACTTGAATCGCTATAGATTGTTATTTCACCTCAGATGATGTTGCGCCTAGTGCCCTACCCTCCTTTTCAATGGGAGTCCTGTCACTGCCCTTAATATCACATTGTTGTTGCTGTTAGATGCAGGAAATAAGATTTGCAGCATTTGAGACATCAGTAACTTTTGATCTATTTTTGCCTCAAGCGTGCAACTGTCCTAATTTGTTCTCTTTGTTCCCCCTGGTTTCTGTGGCTTAAGTACCACTTACTATTATTGTTTAATTTCCTATGTGAAGGAGGTTTTTGGTCATTCTTACTTTATTTCTGCAGTTTTTAACCTCTGAAACATGCCTTTTCTCATCGCTTTTTTCCTCTTTGAATTTTGAATTTTAACTATGCCTTCTCTGCACTCAAGTCCCAGAGCTGCTTAGTCAGACTCAATTATTCATTTCCTTAGATTTCAAAGTTTGCATTTCTAAGCCTCAAAACCTTCATTCTAAACCTGGTTTTGTCTGTCGTGAAATGTAAAATGAGAAAAGTCAGCTCATGATCACACTTTATTCAAATTTTACTACATTTAAACCCATACAGGAGCCAAGTCTAAAATGGTCTTATATTTTTTCACTTTTGGGAAGAAATCCATCACATAGTACACCTCTGTGAACATAAGTGGTAATTATCTTTCAATCTTTTGCTGGGAAGTTAAAGTCTCCCATAATTCCCATTATTGTTTACGTGTCTGATAACTGTACAGAGATAATTCACTATTAGACTGGAGCTAAGAGCAAAGAGCAGGCTAGCAAGGCTGTCTATCTTTAGCAGTGATTTGCACAAAACCACTCTTTTGCTGACCCATAACATTTAATTTCTCCATCCTCTGCTTCTTGCTAACACAAAGCACCATCTTATTCCATCCATTTGCCTTGGTTTCCAGCCTTCCTGAGATTTATCAGTACTTGTATGACATTCATGCCTTTGTTTCACCCTTCCTGTGTTGACACTTGTCATAACAGTTTTAGATCCTGAACATGATCATCTCAAAGTTTGCCTGACAGTTAGGTCTTCCTCACATTGTCATAGAGTATCAGGTCTCTACCACTTGAAATAGATTGGATTGGATTAGATTATTGGCACCGTCTCTTGTGCTGGTAGTCCATTATCTTCACAGTCCGTACAACTGGCCATCAGTGAACATGAAGTGGCCTTATCCTGCCCATTTACCTTTCTGGAAATCAGCCACTCTCTCTGCCTAGAACAGGGAATGGATTTTCCTCACCTTTCTTCAAAAGCTCTGAAGTTTTCTGTGATCTTTCCAATTGTACGGTATGATAAGCTTTTGCTGCCACTGAAGGGTAGAAGTCATTATGAATAGTGCCAACAAAACAGAAACATAACAATGAAAACGATATTTTAATTCAGAATAGGTATTTGAAAAGTTCACCTTTTCTAGCACAAATGGGGAAAAGAAAAAAAGGAAGGAAAAAAAAAAAAAAAAAGCAGTCCTAAAACATCAAAACTGTGGCCAAAGAATTAGAAGAAACACTGTTTTTCCAAAGCTGCAATGTTTTCCATTCATCTGGCTGGGCCAGCAGAGCACTGGAGACCTGGATGCACTGTACTCATGGCTGGTTCCCCTAAATGACCTGCAGGGAGATCTTCTTCTCTCTATCCCTCTGTTTCTCCTTTCAATCTCTGTTTTGTCTGTTTGTATCACTAGCTCTCAAATCGCCACTGATATATGCACGTGCAGCACCCAGCACAACCTTGTTTCAGGCTCCAGCGGGACCTTTAGGCATTACCATCCTGTAAACAAATAACAATGATAGTGAGCGTAATTACAATCGTCAAACTATTCCAGCTCCACATCATTAGCCATGCCCTGAGCTAAATAACATTTTAATCAGTTTGATATGTCATCTGTGGCTTTCTTCACTGTCACTTGCAATCCAGCAAACTCCTTCCTTCACGTTTCTAGATTAGACAGAGGGTTCTCAACTGCAGACATCCAATTCCCTGTTCAGGAAGCAGCGAGACCTTTCCTCTTCTCACAGATTTAAGATGATAGCCAAGCATCATGAGACACAGTGCGTATGTCTCCTAGGCCCATCCCATGAGAGCAGGACATTTACCACACATGAGAAGAAGACTTAATGCAGTGGCAAAGCAAAATACTCGGTGTCAAAGCCATGTCTAGATGATCATTAAAGACAGATCAAAATTACCCAATACAGGAGGAAAATCTATCGTTTGTAGAAGATTATGTTCTCTGATTATTAGTTTCAAAATTAGTTTTTCCTTTGGATTTCCTCTGAACTTAAACTTAGTTTGGAATGCCTTTGGTTTTGAATATTTCTGAAATCGTATTACTTCTCCTAAGTAAGTTGCTAGTCTGTTCTATTTACGTGAAATTCGAATAATATTGTGAAGTATCTGCCATCAGTTTTACTGTGTGCCAGGCTGAGTTCCCTGATGAATTTCAAATTTCAGATATGAAACAGTAAAGGTTAAAAAAAAAATGTTACAAAGGGTACTTCATGCAGTAGCATAAACTTCTGTTTTCTCAAAACTTGTATCAGTTCATCTCACCAGGACCAGCAGGGGAAGCACACTCTGCCTAGGCACTGGCAAAGGGACACAGTGAGAGTGTAGGGTCTCTTGCTGGGGCCATTCAAAATTTGACTGTACAAGCCCCTGAGCAATATGACAGGGCTTTAAAAATGGCCCTGCTTGAAGTACGCGGGTGATCTGGAGACCTCTAAGGTGCTTTCCAACAAAAGCTTTTCTATAATTGTATGAAATCACCTGCAATAGATTAACCCTGGTCATTATTCCTATCACAGGAAATAACTGTGACACCTGGGTAACAGGTGAGCTTACTGCGACACCAGGGAGAGCCTTCCTGTACTTAAAGGCAACCTGTAGGAAAGCTGGGGAGGGAGTCTTTATCAGGGCCTGGAGTGACAGGACAAGGAGTAACCGCTTTAAACTGAAAAGTAGCACCCAGAAAGAACGGAGTCACGCAACAGGATTCATTTCCAAAACCACCTCATAGACACCTGGGCCAAAGAGCAGGGCCTTGAGCGGGTATATCACAATGACGGAGTTCATTTCCTTCCCAGTAGCTGGCACGTGCCGTTTTTTGGGATTTCGGGGCTACAGTGAGCTGCTAAGAGGGATGTCTTAGCTCTTGCAGGGCAGTGCTTCCACTAAGGCCAGGACTTTTCTGCATCTTCTACTGCCCTGCAAGCGAGGATGCTTGGGGCACACAGGAAGCTGGGAGGGGACACAGCTGCAGGGATTCCATAAGGCACAAGCAAATGCAGCCTTGGCTTGGTGACACTTTCTCTTGATTACTGCTCAACACAAATTACCTCGAGCAAGTCTACTGTGAGGACTAAAGGAAAGAGACGTATGGATGCTGCTAAGCTCTTCTAGCTTGTACCAGGTAGGAAAGATACCTCTGTAGCAGGCGTGAAGAGGATAGCACTAATTAATTAGATGAGAAGCGGAGGAAAGGCACTTAGAGGTAGTGAAAAGCAGTTAATGTGATGTTCCGGGGAAGCTTCAGTCTGCTTAAGGAGTAGCAAGAACAAGCCTAAAGTCATAGCCAAATACAAGAAAGAGAGGAGGACACGCAGCATGAGAAGCTCCCGAGAGAAAGGAGCTCTGTTTTGGGTAAAAATCAGTCCCTTTTTCTATCATGGAGACATCCAAGGGCGTAGGACACGTGCACTTCAGGGAACCAAGAGATGCTGTGCATTTCTCTCGTCCCCCTGACACAGCCACTAGGTGACGATGCTTCCAATTCTCTCTAAAGAAACCTTGCTTTCTCAGGCCCAGGTGTCCAGCTGCACACCAAGGACGTCCCTGGCTCCCAGGCACAGTTCCCAGGCCCAAGGCCGAGCTCCGCTCCGAACCCCCATTCCAGCAGACCTTGCTCCTGGCATTGTGGAGCAGCCATTTCATGTCAGCCTTTTCTCCTGGCAGTCAGCTTAGCGCCGTAACCTCTGCCATCGGGGCGCCCGAGAGCCGTGTGAGGTCAGCAGAGAGTCACTGTCAGCCTTTGACCTCACAAAGGTGGGTGGCCATAAGTGCCCTGAGCGTCCAGCTCGCATTGAGTACTGCTGGTGGCACTCGAGGCGTGGAGGTCTGCATGGTGCAATGGGAGACGCCGATGTCCTGCTGCTGGAACAAGAGGCGCTGATGTGCTGCTGGTGCAGGAGGAGACGTGAAGGTGCTGCTGCTTAGAGGTGCTGAGGAGCGGGCAGCCTCAGCGGGCAGCTGAATCAGAGGGCAGGGAAGCCAAGCAGCTTCCTTCTCTGGGGAAGGGGGCACAGAGAAAGTGATTGGAAATGGGGTACAAGCCCTCAGCCTCTAAAAGCAATCCCTCAGATGTTTAGGCATAGTAAAGTTAGGTATATCTATTTGACTCTAGACCCCAACATGTTTGTTAGTGTTCTGGTTTGTCCACTGCTTTCTTGTGGGGGATTTGAGTTGGCCATTACTGTTTAGGTGAATGCTGACTTCATATCTATGGTGCACTTTATTCTTAAAATGGGAAGTTTCTACCAATTTCCCGTCCAAACTTGCTCATAAGCCAACTGCAGTCATCATTTCAGATGTGTCTCCCAACTTACACATTTCCTATTTCTCCTTGATATTTACTCAAGAAATTCATTTACGTAGAGACAACATATTCTTCTCTCAACTGGCATCTGGCTGGGCAGAATGATGTCCTTTCATTCCCTTCCAGGCAATAGGCAACTTGTTCCTTCTGTCTTGTGAACTCTTCCTCCTAAGTTCAATGTGAATACAAGTGGCAGAACTGTGCCTCATGTCTCAAATGAGTGTCAGGGCTGCCTTGTCCAGTGTATTCATACTGGAGGGAAAAAAAAATGAATAGCCATACACACTATATAACCACTAAACTTTTTCAGTCCTCCTTGTGCTAACAGTGCATGAACGTGAGGTTTTGTTGTCATTTTTGTTTGTTTGTTTGTTTGCTTGCTTTAAACTCCTGACTGCCATATAGCAAACATGACAAAAAAACACCCTTTTTTGAGAAGCTCTGAGAATGGCTCTGCTTTGTATTATCACCTGTCACTTCACCTGAACCATTTCAATCACAAGCGATATCCTTCTGTCAGGCTTGGTAGTACTTCCCAACCTTATGTCCCCTGCAAATCTCAAAGCTCATGTGTAATTTTTAATCTTCAGCCACCATGTCCATACCGAACATATCTAACTTTGAAGTCAGCTCTGCCCTGAATAGGAGGTTGGGTTTTCAGAGGTCCCTTCCAGCCTACATTTCTCCATGAGTCTTTGCCTCCTTAGCAGCTGCAGTTTCAGAACTGTCTCTGAGAATTACCATAGGTAACGACTCCTTTGCTGCTAAGTCCCTCTTCAGTGTGAACAATTGTAAATTCCCTTTATTCACTTGCAGCCCCAAAGCCCAAATCCGTAGATAATGTATCAGAAGCTCACAGAAAGTGAAATAGATGTAATTCATCCCCTGTGTAGGGAAGAACTGGTCCTAGAAAGGAAAGCTATTAAATTATCTGGAAACAATTTAGCTCTGATAAATTATTTTGTAAATTACACATTACCCCCTCCTTCCCTGGTCTTAGCTGTTCTTGCTCCAAAACTTTGCATGGTGTTGATGTCAAACTAACAGGCCCACACTTGTCTGGATGACTCTTTACCCTCTTCTGGACAGAGGTGTATTTGTTACTCTCCCATTCTGGGGACTATCCCTGATTTGCACAATTGTTATGCATTTTTCCTACTTGACTTGTTGTTCTGTGTGCCAATGCTGTTAATAGGCTAGGTAGATATCAGCTTTTCATTTTTCACTTGAATCGCTATAGATTGTTATTTCACCTCAGATGATGTTGCGCCTAGTGCCCTACCCTCCTTTTCAATGGGAGTCCTGTCACTGCCCTTAATATCACATTGTTGTTGCTGTTAGATGCAGGAAATAAGATTTGCAGCATTTGAGACATCAGTAACTTTTGATCTATTTTTGCCTCAAGCGTGCAACTGTCCTAATTTGTTCTCTTTGTTCCCCCTGGTTTCTGTGGCTTAAGTACCACTTACTATTATTGTTTAATTTCCTATGTGAAGGAGGTTTTTGGTCATTCTTACTTTATTTCTGCAGTTTTTAACCTCTGAAACATGCCTTTTCTCATCGCTTTTTTCCTCTTTGAATTTTGAATTTTAACTATGCCTTCTCTGCACTCAAGTCCCAGAGCTGCTTAGTCAGACTCAATTATTCATTTCCTTAGATTTCAAAGTTTGCATTTCTAAGCCTCAAAACCTTCATTCTAAACCTGGTTTTGTCTGTCGTGAAATGTAAAATGAGAAAAGTCAGCTCATGATCACACTTTATTCAAATTTTACTACATTTAAACCCATACAGGAGCCAAGTCTAAAATGGTCTTATATTTTTTCACTTTTGGGAAGAAATCCATCACATAGTATACCTCTATGAACATAAGTGGTAATTATCTTTCAATCTTTTGCTGGGAAGTTAAAGTCTCCCATAATTCCCATTATTGTTTACGTGTCTGATAACTGTACAGAGATAATTCACTATTAGACTGGAGCTAAGAGCAAAGAGCAGGCTAGCAAGGCTGTCTGTCTTTAGCAGTGATTTGCACAAAACCACTCTTTTGCTGACCCATAACATTTAATTTCTCCATCCTCTGCTTCTTGCTAACACAAAGCACCATCTTATTCCATCCATTTGCCTTGGTTTCCAGCCTTCCTGAGATTTATCAGTACTTGTATGACATTCATGCCTTTGTTTCACCCTTCCTGTGTTGACACTTGTCATAACAGTTTTAGATCCTGAACATGATCATCTCAAAGTTTGCCTGACAGTTAGGTCTTCCTCACATTGTCATAGAGTATCAGGTCTCTACCACTTGAAATAGATTGGATTGGATTAGATTATTGGCACCGTCTCTTGTGCTGGTAGTCCATTATCTTCACAGTCCGTACAACTGGCCATCAGTGAACATGAAGTGGCCTTATCCTGCCCATTTACCTTTCTGGAAATCAGCCACTCTCTCTGCCTAGAACAGGGAATGGATTTTCCTCACCTTTCTTCAAAAGCTCTGAAGTTTTCTGTGATCTTTCCAATTGTACGGTATGATAAGCTTTTGCTGCCACTGAAGGGTAGAAGTCATTATGAATAGTGCCAACAAAACAGAAACATAACAATGAAAACGATATTTTAATTCAGAATAGGTATTTGAAAAGTTCACCTTTTCTAGCACAAATGGGGAAAAGAAAAAAAGGAAGGAAAAAAAAAAAAAAAGCAGTCCTAAAACATCAAAACTGTGGCCAAAGAATTAGAAGAAACACTATTTTTCCAAAGCTGCAATGTTTTCCATTCATCTGGCTGGGCCAGCAGAGCACTGGAGACCTGGATGCACTGTACTCATGGCTGGTTCCCCTAAATGACCTGCAGGGAGATCTTCTTCTCTCTATCCCTCTGTTTCTCCTTTCAATCTCTGTTTTGTCTGTTTGTATCACTAGCTCTCAATTCGCCACTGATATATGCACGTGCAGCACCCAGCACAACCTTGTTTCAGGCTCCAGCGGGACCTTTAGGCATTACCATCCTGTAAACAAATAACAATGATAGTGAGTGTAATTACAATCGTCAAACTATTCCAGCTCCACATCATTAGCCATGCCCTGAGCTAAATAACATTTTAATCAGTTTGATATGTCATCTGTGGCTTTCTTCACTGTCACTTGCAATCCAGCAAACTCCTTCCTTCACGTTTCTAGATTAGACAGAGGGTTCTCAACTGCAGACATCCAATTCCCTGTTCAGGAAGCAGCGAGACCTTTCCTCTTCTCACAGATTTAAGATGATAGCCAAGCATCATGAGACACAGTGCGTATGTCTCCTAGGCCCATCCCATGAGAGCAGGACATTTACCACACATGAGAAGAAGACTTAATGCAGTGGCAAAGCAAAATACTCAGTGTCAAAGCCATGTCTAGATGATCATTAAAGACAGATCAAAATTACCCAATACAGGAGGAAAATCTATCGTTTGTAGAAGATTATGTTCTCTGATTATTAGTTTCAAAATTAGTTTTTCCTTTGGATTTCCTCTGAACTTAAACTTAGTTTGGAATGCCTTTGGTTTTGAATATTTCTGAAATCGTATTACTTCTCCTAAGTAAGTTGCTAGTCTGTTCTGTTTACGTGAAATTCGAATAATATTGTGAAGTATCTGCCATCAGTTTTACTGTGTGCCAGGCTGAGTTCCCTGATGAATTTCAAATTTCAGATATGAAACAGTAAAGGTTAAAAAAAAAAATGTTACAAAGGGTACTTCATGCAGTAGCATAAACTTCTGTTTTCTCAAAACATGTATCAGTTCATCTCACCAGGACCAGCAGGGGAAGCACACTCTGCCTAGGCACTGGCAAAGGGACACAGTGAGAGTGTAGGGTCTCTTGCTGGGGCCATTCAAAATTTGACTGTACAAGCCCCTGAGCAATATGACAGGGCTTTAAAAATGGCCCTGCTTGAAGTACGCGGGTGATCTGGAGACCTCTAAGGTGCTTTCCAACAAAAGCTTTTCTATAATTGTATGAAATCACCTGCAATAGATTAACCCTGGTCATTATTCCTATCACAGGAAATAACTGTGACACCTGGGTAACAGGTGAGCTTACTGCGACACCAGGGAGAGCCTTCCTGTACTTAAAGGCAACCTGTAGGAAAGCTGGGGAGGGAGTCTTTATCAGGGCCTGGAGTGACAGGACAAGGAGTAACCGCTTTAAACTGAAAAGTAGCACCCAGAAAGAACGGAGTCACGCAACAGGATTCATTTCCAAAACCACCTCGTAGACACCTGGGCCAAAGAGCAGGGCCTTGAGCGGGTATATCACAATGACAGAGTTCATTTCCTTCCCAGTAGCTGGCACGTGCCGTTTTTTGGGATTTCGGGGCTACAGTGAGCTGCTAAGAGGGATGTCTTAGCTCTTGCAGGGCAGTGCTTCCACTAAGGCCAGGACTTTTCTGCATCTTCTACTGCCCTGCAAGCGAGGATGCTTGGGGCACACAGGAAGCTGGGAGGGGACACAGCTGCAGGGATTCCATAAGACACAAGCAAATGCAGCCTTGGCTTGGTGACACTTTCTCTTGATTACTGCTCAACACAAATTACCTCGAGCAAGTCTACTGTGAGGACTAAAGGAAAGAGACGTATGGATGCTGCTAAGCTCTTCTAGCTTGTACCAGGTAGGAAAGATACCTCTGTAGCAGGCGTGAAGAGGATAGCACTAATTAATTAGATGAGAAGCGGAGGAAAGGCACTTAGAGGTAGTGAAAAGCAGTTAATGTGATGTTCCGGGGAAGCTTCAGTCTGCTTAAGGAGTAGCAAGAACAAGCCTAAAGTCATAGCCAAATACAAGAAAGAGAGGAGGACACGCAGCATGAGAAGCTCCCGAGAGAAAGGAGCTCTGTTTTGGGTAAAAATCAGTCCCTTTTTCTATCATGGAGACATCCAAGGGCGTAGGACACGTGCACTTCAGGGAACCAAGAGATGCTGTGCATTTCTCTCGTCCCCCTGACACAGCCACTAGGTGACGATGCTTCCAATTCTCTCTAAAGAAACCTTGCTTTCTCAGGCCCAGGTGTCCAGCTGCACACCAAGGACGTCCCTGGCTCCCAGGCACAGTTCCCAGGCCCAAGGCCGAGCTCCCCTCCGAACCCCCATTCCAGCAGACCTTGCTCCTGGCATTGTGGAGCAGCCATTTCATGTCAGCCTTTTCTCCTGGCAGTCAGCTTAGCGCCGTAACCTCTGCCATCGGGGCGCCCGAGAGCCGTGTGAGGTCAGCAGAGAGTCACTGTCAGCCTTTGACCTCACAAAGGTGGGTGGCCATAAGTGCCCTGAGCGTCCAGCTCGCATTGAGTACTGCTGGTGGCACTCGAGGCGTGGAGGTCTGCATGGTGCAATGGGAGACGCCGATGTCCTGCTGCTGGAACAAGAGGCGCTGATGTGCTGCTGGTGCAGGAGGAGACGTGAAGGTGCTGCTGCTTAGAGGTGCTGAGGAGCGGGCAGCCTCCGTGCCGGTGGCTGAGCATGCTACTCTTAATTAGTGCTCTACCCTTCCTATCTTTTTACTAAGGTGGGTAGAGAGAAATGCCCATATCTGTTTATTTCCTGGTAAGAAATGTAAGAGCCTTGTATCTGCATATTCACCAGATTCATCCCAGCGCCCTTGGTACTGGCGATCTGTGTTGATCTGTAATAAAGAGCAATTGGTAGCACACCAAGTCTCCGTGACCTTGCATCTAACAGAATCGTCCAAATCCCTGTTGTGATCTCTCTCTAGCTGTGGGCTGGCTAAGCTGTCTGTTGGATGGTGAAAATGGGAAATGATTGGGATGGGAAATGATGAGTGGGCCGAGAAATCATTGCTGGGATGGGAAGACTTCCTTGGGGTGGAAAGCCATTGGGCTAGGAACTCAAAGAGATGGGAAATCTTCCCTGGGTTTGAAATCATTGGGAAGCAAAAGCGTTGGGATGGGAAATCACTCCGGGGATGGGGAAGTATTGGGATGGGAAGTCTTTAATGGGGTGGGTAACATTCACTGGGGAAGGAAGTACTTGGAAAAGTAATCAGAGGAATGGGAATTCTTTGGGATGAGATCTCTTTGGATTAAGAAAGGCTTCGTGTCGATGGGAAATATCTCGTATGGGAATCTGTTATCATGTGAAATTGTAAGGATGGGAAATGACCGTTAGGATGCAAAGCTGGTACTGGGACGGGAAATGCTTGGGACGGGGAAGTGTTGGTGTGAAACCGTCCTGGGCATGGCAAATGATGCGTGGGAGGGAAAGCCCGATGGGGATGGAAAAGTCTTGCGATGGGAAGCCTGCTTGGGTCCAAAAGCTGCAGTCCTCACCAAGATGGCGGCGAGGGGCTGGTCAGCCGTTGGGACGGAACGGCCGTTGCCCGCGTTCCCCAACCGACCGCCCCACTCTCCAGCCACCATGGCAGGTACAGCAGCCGGCTCCCGCTCCTCCCGGGGCTGCGGCCCTGCTGGCGAGCCCAGCGCCCCGGATCTCACCCCAGCGCCCTTTTTCCCACAGAGGGTTTCCCCAGACGGCTTCCGCGGCTTCCGCAGACGCAAAACTCCCCCTTCGTCGTCCCAGCCGTGCCGCCAACGGTGGCTGCCTGGCTGCTGCCCTCCCTCCCCGGAGCGATGGCGCTGCCCTTGCAGCCCCCCCAGGTACCCACCCTCCCCTACGCGCTGCCCCAGGCCACCGTCTGGCACGTGGTGCCGGGGGTCCAGGGGCAGGTGCTGCAGCTCCCCGCCGGGGTGCAGCTGGCACCTGGGGGGCACCTCCCACCCGAGGGGCACCACCTGCAGCTTGGGCAGCTCCCCGCCGTGGGGCAGCTCCCTGCTGTGGGGCAGCTCCCCCACACCGCTCCTCCCTGGGCCCCCGTCTACCAGTGGGGACAGCCCGTGGGGACGGGGACGGTGCTGCCCCAGGATCCCCTCTGGCTGGGGCCCGGGGCCGTGCTCCATGGGGAGCTCCTGCACCCCGCAGGCACCTGCCTGCTGCAGGCCCCTGCCCACCCCGGCCCCCCACCACTCCTCGTCCCGGGGCCTCCGCTGCGGGGGCAGGCGCTCCCCGCGCCCCGCACCCTGACCAGCAGCCGGGGGCAGCTGCCGGAGCCCTGCGACCACGCCGTGGGGCTCAGCGAGGACCAGGGGCCCCCGCTGCCCGGCCCCACTCCCCCCGAGCCTGCCCAGGCTCCAACGACCGCCAGCACCCAGACGGTGACGCCCAACGGTGAGTTTGGGGCTGGCACAGCCGGCCGCGGGGCGCCCCACACCCAGGAGCCATGGGAAAGCTGGCATCGCCCATCCTGGGGGATTTGCTTGCTTTTTCCTCAGCGGCGACAGTTGCAGAGGTGCCTGAGGAGCCCCTGGAGCTGCTTGAGCTGGGCCCCGATGCCTTCGCCGAGGCCTTTCCCCACCTGGCAGGGGACAGCCAGCAGCTGCAGCACCTGCAGGACCAGCTCCCGGCCGACCTGGACATCTCCGGCTTGGAGGAGCTGCTCAGCTGGCTCGATGCCGTGGAGCCCCAGGACGCCTTCCCCGGTGTCCCCAGCAGTCCTGTGCTCAGCCGCTTCCTGTCTGAGCTGCCCGACCTCTGCGAGGACATCGAGGAGCCGAGCACACAGGGACTGGCAGCCACCAGAGCGCTGGGTGAGGTACCCTCAACCCCTGGGGTGCACCCCGAGAAGGTGCAGGGTGGGCGGGCGGTGCAGCCCCCTGCTGTGCCGGCAGCGAGCTCCCCCCTCAAGCCTGCAGCCAGTCCCCAGCTCAGTGCCCTCAGGAGACCCCTGCCCAACCCTCCCTTCACTCTCCCCAAAAGGCCCCCCCACCCTGAATTCCTCACTGCCCTTAGCAGACCCCTGCCCAACCCTCCCTCGCGTCCCCTCAAGAGACCCCCCGACCCTCAATTCCTTAATTCCCTTAGGAGACCCCTGCCCAAGCCTCGCCTGAGTCCCCTCAAGAGCCCCCCCGACCCTGAATTTATTAGTGCCCTTAGGAGACCCCTGCCCAATCCCCCTCTGGGTCCCCTCAAGAGCCCCCCCGGCCCTGAATTTATTAGTGCCCTTAGGAGGCCCCTGCCCAATCCCCCTCTGAGTCCCCTCAAGAGCCCCCCGCCTGCCCCTGCGCCCACCGGCACCAAGTGGGGGGCCAAGCGCCCCGCGCCCACCAGCACCCCCAGCACAGCGCAGAGCTCCCAGCACAGGAGGCCGGCGACGGAGAAAACCCCCGGCAAGGAGAAGATGACGCTGCTGGGCCAGGGTGGCCAAGGCCCCAAGACGCTGTGCCAGGGGAAGACGGGTGGCCACAGCGCGGTGGCTGGCAGCAGCGGCCAAGCGGGCGGCGGCAGGCAGCAGCCGGCGAGCGACAGCACCAGGGCGCCCAGCAAGAGGGCCCGAAGCCCGGGGGCTGCTGGGGGGCAAGGAGCAGCGGCACCGCCTCCCCGGAGAGCGCTGCTGCTGCTGGAGCCCCCCCCCATTAAGCCCCGTGCCCGTGCCCGTGCCGTGCGGGCCCAGGACAGGCTCCGTCCCCAAGCCATCGGGGACAAGACGCTGCAGCGCCAGCACCCGGGGACAAAGACCCCCAGCGAGACTTTGCAGCCGCTGGGGGCCAGGGCGAAGGCGCTGGGGCCAGTGCGCCAGCCGCCCTGTGTGCAGCCGCAGCCCACCTCCAGCGGCCCCAGCAGCATGCCCAGGGCCCCGCCGACGGTGCCAGGCTCCAGCGCTGTGCCCGCTGCCCCCCGGCCCCCAGCTGGAGACAAGGCCCAGGCGGTGCCGGCACCACCAGGCAGCACAGCGCGAGCGTGGAGAGCTCCCCTGCAGCAGGCGCCCAGAGCGCCATGCCTGCCAGCCGCGGGGGGCCAAGCGCAGCGGGAGCCTCTGCCCACGCAGCCGCGCACGCTGCAGCGTCCGGCGCAGCCCCGCGTGGACTACGTGCCCTGCGTGGGGCCCTGGGCAGGCGGCGACGCGGCGCCCACGCCGCTGGAGGAGCAGGAGGCGTCGGTGCCCATCACGCCGCAGCAGCGTCCCGAGCGGGAGCGCCTGAAGAAGCTGGCCCAGGAGGAGCGGCAGCGGGCGGCCCACCAGATGAAGATCGGCCCCGTGCAATTCTTCGTGCAGCGGCAGAAGGACCACGCCATAGCCAAGTATTACGGCTACCCGTGACCCTGCGCTCCTCGACGGCCCCCGCAGCACCCGGGCCCGCTCAGCATGCAGGCACAGAGACCTCTGCAGGCGCCTGCTCCAGCTTCAGCCACGCTCCTCAGCCCTTGCCCCTCTCGCTTGCCCTCTCCCTTCTCCAGTGCTGCAGCTAGGCAGTGTTTGCCACTGTCAGGGATGGGCAACTGGGGCAATGGGAAATGCGCGCGTCACGAATGAACGTTGCAATGGGAAGCTGTTGGGATGTTGGCAATAGCTGGGGTGGGAAAGGTTGGGCGTGGGAACTGCTTGTTGGGACACCAAATGGCTGAGATCCCAAACTTCTTTCTTCTTTCGGGTCATTTCTCTTATTTAGTGCCTTCCTTATTAAATTCCTCTAGTGTAAGTGTTCACTCAGCAAGGCCTCTGCCTGCAGCTGTTCTGGCACTGGGATGCCGAGGGGATTTCATGCAGCCCGCTCCCGCTGCCCATGCTCAGTCCGTGCATGGATGTGGGCATGGCCAGCACGGACGGGAGAAAATGGGTGGACGGCTGGGTGGATGGGAGGGTGATGGGAGTTGGGAATTCAGCCTTGGGATCAGACACGGGAGGTTGTTGGGATAGGAAATGACCAGTGGGATGGGAAGTCACGATGGGGATAGGAATTCATTAGAATAGGACAAATTGGTTTCATTTTTATTTATTATTTTATTAATTTTAATATTTATTTTATTTATTATATTTATTAATTTTATTTATTAAATTTACTTTATTGACTGTGTTGTACAGGATGGCATTTTTTTAGGTTCTCTTCCTTTTCTACCCTATTAAACTCTCTTTATCACAACGCACTGCTTTGTACTTCATTTTTCCTTCCGAGTCGTTCTGGATTCACTCAGGATGGGGGGGACATTAGTGAACGCCTGTGTGCTTCAGATCCAAGCTCACTTTTGCCCTCAACTCAAGATACATATTTGCATCTGTTGTCATGATACAAAATTAACAGCAACAAAATAAAAGTTAACTACTTCCGAGCACCAGCTGTACGTTTGCTGGGTCTGCTCTATGCATTTTGAAGACCATTCAATACTATTCAGCACCTTCAGGAGGAAATGTGTGGTTCTAGGGAAATGCATCTTGATCTGATGCAAACCTGCGACGCACCCTGCAGCCCCTCCAACCCCTGTGATTTTACCTGCAGCCCCTGCAACCCCTGTGATTTTACCTGCAGCCCCTCCAAGCCCTGTGATTTTACCAGCAGCCACTCCAACCCTGTGACAGGCCCTACAGCTGGCTCCGGGGACTACCCCGTTGCCGTATCAGTCGCCAATACACACACAAGATGAAGGAATGGATGCAGAAGTCATCTCGTTTAGGCAGGGAAGAAAGTCCTCCGAAGAAGGGGAAGGAGCAACAGGACGGCGAGGCAGGCGACCCCAATGTAGGGCCATCCCAGGGAAGAGGAGGCTGTTATAAAATAGAAAAGAGAGAAAAGCAGCAGTAAGCAGGTGATCCCCATCCCTGGGCGAGCTGCGAGACATGGGACAAGATTTCAGCTGTCATGCAGGCGAGCACATTGTCACCTGGCTGCTGCGATGCTGGGATAACAGCTCCGGGAGCCTGGAATCGGAGGGCAGGGAAGCCAAGCAGCTGGGATCCTTCTCTGGGGAAGGGGGCACTGAGAAAGCGATCGGAAACGGGGCACAAGCCTCTGGAGGCGGCGCCTGTCAGGCGTGAAGGAAAGGGATCCCTTCCAGGAAGATGCTGTGGGGTTGCTGAGGGTCGAAGAACAGCAGGTGTTGCCTGCACCCACCGTGCTGCAGCAGCGGCAAGGGAGAGACGTGGTGGTTTTCCTCAGCTGGGCAGCTGAGCTCCACCTCAACCGCTCTCTCCCTGCCCCTCCTCAAAGGGAAAGGGGAGAAAATAGGATGGAAAGGGCTCAAGGGCTGAGAGAAGGACAGGGAGATCACTCCACAATGATCGTCACGGGCAAAAGAGGCTCAGCAGAGCCTGTTCCAGTCCAGCCCGGGCCTGCTCCTGCGGGGGCTCTCCACAGGCCGCGGCCTCCTCCAGGCCACATCCACCTGCTCCACCGGGGGCTCCTCCACGGGCTGCAGCGTGGAGATCTGCTCCATGTGGGACCCGTGGGCTGCAGGGGGACAGCCTGCTCCACCAGGGGCCTCTCCCCAGGCCGCAGGGGAACTGCTGCTGTGAGCCTGGAGCACCTCCTGCCTCCTGCTGCACTCACCTTGGGGGCTGCAGAGAGGTTTCTCACTCCTCCCTGACCCAGACGCTGCTGTGCAGCAGGTTTCTTTCCCTTTCTTAGATGGGCTCTCACACAGGCGCAAACATCATCCGTTTTGTCTCACTTCTGGGCAGCAGCGGGTCCCTCTGGAGCCTCCTGGAACCGGCCCTTATCTAACATGGGGCAGCTGCTGCATTCTCCTCACAGAGGACACCCCTGCAGCCCCCCGCTACCAGAACCTGTCCTCGTAAACCCAACACAAGACACCGACCGAGCCTCCCTGATTCCCAGCAGGTGGGTCAGGCTGGGAACCCAGGCCAGTGCCCGGCAGACCCTCCTGGGCCTTGAAAAGCAAGCTTTATGGGGATGTAGCACCCAGAAAGAACGGAGTCACACAACAGGATTCATTTCCAAAACCGTCTCATAGACACCTGGGCCAAAGTGCAGGGCCTTGAGCGGGTATATCACAATGACAGAGTTCATTTCCTTCCCAGTAGCTGGCACGTGCCGTTTTTTGGGATTTCGGGGCTACAGTGAGCTGCTAAGAGGGATGTCTTAGCTCTTGCAGGGCAGTGCTTCCACTAAGGCCAGGACTTTTCTGCATCTTCTACTGCCCTGCAAGCGAGGATGCTTGGGGCACACAGGAAGCTGGGAGGGGACACAGCTGCAGGGATTCCATAAGACACAAGCAAATGCAGCCTTGGCTTGGTGACACTTTCTCTTGATTACTGCTCAACACAAATTACCTCGAGCAAGTCTACTGTGAGGACTAAAGGAAAGAGACGTATGGATGCTGCTAAGCTCTTCTAGCTTGTACCAGGTAGGAAAGATACCTCTGTAGCAGGCGTGAAGAGGATAGCACTAATTAATTAGATGAGAAGCGGAGGAAAGGCACTTAGAGGTAGTGAAAAGCAGTTAATGTGATGTTCCGGGGAAGCTTCAGTCTGCTTAAGGAGTAGCAAGAACAAGCCTAAAGTCATAGCCAAATACAAGAAAGAGAGGAGGACACGCAGCATGAGAAGCTCCCGAGAGAAAGGAGCTCTGTTTTGGGTAAAAATCAGTCCCTTTTTCTATCATGGAGACATCCAAGGGCGTAGGACACGTGCACTTCAGGGAACCAAGAGATGCTGTGCATTTCTCTCGTCCCCCTGACACAGCCACTAGGTGACGATGCTTCCAATTCTCTCTAAAGAAACCTTGCTTTCTCAGGCCCAGGTGTCCAGCTGCACACCAAGGACGTCCCTGGCTCCCAGGCACAGTTCCCAGGCCCAAGGCCGAGCTCCCCTCCGAACCCCCATTCCAGCAGACCTTGCTCCTGGCATTGTGGAGCAGCCATTTCATGTCAGCCTTTTCTCCTGGCAGTCAGCTTAGCGCCGTAACCTCTGCCATCGGGGCGCCCGAGAGCCGTGTGAGGTCAGCAGAGAGTCACTGTCAGCCTTTGACCTCACAAAGGTGGGTGGCCATAAGTGCCCTGAGCGTCCAGCTCGCATTGAGTACTGCTGGTGGCACTCGAGGCGTGGAGGTCTGCATGGTGCAATGGGAGACGCCGATGTCCTGCTGCTGGAACAAGAGGCGCTGATGTGCTGCTGGTGCAGGAGGAGACGTGAAGGTGCTGCTGCTTAGAGGTGCTGAGGAGCGGGCAGCCTCCGTGCCGGTGGCTGAGCATGCTACTCTTAATTAGTGCTCTACCCTTCCTATCTTTTTACTAAGGTGGGTAGAGAGAAATGCCCATATCTGTTTATTTCCTGGTAAGAAATGTAAGAGCCTTGTATCTGCATATTCACCAGATTCATCCCAGCGCCCTTGGTACTGGCGATCTGTGTTGATCTGTAATAAAGAGCAATTGGTAGCACACCAAGTCTCCGTGACCTTGCATCTAACAGAATCGTCCAAATCCCTGTTGTGATCTCTCTCTAGCTGTGGGCTGGCTAAGCTGTCTGTTGGATGGTGGAAATGGGAAATGATTGGGATGGGAAATGATGAGTGGGCCGAGAAATCATTGCTGGGATGGGAAGACTTCCTTGGGGTGGAAAGCCATTGGGCTAGGAACTCAAAGAGATGGGAAATCTTCCCTGGGTTTGAAATCATTGGGAAGCAAAAGCGTTGGGATGGGAAATCACTCCGGGGATGGGGAAGTATTGGGATGGGAAGTCTTTAATGGGGTGGGTAACATTCACTGGGGAAGGAAGTACTTGGAAAAGTAATCAGAGGAATGGGAATTCTTTGGGATGAGATCTCTTTGGATTAAGAAACGCTTCGTGTCGATGGGAAATATCTCGTATGGGAATCTGTTATCATGTGAAATTGTAAGGATGGGAAATGACCGTTAGGATGCAAAGCTGGTACTGGGACGGGAAATGCTTGGGACGGGGAAGTGTTGGTGTGAAACCGTCCTGGGCATGGCAAATGATGCGTGGGAGGGAAAGCCCGATGGGGATGGAAAAGTCTTGCGATGGGAAGCCTGCTTGGGTCCAAAAGCTGCAGTCCTCACCAAGATGGCGGCGAGGGGCTGGTCAGCCGTTGGGACGGAACGGCCGTTGCCCGCGTTCCCCAACCGACCGCCCCACTCTCCAGCCACCATGGCAGGTACAGCAGCCGGCTCCCGCTCCTCCCGGGGCTGCGGCCCTGCTGGCGAGCCCAGCGCCCCGGATCTCACCCCAGCGCCCTTTTTCCCACAGAGGGTTTCCCCAGACGGCTTCCGCGGCTTCCGCAGACGCAAAACTCCCCCTTCGTCGTCCCAGCCGTGCCGCCAACGGTGGCTGCCTGGCTGCTGCCCTCCCTCCCCGGAGCGATGGCGCTGCCCTTGCAGCCCCCCCAGGTACCCACCCTCCCCTACGCGCTGCCCCAGGCCACCATCTGGCACGTGGTGCCGGGGGTCCAGGGGCAGGTGCTGCAGCTCCCCGCCGGGGTGCAGCTGGCACCTGGGGGGCACCTCCCACCCGAGGGGCACCACCTGCAGCTTGGGCAGCTCCCCGCCGTGGGGCAGCTCCCTGCTGTGGGGCAGCTCCCCCACACCGCTCCTCCCTGGGCCCCCGTCTACCAGTGGGGACAGCCCGTGGGGACGGGGACGGTGCTGCCCCAGGATCCCCTCTGGCTGGGGCCCGGGGCCGTGCTCCATGGGGAGCTCCTGCACCCCGCAGGCACCTGCCTGCTGCAGGCCCCTGCCCACCCCGGCCCCCCACCACTCCTCGTCCCGGGGCCTCCGCTGCGGGGGCAGGCGCTCCCCGCGCCCCGCACCCTGACCAGCAGCCGGGGGCAGCTGCCGGAGCCCTGCGACCACGCCGTGGGGCTCAGCGAGGACCAGGGGCCCCCGCTGCCCGGCCCCACTCCCCCCGAGCCTGCCCAGGCTCCAACGACCGCCAGCACCCAGACGGTGACGCCCAACGGTGAGTTTGGGGCTGGCACAGCCGGCCGCGGGGCGCCCCACACCCAGGAGCCATGGGAAAGCTGGCATCGCCCATCCTGGGGGATTTGCTTGCTTTTTCCTCAGCGGCGACAGTTGCAGAGGTGCCTGAGGAGCCCCTGGAGCTGCTTGAGCTGGGCCCCGATGCCTTCGCCGAGGCCTTTCCCCACCTGGCAGGGGACAGCCAGCAGCTGCAGCACCTGCAGGACCAGCTCCCGGCCGACCTGGACATCTCCGGCTTGGAGGAGCTGCTCAGCTGGCTCGATGCCGTGGAGCCCCAGGACGCCTTCCCCGGTGTCCCCAGCAGTCCTGTGCTCAGCCGCTTCCTGTCTGAGCTGCCCGACCTCTGCGAGGACATCGAGGAGCCGAGCACACAGGGACTGGCAGCCACCAGAGCGCTGGGTGAGGTACCCTCAACCCCTGGGGTGCACCCCGAGAAGGTGCAGGGTGGGCGGGCGGTGCAGCCCCCTGCTGTGCCGGCAGCGAGCTCCCCCCTCAAGCCTGCAGCCAGTCCCCAGCTCAGTGCCCTCAGGAGACCCCTGCCCAACCCTCCCTTCACTCTCCCCAAAAGGCCCCCCCACCCTGAATTCCTCACTGCCCTTAGCAGACCCCTGCCCAACCCTCCCTCGCGTCCCCTCAAGAGACCCCCCGACCCTCAATTCCTTAATTCCCTTAGGAGACCCCTGCCCAAGCCTCGCCTGAGTCCCCTCAAGAGCCCCCCCGACCCTGAATTTATTAGTGCCCTTAGGAGACCCCTGCCCAATCCCCCTCTGGGTCCCCTCAAGAGCCCCCCCGGCCCTGAATTTATTAGTGCCCTTAGGAGGCCCCTGCCCAATCCCCCTCTGAGTCCCCTCAAGAGCCCCCCGCCTGCCCCTGCGCCCACCGGCACCAAGTGGGGGGCCAAGCGCCCCGCGCCCACCAGCACCCCCAGCACAGCGCAGAGCTCCCAGCACAGGAGGCCGGCGACGGAGAAAACCCCCGGCAAGGAGAAGACGATGCTGCTGGGCCAGGGTGGCCAAGGCCCCAAGACGCTGTGCCAGGGGAAGACGGGTGGCCACAGCGCGGTGGCTGGCAGCAGCGGCCAAGCGGGCGGCGGCAGGCAGCAGCCGGCGAGCGACAGCACCAGGGCACCCAGCAAGAGGGCCCGAAGCCCGGGGGCTGCTGGGGGGCAAGGAGCAGCGGCACCGCCTCCCCGGAGAGCGCTGCTGCTGCTGGAGCCCCCCCCCATTAAGCCCCGTGCCCGTGCCCGTGCCGTGCGGGCCCAGGACAGGCTCCGTCCCCAAGCCATCGGGGACAAGACGCTGCAGCGCCAGCACCCGGGGACAAAGACCCCCAGCGAGACTTTGCAGCCGCTGGGGGCCAGGGCGAAGGCGCTGGGGCCAGTGCGCCAGCCGCCCTGTGTGCAGCCGCAGCCCACCTCCAGCGGCCCCAGCAGCATGCCCAGGGCCCCGCCGACGGTGCCAGGCTCCAGCGCTGTGCCCGCTGCCCCCCGGCCCCCAGCTGGAGACAAGGCCCAGGCGGTGCCGGCACCACCAGGCAGCACGGCGCGAGCGTGGAGAGCTCCCCTGCAGCAGGCGCCCAGAGCGCCATGCCTGCCAGCCGCGGGGGGCCAAGCGCAGCGGGAGCCTCTGCCCACGCAGCCGCGCACGCTGCAGCGTCCGGCGCAGCCCCGCGTGGACTACGTGCCCTGCGTGGGGCCCTGGGCAGGCGGCGACGCGGCGCCCACGCCGCTGGAGGAGCAGGAGGCGTCGGTGCCCATCACGCCGCAGCAGCGTCCCGAGCGGGAGCGCCTGAAGAAGCTGGCCCAGGAGGAGCGGCAGCGGGCGGCCCACCAGATGAAGATCGGCCCCGTGCAATTCTTCGTGCAGCGGCAGAAGGACCACGCCATAGCCAAGTATTACGGCTACCCGTGACCCTGCGCTCCTCGACGGCCCCCGCAGCACCCGGGCCTGCTCAGCATGCAGGCACAGAGACCTCTGCAGGCGCCTGCTCCAGCTTCAGCCACGCTCCTCAGCCCTTGCCCCTCTCGCTTGCCCTCTCCCTTCTCCAGTGCTGGAGCTAGGCAGTGTTTGCCACTGTCAGGGATGGGCAACTGGGGCAATGGGAAATGCGCGCGTCACGAATGAACGTTGCAATGGGAAGCTGTTGGGATGTTGGCAATAGCTGGGGTGGGAAAGGTTGGGCGTGGGAACTGCTTGTTGGGACACCAAATGGCTGAGATCCCAAACTTCTTTCTTCTTTCGGGTCATTTCTCTTCTTTAGTGCCTTCCTTATTAAATTCCTCTAGTGTAGGTGTTCACTCAGCAAGGCCTCTGCCTGCAGCTGTTCTGGCACTGGGATGCCGAGGGGATTTCATGCAGCCCGCTCCCGCTGCCCATGCTCAGTCCGTGCATGGATGTGGGCATGGCCAGCACGGACGGGAGAAAATGGGTGGACGGCTGGGTGGATGGGAGGGTGATGGGAGTTGGGAATTCAGCCTTGGGATCAGACACGGGAGGTTGTTGGGATAGGAAATGACCAGTGGGATGGGAAGTCACGATGGGGATAGGAATTCATTAGAATAGGACAAATTGGTTTCATTTTTATTTATTATTTTATTAATTTTAATATTTATTTTATTTATTATATTTATTAATTTTATTTATTAAATTTACTTTATTGACTGTGTTGTACAGGATGGCATTTTTTTAGGTTCTCTTCCTTTTCTACCCTATTAAACTCTCTTTATCACAACGCACTGCTTTGTACTTCATTTTTCCTTCCGAGTCGTTCTGGATTCACTCAGGATGGGGGGGACATTAGTGAACGCCTGTGTGCTTCAGATCCAAGCTCACCTTTGCCCTCAACTCAAGATACATATTTGCATCTGTTGTCATGATACAAAATTAACAGCAACAAAATAAAAGTTAACTACTTCCGAGCACCAGCTGTACGTTTGCTGGGTCTGCTCTATGCATTTTGAAGACCATTCAATACTATTCAGCACCTTCAGGAGGAAATGTGTGGTTCTAGGGAAATGCATCTTGATCTGATGCAAACCTGCGACGCACCCTGCAGCCCCTCCAACCCCTGTGATTTTACCTGCAGCCCCTCCAAGCCCTGTGATTTTACCAGCAGCCACTCCAACCCTGTGACAGGCCCTACAGCTGGCTCCGGGGACTACCCCGTTGCCGTATCAGTCGCCAATACACACACAAGATGAAGGAATGGATGCAGAAGTCATCTCGTTTAGGCAGGGAAGAAAGTCCTCCGAAGAAGGGGAAGGAGCAATAGGAAGGCGAGGCAGGCGACCCCAATGTAGGGCCATCCCAGGGAAGAGGAGGCTGTTATAAAATAGAAAAGAGAGAAAAGCAGCAGTAAGCAGGTGATCCCCATCCCTGGGCGAGCTGCGAGACATGGGACAAGATTTCAGCTGTCATGCAGGCGAGCACATTGTCACCTGGCTGCTGCGATGCTGGGATAACAGCTCCGGGAGCCTGGAATCGGAGGGCAGGGAAGCCAAGCAGCTGGGATCCTTCTCTGGGGAAGGGGGCACTGAGAAAGCGATCGGAAACGGGGCACAAGCCTCTGGAGGCGGCGCCTGTCAGGCGTGAAGGAAAGGGATCCCTTCCAGGAAGATGCTGTGGGGTTGCTGAGGGTCGAAGAACAGCAGGTGTTGCCTGCACCCACCGTGCTGCAGCAGCGGCAAGGGAGAGACGTGGTGGTTTTCCTCAGCTGGGCAGCTGAGCTCCACCTCAACCGCTCTCTCCCTGCCCCTCCTCAAAGGGAAAGGGGAGAAAATAGGATGGAAAGGGCTCAAGGGCTGAGAGAAGGACAGGGAGATCACTCCACAATGATCGTCACGGGCAAAAGAGGCTCAGCAGAGCCTGTTCCAGTCCAGCCCGGGCCTGCTCCTGCGGGGGCTCTCCACAGGCCGCGGCCTCCTCCAGGCCACATCCACCTGCTCCACCGGGGGCTCCTCCACGGGCTGCAGCGTGGAGATCTGCTCCGTGTGGGACCCGTGGGCTGCAGGGGGACAGCCTGCTCCACCAGGGGCCTCTCCCCAGGCCGCAGGGGAACTGCTGCTGTGAGCCTGGAGCACCTCCTGCCTCCTGCTGCACTCACCTTGGGGGCTGCAGAGAGGTTTCTCACTCCTCCCTGACCCAGACGCTGCTGTGCAGCAGGTTTCTTTCCCTTTCTTAGATGGGCTCTCACACAGGCGCAAACATCATCCGTTTTGTCTCACTTCTGGGCAGCAGCGGGTCCCTCTGGAGCCTCCTGGAACCGGCCCTTATCTAACATGGGGCAGCTGCTGCATTCTCCTCACAGAGGACACCCCTGCAGCCCCCCGCTACCAGAACCTGTCCTCGTAAACCCAACACAAGACACCGACCGAGCCTCCCTGATTCCCAGCAGGTGGGTCAGGCTGGGAACCCAGGCCAGTGCCCGGCAGACCCTCCTGGGCCTTGAAAAGCAAGCTTTATGGGGATGTAGCACCCAGAAAGAACGGAGTCACACAACAGGATTCATTTCCAAAACCGTCTCATAGACACCTGGGCCAAAGAGCAGGGCCTTGAGCGGGTATATCACAATGGCAGAGTTCATTTCCTTCCCAGTAGCTGGCACATGCCGTTTTTTGGGATTTCGGGGCTACAGTGAGCTGCTAAGAGGGATGTCTTAGCTCTTGCAGGGCAGTGCTTCCACTAAGGCCAGGACTTTTCTGCATCTTCTACTGCCCTGCAAGCGAGGATGCTTGGGGCACACAGGAAGCTGGGAGGGGACACAGCTGCAGGGATTCCATAAGACACAAGCAAATGCAGCCTTGGCTTGGTGACACTTTCTCTTGATTACTGCTCAACACAAATTACCTCGAGCAAGTCTACTGTGAGGACTAAAGGAAAGAGACGTATGGATGCTGCTAAGCTCTTCTAGCTTGTACCAGGTAGGAAAGATACCTCTGTAGCAGGCGTGAAGAGGATAGCACTAATTAATTAGATGAGAAGCGGAGGAAAGGCACTTAGAGGTAGTGAAAAGCAGTTAATGTGATGTTCCGGGGAAGCTTCAGTCTGCTTAAGGAGTAGCAAGAACAAGCCTAAAGTCATAGCCAAATACAAGAAAGAGAGGAGGACACGCAGCATGAGAAGCTCCCGAGAGAAAGGAGCTCTGTTTTGGGTAAAAATCAGTCCCTTTTTCTACCATGGAGACATCCAAGGGCGTAGGACACGTGCACTTCAGGGAACCAAGAGATGCTGTGCATTTCTCTCGTCCCCCTGACACAGCCACTAGGTGACGATGCTTCCAATTCTCTCTAAAGAAACCTTGCTTTCTCAGGCCCAGGTGTCCAGCTGCACACCAAGGACGTCCCTGGCTCCCAGGCACAGTTCCCAGGCCCAAGGCCGAGCTCCCCTCCGAACCCCCATTCCAGCAGACCTTGCTCCTGGCATTGTGGAGCAGCCATTTCATGTCAGCCTTTTCTCCTGGCAGTCAGCTTAGCGCCGTAACCTCTGCCATCGGGGCGCCCGAGAGCCGTGTGAGGTCAGCAGAGAGTCACTGTCAGCCTTTGACCTCACAAAGGTGGGTGGCCATAAGTGCCCTGAGCGTCCAGCTCGCATTGAGTACTGCTGGTGGCACTCGAGGCGTGGAGGTCTGCATGGTGCAATGGGAGACGCCGATGTCCTGCTGCTGGAACAAGAGGCGCTGATGTGCTGCTGGTGCAGGAGGAGACGTGAAGGTGCTGCTGCTTAGAGGTGCTGAGGAGCGGGCAGCCTCCGTGCCGGTGGCTGAGCATGCTACTCTTAATTAGTGCTCTACCCTTCCTATCTTTTTACTAAGGTGGGTAGAGAGAAATGCCCATATCTGTTTATTTCCTGGTAAGAAATGTAAGAGCCTTGTATCTGCATATTCACCAGATTCATCCCAGCGCCCTTGGTACTGGCGATCTGTGTTGATCTGTAATAAAGAGCAATTGGTAGCACACCAAGTCTCCGTGACCTTGCATCTAACAGAATCGTCCAAATCCCTGTTGTGATCTCTCTCTAGCTGTGGGCTGGCTAAGCTGTCTGTTGGATGGTGAAAATGGGAAATGATTGGGATGGGAAATGATGAGTGGGCCGAGAAATCATTGCTGGGATGGGAAGACTTCCTTGGGGTGGAAAGCCATTGGGCTAGGAACTCAAAGAGATGGGAAATCTTCCCTGGGTTTGAAATCATTGGGAAGCAAAAGCGTTGGGATGGGAAATCACTCCGGGGATGGGGAAGTATTGGGATGGGAAGTCTTTAATGGGGTGGGTAACATTCACTGGGGAAGGAAGTACTTGGAAAAGTAATCAGAGGAATGGGAATTCTTTGGGATGAGATCTCTTTGGATTAAGAAACGCTTCGTGTCGATGGGAAATATCTCGTATGGGAATCTGTTATCATGTGAAATTGTAAGGATGGGAAATGACCGTTAGGATGCAAAGCTGGTACTGGGACGGGAAATGCTTGGGACGGGGAAGTGTTGGTGTGAAACCGTCCTGGGCATGGCAAATGATGCGTGGGAGGGAAAGCCCGATGGGGATGGAAAAGTCTTGCGATGGGAAGCCTGCTTGGGTCCAAAAGCTGCAGTCCTCACCAAGATGGCGGCGAGGGGCTGGTCAGCCGTTGGGACGGAACGGCCGTTGCCCGCGTTCCCCAACCGACCGCCCCACTCTCCAGCCACCATGGCAGGTACAGCAGCCGGCTCCCGCTCCTCCCGGGGCTGCGGCCCTGCTGGCGAGCCCAGCGCCCCGGATCTCACCCCAGCGCCCTTTTTCCCACAGAGGGTTTCCCCAGACGGCTTCCGCGGCTTCCGCAGACGCAAAACTCCCCCTTCGTCGTCCCAGCCGTGCCGCCAACGGTGGCTGCCTGGCTGCTGCCCTCCCTCCCCGGAGCGATGGCGCTGCCCTTGCAGCCCCCCCAGGTACCCACCCTCCCCTACGCGCTGCCCCAGGCCACCGTCTGGCACGTGGTGCCGGGGGTCCAGGGGCAGGTGCTGCAGCTCCCCGCCGGGGTGCAGCTGGCACCTGGGGGGCACCTCCCACCCGAGGGGCACCACCTGCAGCTTGGGCAGCTCCCCGCCGTGGGGCAGCTCCCTGCTGTGGGGCAGCTCCCCCACACCGCTCCTCCCTGGGCCCCCGTCTACCAGTGGGGACAGCCCGTGGGGACGGGGACGGTGCTGCCCCAGGATCCCCTCTGGCTGGGGCCCGGGGCCGTGCTCCATGGGGAGCTCCTGCACCCCGCAGGCACCTGCCTGCTGCAGGCCCCTGCCCACCCCGGCCCCCCACCACTCCTCGTCCCGGGGCCTCCGCTGCGGGGGCAGGCGCTCCCCGCGCCCCGCACCCTGACCAGCAGCCGGGGGCAGCTGCCGGAGCCCTGCGACCACGCCGTGGGGCTCAGCGAGGACCAGGGGCCCCCGCTGCCCGGCCCCACTCCCCCCGAGCCTGCCCAGGCTCCAACGACCGCCAGCACCCAGACGGTGACGCCCAACGGTGAGTTTGGGGCTGGCACAGCCGGCCGCTGGGCGCCCCACACCCAGGAGCCATGGGAAAGCTGGCATCGCCCATCCTGGGGGATTTGCTTGCTTTTTCCTCAGCGGCGACAGTTGCAGAGGTGCCTGAGGAGCCCCTGGAGCTGCTTGAGCTGGGCCCCGATGCCTTCGCCGAGGCCTTTCCCCACCTGGCAGGGGACAGCCAGCAGCTGCAGCACCTGCAGGACCAGCTCCCGGCCGACCTGGACATCTCCGGCTTGGAGGAGCTGCTCAGCTGGCTCGATGCCGTGGAGCCCCAGGACGCCTTCCCCGGTGTCCCCAGCAGTCCTGTGCTCAGCCGCTTCCTGTCTGAGCTGCCCGACCTCTGCGAGGACATCGAGGAGCCGAGCACACAGGGACTGGCAGCCACCAGAGCGCTGGGTGAGGTACCCTCAACCCCTGGGGTGCACCCCGAGAAGGTGCAGGGTGGGCGGGCGGTGCAGCCCCCTGCTGTGCCGGCAGTGAGCTCCCCCCTCAAGCCTGCAGCCAGTCCCCAGCTCAGTGCCCTCAGGAGACCCCTGCCCAACCCTCCCTTCACTCTCCCCAAAAGGCCCCCCCACCCTGAATTCCTCACTGCCCTTAGCAGACCCCTGCCCAACCCTCCCTCGCGTCCCCTCAAGAGACCCCCCGACCCTCAATTCCTTAATTCCCTTAGGAGACCCCTGCCCAAGCCTCGCCTGAGTCCCCTCAAGAGCCCCCCCGACCCTGAATTTATTAGTGCCCTTAGGAGACCCCTGCCCAATCCCCCTCTGGGTCCCCTCAAGAGCCCCCCCGGCCCTGAATTTATTAGTGCCCTTAGGAGGCCCCTGCCCAATCCCCCTCTGAGTCCCCTCAAGAGCCCCCCGCCTGCCCCTGCGCCCACCGGCACCAAGTGGGGGGCCAAGCGCCCCGCGCCCACCAGCACCCCCAGCACAGCGCAGAGCTCCCAGCACAGGAGGCCGGCGACGGAGAAAACCCCCGGCAAGGAGAAGACGACGCTGCTGGGCCAGGGTGGCCAAGGCCCCAAGACGCTGTGCCAGGGGAAGACGGGTGGCCACAGCGCGGTGGCTGGCAGCAGCGGCCAAGCGGGCGGCGGCAGGCAGCAGCCGGCGAGCGACAGCACCAGGGCACCCAGCAAGAGGGCCCGAAGCCCGGGGGCTGCTGGGGGGCAAGGAGCAGCGGCACCGCCTCCCCGGAGAGCGCTGCTGCTGCTGGAGCCCCCCCCCCATTAAGCCCCGTGCCCGTGCCCGTGCCGTGCGGGCCCAGGACAGGCTCCGTCCCCAAGCCATCGGGGACAAGACGCTGCAGCGCCAGCACCCGGGGACAAAGACCCCCAGCGAGACTTTGCAGCCGCTGGGGGCCAGGGCGAAGGCGCTGGGGCCAGTGCGCCAGCCGCCCTGTGTGCAGCCGCAGCCCACCTCCAGCGGCCCCAGCAGCATGCCCAGGGCCCCGCCGACGGTGCCAGGCTCCAGCGCTGTGCCCGCTGCCCCCCGGCCCCCAGCTGGAGACAAGGCCCAGGCGGTGCTGGCACCACCAGGCAGCACAGCGCGAGCGTGGAGAGCTCCCCTGCAGCAGGCGCCCAGAGCGCCGTGCCTGCCAGCCGCGGGGGGCCAAGCGCAGCGGGAGCCTCTGCCCACGCAGCCGCGCACGCTGCAGCGTCCGGCGCAGCCCCGCGTGGACTACGTGCCCTGCGTGGGGCCCTGGGCAGGCGGCGACGCGGCGCCCACGCCGCTGGAGGAGCAGGAGGCGTCGGTGCCCATCACGCCGCAGCAGCGTCCTGAGCGGGAGCGCCTGAAGAAGCTGGCCCAGGAGGAGCGGCAGCGGGCGGCCCACCAGATGAAGATCGGCCCCGTGCAATTCTTCGTGCAGCGGCAGAAGGACCACGCCATAGCCAAGTATTACGGCTACCCGTGACCCTGCGCTCCTCGACGGCCCCCGCAGCACCCGGGCCTGCTCAGCATGCAGGCACAGAGACCTCTGCAGGCGCCTGCTCCAGCTTCAGCCACGCTCCTCAGCCCTTGCCCCTCTCGCTTGCCCTCTCCCTTCTCCAGTGCTGGAGCTAGGCAGTGTTTGCCACTGTCAGGGATGGGCAACTGGGGCAATGGGAAATGCGCGCGTCACGAATGAACGTTGCAATGGGAAGCTGTTGGGATGTTGGCAATAGCTGGGGTGGGAAAGGTTGGGCGTGGGAACTGCTTGTTGGGACACCAAATGGCTGAGATCCCAAACTTCTTTCTTCTTTCGGGTCATTTCTCTTCTTTAGTGCCTTCCTTATTAAATTCCTCTAGTGTAGGTGTTCACTCAGCAAGGCCTCTGCCTGCAGCTGTTCTGGCACTGGGATGCCGAGGGGATTTCATGCAGCCCGCTCCCGCTGCCCATGCTCAGTCCGTGCATGGATGTGGGCATGGCCAGCACGGACGGGAGAAAATGGGTGGACGGCTGGGTGGATGGGAGGGTGATGGGAGTTGGGAATTCAGCCTTGGGATCAGACACGGGAGGTTGTTGGGATAGGAAATGACCAGTGGGATGGGAAGTCACGATGGGGATAGGAATTCATTAGAATAGGACAAATTGGTTTCATTTTTATTTATTATTTTATTAATTTTAATATTTATTTTATTTATTATATTTATTAATTTTATTTATTAAATTTACTTTATTGACTGTGTTGTACAGGATGGCATTTTTTTAGGTTCTCTTCCTTTTCTACCCTATTAAACTCTCTTTATCACAACGCACTGCTTTGTACTTCATTTTTCCTTCCGAGTCGTTCTGGATTCACTCAGGATGGGGGGGACATTAGTGAACGCCTGTGTGCTTCAGATCCAAGCTCACCTTTGCCCTCAACTCAAGATACATATTTGCATCTGTTGTCATGATACAAAATTAACAGCAACAAAATAAAAGTTAACTACTTCCGAGCACCAGCTGTACGTTTGCTGGGTCTGCTCTATGCATTTTGAAGACCATTCAATACTATTCAGCACCTTCAGGAGGAAATGTGTGGTTCTAGGGAAATGCATCTTGATCTGATGCAAACCTGCGACGCACCCTGCAGCCCCTCCAACCCCTGTGATTTTACCTGCAGCCCCTGCAACCCCTGTGATTTTACCTGCAGCCCCTCCAAGCCCTGTGATTTTACCAGCAGCCACTCCAACCCTGTGACAGGCCCTACAGCTGGCTCCGGGGACTACCCCGTTGCCGTATCAGTCGCCAATACACACACAAGATGAAGGAATGGATGCAGAAGTCATCTCGTTTAGGCAGGGAAGAAAGTCCTCCGAAGAAGGGGAAGGAGCAATAGGAAGGCGAGGCAGGCGACCCCAATGTAGGGCCATCCCAGGGAAGAGGAGGCTGTTATAAAATAGAAAAGAGAGAAAAGCAGCAGTAAGCAGGTGATCCCCATCCCTGGGCGAGCTGCGAGACATGGGACAAGATTTCAGCTGTCATGCAGGCGAGCACATTGTCACCTGGCTGCTGCGATGCTGGGATAACAGCTCCGGGAGCCTGGAATCGGAGGGCAGGGAAGCCAAGCAGCTGGGATCCTTCTCTGGGGAAGGGGGCACTGAGAAAGCGATCGGAAACGGGGCACAAGCCTCTGGAGGCGGCGCCTGTCAGGCGTGAAGGAAAGGGATCCCTTCCAGGAAGATGCTGTGGGGTTGCTGAGGGTCGAAGAACAGCAGGTGTTGCCTGCACCCACCGTGCTGCAGCAGCGGCAAGGGAGAGACGTGGTGGTTTTCCTCAGCTGGGCAGCTGAGCTCCACCTCAACCGCTCTCTCCCTGCCCCTCCTCAAAGGGAAAGGGGAGAAAATAGGATGGAAAGGGCTCAAGGGCTGAGAGAAGGACAGGGAGATCACTCCACAATGATCGTCACGGGCAAAAGAGGCTCAGCAGAGCCTGTTCCAGTCCAGCCCGGGCCTGCTCCTGCGGGGGCTCTCCACAGGCCGCGGCCTCCTCCAGGCCACATCCACCTGCTCCACCGGGGGCTCCTCCACGGGCTGCAGCGTGGAGATCTGCTCCGTGTGGGACCCGTGGGCTGCAGGGGGACAGCCTGCTCCACCAGGGGCCTCTCCCCAGGCCGCAGGGGAACTGCTGCTGTGAGCCTGGAGCACCTCCTGCCTCCTGCTGCACTCACCTTGGGGGCTGCAGAGAGGTTTCTCACTCCTCCCTGACCCAGACGCTGCTGTGCAGCAGGTTTCTTTCCCTTTCTTAGATGGGCTCTCACACAGGCGCAAACATCATCCGTTTTGTCTCACTTCTGGGCAGCAGCGGGTCCCTCTGGAGCCTCCTGGAACCGGCCCTTATCTAACATGGGGCAGCTGCTGCATTCTCCTCACAGAGGACACCCCTGCAGCCCCCCGCTACCAGAACCTGTCCTCGTAAACCCAACACAAGACACCGACCGAGCCTCCCTGATTCCCAGCAGGTGGGTCAGGCTGGGAACCCAGGCCAGTGCCCGGCAGACCCTCCTGGGCCTTGAAAAGCAAGCTTTATGGGGATGTAGCACCCAGAAAGAACGGAGTCACACAACAGGATTCATTTCCAAAACCGTCTCATAGACACCTGGGCCAAAGTGCAGGGCCTTGAGCGGGTATATCACAATGGCAGAGTTCATTTCCTTCCCAGTAGCTGGCACATGCCGTTTTTTGGGATTTCGGGGCTACAGTGAGCTGCTAAGAGGGATGTCTTAGCTCTTGCAGGGCAGTGCTTCCACTAAGGCCAGGACTTTTCTGCATCTTCTACTGCCCTGCAAGCGAGGATGCTTGGGGCACACAGGAAGCTGGGAGGGGACACAGCTGCAGGGATTCCATAAGACACAAGCAAATGCAGCCTTGGCTTGGTGACACTTTCTCTTGATTACTGCTCAACACAAATTACCTCGAGCAAGTCTACTGTGAGGACTAAAGGAAAGAGACGTATGGATGCTGCTAAGCTCTTCTAGCTTGTACCAGGTAGGAAAGATACCTCTGTAGCAGGCGTGAAGAGGATAGCACTAATTAATTAGATGAGAAGCGGAGGAAAGGCACTTAGAGGTAGTGAAAAGCAGTTAATGTGATGTTCCGGGGAAGCTTCAGTCTGCTTAAGGAGTAGCAAGAACAAGCCTAAAGTCATAGCCAAATACAAGAAAGAGAGGAGGACACGCAGCATGAGAAGCTCCCGAGAGAAAGGAGCTCTGTTTTGGGTAAAAATCAGTCCCTTTTTCTATCATGGAGACATCCAAGGGCGTAGGACACGTGCACTTCAGGGAACCAAGAGATGCTGTGCATTTCTCTCGTCCCCCTGACACAGCCACTAGGTGACGATGCTTCCAATTCTCTCTAAAGAAACCTTGCTTTCTCAGGCCCAGGTGTCCAGCTGCACACCAAGGACGTCCCTGGCTCCCAGGCACAGTTCCCAGGCCCAAGGCCGAGCTCCCCTCCGAACCCCCATTCCAGCAGACCTTGCTCCTGGCATTGTGGAGCAGCCATTTCATGTCAGCCTTTTCTCCTGGCAGTCAGCTTAGCGCCGTAACCTCTGCCATCGGGGCGCCCGAGAGCCGTGTGAGGTCAGCAGAGAGTCACTGTCAGCCTTTGACCTCACAAAGGTGGGTGGCCATAAGTGCCCTGAGCGTCCAGCTCGCATTGAGTACTGCTGGTGGCACTCGAGGCGTGGAGGTCTGCATGGTGCAATGGGAGACGCCGATGTCCTGCTGCTGGAACAAGAGGCGCTGATGTGCTGCTGGTGCAGGAGGAGACGTGAAGGTGCTGCTGCTTAGAGGTGCTGAGGAGCGGGCAGCCTCCGTGCCGGTGGCTGAGCATGCTACTCTTAATTAGTGCTCTACCCTTCCTATCTTTTTACTAAGGTGGGTAGAGAGAAATGCCCATATCTGTTTATTTCCTGGTAAGAAATGTAAGAGCCTTGTATCTGCATATTCACCAGATTCATCCCAGCGCCCTTGGTACTGGCGATCTGTGTTGATCTGTAATAAAGAGCAATTGGTAGCACACCAAGTCTCCGTGACCTTGCATCTAACAGAATCGTCCAAATCCCTGTTGTGATCTCTCTCTAGCTGTGGGCTGGCTAAGCTGTCTGTTGGATGGTGAAAATGGGAAATGATTGGGATGGGAAATGATGAGTGGGCCGAGAAATCATTGCTGGGATGGGAAGACTTCCTTGGGGTGGAAAGCCATTGGGCTAGGAACTCAAAGAGATGGGAAATCTTCCCTGGGTTTGAAATCATTGGGAAGCAAAAGCGTTGGGATGGGAAATCACTCCGGGGATGGGGAAGTATTGGGATGGGAAGTCTTTAATGGGGTGGGTAACATTCACTGGGGAAGGAAGTACTTGGAAAAGTAATCAGAGGAATGGGAATTCTTTGGGATGAGATCTCTTTGGATTAAGAAAGGCTTCGTGTCGATGGGAAATATCTCGTATGGGAATCTGTTATCATGTGAAATTGTAAGGATGGGAAATGACCGTTAGGATGCAAAGCTGGTACTGGGACGGGAAATGCTTGGGACGGGGAAGTGTTGGTGTGAAACCGTCCTGGGCATGGCAAATGATGCGTGGGAGGGAAAGCCCGATGGGGATGGAAAAGTCTTGCGATGGGAAGCCTGCTTGGGTCCAAAAGCTGCAGTCCTCACCAAGATGGCGGCGAGGGGCTGGTCAGCCGTTGGGACGGAACGGCCGTTGCCCGCGTTCCCCAACCGACCGCCCCACTCTCCAGCCACCATGGCAGGTACAGCAGCCGGCTCCCGCTCCTCCCGGGGCTGCGGCCCTGCTGGCGAGCCCAGCGCCCCGGATCTCACCCCAGCGCCCTTTTTCCCACAGAGGGTTTCCCCAGACGGCTTCCGCGGCTTCCGCAGACGCAAAACTCCCCCTTCGTCGTCCCAGCCGTGCCGCCAACGGTGGCTGCCTGGCTGCTGCCCTCCCTCCCCGGAGCGATGGCGCTGCCCTTGCAGCCCCCCCAGGTACCCACCCTCCCCTACGCGCTGCCCCAGGCCACCGTCTGGCACGTGGTGCCGGGGGTCCAGGGGCAGGTGCTGCAGCTCCCCGCCGGGGTGCAGCTGGCACCTGGGGGGCACCTCCCACCCGAGGGGCACCACCTGCAGCTTGGGCAGCTCCCCGCCGTGGGGCAGCTCCCTGCTGTGGGGCAGCTCCCCCACACCGCTCCTCCCTGGGCCCCCGTCTACCAGTGGGGACAGCCCGTGGGGACGGGGACGGTGCTGCCCCAGGATCCCCTCTGGCTGGGGCCCGGGGCCGTGCTCCATGGGGAGCTCCTGCACCCCGCAGGCACCTGCCTGCTGCAGGCCCCTGCCCACCCCGGCCCCCCACCACTCCTCGTCCCGGGGCCTCCGCTGCGGGGGCAGGCGCTCCCCGCGCCCCGCACCCTGACCAGCAGCCGGGGGCAGCTGCCGGAGCCCTGCGACCACGCCGTGGGGCTCAGCGAGGACCAGGGGCCCCCGCTGCCCGGCCCCACTCCCCCCGAGCCTGCCCAGGCTCCAACGACCGCCAGCACCCAGACGGTGACGCCCAACGGTGAGTTTGGGGCTGGCACAGCCGGCCGCTGGGCGCCCCACACCCAGGAGCCATGGGAAAGCTGGCATCGCCCATCCTGGGGGATTTGCTTGCTTTTTCCTCAGCGGCGACAGTTGCAGAGGTGCCTGAGGAGCCCCTGGAGCTGCTTGAGCTGGGCCCCGATGCCTTCGCCGAGGCCTTTCCCCACCTGGCAGGGGACAGCCAGCAGCTGCAGCACCTGCAGGACCAGCTCCCGGCCGACCTGGACATCTCCGGCTTGGAGGAGCTGCTCAGCTGGCTCGATGCCGTGGAGCCTCAGGACGCCTTCCCCGGTGTCCCCAGCAGTCCTGTGCTCAGCCGCTTCCTGTCTGAGCTGCCCGACCTCTGCGAGGACATCGAGGAGCCGAGCACACAGGGACTGGCAGCCACCAGAGCACTGGGTGAGGTACCCTCAACCCCTGGGGTGCACCCCGAGAAGGTGCAGGGTGGGCGGGCGGTGCAGCCCCCTGCTGTGCCGGCAGCGAGCTCCCCCCTCAAGCCTGCAGCCAGTCCCCAGCTCAGTGCCCTCAGGAGACCCCTGCCCAACCCTCCCTTCACTCTCCCCAAAAGGCCCCCCCACCCTGAATTCCTCACTGCCCTTAGCAGACCCCTGCCCAACCCTCCCTCGCGTCCCCTCAAGAGACCCCCCGACCCTCAATTCCTTAATTCCCTTAGGAGACCCCTGCCCAAGCCTCGCCTGAGTCCCCTCAAGAGCCCCCCCGACCCTGAATTTATTAGTGCCCTTAGGAGACCCCTGCCCAATCCCCCTCTGGGTCCCCTCAAGAGCCCCCCCGGCCCTGAATTTATTAGTGCCCTTAGGAGGCCCCTGCCCAATCCCCCTCTGAGTCCCCTCAAGAGCCCCCCGCCTGCCCCTGCGCCCACCGGCACCAAGTGGGGGGCCAAGCGCCCCGCGCCCACCAGCACCCCCAGCACAGCGCAGAGCTCCCAGCACAGGAGGCCGGCGACGGAGAAAACCCCCGGCAAGGAGAAGACGACGCTGCTGGGCCAGGGTGGCCAAGACCCCAAGACGCTGTGCCAGGGGAAGACGGGTGGCCACAGCGCGGTGGCTGGCAGCAGCGGCCAAGCGGGCGGCGGCAGGCAGCAGCCGGCGAGCGACAGCACCAGGGCGCCCAGCAAGAGGGCCCGAAGCCCGGGGGCTGCTGGGGGGCAAGGAGCAGCGGCACCGCCTCCCCGGAGAGCGCTGCTGCTGCTGGAGCCCCCCCCCATTAAGCCCCGTGCCCGTGCCCGTGCCGTGCGGGCCCAGGACAGGCTCCGTCCCCAAGCCATCGGGGACAAGACGCTGCAGCGCCAGCACCCGGGGACAAAGACCCCCAGCGAGACTTTGCAGCCGCTGGGGGCCAGGGCGAAGGCGCTGGGGCCAGTGCGCCAGCCGCCCTGTGTGCAGCCGCAGCCCACCTCCAGCGGCCCCAGCAGCATGCCCAGGGCCCCGCCGACGGTGCCAGGCTCCAGCGCTGTGCCCGCTGCCCCCCGGCCCCCAGCTGGAGACAAGGCCCAGGCGGTGCCGGCACCACCAGGCAGCACAGCGCGAGCGTGGAGAGCTCCCCTGCAGCAGGCGCCCAGAGCGCCGTGCCTGCCAGCCGCGGGGGGCCAAGCGCAGCAGGAGCCTCTGCCCACGCAGCCGCGCACGCTGCAGCGTCCGGCGCAGCCCCGCGTGGACTACGTGCCCTGCGTGGGGCCCTGGGCAGGCGGCGACGCGGCGCCCACGCCGCTGGAGGAGCAGGAGGCGTCGGTGCCCATCACGCCGCAGCAGCGTCCCGAGCGGGAGCGCCTGAAGAAGCTGGCCCAGGAGGAGCGGCAGCGGGCGGCCCACCAGATGAAGATCGGCCCCGTGCAATTCTTCGTGCAGCGGCAGAAGGACCACGCCATAGCCAAGTATTACGGCTACCCGTGACCCTGCGCTCCTCGACGGCCCCCGCAGCACCCGGGCCTGCTCAGCATGCAGGCACAGAGACCTCTGCAGGCGCCTGCTCCAGCTTCAGCCACGCTCCTCAGCCCTTGCCCCTCTCGCTTGCCCTCTCCCTTCTCCAGTGCTGGAGCTAAGCAGTGTTTGCCACTGTCAGGGATGGGCAACTGGGGCAATGGGAAATGCGCGCGTCACGAATGAACGTTGCAATGGGAAGCTGTTGGGATGTTGGCAATAGCTGGGGTGGGAAAGGTTGGGCGTGGGAACTGCTTGTTGGGACACCAAATGGCTGAGATCCCAAACTTCTTTCTTCTTTCGGGTCATTTCTCTTCTTTAGTGCCTTCCTTATTAAATTCCTCTAGTGTAGGTGTTCACTCAGCAAGGCCTCTGCCTGCAGCTGTTCTGGCACTGGGATGCCGAGGGGATTTCATGCAGCCCGCTCCCGCTGCCCATGCTCAGTCCGTGCATGGATGTGGGCATGGCCAGCACGGACGGGAGAAAATGGGTGGACGGCTGGGTGGATGGGAGGGTGATGGGAGTTGGGAATTCAGCCTTGGGATCAGACACGGGAGGTTGTTGGGATAGGAAATGACCAGTGGGATGGGAAGTCACGATGGGGATAGGAATTCATTAGAATAGGACAAATTGGTTTCATTTTTATTTATTATTTTATTAATTTTAATATTTATTTTATTTATTATATTTATTAATTTTATTTATTAAATTTACTTTATTGACTGTGTTGTACAGGATGGCATTTTTTTAGGTTCTCTTCCTTTTCTACCCTATTAAACTCTCTTTATCACAACGCACTGCTTTGTACTTCATTTTTCCTTCCGAGTCGTTCTGGATTCACTCAGGATGGGGGGGACATTAGTGAACGCCTGTGTGCTTCAGATCCAAGCTCACCTTTGCCCTCAACTCAAGATACATATTTGCATCTGTTGTCATGATACAAAATTAACAGCAACAAAATAAAAGTTAACTACTTCCGAGCACCAGCTGTACGTTTGCTGGGTCTGCTCTATGCATTTTGAAGACCATTCAATACTATTCAGCACCTTCAGGAGGAAATGTGTGGTTCTAGGGAAATGCATCTTGATCTGATGCAAACCTGCGACGCACCCTGCAGCCCCTCCAACCCCTGTGATTTTACCTGCAGCCCCTGCAACCCCTGTGATTTTACCTGCAGCCCCTCCAAGCCCTGTGATTTTACCAGCAGCCACTCCAACCCTGTGACAGGCCCTACAGCTGGCTCCGGGGACTACCCCGTTGCCGTATCAGTCGCCAATACACACACAAGATGAAGGAACGGATGCAGAAGTCATCTCGTTTAGGCAGGGAAGAAAGTCCTCCGAAGAAGGGGAAGGAGCAATAGGAAGGCGAGGCAGGCGACCCCAATGTAGGGCCATCCCAGGGAAGAGGAGGCTGTTATAAAATAGAAAAGAGAGAAAAGCAGCAGTAAGCAGGTGATCCCCATCCCTGGGCGAGCTGCGAGACATGGGACAAGATTTCAGCTGTCATGCAGGCGAGCACATTGTCACCTGGCTGCTGCGATGCTGGGATAACAGCTCCGGGAGCCTGGAATCGGAGGGCAGGGAAGCCAAGCAGCTGGGATCCTTCTCTGGGGAAGGGGGCACTGAGAAAGCGATCGGAAACGGGGCACAAGCCTCTGGAGGCGGCGCCTGTCAGGCGTGAAGGAAAGGGATCCCTTCCAGGAAGATGCTGTGGGGTTGCTGAGGGTCGAAGAACAGCAGGTGTTGGCTGCTCCCACCGTGCTGCAGCAGCGGCAAGGGAGAGACGTGGTGGTTTTCCTCAGCTGGGCAGCTGAGCTCCACCTCAACCGCTCTCTCCCTGCCCCTCCTCAAAGGGAAAGGGGAGAAAATAGGATGGAAAGGGCTCAAGGGCTGAGAGAAGGACAGGGAGATCACTCCACAATGATCGTCACGGGCAAAAGAGGCTCAGCAGAGCCTGTTCCAGTCCAGCCCGGGCCTGCTCCTGCGGGGGCTCTCCACAGGCCGCGGCCTCCTCCAGGCCACATCCACCTGCTCCACCGGGGGCTCCTCCACGGGCTGCAGCGTGGAGATCTGCTCCGTGTGGGACCCGTGGGCTGCAGGGGGACAGCCTGCTCCACCGCAGGGGAACTGCTGCTGTGAGCCTGGAGCACCTCCTGCCTCCTGCTGCACTCACCTTGGGGGCTGCAGAGAGGTTTCTCACTCCTCCCTGACCCAGACGCTGCTGTGCAGCAGGTTTCTTTCCCTTTCTTAGATGGGCTCTCACACAGGCGCAAACATCATCCGTTTTGTCTCACTTCTGGGCAGCAGCGGGTCCCTCTGGAGCCTCCTGGAACCGGCCCTTATCTAACATGGGGCAGCTGCTGCATTCTCCTCACAGAGGACACCCCTGCAGCCCCCCGCTACCAGAACCTGTCCTCGTAAACCCAACACAAGACACCGACCGAGCCTCCCTGATTCCCAGCAGGTGGGTCAGGCTGGGAACCCAGGCCAGTGCCCGGCAGACCCTCCTGGGCCTTGAAAAGCAAGCTTTATGGGGATGTAGCACCCAGAAAGAACGGAGTCACACAACAGGATTCATTTCCAAAACCGTCTCATAGACACCTGGGCCAAAGTGCAGGGCCTTGAGCGGGTATATCACAATGGCAGAGTTCATTTCCTTCCCAGTAGCTGGCACATGCCGTTTTTTGGGATTTCGGGGCTACAGTGAGCTGCTAAGAGGGATGTCTTAGCTCTTGCAGGGCAGTGCTTCCACTAAGGCCAGGACTTTTCTGCATCTTCTACTGCCCTGCAAGCGAGGATGCTTGGGGCACACAGGAAGCTGGGAGGGGACACAGCTGCAGGGATTCCATAAGACACAAGCAAATGCAGCCTTGGCTTGGTGACACTTTCTCTTGATTACTGCTCAACACAAATTACCTCGAGCAAGTCTACTGTGAGGACTAAAGGAAAGAGACGTATGGATGCTGCTAAGCTCTTCTAGCTTGTACCAGGTAGGAAAGATACCTCTGTAGCAGGCGTGAAGAGGATAGCACTAATTAATTAGATGAGAAGCGGAGGAAAGGCACTTAGAGGTAGTGAAAAGCAGTTAATGTGATGTTCCGGGGAAGCTTCAGTCTGCTTAAGGAGTAGCAAGAACAAGCCTAAAGTCATAGCCAAATACAAGAAAGAGAGGAGGACACGCAGCATGAGAAGCTCCCGAGAGAAAGGAGCTCTGTTTTGGGTAAAAATCAGTCCCTTTTTCTATCATGGAGACATCCAAGGGCGTAGGACACGTGCACTTCAGGGAACCAAGAGATGCTGTGCATTTCTCTCGTCCCCCTGACACAGCCACTAGGTGACGATGCTTCCAATTCTCTCTAAAGAAACCTTGCTTTCTCAGGCCCAGGTGTCCAGCTGCACACCAAGGACGTCCCTGGCTCCCAGGCACAGTTCCCAGGCCCAAGGCCGAGCTCCCCTCCGAACCCCCATTCCAGCAGACCTTGCTCCTGGCATTGTGGAGCAGCCATTTCATGTCAGCCTTTTCTCCTGGCAGTCAGCTTAGCGCCGTAACCTCTGCCATCGGGGCGCCCGAGAGCCGTGTGAGGTCAGCAGAGAGTCACTGTCAGCCTTTGACCTCACAAAGGTGGGTGCCCATAAGCGCCCTGAGCGTCCAGCTCGCATTGAGTACTGCTGGTGGCACTCGAGGCGTGGAGGTCTGCATGGTGCAATGGGAGACGCCGATGTCCTGCTGCTGGAACAAGAGGCGCTGATGTGCTGCTGGTGCAGGAGGAGACGTGAAGGTGCTGCTGCTTAGAGGTGCTGAGGGGCGGGCAGCCTCAGCGGGCAGCTGAATCAGAGGGCAGGGAAGCCAAGCAGCTTCCTTCTCTGGGGAAGGGGGCACAGAGAAAGTGATTGGAAATGGGGTACAAGCCCTCAGCCTCTAAAAGCAATCCCTCAGATGTTTAGGCATAGTAAAGTTAGGTATATCTATTTGACTCTAGACCCCAACATGTTTGTTAGTGTTCTGGTTTGTCCACTGCTTTCTTGTGGGGGATTTGAGTTGGCCATTACTCTTTAGGTGAATGCTGACTTCATATCTATGGTGCACTTTATTCTTAAAATGGGAAGTTTCTACCAATTTCCCGTCCAAACTTGCTCATAAGCCAACTGCAGTCATCATTTCAGATGTGTCTCCCAACTTACACATTTCCTATTTCTCCTTGATATTTACTCAAGAAATTCATTTACGTAGAGACAACATATTCTTCTCTCAACTGGCATCTGGCCGGGCAGAATGATGTCCTTTCATTCCCTTCCAGGCAATAGGCAACTTGTTCCTTCTGTCTTGTGAACTCTTCCTCCTAAGTTCAATGTGAATACAAGTGGCAGAACTGTGCCTCATGTCTCAAATGAGTGTCAGGGCTGCCTTGTCCAGTGTATTCATACTGGAGGGAAAAAAAAATGAATAGCCATACACACTATATAACCACTAAACTTTTTCAGTCCTCCTTGTGCTAACAGTGCATGAACGTGAGGTTTTGTTGTCATTTTTGTTTGTTTGTTTGTTTGCTTGCTTTAAACTCCTGACTGCCATATAGCAAACATGACAAAAAAACACCCTTTTTTGAGAATCTCTGAGAATGGCTCTGCTTTGTATTATCACCTGTCACTTCACCTGAACCATTTCAATCACAAGCGATATCCTTCTGTCAGGCTTGGTAGTACTTCCCAACCTTATGTCCCCTGCAAATCTCAAAGCTCATGTGTAATTTTTAATCTTCAGCCACCATGTCCATACCGAACATATCTAACTTTGAAGTCAGCTCTGCCCTGAATAGGAGGTTGGGTTTTCAGAGGTCCCTTCCAGCCTACATTTCTCCATGAGTCTTTGCCTCCTTAGCAGCTGCAGTTTCAGAACTGTCTCTGAGAATTACCATAGGTAACGACTCCTTTGCTGCTAAGTCCCTCTTCAGTGTGAACAATTGTAAATTCCCTTTATTCACTTGCAGCCCCAAAGCCCAAATCCGTAGATAATGTATCAGAAGCTCACAGAAAGTGAAATAGATGTAATTCATCCCCTGTGTAGGGAAGAACTGGTCCTAGAAAGGAAAGCTATTAAATTATCTGGAAACAATTTAGCTCTGATAAATTATTTTGTAAATTACACATTACCCCCTCCTTCCCTGGTCTTAGCTGTTCTTGCTCCAAAACTTTGCATGGTGTTGATGTCAAACTAACAGGCCCACACTTGTCTGGATGACTCTTTACCCTCTTCTGGACAGAGGTGTATTTGTTACTCTCCCATTCTGGGGACTATCCCTGATTTGCACAATTGTTATGCATTTTTCCTACTTGACTTGTTGTTCTGTGTGCCAATGCTGTTAATAGGCTAGGTAGATATCAGCTTTTCATTTTTCACTTGAATCGCTATAGATTGTTATTTCACCTCAGATGATGTTGCGCCTAGTGCCCTACCCTCCTTTTCAATGGGAGTCCTGTCACTGCCCTTAATATCACATTGTTGTTGCTGTTAGATGCAGGAAATAAGATTTGCAGCATTTGAGACATCAGTAACGTTTGATCTATTTTTGCCTCAAGCGTGCAACTGTCCTAATTTGTTCTCTTTGTTCCCCCTGGTTTCTGTGGCTTAAGTACCACTTACTATTATTGTTTAATTTCCTATGTGAAGGAAGTTTTCGGTCATTCTTACTTTATTTCTGCAGTTTTTAACCTCTGAAACATGCCTTTTCTCATCGCTTTTTTCCTCTTTGAATTTTGAATTTTAACTATGCCTTCTCTGCACTCAAGTCCCAGAGCTGCTTAGTCAGACTCAATTATTCATTTCCTTAGATTTCAAAGTTTGCATTTCTAAGCCTCAAAACCTTCATTCTAAACCTGGTTTTGTCTGTCGTGAAATGTAAAATGAGAAAAGTCAGCTCATGATCACACTTTATTCAAATTTTACTACATTTAAACCCATACAGGAGCCAAGTCTAAAATGGTCTTATATTTTTTCACTTTTGGGAAGAAATCCATCACATAGTACACCTCTATGAACATAAGTGGTAATTATCTTTCAATCTTTTGCTGGGAAGTTAAAGTCTCCCATAATTCCCATTATTGTTTACTTGTCTGATAACTGTACAGAGATAATTCACTATTAGACTGGAGCTAAGAGCAAAGAGCAGGCTAGCAAGGCTGTCTATCTTTAGCAGTGATTTGCACAAAACCACTCTTTTGCTGACCCATAACATTTAATTTCTCCATCCTCTGCTTCTTGCTAACACAAAGCACCATCTTATTCCATCCATTTGCCTTGGTTTCCAGCCTTCCTGAGATTTATCAGTACTTGTATGACATTCATGCCTTTGTTTCACCCTTCCTGTGTTGACACTTGTCATAACAGTTTTAGATCCTGAACATGATCATCTCAAAGTTTGCCTGACAGTTAGGTCTTCCTCACATTGTCATAGAGTATCAGGTCTCTACCACTTGAAATAGATTGGATTGGATTAGATTATTGGCACCGTCTCTTGTGCTGGTAGTCCATTATCTTCACAGTCCGTACAACTGGCCATCAGTGAACATGAAGTGGCCTTATCCTGCCCATTTACCTTTCTGGAAATCAGCCACTCTCTCTGCCTAGAACAGGGAATGGATTTTCCTCACCTTTCTTCAAAAGCTCTGAAGTTTTCTGTGATCTTTCCAATTGTACGGTATGATAAGCTTTTGCTGCCACTGAAGGGTAGAAGTCATTATGAATAGTGCCAACAAAACAGAAACATAACAATGAAAACGATATTTTAATTCAGAATAGGTATTTGAAAAGTTCACCTTTACTAGCACAAATGGGGAAAAGAAAAAAAGGAAGGAAAAAAAAAAAAAAAGCAGTCCTAAAACATCAAAACTGTGGCCAAAGAATTAGAAGAAACACTATTTTTCCAAAGCTGCAATGTTTTCCATTCATCTGGCTGGGCCAGCAGAGCACTGGAGACCTGGATGCACTGTACTCATGGCTGGTTCCCCTAAATGACCTGCAGGGAGATCTTCTTCTCTCTATCCCTCTGTTTCTCCTTTCAATCTCTGTTTTGTCTGTTTGTATCACTAGCTCTCAAATCGCCACTGATATATGCACGTGCAGCACCCAGCACAACCTTGTTTCAGGCTCCAGCGGGACCTTTAGGCATTACCATCCTGTAAACAAATAACAATGATAGTGAGTGTAATTACAATCGTCAAACTATTCCAGCTCCACATCATTAGCCATGCCCTGAGCTAAATAACATTTTAATCAGTTTGATATGTCATCTGTGGCTTTCTTCACTGTCACTTGCAATCCAGCAAACTCCTTCCTTCACGTTTCTAGATTAGACAGACGGTTCTCAACTGCAGACATCCAATTCCCTGTTCAGGAAGCAGCGAGACCTTTCCTCTTCTCACAGATTTAAGATGATAGCCAAGCATCATGAGACACAGTGCGTATGTCTCCTAGGCCCATCCCATGAGAGCAGGACATTTACCACACATGAGAAGAACACTTAATGCAGTGGCAAAGCAAAATACTCGGTGTCAAAGCCATGTCTAGATGATCATTAAAGACAGATCAAAATTACCCAATACAGGAGGAAAATCTATCGTTTGTAGTAGATTATGTTCTCTGATTATTAGTTTCAAAATTAGTTTTTCCTTTGGATTTCCTCTGAACTTAAACTTAGTTTGGAATGCCTTTGGTTTTGAATATTTCTGAAATCGTATTACTTCTCCTAAGTAAGTTGCTAGTCTGTTCTATTTACGTGAAATTCGAATAATATTGTGAAGTATCTGCCATCAGTTTTACTGTGTGCCAGGCTGAGTTCCCTGATGAATTTCAAATTTCAGATATGAAACAGTAAAGGTTAAAAAAAAAAAAATGTTACAAAGGGTACTTCATGCAGTAGCATAAACTTCTGTTTTCTCAAAACTTGTATCAGTTCATCTCACCAGGACCAGCAGGGGAAGCACACTCTGCCTAGGCACTGGCAAAGGGACACAGTGAGAGTGTAGGGTCTCTTGCTGGGGCCATTCAAAATTTGACTGTACAAGCCCCTGAGCAATATGACAGGGCTTTAAAAATGGCCCTGCTTGAAGTACGCGGGTGATCTGGAGACCTCTAAGGTGCTTTCCAACAAAAGCTTTTCTATAATTGTATGAAATCACCTGCAATAGATTAACCCTGGTCATTATTCCTATCACAGGAAATAACTGTGACACCTGGGTAACAGGTGAGCTTACTGCGACACCAGGGAGAGCCTTCCTGTACTTAAAGGCAACCTGTAGGAAAGCTGGGGAGGGAGTCTTTATCAGGGCCTGGAGTGACAGGACAAGGAGTAACCGCTTTAAACTGAAAAGTAGCACCCAGAAAGAACGGAGTCACGCAACAGGATTCATTTCCAAAACCACCTCATAGACACCTGGGCCAAAGAGCAGGGCCTTGAGCGGGTATATCACAATGACGGAGTTCATTTCCTTCCCAGTAGCTGGCACGTGCCGTTTTTTGGGATTTCGGGGCTACAGTGAGCTGCTAAGAGGGATGTCTTAGCTCTTGCAGGGCAGTGCTTCCACTAAGGCCAGGACTTTTCTGCATCTTCTACTGCCCTGCAAGCGAGGATGCTTGGGGCACACAGGAAGCTGGGAGGGGACACAGCTGCAGGGATTCCATAAGACACAAGCAAATGCAGCCTTGGCTTGGTGACACTTTCTCTTGATTACTGCTCAACACAAATTACCTCGAGCAAGTCTACTGTGAGGACTAAAGGAAAGAGACGTATGGATGCTGCTAAGCTCTTCTAGCTTGTACCAGGTAGGAAAGATACCTCTGTAGCAGGCGTGAAGAGGATAGCACTAATTAATTAGATGAGAAGCGGAGGAAAGGCACTTAGAGGTAGTGAAAAGCAGTTAATGTGATGTTCCGGGGAAGCTTCAGTCTGCTTAAGGAGTAGCAAGAACAAGCCTAAAGTCATAGCCAAATACAAGAAAGAGAGGAGGACACGCAGCATGAGAAGCTCCCGAGAGAAAGGAGCTCTGTTTTGGGTAAAAATCAGTCCCTTTTTCTATCATGGAGACATCCAAGGGCGTAGGACACGTGCACTTCAGGGAACCAAGAGATGCTGTGCATTTCTCTCGTCCCCCTGACACAGCCACTAGGTGACGATGCTTCCAATTCTCTCTAAAGAAACCTTGCTTTCTCAGGCCCAGGTGTCCAGCTGCACACCAAGGACGTCCCTGGCTCCCAGGCACAGTTCCCAGGCCCAAGGCCGAGCTCCCCTCCGAACCCCCATTCCAGCAGACCTTGCTCCTGGCATTGTGGAGCAGCCATTTCATGTCAGCCTTTTCTCCTGGCAGTCAGCTTAGCGCCGTAACCTCTGCCATCGGGGCGCCCGAGAGCCGTGTGAGGTCAGCAGAGAGTCACTGTCAGCCTTTGACCTCACAAAGGTGGGTGGCCATAAGTGCCCTGAGCGTCCAGCTCGCATTGAGTACTGCTGGTGGCACTCGAGGCGTGGAGGTCTGCATGGTGCAATGGGAGACGCCGATGTCCTGCTGCTGGAACAAGAGGCGCTGATGTGCTGCTGGTGCAGGAGGAGACGTGAAGGTGCTGCTGCTTAGAGGTGCTGAGGGGCGGGCAGCCTCAGCGGGCAGCTGAATCAGAGGGCAGGGAAGCCAAGCAGCTTCCTTCTCTGGGGAAGGGGGCACAGAGAAAGTGATTGGAAATGGGGTACAAGCCCTCAGCCTCTAAAAGCAATCCCTCAGATGTTTAGGCATAGTAAAGTTAGGTATATCTATTTGACTCTAGACCCCAACATGTTTGTTAGTGTTCTGGTTTGTCCACTGCTTTCTTGTGGGGGATTTGAGTTGGCCATTACTCTTTAGGTGAATGCTGACTTCATATCTATGGTGCACTTTATTCTTAAAATGGGAAGTTTCTACCAATTTCCCGTCCAAACTTGCTCATAAGCCAACTGCAGTCATCATTTCAGATGTGTCTCCCAACTTACACATTTCCTATTTCTCCTTGATATTTACTCAAGAAATTCATTTACGTAGAGACAACATATTCTTCTCTCAACTGGCATCTGGCCGGGCAGAATGATGTCCTTTCATTCCCTTCCAGGCAATAGGCAACTTGTTCCTTCTGTCTTGTGAACTCTTCCTCCTAAGTTCAATGTGAATACAAGTGGCAGAACTGTGCCTCATGTCTCAAATGAGTGTCAGGGCTGCCTTGTCCAGTGTATTCATACTGGAGGGAAAAAAAAATGAATAGCCATACACACTATATAACCACTAAACTTTTTCAGTCCTCCTTGTGCTAACAGTGCATGAACGTGAGGTTTTGTTGTCATTTTTGTTTGTTTGTTTGTTTGCTTGCTTTAAACTCCTGACTGCCATATAGCAAACATGACAAAAAAACACCCTTTTTTGAGAATCTCTGAGAATGGCTCTGCTTTGTATTATCACCTGTCACTTCACCTGAACCATTTCAATCACAAGCGATATCCTTCTGTCAGGCTTGGTAGTACTTCCCAACCTTATGTCCCCTGCAAATCTCAAAGCTCATGTGTAATTTTTAATCTTCAGCCACCATGTCCATACCGAACATATCTAACTTTGAAGTCAGCTCTGCCCTGAATAGGAGGTTGGGTTTTCAGAGGTCCCTTCCAGCCTACATTTCTCCATGAGTCTTTGCCTCCTTAGCAGCTGCAGTTTCAGAACTGTCTCTGAGAATTACCATAGGTAACGACTCCTTTGCTGCTAAGTCCCTCTTCAGTGTGAACAATTGTAAATTCCCTTTATTCACTTGCAGCCCCAAAGCCCAAATCCGTAGATAATGTATCAGAAGCTCACAGAAAGTGAAATAGATGTAATTCATCCCCTGTGTAGGGAAGAACTGGTCCTAGAAAGGAAAGCTATTAAATTATCTGGAAACAATTTAGCTCTGATAAATTATTTTGTAAATTACACATTACCCCCTCCTTCCCTGGTCTTAGCTGTTCTTGCTCCAAAACTTTGCATGGTGTTGATGTCAAACTAACAGGCCCACACTTGTCTGGATGACTCTTTACCCTCTTCTGGACAGAGGTGTATTTGTTACTCTCCCATTCTGGGGACTATCCCTGATTTGCACAATTGTTATGCATTTTTCCTACTTGACTTGTTGTTCTGTGTGCCAATGCTGTTAATAGGCTAGGTAGATATCAGCTTTTCATTTTTCACTTGAATCGCTATAGATTGTTATTTCACCTCAGATGATGTTGCGCCTAGTGCCCTACCCTCCTTTTCAATGGGAGTCCTGTCACTGCCCTTAATATCACATTGTTGTTGCTGTTAGATGCAGGAAATAAGATTTGCAGCATTTGAGACATCAGTAACGTTTGATCTATTTTTGCCTCAAGCGTGCAACTGTCCTAATTTGTTCTCTTTGTTCCCCCTGGTTTCTGTGGCTTAAGTACCACTTACTATTATTGTTTAATTTCCTATGTGAAGGAAGTTTTCGGTCATTCTTACTTTATTTCTGCAGTTTTTAACCTCTGAAACATGCCTTTTCTCATCGCTTTTTTCCTCTTTGAATTTTGAATTTTAACTATGCCTTCTCTGCACTCAAGTCCCAGAGCTGCTTAGTCAGACTCAATTATTCATTTCCTTAGATTTCAAAGTTTGCATTTCTAAGCCTCAAAACCTTCATTCTAAACCTGGTTTTGTCTGTCGTGAAATGTAAAATGAGAAAAGTCAGCTCATGATCACACTTTATTCAAATTTTACTACATTTAAACCCATACAGGAGCCAAGTCTAAAATGGTCTTATATTTTTTCACTTTTGGGAAGAAATCCATCACATAGTACACCTCTATGAACATAAGTGGTAATTATCTTTCAATCTTTTGCTGGGAAGTTAAAGTCTCCCATAATTCCCATTATTGTTTACTTGTCTGATAACTGTACAGAGATAATTCACTATTAGACTGGAGCTAAGAGCAAAGAGCAGGCTAGCAAGGCTGTCTATCTTTAGCAGTGATTTGCACAAAACCACTCTTTTGCTGACCCATAACATTTAATTTCTCCATCCTCTGCTTCTTGCTAACACAAAGCACCATCTTATTCCATCCATTTGCCTTGGTTTCCAGCCTTCCTGAGATTTATCAGTACTTGTATGACATTCATGCCTTTGTTTCACCCTTCCTGTGTTGACACTTGTCATAACAGTTTTAGATCCTGAACATGATCATCTCAAAGTTTGCCTGACAGTTAGGTCTTCCTCACATTGTCATAGAGTATCAGGTCTCTACCACTTGAAATAGATTGGATTGGATTAGATTATTGGCACCGTCTCTTGTGCTGGTAGTCCATTATCTTCACAGTCCGTACAACTGGCCATCAGTGAACATGAAGTGGCCTTATCCTGCCCATTTACCTTTCTGGAAATCAGCCACTCTGTCTGCCTAGAACAGGGAATGGATTTTCCTCACCTTTCTTCAAAAGCTCTGAAGTTTTCTGTGATCTTTCCAATTGTACGGTATGATAAGCTTTTGCTGCCACTGAAGGGTAGAAGTCATTATGAATAGTGCCAACAAAACAGAAACATAACAATGAAAACGATATTTTAATTCAGAATAGGTATTTGAAAAGTTCACCTTTACTAGCACAAATGGGGAAAAGAAAAAAAGGAAGGAAAAAAAAAAAAAAAAAAAAGCAGTCCTAAAACATCAAAACTGTGGCCAAAGAATTAGAAGAAACACTATTTTTCCAAAGCTGCAATGTTTTCCATTCATCTGGCTGGGCCAGCAGAGCACTGGAGACCTGGATGCACTGTACTCATGGCTGGTTCCCCTAAATGACCTGCAGGGAGATCTTCTTCTCTCTATCCCTCTGTTTCTCCTTTCAATCTCTGTTTTGTCTGTTTGTATCACTAGCTCTCAAATCGCCACTGATATATGCACGTGCAGCACCCAGCACAACCTTGTTTCAGGCTCCAGCGGGACCTTTAGGCATTACCATCCTGTAAACAAATAACAATGATAGTGAGTGTAATTACAATCGTCAAACTATTCCAGCTCCACATCATTAGCCATGCCCTGAGCTAAATAACATTTTAATCAGTTTGATATGTCATCTGTGGCTTTCTTCACTGTCACTTGCAATCCAGCAAACTCCTTCCTTCACGTTTCTAGATTAGACAGAGGGTTCTCAACTGCAGACATCCAATTCCCTGTTCAGGAAGCAGCGAGACCTTTCCTCTTCTCACAGATTTAAGATGATAGCCAAGCATCATGAGACACAGTGCGTATGTCTCCTAGGCCCATCCCATGAGAGCAGGACATTTACCACACATGAGAAGAAGACTTAATGCAGTGGCAAAGCAAAATACTCGGTGTCAAAGCCATGTCTAGATGATCATTAAAGATAGATCAAAATTACCCAATACAGGAGGAAAATCTATCGTTTGTAGTAGATTATGTTCTCTGATTATTAGTTTCAAAATTAGTTTTTCCTTTGGATTTCCTCTGAACTTAAACTTAGTTTGGAATGCCTTTGGTTTTGAATATTTCTGAAATCGTATTACTTCTCCTAAGTAAGTTGCTAGTCTGTTCTGTTTACGTGAAATTCGAATAATATTGTGAAGTATCTGCCATCAGTTTTACTGTGTGCCAGGCTGAGTTCCCTGATGAATTTCAAATTTCAGATATGAAACAGTAAAGGTTAAAAAAAAAAATGTTACAAAGGGTACTTCATGCAGTAGCATAAACTTCTGTTTTCTCAAAACTTGTATCAGTTCATCTCACCAGGACCAGCAGGGGAAGCACACTCTGCCTAGGCACTGGCAAAGGGACACAGTGAGAGTGTAGGGTCTCTTGCTGGGGCCATTCAAAATTTGACTGTACAAGCACCTGAGCAATATGACAGGGCTTTAAAAATGGCCCTGCTTGAAGTACGCGGGTGATCTGGAGACCTCTAAGGTGCTTTCCAACAAAAGCTTTTCTATAATTGTATGAAATCACCTGCAATAGATTAACCCTGGTCATTATTCCTATCACAGGAAATAACTGTGACACCTGGGTAACAGGTGAGCTTACTGCGACACCAGGGAGAGCCTTCCTGTACTTAAAGGCAACCTGTAGGAAAGCTGGGGAGGGAGTCTTTATCAGGGCCTGGAGTGACAGGACAAGGAGTAACCGCTTTAAACTGAAAAGTAGCACCCAGAAAGAACGGAGTCACGCAACAGGATTCATTTCCAAAACCACCTCATAGACACCTGGGCCAAAGAGCAGGGCCTTGAGCGGGTATATCACAATGACGGAGTTCATTTCCTTCCCAGTAGCTGGCACGTGCCGTTTTTTGGGATTTCGGGGCTACAGTGAGCTGCTAAGAGGGATGTCTTAGCTCTTGCAGGGCAGTGCTTCCACTAAGGCCAGGACTTTTCTGCATCTTCTACGGCCCTGCAAGCGAGGATGCTTGGGGCACACAGGAAGCTGGGAGGGGACACAGCTGCAGGGATTCCATAAGACACAAGCAAATGCAGCCTTGGCTTGGTGACACTTTCTCTTGATTACTGCTCAACACAAATTACCTCGAGCAAGTCTACTGTGAGGACTAAAGGAAAGAGATGTATGGATGCTGCTAAGCTCTTCTAGCTTGTACCAGGTAGGAAAGATACCTCTGTAGCAGGCGTGAAGAGGATAGCACTAATTAATTAGATGAGAAGCGGAGGAAAGGCACTTAGAGGTAGTGAAAAGCAGTTAATGTGATGTTCCGGGGAAGCTTCAGTCTGCTTAAGGAGTAGCAAGAACAAGCCTAAAGTCATAGCCAAATACAAGAAAGAGAGGAGGACACGCAGCATGAGAAGCTCCCGAGAGAAAGGAGCTCTGTTTTGGGTAAAAATCAGTCCCTTTTTCTATCATGGAGACATCCAAGGGCGTAGGACACGTGCACTTCAGGGAACCAAGAGATGCTGTGCATTTCTCTCGTCCCCCTGACACAGCCACTAGGTGACGATGCTTCCAATTCTCTCTAAAGAAACCTTGCTTTCTCAGGCCCAGGTGTCCAGCTGCACACCAAGGACGTCCCTGGCTCCCAGGCACAGTTCCCAGGCCCAAGGCCGAGCTCCGCTCCGAACCCCCATTCCAGCAGACCTTGCTCCTGGCATTGTGGAGCAGCCATTTCATGTCAGCCTTTTCTCCTGGCAGTCAGCTTAGCGCCGTAACCTCTGCCATCGGGGCGCCCGAGAGCCGTGTGAGGTCAGCAGAGAGTCACTGTCAGCCTTTGACCTCACAAAGGTGGGTGGCCGTAAGTGCCCTGAGCGTCCAGCTCGCATTGAGTACTGCTGGTGGCACTCGAGGCGTGGAGGTCTGCATGGTGCAATGGGAGACGCCGATGTCCTGCTGCTGGAACAAGAGGCGCTGATGTGCTGCTGGTGCAGGAGGAGACGTGAAGGTGCTGCTGCTTAGAGGTGCTGAGGGGCGGGCAGCCTCAGCGGGCAGCTGAATCAGAGGGCAGGGAAGCCAAGCAGCTTCCTTCTCTGGGGAAGGGGGCACAGAGAAAGTGATTGGAAATGGGGTACAAGCCCTCAGCCTCTAAAAGCAATCCCTCAGATGTTTAGGCATAGTAAAGTTAGGTATATCTATTTGACTCTAGACCCCAACATGTTTGTTAGTGTTCTGGTTTGTCCACTGCTTTCTTGTGGGGGATTTGAGTTGGCCATTACTGTTTAGGTGAATGCTGACTTCATATCTATGGTGCACTTTATTCTTAAAATGGGAAGTTTCTACCAATTTCCCGTCCAAACTTGCTCATAAGCCAACTGCAGTCATCATTTCAGATGTGTCTCCCAACTTACACATTTCCTATTTCTCCTTGATATTTACTCAAGAAATTCATTTACGTAGAGACAACATATTCTTCTCTCAACTGGCATCTGGCCGGGCAGAATGATGTCCTTTCATTCCCTTCCAGGCAATAGGCAGCTTGTTCCTTCTGTCTTGTGAACTCTTCCTCCTAAGTTCAATGTGAATACAAGTGGCAGAACTGTGCCTCATGTCTCAAATGAGTGTCAGGGCTGCCTTGTCCAGTGTATTCATACTGGAGGGAAAAAAAAATGAATAGCCATACACACTATATAACCACTAAACTTTTTCAGTCCTCCTTGTGCTAACAGTGCATGAACGTGAGGTTTTGTTGTCATTTTTGTTTGTTTGTTTGTTTGCTTGCTTTAAACTCCTGACTGCCATATAGCAAACATGACAAAAAAACACCCTTTTTTGAGAATCTCTGAGAATGGCTCTGCTTTGTATTATCACCTGTCACTTCACCTGAACCATTTCAATCACAAGCGATATCCTTCTGTCAGGCTTGGTAGTACTTCCCAACCTTATGTCCCCTGCAAATCTCAAAGCTCATGTGTAATTTTTAATCTTCAGCCACCATGTCCATACCGAACATATCTAACTTTGAAGTCAGCTCTGCCCTGAATAGGAGGTTGGGTTTTCAGAGGTCCCTTCCAGCCTACATTTCTCCATGAGTCTTTGCCTCCTTAGCAGCTGCAGTTTCAGAACTGTCTCTGAGAATTACCATAGGTAACGACTCCTTTGCTGGTAAGTCCCTCTTCAGTGTGAACAATTGTAAATTCCCTTTATTCACTTGCAGCCCCAAAGCCCAAATCCGTAGATAATGTATCAGAAGCTCACAGAAAGTGAAATAGATGTAATTCATCCCCTGTGTAGGGAAGAACTGGTCCTAGAAAGGAAAGCTATTAAATTATCTGGAAACAATTTAGCTCTGATAAATTATTTTGTAAATTACACATTACCCCCTCCTTCCCTGGTCTTAGCTGTTCTTGCTCCAAAACTTTGCATGGTGTTGATGTCAAACTAACAGGCCCACACTTGTCTGGATGACTCTTTACCCTCTTCTGGACAGAGGTGTATTTGTTACTCTCCCATTCTGGGGACTATCCCTGATTTGCACAATTGTTATGCATTTTTCCTACTTGACTTGTTGTTCTGTGTGCCAATGCTGTTAATAGGCTAGGTAGATATCAGCTTTTCATTTTTCACTTGAATCGCTATAGATTGTTATTTCACCTCAGATGATGTTGCGCCTAGTGCCCTACCCTCCTTTTCAATGGGAGTCCTGTCACTGCCCTTAATATCACATTGTTGTTGCTGTTAGATGCAGGAAATAAGATTTGCAGCATTTGAGACATCAGTAACTTTTGATCTATTTTTGCCTCAAGTGTGCAACTGTCCTAATTTGTTCTCTTTGTTCCCCCTGGTTTCTGTGGCTTAAGTACCACTTACTATTATTGTTTAATTTCCTATGTGAAGGAAGTTTTCGGTCATTCTTACTTTATTTCTGCAGTTTTTAACCTCTGAAACATGCCTTTTCTCATCGCTTTTTTCCTCTTTGAATTTTGAATTTTAACTATGCCTTCTCTGCACTCAAGTCCCAGAGCTGCTTAGTCAGACTCAATTATTCATTTCCTTAGATTTCAAAGTTTGCATTTCTAAGCCTCAAAACCTTCATTCTAAACCTGGTTTTGTCTGTCGTGAAATGTAAAATGAGAAAAGTCAGCTCATGATCACACTTTATTCAAATTTTACTACATTTAAACCCATACAGGAGCCAAGTCTAAAATGGTCTTATATTTTTTCACTTTTGGGAAGAAATCCATCACATAGTACACCTCTATGAACATAAGTGGTAATTATCTTTCAATCTTTTGCTGGGAAGTTAAAGTCTCCCATAATTCCCATTATTGTTTACGTGTCTGATAACTGTACAGAGATAATTCACTATTAGACTGGAGCTAAGAGCAAAGAGCAGGCTAGCAAGGCTGTCTATCTTTAGCAGTGATTTGCACAAAACCACTCTTTTGCTGACCCATAACATTTAATTTCTCCATCCTCTGCTTCTTGCTAACACAAAGCACCATCTTATTCCATCCATTTGCCTTGGTTTCCAGCCTTCCTGAGATTTATCAGTACTTGTATGACATTCATGCCTTTGTTTCACCCTTCCTGTGTTGACACTTGTCATAACAGTTTTAGATCCTGAACATGATCATCTCAAAGTTTGCCTGACAGTTAGGTCTTCCTCACATTGTCATAGAGTATCAGGTCTCTACCACTTGAAATAGATGGGATTGGATTAGATTATTGGCACCGTCTCTTGTGCTGGTAGTCCATTATCTTCACAGTCCGTACAACTGGCCATCAGTGAACATGAAGTGGCCTTATCCTGCCCATTTACCTTTCTGGAAATCAGCCACTCTCTCTGCCTAGAACAGGGAATGGATTTTCCTCACCTTTCTTCAAAAGCTCTGAAGTTTTCTGTGATCTTTCCAATTGTACGGTATGATAAGCTTTTGCTGCCACTGAAGGGTAGAAGTCATTATGAATAGTGCCAACAAAACAGAAACATAACAATGAAAACGATATTTTAATTCAGAATAGGTATTTGAAAAGTTCACCTTTACTAGCACAAATGGGGAAAAGAAAAAAAGGAAGGAAAAAAAAAAAAAAAAAAAGCAGTCCTAAAACATCAAAACTGTGGCCAAAGAATTAGAAGAAACACTATTTTTCCAAAGCTGCAATGTTTTCCATTCATCTGGCTGGGCCAGCAGAGCACTGGAGACCTGGATGCACTGTACTCATGGCTGGTTCCCCTAAATGACCTGCAGGGAGATCTTCTTCTCTCTATCCCTCTGTTTCTCCTTTCAATCTCTGTTTTGTCTGTTTGTATCACTAGCTCTCAAATCGCCACTGATATATGCACGTGCAGCACCCAGCACAACCTTGTTTCAGGCTCCAGCGGGACCTTTAGGCATTACCATCCTGTAAACAAATAACAATGATAGTGAGTGTAATTACAATCGTCAAACTATTCCAGCTCCACATCATTAGCCATGCCCTGAGCTAAATAACATTTTAATCAGTTTGATATGTCATCTGTGGCTTTCTTCACTGTCACTTGCAATCCAGCAAACTCCTTCCTTCACGTTTCTAGATTAGACAGAGGGTTCTCAACTGCAGACATCCAATTCCCTGTTCAGGAAGCAGCGAGACCTTTCCTCTTCTCACAGATTTAAGATGATAGCCAAGCATCATGAGACACAGTGCGTATGTCTCCTAGGCCCATCCCATGAGAGCAGGACATTTACCACACATGAGAAGAAGACTTAATGCAGTGGCAAAGCAAAATACTCGGTGTCAAAGCCATGTCTAGATGATCATTAAAGATAGATCAAAATTACCCAATACAGGAGGAAAATCTATCGTTTGTAGTAGATTATGTTCTCTGATTATTAGTTTCAAAATTAGTTTTTCCTTTGGATTTCCTCTGAACTTAAACTTAGTTTGGAATGCCTTTGGTTTTGAATATTTCTGAAATCGTATTACTTCTCCTAAGTAAGTTGCTAGTCTGTTCTGTTTACGTGAAATTCGAATAATATTGTGAAGTATCTGCCATCAGTTTTACTGTGTGCCAGGCTGAGTTCCCTGATGAATTTCAAATTTCAGATATGAAACAGTAAAGGTTAAAAAAAAAAATGTTACAAAGGGTACTTCATGCAGTAGCATAAACTTCTGTTTTCTCAAAACTTGTATCAGTTCATCTCACCAGGACCAGCAGGGGAAGCACACTCTGCCTAGGCACTGGCAAAGGGACACAGTGAGAGTGTAGGGTCTCTTGCTGGGGCCATTCAAAATTTGACTGTACAAGCACCTGAGCAATATGACAGGGCTTTAAAAATGGCCCTGCTTGAAGTACGCGGGTGATCTGGAGACCTCTAAGGTGCTTTCCAACAAAAGCTTTTCTATAATTGTATGAAATCACCTGCAATAGATTAACCCTGGTCATTATTCCTATCACAGGAAATAACTGTGACACCTGGGTAACAGGTGAGCTTACTGCGACACCAGGGAGAGCCTTCCTGTACTTAAAGGCAACCTGTAGGAAAGCTGGGGAGGGAGTCTTTATCAGGGCCTGGAGTGACAGGACAAGGAGTAACCGCTTTAAACTGAAAAGTAGCACCCAGAAAGAACGGAGTCACGCAACAGGATTCATTTCCAAAACCACCTCATAGACACCTGGGCCAAAGAGCAGGGCCTTGAGCGGGTATATCACAATGACGGAGTTCATTTCCTTCCCAGTAGCTGGCACGTGCCGTTTTTTGGGATTTCGGGGCTACAGTGAGCTGCTAAGAGGGATGTCTTAGCTCTTGCAGGGCAGTGCTTCCACTAAGGCCAGGACTTTTCTGCATCTTCTACGGCCCTGCAAGCGAGGATGCTTGGGGCACACAGGAAGCTGGGAGGGGACACAGCTGCAGGGATTCCATAAGACACAAGCAAATGCAGCCTTGGCTTGGTGACACTTTCTCTTGATTACTGCTCAACACAAATTACCTCGAGCAAGTCTACTGTGAGGACTAAAGGAAAGAGATGTATGGATGCTGCTAAGCTCTTCTAGCTTGTACCAGGTAGGAAAGATACCTCTGTAGCAGGCGTGAAGAGGATAGCACTAATTAATTAGATGAGAAGCGGAGGAAAGGCACTTAGAGGTAGTGAAAAGCAGTTAATGTGATGTTCCGGGGAAGCTTCAGTCTGCTTAAGGAGTAGCAAGAACAAGCCTAAAGTCATAGCCAAATACAAGAAAGAGAGGAGGACACGCAGCATGAGAAGCTCCCGAGAGAAAGGAGCTCTGTTTTGGGTAAAAATCAGTCCCTTTTTCTATCATGGAGACATCCAAGGGCGTAGGACACGTGCACTTCAGGGAACCAAGAGATGCTGTGCATTTCTCTCGTCCCCCTGACACAGCCACTAGGTGACGATGCTTCCAATTCTCTCTAAAGAAACCTTGCTTTCTCAGGCCCAGGTGTCCAGCTGCACACCAAGGACGTCCCTGGCTCCCAGGCACAGTTCCCAGGCCCAAGGCCGAGCTCCGCTCCGAACCCCCATTCCAGCAGACCTTGCTCCTGGCATTGTGGAGCAGCCATTTCATGTCAGCCTTTTCTCCTGGCAGTCAGCTTAGCGCCGTAACCTCTGCCATCGGGGCGCCCGAGAGCCGTGTGAGGTCAGCAGAGAGTCACTGTCAGCCTTTGACCTCACAAAGGTGGGTGGCCATAAGTGCCCTGAGCGTCCAGCTCGCATTGAGTACTGCTGGTGGCACTCGAGGCGTGGAGGTCTGCATGGTGCAATGGGAGACGCCGATGTCCTGCTGCTGGAACAAGAGGCGCTGATGTGCTGCTGGTGCAGGAGGAGACGTGAAGGTGCTGCTGCTTAGAGGTGCTGAGGGGCGGGAAGCCTCAGCGGGCAGCTGAATCAGAGGGCAGGGAAGCCAAGCAGCTTCCTTCTCTGGGGAAGGGGACACAGAGAAAGTGATTGGAAATGGGGTACAAGCCCTCAGCCTCTAAAAGCAATCCCTCAGATGTTTAGGCATAGTAAAGTTAGGTATATCTATTTGACTCTAGACCCCAACATGTTTGTTAGTGTTCTGGTTTGTCCACTGCTTTCTTGTGGGGGATTTGAGTTGGCCATTACTGTTTAGGTGAATGCTGACTTCATATCTATGGTGCACTTTATTCTTAAAATGGGAAGTTTCTACCAATTTCCCGTCCAAACTTGCTCATAAGCCAACTGCAGTCATCATTTCAGATGTGTCTCCCAACTTACACATTTCCTATTTCTCCTTGATATTTACTCAAGAAATTCATTTACGTAGAGACAACATATTCTTCTCTCAACTGGCATCTGGCCGGGCAGAATGATGTCCTTTCATTCCCTTCCAGGCAATAGGCAGCTTGTTCCTTCTGTCTTGTGAACTCTTCCTCCTAAGTTCAATGTGAATACAAGTGGCAGAACTGTGCCTCATGTCTCAAATGAGTGTCAGGGCTGCCTTGTCCAGTGTATTCATACTGGAGGGAAAAAAAAATGAATAGCCATACACACTATATAACCACTAAACTTTTTCAGTCCTCCTTGTGCTAACAGTGCATGAACGTGAGGTTTTGTTGTCATTTTTGTTTGTTTGTTTGTTTGCTTGCTTTAAACTCCTGACTGCCATATAGCAAACATGACCAAAAAACACCCTTTTTTGAGAAGCTCTGAGAATGGCTCTGCTTTGTATTATCACCTGTCACTTCACCTGAACCATTTCAATCACAAGCGATATCCTTCTGTCAGGCTTGGTAGTACTTCCCAACCTTATGTCCCCTGCAAATCTCAAAGCTCATGTGTAATTTTTAATCTTCAGCCACCATGTCCATACCGAACATATCTAACTTTGAAGTCAGCTCTGCCCTGAATAGGAGGTTGGGTTTTCAGAGGTCCCTTCCAGCCTACATTTCTCCATGAGTCTTTGCCTCCTTAGCAGCTGCAGTTTCAGAACTGTCTCTGAGAATTACCATAGGTAACGACTCCTTTGCTGCTAAGTCCCTCTTCAGTGTGAACAATTGTAAATTCCCTTTATTCACTTGCAGCCCCAAAGCCCAAATCCGTAGATAATGTATCAGAAGCTCACAGAAAGTGAAATAGATGTAATTCATCCCCTGTGTAGGGAAGAACTGGTCCTAGAAAGGAAAGCTATTAAATTATCTGGAAACAATTTAGCTCTGATAAATTATTTTGTAAATTACACATTACCCCCTCCTTCCCTGGTCTTAGCTGTTCTTGCTCCAAAACTTTGCATGGTGTTGATGTCAAACTAACAGGCCCACACTTGTCTGGATGACTCTTTACCCTCTTCTGGACAGAGGTGTATTTGTTACTCTCCCATTCTGGGGACTATCCCTGATTTGCACAATTGTTATGCATTTTTCCTACTTGACTTGTTGTTCTGTGTGCCAATGCTGTTAATAGGCTAGGTAGATATCAGCTTTTCATTTTTCACTTGAATCGCTATAGATTGTTATTTCACCTCAGATGATGTTGCGCCTAGTGCCCTACCCTCCTTTTCAATGGGAGTCCTGTCACTGCCCTTAATATCACATTGTTGTTGCTGTTAGATGCAGGAAATAAGATTTGCAGCATTTGAGACATCAGTAACTTTTGATCTATTTTTGCCTCAAGTGTGCAACTGTCCTAATTTGTTCTCTTTGTTCCCCCTGGTTTCTGTGGCTTAAGTACCACTTACTATTATTGTTTAATTTCCTATGTGAAGGAGGTTTTTGGTCATTCTTACTTTATTTCTGCAGGTTTTAACCTCTGAAACATGCCTTTTCTCATCGCTTTTTTCCTCTTTGAATTTTGAATTTTAACTATGCCTTCTCTGCACTCAAGTCCCAGAGCTGCTTAGTCAGACTCAATTATTCATTTCCTTAGATTTCAAAGTTTGCATTTCTAAGCCTCAAAACCTTCATTCTAAACCTGGTTTTGTCTGTCGTGAAATGTAAAATGAGAAAAGTCAGCTCATGATCACACTTTATTCAAATTTTACTACATTTAAACCCATACAGGAGCCAAGTCTAAAATGGTCTTATATTTTTTCACTTTTGGGAAGAAATCCATCACATAGTATACCTCTATGAACATAAGTGGTAATTATCTTTCAATCTTTTGCTGGGAAGTTAAAGTCTCCCATAATTCCCATTATTGTTTACGTGTCTGATAACTGTACAGAGAGAATTCACTATTAGACTGGAGCTAAGAGCAAAGAGCAGGCTAGCAAGGCTGTCTATCTTTAGCAGTGATTTGCACAAAACCACTCTTTTGCTGACCCATAACATTTAATTTCTCCATCCTCTGCTTCTTGCTAACACAAAGCACCATCTTATTCCATCCATTTGCCTTGGTTTCCAGCCTTCCTGAGATTTATCAGTACTTGTATGACATTCATGCCTTTGTTTCACCCTTCCTGTGTTGACACTTGTCATAACAGTTTTAGATCCTGAACATGATCATCTCAAAGTTTGCCTGACAGTTAGGTCTTCCTCACATTGTCATAGAGTATCAGGTCTCTACCACTTGAAATAGATTGGATTGGATTAGATTATTGGCACCGTCTCTTGTGCTGGTAGTCCATTATCTTCACAGTCCGTACAACTGGCCATCAGTGAACATGAAGTGGCCTTATCCTGCCCATTTACCTTTCTGGAAATCAGCCACTCTGTCTGCCTAGAACAGGGAATGGATTTTCCTCACCTTTCTTCAAAAGCTCTGAAGTTTTCTGTGATCTTTCCAATTGTACGGTATGATAAGCTTTTGCTGCCACTGAAGGGTAGAAGTCATTATGAATAGTGCCAACAAAACAGAAACATAACAATGAAAACGATATTTTAATTCAGAATAGGTATTTGAAAAGTTCACCTTTTCTAGCACAAATGGGGAAAAGAAAAATAGGAAGGAAAAAAAAAAAAAAAAGCAGTCCTAAAACATCAAAAGTGTGGCCAAAGAATTAGAAGAAACACTATTTTTCCAAAGCTGCAATGTTTTCCATTCATCTGGCTGGGCCAGCAGAGCACTGGAGACCTGGATGCACTGTACTCATGGCTGGTTCCCCTAAATGACCTGCAGGGAGATCTTCTTCTCTCTATCCCTCTGTTTCTCCTTTCAATCTCTGTTTTGTCTGTTTGTATCACTAGCTCTCAAATCGCCACTGATATATGCACGTGCAGCACCCAGCACAACCTTGTTTCAGGCTCCAGCGGGACCTTTAGGCATTACCATCCTGTAAACACAATAACAATGATAGTGAGTGTAATTACAATCGTCAAACTATTCCAGCTCCACATCATTAGCCATGCCCTGAGCTAAATAACATTTTAATCAGTTTGATATGTCATCTGTGGCTTTCTTCACTGTCACTTGCAATCCAGCAAACTCCTTCCTTCACGTTTCTAGATTAGACAGAGGGTTCTCAACTGCAGACATCCAATTCCCTGTTCAGGAAGCAGCGAGACCTTTCCTCTTCTCACAGATTTAAGATGATAGCCAAGCATCATGAGACACAGTGCGTATGTCTCCTAGGCCCATCCCATGAGAGCAGGACATTTACCACACATGAGAAGAAGACTTAATGCAGTGGCAAAGCAAAATACTCAGTGTCAAAGCCATGTCTGGATGATCATTAAAGACAGATCAAAATTACCCAATACAGGAGGAAAATCTATCGTTTGTAGAAGATTATGTTCTCTGATTATTAGTTTCAAAATTAGTTTTTCCTTTGGATTTCCTCTGAACTTAAACTTAGTTTGGAATGCCTTTGGTTTTGAATATTTCTGAAATCGTATTACTTCTCCTAAGTAAGTTGCTAGTCTGTTCTGTTTACGTGAAATTCGAATAATATTGTGAAGTATCTGCCATCAGTTTTACTGTGTGCCAGGCTGAGTTCCCTGATGAATTTCAAATTTCAGATATGAAACAGTAAAGGTTAAAAAAAAAAATGTTACAAAGGGTACTTCATGCAGTAGCATAAACTTCTGTTTTCTCAAAACTTGTATCAGTTCATCTCACCAGGACCAGCAGGGGAAGCACACTCTGCCTAGGCACTGGCAAAGGGACACAGTGAGAGTGTAGGGTCTCTTGCTGGGGCCATTCAAAATTTGACTGTACAAGCCCCTGAGCAATATGACAGGGCTTTAAAAATGGCCCTGCTTGAAGTACGCGGGTGATCTGGAGACCTCTAAGGTGCTTTCCAACAAAAGCTTTTCTATAATTGTATGAAATCACCTGCAATAGATTAACCCTGGTCATTATTCCTATCACAGGAAATAACTGTGACACCTGGGTAACAGGTGAGCTTACTGCGACACCAGGGAGAGCCTTCCTGTACTTAAAGGCAACCTGTAGGAAAGCTGGGGAGGGAGTCTTTATCAGGGCCTGGAGTGACAGGACAAGGAGTAACCGCTTTAAACTGAAAAGTAGCACCCAGAAAGAACGGAGTCACGCAACAGGATTCATTTCCAAAACCACCTCATAGACACCTGGGCCAAAGAGCAGGGCCTTGAGCCGGTATATCACAATGGCAGAGTTCATTTCCTTCCCAGTAGCTGGCACGTGCCGTTTTTTGGGATTTCGGGGCTACAGTGAGCTGCTAAGAGGGATGTCTTAGCTCTTGCAGGGCAGTGCTTCCACTAAGGCCAGGACTTTTCTGCATCTTCTACGGCCCTGCAAGCGAGGATGCTTGGGGCACACAGGAAGCTGGGAGGGGACACAGCTGCAGGGATTCCATAAGACACAAGCAAATGCAGCCTTGGCTTGGTGACACTTTCTCTTGATTACTGCTCAACACAAATTACCTCGAGCAAGTCTACTGTGAGGACTAAAGGAAAGAGACGTATGGATGCTGCTAAGCTCTTCTAGCTTGTACCAGGTAGGAAAGATACCTCTGTAGCAGGCGTGAAGAGGATAGCACTAATTAATTAGATGAGAAGCAGAGGAAAGGCACTTAGAGGTAGTGAAAAGCAGTTAATGTGATGTTCCGGGGAAGCTTCAGTCTGCTTAAGGAGTAGCAAGAACAAGCCTAAAGTCATAGCCAAATACAAGAAAGAGAGGAGGACACGCAGCATGAGAAGCTCCCGAGAGAAAGGAGCTCTGTTTTGGGTAAAAATCAGTCCCTTTTTCTATCATGGAGACATCCAAGGGCGTAGGACACGTGCACTTCAGGGAACCAAGAGATGCTGTGCATTTCTCTCGTCCCCCTGACACAGCCACTAGGTGACGATGCTTCCAATTCTCTCTAAAGAAACCTTGCTTTCTCAGGCCCAGGTGTCCAGCTGCACACCAAGGACGTCCCTGGCTCCCAGGCACAGTTCCCAGGCCCAAGGCCGAGCTCCGCTCCGAACCCCCATTCCAGCAGACCTTGCTCCTGGCATTGTGGAGCAGCCATTTCATGTCAGCCTTTTCTCCTGGCAGTCAGCTTAGCGCCGTAACCTCTGCCATCGGGGCGCCCGAGAGCCGTGTGAGGTCAGCAGAGAGTCACTGTCAGCCTTTGACCTCACAAAGGTGGGTGGCCATAAGTGCCCTGAGCGTCCAGCTCGCATTGAGTACTGCTGGTGGCACTCGAGGCGTGGAGGTCTGCATGGTGCAATGGGAGACGCCGATGTCCTGCTGCTGGAACAAGAGGCGCTGATGTGCTGCTGGTGCAGGAGGAGACGTGAAGGTGCTGCTGCTTAGAGGTGCTGAGGGGCGGGCAGCCTCAGCGGGCAGCTGAATCAGAGGGCAGGGAAGCCAAGCAGCTTCCTTCTCTGGGGAAGGGGGCACAGAGAAAGTGATTGGAAATGGGGTACAAGCCCTCAGCCTCTAAAAGCAATCCCTCAGATGTTTAGGCATAGTAAAGTTAGGTATATCTGTTTGACTCTAGACCCCAACATGTTTGTTAGTGTTCTGGTTTGTCCACTGCTTTCTTGTGGGGGATTTGAGTTGGCCATTACTCTTTAGGTGAATGCTGACTTCATATCTATGGTGCACTTTATTCTTAAAATGGGAAGTTTCTACCAATTTCCCGTCCAAACTTGCTCATAAGCCAACTGCAGTCATCATTTCAGATGTGTCTCCCAACTTACACATTTCCTATTTCTCCTTGATATTTACTCAAGAAATTCATTTACGTAGAGACAACATATTCTTCTCTCAACTGGCATCTGGCCGGGCAGAATGATGTCCTTTCATTCCCTTCCAGGCAATAGGCAACTTGTTCCTTCTGTCTTGTGAACTCTTCCTCCTAAGTTCAATGTGAATACAAGTGGCAGAACTGTGCCTCATGTCTCAAATGAGTGTCAGGGCTGCCTTGTCCAGTGTATTCATACTGGAGGGAAAAAAAAATGAATAGCCATACACACTATATAACCACTAAACTTTTTCAGTCCTCCTTGTGCTAACAGTGCATGAACGTGAGGTTTTGTTGTCATTTTTGTTTGTTTGTTTGTTTGCTTGCTTTAAACTCCTGACTGCCATATAGCAAACATGACCAAAAAACACCCTTTTTTGAGAATCTCTGAGAATGGCTCTGCTTTGTATTATCACCTGTCACTTCACCTGAACCATTTCAATCACAAGCGATATCCTTCTGTCAGGCTTGGTAGTACTTCCCAACCTTATGTCCCCTGCAAATCTCAAAGCTCATGTGTAATTTTTAATCTTCAGCCACCATGTCCATACCGAACATATCTAACTTTGAAGTCAGCTCTGCCCTGAATAGGAGGTTGGGTTTTCAGAGGTCCCTTCCAGCCTACATTTCTCCATGAGTCTTTGCCTCCTTAGCAGCTGCAGTTTCAGAACTGTCTCTGAGAATTACCATAGGTAACGACTCCTTTGCTGCTAAGTCCCTCTTCAGTGTGAACAATTGTAAATTCCCTTTATTCACTTGCAGCCCCAAAGCCCAAATCCGTAGATAATGTATCAGAAGCTCACAGAAAGTGAAATAGATGTAATTCATCCCCTGTGTAGGGAAGAACTGGTCCTAGAAAGGAAAGCTATTAAATTATCTGGAAACAATTTAGCTCTGATAAATTATTTTGTAAATTACACATTACCCCCTCCTTCCCTGGTCTTAGCTGTTCTTGCTCCAAAACTTTGCATGGTGTTGATGTCAAACTAACAGGCCCACACTTGTCTGGATGACTCTTTACCCTCTTCTGGACAGAGGTGTATTTGTTACTCTCCCATTCTGGGGACTATCCCTGATTTGCACAATTGTTATGCATTTTTCCTACTTGACTTGTTGTTCTGTGTGCCAATGCTGTTAATAGGCTAGGTAGATATCAGCTTTTCATTTTTCACTTGAATCGCTATAGATTGTTATTTCACCTCAGATGATGTTGCGCCTAGTGCCCTACCCTCCTTTTCAATGGGAGTCCTGTCACTGCCCTTAATATCACATTGTTGTTGCTGTTAGATGCAGGAAATAAGATTTGCAGCATTTGAGACATCAGTAACTTTTGATCTATTTTTGCCTCAAGCGTGCAACTGTCCTAATTTGTTCTCTTTGTTCCCCCTGGTTTCTGTGGCTTAAGTACCACTTACTATTATTGTTTAATTTCCTATGTGAAGGAGGTTTTTGGTCATTCTTACTTTATTTCTGCAGTTTTTAACCTCTGAAACATGCCTTTTCTCATCGCTTTTTTCCTCTTTGAATTTTGAATTTTAACTATGCCTTCTCTGCACTCAAGTCCCAGAGCTGCTTAGTCAGACTCAATTATTCATTTCCTTAGATTTCAAAGTTTGCATTTCTAAGCCTCAAAACCTTCATTCTAAACCTGGTTTTGTCTGTCGTGAAATGTAAAATGAGAAAAGTCAGCTCATGATCACACTTTATTCAAATTTTACTACATTTAAACCCATACAGGAGCCAAGTCTAAAATGGTCTTATATTTTTTCACTTTTGGGAAGAAATCCATCACATAGTACACCTCTATGAACATAAGTGGTAACTATCTTTCAATCTTTTGCTGGGAAGTTAAAGTCTCCCATAATTCCCATTATTGTTTACGTGTCTGATAACTGTACAGAGATAATTCACTATTAGACTGGAGCTAAGAGCAAAGAGCAGGCTAGCAAGGCTGTCTATCTTTAGCAGTGATTTGCACAAAACCACTCTTTTGCTGACCCATAACATTTAATTTCTCCATCCTCTGCTTCTTGCTAACACAAAGCACCATCTTATTCCATCCATTTGCCTTGGTTTCCAGCCTTCCTGAGATTTATCAGTACTTGTATGACATTCATGCCTTTGTTTCACCCTTCCTGTGTTGACACTTGTCATAACAGTTTTAGATCCTGAACATGATCATCTCAAAGTTTGCCTGACAGTTAGGTCTTCCTCACATTGTCATAGAGTATCAGGTCTCTACCACTTGAAATAGATGGGATTGGATTAGATTATTGGCACCGTCTCTTGTGCTGGTAATCCATTATCTTCACAGTCCGTACAACTGGCCATCAGTGAACATGAAGTGGCCTTATCCTGCCCATTTACCTTTCTGGAAATCAGCCACTCTCTCTGCCTAGAACAGGGAATGGATTTTCCTCACCTTTCTTCAAAAGCTCTGAAGTTTTCTGTGATCTTTCCAATTGTACGGTATGATAAGCTTTTGCTGCCACTGAAGGGTAGAAGTCATTATGAATAGTGCCAACAAAACAGAAACATAACAATGAAAACGATATTTTAATTCAGAATAGGTATTTGAAAAGTTCACCTTTTCTAGCACAAATGGGGAAAAGAAAAAAAGGAAGGGAAAAAAAAAAAAAAAAAAAGCAGTCCTAAAACATCAAAAGTGTGGCCAAAGAATTAGAAGAAACACTATTTTTCCAAAGCTGCAATGTTTTCCATTCATCTGGCTGGGCCAGCAGAGCACTGGAGACCTGGATGCACTGTACTCATGGCTGGTTCCCCTAAATGACCTGCAGGGAGATCTTCTTCTCTCTATCCCTCTGTTTCTCCTTTCAATCTCTGTTTTGTCTGTTTGTATCACTAGCTCTCAAATCGCCACTGATATATGCACGTGCAGCACCCAGCACAACCTTGTTTCAGGCTCCAGCGGGACCTTTAGGCATTACCATCCTGTAAACAAATAACAATGATAGTGAGTGTAATTACAATCGTCAAACTATTCCAGCTCCACATCATTAGCCATGCCCTGAGCTAAATAACATTTTAATCAGTTTGATATGTCATCTGTGGCTTTCTTCACTGTCACTTGCAATCCAGCAAACTCCTTCCTTCACGTTTCTAGATTAGACAGAGGGTTCTCAACTGCAGACATCCAATTCCCTGTTCAGGAAGCAGCGAGACCTTTCCTCTTCTCACAGATTTAAGATGATAGCCAAGCATCATGAGACACAGTGCGTATGTCTCCTAGGCCCATCCCATGAGAGCAGGACATTTACCACACATGAGAAGAAGACTTAATGCAGTGGCAAAGCAAAATACTCAGTGTCAAAGCCATGTCTAGATGATCATTAAAGACAGATCAAAATTACCCAATACAGGAGGAAAATCTATCGTTTGTAGAAGATTATGTTCTCTGATTATTAGTTTCAAAATTAGTTTTTCCTTTGGATTTCCTCTGAACTTAAACTTAGTTTGGAATGCCTTTGGTTTTGAATATTTCTGAAATCGTATTACTTCTCCTAAGTAAGTTGCTAGTCTGTTCTATTTACGTGAAATTCGAATAATATTGTGAAGTATCTGCCATCAGTTTTACTGTGTGCCAGGCTGAGTTCCCTGATGAATTTCAAATTTCAGATATGAAACAGTAAAGGTTAAAAAAAAAAAATGTTACAAAGGGTACTTCATGCAGTAGCATAAACTTCTGTTTTCTCAAAACTTGTATCAGTTCATCTCACCAGGACCAGCAGGGGAAGCACACTCTGCCTAGGCACTGGCAAAGGGACACAGTGAGAGTGTAGGGTCTCTTGCTGGGGCCATTCAAAATTTGACTGTACAAGCCCCTGAGCAATATGACAGGGCTTTAAAAATGGCCCTGCTTGAAGTACGCGGGTGATCTGGAGACCTCTAAGGTGCTTTCCAACAAAAGCTTTTCTATAATTGTATGAAATCACCTGCAATAGATTAACCCTGGTCATTATTCCTATCACAGGAAATAACTGTGACACCTGGGTAACAGGTGAGCTTACTGCGACACCAGGGAGAGCCTTCCTGTACTTAAAGGCAACCTGTAGGAAAGCTGGGGAGGGAGTCTTTATCAGGGCCTGGAGTGACAGGACAAGGAGTAACCGCTTTAAACTGAAAAGTAGCACCCAGAAAGAACGGAGTCACGCAACAGGATTCATTTCCAAAACCACCTCATAGACACCTGGGCCAAAGAGCAGGGCCTTGAGCGGGTATATCACAATGGCAGAGTTCATTTCCTTCCCAGTAGCTGGCACGTGCCGTTTTTTGGGATTTCGGGGCTACAGTGAGCTGCTAAGAGGGATGTCTTAGCTCTTGCAGGGCAGTGCTTCCACTAAGGCCAGGACTTTTCTGCATCTTCTACTGCCCTGCAAGCGAGGATGCTTGGGGCACAAAGGAAGCTGGGAGCGGACACATCTGCAGGGATTCCATAAGACACAAGCAAATGCAGCCTTGGCTTGGTGACACTTTCTCTTGATTACTGCTCAACACAAATTACCTCGAGCAAGTCTACTGTGAGGACTAAAGGAAAGAGACGTATGGATGCTGCTAAGCTCTTCTAGCTTGTACCAGGTAGGAAAGATACCTCTGTAGCAGGCGTGAAGAGGATAGCACTAATTAATTAGATGAGAAGCGGAGGAAAGGCACTTAGAGGTAGTGAAAAGCAGTTAATGTGATGTTCCGGGGAAGCTTCAGTCTGCTTAAGGAGTAGCAAGAACAAGCCTAAAGTCATAGCCAAATACAAGAAAGAGAGGAGGACACGCAGCATGAGAAGCTCCCGAGAGAAAGGAGCTCTGTTTTGGGTAAAAATCAGTCCCTTTTTCTATCATGGAGACATCCAAGGGCGTAGGACACGTGCACTTCAGGGAACCAAGAGATGCTGTGCATTTCTCTCATCCCCCTGACACAGCCACTAGGTGACGATGCTTCCAATTCTCTCTAAAGAAACCTTGCTTTCTCAGGCCCAGGTGTCCAGCTGCACACCAAGGACGTCCCTGGCTCCCAGGCACAGTTCCCAGGCCCAAGGCCGAGCTCCCCTCCGAACCCCCATTCCAGCAGACCTTGCTCCTGGCATTGTGGAGCAGCCATTTCATGTCAGCCTTTTCTCCTGGCAGTCAGCTTAGCGCCGTAACCTCTGCCATCGGGGCGCCCGAGAGCCGTGTGAGGTCAGCAGAGAGTCACTGTCAGCCTTTGACCTCACAAAGGTGGGTGGCCGTAAGTGCCCTGAGCGTCCAGCTCACATTGAGTACTGCTGGTGGCACTCGAGGCATGGAGGTCTGCATGGTGCAATGGGAGACGCCGATGTCCTGCTGCTGGAACAAGAGGCGCTGATGTGCTGCTGGTGCAGGAGGAGACGTGAAGGTGCTGCTGCTTAGAGGTGCTGAGGGGCGGGCAGCCTCAGCGGGCAGCTGAATCAGAGGGCAGGGAAGCCAAGCAGCTTCCTTCTCTGGGGAAGGGGGCACAGAGAAAGTGATTGGAAATGGGGTACAAGCCCTCAGCCTCTAAAAGCAATCCCTCAGATGTTTAGGCATAGTAAAGTTAGGTATATCTATTTGACTCTAGACCCCAACATGTTTGTTAGTGTTCTGGTTTGTCCACTGCTTTCTTGTGGGGGATTTGAGTTGGCCATTACTGTTTAGGTGAATGCTGACTTCATATCTATGGTGCACTTTATTCTTAAAATGGGAAGTTTCTACCAATTTCCCGTCCAAACTTGCTCATAAGCCAACTGCAGTCATCATTTCAGATGTGTCTCCCAACTTACACATTTCCTATTTCTCCTTGATATTTACTCAAGAAATTCATTTACGTAGAGACAACATATTCTTCTCTCAACTGGCATCTGGCCGGGCAGAATGATGTCCTTTCATTCCCTTCCAGGCAATAGGCAACTTGTTCCTTCTGTCTTGTGAACTCTTCCTCCTAAGTTCAATGTGAATACAAGTGGCAGAACTGTGCCTCATGTCTCAAATGAGTGTCAGGGCTGCCTTGTCCAGTGTATTCATACTGGAGGGAAAAAAAAATGAATAGCCATACACACTATATAACCACTAAACTTTTTCAGTCCTCCTTGTGCTAACAGTGCATGAACGTGAGGTTTTGTTGTCATTTTTGTTTGTTTGCTTGCTTTAAACTCCTGACTGCCATATAGCAAACATGACAAAAAAACACCCTTTTTTGAGAATCTCTGAGAATGGCTCTGCTTTGTATTATCACCTGTCACTTCACCTGAACCATTTCAATCACAAGCGATATCCTTCTGTCAGGCTTGGTAGTACTTCCCAACCTTATGTCCCCTGCAAATCTCAAAGCTCATGTGTAATTTTTAATCTTCAGCCACCATGTCCATACCGAACATATCTAACTTTGAAGTCAGCTCTGCCCTGAATAGGAGGTTGGGTTTTCAGAGGTCCCTTCCAGCCTACATTTCTCCATGAGTCTTTGCCTCCTTAGCAGCTGCAGTTTCAGAACTGTCTCTGAGAATTACCATAGGTAACGACTCCTTTGCTGGTAAGTCCCTCTTCAGTGTGAACAATTGTAAATTCCCTTTATTCACTTGCAGCCCCAAAGCCCAAATCCGTAGATAATGTATCAGAAGCTCACAGAAAGTGAAATAGATGTAATTCATCCCCTGTGTAGGGAAGAACTGGTCCTAGAAAGGAAAGCTATTAAATTATCTGGAAACAATTTAGCTCTGATAAATTATTTTGTAAATTACACATTACCCCCTCCTTCCCTGGTCTTAGCTGTTCTTGCTCCAAAACTTTGCATGGTGTTGATGTCAAACTAACAGGCCCACACTTGTCTGGATGACTCTTTACCCTCTTCTGGACAGAGGTGTATTTGTTACTCTCCCATTCTGGGGACTATCCCTGATTTGCACAATTGTTATGCATTTTTCCTACTTGACTTGTTGTTCTGTGTGCCAATGCTGTTAATAGGCTAGGTAGATATCAGCTTTTCATTTTTCACTTGAATCGCTATAGATTGTTATTTCACCTCAGATGATGTTGCGCCTAGTGCCCTACCCTCCTTTTCAATGGGAGTCCTGTCACTGCCCTTAATATCACATTGTTGTTGCTGTTAGATGCAGGAAATAAGATTTGCAGCATTTGAGACATCAGTAACTTTTGATCTATTTTTGCCTCAAGCGTGCAACTGTCCTAATTTGTTCTCTTTGTTCCCCCTGGTTTCTGTGGCTTAAGTACCACTTACTATTATTGTTTAATTTCCTATGTGAAGGAGGTTTTTGGTCATTCTTACTTTATTTCTGCAGTTTTTAACCTCTGAAACATGCCTTTTCTCATCGCTTTTTTCCTCTTTGAATTTTGAATTTTAACTATGCCTTCTCTGCACTCAAGTCCCAGAGCTGCTTAGTCAGACTCAATTATTCATTTCCTTAGATTTCAAAGTTTGCATTTCTAAGCCTCAAAACCTTCATTCTAAACCTGGTTTTGTCTGTCGTGAAATGTAAAATGAGAAAAGTCAGCTCATGATCACACTTTATTCAAATTTTACTACATTTAAACCCATACAGGAGCCAAGTCTAAAATGGTCTTATATTTTTTCACTTTTGGGAAGAAATCCATCACATAGTACACCTCTGTGAACATAAGTGGTAATTATCTTTCAATCTTTTGCTGGGAAGTTAAAGTCTCCCATAATTCCCATTATTGTTTACGTGTCTGATAACTGTACAGAGAGAATTCACTATTAGACTGGAGCTAAGAGCAAAGAGCAGGCTAGCAAGGCTGTCTATCTTTAGCAGTGATTTGCACAAAACCACTCTTTTGCTGACCCATAACATTTAATTTCTCCATCCTCTGCTTCTTGCTAACACAAAGCACCATCTTATTCCATCCATTTGCCTTGGTTTCCAGCCTTCCTGAGATTTATCAGTACTTGTATGACATTCATGCCTTTGTTTCACCCTTCCTGTGTTGACACTTGTCATAACAGTTTTAGATCCTGAACATGATCATCTCAAAGTTTGCCTGACAGTTAGGTCTTCCTCACATTGTCATAGAGTATCAGGTCTCTACCACTTGAAATAGATTGGATTGGATTAGATTATTGGCACCGTCTCTTGTGCTGGTAGTCCATTATCTTCACAGTCCGTACAACTGGCCATCAGTGAACATGAAGTGGCCTTATCCTGCCCATTTACCTTTCTGGAAATCAGCCACTCTCTCTGCCTAGAACAGGGAATGGATTTTCCTCACCTTTCTTCAAAAGCTCTGAAGTTTTCTGTGATCTTTCCAATTGTACGGTATGATAAGCTTTTGCTGCCACTGAAGGGTAGAAGTCATTATGAATAGTGCCAACAAAACAGAAACATAACAATGAAAACGATATTTTAATTCAGAATAGGTATTTGAAAAGTTCACCTTTTCTAGCACAAATGGGGAAAAGAAAAAAAGGAAGGGAAAAAAAAAAAAAAAAAGCAGTCCTAAAACATCAAAAGTGTGGCCAAAGAATTAGAAGAAACACTATTTTTCCAAAGCTGCAATGTTTTCCATTCATCTGGCTGGGCCAGCAGAGCACTGGAGACCTGGATGCACTGTACTCATGGCTGGTTCCCCTAAATGACCTGCAGGGAGATCTTCTTCTCTCTATCCCTCTGTTTCTCCTTTCAATCTCTGTTTTGTCTGTTTGTATCACTAGCTCTCAAATCGCCACTGATATATGCACGTGCAGCACCCAGCACAACCTTGTTTCAGGCTCCAGCGGGACCTTTAGGCATTACCATCCTGTAAACAAATAACAATGATAGTGAGTGTAATTACAATCGTCAAACTATTCCAGCTCCACATCATTAGCCATGCCCTGAGCTAAATAACATTTTAATCAGTTTGATATGTCATCTGTGGCTTTCTTCACTGTCACTTGCAATCCAGCAAACTCCTTCCTTCACGTTTCTAGATTAGACAGAGGGTTCTCAACTGCAGACATCCAATTCCCTGTTCAGGAAGCAGCGAGACCTTTCCTCTTCTCACAGATTTAAGATGATAGCCAAGCATCATGAGACACAGTGCGTATGTCTCCTAGGCCCATCCCATGAGAGCAGGACATTTACCACACATGAGAAGAAGACTTAATGCAGTGGCAAAGCAAAATACTCGGTGTCAAAGCCATGTCTAGATGATCATTAAAGACAGATCAAAATTACCCAATACAGGAGGAAAATCTATCGTTTGTAGAAGATTATGTTCTCTGATTATTAGTTTCAAAATTAGTTTTTCCTTTGGATTTCCTCTGAACTTAAACTTAGTTTGGAATGCCTTTGGTTTTGAATATTTCTGAAATCGTATTACTTCTCCTAAGTAAGTTGCTAGTCTGTTCTGTTTACGTGAAATTCGAATAATATTGTGAAGTATCTGCCATCAGTTTTACTGTGTGCCAGGCTGAGTTCCCTGATGAATTTCAAATTTCAGATATGAAACAGTAAAGGTTAAAAAAAAAACATGTTACAAAGGGTACTTCATGCAGTAGCATAAACTTCTGTTTTCTCAAAACTTGTATCAGTTCATCTCACCAGGACCAGCAGGGGAAGCACACTCTGCCTAGGCACTGGCAAAGGGACACAGTGAGAGTGTAGGGTCTCTTGCTGGGGCCATTCAAAATTTGACTGTACAAGCCCCTGAGCAATATGACAGGGCTTTAAAAATGGCCCTGCTTGAAGTACGCGGGTGATCTGGAGACCTCTAAGGTGCTTTCCAACAAAAGCTTTTCTATAATTGTATGAAATCACCTGCAATAGATTAACCCTGGTCATTATTCCTATCACAGGAAATAACTGTGACACCTGGGTAACAGGTGAGCTTACTGCGACACCAGGGAGAGCCTTCCTGTACTTAAAGGCAACCTGTAGGAAAGCTGGGGAGGGAGTCTTTATCAGGGCCTGGAGTGACAGGACAAGGAGTAACCGCTTTAAACTGAAAAGTAGCACCCAGAAAGAACGGAGTCACGCAACAGGATTCATTTCCAAAACCACCTCATAGACACCTGGGCCAAAGAGCAGGGCCTTGAGCGGGTATATCACAATGACAGAGTTCATTTCCTTCCCAGTAGCTGGCACGTGCCGTTTTTTGGGATTTCGGGGCTACAGTGAGCTGCTAAGAGGGATGTCTTAGCTCTTGCAGGGCAGTGCTTCCACTAAGGCCAGGACTTTTCTGCATCTTCTACTGCCCTGCAAGCGAGGATGCTTGGGGCACACAGGAAGCTGGGAGGGGACACAGCTGCAGGGATTCCATAAGGCACAAGCAAATGCAGCCTTGGCTTGGTGACACTTTCTCTTGATTACTGCTCAACACAAATTACCTCGAGCAAGTCTACTGTGAGGACTAAAGGAAAGAGACGTATGGATGCTGCTAAGCTCTTCTAGCTTGTACCAGGTAGGAAAGATACCTCTGTAGCAGGCGTGAAGAGGATAGCACTAATTAATTAGATGAGAAGTGGAGGAAAGGCACTTAGAGGTAGTGAAAAGCAGTTAATGTGATGTTCCGGGGAAGCTTCAGTCTGCTTAAGGAGTAGCAAGAACAAGCCTAAAGTCATAGCCAAATACAAGAAAGAGAGGAGGACACGCAGCATGAGAAGCTCCCGAGAGAAAGGAGCTCTGTTTTGGGTAAAAATCAGTCCCTTTTTCTATCATGGAGACATCCAAGGGCGTAGGACACGTGCACTTCAGGGAACCAAGAGATGCTGTGCATTTCTCTCGTCCCCCTGACACAGCCACTAGGTGACGATGCTTCCAATTCTCTCTAAAGAAACCTTGCTTTCTCAGGCCCAGGTGTCCAGCTGCACACCAAGGACGTCCCTGGCTCCCAGGCACAGTTCCCAGGCCCAAGGCCGAGCTCCGCTCCGAACCCCCATTCCAGCAGACCTTGCTCCTGGCATTGTGGAGCAGCCATTTCATGTCAGCCTTTTCTCCTGGCAGTCAGCTTAGCGCCGTAACCTCTGCCATCGGGGCGCCCGAGAGCCGTGTGAGGTCAGCAGAGAGTCACTGTCAGCCTTTGACCTCACAAAGGTGGGTGGCCATAAGTGCCCGGAGCGTCCAGCTCGCATTGAGTACTGCTGGTGGCACTCGAGGCGTGGAGGTCTGCATGGTGCAATGGGAGACGCCGATGTCCTGCTGCTGGAACAAGAGGCGCTGATGTGCTGCTGGTGCAGGAGAAGACGTGAAGGTGCTGCTGCTTAGAGGTGCTGAGGAGCGGGCAGCCTCAGCGGGCAGCTGAATCAGAGGGCAGGGAAGCCAAGCAGCTTCCTTCTCTGGGGAAGGGGGCACAGAGAAAGTGATTGGAAATGGGGTACAAGCCCTCAGCCTCTAAAAGCAATCCCTCAGATGTTTAGGCATAGTAAAGTTAGGTATATCTATTTGACTCTAGACCCCAACATGTTTGTTAGTGTTCTGGTTTGTCCACTGCTTTCTTGTGGGGGATTTGAGTTGGCCATTACTCTTTAGGTGAATGCTGACTTCATATCTATGGTGCACTTTATTCTTAAAATGGGAAGTTTCTACCAATTTCCCGTCCAAACTTGCTCATAAGCCAACTGCAGTCATCATTTCAGATGTGTCTCCCAACTTACACATTTCCTATTTCTCCTTGATATTTACTCAAGAAATTCATTTACGTAGAGACAACATATTCTTCTCTCAACTGGCATCTGGCTGGGCAGAATGATGTCCTTTCATTCCCTTCCAGGCAATAGGCAACTTGTTCCTTCTGTCTTGTGAACTCTTCCTCCTAAGTTCAATGTGAATACAAGTGGCAGAACTGTGCCTCATGTCTCAAATGAGTGTCAGGGCTGCCTTGTCCAGTGTATTCATACTGGAGGGAAAAAAAAATGAATAGCCATACACACTATATAACCACTAAACTTTTTCAGTCCTCCTTGTGCTAACAGTGCATGAACGTGAGGTTTTGTTGTCATTTTTGTTTGTTTGTTTGTTTGCTTGCTTTAAACTCCTGACTGCCATATAGCAAACATGACAAAAAAACACCCTTTTTTGAGAAGCTCTGAGAATGGCTCTGCTTTGTATTATCACCTGTCACTTCACCTGAACCATTTCAATCACAAGCGATATCCTTCTGTCAGGCTTGGTAGTACTTCCCAACCTTATGTCCCCTGCAAATCTCAAAGCTCATGTGTAATTTTTAATCTTCAGCCACCATGTCCATACCGAACATATCTAACTTTGAAGTCAGCTCTGCCCTGAATAGGAGGTTGGGTTTTCAGAGGTCCCTTCCAGCCTACATTTCTCCATGAGTCTTTGCCTCCTTAGCAGCTGCAGTTTCAGAACTGTCTCTGAGAATTACCATAGGTAACGACTCCTTTGCTGCTAAGTCCCTCTTCAGTGTGAACAATTGTAAATTCCCTTTATTCACTTGCAGCCCCAAAGCCCAAATCCGTAGATAATGTATCAGAAGCTCACAGAAAGTGAAATAGATGTAATTCATCCCCTGTGTAGGGAAGAACTGGTCCTAGAAAGGAAAGCTATTAAATTATCTGGAAACAATTTAGCTCTGATAAATTATTTTGTAAATTACACATTACCCCCTCCTTCCCTGGTCTTAGCTGTTCTTGCTCCAAAACTTTGCATGGTGTTGATGTCAAACTAACAGGCCCACACTTGTCTGGATGACTCTTTACCCTCTTCTGGACAGAGGTGTATTTGTTACTCTCCCATTCTGGGGACTATCCCTGGTTTGCACAATTGTTATGCATTTTTCCTACTTGACTTGTTGTTCTGTGTGCCAATGCTGTTAATAGGCTAGGTAGATATCAGCTTTTCATTTTTCACTTGAATCGCTATAGATTGTTATTTCACCTCAGATGATGTTGCGCCTAGTGCCCTACCCTCCTTTTCAATGGGAGTCCTGTCACTGCCCTTAATATCACATTGTTGTTGCTGTTAGATGCAGGAAATAAGATTTGCAGCATTTGAGACATCAGTAACTTTTGATCTATTTTTGCCTCAAGTGTGCAACTGTCCTAATTTGTTCTCTTTGTTCCCCCTGGTTTCTGTGGCTTAAGTACCACTTACTATTATTGTTTAATTTCCTATGTGAAGGAGGTTTTCGGTCATTCTTACTTTATTTCTGCAGGTTTTAACCTCTGAAACATGCCTTTTCTCATCGCTTTTTTCCTCTTTGAATTTTGAATTTTAACTATGCCTTCTCTGCACTCAAGTCCCAGAGCTGCTTAGTCAGACTCAATTATTCATTTCCTTAGATTTCAAAGTTTGCATTTCTAAGCCTCAAAACCTTCATTCTAAACCTGGTTTTGTCTGTCGTGAAATGTAAAATGAGAAAAGTCAGCTCATGATCACACTTTATTCAAATTTTACTACATTTAAACCCATACAGGAGCCAAGTCTAAAATGGTCTTATATTTTTTCACTTTTGGGAAGAAATCCATCACATAGTATACCTCTATGAACATAAGTGGTAATTATCTTTCAATCTTTTGCTGGGAAGTTAAAGTCTCCCATAATTCCCATTATTGTTTACGTGTCTGATAACTGTACAGAGAGAATTCACTATTAGACTGGAGCTAAGAGCAAAGAGCAGGCTAGCAAGGCTGTCTATCTTTAGCAGTGATTTGCACAAAACCACTCTTTTGCTGACCCATAACATTTAATTTCTCCATCCTCTGCTTCTTGCTAACACAAAGCACCATCTTATTCCATCCATTTGCCTTGGTTTCCAGCCTTCCTGAGATTTATCAGTACTTGTATGACATTCATGCCTTTGTTTCACCCTTCCTGTGTTGACACTTGTCATAACAGTTTTAGATCCTGAACATGATCATCTCAAAGTTTGCCTGACAGTTAGGTCTTCCTCACATTGTCATAGAGTATCAGGTCTCTACCACTTGAAATAGATTGGATTGGATTAGATTATTGGCACCGTCTCTTGTGCTGGTAGTCCATTATCTTCACAGTCCGTACAACTGGCCATCAGTGAACATGAAGTGGCCTTATCCTGCCCATTTACCTTTCTGGAAATCAGCCACTCTCTCTGCCTAGAACAGGGAATGGATTTTCCTCACCTTTCTTCAAAAGCTCTGAAGTTTTCTGTGATCTTTCCAATTGTACGGTATGATAAGCTTTTGCTGCCACTGAAGGGTAGAAGTCATTATGAATAGTGCCAACAAAACAGAAACATAACAATGAAAACGATATTTTAATTCAGAATAGGTATTTGAAAAGTTCACCTTTTCTAGCACAAATGGGGAAAAGAAAAAAAGGAAGGGAAAAAAAAAAAAAGCAGTCCTAAAACATCAAAAGTGTGGCCAAAGAATTAGAAGAAACACTATTTTTCCAAAGCTGCAATGTTTTCCATTCATCTGGCTGGGCCAGCAGAGCACTGGAGACCTGGATGCACTGTACTCATGGCTGGTTCCCCTAAATGACCTGCAGGGAGATCTTCTTCTCTCTATCCCTCTGTTTCTCCTTTCAATCTCTGTTTTGTCTGTTTGTATCACTAGCTCTCAAATCGCCACTGATATATGCACGTGCAGCACCCAGCACAACCTTGTTTCAGGCTCCAGCGGGACCTTTAGGCATTACCATCCTGTAAACAAATAACAATGATAGTGAGTGTAATTACAATCGTCAAACTATTCCAGCTCCACATCATTAGCCATGCCCTGAGCTAAATAACATTTTAATCAGTTTGATATGTCATCTGTGGCTTTCTTCACTGTCACTTGCAATCCAGCAAACTCCTTCCTTCACGTTTCTAGATTAGACAGAGGGTTCTCAACTGCAGACATCCAATTCCCTGTTCAGGAAGCAGCGAGACCTTTCCTCTTCTCACAGATTTAAGATGATAGCCAAGCATCATGAGACACAGTGCGTATGTCTCCTAGGCCCATCCCATGAGAGCAGGACATTTACCACACATGAGAAGAAGACTTAATGCAGTGGCAAAGCAAAATACTCGGTGTCAAAGCCATGTCTAGATGATCATTAAAGACAGATCAAAATTACCCAATACAGGAGGAAAATCTATCGTTTGTAGAAGATTATGTTCTCTGATTATTAGTTTCAAAATTAGTTTTTCCTTTGGATTTCCTCTGAACTTAAACTTAGTTTGGAATGCCTTTGGTTTTGAATATTTCTGAAATCGTATTACTTCTCCTAAGTAAGTTGCTAGTCTGTTCTGTTTACGTGAAATTCGAATAATATTGTGAAGTATCTGCCATCAGTTTTACTGTGTGCCAGGCTGAGTTCCCTGATGAATTTCAAATTTCAGATATGAAACAGTAAAGGTTAAAAAAAAAAACATGTTACAAAGGGTACTTCATGCAGTAGCATAAACTTCTGTTTTCTCAAAACTTGTATCAGTTCATCTCACCAGGACCAGCAGGGGAAGCACACTCTGCCTAGGCACTGGCAAAGGGACACAGTGAGAGTGTAGGGTCTCTTGCTGGGGCCATTCAAAATTTGACTGTACAAGCCCCTGAGCAATATGACAGGGCTTTAAAAATGGCCCTGCTTGAAGTACGCGGGTGATCTGGAGACCTCTAAGGTGCTTTCCAACAAAAGCTTTTCTATAATTGTATGAAATCACCTGCAATAGATTAACCCTGGTCATTATTCCTATCACAGGAAATAACTGTGACACCTGGGTAACAGGTGAGCTTACTGCGACACCAGGGAGAGCCTTCCTGTACTTAAAGGCAACCTGTAGGAAAGCTGGGGAGGGAGTCTTTATCAGGGCCTGGAGTGACAGGACAAGGAGTAACCGCTTTAAACTGAAAAGTAGCACCCAGAAAGAACGGAGTCACGCAACAGGATTCATTTCCAAAACCACCTCATAGACACCTGGGCCAAAGAGCAGGGCCTTGAGCGGGTATATCACAATGACAGAGTTCATTTCCTTCCCAGTAGCTGGCACGTGCCGTTTTTTGGGATTTCGGGGCTACAGTGAGCTGCTAAGAGGGATGTCTTAGCTCTTGCAGGGCAGTGCTTCCACTAAGGCCAGGACTTTTCTGCATCTTCTACTGCCCTGCAAGCGAGGATGCTTGGGGCACACAGGAAGCTGGGAGCGGACACAGCTGCAGGGATTCCATAAGGCACAAGCAAATGCAGCCTTGGCTTGGTGACACTTTCTCTTGATTACTGCTCAACACAAATTACCTCGAGCAAGTCTACTGTGAGGACTAAAGGAAAGAGACGTATGGATGCTGCTAAGCTCTTCTAGCTTGTACCAGGTAGGAAAGATACCTCTGTAGCAGGCGTGAAGAGGATAGCACTAATTAATTAGATGAGAAGCGGAGGAAAGGCACTTAGAGGTAGTGAAAAGCAGTTAATGTGATGTTCCGGGGAAGCTTCAGTCTGCTTAAGGAGTAGCAAGAACAAGCCTAAAGTCATAGCCAAATACAAGAAAGAGAGGAGGACACGCAGCATGAGAAGCTCCCGAGAGAAAGGAGCTCTGTTTTGGGTAAAAATCAGTCCCTTTTTCTATCATGGAGACATCCAAGGGCGTAGGACACGTGCACTTCAGGGAACCAAGAGATGCTGTGCATTTCTCTCGTCCCCCTGACACAGCCACTAGGTGACGATGCTTCCAATTCTCTCTAAAGAAACCTTGCTTTCTCAGGCCCAGGTGTCCAGCTGCACACCAAGGACGTCCCTGGCTCCCAGGCACAGTTCCCAGGCCCAAGGCCGAGCTCCGCTCCGAACCCCCATTCCAGCAGACCTTGCTCCTGGCATTGTGGAGCAGCCATTTCATGTCAGCCTTTTCTCCTGGCAGTCAGCTTAGCGCCGTAACCTCTGCCATCGGGGCGCCCGAGAGCCGTGTGAGGTCAGCAGAGAGTCACTGTCAGCCTTTGACCTCACAAAGGTGGGTGGCCATAAGTGCCCTGAGCGTCCAGCTCGCATTGAGTACTGCTGGTGGCACTCGAGGCGTGGAGGTCTGCATGGTGCAATGGGAGACGCCGATGTCCTGCTGCTGGAACAAGAGGCGCTGATGTGCTGCTGGTGCAGGAGGAGACGTGAAGGTGCTGCTGCTTAGAGGTGCTGAGGGGCGGGCAGCCTCAGCGGGCAGCTGAATCAGAGGGCAGGGAAGCCAAGCAGCTTCCTTCTCTGGGGAAGGGGGCACAGAGAAAGTGATTGGAAATGGGGTACAAGCCCTCAGCCTCTAAAAGCAATCCCTCAGATGTTTAGGCATAGTAAAGTTAGGTATATCTGTTTGACTCTAGACCCCAACATGTTTGTTAGTGTTCTGGTTTGTCCACTGCTTTCTTGTGGGGGATTTGAGTTGGCCATTACTCTTTAGGTGAATGCTGACTTCATATCTATGGTGCACTTTATTCTTAAAATGGGAAGTTTCTACCAATTTCCCGTCCAAACTTGCTCATAAGCCAACTGCAGTCATCATTTCAGATGTGTCTCCCAACTTACACATTTCCTATTTCTCCTTGATATTTACTCAAGAAATTCATTTACGTAGAGACAACATATTCTTCTCTCAACTGGCATCTGGCTGGGCAGAATGATGTCCTTTCATTCCCTTCCAGGCAATAGGCAACTTGTTCCTTCTGTCTTGTGAACTCTTCCTCCTAAGTTCAATGTGAATACAAGTGGCAGAACTGTGCCTCATGTCTCAAATGAGTGTCAGGGCTGCCTTGTCCAGTGTATTCATACTGGAGGGAAAAAAAAATGAATAGCCATACACACTATATAACCACTAAACTTTTTCAGTCCTCCTTGTGCTAACAGTGCATGAACGTGAGGTTTTGTTGTCATTTTTGTTTGTTTGTTTGTTTGCTTGCTTTAAACTCCTGACTGCCATATAGCAAACATGACAAAAAAACACCCTTTTTTGAGAAGCTCTGAGAATGGCTCTGCTTTGTATTATCACCTGTCACTTCACCTGAACCATTTCAATCACAAGCGATATCCTTCTGTCAGGCTTGGTAGTACTTCCCAACCTTATGTCCCCTGCAAATCTCAAAGCTCATGTGTAATTTTTAATCTTCAGCCACCATGTCCATACCGAACATATCTAACTTTGAAGTCAGCTCTGCCCTGAATAGGAGGTTGGGTTTTCAGAGGTCCCTTCCAGCCTACATTTCTCCATGAGTCTTTGCCTCCTTAGCAGCTGCAGTTTCAGAACTGTCTCTGAGAATTACCATAGGTAACGACTCCTTTGCTGGTAAGTCCCTCTTCAGTGTGAACAATTGTAAATTCCCTTTATTCACTTGCAGCCCCAAAGCCCAAATCCGTAGATAATGTATCAGAAGCTCACAGAAAGTGAAATAGATGTAATTCATCCCCTGTGTAGGGAAGAACTGGTCCTAGAAAGGAAAGCTATTAAATTATCTGGAAACAATTTAGCTCTGATAAATTATTTTGTAAATTACACATTACCCCCTCCTTCCCTGGTCTTAGCTGTTCTTGCTCCAAAACTTTGCATGGTGTTGATGTCAAACTAGCAGGCCCACACTTGTCTGGATGACTCTTTACCCTCTTCTGGACAGAGGTGTATTTGTTACTCTCCCATTCTGGGGACTATCCCTGATTTGCACAATTGTTATGCATTTTTCCTACTTGACTTGTTGTTCTGTGTGCCAATGCTGTTAATAGGCTAGGTAGATATCAGCTTTTCATTTTTCACTTGAATCGCTATAGATTGTTATTTCACCTCAGATGATGTTGCGCCTAGTGCCCTACCCTCCTTTTCAATGGGAGTCCTGTCACTGCCCTTAATATCACATTGTTGTTGCTGTTAGATGCAGGAAATAAGATTTGCAGCATTTGAGACATCAGTAACTTTTGATCTATTTTTGCCTCAAGCGTGCAACTGTCCTAATTTGTTCTCTTTGTTCCCCCTGGTTTCTGTGGCTTAAGTACCACTTACTATTATTGTTTAATTTCCTATGTGAAGGAAGTTTTCGGTCATTCTTACTTTATTTCTGCAGTTTTTAACCTCTGAAACATGCCTTTTCTCATCGCTTTTTTCCTCTTTGAATTTTGAATTTTAACTATGCCTTCTCTGCACTCAAGTCCCAGAGCTGCTTAGTCAGACTCAATTATTCATTTCCTTAGATTTCAAAGTTTGCATTTCTAAGCCTCAAAACCTTCATTCTAAACCTGGTTTTGTCTGTCGTGAAATGTAAAATGAGAAAAGTCAGCTCATGATCACACTTTATTCAAATTTTACTACATTTAAACCCATACAGGAGCCAAGTCTAAAATGGTCTTATATTTTTTCACTTTTGGGAAGAAATCCATCACATAGTACACCTCTGTGAACATAAGTGGTAATTATCTTTCAATCTTTTGCTGGGAAGTTAAAGTCTCCCATAATTCCCATTATTGTTTACGTGTCTGATAACTGTACAGAGATAATTCACTATTAGACTGGAGCTAAGAGCAAAGAGCAGGCTAGCAAGGCTGTCTATCTTTAGCAGTGATTTGCACAAAACCACTCTTCTGCTGACCCATAACATTTAATTTCTCCATCCTCTGCTTCTTGCTAACACAAAGCACCATCTTATTCCATCCATTTGCCTTGGTTTCCAGCCTTCCTGAGATTTATCAGTACTTGTATGACATTCATGCCTTTGTTTCACCCTTCCTGTGTTGACACTTGTCATAACAGTTTTAGATCCTGAACATGATCATCTCAAAGTTTGCCTGACAGTTAGGTCTTCCTCACATTGTCATAGAGTATCAGGTCTCTACCACTTGAAATAGATTGGATTGGATTAGATTATTGGCACCGTCTCTTGTGCTGGTAGTCCATTATCTTCACAGTCCGTACAACTGGCCATCAGTGAACATGAAGTGGCCTTATCCTGCCCATTTACCTTTCTGGAAATCAGCCACTCTCTCTGCCTAGAACAGGGAATGGATTTTCCTCACCTTTCTTCAAAAGCTCTGAAGTTTTCTGTGATCTTTCCAATTGTACGGTATGATAAGCTTTTGCTGCCACTGAAGGGTAGAAGTCATTATGAATAGTGCCAACAAAACAGAAACATAACAATGAAAACGATATTTTAATTCAGAATAGGTATTTGAAAAGTTCACCTTTTCTAGCACAAATGGGGAAAAGAAAAAAAGGAAGGAAAAAAAAAAAAAAAAGCAGTCCTAAAACATCAAAACTGTGGCCAAAGAATTAGAAGAAACACTATTTTTCCAAAGCTGCAATGTTTTCCATTCATCTGGCTGGGCCAGCAGAGCACTGGAGACCTGGATGCACTGTACTCATGGCTGGTTCCCCTAAATGACCTGCAGGGAGATCTTCTTCTCTCTATCCCTCTGTTTCTCCTTTCAATCTCTGTTTTGTCTGTTTGTATCACTAGCTCTCAAATCGCCACTGATATATGCACGTGCAGCACCCAGCACAACCTTGTTTCAGGCTCCAGCGGGACCTTTAGGCATTACCATCCTGTAAACAAATAACAATGATAGTGAGTGTAATTACAATCGTCAAACTATTCCAGCTCCACATCATTAGCCATGCCCTGAGCTAAATAACATTTTAATCAGTTTGATATGTCATCTGTGGCTTTCTTCACTGTCACTTGCAATCCAGCAAACTCCTTCCTTCACGTTTCTAGATTAGACAGAGGGTTCTCAACTGCAGACATCCAATTCCCTGTTCAGGAAGCAGCGAGACCTTTCCTCTTCTCACAGATTTAAGATGATAGCCAAGCATCATGAGACACAGTGCGTATGTCTCCTAGGCCCATCCCATGAGAGCAGGACATTTACCACACATGAGAAGAAGACTTAATGCAGTGGCAAAGCAAAATACTCGGTGTCAAAGCCATGTCTAGATGATCATTAAAGACAGATCAAAATTACCCAATACAGGAGGAAAATCTATCGTTTGTAGAAGATTATGTTCTCTGATTATTAGTTTCAAAATTAGTTTTTCCTTTGGATTTCCTCTGAACTTAAACTTAGTTTGGAATGCCTTTGGTTTTGAATATTTCTGAAATCGTATTACTTCTCCTAAGTAAGTTGCTAGTCTGTTCTATTTACGTGAAATTCGAATAATATTGTGAAGTATCTGCCATCAGTTTTACTGTGTGCCAGGCTGAGTTCCCTGATGAATTTCAAATTTCAGATATGAAACAGTAAAGGTTAAAAAAAAAAATGTTACAAAGGGTACTTCATGCAGTAGCATAAACTTCTGTTTTCTCAAAACTTGTATCAGTTCATCTCACCAGGACCAGCAGGGGAAGCACACTCTGCCTAGGCACTGGCAAAGGGACACAGTGAGAGTGTAGGGTCTCTTGCTGGGGCCATTCAAAATTTGACTGTACAAGCCCCTGAGCAATATGACAGGGCTTTAAAAATGGCCCTGCTTGAAGTACGCGGGTGATCTGGAGACCTCTAAGGTGCTTTCCAACAAAAGCTTTTCTATAATTGTATGAAATTACCTGCAATAGATTAACCCTGGTCATTATTCCTATCACAGGAAATAACTGTGACACCTGGGTAACAGGTGAGCTTACTGCGACACCAGGGAGAGCCTTCCTGTACTTAAAGGCAACCTGTAGGAAAGCTGGGGAGGGAGTCTTTATCAGGGCCTGGAGTGACAGGACAAGGAGTAACCGCTTTAAACTGAAAAGTAGCACCCAGAAAGAACGGAGTCACGCAACAGGATTCATTTCCAAAACCACCTCATAGACACCTGGGCCAAAGAGCAGGGCCTTGAGCGGGTATATCACAATGACGGAGTTCATTTCCTTCCCAGTAGCTGGCACGTGCCGTTTTTTGGGATTTCGGGGCTACAGTGAGCTGCTAAGAGGGATGTCTTAGCTCTTGCAGGGCAGTGCTTCCACTAAGGCCAGGACTTTTCTGCATCTTCTACTGCCCTGCAAGCGAGGATGCTTGGGGCACACAGGAAGCTGGGAGCGGACACAGCTGCAGGGATTCCATAAGGCACAAGCAAATGCAGCCTTGGCTTGGTGACACTTTCTCTTGATTACTGCTCAACACAAATTACCTCGAGCAAGTCTACTGTGAGGACTAAAGGAAAGAGACGTATGGATGCTGCTAAGCTCTTCTAGCTTGTACCAGGTAGGAAAGATACCTCTGTAGCAGGCGTGAAGAGGATAGCACTAATTAATTAGATGAGAAGCGGAGGAAAGGCACTTAGAGGTAGTGAAAAGCAGTTAATGTGATGTTCCGGGGAAGCTTCAGTCTGCTTAAGGAGTAGCAAGAACAAGCCTAAAGTCATAGCCAAATACAAGAAAGAGAGGAGGACACGCAGCATGAGAAGCTCCCGAGAGAAAGGAGCTCTGTTTTGGGTAAAAATCAGTCCCTTTTTCTATCATGGAGACATCCAAGGGCGTAGGACACGTGCGCTTCAGGGAACCAAGAGATGCTGTGCATTTCTCTCGTCCCCCTGACACAGCCACTAGGTGACGATGCTTCCAATTCTCTCTAAAGAAACCTTGCTTTCTCAGGCCCAGGTGTCCAGCTGCACACCAAGGACGTCCCTGGCTCCCAGGCACAGTTCCCAGGCCCAAGGCCGAGCTCCGCTCCGAACCCCCATTCCAGCAGACCTTGCTCCTGGCATTGTGGAGCAGCCATTTCATGTCAGCCTTTTCTCCTGGCAGTCAGCTTAGCGCCGTAACCTCTGCCATCGGGGCGCCCGAGAGCCGTGTGAGGTCAGCAGAGAGTCACTGTCAGCCTTTGACCTCACAAAGGTGGGTGGCCGTAAGTGCCCTGAGCGTCCAGCTCGCATTGAGTACTGCTGGTGGCACTCGAGGCGTGGAGGTCTGCATGGTGCAATGGGAGACGCCGATGTCCTGCTGCTGGAACAAGAGGCGCTGATGTGCTGCTGGTGCAGGAGGAGACGTGAAGGTGCTGCTGCTTAGAGGTGCTGAGGGGCGGGCAGCCTCAGCGGGCAGCTGAATCAGAGGGCAGGGAAGCCAAGCAGCTTCCTTCTCTGGGGAAGGGGGCACAGAGAAAGTGATTGGAAATGGGGTACAAGCCCTCAGCCTCTAAAAGCAATCCCTCAGATGTTTAGGCATAGTAAAGTTAGGTATATCTATTTGACTCTAGACCCCAACATGTTTGTTAGTGTTCTGGTTTGTCCACTGCTTTCTTGTGGGGGATTTGAGTTGGCCATTACTCTTTAGGTGAATGCTGACTTCATATCTATGGTGCACTTTATTCTTAAAATGGGAAGTTTCTACCAATTTCCCGTCCAAACTTGCTCATAAGCCAACTGCAGTCATCATTTCAGATGTGTCTCCCAACTTACACATTTCCTATTTCTCCTTGATATTTACTCAAGAAATTCATTTACGTAGAGACAACATATTCTTCTCTCAACTGGCATCTGGCCGGGCAGAATGATGTCCTTTCATTCCCTTCCAGGCAATAGGCAACTTGTTCCTTCTGTCTTGTGAACTCTTCCTCCTAAGTTCAATGTGAATACAGGTGGCAGAACTGTGCCTCATGTCTCAAATGAGTGTCAGGGCTGCCTTGTCCAGTGTATTCATACTGGAGGGAAAAAAAAATGAATAGCCATACACACTATATAACCACTAAACTTTTTCAGTCCTCCTTGTGCTAACAGTGCATGAACGTGAGGTTTTGTTGTCATTTTTGTTTGTTTGTTTGTTTGCTTGCTTTAAACTCCTGACTGCCATATAGCAAACATGACAAAAAAACACCCTTTATTGAGAAGCTCTGAGAATGGCTCTGCTTTGTATTATCACCTGTCACTTCACCTGAACCATTTCAATCACAAGCGATATCCTTCTGTCAGGCTTGGTAGTACTTCCCAACCTTATGTCCCCTGCAAATCTCAAAGCTCATGTGTAATTTTTAATCTTCAGCCACCATGTCCATACCGAACATATCTAACTTTGAAGTCAGCTCTGCCCTGAATAGGAGGTTGGGTTTTCAGAGGTCCCTTCCAGCCTACATTTCTCCATGAGTCTTTGCCTCCTTAGCAGCTGCAGTTTCAGAACTGTCTCTGAGAATTACCATAGGTAACGACTCCTTTGCTGGTAAGTCCCTCTTCAGTGTGAACAATTGTAAATTCCCTTTATTCACTTGCAGCCCCAAAGCCCAAATCCGTAGATAATGTATCAGAAGCTCACAGAAAGTGAAATAGATGTAATTCATCCCCTGTGTAGGGAAGAACTGGTCCTAGAAAGGAAAGCTATTAAATTATCTGGAAACAATTTAGCTCTGATAAATTATTTTGTAAATTACACATTACCCCCTCCTTCCCTGGTCTTAGCTGTTCTTGCTCCAAAACTTTGCATGGTGTTGATGTCAAACTAACAGGCCCACACTTGTCTGGATGACTCTTTACCCTCTTCTGGACAGAGGTGTATTTGTTACTCTCCCATTCTGGGGACTATCCCTGGTTTGCACAATTGTTATGCATTTTTCCTACTTGACTTGTTGTTCTGTGTGCCAATGCTGTTAATAGGCTAGGTAGATATCAGCTTTTCATTTTTCACTTGAATCGCTATAGATTGTTATTTCACCTCAGATGATGTTGCGCCTAGTGCCCTACCCTCCTTTTCAATGGGAGTCCTGTCACTGCCCTTAATATCACATTGTTGTTGCTGTTAGATGCAGGAAATAAGATTTGCAGCATTTGAGACATCAGTAACTTTTGATCTATTTTTGCCTCAAGTGTGCAACTGTCCTAATTTGTTCTCTTTGTTCCCCCTGGTTTCTGTGGCTTAAGTACCACTTACTATTATTGTTTAATTTCCTATGTGAAGGAGGTTTTTGGTCATTCTTACTTTATTTCTGCAGGTTTTAACCTCTGAAACATGCCTTTTCTCATCGCTTTTTTCCTCTTTGAATTTTGAATTTTAACTATGCCTTCTCTGCACTCAAGTCCCAGAGCTGCTTAGTCAGACTCAATTATTCATTTCCTTAGATTTCAAAGTTTGCATTTCTAAGCCTCAAAACCTTCATTCTAAACCTGGTTTTGTCTGTCGTGAAATGTAAAATGAGAAAAGTCAGCTCATGATCACACTTTATTCAAATTTTACTACATTTAAACCCATACAGGAGCCAAGTCTAAAATGGTCTTATATTTTTTCACTTTTGGGAAGAAATCCATCACATAGTACACCTCTATGAACATAAGTGGTAATTATCTTTCAATCTTTTGCTGGGAAGTTAAAGTCTCCCATAATTCCCATTATTGTTTACGTGTCTGATAACTGTACAGAGAGAATTCACTATTAGACTGGAGCTAAGAGCAAAGAGCAGGCTAGCAAGGCTGTCTATCTTTAGCAGTGATTTGCACAAAACCACTCTTTTGCTGACCCATAACATTTAATTTCTCCATCCTCTGCTTCTTGCTAACACAAAGCACCATCTTATTCCATCCATTTGCCTTGGTTTCCAGCCTTCCTGAGATTTATCAGTACTTGTATGACATTCATGCCTTTGTTTCACCCTTCCTGTGTTGACACTTGTCATAACAGTTTTAGATCCTGAACATGATCATCTCAAAGTTTGCCTGACAGTTAGGTCTTCCTCACATTGTCATAGAGTATCAGGTCTCTACCACTTGAAATAGATTGGATTGGATTAGATTATTGGCACCGTCTCTTGTGCTGGTAGTCCATTATCTTCACAGTCCGTACAACTGGCCATCAGTGAACATGAAGTGGCCTTATCCTGCCCATTTACCTTTCTGGAAATCAGCCACTCTCTCTGCCTAGAACAGGGAATGGATTTTCCTCACCTTTCTTCAAAAGCTCTGAAGTTTTCTGTGATCTTTCCAATTGTACGGTATGATAAGCTTTTGCTGCCACTGAAGGGTAGAAGTCATTATGAATAGTGCCAACAAAACAGAAACATAACAATGAAAACGATATTTTAATTCAGAATAGGTATTTGAAAAGTTCACCTTTTCTAGCACAAATGGGGAAAAGAAAAAAAGGAAGGGAAAAAAAAAAAAAGCAGTCCTAAAACATCAAAACTGTGGCCAAAGAATTAGAAGAAACACTATTTTTCCAAAGCTGCAATGTTTTCCATTCATCTGGCTGGGCCAGCAGAGCACTGGAGACCTGGATGCACTGTACTCATGGCTGGTTCCCCTAAATGACCTGCAGGGAGATCTTCTTCTCTCTATCCCTCTGTTTCTCCTTTCAATCTCTGTTTTGTCTGTTTGTATCACTAGCTCTCAAATCGCCACTGATATATGCACGTGCAGCACCCAGCACAACCTTGTTTCAGGCTCCAGCGGGACCTTTAGGCATTACCATCCTGTAAACAAATAACAATGATAGTGAGTGTAATTACAATCGTCAAACTATTCCAGCTCCACATCATTAGCCATGCCCTGAGCTAAATAACATTTTAATCAGTTTGATATGTCATCTGTGGCTTTCTTCACTGTCACTTGCAATCCAGCAAACTCCTTCCTTCACGTTTCTAGATTAGACAGAGGGTTCTCAACTGCAGACATCCAATTCCCTGTTCAGGAAGCAGCGAGACCTTTCCTCTTCTCACAGATTTAAGATGATAGCCAAGCATCATGAGACACAGTGCGTATGTCTCCTAGGCCCATCCCATGAGAGCAGGACATTTACCACACATGAGAAGAAGACTTAATGCAGTGGCAAAGCAAAATACTCGGTGTCAAAGCCATGTCTAGATGATCATTAAAGACAGATCAAAATTACCCAATACAGGAGGAAAATCTATCGTTTGTAGAAGATTATGTTCTCTGATTATTAGTTTCAAAATTAGTTTTTCCTTTGGATTTCCTCTGAACTTAAACTTAGTTTGGAATGCCTTTGGTTTTGAATATTTCTGAAATCGTATTACTTCTCCTAAGTAAGTTGCTAGTCTGTTCTGTTTACGTGAAATTCGAATAATATTGTGAAGTATCTGCCATCAGTTTTACTGTGTGCCAGGCTGAGTTCCCTGATGAATTTCAAATTTCAGATATGAAACAGTAAAGGTTAAAAAAAAAAACATGTTACAAAGGGTACTTCATGCAGTAGCATAAACTTCTGTTTTCTCAAAACTTGTATCAGTTCATCTCACCAGGACCAGCAGGGGAAGCACACTCTGCCTAGGCACTGGCAAAGGGACACAGTGAGAGTGTAGGGTCTCTTGCTGGGGCCATTCAAAATTTGACTGTACAAGCCCCTGAGCAATATGACAGGGCTTTAAAAATGGCCCTGCTTGAAGTACGCGGGTGATCTGGAGACCTCTAAGGTGCTTTCCAACAAAAGCTTTTCTATAATTGTATGAAATCACCTGCAATAGATTAACCCTGGTCATTATTCCTATCACAGGAAATAACTGTGACACCTGGGTAACAGGTGAGCTTACTGCGACACCAGGGAGAGCCTTCCTGTACTTAAAGGCAACCTGTAGGAAAGCTGGGGAGGGAGTCTTTATCAGGGCCTGGAGTGACAGGACAAGGAGTAACCGCTTTAAACTGAAAAGTAGCACCCAGAAAGAACGGAGTCACGCAACAGGATTCATTTCCAAAACCACCTCATAGACACCTGGGCCAAAGAGCAGGGCCTTGAGCGGGTATATCACAATGGCAGAGTTCATTTCCTTCCCACTAGCTGGCACGTGCCGTTTTTTGGGATTTCGGGGCTACAGTGAGCTGCTAAGAGGGATGTCTTAGCTCTTGCAGGGCAGTGCTTCCACTAAGGCCAGGACTTTTCTGCATCTTCTACTGCCCTGCAAGCGAGGATGCTTGGGGCACACAGGAAGCTGGGAGCGGACACAGCTGCAGGGATTCCATAAGGCACAAGCAAATGCAGCCTTGGCTTGGTGACACTTTCTCTTGATTACTGCTCAACACAAATTACCTCGAGCAAGTCTACTGTGAGGACTAAAGGAAAGAGACGTATGGATGCTGCTAAGCTCTTCTAGCTTGTACCAGGTAGGAAAGATACCTCTGTAGCAGGCGTGAAGAGGATAGCACTAATTAATTAGATGAGAAGCGGAGGAAAGGCACTTAGAGGTAGTGAAAAGCAGTTAATGTGATGTTCCGGGGAAGCTTCAGTCTGCTTAAGGAGTAGCAAGAACAAGCCTAAAGTCATAGCCAAATACAAGAAAGAGAGGAGGACACGCAGCATGAGAAACTCCCGAGAGAAAGGAGCTCTGTTTTGGGTAAAAATCAGTCCCTTTTTCTATCATGGAGACATCCAAGGGCGTAGGACACGTGCACTTCAGGGAACCAAGAGATGCTGTGCATTTCTCTCATCCCCCTGACACAGCCACTAGGTGACGATGCTTCCAATTCTCTCTAAAGAAACCTTGCTTTCTCAGGCCCAGGTGTCCAGCTGCACACCAAGGACGTCCCTGGCTCCCAGGCACAGTTCCCAGGCCCAAGGCCGAGCTCCCCTCCGAACCCCCATTCCAGCAGACCTTGCTCCTGGCATTGTGGAGCAGCCATTTCATGTCAGCCTTTTCTCCTGGCAGTCAGCTTAGCGCCGTAACCTCTGCCATCGGGGCGCCCGAGAGCCGTGTGAGGTCAGCAGAGAGTCACTGTCAGCCTTTGACCTCACAAAGGTGGGTGGCCATAAGTGCCCTGAGCGTCCAGCTCGCATTGAGTACTGCTGGTGGCACTCGAGGCGTGGAGGTCTGCATGGTGCAATGGGAGACGCCGATGTCCTGCTGCTGGAACAAGAGGCGCTGATGTGCTGCTGGTGCAGGAGGAGACGTGAAGGTGCTGCTGCTTAGAGGTGCTGAGGGGCGGGCAGCCTCAGCGGGCAGCTGAATCAGAGGGCAGGGAAGCCAAGCAGCTTCCTTCTCTGGGGAAGGGGGCACAGAGAAAGTGATTGGAAATGGGGTACAAGCCCTCAGCCTCTAAAAGCAATCCCTCAGATGTTTAGGCATAGTAAAGTTAGGTATATCTGTTTGACTCTAGACCCCAACATGTTTGTTAGTGTTCTGGTTTGTCCACTGCTTTCTTGTGGGGGATTTGAGTTGGCCATTACTCTTTAGGTGAATGCTGACTTCATATCTATGGTGCACTTTATTCTTAAAATGGGAAGTTTCTACCAATTTCCCGTCCAAACTTGCTCATAAGCCAACTGCAGTCATCATTTCAGATGTGTCTCCCAACTTACACATTTCCTATTTCTCCTTGATATTTACTCAAGAAATTCATTTACGTAGAGACAACATATTCTTCTCTCAACTGGCATCTGGCTGGGCAGAATGATGTCCTTTCATTCCCTTCCAGGCAATAGGCAACTTGTTCCTTCTGTCTTGTGAACTCTTCCTCCTAAGTTCAATGTGAATACAAGTGGCAGAACTGTGCCTCATGTCTCAAATGAGTGTCAGGGCTGCCTTGTCCAGTGTATTCATACTGGAGGGAAAAAAAAATGAATAGCCATACACACTATATAACCACTAAACTTTTTCAGTCCTCCTTGTGCTAACAGTGCATGAACGTGAGGTTTTGTTGTCATTTTTGTTTGTTTGTTTGTTTGCTTGCTTTAAACTCCTGACTGCCATATAGCAAACATGACAAAAAAACACCCTTTTTTGAGAATCTCTGAGAATGGCTCTGCTTTGTATTATCACCTGTCACTTCACCTGAACCATTTCAATCACAAGCGATATCCTTCTGTCAGGCTTGGTAGTACTTCCCAACCTTATGTCCCCTGCAAATCTCAAAGCTCATGTGTAATTTTTAATCTTCAGCCACCATGTCCATACCGAACATATCTAACTTTGAAGTCAGCTCTGCCCTGAATAGGAGGTTGGGTTTTCAGAGGTCCCTTCCAGCCTACATTTCTCCATGAGTCTTTGCCTCCTTAGCAGCTGCAGTTTCAGAACTGTCTCTGAGAATTACCATAGGTAACGACTCCTTTGCTGGTAAGTCCCTCTTCAGTGTGAACAATTGTAAATTCCCTTTATTCACTTGCAGCCCCAAAGCCCAAATCCGTAGATAATGTATCAGAAGCTCACAGAAAGTGAAATAGATGTAATTCATCCCCTGTGTAGGGAAGAACTGGTCCTAGAAAGGAAAGCTATTAAATTATCTGGAAACAATTTAGCTCTGATAAATTATTTTGTAAATTACACATTACCCCCTCCTTCCCTGGTCTTAGCTGTTCTTGCTCCAAAACTTTGCATGGTGTTGATGTCAAACTAGCAGGCCCACACTTGTCTGGATGACTCTTTACCCTCTTCTGGACAGAGGTGTATTTGTTACTCTCCCATTCTGGGGACTATCCCTGATTTGCACAATTGTTATGCATTTTTCCTACTTGACTTGTTGTTCTGTGTGCCAATGCTGTTAATAGGCTAGGTAGATATCAGCTTTTCATTTTTCACTTGAATCGCTATAGATTGTTATTTCACCTCAGATGATGTTGCGCCTAGTGCCCTACCCTCCTTTTCAATGGGAGTCCTGTCACTGCCCTTAATATCACATTGTTGTTGCTGTTAGATGCAGGAAATAAGATTTGCAGCATTTGAGACATCAGTAACTTTCGATCTATTTTTACCTCAAGCGTGCAACTGTCCTAATTTGTTCTCTTTGTTCCCCCTGGTTTCTGTGGCTTAAGTACCACTTACTATTATTGTTTAATTTCCTATGTGAAGGAAGTTTTCGGTCATTCTTACTTTATTTCTGCAGTTTTTAACCTCTGAAACATGCCTTTTCTCATCGCTTTTTTCCTCTTTGAATTTTGAATTTTAACTATGCCTTCTCTGCACTCAAGTCCCAGAGCTGCTTAGTCAGACTCAATTATTCATTTCCTTAGATTTCAAAGTTTGCATTTCTAAGCCTCAAAACCTTCATTCTAAACCTGGTTTTGTCTGTCGTGAAATGTAAAATGAGAAAAGTCAGCTCATGATCACACTTTATTCAAATTTTACTACATTTAAACCCATACAGGAGCCAAGTCTAAAATGGTCTTATATTTTTTCACTTTTGGGAAGAAATCCATCACATAGTACACCTCTGTGAACATAAGTGGTAATTATCTTTCAATCTTTTGCTGGGAAGTTAAAGTCTCCCATAATTCCCATTATTGTTTACGTGTCTGATAACTGTACAGAGATAATTCACTATTAGACTGGAGCTAAGAGCAAAGAGCAGGCTAGCAAGGCTGTCTATCTTTAGCAGTGATTTGCACAAAACCACTCTTCTGCTGACCCATAACATTTAATTTCTCCATCCTCTGCTTCTTGCTAACACAAAGCACCATCTTATTCCATCCATTTGCCTTGGTTTCCAGCCTTCCTGAGATTTATCAGTACTTGTATGACATTCATGCCTTTGTTTCACCCTTCCTGTGTTGACACTTGTCATAACAGTTTTAGATCCTGAACATGATCATCTCAAAGTTTGCCTGACAGTTAGGTCTTCCTCACATTGTCATAGAGTATCAGGTCTCTACCACTTGAAATAGATTGGATTGGATTAGATTATTGGCACCGTCTCTTGTGCTGGTAGTCCATTATCTTCACAGTCCGTACAACTGGCCATCAGTGAACATGAAGTGGCCTTATCCTGCCCATTTACCTTTCTGGAAATCAGCCACTCTCTCTGCCTAGAACAGGGAATGGATTTTCCTCACCTTTCTTCAAAAGCTCTGAAGTTTTCTGTGATCTTTCCAATTGTACGGTATGATAAGCTTTTGCTGCCACTGAAGGGTAGAAGTCATTATGAATAGTGCCAACAAAACAGAAACATAACAATGAAAACGATATTTTAATTCAGAATAGGTATTTGAAAAGTTCACCTTTTCTAGCACAAATGGGGAAAAGAAAAAAAGGAAGGAAAAAAAAAAAAAAAAGCAGTCCTAAAACATCAAAAGTGTGGCCAAAGAATTAGAAGAAACACTATTTTTCCAAAGCTGCAATGTTTTCCATTCATCTGGCTGGGCCAGCAGAGCACTGGAGACCTGGATGCACTGTACTCATGGCTGGTTCCCCTAAATGACCTGCAGGGAGATCTTCTTCTCTCTATCCCTCTGTTTCTCCTTTCAATCTCTGTTTTGTCTGTTTGTATCACTAGCTCTCAAATCGCCACTGATATATGCACGTGCAGCACCCAGCACAACCTTGTTTCAGGCTCCAGCGGGACCTTTAGGCATTACCATCCTGTAAACAAATAACAATGATAGTGAGTGTAATTACAATCGTCAAACTATTCCAGCTCCACATCATTAGCCATGCCCTGAGCTAAATAACATTTTAATCAGTTTGATATGTCATCTGTGGCTTTCTTCACTGTCACTTGCAATCCAGCAAACTCCTTCCTTCACGTTTCTAGATTAGACAGAGGGTTCTCAACTGCAGACATCCAATTCCCTGTTCAGGAAGCAGCGAGACCTTTCCTCTTCTCACAGATTTAAGATGATAGCCAAGCATCATGAGACACAGTGCGTATGTCTCCTAGGCCCATCCCATGAGAGCAGGACATTTACCACACATGAGAAGAAGACTTAATGCAGTGGCAAAGCAAAATACTCGGTGTCAAAGCCATGTCTAGATGATCATTAAAGACAGATCAAAATTACCCAATACAGGAGGAAAATCTATCGTTTGTAGAAGATTATGTTCTCTGATTATTAGTTTCAAAATTAGTTTTTCCTTTGGATTTCCTCTGAACTTAAACTTAGTTTGGAATGCCTTTGGTTTTGAATATTTCTGAAATCGTATTACTTCTCCTAAGTAAGTTGCTAGTCTGTTCTGTTTACGTGAAATTCGAATAATATTGTGAAGTATCTGCCATCAGTTTTACTGTGTGCCAGGCTGAGTTCCCTGATGAATTTCAAATTTCAGATATGAAACAGTAAAGGTTAAAAAAAAAAACATGTTACAAAGGGTACTTCATGCAGTAGCATAAACTTCTGTTTTCTCAAAACTTGTATCAGTTCATCTCACCAGGACCAGCAGGGGAAGCACACTCTGCCTAGGCACTGGCAAAGGGACACAGTGAGAGTGTAGGGTCTCTTGCTGGGGCCATTCAAAATTTGACTGTACAAGCCCCTGAGCAATATGACAGGGCTTTAAAAATGGCCCTGCTTGAAGTACGCGGGTGATCTGGAGACCTCTAAGGTGCTTTCCAACAAAAGCTTTTCTATAATTGTATGAAATCACCTGCAATAGATTAACCCTGGTCATTATTCCTATCACAGGAAATAACTGTGACACCTGGGTAACAGGTGAGCTTACTGCGACACCAGGGAGAGCCTTCCTGTACTTAAAGGCAACCTGTAGGAAAGCTGGGGAGGGAGTCTTTATCAGGGCCTGGAGTGACAGGACAAGGAGTAACCGCTTTAAACTGAAAAGTAGCACCCAGAAAGAACGGAGTCACGCAACAGGATTCATTTCCAAAACCACCTCATAGACACCTGGGCCAAAGAGCAGGGCCTTGAGCGGGTATATCACAATGACAGAGTTCATTTCCTTCCCAGTAGCTGGCACGTGCCGTTTTTTGGGATTTCGGGGCTACAGTGAGCTGCTAAGAGGGATGTCTTAGCTCTTGCAGGGCAGTGCTTCCACTAAGGCCAGGACTTTTCTGCATCTTCTACTGCCCTGCAAGCGAGGATGCTTGGGGCACACAGGAAGCTGGGAGCGGACACAGCTGCAGGGATTCCATAAGGCACAAGCAAATGCAGCCTTGGCTTGGTGACACTTTCTCTTGATTACTGCTCAACACAAATTACCTCGAGCAAGTCTACTGTGAGGACTAAAGGAAAGAGACGTATGGATGCTGCTAAGCTCTTCTAGCTTGTACCAGGTAGGAAAGATACCTCTGTAGCAGGCGTGAAGAGGATAGCACTAATTAATTAGATGAGAAGCGGAGGAAAGGCACTTAGAGGTAGTGAAAAGCAGTTAATGTGATGTTCCGGGGAAGCTTCAGTCTGCTTAAGGAGTAGCAAGAACAAGCCTAAAGTCATAGCCAAATACAAGAAAGAGAGGAGGACACGCAGCATGAGAAGCTCCCGAGAGAAAGGAGCTCTGTTTTGGGTAAAAATCAGTCCCTTTTTCTATCATGGAGACATCCAAGGGCGTAGGACACGTGCACTTCAGGGAACCAAGAGATGCTGTGCATTTCTCTCGTCCCCCTGACACAGCCACTAGGTGACGATGCTTCCAATTCTCTCTAAAGAAACCTTGCTTTCTCAGGCCCAGGTGTCCAGCTGCACACCAAGGACGTCCCTGGCTCCCAGGCACAGTTCCCAGGCCCAAGGCCGAGCTCCCCTCCGAACCCCCATTCCAGCAGACCTTGCTCCTGGCATTGTGGAGCAGCCATTTCATGTCAGCCTTTTCTCCTGGCAGTCAGCTTAGCGCCGTAACCTCTGCCATCGGGGCGCCCGAGAGCCGTGTGAGGTCAGCAGAGAGTCACTGTCAGCCTTTGACCTCACAAAGGTGGGTGGCCGTAAGTGCCCTGAGCGTCCAGCTCGCATTGAGTACTGCTGGTGGCACTCGAGGCGTGGAGGTCTGCATGGTGCAATGGGAGACGCCGATGTCCTGCTGCTGGAACAAGAGGCGCTGATGTGCTGCTGGTGCAGGAGGAGACGTGAAGGTGCTGCTGCTTAGAGGTGCTGAGGGGCGGGCAGCCTCAGCGGGCAGCTGAATCAGAGGGCAGGGAAGCCAAGCAGCTTCCTTCTCTGGGGAAGGGGGCACAGAGAAAGTGATTGGAAATGGGGTACAAGCCCTCAGCCTCTAAAAGCAATCCCTCAGATGTTTAGGCATAGTAAAGTTAGGTATATCTATTTGACTCTAGACCCCAACATGTTTGTTAGTGTTCTGGTTTGTCCACTGCTTTCTTGTGGGGGATTTGAGTTGGCCATTACTCTTTAGGTGAATGCTGACTTCATATCTATGGTGCACTTTATTCTTAAAATGGGAAGTTTCTACCAATTTCCCGTCCAAACTTGCTCATAAGCCAACTGCAGTCATCATTTCAGATGTGTCTCCCAACTTACACATTTCCTATTTCTCCTTGATATTTACTCAAGAAATTCATTTACGTAGAGACAACATATTCTTCTCTCAACTGGCATCTGGCCGGGCAGAATGATGTCCTTTCATTCCCTTCCAGGCAATAGGCAACTTGTTCCTTCTGTCTTGTGAACTCTTCCTCCTAAGTTCAATGTGAATACAGGTGGCAGAACTGTGCCTCATGTCTCAAATGAGTGTCAGGGCTGCCTTGTCCAGTGTATTCATACTGGAGGGAAAAAAAAATGAATAGCCATACACACTATATAACCACTAAACTTTTTCAGTCCTCCTTGTGCTAACAGTGCATGAACGTGAGGTTTTGTTGTCATTTTTGTTTGTTTGTTTGCTTGCTTGCTTTAAACTCCTGACTGCCATATAGCAAACATGACAAAAAAACACCCTTTTTTGAGAAGCTCTGAGAATGGCTCTGCTTTGTATTATCACCTGTCACTTCACCTGAACCATTTCAATCACAAGCGATATCCTTCTGTCAGGCTTGGTAGTACTTCCCAACCTTATGTCCCCTGCAAATCTCAAAGCTCATGTGTAATTTTTAATCTTCAGCCACCATGTCCATACCGAACATATCTAACTTTGAAGTCAGCTCTGCCCTGAATAGGAGGTTGGGTTTTCAGAGGTCCCTTCCAGCCTACATTTCTCCATGAGTCTTTGCCTCCTTAGCAGCTGCAGTTTCAGAACTGTCTCTGAGAATTACCATAGGTAACGACTCCTTTGCTGGTAAGTCCCTCTTCAGTGTGAACAATTGTAAATTCCCTTTATTCACTTGCAGCCCCAAAGCCCAAATCCGTAGATAATGTATCAGAAGCTCACAGAAAGTGAAATAGATGTAATTCATCCCCTGTGTAGGGAAGAACTGGTCCTAGAAAGGAAAGCTATTAAATTATCTGGAAACAATTTAGCTCTGATAAATTATTTTGTAAATTACACATTACCCCCTCCTTCCCTGGTCTTAGCTGTTCTTGCTCCAAAACTTTGCATGGTGTTGATGTCAAACTAACAGGCCCACACTTGTCTGGATGACTCTTTACCCTCTTCTGGACAGAGGTGTATTTGTTACTCTCCCATTCTGGGGACTATCCCTGGTTTGCACAATTGTTATGCATTTTTCCTACTTGACTTGTTGTTCTGTGTGCCAATGCTGTTAATAGGCTAGGTAGATATCAGCTTTTCATTTTTCACTTGAATCGCTATAGATTGTTATTTCACCTCAGATGATGTTGCGCCTAGTGCCCTACCCTCCTTTTCAATGGGAGTCCTGTCACTGCCCTTAATATCACATTGTTGTTGCTGTTAGATGCAGGAAATAAGATTTGCAGCATTTGAGACATCAGTAACTTTTGATCTATTTTTGCCTCAAGCGTGCAACTGTCCTAATTTGTTCTCTTTGTTCCCCCTGGTTTCTGTGGCTTAAGTACCACTTACTATTATTGTTTAATTTCCTATGTGAAGGAGGTTTTTGGTCATTCTTACTTTATTTCTGCAGTTTTTAACCTCTGAAACATGCCTTTTCTCATCGCTTTTTTCCTCTTTGAATTTTGAATTTTAACTATGCCTTCTCTGCACTCAAGTCCCAGAGCTGCTTAGTCAGACTCAATTATTCATTTCCTTAGATTTCAAAGTTTGCATTTCTAAGCCTCAAAACCTTCATTCTAAACCTGGTTTTGTCTGTCATGAAATGTAAAATGAGAAAAGTCAGCTCATGATCACACTTTATTCAAATTTTACTACATTTAAACCCATACAGGAGCCAAGTCTAAAATGGTCTTATATTTTTTCACTTTTGGGAAGAAATCCATCACATAGTATACCTCTGTGAACATAAGTGGTAATTATCTTTCAATCTTTTGCTGGGAAGTTAAAGTCTCCCATAATTCCCATTATTGTTTACGTGTCTGATAACTGTACAGAGATAATTCACTATTAGACTGGAGCTAAGAGCAAAGAGCAGGCTAGCAAGGCTGTCTATCTTTAGCAGTGATTTGCACAAAACCACTCTTTTGCTGACCCATAACATTTAATTTCTCCATCCTCTGCTTCTTGCTAACACAAAGCACCATCTTATTCCATCCATTTGCCTTGGTTTCCAGCCTTCCTGAGATTTATCAGTACTTGTATGACATTCATGCCTTTGTTTCACCCTTCCTGTGTTGACACTTGTCATAACAGTTTTAGATCCTGAACATGATCATCTCAAAGTTTGCCTGACAGTTAGGTCTTCCTCACATTGTCATAGAGTATCAGGTCTCTACCACTTGAAATAGATTGGATTGGATTAGATTATTGGCACCGTCTCTTGTGCTGGTAGTCCATTATCTTCACAGTCCGTACAACTGGCCATCAGTGAACATGAAGTGGCCTTATCCTGCCCATTTACCTTTCTGGAAATCAGCCACTCTCTCTGCCTAGAACAGGGAATGGATTTTCCTCACCTTTCTTCAAAAGCTCTGAAGTTTTCTGTGATCTTTCCAATTGTACGGTATGATAAGCTTTTGCTGCCACTGAAGGGTAGAAGTCATTATGAATAGTGCCAACAAAACAGAAACATAACAATGAAAACGATATTTTAATTCAGAATAGGTATTTGAAAAGTTCACCTTTTCTAGCACAAATGGGGAAAAGAAAAAAAGGAAGGAAAAAAAAAAAAAAAAAGCAGTCCTAAAACATCAAAACTGTGGCCAAAGAATTAGAAGAAACACTATTTTTCCAAAGCTGCAATGTTTTCCATTCATCTGGCTGGGCCAGCAGAGCACTGGAGACCTGGATGCACTGTACTCATGGCTGGTTCCCCTAAATGACCTGCAGGGAGATCTTCTTCTCTCTATCCCTCTGTTTCTCCTTTCAATCTCTGTTTTGTCTGTTTGTATCACTAGCTCTCAAATCGCCACTGATATATGCACGTGCAGCACCCAGCACAACCTTGTTTCAGGCTCCAGCGGGACCTTTAGGCATTACCATCCTGTAAACAAATAACAATGATAGTGAGTGTAATTACAATCGTCAAACTATTCCAGCTCCACATCATTAGCCATGCCCTGAGCTAAATAACATTTTAATCAGTTTGATATGTCATCTGTGGCTTTCTTCACTGTCACTTGCAATCCAGCAAACTCCTTCCTTCACGTTTCTAGATTAGACAGAGGGTTCTCAACTGCAGACATCCAATTCCCTGTTCAGGAAGCAGCGAGACCTTTCCTCTTCTCACAGATTTAAGATGATAGCCAAGCATCATGAGACACAGTGCGTATGTCTCCTAGGCCCATCCCATGAGAGCAGGACATTTACCACACATGAGAAGAAGACTTAATGCAGTGGCAAAGCAAAATACTCAGTGTCAAAGCCATGTCTAGATGATCATTAAAGACAGATCAAAATTACCCAATACAGGAGGAAAATCTATCGTTTGTAGAAGATTATGTTCTCTGATTATTAGTTTCAAAATTAGTTTTTCCTTTGGATTTCCTCTGAACTTAAACTTAGTTTGGAATGCCTTTGGTTTTGAATATTTCTGAAATCGTATTACTTCTCCTAAGTAAGTTGCTAGTCTGTTCTATTTACGTGAAATTCGAATAATATTGTGAAGTATCTGCCATCAGTTTTACTGTGTGCCAGGCTGAGTTCCCTGATGAATTTCAAATTTCAGATATGAAACAGTAAAGGTTAAAAAAAAAAATGTTACAAAGGGTACTTCATGCAGTAGCATAAACTTCTGTTTTCTCAAAACTTGTATCAGTTCATCTCACCAGGACCAGCAGGGGAAGCACACTCTGCCTAGGCACTGGCAAAGGGACACAGTGAGACTGTAGGGTCTCTTGCTGGGGCCATTCAAAATTTGACTGTACAAGCCCCTGAGCAATATGACAGGGCTTTAAAAATGGCCCTGCTTGAAGTACGCGGGTGATCTGGAGACCTCTAAGGTGCTTTCCAACAAAAGCTTTTCTGTAATTGTATGAAATCACCTGCAATAGATTAACCCTGGTCATTATTCCTATCACAGGAAATAACTGTGACACCTGGGTAACAGGTGAGCTTACTGCGACACCAGGGAGAGCCTTCCTGTACTTAAAGGCAACCTGTAGGAAAGCTGGGGAGGGAGTCTTTATCAGGGCCTGGAGTGACAGGACAAGGAGTAACCGCTTTAAACTGAAAAGTAGCACCCAGAAAGAACGGAGTCACGCAACAGGATTCATTTCCAAAACCACCTCATAGACACCTGGGCCAAAGAGCAGGGCCTTGAGCGGGTATATCACAATGACAGAGTTCATTTCCTTCCCAGTAGCTGGCACGTGCCGTTTTTTGGGATTTCGGGGCTACAGTGAGCTGCTAAGAGGGATGTCTTAGCTCTTGCAGGGCAGTGCTTCCACTAAGGCCAGGACTTTTCTGCATCTTCTACTGCCCTGCAAGCGAGGATGCTTGGGGCACACAGGAAGCTGGGAGGGGACACAGCTGCAGGGATTCCATAAGACACAAGCAAATGCAGCCTTGGCTTGGTGACACTTTCTCTTGATTACTGCTCAACACAAATTACCTCGAGCAAGTCTACTGTGAGGACTAAAGGAAAGAGACGTATGGATGCTGCTAAGCTCTTCTAGCTTGTACCAGGTAGGAAAGATACCTCTGTAGCAGGCGTGAAGAGGATAGCACTAATTAATTAGATGAGAAGCGGAGGAAAGGCACTTAGAGGTAGTGAAAAGCAGTTAATGTGATGTTCCGGGGAAGCTTCAGTCTGCTTAAGGAGTAGCAAGAACAAGCCTAAAGTCATAGCCAAATACAAGAAAGAGAGGAGGACACGCAGCATGAGAAGCTCCCGAGAGAAAGGAGCTCTGTTTTGGGTAAAAATCAGTCCCTTTTTCTATCATGGAGACATCCAAGGGCGTAGGACACGTGCACTTCAGGGAACCAAGAGATGCTGTGCATTTCTCTCGTCCCCCTGACACAGCCACTAGGTGACGATGCTTCCAATTCTCTCTAAAGAAACCTTGCTTTCTCAGGCCCAGGTGTCCAGCTGCACACCAAGGACGTCCCTGGCTCCCAGGCACAGTTCCCAGGCCCAAGGCCGAGCTCCCCTCCCAACCCCCATTCCAGCAGACCTTGCTCCTGGCATTGTGGAGCAGCCATTTCATGTCAGCCTTTTCTCCTGGCAGTCAGCTTAGCGCCGTAACCTCTGCCATCGGGGCGCCCGAGAGCCGTGTGAGGTCAGCAGAGAGTCACTGTCAGCCTTTGACCTCACAAAGGTGGGTGGCCATAAGTGCCCTGAGCGTCCAGCTCGCATTGAGTACTGCTGGTGGCACTCGAGGCGTGGAGGTCTGCATGGTGCAATGGGAGACGCCGATGTCCTGCTGCTGGAACAAGAGGCGCTGATGTGCTGCTGGTGCAGGAGGAGACGTGAAGGTGCTGCTGCTTAGAGGTGCTGAGGGGCGGGCAGCCTCAGCGGGCAGCTGAATCAGAGGGCAGGGAAGCCAAGCAGCTTCCTTCTCTGGGGAAGGGGGCACAGAGAAAGTGATTGGAAATGGGGTACAAGCCCTCAGCCTCTAAAAGCAATCCCTCAGATGTTTAGGCATAGTAAAGTTAGGTATATCTATTTGACTCTAGACCCCAACATGTTTGTTAGTGTTCTGGTTTGTCCACTGCTTTCTTGTGGGGGATTTGAGTTGGCCATTACTCTTTAGGTGAATGCTGACTTCATATCTATGGTGCACTTTATTCTTAAAATGGGAAGTTTCTACCAATTTCCCGTCCAAACTTGCTCATAAGCCAACTGCAGTCATCATTTCAGATGTGTCTCCCAACTTACACATTTCCTATTTCTCCTTGATATTTACTCAAGAAATTCATTTACGTAGAGACAACATATTCTTCTCTCAACTGGCATCTGGCCGGGCAGAATGATGTCCTTTCATTCCCTTCCAGGCAATAGGCAACTTGTTCCTTCTGTCTTGTGAACTCTTCCTCCTAAGTTCAATGTGAATACAAGTGGCAGAACTGTGCCTCATGTCTCAAATGAGTGTCAGGGCTGCCTTGTCCAGTGTATTCATACTGGAGGGAAAAAAAAATGAATAGCCATACACACTATATAACCACTAAACTTTTTCAGTCCTCCTTGTGCTAACAGTGCATGAACGTGAGGTTTTGTTGTCATTTTTGTTTGTTTGCTTGCTTTAAACTCCTGACTGCCATATAGCAAACATGACAAAAAAACACCCTTTTTTGAGAATCTCTGAGAATGGCTCTGCTTTGTATTATCACCTGTCACTTCACCTGAACCATTTCAATCACAAGCGATATCCTTCTGTCAGGCTTGGTAGTACTTCCCAACCTTATGTCCCCTGCAAATCTCAAAGCTCATGTGTAATTTTTAATCTTCAGCCACCATGTCCATACCGAACATATCTAACTTTGAAGTCAGCTCTGCCCTGAATAGGAGGTTGGGTTTTCAGAGGTCCCTTCCAGCCTACATTTCTCCATGAGTCTTTGCCTCCTTAGCAGCTGCAGTTTCAGAACTGTCTCTGAGAATTACCATAGGTAACGACTCCTTTGCTGCTAAGTCCCTCTTCAGTGTGAACAATTGTAAATTCCCTTTATTCACTTGCAGCCCCAAAGCCCAAATCCGTAGATAATGTATCAGAAGCTCACAGAAAGTGAAATAGATGTAATTCATCCCCTGTGTAGGGAAGAACTGGTCCTAGAAAGGAAAGCTATTAAATTATCTGGAAACAATTTAGCTCTGATAAATTATTTTGTAAATTACACATTACCCCCTCCTTCCCTGGTCTTAGCTGTTCTTGCTCCAAAACTTTGCATGGTGTTGATGTCAAACTAACAGGCCCACACTTGTCTGGATGACTCTTTACCCTCTTCTGGACAGAGGTGTATTTGTTACTCTCCCATTCTGGGGACTATCCCTGATTTGCACAATTGTTATGCATTTTTCCTACTTGACTTGTTGTTCTGTGTGCCAATGCTGTTAATAGGCTAGGTAGATATCAGCTTTTCATTTTTCACTTGAATCGCTATAGATTGTTATTTCACCTCAGATGATGTTGCGCCTAGTGCCCTACCCTCCTTTTCAATGGGAGTCCTGTCACTGCCCTTAATATCACATTGTTGTTGCTGTTAGATGCAGGAAATAAGATTTGCAGCATTTGAGACATCAGTAACTTTTGATCTATTTTTGCCTCAAGCGTGCAACTGTCCTAATTTGTTCTCTTTGTTCCCCCTGGTTTCTGTGGCTTAAGTACCACTTACTATTATTGTTTAATTTCCTATGTGAAGGAGGTTTTTGGTCATTCTTACTTTATTTCTGCAGTTTTTAACCTCTGAAACATGCCTTTTCTCATCGCTTTTTTCCTCTTTGAATTTTGAATTTTAACTATGCCTTCTCTGCACTCAAGTCCCAGAGCTGCTTAGTCAGACTCAATTATTCATTTCCTTAGATTTCAAAGTTTGCATTTCTAAGCCTCAAAACCTTCATTCTAAACCTGGTTTTGTCTGTCGTGAAATGTAAAATGAGAAAAGTCAGCTCATGATCACACTTTATTCAAATTTTACTACATTTAAACCCATACAGGAGCCAAGTCTAAAATGGTCTTATATTTTTTCACTTTTGGGAAGAAATCCATCACATAGTATACCTCTATGAACATAAGTGGTAATTATCTTTCAATCTTTTGCTGGGAAGTTAAAGTCTCCCATAATTCCCATTATTGTTTACGTGTCTGATAACTGTACAGAGAGAATTCACTATTAGACTGGAGCTAAGAGCAAAGAGCAGGCTAGCAAGGCTGTCTATCTTTAGCAGTGATTTGCACAAAACCACTCTTTTGCTGACCCATAACATTTAATTTCTCCATCCTCTGCTTCTTGCTAACACAAAGCACCATCTTATTCCATCCATTTGCCTTGGTTTCCAGCCTTCCTGAGATTTATCAGTACTTGTATGACATTCATGCCTTTGTTTCACCCTTCCTGTGTTGACACTTGTCATAACAGTTTTAGATCCTGAACATGATCATCTCAAAGTTTGCCTGACAGTTAGGTCTTCCTCACATTGTCATAGAGTATCAGGTCTCTACCACTTGAAATAGATTGGATTGGATTAGATTATTGGCACCGTCTCTTGTGCTGGTAGTCCATTATCTTCACAGTCCGTACAACTGGCCATCAGTGAACATGAAGTGGCCTTATCCTGCCCATTTACCTTTCTGGAAATCAGCCACTCTCTCTGCCTAGAACAGGGAATGGATTTTCCTCACCTTTCTTCAAAAGCTCTGAAGTTTTCTGTGATCTTTCCAATTGTACGGTATGATAAGCTTTTGCTGCCACTGAAGGGTAGAAGTCATTATGAATAGTGCCAACAAAACAGAAACATAACAATGAAAACGATATTTTAATTCAGAATAGGTATTTGAAAAGTTCACCTTTTCTAGCACAAATGGGGAAAAGAAAAAAAGGAAGGAAAAAAAAAAAAAAAAAGCAGTCCTAAAACATCAAAAGTGTGGCCAAAGAATTAGAAGAAACACTATTTTTCCAAAGCTGCAATGTTTTCCATTCATCTGGCTGGGCCAGCAGAGCACTGGAGACCTGGATGCACTGTACTCATGGCTGGTTCCCCTAAATGACCTGCAGGGAGATCTTCTTCTCTCTATCCCTCTGTTTCTCCTTTCAATCTCTGTTTTGTCTGTTTGTATCACTAGCTCTCAAATCGCCACTGATATATGCACGTGCAGCACCCAGCACAACCTTGTTTCAGGCTCCAGCGGGACCTTTAGGCATTACCATCCTGTAAACAAATAACAATGATAGTGAGTGTAATTACAATCGTCAAACTATTCCAGCTCCACATCATTAGCCATGCCCTGAGCTAAATAACATTTTAATCAGTTTGATATGTCATCTGTGGCTTTCTTCACTGTCACTTGCAATCCAGCAAACTCCTTCCTTCACGTTTCTAGATTAGACAGAGGGTTCTCAACTGCAGACATCCAATTCCCTGTTCAGGAAGCAGCGAGACCTTTCCTCTTCTCACAGATTTAAGATGATAGCCAAGCATCATGAGACACAGTGCGTATGTCTCCTAGGCCCATCCCATGAGAGCAGGACATTTACCACACATGAGAAGAAGACTTAATGCAGTGGCAAAGCAAAATACTCAGTGTCAAAGCCATGTCTAGATGATCATTAAAGACAGATCAAAATTACCCAATACAGGAGGAAAATCTATCGTTTGTAGAAGATTATGTTCTCTGATTATTAGTTTCAAAATTAGTTTTTCCTTTGGATTTCCTCTGAACTTAAACTTAGTTTGGAATGCCTTTGGTTTTGAATATTTCTGAAATCGTATTACTTCTCCTAAGTAAGTTGCTAGTCTGTTCTATTTACGTGAAATTCGAATAATATTGTGAAGTATCTGCCATCAGTTTTACTGTGTGCCAGGCTGAGTTCCCTGATGAATTTCAAATTTCAGATATGAAACAGTAAAGGTTAAAAAAAAAAATGTTACAAAGGGTACTTCATGCAGTAGCATAAACTTCTGTTTTCTCAAAACTTGTATCAGTTCATCTCACCAGGACCAGCAGGGGAAGCACACTCTGCCTAGGCACTGGCAAAGGGACACAGTGAGACTGTAGGGTCTCTTGCTGGGGCCATTCAAAATTTGACTGTACAAGCCCCTGAGCAATATGACAGGGCTTTAAAAATGGCCCTGCTTGAAGTACGCGGGTGATCTGGAGACCTCTAAGGTGCTTTCCAACAAAAGCTTTTCTGTAATTGTATGAAATCACCTGCAATAGATTAACCCTGGTCATTATTCCTATCACAGGAAATAACTGTGACACCTGGGTAACAGGTGAGCTTACTGCGACACCAGGGAGAGCCTTCCTGTACTTAAAGGCAACCTGTAGGAAAGCTGGGGAGGGAGTCTTTATCAGGGCCTGGAGTGACAGGACAAGGAGTAACCGCTTTAAACTGAAAAGTAGCACCCAGAAAGAACGGAGTCACGCAACAGGATTCATTTCCAAAACCACCTCATAGACACCTGGGCCAAAGAGCAGGGCCTTGAGCGGGTATATCACAATGACAGAGTTCATTTCCTTCCCAGTAGCTGGCACGTGCCGTTTTTTGGGATTTCGGGGCTACAGTGAGCTGCTAAGAGGGATGTCTTAGCTCTTGCAGGGCAGTGCTTCCACTAAGGCCAGGACTTTTCTGCATCTTCTACTGCCCTGCAAGCGAGGATGCTTGGGGCACACAGGAAGCTGGGAGCGGACACAGCTGCAGGGATTCCATAAGACACAAGCAAATGCAGCCTTGGCTTGGTGACACTTTCTCTTGATTACTGCTCAACACAAATTACCTCGAGCAAGTCTACTGTGAGGACTAAAGGAAAGAGACGTATGGATGCTGCTAAGCTCTTCTAGCTTGTACCAGGTAGGAAAGATACCTCTGTAGCAGGCGTGAAGAGGATAGCACTAATTAATTAGATGAGAAGCGGAGGAAAGGCACTTAGAGGTAGTGAAAAGCAGTTAATGTGATGTTCCGGGGAAGCTTCAGTCTGCTTAAGGAGTAGCAAGAACAAGCCTAAAGTCATAGCCAAATACAAGAAAGAGAGGAGGACACGCAGCATGAGAAGCTCCCGAGAGAAAGGAGCTCTGTTTTGGGTAAAAATCAGTCCCTTTTTCTATCATGGAGACATCCAAGGGCGTAGGACACGTGCACTTCAGGGAACCAAGAGATGCTGTGCATTTCTCTCGTCCCCCTGACACAGCCACTAGGTGACGATGCTTCCAATTCTCTCTAAAGAAACCTTGCTTTCTCAGGCCCAGGTGTCCAGCTGCACACCAAGGACGTCCCTGGCTCCCAGGCACAGTTCCCAGGCCCAAGGCCGAGCTCCCCTCCGAACCCCCATTCCAGCAGACCTTGCTCCTGGCATTGTGGAGCAGCCATTTCATGTCAGCCTTTTCTCCTGGCAGTCAGCTTAGCGCCGTAACCTCTGCCATCGGGGCGCCCGAGAGCCGTGTGAGGTCAGCAGAGAGTCACTGTCAGCCTTTGACCTCACAAAGGTGGGTGGCCATAAGTGCCCTGAGCGTCCAGCTCGCATTGAGTACTGCTGGTGGCACTCGAGGCGTGGAGGTCTGCATGGTGCAATGGGAGACGCCGATGTCCTGCTGCTGGAACAAGAGGCGCTGATGTGCTGCTGGTGCAGGAGGAGACGTGAAGGTGCTGCTGCTTAGAGGTGCTGAGGGGCGGGCAGCCTCAGCGGGCAGCTGAATCAGAGGGCAGGGAAGCCAAGCAGCTTCCTTCTCTGGGGAAGGGGGCACAGAGAAAGTGATTGGAAATGGGGTACAAGCCCTCAGCCTCTAAAAGCAATCCCTCAGATGTTTAGGCATAGTAAAGTTAGGTATATCTATTTGACTCTAGACCCCAACATGTTTGTTAGTGTTCTGGTTTGTCCACTGCTTTCTTGTGGGGGATTTGAGTTGGCCATTACTCTTTAGGTGAATGCTGACTTCATATCTATGGTGCACTTTATTCTTAAAATGGGAAGTTTCTACCAATTTCCCATCCAAACTTGCTCATAAGCCAACTGCAGTCATCATTTCAGATGTGTCTCCCAACTTACACATTTCCTATTTCTCCTTGATATTTACTCAAGAAATTCATTTACGTAGAGACAACATATTCTTCTCTCAACTGGCATCTGGCTGGGCAGAATGATGTCCTTTCATTCCCTTCCAGGCAATAGGCAACTTGTTCCTTCTGTCTTGTGAACTCTTCCTCCTAAGTTCAATGTGAATACAAGTGGCAGAACTGTGCCTCATGTCTCAAATGAGTGTCAGGGCTGCCTTGTCCAGTGTATTCATACTGGAGGGAAAAAAAAATGAATAGCCATACACACTATATAACCACTAAACTTTTTCAGTCCTCCTTGTGCTAACAGTGCATGAACGTGAGGTTTTGTTGTCATTTTTGTTTGTTTGTTTGTTTGCTTGCTTTAAACTCCTGACTGCCATATAGCAAACATGACCAAAAAACACCCTTTTTTGAGAATCTCTGAGAATGGCTCTGCTTTGTATTATCACCTGTCACTTCACCTGAACCATTTCAATCACAAGCGATATCCTTCTGTCAGGCTTGGTAGTACTTCCCAACCTTATGTCCCCTGCAAATCTCAAAGCTCATGTGAGCTCATGTATCCGTAGATAATGTTTCAGAAGCTCACAGAAAGTGAAATAGATGTAATTCATCCCCTGTGTAGGGAAGAACTGGTCCTAGAAAGGAAAGCTATTAAATTATCTGGAAACAATTTAGCTCTGATAAATTATTTTGTAAATTACACATTACCCCCTCCTTCCCTGGTCTTAGCTGTTCTTGCTCCAAAACTTTGCATGGTGTTGATGTCAAACTAACAGGCCCACACTTGTCTGGATGACTCTTTACCCTCTTCTGGACAGAGGTGTATTTGTTACTCTCCCATTCTGGGGACTATCCCTGATTTGCACAATTGTTATGCATTTTTCCTACTTGACTTGTTGTTCTGTGTGCCAATGCTGTTAATAGGCTAGGTAGATATCAGCTTTTCATTTTTCACTTGAATCGCTATAGATTGTTATTTCACCTCAGATGATGTTGCGCCTAGTGCCCTACCCTCCTTTTCAATGGGAGTCCTGTCACTGCCCTTAATATCACATTGTTGTTGCTGTTAGATGCAGGAAATAAGATTTGCAGCATTTGAGACATCAGTAACTTTTGATCTATTTTTGCCTCAAGTGTGCAACTGTCCTAATTTGTTCTCTTTGTTCCCCCTGGTTTCTGTGGCTTAAGTACCACTTACTATTATTGTTTAATTTCCTATGTGAAGGAGGTTTTTGGTCATTCTTACTTTATTTCTGCAGGTTTTAACCTCTGAAACATGCCTTTTCTCATCGCTTTTTTCCTCTTTGAATTTTGAATTTTAACTATGCCTTCTCTGCACTCAAGTCCCAGAGCTGCTTAGTCAGACTCAATTATTCATTTCCTTAGATTTCAAAGTTTGCATTTCTAAGCCTCAAAACCTTCATTCTAAACCTGGTTTTGTCTGTCGTGAAATGTAAAATGAGAAAAGTCAGCTCATGATCACACTTTATTCAAATTTTACTACATTTAAACCCATACAGGAGCCAAGTCTAAAATGGTCTTATATTTTTTCACTTTTGGGAAGAAATCCATCACATAGTATACCTCTATGAACATAAGTGGTAATTATCTTTCAATCTTTTGCTGGGAAGTTAAAGTCTCCCATAATTCCCATTATTGTTTACGTGTCTGATAACTGTACAGAGATAATTCACTATTAGACTGGAGCTAAGAGCAAAGAGCAGGCTAGCAAGGCTGTCTATCTTTAGCAGTGATTTGCACAAAACCACTCTTTTGCTGACCCATAACATTTAATTTCTCCATCCTCTGCTTCTTGCTAACACAAAGCACCATCTTATTCCATCCATTTGCCTTGGTTTCCAGCCTTCCTGAGATTTATCAGTACTTGTATGACATTCATGCCTTTGTTTCACCCTTCCTGTGTTGACACTTGTCATAACAGTTTTAGATCCTGAACATGATCATCTCAAAGTTTGCCTGACAGTTAGGTCTTCCTCACATTGTCATAGAGTATCAGGTCTCTACCACTTGAAATAGATTGGATTGGATTAGATTATTGGCACCGTCTCTTGTGCTGGTAGTCCATTATCTTCACAGTCCGTACAACTGGCCATCAGTGAACATGAAGTGGCCTTATCCTGCCCATTTACCTTTCTGGAAATCAGCCACTCTCTCTGCCTAGAACAGGGAATGGATTTTCCTCACCTTTCTTCAAAAGCTCTGAAGTTTTCTGTGATCTTTCCAATTGTACGGTATGATAAGCTTTTGCTGCCACTGAAGGGTAGAAGTCATTATGAATAGTGCCAACAAAACAGAAACATAACAATGAAAACGATATTTTAATTCAGAATAGGTATTTGAAAAGTTCACCTTTTCTAGCACAAATGGGGAAAAGAAAAAAAGGAAGGAAAAAAAAAAAAAAAAGCAGTCCTAAAACATCAAAACTGTGGCCAAAGAATTAGAAGAAACACTATTTTTCCAAAGCTGCAATGTTTTCCATTCATCTGGCTGGGCCAGCAGAGCACTGGAGACCTGGATGCACTGTACTCATGGCTGGTTCCCCTAAATGACCTGCAGGGAGATCTTCTTCTCTCTATCCCTCTGTTTCTCCTTTCAATCTCTGTTTTGTCTGTTTGTATCACTAGCTCTCAAATCGCCACTGATATATGCACGTGCAGCACCCAGCACAACCTTGTTTCAGGCTCCAGCGGGACCTTTAGGCATTACCATCCTGTAAACAAATAACAATGATAGTGAGTGTAATTACAATCGTCAAACTATTCCAGCTCCACATCATTAGCCATGCCCTGAGCTAAATAACATTTTAATCAGTTTGATATGTCATCTGTGGCTTTCTTCACTGTCACTTGCAATCCAGCAAACTCCTTCCTTCACGTTTCTAGATTAGACAGAGGGTTCTCAACTGCAGACATCCAATTCCCTGTTCAGGAAGCAGCGAGACCTTTCCTCTTCTCACAGATTTAAGATGATAGCCAAGCATCATGAGACACAGTGCGTATGTCTCCTAGGCCCATCCCATGAGAGCAGGACATTTACCACACATGAGAAGAAGACTTAATGCAGTGGCAAAGCAAAATACTCAGTGTCAAAGCCATGTCTAGATGATCATTAAAGACAGATCAAAATTACCCAATACAGGAGGAAAATCTATCGTTTGTAGAAGATTATGTTCTCTGATTATTAGTTTCAAAATTAGTTTTTCCTTTGGATTTCCTCTGAACTTAAACTTAGTTTGGAATGCCTTTGGTTTTGAATATTTCTGAAATCGTATTACTTCTCCTAAGTAAGTTGCTAGTCTGTTCTATTTACGTGAAATTCGAATAATATTGTGAAGTATCTGCCATCAGTTTTACTGTGTGCCAGGCTGAGTTCCCTGATGAATTTCAAATTTCAGATATGAAACAGTAAAGGTTAAAAAAAAAACATGTTACAAAGGGTACTTCATGCAGTAGCATAAACTTCTGTTTTCTCAAAACTTGTATTAGTTCATCTCACCAGGACCAGCAGGGGAAGCACACTCTGCCTAGGCACTGGCAAAGGGACACAGTGAGAGTGTAGGGTCTCTTGCTGGGGCCATTCAAAATTTGACTGTACAAGCCCCTGAGCAATATGACAGGGCTTTAAAAATGGCCCTGCTTGAAGTACGCGGGTGATCTGGAGACCTCTAAGGTGCTTTCCAACAAAAGCTTTTCTATAATTGTATGAAATCACCTGCAATAGATTAACCCTGGTCATTATTCCTATCACAGGAAATAACTGTGACACCTGGGTAACAGGTGAGCTTACTGCGACACCAGGGAGAGCCTTCCTGTACTTAAAGGCAACCTGTAGGAAAGCTGGGGAGGGAGTCTTTATCAGGGCCTGGAGTGACAGGACAAGGAGTAACCACTTTAAACTGAAAAGTAGCACCCAGAAAGAACGGAGTCACGCAACAGGATTCATTTCCAAAACCACCTCATAGACACCTGGGCCAAAGAGCAGGGCCTTGAGCGGGTATATCACAATGGCGGAGTTCATTTCCTTCCCAGTAGCTGGCACGTGCCGTTTTTTGGGATTTCGGGGCTACAGTGAGCTGCTAAGAGGGATGTCTTAGCTCTTGCAGGGCAGTGCTTCCACTAAGGCCAGGACTTTTCTGCATCTTCTACTGCCCTGCAAGCGAGGATGCTTGGGGCACACAGGAAGCTGGGAGCGGACACAGCTGCAGGGATTCCATAAGACACAAGCAAATGCAGCCTTGGCTTGGTGACACTTTCTCTTGATTACTGCTCAACACAAATTACCTCGAGCAAGTCTACTGTGAGGACTAAAGGAAAGAGACGTATGGATGCTGCTAAGCTCTTCTAGCTTGTACCAGGTAGGAAAGATACCTCTGTAGCAGGCGTGAAGAGGATAGCACTAATTAATTAGATGAGAAGCGGAGGAAAGGCACTTAGAGGTAGTGAAAAGCAGTTAATGTGATGTTCCGGGGAAGCTTCAGTCTGCTTAAGGAGTAGCAAGAACAAGCCTAAAGTCATAGCCAAATACAAGAAAGAGAGGAGGACACGCAGCATGAGAAGCTCCCGAGAGAAAGGAGCTCTGTTTTGGGTAAAAATCAGTCCCTTTTTCTATCATGGAGACATCCAAGGGCGTAGGACACGTGCACTTCAGGGAACCAAGAGATGCTGTGCATTTCTCTCGTCCCCCTGACACAGCCACTAGGTGACGATGCTTCCAATTCTCTCTAAAGAAACCTTGCTTTCTCAGGCCCAGGTGTCCAGCTGCACACCAAGGACGTCCCTGGCTCCCAGGCACAGTTCCCAGGCCCAAGGCCGAGCTCCGCTCCGAACCCCCATTCCAGCAGACCTTGCTCCTGGCATTGTGGAGCAGCCATTTCATGTCAGCCTTTTCTCCTGGCAGTCAGCTTAGCGCCGTAACCTCTGCCATCGGGGCGCCCGAGAGCCGTGTGAGGTCAGCAGAGAGTCACTGTCAGCCTTTGACCTCACAAAGGTGGGTGGCCATAAGTGCCCTGAGCGTCCAGCTCGCATTGAGTACTGCTGGTGGCACTCGAGGCGTGGAGGTCTGCATGGTGCAATGGGAGACGCCGATGTCCTGCTGCTGGAACAAGAGGCGCTGATGTGCTGCTGGTGCAGGAGGAGACGTGAAGGTGCTGCTGCTTAGAGGTGCTGAGGGGCGGGCAGCCTCAGCGGGCAGCTGAATCAGAGGGCAGGGAAGCCAAGCAGCTTCCTTCTCTGGGGAAGGGGGCACAGAGAAAGTGATTGGAAATGGGGTACAAGCCCTCAGCCTCTAAAAGCAATCCCTCAGATGTTTAGGCATAGTAAAGTTAGGTATATCTATTTGACTCTAGACCCCAACATGTTTGTTAGTGTTCTGGTTTGTCCACTGCTTTCTTGTGGGGGATTTGAGTTGGCCATTACTCTTTAGGTGAATGCTGACTTCATATCTATGGTGCACTTTATTCTTAAAATGGGAAGTTTCTACCAATTTCCCGTCCAAACTTGCTCATAAGCCAACTGCAGTCATCATTTCAGATGTGTCTCCCAACTTACACATTTCCTATTTCTCCTTGATATTTACTCAAGAAATTCATTTACGTAGAGACAACATATTCTTCTCTCAACTGGCATCTGGCCGGGCAGAATGATGTCCTTTCATTCCCTTCCAGGCAATAGGCAACTTGTTCCTTCTGTCTTGTGAACTCTTCCTCCTAAGTTCAATGTGAATACAAGTGGCAGAACTGTGCCTCATGTCTCAAATGAGTGTCAGGGCTGCCTTGTCCAGTGTATTCATACTGGAGGGAAAAAAAAATGAATAGCCATACACACTATATAACCACTAAACTTTTTCAGTCCTCCTTGTGCTAACAGTGCATGAACGTGAGGTTTTGTTGTCATTTTTGTTTGTTTGTTTGTTTGCTTGCTTTAAACTCCTGACTGCCATATAGCAAACATGACAAAAAAACACCCTTTTTTGAGAAGCTCTGAGAATGGCTCTGCTTTGTATTATCACCTGTCACTTCACCTGAACCATTTCAATCACAAGCGATATCCTTCTGTCAGGCTTGGTAGTACTTCCCAACCTTATGTCCCCTGCAAATCTCAAAGCTCATGTGTAATTTTTAATCTTCAGCCACCATGTCCATACCGAACATATCTAACTTTGAAGTCAGCTCTGCCCTGAATAGGAGGTTGGGTTTTCAGAGGTCCCTTCCAGCCTACATTTCTCCATGAGTCTTTGCCTCCTTAGCAGCTGCAGTTTCAGAACTGTCTCTGAGAGTTACCATAGGTAACGACTCCTTTGCTGGTAAGTCCCTCTTCAGTGTGAACAATTGTAAATTCCCTTTATTCACTTGCAGCCCCAAAGCCCAAATCCGTAGATAATGTATCAGAAGCTCACAGAAAGTGAAATAGATGTAATTCATCCCCTGTGTAGGGAAGAACTGGTCCTAGAAAGGAAAGCTATTAAATTATCTGGAAACAATTTAGCTCTGATAAATTATTTTGTAAATTACACATTACCCCCTCCTTCCCTGGTCTTAGCTGTTCTTGCTCCAAAACTTTGCATGGTGTTGATGTCAAACTAACAGGCCCACACTTGTCTGGATGACTCTTTACCCTCTTCTGGACAGAGGTGTATTTGTTACTCTCCCATTCTGGGGACTATCCCTGATTTGCACAATTGTTATGCATTTTTCCTACTTGACTTGTTGTTCTGTGTGCCAATGCTGTTAATAGGCTAGGTAGATATCAGCTTTTCATTTTTCACTTGAATCGCTATAGATTGTTATTTCACCTCAGATGATGTTGCGCCTAGTGCCCTACCCTCCTTTTCAATGGGAGTCCTGTCACTGCCCTTAATATCACATTGTTGTTGCTGTTAGATGCAGGAAATAAGATTTGCAGCATTTGAGACATCAGTAACTTTTGATCTATTTTTGCCTCAAGCGTGCAACTGTCCTAATTTGTTCTCTTTGTTCCCCCTGGTTTCTGTGGCTTAAGTACCACTTACTATTATTGTTTAATTTCCTATGTGAAGGAAGTTTTCGGTCATTCTTACTTTATTTCTGCAGTTTTTAACCTCTGAAACATGCCTTTTCTCATCGCTTTTTTCCTCTTTGAATTTTGAATTTTAACTATGCCTTCTCTGCACTCAAGTCCCAGAGCTGCTTAGTCAGACTCAATTATTCATTTCCTTAGATTTCAAAGTTTGCATTTCTAAGCCTCAAAACCTTCATTCTAAACCTGGTTTTGTCTGTCGTGAAATGTAAAATGAGAAAAGTCAGCTCATGATCACACTTTATTCAAATTTTACTACATTTAAACCCATACAGGAGCCAAGTCTAAAATGGTCTTATATTTTTTCACTTTTGGGAAGAAATCCATCACATAGTATACCTCTATGAACATAAGTGGTAATTATCTTTCAATCTTTTGCTGGGAAGTTAAAGTCTCCCATAATTCCCATTATTGTTTACGTGTCTGATAACTGTACAGAGAGAATTCACTATTAGACTGGAGCTAAGAGCAAAGAGCAGGCTAGCAAGGCTGTCTATCTTTAGCAGTGATTTGCACAAAACCACTCTTTTGCTGACCCATAACATTTAATTTCTCCATCCTCTGCTTCTTGCTAACACAAAGCACCATCTTATTCCATCCATTTGCCTTGGTTTCCAGCCTTCCTGAGATTTATCAGTACTTGTATGACATTCATGCCTTTGTTTCACCCTTCCTGTGTTGACACTTGTCATAACAGTTTTAGATCCTGAACATGATCATCTCAAAGTTTGCCTGACAGTTAGGTCTTCCTCACATTGTCATAGAGTATCAGGTCTCTACCACTTGAAATAGATTGGATTGGATTAGATTATTGGCACCGTCTCTTGTGCAGGTAGTCCGTTATCTTCACAGTCCGTACAACTGGCCATCAGTGAACATGAAGTGGCCTTATCCTGCCCATTTACCTTTCTGGAAATCAGCCACTCTCTCTGCCTAGAACAGGGAATGGATTTTCCTCACCTTTCTTCAAAAGCTCTGAAGTTTTCTGTGATCTTTCCAATTGTACGGTATGATAAGCTTTTGCTGCCACTGAAGGGTAGAAGTCATTATGAATAGTGCCAACAAAACAGAAACATAACAATGAAAACGATATTTTAATTCAGAATAGGTATTTGAAAAGTTCACCTTTTCTAGCACAAATGGGGAAAAGAAAAAAAGGAAGGGAAAAAAAAAAAAAAAAAAAGCAGTCCTAAAACATCAAAAGTGTGGCCAAAGAATTAGAAGAAACACTATTTTTCCAAAGCTGCAATGTTTTCCATTCATCTGGCTGGGCCAGCAGAGCACTGGAGACCTGGATGCACTGTACTCATGGCTGGTTCCCCTAAATGACCTGCAGGGAGATCTTCTTCTCTCTATCCCTCTGTTTCTCCTTTCAATCTCTGTTTTGTCTGTTTGTATCACTAGCTCTCAAATCGCCACTGATATATGCACGTGCAGCACCCAGCACAACCTTGTTTCAGGCTCCAGCGGGACCTTTAGGCATTACCATCCTGTAAACAAATAACAATGATAGTGAGTGTAATTACAATCGTCAAACTATTCCAGCTCCACATCATTAGCCATGCCCTGAGCTAAATAACATTTTAATCAGTTTGATATGTCATCTGTGGCTTTCTTCACTGTCACTTGCAATCCAGCAAACTCCTTCCTTCACGTTTCTAGATTAGACAGAGGGTTCTCAACTGCAGACATCCAATTCCCTGTTCAGGAAGCAGCGAGACCTTTCCTCTTCTCACAGATTTAAGATGATAGCCAAGCATCATGAGACACAGTGCGTATGTCTCCTAGGCCCATCCCATGAGAGCAGGACATTTACCACACATGAGAAGAAGACTTAATGCAGTGGCAAAGCAAAATACTCAGTGTCAAAGCCATGTCTAGATGATCATTAAAGACAGATCAAAATTACCCAATACAGGAGGAAAATCTATCGTTTGTAGAAGATTATGTTCTCTGATTATTAGTTTCAAAATTAGTTTTTCCTTTGGATTTCCTCTGAACTTAAACTTAGTTTGGAATGCCTTTGGTTTTGAATATTTCTGAAATCGTATTACTTCTCCTAAGTAAGTTGCTAGTCTGTTCTGTTTACGTGAAATTCGAATAATATTGTGAAGTATCTGCCATCAGTTTTACTGTGTGCCAGGCTGAGTTCCCTGATGAATTTCAAATTTCAGATATGAAACAGTAAAGGTTAAAAAAAAAAATGTTACAAAGGGTACTTCATGCAGTAGCATAAACTTCTGTTTTCTCAAAACTTGTATCAGTTCATCTCACCAGGACCAGCAGGGGAAGCACACTCTGCCTAGGCACTGGCAAAGGGACACAGTGAGAGTGTAGGGTCTCTTGCTGGGGCCATTCAAAATTTGACTGTACAAGCCCCTGAGCAATATGACAGGGCTTTAAAAATGGCCCTGCTTGAAGTACGCGGGTGATCTGGAGACCTCTAAGGTGCTTTCCAACAAAAGCTTTTCTATAATTGTATGAAATCACCTGCAATAGATTAACCCTGGTCATTATTCCTATCACAGGAAATAACTGTGACACCTGGGTAACAGGTGAGCTTACTGCGACACCAGGGAGAGCCTTCCTGTACTTAAAGGCAACCTGTAGGAAAGCTGGGGAGGGAGTCTTTATCAGGGCCTGGAGTGACAGGACAAGGAGTAACCGCTTTAAACTGAAAAGTAGCACCCAGAAAGAACGGAGTCACGCAACAGGATTCATTTCCAAAACCACCTCATAGACACCTGGGCCAAAGAGCAGGGCCTTGAGCGGGTATATCACAATGGCGGAGTTCATTTCCTTCCCAGTAGCTGGCACGTGCCGTTTTTTGGGATTTCGGGGCTACAGTGAGCTGCTAAGAGGGATGTCTTAGCTCTTGCAGGGCAGTGCTTCCACTAAGGCCAGGACTTTTCTGCATCTTCTACTGCCCTGCAAGCGAGGATGCTTGGGGCACACAGGAAGCTGGGAGGGGACACAGCTGCAGGGATTCCATAAGGCACAAGCAAATGCAGCCTTGGCTTGGTGACACTTTCTCTTGATTACTGCTCAACACAAATTACCTCGAGCAAGTCTACTGTGAGGACTAAAGGAAAGAGACGTATGGATGCTGCTAAGCTCTTCTAGCTTGTACCAGGTAGGAAAGATACCTCTGTAGCAGGCGTGAAGAGGATAGCACTAATTAATTAGATGAGAAGCGGAGGAAAGGCACTTAGAGGTAGTGAAAAGCAGTTAATGTGATGTTCCGGGGAAGCTTCAGTCTGCTTAAGGAGTAGCAAGAACAAGCCTAAAGTCATAGCCAAATACAAGAAAGAGAGGAGGACACGCAGCATGAGAAGCTCCCGAGAGAAAGGAGCTCTGTTTTGGGTAAAAATCAGTCCCTTTTTCTATCATGGAGACATCCAAGGGCGTAGGACACGTGCACTTCAGGGAACCAAGAGATGCTGTGCATTTCTCTCGTCCCCCTGACACAGCCACTAGGTGACGATGCTTCCAATTCTCTCTAAAGAAACCTTGCTTTCTCAGGCCCAGGTGTCCAACTGCACACCAAGGACGTCCCTGGCTCCCAGGCACAGTTCCCAGGCCCAAGGCCGAGCTCCCCTCCGAACCCCCATTCCAGCAGACCTTGCTCCTGGCATTGTGGAGCAGCCATTTCATGTCAGCCTTTTCTCCTGGCAGTCAGCTTAGCGCCGTAACCTCTGCCATCGGGGCGCCCGAGAGCCGTGTGAGGTCAGCAGAGAGTCACTGTCAGCCTTTGACCTCACAAAGGTGGGTGGCCATAAGTGCCCTGAGCGTCCAGCTCGCATTGAGTACTGCTGGTGGCACTCGAGGCGTGGAGGTCTGCATGGTGCAATGGGAGACGCCGATGTCCTGCTGCTGGAACAAGAGGCGCTGATGTGCTGCTGGTGCAGGAGGAGACGTGAAGGTGCTGCTGCTTAGAGGTGCTGAGGGGCGGGCAGCCTCAGCGGGCAGCTGAATCAGAGGGCAGGGAAGCCAAGCAGCTTCCTTCTCTGGGGAAGGGGGCACAGAGAAAGTGATTGGAAATGGGGTACAAGCCCTCAGCCTCTAAAAGCAATCCCTCAGATGTTTAGGCATAGTAAAGTTAGGTATATCTATTTGACTCTAGACCCCAACATGTTTGTTAGTGTTCTGGTTTGTCCACTGCTTTCTTGTGGGGGATTTGAGTTGGCCATTACTGTTTAGGTGAATGCTGACTTCATATCTATGGTGCACTTTATTCTTAAAATGGGAAGTTTCTACCAATTTCCCGTCCAAACTTGCTCATAAGCCAACTGCAGTCATCATTTCAGATGTGTCTCCCAACTTACACATTTCCTATTTCTCCTTGATATTTACTCAAGAAATTCATTTACGTAGAGACAACATATTCTTCTCTCAACTGGCATCTGGCTGGGCAGAATGATGTCCTTTCATTCCCTTCCAGGCAATAGGCAACTTGTTCCTTCTGTCTTGTGAACTCTTCCTCCTAAGTTCAATGTGAATACAAGTGGCAGAACTGTGCCTCATGTCTCAAATGAGTGTCAGGGCTGCCTTGTCCAGTGTATTCATACTGGAGGGAAAAAAAAATGAATAGCCATACACACTATATAACCACTAAACTTTTTCAGTCCTCCTTGTGCTAACAGTGCATGAACGTGAGGTTTTGTTGTCATTTTTGTTTGTTTGTTTGTTTGCTTGCTTTAAACTCCTGACTGCCATATAGCAAACATGACAAAAAAACACCCTTTTTTGAGAAGCTCTGAGAATGGCTCTGCTTTGTATTATCACCTGTCACTTCACCTGAACCATTTCAATCACAAGCGATATCCTTCTGTCAGGCTTGGTAGTACTTCCCAACCTTATGTCCCCTGCAAATCTCAAAGCTCATGTGTAATTTTTAATCTTCAGCCACCATGTCCATACCGAACATATCTAACTTTGAAGTCAGCTCTGCCCTGAATAGGAGGTTGGGTTTTCAGAGGTCCCTTCCAGCCTACATTTCTCCATGAGTCTTTGCCTCCTTAGCAGCTGCAGTTTCAGAACTGTCTCTGAGAATTACCATAGGTAACGACTCCTTTGCTGGTAAGTCCCTCTTCAGTGTGAACAATTGTAAATTCCCTTTATTCACTTGCAGCCCCAAAGCCCAAATCCGTAGATAATGTATCAGAAGCTCACAGAAAGTGAAATAGATGTAATTCATCCCCTGTGTAGGGAAGAACTGGTCCTAGAAAGGAAAGCTATTAAATTATCTGGAAACAATTTAGCTCTGATAAATTATTTTGTAAATTACACATTACCCCCTCCTTCCCTGGTCTTAGCTGTTCTTGCTCCAAAACTTTGCATGGTGTTGATGTCAAACTAACAGGCCCACACTTGTCTGGATGACTCTTTACCCTCTTCTGGACAGAGGTGTATTTGTTACTCTCCCATTCTGGGGACTATCCCTGATTTGCACAATTGTTATGCATTTTTCCTACTTGACTTGTTGTTCTGTGTGCCAATGCTGTTAATAGGCTAGGTAGATATCAGCTTTTCATTTTTCACTTGAATCGCTATAGATTGTTATTTCACCTCAGATGATGTTGCGCCTAGTGCCCTACCCTCCTTTTCAATGGGAGTCCTGTCACTGCCCTTAATATCACATTGTTGTTGCTGTTAGATGCAGGAAATAAGATTTGCAGCATTTGAGACATCAGTAACTTTTGATCTATTTTTGCCTCAAGCGTGCAACTGTCCTAATTTGTTCTCTTTGTTCCCCCTGGTTTCTGTGGCTTAAGTACCACTTACTATTATTGTTTAATTTCCTATGTGAAGGAGGTTTTTGGTCATTCTTACTTTATTTCTGCAGTTTTTAACCTCTGAAACATGCCTTTTCTCATCGCTTTTTTCCTCTTTGAATTTTGAATTTTAACTATGCCTTCTCTGCACTCAAGTCCCAGAGCTGCTTAGTCAGACTCAATTATTCATTTCCTTAGATTTCAAAGTTTGCATTTCTAAGCCTCAAAACCTTCATTCTAAACCTGGTTTTGTCTGTCGTGAAATGTAAAATGAGAAAAGTCAGCTCATGATCACACTTTATTCAAATTTTACTACATTTAAACCCATACAGGAGCCAAGTCTAAAATGGTCTTATATTTTTTCACTTTTGGGAAGAAATCCATCACATAGTACACCTCTGTGAACATAAGTGGTAATTATCTTTCAATCTTTTGCTGGGAAGTTAAAGTCTCCCATAATTCCCATTATTGTTTACGTGTCTGATAACTGTACAGAGATAATTCACTATTAGACTGGAGCTAAGAGCAAAGAGCAGGCTAGCAAGGCTGTCTATCTTTAGCAGTGATTTGCACAAAACCACTCTTTTGCTGACCCATAACATTTAATTTCTCCATCCTCTGCTTCTTGCTAACACAAAGCACCATCTTATTCCATCCATTTGCCTTGGTTTCCAGCCTTCCTGAGATTTATCAGTACTTGTATGACATTCATGCCTTTGTTTCACCCTTCCTGTGTTGACACTTGTCATAACAGTTTTAGATCCTGAACATGATCATCTCAAAGTTTGCCTGACAGTTAGGTCTTCCTCACATTGTCATAGAGTATCAGGTCTCTACCACTTGAAATAGATTGGATTGGATTAGATTATTGGCACCGTCTCTTGTGCTGGTAGTCCATTATCTTCACAGTCCGTACAACTGGCCGTCAGTGAACATGAAGTGGCCTTATCCTGCCCATTTACCTTTCTGGAAATCAGCCACTCTCTCTGCCTAGAACAGGGAATGGATTTTCCTCACCTTTCTTCAAAAGCTCTGAAGTTTTCTGTGATCTTTCCAATTGTACGGTATGATAAGCTTTTGCTGCCACTGAAGGGTAGAAGTCATTATGAATAGTGCCAACAAAACAGAAACATAACAATGAAAACGATATTTTAATTCAGAATAGGTATTTGAAAAGTTCACCTTTTCTAGCACAAATGGGGAAAAGAAAAAAAGGAAAAAAAAAAAAAAAAAAGCAGTCCTAAAACATCAAAACTGTGGCCAAAGAATTAGAAGAAACACTATTTATCCAAAGCTGCAATGTTTTCCATTCATCTGGCTGGGCCAGCAGAGCACTGGAGACCTGGATGCACTGTACTCATGGCTGGTTCCCCTAAATGACCTGCAGGGAGATCTTCTTCTCTCTATCCCTCTGTTTCTCCTTTCAATCTCTGTTTTGTCTGTTTGTATCACTAGCTCTCAAATCGCCACTGATATATGCACGTGCAGCACCCAGCACAACCTTGTTTCAGGCTCCAGCGGGACCTTTAGGCATTACCATCCTGTAAACAAATAACAATGATAGTGAGTGTAATTACAATCGTCAAACTATTCCAGCTCCACATCATTAGCCATGCCCTGAGCTAAATAACATTTTAATCAGTTTGATATGTCATCTGTGGCTTTCTTCACTGTCACTTGCAATCCAGCAAACTCCTTCCTTCACGTTTCTAGATTAGACAGAGGGTTCTCAACTGCAGACATCCAATTCCCTGTTCAGGAAGCAGCGAGACCTTTCCTCTTCTCACAGATTTAAGATGATAGCCAAGCATCATGAGACACAGTGCGTATGTCTCCTAGGCCCATCCCATGAGAGCAGGACATTTACCACACATGAGAAGAAGACTTAATGCAGTGGCAAAGCAAAATACTCAGTGTCAAAGCCATGTCTGGATGATCATTAAAGACAGATCAAAATTACCCAATACAGGAGGAAAATCTATCGTTTGTAGAAGATTATGTTCTCTGATTATTAGTTTCAAAATTAGTTTTTCCTTTGGATTTCCTCTGAACTTAAACTTAGTTTGGAATGCCTTTGGTTTTGAATATTTCTGAAATCGTATTACTTCTCCTAAGTAAGTTGCTAGTCTGTTCTGTTTACGTGAAATTCGAATAATATTGTGAAGTATCTGCCATCAGTTTTACTGTGTGCCAGGCTGAGTTCCCTGATGAATTTCAAATTTCAGATATGAAACAGTAAAGGTTAAAAAAAAAAATGTTACAAAGGGTACTTCATGCAGTAGCATAAACTTCTGTTTTCTCAAAACTTGTATCAGTTCATCTCACCAGGACCAGCAGGGGAAGCACACTCTGCCTAGGCACTGGCAAAGGGACACAGTGAGAGTGTAGGGTCTCTTGCTGGGGCCATTCAAAATTTGACTGTACAAGCCCCTGAGCAATATGACAGGGCTTTAAAAATGGCCCTGCTTGAAGTACGCGGGTGATCTGGAGACCTCTAAGGTGCTTTCCAACAAAAGCTTTTCTATAATTGTATGAAATCACCTGCAATAGATTAACCCTGGTCATTATTCCTATCACAGGAAATAACTGTGACACCTGGGTAACAGGTGAGCTTACTGCGACACCAGGGAGAGCCTTCCTGTACTTAAAGGCAACCTGTAGGAAAGCTGGGGAGGGAGTCTTTATCAGGGCCTGGAGTGACAGGACAAGGAGTAACCGCTTTAAACTGAAAAGTAGCACCCAGAAAGAACGGAGTCACGCAACAGGATTCATTTCCAAAACCACCTCATAGACACCTGGGCCAAAGAGCAGGGCCTTGAGCGGGTATATCACAATGACAGAGTTCATTTCCTTCCCAGTAGCTGGCACGTGCCGTTTTTTGGGATTTCGGGGCTACAGTGAGCTGCTAAGAGGGATGTCTTAGCTCTTGCAGGGCAGTGCTTCCACTAAGGCCAGGACTTTTCTGCATCTTCTACTGCCCTGCAAGCGAGGATGCTTGGGGCACACAGGAAGCTGGGAGGGGACACAGCTGCAGGGATTCCATAAGGCACAAGCAAATGCAGCCTTGGCTTGGTGACACTTTCTCTTGATTACTGCTCAACACAAATTACCTCGAGCAAGTCTACTGTGAGGACTAAAGGAAAGAGACGTATGGATGCTGCTAAGCTCTTCTAGCTTGTACCAGGTAGGAAAGATACCTCTGTAGCAGGCGTGAAGAGGATAGCACTAATTAATTAGATGAGAAGCGGAGGAAAGGCACTTAGAGGTAGTGAAAAGCAGTTAATGTGATGTTCCGGGGAAGCTTCAGTCTGCTTAAGGAGTAGCAAGAACAAGCCTAAAGTCATAGCCAAATACAAGAAAGAGAGGAGGACACGCAGCATGAGAAGCTCCCGAGAGAAAGGAGCTCTGTTTTGGGTAAAAATCAGTCCCTTTTTCTATCATGGAGACATCCAAGGGCGTAGGACACGTGCGCTTCAGGGAACCAAGAGATGCTGTGCATTTCTCTCGTCCCCCTGACACAGCCACTAGGTGACGATGCTTCCAATTCTCTCTAAAGAAACCTTGCTTTCTCAGGCCCAGGTGTCCAGCTGCACACCAAGGACGTCCCTGGCTCCCAGGCACAGTTCCCAGGCCCAAGGCCGAGCTCCGCTCCGAACCCCCATTCCAGCAGACCTTGCTCCTGGCATTGTGGAGCAGCCATTTCATGTCAGCCTTTTCTCCTGGCAGTCAGCTTAGCGCCGTAACCTCTGCCATCGGGGCGCCCGAGAGCCGTGTGAGGTCAGCAGAGAGTCACTGTCAGCCTTTGACCTCACAAAGGTGGGTGGCCATAAGTGCCCTGAGCGTCCAGCTCGCATTGAGTACTGCTGGTGGCACTCGAGGCGTGGAGGTCTGCATGGTGCAATGGGAGACGCCGATGTCCTGCTGCTGGAACAAGAGGCGCTGATGTGCTGCTGGTGCAGGAGGAGACGTGAAGGTGCTGCTGCTTAGAGGTGCTGAGGAGCGGGCAGCCTCAGCGGGCAGCTGAATCAGAGGGCAGGGAAGCCAAGCAGCTTCCTTCTCTGGGGAAGGGGGCACAGAGAAAGTGATTGGAAATGGGGTACAAGCCCTCAGCCTCTAAAAGCAATCCCTCAGATGTTTAGGCATAGTAAAGTTAGGTATATCTATTTGACTCTAGACCCCAACATGTTTGTTAGTGTTCTGGTTTGTCCACTGCTTTCTTGTGGGGGATTTGAGTTGGCCATTACTGTTTAGGTGAATGCTGACTTCATATCTATGGTGCACTTTATTCTTAAAATGGGAAGTTTCTACCAATTTCCCGTCCAAACTTGCTCATAAGCCAACTGCAGTCATCATTTCAGATGTGTCTCCCAACTTACACATTTCCTATTTCTCCTTGATATTTACTCAAGAAATTCATTTACGTAGAGACAACATATTCTTCTCTCAACTGGCATCTGGCTGGGCAGAATGATGTCCTTTCATTCCCTTCCAGGCAATAGGCAACTTGTTCCTTCTGTCTTGTGAACTCTTCCTCCTAAGTTCAATGTGAATACAAGTGGCAGAACTGTGCCTCATGTCTCAAATGAGTGTCAGGGCTGCCTTGTCCAGTGTATTCATACTGGAGGGAAAAAAAAATGAATAGCCATACACACTATATAACCACTAAACTTTTTCAGTCCTCCTTGTGCTAACAGTGCATGAACGTGAGGTTTTGTTGTCATTTTTGTTTGTTTGTTTGTTTGCTTGCTTTAAACTCCTGACTGCCATATAGCAAACATGACAAAAAAACACCCTTTTTTGAGAAGCTCTGAGAATGGCTCTGCTTTGTATTATCACCTGTCACTTCACCTGAACCATTTCAATCACAAGCGATATCCTTCTGTCAGGCTTGGTAGTACTTCCCAACCTTATGTCCCCTGCAAATCTCAAAGCTCATGTGTAATTTTTAATCTTCAGCCACCATGTCCATACCGAACATATCTAACTTTGAAGTCAGCTCTGCCCTGAATAGGAGGTTGGGTTTTCAGAGGTCCCTTCCAGCCTACATTTCTCCATGAGTCTTTGCCTCCTTAGCAGCTGCAGTTTCAGAACTGTCTCTGAGAATTACCATAGGTAACGACTCCTTTGCTGCTAAGTCCCTCTTCAGTGTGAACAATTGTAAATTCCCTTTATTCACTTGCAGCCCCAAAGCCCAAATCCGTAGATAATGTATCAGAAGCTCACAGAAAGTGAAATAGATGTAATTCATCCCCTGTGTAGGGAAGAACTGGTCCTAGAAAGGAAAGCTATTAAATTATCTGGAAACAATTTAGCTCTGATAAATTATTTTGTAAATTACACATTACCCCCTCCTTCCCTGGTCTTAGCTGTTCTTGCTCCAAAACTTTGCATGGTGTTGATGTCAAACTAACAGGCCCACACTTGTCTGGATGACTCTTTACCCTCTTCTGGACAGAGGTGTATTTGTTACTCTCCCATTCTGGGGACTATCCCTGGTTTGCACAATTGTTATGCATTTTTCCTACTTGACTTGTTGTTCTGTGTGCCAATGCTGTTAATAGGCTAGGTAGATATCAGCTTTTCATTTTTCACTTGAATCGCTATAGATTGTTATTTCACCTCAGATGATGTTGCGCCTAGTGCCCTACCCTCCTTTTCAATGGGAGTCCTGTCACTGCCCTTAATATCACATTGTTGTTGCTGTTAGATGCAGGAAATAAGATTTGCAGCATTTGAGACATCAGTAACTTTTGATCTATTTTTGCCTCAAGCGTGCAACTGTCCTAATTTGTTCTCTTTGTTCCCCCTGGTTTCTGTGGCTTAAGTACCACTTACTATTATTGTTTAATTTCCTATGTGAAGGAGGTTTTTGGTCATTCTTACTTTATTTCTGCAGTTTTTAACCTCTGAAACATGCCTTTTCTCATCGCTTTTTTCCTCTTTGAATTTTGAATTTTAACTATGCCTTCTCTGCACTCAAGTCCCAGAGCTGCTTAGTCAGACTCAATTATTCATTTCCTTAGATTTCAAAGTTTGCATTTCTAAGCCTCAAAACCTTCATTCTAAACCTGGTTTTGTCTGTCGTGAAATGTAAAATGAGAAAAGTCAGCTCATGATCACACTTTATTCAAATTTTACTACATTTAAACCCATACAGGAGCCAAGTCTAAAATGGTCTTATATTTTTTCACTTTTGGGAAGAAATCCATCACATAGTACACCTCTATGAACATAAGTGGTAATTATCTTTCAATCTTTTGCTGGGAAGTTAAAGTCTCCCATAATTCCCATTATTGTTTACGTGTCTGATAACTGTACAGAGATAATTCACTATTAGACTGGAGCTAAGAGCAAAGAGCAGGCTAGCAAGGCTGTCTATCTTTAGCAGTGATTTGCACAAAACCACTCTTTTGCTGACCCATAACATTTAATTTCTCCATCCTCTGCTTCTTGCTAACACAAAGCACCATCTTATTCCATCCATTTGCCTTGGTTTCCAGCCTTCCTGAGATTTATCAGTACTTGTATGACATTCATGCCTTTGTTTCACCCTTCCTGTGTTGACACTTGTCATAACAGTTTTAGATCCTGAACATGATCATCTCAAAGTTTGCCTGACAGTTAGGTCTTCCTCACATTGTCATAGAGTATCAGGTCTCTACCACTTGAAATAGATTGGATTGGATTAGATTATTGGCACCGTCTCTTGTGCTGGTAGTCCATTATCTTCACAGTCCGTACAACTGGCCGTCAGTGAACATGAAGTGGCCTTATCCTGCCCATTTACCTTTCTGGAAATCAGCCACTCTCTCTGCCTAGAACAGGGAATGGATTTTCCTCACCTTTCTTCAAAAGCTCTGAAGTTTTCTGTGATCTTTCCAATTGTACGGTATGATAAGCTTTTGCTGCCACTGAAGGGTAGAAGTCATTATGAATAGTGCCAACAAAACAGAAACATAACAATGAAAACGATATTTTAATTCAGAATAGGTATTTGAAAAGTTCACCTTTTCTAGCACAAATGGGGAAAAGGAAAAAAGGAAAAAAAAAAAAAAAAAGCAGTCCTAAAACATCAAAACTGTGGCCAAAGAATTAGAAGAAACACTATTTTTCCAAAGCTGCAATGTTTTCCATTCATCTGGCTGGGCCAGCAGAGCACTGGAGACCTGGATGCACTGTACTCATGGCTGGTTCCCCTAAATGACCTGCAGGGAGATCTTCTTCTCTCTATCCCTCTGTTTCTCCTTTCAATCTCTGTTTTGTCTGTTTGTATCACTAGCTCTCAAATTGCCACTGATATATGCACGTGCAGCACCCAGCACAACCTTGTTTCAGGCTCCAGCGGGACCTTTAGGCATTACCATCCTGTAAACAAATAACAATGATAGTGAGTGTAATTACAATCGTCAAACTATTCCAGCTCCACATCATTAGCCATGCCCTGAGCTAAATAACATTTTAATCAGTTTGATATGTCATCTGTGGCTTTCTTCACTGTCACTTGCAATCCAGCAAACTCCTTCCTTCACGTTTCTAGATTAGACAGAGGGTTCTCAACTGCAGACATCCAATTCCCTGTTCAGGAAGCAGCGAGACCTTTCCTCTTCTCACAGATTTAAGATGATAGCCAAGCATCATGAGACACAGTGCGTATGTCTCCTAGGCCCATCCCATGAGAGCAGGACATTTACCACACATGAGAAGAAGACTTAATGCAGTGGCAAAGCAAAATACTCGGTGTCAAAGCCATGTCTAGATGATCATTAAAGACAGATCAAAATTACCCAATACAGGAGGAAAATCTATCGTTTGTAGAAGATTATGTTCTCTGATTATTAGTTTCAAAATTAGTTTTTCCTTTGGATTTCCTCTGAACTTAAACTTAGTTTGGAATGCCTTTGGTTTTGAATATTTCTGAAATCGTATTACTTCTCCTAAGTAAGTTGCTAGTCTGTTCTGTTTACGTGAAATTCGAATAATATTGTGAAGTATCTGCCATCAGTTTTACTGTGTGCCAGGCTGAGTTCCCTGATGAATTTCAAATTTCAGATATGAAACAGTAAAGGTTAAAAAAAAAAACATGTTACAAAGGGTACTTCATGCAGTAGCATAAACTTCTGTTTTCTCAAAACTTGTATCAGTTCATCTCACCAGGACCAGCAGGGGAAGCACACTCTGCCTAGGCACTGGCAAAGGGACACAGTGAGAGTGTAGGGTCTCTTGCTGGGGCCATTCAAAATTTGACTGTACAAGCCCCTGAGCAATATGACAGGGCTTTAAAAATGGCCCTGCTTGAAGTACGTGGGTGATCTGGAGACCTCTAAGGTGCTTTCCAACAAAAGCTTTTCTATAATTGTATGAAATCACCTGCAATAGATTAACCCTGGTCATTATTCCTATCACAGGAAATAACTGTGACACCTGGGTAACAGGTGAGCTTACTGCGACACCAGGGAGAGCCTTCCTGTACTTAAAGGCAACCTGTAGGAAAGCTGGGGAGGGAGTCTTTATCAGGGCCTGGAGTGACAGGACAAGGAGTAACCGCTTTAAACTGAAAAGTAGCACCCAGAAAGAACGGAGTCACGCAACAGGATTCATTTCCAAAACCACCTCGTAGACACCTGGGCCAAAGAGCAGGGCCTTGAGCGGGTATATCACAATGACAGAGTTCATTTCCTTCCCGGTAGCTGGCACGTGCCGTTTTTTGGGATTTCGGGGCTACAGTGAGCTGCTAAGAGGGATGTCTTAGCTCTTGCAGGGCAGTGCTTCCACTAAGGCCAGGACTTTTCTGCATCTTCTACTGCCCTGCAAGCGAGGATGCTTGGGGCACACAGGAAGCTGGGAGGGGACACAGCTGCAGGGATTCCATAAGGCACAAGCAAATGCAGCCTTGGCTTGGTGACACTTTCTCTTGATTACTGCTCAACACAAATTACCTCGAGCAAGTCTACTGTGAGGACTAAAGGAAAGAGACGTATGGATGCTGCTAAGCTCTTCTAGCTTGTACCAGGTAGGAAAGATACCTCTGTAGCAGGCGTGAAGAGGATAGCACTAATTAATTAGATGAGAAGCGGAGGAAAGGCACTTAGAGGTAGTGAAAAGCAGTTAATGTGATGTTCCGGGGAAGCTTCAGTCTGCTTAAGGAGTAGCAAGAACAAGCCTAAAGTCATAGCCAAATACAAGAAAGAGAGGAGGACACGCAGCATGAGAAGCTCCCGAGAGAAAGGAGCTCTGTTTTGGGTAAAAATCAGTCCCTTTTTCTATCATGGAGACATCCAAGGGCGTAGGACACGTGCGCTTCAGGGAACCAAGAGATGCTGTGCATTTCTCTCGTCCCCCTGACACAGCCACTAGGTGACGATGCTTCCAATTCTCTCTAAAGAAACCTTGCTTTCTCAGGCCCAGGTGTCCAGCTGCACACCAAGGACGTCCCTGGCTCCCAGGCACAGTTCCCAGGCCCAAGGCCGAGCTCCGCTCCGAACCCCCATTCCAGCAGACCTTGCTCCTGGCATTGTGGAGCAGCCATTTCATGTCAGCCTTTTCTCCTGGCAGTCAGCTTAGCGCCGTAACCTCTGCCATCGGGGCGCCCGAGAGCCGTGTGAGGTCAGCAGAGAGTCACTGTCAGCCTTTGACCTCACAAAGGTGGGTGGCCATAAGTGCCCTGAGCGTCCAGCTCGCATTGAGTACTGCTGGTGGCACTCGAGGCGTGGAGGTCTGCATGGTGCAATGGGAGACGCCGACGTCCTGCTGCTGGAACAAGAGGCGCTGATGTGCTGCTGGTGCAGGAGGAGACGTGAAGGTGCTGCTGCTTAGAGGTGCTGAGGGGCGGGCAGCCTCAGCGGGCAGCTGAATCAGAGGGCAGGGAAGCCAAGCAGCTTCCTTCTCTGGGGAAGGGGGCACAGAGAAAGTGATTGGAAATGGGGTACAAGCCCTCAGCCTCTAAAAGCAATCCCTCAGATGTTTAGGCATAGTAAAGTTAGGTATATCTATTTGACTCTAGACCCCAACATGTTTGTTAGTGTTCTGGTTTGTCCACTGCTTTCTTGTGGGGGATTTGAGTTGGCCATTACTGTTTAGGTGAATGCTGACTTCATATCTATGGTGCACTTTATTCTTAAAATGGGAAGTTTCTACCAATTTCCCGTCCAAACTTGCTCATAAGCCAACTGCAGTCATCATTTCAGATGTGTCTCCCAACTTACACATTTCCTATTTCTCCTTGATATTTACTCAAGAAATTCATTTACGTAGAGACAACATATTCTTCTCTCAACTGGCATCTGGCTGGGCAGAATGATGTCCTTTCATTCCCTTCCAGGCAATAGGCAACTTGTTCCTTCTGTCTTGTGAACTCTTCCTCCTAAGTTCAATGTGAATACAAGTGGCAGAACTGTGCCTCATGTCTCAAATGAGTGTCAGGGCTGCCTTGTCCAGTGTATTCATACTGGAGGGAAAAAAAAATGAATAGCCATACACACTATATAACCACTAAACTTTTTCAGTCCTCCTTGTGCTAACAGTGCATGAACGTGAGGTTTTGTTGTCATTTTTGTTTGTTTGTTTGTTTGCTTGCTTTAAACTCCTGACTGCCATATAGCAAACATGACAAAAAAACACCCTTTTTTGAGAAGCTCTGAGAATGGCTCTGCTTTGTATTATCACCTGTCACTTCACCTGAACCATTTCAATCACAAGCGATATCCTTCTGTCAGGCTTGGTAGTACTTCCCAACCTTATGTCCCCTGCAAATCTCAAAGCTCATGTGTAATTTTTAATCTTCAGCCACCATGTCCATACCGAACATATCTAACTTTGAAGTCAGCTCTGCCCTGAATAGGAGGTTGGGTTTTCAGAGGTCCCTTCCAGCCTACATTTCTCCATGAGTCTTTGCCTCCTTAGCAGCTGCAGTTTCAGAACTGTCTCTGAGAATTACCATAGGTAACGACTCCTTTGCTGCTAAGTCCCTCTTCAGTGTGAACAATTGTAAATTCCCTTTATTCACTTGCAGCCCCAAAGCCCAAATCCGTAGATAATGTATCAGAAGCTCACAGAAAGTGAAATAGATGTAATTCATCCCCTGTGTAGGGAAGAACTGGTCCTAGAAAGGAAAGCTATTAAATTATCTGGAAACAATTTAGCTCTGATAAATTATTTTGTAAATTACACATTACCCCCTCCTTCCCTGGTCTTAGCTGTTCTTGCTCCAAAACTTTGCATGGTGTTGATGTCAAACTAACAGGCCCACACTTGTCTGGATGACTCTTTACCCTCTTCTGGACAGAGGTGTATTTGTTACTCTCCCATTCTGGGGACTATCCCTGGTTTGCACAATTGTTATGCATTTTTCCTACTTGACTTGTTGTTCTGTGTGCCAATGCTGTTAATAGGCTAGGTAGATATCAGCTTTTCATTTTTCACTTGAATCGCTATAGATTGTTATTTCACCTCAGATGATGTTGCGCCTAGTGCCCTACCCTCCTTTTCAATGGGAGTCCTGTCACTGCCCTTAATATCACATTGTTGTTGCTGTTAGATGCAGGAAATAAGATTTGCAGCATTTGAGACATCAGTAACTTTTGATCTATTTTTGCCTCAAGCGTGCAACTGTCCTAATTTGTTCTCTTTGTTCCCCCTGGTTTCTGGTTCTTAAGTACCACTTACTATTATTGTTTAATTTCCTATGTGAAGGAGGTTTTTGGTCATTCTTACTTTATTTCTGCAGTTTTTAACCTCTGAAACATGCCTTTTCTCATCGCTTTTTTCCTCTTTGAATTTTGAATTTTAACTATGCCTTCTCTGCACTCAAGTCCCAGAGCTGCTTAGTCAGACTCAATTATTCATTTCCTTAGATTTCAAAGTTTGCATTTCTAAGCCTCAAAACCTTCATTCTAAACCTGGTTTTGTCTGTCGTGAAATGTAAAATGAGAAAAGTCAGCTCATGATCACACTTTATTCAAATTTTACTACATTTAAACCCATACAGGAGCCAAGTCTAAAATGGTCTTATATTTTTTCACTTTTGGGAAGAAATCCATCACATAGTACACCTCTATGAACATAAGTGGTAATTATCTTTCAATCTTTTGCTGGGAAGTTAAAGTCTCCCATAATTCCCATTATTGTTTACGTGTCTGATAACTGTACAGAGATAATTCACTATTAGACTGGAGCTAAGAGCAAAGAGCAGGCTAGCAAGGCTGTCTATCTTTAGCAGTGATTTGCACAAAACCACTCTTTTGCTGACCCATAACATTTAATTTCTCCATCCTCTGCTTCTTGCTAACACAAAGCACCATCTTATTCCATCCATTTGCCTTGGTTTCCAGCCTTCCTGAGATTTATCAGTACTTGTATGACATTCATGCCTTTGTTTCACCCTTCCTGTGTTGACACTTGTCATAACAGTTTTAGATCCTGAACATGATCATCTCAAAGTTTGCCTGACAGTTAGGTCTTCCTCACATTGTCATAGAGTATCAGGTCTCTACCACTTGAAATAGATTGGATTGGATTAGATTATTGGCACCGTCTCTTGTGCTGGTAGTCCATTATCTTCACAGTCCGTACAACTGGCCGTCAGTGAACATGAAGTGGCCTTATCCTGCCCATTTACCTTTCTGGAAATCAGCCACTCTCTCTGCCTAGAACAGGGAATGGATTTTCCTCACCTTTCTTCAAAAGCTCTGAAGTTTTCTGTGATCTTTCCAATTGTACGGTATGATAAGCTTTTGCTGCCACTGAAGGGTAGAAGTCATTATGAATAGTGCCAACAAAACAGAAACATAACAATGAAAACGATATTTTAATTCAGAATAGGTATTTGAAAAGTTCACCTTTTCTAGCACAAATGGGGAAAAGAAAAAAAGGAAGGAAAAAAAAAAAAAAAAAGCAGTCCTAAAACATCAAAAGTGTGGCCAAAGAATTAGAAGAAACACTATTTTTCCAAAGCTGCAATGTTTTCCATTCATCTGGCTGGGCCAGCAGAGCACTGGAGACCTGGATGCACTGTACTCATGGCTGGTTCCCCTAAATGACCTGCAGGGAGATCTTCTTCTCTCTATCCCTCTGTTTCTCCTTTCAATCTCTGTTTTGTCTGTTTGTATCACTAGCTCTCAAATCGCCACTGATATATGCACGTGCAGCACCCAGCACAACCTTGTTTCAGGCTCCAGCGGGACCTTTAGGCATTACCATCCTGTAAACAAATAACAATGATAGTGAGTGTAATTACAATCGTCAAACTATTCCAGCTCCACATCATTAGCCATGCCCTGAGCTAAATAACATTTTAATCAGTTTGATATGTCATCTGTGGCTTTCTTCACTGTCACTTGCAATCCAGCAAACTCCTTCCTTCACGTTTCTAGATTAGACAGAGGGTTCTCAACTGCAGACATCCAATTCCCTGTTCAGGAAGCAGCGAGACCTTTCCTCTTCTCACAGATTTAAGATGATAGCCAAGCATCATGAGACACAGTGCGTATGTCTCCTAGGCCCATCCCATGAGAGCAGGACATTTACCACACATGAGAAGAAGACTTAATGCAGTGGCAAAGCAAAATACTCGGTGTCAAAGCCATGTCTAGATGATCATTAAAGACAGATCAAAATTACCCAATACAGGAGGAAAATCTATCGTTTGTAGAAGATTATGTTCTCTGATTATTAGTTTCAAAATTAGTTTTTCCTTTGGATTTCCTCTGAACTTAAACTTAGTTTGGAATGCCTTTGGTTTTGAATATTTCTGAAATCGTATTACTTCTCCTAAGTAAGTTGCTAGTCTGTTCTGTTTACGTGAAATTCGAATAATATTGTGAAGTATCTGCCATCAGTTTTACTGTGTGCCAGGCTGAGTTCCCTGATGAATTTCAAATTTCAGATATGAAACAGTAAAGGTTAAAAAAAAAAAATGTTACAAAGGGTACTTCATGCAGTAGCATAAACTTCTGTTTTCTCAAAACTTGTATCAGTTCATCTCACCAGGACCAGCAGGGGAAGCACACTCTGCCTAGGCACTGGCAAAGGGACACAGTGAGAGTGTAGGGTCTCTTGCTGGGGCCATTCAAAATTTGACTGTACAAGCCCCTGAGCAATATGACAGGGCTTTAAAAATGGCCCTGCTTGAAGTACGCGGGTGATCTGGAGACCTCTAAGGTGCTTTCCAACAAAAGCTTTTCTATAATTGTATGAAATCACCTGCAATAGATTAACCCTGGTCATTATTCCTATCACAGGAAATAACTGTGACACCTGGGTAACAGGTGAGCTTACTGCGACACCAGGGAGAGCCTTCCTGTACTTAAAGGCAACCTGTAGGAAAGCTGGGGAGGGAGTCTTTATCAGGGCCTGGAGTGACAGGACAAGGAGTAACCGCTTTAAACTGAAAAGTAGCACCCAGAAAGAACGGAGTCACGCAACAGGATTCATTTCCAAAACCACCTCGTAGACACCTGGGCCAAAGAGCAGGGCCTTGAGCGGGTATATCACAATGACAGAGTTCATTTCCTTCCCGGTAGCTGGCACGTGCCGTTTTTTGGGATTTCGGGGCTACAGTGAGCTGCTAAGAGGGATGTCTTAGCTCTTGCAGGGCAGTGCTTCCACTAAGGCCAGGACTTTTCTGCATCTTCTACTGCCCTGCAAGCGAGGATGCTTGGGGCACACAGGAAGCTGGGAGGGGACACAGCTGCAGGGATTCCATAAGGCACAAGCAAATGCAGCCTTGGCTTGGTGACACTTTCTCTTGATTACTGCTCAACACAAATTACCTCGAGCAAGTCTACTGTGAGGACTAAAGGAAAGAGACGTATGGATGCTGCTAAGCTCTTCTAGCTTGTACCAGGTAGGAAAGATACCTCTGTAGCAGGCGTGAAGAGGATAGCACTAATTAATTAGATGAGAAGCGGAGGAAAGGCACTTAGAGGTAGTGAAAAGCAGTTAATGTGATGTTCCGGGGAAGCTTCAGTCTGCTTAAGGAGTAGCAAGAACAAGCCTAAAGTCATAGCCAAATACAAGAAAGAGAGGAGAACACGCAGCATGAGAAGCTCCCGAGAGAAAGGAGCTCTGTTTTGGGTAAAAATCAGTCCCTTTTTCTATCATGGAGACATCCAAGGGCGTAGGACACGTGCGCTTCAGGGAACCAAGAGATGCTGTGCATTTCTCTCGTCCCCCTGACACAGCCACTAGGTGACGATGCTTCCAATTCTCTCTAAAGAAACCTTGCTTTCTCAGGCCCAGGTGTCCAGCTGCACACCAAGGACGTCCCTGGCTCCCAGGCACAGTTCCCAGGCCCAAGGCCGAGCTCCCCTCCCAACCCCCATTCCAGCAGACCTTGCTCCTGGCATTGTGGAGCAGCCATTTCATGTCAGCCTTTTCTCCTGGCAGTCAGCTTAGCGCCGTAACCTCTGCCATCGGGGCGCCCGAGAGCCGTGTGAGGTCAGCAGAGAGTCACTGTCAGCCTTTGACCTCACAAAGGTGGGTGGCCATAAGTGCCCTGAGCGTCCAGCTCGCATTGAGTACTGCTGGTGGCACTCGAGGCGTGGAGGTCTGCATGGTGCAATGGGAGACGCCGACGTCCTGCTGCTGGAACAAGAGGCGCTGATGTGCTGCTGGTGCAGGAGGAGACGTGAAGGTGCTGCTGCTTAGAGGTGCTGAGGGGCGGGCAGCCTCAGCGGGCAGCTGAATCAGAGGGCAGGGAAGCCAAGCAGCTTCCTTCTCTGGGGAAGGGGGCACAGAGAAAGTGATTGGAAATGGGGTACAAGCCCTCAGCCTCTAAAAGCAATCCCTCAGATGTTTAGGCATAGTAAAGTTAGGTATATCTATTTGACTCTAGACCCCAACATGTTTGTTAGTGTTCTGGTTTGTCCACTGCTTTCTTGTGGGGGATTTGAGTTGGCCATTACTGTTTAGGTGAATGCTGACTTCATATCTATGGTGCACTTTATTCTTAAAATGGGAAGTTTCTACCAATTTCCCGTCCAAACTTGCTCATAAGCCAACTGCAGTCATCATTTCAGATGTGTCTCCCAACTTACACATTTCCTATTTCTCCTTGATATTTACTCAAGAAATTCATTTACGTAGAGACAACATATTCTTCTCTCAACTGGCATCTGGCTGGGCAGAATGATGTCCTTTCATTCCCTTCCAGGCAATAGGCAACTTGTTCCTTCTGTCTTGTGAACTCTTCCTCCTAAGTTCAATGTGAATACAAGTGGCAGAACTGTGCCTCATGTCTCAAATGAGTGTCAGGGCTGCCTTGTCCAGTGTATTCATACTGGAGGGAAAAAAAAATGCATAGCCATACACACTATATAACCACTAAACTTTTTCAGTCCTCCTTGTGCTAACAGTGCATGAACGTGAGGTTTTGTTGTCATTTTTGTTTGTTTGTTTGTTTGCTTGCTTTAAACTCCTGACTGCCATATAGCAAACATGACAAAAAAACACCCTTTTTTGAGAAGCTCTGAGAATGGCTCTGCTTTGTATTATCACCTGTCACTTCACCTGAACCATTTCAATCACAAGCGATATCCTTCTGTCAGGCTTGGTAGTACTTCCCAACCTTATGTCCCCTGCAAATCTCAAAGCTCATGTGTAATTTTTAATCTTCAGCCACCATGTCCATACCGAACATATCTAACTTTGAAGTCAGCTCTGCCCTGAATAGGAGGTTGGGTTTTCAGAGGTCCCTTCCAGCCTACATTTCTCCATGAGTCTTTGCCTCCTTAGCAGCTGCAGTTTCAGAACTGTCTCTGAGAATTACCATAGGTAACGACTCCTTTGCTGGTAAGTCCCTCTTCAGTGTGAACAATTGTAAATTCCCTTTATTCACTTGCAGCCCCAAAGCCCAAATCCGTAGATAATGTATCAGAAGCTCACAGAAAGTGAAATAGATGTAATTCATCCCCTGTGTAGGGAAGAACTGGTCCTAGAAAGGAAAGCTATTAAATTATCTGGAAACAATTTAGCTCTGATAAATTATTTTGTAAATTACACATTACCCCCTCCTTCCCTGGTCTTAGCTGTTCTTGCTCCAAAACTTTGCATGGTGTTGATGTCAAACTAACAGGCCCACACTTGTCTGGATGACTCTTTACCCTCTTCTGGACAGAGGTGTATTTGTTACTCTCCCATTCTGGGGACTATCCCTGATTTGCACAATTGTTATGCATTTTTCCTACTTGACTTGTTGTTCTGTGTGCCAATGCTGTTAATAGGCTAGGTAGATATCAGCTTTTCATTTTTCACTTGAATCGCTATAGATTGTTATTTCACCTCAGATGATGTTGCGCCTAGTGCCCTACCCTCCTTTTCAATGGGAGTCCTGTCACTGCCCTTAATATCACATTGTTGTTGCTGTTAGATGCAGGAAATAAGATTTGCAGCATTTGAGACATCAGTAACTTTTGATCTATTTTTGCCTCAAGCGTGCAACTGTCCTAATTTGTTCTCTTTGTTCCCCCTGGTTTCTGGTTCTTAAGTACCACTTACTATTATTGTTTAATTTCCTATGTGAAGGAGGTTTTTGGTCATTCTTACTTTATTTCTGCAGTTTTTAACCTCTGAAACATGCCTTTTCTCATCGCTTTTTTCCTCTTTGAATTTTGAATTTTAACTATGCCTTCTCTGCACTCAAGTCCCAGAGCTGCTTAGTCAGACTCAATTATTCATTTCCTTAGATTTCAAAGTTTGCATTTCTAAGCCTCAAAACCTTCATTCTAAACCTGGTTTTGTCTGTCGTGAAATGTAAAATGAGAAAAGTCAGCTCATGATCACACTTTATTCAAATTTTACTACATTTAAACCCATACAGGAGCCAAGTCTAAAATGGTCTTATATTTTTTCACTTTTGGGAAGAAATCCATCACATAGTATACCTCTGTGAACATAAGTGGTAATTATCTTTCAATCTTTTGCTGGGAAGTTAAAGTCTCCCATAATTCCCATTATTGTTTACGTGTCTGATAACTGTACAGAGAGAATTCACTATTAGACTGGAGCTAAGAGCAAAGAGCAGGCTAGCAAGGCTGTCTATCTTTAGCAGTGATTTGCACAAAACCACTCTTTTGCTGACCCATAACATTTAATTTCTCCATCCTCTGCTTCTTGCTAACACAAAGCACCATCTTATTCCATCCATTTGCCTTGGTTTCCAGCCTTCCTGAGATTTATCAGTACTTGTATGACATTCATGCCTTTGTTTCACCCTTCCTGTGTTGACACTTGTCATAACAGTTTTAGATCCTGAACATGATCATCTCAAAGTTTGCCTGACAGTTAGGTCTTCCTCACATTGTCATAGAGTATCAGGTCTCTACCACTTGAAATAGATTGGATTGGATTAGATTATTGGCACCGTCTCTTGTGCTGGTAGTCCATTATCTTCACAGTCCGTACAACTGGCCGTCAGTGAACATGAAGTGGCCTTATCCTGCCCATTTACCTTTCTGGAAATCAGCCACTCTCTCTGCCTAGAACAGGGAATGGATTTTCCTCACCTTTCTTCAAAAGCTCTGAAGTTTTCTGTGATCTTTCCAATTGTACGGTATGATAAGCTTTTGCTGCCACTGAAGGGTAGAAGTCATTATGAATAGTGCCAACAAAACAGAAACATAACAATGAAAACGATATTTTAATTCAGAATAGGTATTTGAAAAGTTCACCTTTTCTAGCACAAATGGGGAAAAGAAAAAAAGGAAAAAAAAAAAAAAAAAGCAGTCCTAAAACATCAAAACTGTGGCCAAAGAATTAGAAGAAACACTATTTATCCAAAGCTGCAATGTTTTCCATTCATCTGGCTGGGCCAGCAGAGCACTGGAGACCTGGATGCACTGTACTCATGGCTGGTTCCCCTAAATGACCTGCAGGGAGATCTTCTTCTCTCTATCCCTCTGTTTCTCCTTTCAATCTCTGTTTTGTCTGTTTGTATCACTAGCTCTCAAATCGCCACTGATATATGCACGTGCAGCACCCAGCACAACCTTGTTTCAGGCTCCAGCGGGACCTTTAGGCATTACCATCCTGTAAACAAATAACAATGATAGTGAGTGTAATTACAATCGTCAAACTATTCCAGCTCCACATCATTAGCCATGCCCTGAGCTAAATAACATTTTAATCAGTTTGATATGTCATCTGTGGCTTTCTTCACTGTCACTTGCAATCCAGCAAACTCCTTCCTTCACGTTTCTAGATTAGACAGAGGGTTCTCAACTGCAGACATCCAATTCCCTGTTCAGGAAGCAGCGAGACCTTTCCTCTTCTCACAGATTTAAGATGATAGCCAAGCATCATGAGACACAGTGCGTATGTCTCCTAGGCCCATCCCATGAGAGCAGGACATTTACCACACATGAGAAGAAGACTTAATGCAGTGGCAAAGCAAAATACTCAGTGTCAAAGCCATGTCTAGATGATCATTAAAGACAGATCAAAATTACCCAATACAGGAGGAAAATCTATCGTTTGTAGAAGATTATGTTCTCTGATTATTAGTTTCAAAATTAGTTTTTCCTTTGGATTTCCTCTGAACTTAAACTTAGTTTGGAATGCCTTTGGTTTTGAATATTTCTGAAATCGTATTACTTCTCCTAAGTAAGTTGCTAGTCTGTTCTGTTTACGTGAAATTCGAATAATATTGTGAAGTATCTGCCATCAGTTTTACTGTGTGCCAGGCTGAGTTCCCTGATGAATTTCAAATTTCAGATATGAAACAGTAAAGGTTAAAAAAAAAAATGTTACAAAGGGTACTTCATGCAGTAGCATAAACTTCTGTTTTCTCAAAACTTGTATCAGTTCATCTCACCAGGACCAGCAGGGGAAGCACACTCTGCCTAGGCACTGGCAAAGGGACACAGTGAGAGTGTAGGGTCTCTTGCTGGGGCCATTCAAAATTTGACTGTACAAGCCCCTGAGCAATATGACAGGGCTTTAAAAATGGCCCTGCTTGAAGTACGCGGGTGATCTGGAGACCTCTAAGGTGCTTTCCAACAAAAGCTTTTCTATAATTGTATGAAATCACCTGCAATAGATTAACCCTGGTCATTATTCCTATCACAGGAAATAACTGTGACACCTGGGTAACAGGTGAGCTTACTGCGACACCAGGGAGAGCCTTCCTGTACTTAAAGGCAACCTGTAGGAAAGCTGGGGAGGGAGTCTTTATCAGGGCCTGGAGTGACAGGACAAGGAGTAACCGCTTTAAACTGAAAAGTAGCACCCAGAAAGAACGGAGTCACGCAACAGGATTCATTTCCAAAACCACCTCGTAGACACCTGGGCCAAAGAGCAGGGCCTTGAGCGGGTATATCACAATGACAGAGTTCATTTCCTTCCCGGTAGCTGGCACGTGCCGTTTTTTGGGATTTCGGGGCTACAGTGAGCTGCTAAGAGGGATGTCTTAGCTCTTGCAGGGCAGTGCTTCCACTAAGGCCAGGACTTTTCTGCATCTTCTACTGCCCTGCAAGCGAGGATGCTTGGGGCACACAGGAAGCTGGGAGGGGACACAGCTGCAGGGATTCCATAAGGCACAAGCAAATGCAGCCTTGGCTTGGTGACACTTTCTCTTGATTACTGCTCAACACAAATTACCTCGAGCAAGTCTACTGTGAGGACTAAAGGAAAGAGACGTATGGATGCTGCTAAGCTCTTCTAGCTTGTACCAGGTAGGAAAGATACCTCTGTAGCAGGCGTGAAGAGGATAGCACTAATTAATTAGATGAGAAGCGGAGGAAAGGCACTTAGAGGTAGTGAAAAGCAGTTAATGTGATGTTCCGGGGAAGCTTCAGTCTGCTTAAGGAGTAGCAAGAACAAGCCTAAAGTCATAGCCAAATACAAGAAAGAGAGGAGGACACGCAGCATGAGAAGCTCCCGAGAGAAAGGAGCTCTGTTTTGGGTAAAAATCAGTCCCTTTTTCTATCATGGAGACATCCAAGGGCGTAGGACACGTGCGCTTCAGGGAACCAAGAGATGCTGTGCATTTCTCTCGTCCCCCTGACACAGCCACTAGGTGACGATGCTTCCAATTCTCTCTAAAGAAACCTTGCTTTCTCAGGCCCAGGTGTCCAGCTGCACACCAAGGACGTCCCTGGCTCCCAGGCACAGTTCCCAGGCCCAAGGCCGAGCTCCCCTCCGAACCCCCATTCCAGCAGACCTTGCTCCTGGCATTGTGGAGCAGCCATTTCATGTCAGCCTTTTCTCCTGGCAGTCAGCTTAGCGCCGTAACCTCTGCCATCGGGGCGCCCGAGAGCCGTGTGAGGTCAGCAGAGAGTCACTGTCAGCCTTTGACCTCACAAAGGTGGGTGGCCATAAGTGCCCTGAGCGTCCAGCTCGCATTGAGTACTGCTGGTGGCACTCGAGGCGTGGAGGTCTGCATGGTGCAATGGGAGACGCCGATGTCCTGCTGCTGGAACAAGAGGCGCTGATGTGCTGCTGGTGCAGGAGGAGACGTGAAGGTGCTGCTGCTTAGAGGTGCTGAGGGGCGGGCAGCCTCAGCGGGCAGCTGAATCAGAGGGCAGGGAAGCCAAGCAGCTTCCTTCTCTGGGGAAGGGGGCACAGAGAAAGTGATTGGAAATGGGGTACAAGCCCTCAGCCTCTAAAAGCAATCCCTCAGATGTTTAGGCATAGTAAAGTTAGGTATATCTATTTGACTCTAGACCCCAACATGTTTGTTAGTGTTCTGGTTTGTCCACTGCTTTCTTGTGGGGGATTTGAGTTGGCCATTACTGTTTAGGTGAATGCTGACTTCATATCTATGGTGCACTTTATTCTTAAAATGGGAAGTTTCTACCAATTTCCCGTCCAAACTTGCTCATAAGCCAACTGCAGTCATCATTTCAGATGTGTCTCCCAACTTACACATTTCCTATTTCTCCTTGATATTTACTCAAGAAATTCATTTACGTAGAGACAACATATTCTTCTCTCAACTGGCATCTGGCTGGGCAGAATGATGTCCTTTCATTCCCTTCCAGGCAATAGGCAACTTGTTCCTTCTGTCTTGTGAACTCTTCCTCCTAAGTTCAATGTGAATACAAGTGGCAGAACTGTGCCTCATGTCTCAAATGAGTGTCAGGGCTGCCTTGTCCAGTGTATTCATACTGGAGGGAAAAAAAAATGAATAGCCATACACACTATATAACCACTAAACTTTTTCAGTCCTCCTTGTGCTAACAGTGCATGAACGTGAGGTTTTGTTGTCATTTTTGTTTGTTTGTTTGTTTGCTTGCTTTAAACTCCTGACTGCCATATAGCAAACATGACAAAAAAACACCCTTTTTTGAGAATCTCTGAGAATGGCTCTGCTTTGTATTATCACCTGTCACTTCACCTGAACCATTTCAATCACAAGCGATATCCTTCTGTCAGGCTTGGTAGTACTTCCCAACCTTATGTCCCCTGCAAATCTCAAAGCTCATGTGTAATTTTTAATCTTCAGCCACCATGTCCATACCGAACATATCTAACTTTGAAGTCAGCTCTGCCCTGAATAGGAGGTTGGGTTTTCAGAGGTCCCTTCCAGCCTACATTTCTCCATGAGTCTTTGCCTCCTTAGCAGCTGCAGTTTCAGAACTGTCTCTGAGAATTACCATAGGTAACGACTCCTTTGCTGGTAAGTCCCTCTTCAGTGTGAACAATTGTAAATTCCCTTTATTCACTTGCAGCCCCAAAGCCCAAATCCGTAGATAATGTATCAGAAGCTCACAGAAAGTGAAATAGATGTAATTCATCCCCTGTGTAGGGAAGAACTGGTCCTAGAAAGGAAAGCTATTAAATTATCTGGAAACAATTTAGCTCTGATAAATTATTTTGTAAATTACACATTACCCCCTCCTTCCCTGGTCTTAGCTGTTCTTGCTCCAAAACTTTGCATGGTGTTGATGTCAAACTAACAGGCCCACACTTGTCTGGATGACTCTTTACCCTCTTCTGGACAGAGGTGTATTTGTTACTCTCCCATTCTGGGGACTATCCCTGGTTTGCACAATTGTTATGCATTTTTCCTACTTGACTTGTTGTTCTGTGTGCCAATGCTGTTAATAGGCTAGGTAGATATCAGCTTTTCATTTTTCACTTGAATCGCTATAGATTGTTATTTCACCTCAGATGATGTTGCGCCTAGTGCCCTACCCTCCTTTTCAATGGGAGTCCTGTCACTGCCCTTAATATCACATTGTTGTTGCTGTTAGATGCAGGAAATAAGATTTGCAGCATTTGAGACATCAGTAACTTTTGATCTATTTTTGCCTCAAGCGTGCAACTGTCCTAATTTGTTCTCTTTGTTCCCCCTGGTTTCTGTGGCTTAAGTACCACTTACTATTATTGTTTAATTTCCTATGTGAAGGAGGTTTTTGGTCATTCTTACTTTATTTCTGCAGTTTTTAACCTCTGAAACATGCCTTTTCTCATCGCTTTTTTCCTCTTTGAATTTTGAATTTTAACTATGCCTTCTCTGCACTCAAGTCCCAGAGCTGCTTAGTCAGACTCAATTATTCATTTCCTTAGATTTCAAAGTTTGCATTTCTAAGCCTCAAAACCTTCATTCTAAACCTGGTTTTGTCTGTCGTGAAATGTAAAATGAGAAAAGTCAGCTCATGATCACACTTTATTCAAATTTTACTACATTTAAACCCATACAGGAGCCAAGTCTAAAATGGTCTTATATTTTTTCACTTTTGGGAAGAAATCCATCACATAGTACACCTCTATGAACATAAGTGGTAATTATCTTTCAATCTTTTGCTGGGAAGTTAAAGTCTCCCATAATTCCCATTATTGTTTACGTGTCTGATAACTGTACAGAGATAATTCACTATTAGACTGGAGCTAAGAGCAAAGAGCAGGCTAGCAAGGCTGTCTATCTTTAGCAGTGATTTGCACAAAACCACTCTTTTGCTGACCCATAACATTTAATTTCTCCATCCTCTGCTTCTTGCTAACACAAAGCACCATCTTATTCCATCCATTTGCCTTGGTTTCCAGCCTTCCTGAGATTTATCAGTACTTGTATGACATTCATGCCTTTGTTTCACCCTTCCTGTGTTGACACTTGTCATAACAGTTTTAGATCCTGAACATGATCATCTCAAAGTTTGCCTGACAGTTAGGTCTTCCTCACATTGTCATAGAGTATCAGGTCTCTACCACTTGAAATAGATTGGATTGGATTAGATTATTGGCACCGTCTCTTGTGCTGGTAGTCCATTATCTTCACAGTCCGTACAACTGGCCGTCAGTGAACATGAAGTGGCCTTATCCTGCCCATTTACCTTTCTGGAAATCAGTCACTCTCTCTGCCTAGAACAGGGAATGGATTTTCCTCACCTTTCTTCAAAAGCTCTGAAGTTTTCTGTGATCTTTCCAATTGTACGGTATGATAAGCTTTTGCTGCCACTGAAGGGTAGAAGTCATTATGAATAGTGCCAACAAAACAGAAACATAACAATGAAAACGATATTTTAATTCAGAATAGGTATTTGAAAAGTTCACCTTTTCTAGCACAAATGGGGAAAAGAAAAAAAGGAAAAAAAAAAAAAAAAAAGCAGTCCTAAAACATCAAAACTGTGGCCAAAGAATTAGAAGAAACACTATTTTTCCAAAGCTGCAATGTTTTCCATTCATCTGGCTGGGCCAGCAGAGCACTGGAGACCTGGATGCACTGTACTCATGGCTGGTTCCCCTAAATGACCTGCAGGGAGATCTTCTTCTCTCTATCCCTCTGTTTCTCCTTTCAATCTCTGTTTTGTCTGTTTGTATCACTAGCTCTCAAATCGCCACTGATATATGCACGTGCAGCACCCAGCACAACCTTGTTTCAGGCTCCAGCGGGACCTTTAGGCATTACCATCCTGTAAACAAATAACAATGATAGTGAGTGTAATTACAATCGTCAAACTATTCCAGCTCCACATCATTAGCCATGCCCTGAGCTAAATAACATTTTAATCAGTTTGATATGTCATCTGTGGCTTTCTTCACTGTCACTTGCAATCCAGCAAACTCCTTCCTTCACGTTTCTAGATTAGACAGAGGGTTCTCAACTGCAGACATCCAATTCCCTGTTCAGGAAGCAGCGAGACCTTTCCTCTTCTCACAGATTTAAGATGATAGCCAAGCATCATGAGACACAGTGCGTATGTCTCCTAGGCCCATCCCATGAGAGCAGGACATTTACCACACATGAGAAGAAGACTTAATGCAGTGGCAAAGCAAAATACTCGGTGTCAAAGCCATGTCTAGATGATCATTAAAGACAGATCAAAATTACCCAATACAGGAGGAAAATCTATCGTTTGTAGAAGATTATGTTCTCTGATTATTAGTTTCAAAATTAGTTTTTCCTTTGGATTTCCTCTGAACTTAAACTTAGTTTGGAATGCCTTTGGTTTTGAATATTTCTGAAATCGTATTACTTCTCCTAAGTAAGTTGCTAGTCTGTTCTGTTTACGTGAAATTCGAATAATATTGTGAAGTATCTGCCATCAGTTTTACTGTGTGCCAGGCTGAGTTCCCTGATGAATTTCAAATTTCAGATATGAAACAGTAAAGGTTAAAAAAAAAAATGTTACAAAGGGTACTTCATGCAGTAGCATAAACTTCTGTTTTCTCAAAACTTGTATCAGTTCATCTCACCAGGACCAGCAGGGGAAGCACACTCTGCCTAGGCACTGGCAAAGGGACACAGTGAGAGTGTAGGGTCTCTTGCTGGGGCCATTCAAAATTTGACTGTACAAGCCCCTGAGCAATATGACAGGGCTTTAAAAATGGCCCTGCTTGAAGTACGCGGGTGATCTGGAGACCTCTAAGGTGCTTTCCAACAAAAGCTTTTCTATAATTGTATGAAATCACCTGCAATAGATTAACCCTGGTCATTATTCCTATCACAGGAAATAACTGTGACACCTGGGTAACAGGTGAGCTTACTGCGACACCAGGGAGAGCCTTCCTGTACTTAAAGGCAACCTGTAGGAAAGCTGGGGAGGGAGTCTTTATCAGGGCCTGGAGTGACAGGACAAGGAGTAACCGCTTTAAACTGAAAAGTAGCACCCAGAAAGAACGGAGTCACGCAACAGGATTCATTTCCAAAACCACCTCGTAGACACCTGGGCCAAAGAGCAGGGCCTTGAGCGGGTATATCACAATGACAGAGTTCATTTCCTTCCCGGTAGCTGGCACGTGCCGTTTTTTGGGATTTCGGGGCTACAGTGAGCTGCTAAGAGGGATGTCTTAGCTCTTGCAGGGCAGTGCTTCCACTAAGGCCAGGACTTTTCTGCATCTTCTACTGCCCTGCAAGCGAGGATGCTTGGGGCACACAGGAAGCTGGGAGGGGACACAGCTGCAGGGATTCCATAAGGCACAAGCAAATGCAGCCTTGGCTTGGTGACACTTTCTCTTGATTACTGCTCAACACAAATTACCTCGAGCAAGTCTACTGTGAGGACTAAAGGAAAGAGACGTATGGATGCTGCTAAGCTCTTCTAGCTTGTACCAGGTAGGAAAGATACCTCTGTAGCAGGCGTGAAGAGGATAGCACTAATTAATTAGATGAGAAGCGGAGGAAAGGCACTTAGAGGTAGTGAAAAGCAGTTAATGTGATGTTCCGGGGAAGCTTCAGTCTGCTTAAGGAGTAGCAAGAACAAGCCTAAAGTCATAGCCAAATACAAGAAAGAGAGGAGGACACGCAGCATGAGAAGCTCCCGAGAGAAAGGAGCTCTGTTTTGGGTAAAAATCAGTCCCTTTTTCTATCATGGAGACATCCAAGGGCGTAGGACACGTGCACTTCAGGGAACCAAGAGATGCTGTGCATTTCTCTCGTCCCCCTGACACAGCCACTAGGTGACGATGCTTCCAATTCTCTCTAAAGAAACCTTGCTTTCTCAGGCCCAGGTGTCCAGCTGCACACCAAGGACGTCCCTGGCTCCCAGGCACAGTTCCCAGGCCCAAGGCCGAGCTCCCCTCCGAACCCCCATTCCAGCAGACCTTGCTCCTGGCATTGTGGAGCAGCCATTTCATGTCAGCCTTTTCTCCTGGCAGTCAGCTTAGCGCCGTAACCTCTGCCATCGGGGCGCCCGAGAGCCGTGTGAGGTCAGCAGAGAGTCACTGTCAGCCTTTGACCTCACAAAGGTGGGTGGCCATAAGTGCCCTGAGCGTCCAGCTCGCATTGAGTACTGCTGGTGGCACTCGAGGCGTGGAGGTCTGCATGGTGCAATGGGAGACGCCGACGTCCTGCTGCTGGAACAAGAGGCGCTGATGTGCTGCTGGTGCAGGAGGAGACGTGAAGGTGCTGCTGCTTAGAGGTGCTGAGGGGCGGGCAGCCTCAGCGGGCAGCTGAATCAGAGGGCAGGGAAGCCAAGCAGCTTCCTTCTCTGGGGAAGGGGGCACAGAGAAAGTGATTGGAAATGGGGTACAAGCCCTCAGCCTCTAAAAGCAATCCCTCAGATGTTTAGGCATAGTAAAGTTAGGTATATCTATTTGACTCTAGACCCCAACATGTTTGTTAGTGTTCTGGTTTGTCCACTGCTTTCTTGTGGGGGATTTGAGTTGGCCATTACTGTTTAGGTGAATGCTGACTTCATATCTATGGTGCACTTTATTCTTAAAATGGGAAGTTTCTACCAATTTCCCGTCCAAACTTGCTCATAAGCCAACTGGAGTCATCATTTCAGATGTGTCTCCCAACTTACACATTTCCTATTTCTCCTTGATATTTACTCAAGAAATTCATTTACGTAGAGACAACATATTCTTCTCTCAACTGGCATCTGGCTGGGCAGAATGATGTCCTTTCATTCCCTTCCAGGCAATAGGCAACTTGTTCCTTCTGTCTTGTGAACTCTTCCTCCTAAGTTCAATGTGAATACAAGTGGCAGAACTGTGCCTCATGTCTCAAATGAGTGTCAGGGCTGCCTTGTCCAGTGTATTCATACTGGAGGGAAAAAAAAATGAATAGCCATACACACTATATAACCACTAAACTTTTTCAGTCCTCCTTGTGCTAACAGTGCATGAACGTGAGGTTTTGTTGTCATTTTTGTTTGTTTGTTTGTTTGCTTGCTTTAAACTCCTGACTGCCATATAGCAAACATGACAAAAAAACACCCTTTTTTGAGAAGCTCTGAGAATGGCTCTGCTTTGTATTATCACCTGTCACTTCACCTGAACCATTTCAATCACAAGCGATATCCTTCTGTCAGGCTTGGTAGTACTTCCCAACCTTATGTCCCCTGCAAATCTCAAAGCTCATGTGTAATTTTTAATCTTCAGCCACCATGTCCATACCGAACATATCTAACTTTGAAGTCAGCTCTGCCCTGAATAGGAGGTTGGGTTTTCAGAGGTCCCTTCCAGCCTACATTTCTCCATGAGTCTTTGCCTCCTTAGCAGCTGCAGTTTCAGAACTGTCTCTGAGAATTACCATAGGTAACGACTCCTTTGCTGGTAAGTCCCTCTTCAGTGTGAACAATTGTAAATTCCCTTTATTCACTTGCAGCCCCAAAGCCCAAATCCGTAGATAATGTATCAGAAGCTCACAGAAAGTGAAATAGATGTAATTCATCCCCTGTGTAGGGAAGAACTGGTCCTAGAAAGGAAAGCTATTAAATTATCTGGAAACAATTTAGCTCTGATAAATTATTTTGTAAATTACACATTACCCCCTCCTTCCCTGGTCTTAGCTGTTCTTGCTCCAAAACTTTGCATGGTGTTGATGTCAAACTAACAGGCCCACACTTGTCTGGATGACTCTTTACCCTCTTCTGGACAGAGGTGTATTTGTTACTCTCCCATTCTGGGGACTATCCCTGATTTGCACAATTGTTATGCATTTTTCCTACTTGACTTGTTGTTCTGTGTGCCAATGCTGTTAATAGGCTAGGTAGATATCAGCTTTTCATTTTTCACTTGAATCGCTATAGATTGTTATTTCACCTCAGATGATGTTGCGCCTAGTGCCCTACCCTCCTTTTCAATGGGAGTCCTGTCACTGCCCTTAATATCACATTGTTGTTGCTGTTAGATGCAGGAAATAAGATTTGCAGCATTTGAGACATCAGTAACTTTTGATCTATTTTTGCCTCAAGTGTGCAACTGTCCTAATTTGTTCTCTTTGTTCCCCCTGGTTTCTGTGGCTTAAGTACCACTTACTATTATTGTTTAATTTCCTATGTGAAGGAGGTTTTTGGTCATTCTTACTTTATTTCTGCAGTTTTTAACCTCTGAAACATGCCTTTTCTCATCGCTTTTTTCCTCTTTGAATTTTGAATTTTAACTATGCCTTCTCTGCACTCAAGTCCCAGAGCTGCTTAGTCAGACTCAATTATTCATTTCCTTAGATTTCAAAGTTTGCATTTCTAAGCCTCAAAACCTTCATTCTAAACCTGGTTTTGTCTGTCGTGAAATGTAAAATGAGAAAAGTCAGCTCATGATCACACTTTATTCAAATTTTACTACATTTAAACCCATACAGGAGCCAAGTCTAAAATGGTCTTATATTTTTTCACTTTTGGGAAGAAATCCATCACATAGTATACCTCTGTGAACATAAGTGGTAATTATCTTTCAATCTTTTGCTGGGAAGTTAAAGTCTCCCATAATTCCCATTATTGTTTACGTGTCTGATAACTGTACAGAGATAATTCACTATTAGACTGGAGCTAAGAGCAAAGAGCAGGCTAGCAAGGCTGTCTATCTTTAGCAGTGATTTGCACAAAACCACTCTTTTGCTGACCCATAACATTTAATTTCTCCATCCTCTGCTTCTTGCTAACACAAAGCACCATCTTATTCCATCCATTTGCCTTGGTTTCCAGCCTTCCTGAGATTTATCAGTACTTGTATGACATTCATGCCTTTGTTTCACCCTTCCTGTGTTGACACTTGTCATAACAGTTTTAGATCCTGAACATGATCATCTCAAAGTTTGCCTGACAGTTAGGTCTTCCTCACATTGTCATAGAGTATCAGGTCTCTACCACTTGAAATAGATTGGATTGGATTAGATTATTGGCACCGTCTCTTGTGCTGGTAGTCCATTATCTTCACAGTCCGTACAACTGGCCGTCAGTGAACATGAAGTGGCCTTATCCTGCCCATTTACCTTTCTGGAAATCAGCCACTCTCTCTGCCTAGAACAGGGAATGGATTTTCCTCACCTTTCTTCAAAAGCTCTGAAGTTTTCTGTGATCTTTCCAATTGTACGGTATGATAAGCTTTTGCTGCCACTGAAGGGTAGAAGTCATTATGAATAGTGCCAACAAAACAGAAACATAACAATGAAAACGATATTTTAATTCAGAATAGGTATTTGAAAAGTTCACCTTTTCTAGCACAAATGGGGAAAAGAAAAAAAGGAAAAAAAAAAAAAAAAAGCAGTCCTAAAACATCAAAACTGTGGCCAAAGAATTAGAAGAAACACTATTTATCCAAAGCTGCAATGTTTTCCATTCATCTGGCTGGGCCAGCAGAGCACTGGAGACCTGGATGCACTGTACTCATGGCTGGTTCCCCTAAATGACCTGCAGGGAGATCTTCTTCTCTCTATCCCTCTGTTTCTCCTTTCAATCTCTGTTTTGTCTGTTTGTATCACTAGCTCTCAAATCGCCACTGATATATGCACGTGCAGCACCCAGCACAACCTTGTTTCAGGCTCCAGCGGGACCTTTAGGCATTACCATCCTGTAAACAAATAACAATGATAGTGAGTGTAATTACAATCGTCAAACTATTCCAGCTCCACATCATTAGCCATGCCCTGAGCTAAATAACATTTTAATCAGTTTGATATGTCATCTGTGGCTTTCTTCACTGTCACTTGCAATCCAGCAAACTCCTTCCTTCACGTTTCTAGATTAGACAGAGGGTTCTCAACTGCAGACATCCAATTCCCTGTTCAGGAAGCAGCGAGACCTTTCCTCTTCTCACAGATTTAAGATGATAGCCAAGCATCATGAGACACAGTGCGTATGTCTCCTAGGCCCATCCCATGAGAGCAGGACATTTACCACACATGAGAAGAAGACTTAATGCAGTGGCAAAGCAAAATACTCGGTGTCAAAGCCATGTCTAGATGATCATTAAAGACAGATCAAAATTACCCAATACAGGAGGAAAATCTATCGTTTGTAGAAGATTATGTTCTCTGATTATTAGTTTCAAAATTAGTTTTTCCTTTGGATTTCCTCTGAACTTAAACTTAGTTTGGAATGCCTTTGGTTTTGAATATTTCTGAAATCGTATTACTTCTCCTAAGTAAGTTGCTAGTCTGTTCTGTTTACGTGAAATTCGAATAATATTGTGAAGTATCTGCCATCAGTTTTACTGTGTGCCAGGCTGAGTTCCCTGATGAATTTCAAATTTCAGATATGAAACAGTAAAGGTTAAAAAAAAAAATGTTACAAAGGGTACTTCATGCAGTAGCATAAACTTCTGTTTTCTCAAAACTTGTATCAGTTCATCTCACCAGGACCAGCAGGGGAAGCACACTCTGCCTAGGCACTGGCAAAGGGACACAGTGAGAGTGTAGGGTCTCTTGCTGGGGCCATTCAAAATTTGACTGTACAAGCCCCTGAGCAATATGACAGGGCTTTAAAAATGGCCCTGCTTGAAGTACGCGGGTGATCTGGAGACCTCTAAGGTGCTTTCCAACAAAAGCTTTTCTATAATTGTATGAAATCACCTGCAATAGATTAACCCTGGTCATTATTCCTATCACAGGAAATAACTGTGACACCTGGGTAACAGGTGAGCTTACTGCGACACCAGGGAGAGCCTTCCTGTACTTAAAGGCAACCTGTAGGAAAGCTGGGGAGGGAGTCTTTATCAGGGCCTGGAGTGACAGGACAAGGAGTAACCGCTTTAAACTGAAAAGTAGCACCCAGAAAGAACGGAGTCACGCAACAGGATTCATTTCCAAAACCACCTCGTAGACACCTGGGCCAAAGAGCAGGGCCTTGAGCGGGTATATCACAATGACAGAGTTCATTTCCTTCCCGGTAGCTGGCACGTGCCGTTTTTTGGGATTTCGGGGCTACAGTGAGCTGCTAAGAGGGATGTCTTAGCTCTTGCAGGGCAGTGCTTCCACTAAGGCCAGGACTTTTCTGCATCTTCTACTGCCCTGCAAGCGAGGATGCTTGGGGCACACAGGAAGCTGGGAGGGGACACAGCTGCAGGGATTCCATAAGGCACAAGCAAATGCAGCCTTGGCTTGGTGACACTTTCTCTTGATTACTGCTCAACACAAATTACCTCGAGCAAGTCTACTGTGAGGACTAAAGGAAAGAGACGTATGGATGCTGCTAAGCTCTTCTAGCTTGTACCAGGTAGGAAAGATACCTCTGTAGCAGGCGTGAAGAGGATAGCACTAATTAATTAGATGAGAAGCGGAGGAAAGGCACTTAGAGGTAGTGAAAAGCAGTTAATGTGATGTTCCGGGGAAGCTTCAGTCTGCTTAAGGAGTAGCAAGAACAAGCCTAAAGTCATAGCCAAATACAAGAAAGAGAGGAGGACACGCAGCATGAGAAGCTCCCGAGAGAAAGGAGCTCTGTTTTGGGTAAAAATCAGTCCCTTTTTCTATCATGGAGACATCCAAGGGCGTAGGACACGTGCACTTCAGGGAACCAAGAGATGCTGTGCATTTCTCTCGTCCCCCTGACACAGCCACTAGGTGACGATGCTTCCAATTCTCTCTAAAGAAACCTTGCTTTCTCAGGCCCAGGTGTCCAGCTGCACACCAAGGACGTCCCTGGCTCCCAGGCACAGTTCCCAGGCCCAAGGCCGAGCTCCCCTCCGAACCCCCATTCCAGCAGACCTTGCTCCTGGCATTGTGGAGCAGCCATTTCATGTCAGCCTTTTCTCCTGGCAGTCAGCTTAGCGCCGTAACCTCTGCCATCGGGGCGCCCGAGAGCCGTGTGAGGTCAGCAGAGAGTCACTGTCAGCCTTTGACCTCACAAAGGTGGGTGGCCATAAGTGCCCTGAGCGTCCAGCTCGCATTGAGTACTGCTGGTGGCACTCGAGGCGTGGAGGTCTGCATGGTGCAATGGGAGACGCCGATGTCCTGCTGCTGGAACAAGAGGCGCTGATGTGCTGCTGGTGCAGGAGGAGACGTGAAGGTGCTGCTGCTTAGAGGTGCTGAGGGGCGGGCAGCCTCAGCGGGCAGCTGAATCAGAGGGCAGGGAAGCCAAGCAGCTTCCTTCTCTGGGGAAGGGGGCACAGAGAAAGTGATTGGAAATGGGGTACAAGCCCTCAGCCTCTAAAAGCAATCCCTCAGATGTTTAGGCATAGTAAAGTTAGGTATATCTATTTGACTCTAGACCCCAACATGTTTGTTAGTGTTCTGGTTTGTCCACTGCTTTCTTGTGGGGGATTTGAGTTGGCCATTACTCTTTAGGTGAATGCTGACTTCATATCTATGGTGCACTTTATTCTTAAAATGGGAAGTTTCTACCAATTTCCCGTCCAAACTTGCTCATAAGCCAACTGCAGTCATCATTTCAGATGTGTCTCCCAACTTACACATTTCCTATTTCTCCTTGATATTTACTCAAGAAATTCATTTACGTAGAGACAACATATTCTTCTCTCAACTGGCATCTGGCTGGGCAGAATGATGTCCTTTCATTCCCTTCCAGGCAATAGGCAACTTGTTCCTTCTGTCTTGTGAACTCTTCCTCCTAAGTTCAATGTGAATACAAGTGGCAGAACTGTGCCTCATGTCTCAAATGAGTGTCAGGGCTGCCTTGTCCAGTGTATTCATACTGGAGGGAAAAAAAAATGAATAGCCATACACACTATATAACCACTAAACTTTTTCAGTCCTCCTTGTGCTAACAGTGCATGAACGTGAGGTTTTGTTGTCACTTTTGTTTGTTTGTTTGTTTGCTTGCTTTAAACTCCTGACTGCCATATAGCAAACATGACAAAAAAACACCCTTTTTTGAGAAGCTCTGAGAATGGCTCTGCTTTGTATTATCACCTGTCACTTCACCTGAACCATTTCAATCACAAGCGATATCCTTCTGTCAGGCTTGGTAGTACTTCCCAACCTTATGTCCCCTGCAAATCTCAAAGCTCATGTGTAATTTTTAATCTTCAGCCACCATGTCCATACCGAACATATCTAACTTTGAAGTCAGCTCTGCCCTGAATAGGAGGTTGGGTTTTCAGAGGTCCCTTCCAGCCTACATTTCTCCATGAGTCTTTGCCTCCTTAGCAGCTGCAGTTTCAGAACTGTCTCTGAGAATTACCATAGGTAACGACTCCTTTGCTGGTAAGTCCCTCTTCAGTGTGAACAATTGTAAATTCCCTTTATTCACTTGCAGCCCCAAAGCCCAAATCCGTAGATAATGTATCAGAAGCTCACAGAAAGTGAAATAGATGTAATTCATCCCCTGTGTAGGGAAGAACTGGTCCTAGAAAGGAAAGCTATTAAATTATCTGGAAACAATTTAGCTCTGATAAATTATTTTGTAAATTACACATTACCCCCTCCTTCCCTGGTCTTAGCTGTTCTTGCTCCAAAACTTTGCATGGTGTTGATGTCAAACTAACAGGCCCACACTTGTCTGGATGACTCTTTACCCTCTTCTGGACAGAGGTGTATTTGTTACTCTCCCATTCTGGGGACTATCCCTGATTTGCACAATTGTTATGCATTTTTCCTACTTGACTTGTTGTTCTGTGTGCCAATGCTGTTAATAGGCTAGGTAGATATCAGCTTTTCATTTTTCACTTGAATCGCTATAGATTGTTATTTCACCTCAGATGATGTTGCGCCTAGTGCCCTACCCTCCTTTTCAATGGGAGTCCTGTCACTGCCCTTAATATCACATTGTTGTTGCTGTTAGATGCAGGAAATAAGATTTGCAGCATTTGAGACATCAGTAACTTTTGATCTATTTTTGCCTCAAGCGTGCAACTGTCCTAATTTGTTCTCTTTGTTCCCCCTGGTTTCTGGTTCTTAAGTACCACTTACTATTATTGTTTAATTTCCTATGTGAAGGAGGTTTTTGGTCATTCTTACTTTATTTCTGCAGTTTTTAACCTCTGAAACATGCCTTTTCTCATCGCTTTTTTCCTCTTTGAATTTTGAATTTTAACTATGCCTTCTCTGCACTCAAGTCCCAGAGCTGCTTAGTCAGACTCAATTATTCATTTCCTTAGATTTCAAAGTTTGCATTTCTAAGCCTCAAAACCTTCATTCTAAACCTGGTTTTGTCTGTCGTGAAATGTAAAATGAGAAAAGTCAGCTCATGATCACACTTTATTCAAATTTTACTACATTTAAACCCATACAGGAGCCAAGTCTAAAATGGTCTTATATTTTTTCACTTTTGGGAAGAAATCCATCACATAGTATACCTCTGTGAACATAAGTGGTAATTATCTTTCAATCTTTTGCTGGGAAGTTAAAGTCTCCCATAATTCCCATTATTGTTTACGTGTCTGATAACTGTACAGAGATAATTCACTATTAGACTGGAGCTAAGAGCAAAGAGCAGGCTAGCAAGGCTGTCTATCTTTAGCAGTGATTTGCACAAAACCACTCTTTTGCTGACCCATAACATTTAATTTCTCCATCCTCTGCTTCTTGCTAACACAAAGCACCATCTTATTCCATCCATTTGCCTTGGTTTCCAGCCTTCCTGAGATTTATCAGTACTTGTATGACATTCATGCCTTTGTTTCACCCTTCCTGTGTTGACACTTGTCATAACAGTTTTAGATCCTGAACATGATCATCTCAAAGTTTGCCTGACAGTTAGGTCTTCCTCACATTGTCATAGAGTATCAGGTCTCTACCACTTGAAATAGATTGGATTGGATTAGATTATTGGCACCGTCTCTTGTGCTGGTAGTCCATTATCTTCACAGTCCGTACAACTGGCCATCAGTGAACATGAAGTGGCCTTATCCTGCCCATTTACCTTTCTGGAAATCAGCCACTCTCTCTGCCTAGAACAGGGAATGGATTTTCCTCACCTTTCTTCAAAAGCTCTGAAGTTTTCTGTGATCTTTCCAATTGTACGGTATGATAAGCTTTTGCTGCCACTGAAGGGTAGAAGTCATTATGAATAGTGCCAACAAAACAGAAACATAACAATGAAAACGATATTTTAATTCAGAATAGGTATTTGAAAAGTTCACCTTTTCTAGCACAAATGGGGAAAAGAAAAAAAGGAAAAAAAAAAAAAAAAGCAATCCTAAAACATCAAAACTGTGGCCAAAGAATTAGAAGAAACACTATTTTTCCAAAGCTGCAATGTTTTCCATTCATCTGGCTGGGCCAGCAGAGCACTGGAGACCTGGATGCACTGTACTCATGGCTGGTTCCCCTAAATGACCTGCAGGGAGATCTTCTTCTCTCTATCCCTCTGTTTCTCCTTTCAATCTCTGTTTTGTCTGTTTGTATCACTAGCTCTCAAATCGCCACTGATATATGCACGTGCAGCACCCAGCACAACCTTGTTTCAGGCTCCAGCGGGACCTTTAGGCATTACCATCCTGTAAACAAATAACAATGATAGTGAGTGTAATTACAATCGTCAAACTATTCCAGCTCCACATCATTAGCCATGCCCTGAGCTAAATAACATTTTAATCAGTTTGATATGTCATCTGTGGCTTTCTTCACTGTCACTTGCAATCCAGCAAACTCCTTCCTTCACGTTTCTAGATTAGACAGAGGGTTCTCAACTGCAGACATCCAATTCCCTGTTCAGGAAGCAGCGAGACCTTTCCTCTTCTCACAGATTTAAGATGATAGCCAAGCATCATGAGACACAGTGCGTATGTCTCCTAGGCCCATCCCATGAGAGCAGGACATTTACCACACATGAGAAGAAGACTTAATGCAGTGGCAAAGCAAAATACTCGGTGTCAAAGCCATGTCTAGATGATCATTAAAGACAGATCAAAATTACCCAATACAGGAGGAAAATCTATCGTTTGTAGAAGATTATGTTCTCTGATTATTAGTTTCAAAATTAGTTTTTCCTTTGGATTTCCTCTGAACTTAAACTTAGTTTGGAATGCCTTTGGTTTTGAATATTTCTGAAATCGTATTACTTCTCCTAAGTAAGTTGCTAGTCTGTTCTATTTACGTGAAATTCGAATAATATTGTGAAGTATCTGCCATCAGTTTTACTGTGTGCCAGGCTGAGTTCCCTGATGAATTTCAAATTTCAGATATGAAACAGTAAAGGTTAAAAAAAAAAAATGTTACAAAGGGTACTTCATGCAGTAGCATAAACTTCTGTTTTCTCAAAACTTGTATCAGTTCATCTCACCAGGACCAGCAGGGGAAGCACACTCTGCCTAGGCACTGGCAAAGGGACACAGTGAGAGTGTAGGGTCTCTTGCTGGGGCCATTCAAAATTTGACTGTACAAGCCCCTGAGCAATATGACAGGGCTTTAAAAATGGCCCTGCTTGAAGTACGCGGGTGATCTGGAGACCTCTAAGGTGCTTTCCAACAAAAGCTTTTCTATAATTGTATGAAATCACCTGTAATAGATTAACCCTGGTCATTATTCCTATCACAGGAAATAACTGTGACACCTGGGTAACAGGTGAGCTTACTGCGACACCAAGGAGAGCCTTCCTGTACTTAAAGGCAACCTGTAGGAAAGCTGGGGAGGGAGTCTTTATCAGGGCCTGGAGTGACAGGACAAGGAGTAACCGCTTTAAACTGAAAAGTAGCACCCAGAAAGAACGGAGTCACACAACAGGATTCATTTCCAAAACCACCTCATAGACACCTGGGCCAAAGAGCAGGGCCTTGAGCGGGTATATCACAGTGGCGGAGTTCATTTCCTTCCCAGTAGCTGGCACGTGCCGTTTTTTGGGATTTCGGGGCTACAGTGAGCTGCTAAGAGGGATGTCTTAGCTCTTGCAGGGCAGTGCTTCCACTAAGGCCAGGACTTTTCTGCATCTTCTACTGCCCTGCAAGCGAGGATGCTTGGGGCACACAGGAAGCTGGGAGGGGACACAGCTGCAGGGATTCCATAAGACACAAGCAAATGCAGCCTTGGCTTGGTGACACTTTCTCTTGATTACTGCTCAACACAAATTACCTCGAGCAAGTCTACTGTGAGGACTAAAGGAAAGAGACGTATGGATGCTGCTAAGCTCTTCTAGCTTGTACCAGGTAGGAAAGATACCTCTGTAGCAGGCGTGAAGAGGATAGCACTAATTAATTAGATGAGAAGCGGAGGAAAGGCACTTAGAGGTAGTGAAAAGCAGTTAATGTGATGTTCCGGGGAAGCTTCAGTCTGCTTAAGGAGTAGCAAGAACAAGCCTAAAGTCATAGCCAAATACAAGAAAGAGAGGAGGACACGCAGCATGAGAAGCTCCCGAGAGAAAGGAGCTCTGTTTTGGGTAAAAATCAGTCCCTTTTTCTATCATGGAGACATCCAAGGGCGTAGGACACGTGCACTTCAGGGAACCAAGAGATGCTGTGCATTTCTCTCGTCCCCCTGACACAGCCACTAGGTGACGATGCTTCCAATTCTCTCTAAAGAAACCTTGCTTTCTCAGGCCCAGGTGTCCAGCTGCACACCAAGAACGTCCCTGGCTCCCAGGCACAGTTCCCAGGCCCAAGGCCGAGCTCCCCTCCGAACCCCCATTCCAGCAGACCTTGCTCCTGGCATTGTGGAGCAGCCATTTCATGTCAGCCTTTTCTCCTGGCAGTCAGCTTAGCGCCGTAACCTCTGCCATCGGGGCGCCCGAGAGCCGTGTGAGGTCAGCAGAGGGTCACTGTCAGCCTTTGACCTCACAAAGGTGGGTGGCCATAAGTGCCCTGAGCGTCCAGCTCGCATTGAGTACTGCTGGTGGCACTCGAGGCGTGGAGGTCTGCATGGTGCAATGGGAGACGCCGATGTCCTGCTGCTGGAACAAGAGGCGCTGATGTGCTGCTGGTGCAGGAGAAGACGTGAAGGTGCTGCTGCTTAGAGGTGCTGAGGAGCGGGCAGCCTCAGCGGGCAGCTGAATCAGAGGGCAGGGAAGCCAAGCAGCTTCCTTCTCTGGGGAAGGGGGCACAGAGAAAGTGATTGGAAATGGGGTACAAGCCCTCAGCCTCTAAAAGCAATCCCTCAGATGTTTAGGCATAGTAAAGTTAGGTATATCTATTTGACTCTAGACCCCAACATGTTTGTTAGTGTTCTGGTTTGTCCACTGCTTTCTTGTGGGGGATTTGAGTTGGCCATTACTGTTTAGGTGAATGCTGACTTCATATCTATGGTGCACTTTATTCTTAAAATGGGAAGTTTCTACCAATTTCCCGTCCAAACTTGCTCATAAGCCAACTGCAGTCATCATTTCAGATGTGTCTCCCAACTTACACATTTCCTATTTCTCCTTGATATTTACTCAAGAAATTCATTTACGTAGAGACAACATATTCTTCTCTCAACTGGCATCTGGCTGGGCAGAATGATGTCCTTTCATTCCCTTCCAGGCAATAGGCAACTTGTTCCTTCTGTCTTGTGAACTCTTCCTCCTAAGTTCAGTGTGAATACAAGTGGCAGAACTGTGCCTCATGTCTCAAATGAGTGTCAGGGCTGCCTTGTCCAGTGTATTCATACTGGAGGGAAAAAAAAATGAATAGCCATACACACTGTATAACCACTAAACTTTTTCAGTCCTCCTTGTGCTAACAGTGCATGAACGTGAGGTTTTGTTGTCATTTTTGTTTGTTTGTTTGTTTGCTTGCTTTAAACTCCTGACTGCCATATAGCAAACATGACCAAAAAACACCCTTTTTTGAGAATCTCTGAGAATGGCTCTGCTTTGTATTATCACCTGTCACTTCACCTGAACCATTTCAATCACAAGCGATATCCTTCTGTCAGGCTTGGTAGTACTTCCCAACCTTATGTCCCCTGCAAATCTCAAAGCTCATGTGTAATTTTTAATCTTCAGCCACCATGTCCATACCGAACATATCTAACTTTGAAGTCAGCTCTGCCCTGAATAGGAGGTTGGGTTTTCAGAGGTCCCTTCCAGCCTACATTTCTCCATGAGTCTTTGCCTCCTTAGCAGCTGCAGTTTCAGAACTGTCTCTGAGAATTACCATAGGTAACGACTCCTTTGCTGCTAAGTCCCTCTTCAGTGTGAACAATTGTAAATTCCCTTTATTCACTTGCAGCCCCAAAGCCCAAATCCGTAGATAATGTATCAGAAGCTCACAGAAAGTGAAATAGATGTAATTCATCCCCTGTGTAGGGAAGAACTGGTCCTAGAAAGGAAAGCTATTAAATTATCTGGAAACAATTTAGCTCTGATAAATTATTTTGTAAATTACACATTACCCCCTCCTTCCCTGGTCTTAGCTGTTCTTGCTCCAAAACTTTGCATGGTGTTGATGTCAAACTAACAGGCCCACACTTGTCTGGATGACTCTTTACCCTCTTCTGGACAGAGGTGTATTTGTTACTCTCCCATTCTGGGGACTATCCCTGATTTGCACAATTGTTATGCATTTTTCCTACTTGACTTGTTGTTCTGTGTGCCAATGCTGTTAATAGGCTAGGTAGATATCAGCTTTTCATTTTTCACTTGAATCGCTATAGATTGTTATTTCACCTCAGATGATGTTGCGCCTAGTGCCCTACCCTCCTTTTCAATGGGAGTCCTGTCACTGCCCTTAATATCACATTGTTGTTGCTGTTAGATGCAGGAAATAAGATTTGCAGCATTTGAGACATCAGTAACTTTTGATCTATTTTTGCCTCAAGCGTGCAACTGTCCTAATTTGTTCTCTTTGTTCCCCCTGGTTTCTGGTTCTTAAGTACCACTTACTATTATTGTTTAATTTCCTATGTGAAGGAGGTTTTTGGTCATTCTTACTTTATTTCTGCAGTTTTTAACCTCTGAAACATGCCTTTTCTCATCGCTTTTTTCCTCTTTGAATTTTGAATTTTAACTATGCCTTCTCTGCACTCAAGTCCCAGAGCTGCTTAGTCAGACTCAATTATTCATTTCCTTAGATTTCAAAGTTTGCATTTCTAAGCCTCAAAACCTTCATTCTAAACCTGGTTTTGTCTGTCGTGAAATGTAAAATGAGAAAAGTCAGCTCATGATCACACTTTATTCAAATTTTACTACATTTAAACCCATACAGGAGCCAAGTCTAAAATGGTCTTATATTTTTTCACTTTTGGGAAGAAATCCATCACATAGTATACCTCTATGAACATAAGTGGTAATTATCTTTCAATCTTTTGCTGGGAAGTTAAAGTCTCCCATAATTCCCATTATTGTTTACGTGTCTGATAACTGTACAGAGAGAATTCACTATTAGACTGGAGCTAAGAGCAAAGAGCAGGCTAGCAAGGCTGTCTGTCTTTAGCAGTGATTTGCACAAAACCACTCTTTTGCTGACCCATAACATTTAATTTCTCCATCCTCTGCTTCTTGCTAACACAAAGCACCATCTTATTCCATCCATTTGCCTTGGTTTCCAGCCTTCCTGAGATTTATCAGTACTTGTATGACATTCATGCCTTTGTTTCACCCTTCCTGTGTTGACACTTGTCATAACAGTTTTAGATCCTGAACATGATCATCTCAAAGTTTGCCTGACAGTTAGGTCTTCCTCACATTGTCATAGAGTATCAGGTCTCTACCACTTGAAATAGATTGGATTGGATTAGATTATTGGCACCGTCTCTTGTGCTGGTAGTCCATTATCTTCACAGTCCGTACAACTGGCCATCAGTGAACATGAAGTGGCCTTATCCTGCCCATTTACCTTTCTGGAAATCAGCCACTCTCTCTGCCTAGAACAGGGAATGGATTTTCCTCACCTTTCTTCAAAAGCTCTGAAGTTTTCTGTGATCTTTCCAATTGTACGGTATGATAAGCTTTTGCTGCCACTGAAGGGTAGAAGTCATTATGAATAGTGCCAACAAAACAGAAACATAACAATGAAAACGATATTTTAATTCAGAATAGGTATTTGAAAAGTTCACCTTTTCTAGCACAAATGGGGAAAAGAAAAAAAGGAAGGGAAAAAAAAAAAAAAAAAAAAGCAGTCCTAAAACATCAAAACTGTGGCCAAAGAATTAGAAGAAACACTATTTTTCCAAAGCTGCAATGTTTTCCATTCATCTGGCTGGGCCAGCAGAGCACTGGAGACCTGGATGCACTGTACTCATGGCTGGTTCCCCTAAATGACCTGCAGGGAGATCTTCTTCTCTCTATCCCTCTGTTTCTCCTTTCAATCTCTGTTTTGTCTGTTTGTATCACTAGCTCTCAAATCGCCACTGATATATGCACGTGCAGCACCCAGCACAACCTTGTTTCAGGCTCCAGCGGGACCTTTAGGCATTACCATCCTGTAAACAAATAACAATGATAGTGAGTGTAATTACAATCGTCAAACTATTCCAGCTCCACATCATTAGCCATGCCCTGAGCTAAATAACATTTTAATCAGTTTGATATGTCATCTGTGGCTTTCTTCACTGTCACTTGCAATCCAGCAAACTCCTTCCTTCACGTTTCTAGATTAGACAGAGGGTTCTCAACTGCAGACATCCAATTCCCTGTTCAGGAAGCAGCGAGACCTTTCCTCTTCTCACAGATTTAAGATGATAGCCAAGCATCATGAGACACAGTGCGTATGTCTCCTAGGCCCATCCCATGAGAGCAGGACATTTACCACACATGAGAAGAAGACTTAATGCAGTGGCAAAGCAAAATACTCAGTGTCAAAGCCATGTCTAGATGATCATTAAAGACAGATCAAAATTACCCAATACAGGAGGAAAATCTATCGTTTGTAGAAGATTATGTTCTCTGATTATTAGTTTCAAAATTAGTTTTTCCTTTGGATTTCCTCTGAACTTAAACTTAGTTTGGAATGCCTTTGGTTTTGAATATTTCTGAAATCGTATTACTTCTCCTAAGTAAGTTGCTAGTCTGTTCTGTTTACGTGAAATTCGAATAATATTGTGAAGTATCTGCCATCAGTTTTACTGTGTGCCAGGCTGAGTTCCCTGATGAATTTCAAATTTCAGATATGAAACAGTAAAGGTTAAAAAAAAAAATGTTACAAAGGGTACTTCATGCAGTAGCATAAACTTCTGTTTTCTCAAAACTTGTATCAGTTCATCTCACCAGGACCAGCAGGGGAAGCACACTCTGCCTAGGCACTGGCAAAGGGACACAGTGAGAGTGTAGGGTCTCTTGCTGGGGCCATTCAAAATTTGACTGTACAAGCCCCTGAGCAATATGACAGGGCTTTAAAAATGGCCCTGCTTGAAGTACGCGGGTGATCTGGAGACCTCTAAGGTGCTTTCCAACAAAAGCTTTTCTATAATTGTATGAAATCACCTGCAATAGATTAACCCTGGTCATTATTCCTATCACAGGAAATAACTGTGACACCTGGGTAACAGGTGAGCTTACTGCGACACCAGGGAGAGCCTTCCTGTACTTAAAGGCAACCTGTAGGAAAGCTGGGGAGGGAGTCTTTATCAGGGCCTGGAGTGACAGGACAAGGAGTAACCGCTTTAAACTGAAAAGTAGCACCCAGAAAGAACGGAGTCACGCAACAGGATTCATTTCCAAAACCACCTCGTAGACACCTGGGCCAAAGAGCAGGGCCTTGAGCGGGTATATCACAATGACAGAGTTCATTTCCTTCCCAGTAGCTGGCACGTGCCGTTTTTTGGGATTTCGGGGCTACAGTGAGCTGCTAAGAGGGATGTCTTAGCTCTTGCAGGGCAGTGCTTCCACTAAGGCCAGGACTTTTCTGCATCTTCTACTGCCCTGCAAGCGAGGATGCTTGGGGCACACAGGAAGCTGGGAGGGGACACAGCTGCAGGGATTCCATAAGGCACAAGCAAATGCAGCCTTGGCTTGGTGACACTTTCTCTTGATTACTGCTCAACACAAATTACCTCGAGCAAGTCTACTGTGAGGACTAAAGGAAAGAGACGTATGGATGCTGCTAAGCTCTTCTAGCTTGTACCAGGTAGGAAAGATACCTCTGTAGCAGGCGTGAAGAGGATAGCACTAATTAATTAGATGAGAAGCGGAGGAAAGGCACTTAGAGGTAGTGAAAAGCAGTTAATGTGATGTTCCGGGGAAGCTTCAGTCTGCTTAAGGAGTAGCAAGAACAAGCCTAAAGTCATAGCCAAATACAAGAAAGAGAGGAGGACACGCAGCATGAGAAGCTCCCGAGAGAAAGGAGCTCTGTTTTGGGTAAAAATCAGTCCCTTTTTCTATCATGGAGACATCCAAGGGCGTAGGACACGTGCGCTTCAGGGAACCAAGAGATGCTGTGCATTTCTCTCGTCCCCCTGACACAGCCACTAGGTGACGATGCTTCCAATTCTCTCTAAAGAAACCTTGCTTTCTCAGGCCCAGGTGTCCAGCTGCACACCAAGGACGTCCCTGGCTCCCAGGCACAGTTCCCAGGCCCAAGGCCGAGCTCCGCTCCGAACCCCCATTCCAGCAGACCTTGCTCCTGGCATTGTGGAGCAGCCATTTCATGTCAGCCTTTTCTCCTGGCAGTCAGCTTAGCGCCGTAACCTCTGCCATCGGGGCGCCCGAGAGCCGTGTGAGGTCAGCAGAGAGTCACTGTCAGCCTTTGACCTCACAAAGGTGGGTGGCCATAAGTGCCCTGAGCGTCCAGCTCGCATTGAGTACTGCTGGTGGCACTCGAGGCGTGGAGGTCTGCATGGTGCAATGGGAGACGCCGATGTCCTGCTGCTGGAACAAGAGGCGCTGATGTGCTGCTGGTGCAGGAGGAGACGTGAAGGTGCTGCTGCTTAGAGGTGCTGAGGAGCGGGCAGCCTCCGTGCCGGTGGCTGAGCATGCTGCTCTTAATTAGTGCTCTACCCTTCCTATCTTTTTACTAAGGTGGGTAGAGAGAAATGCCCATATCTGTTTATTTCCTGGTAAGAAATGTAAGAGCCTTGTATCTGCATATTCACCAGATTCATCCCAGCGCCCTTGGTACTGGCGATCTGTGTTGATCTGTAATAAAGAGCAATCTGTAGCACACCAAGTCTCCGTGACCTTGCATCTAACAGAATCGTCCAAATCCCTGTTGTGATCTCTCTCTAGCTGTGGGCTGGCTAAGCTGTCTGTTGGATGGTGAAAATGGGAAATGATTGGGATGGGAAATGATGAGTGGGCCGAGAAATCATTGCTGGGATGGGAAGACTTCCTTGGGGTGGAAAGCCATTGGGGTGGAAACTCAAAGAGATGGGAAATCTTCCCTGGGTTTGAAATCATTGGGAAGCAAAAGCGTTGGGATGGGAAATCACTCCGGGGATGGGGAAGTATTGGGATGGGAAGTCTTTAATGGGGTGGGTAACATTCACTGGGGAAGGAAGTACTTGGAAAAGTAATCAGAGGAATGGGAATTCTTTGGGATGAGATCTCTTTGGATTAAGAAACGCTTCGTGTCGATGGGAAATATCTCGTATGGGAATCTGTTATCATGTGAAATTGTAAGGATGGGAAATGACCGTTAGGATGCAAAGCTGGTACTGGGACGGGAAATGCTTGGGACGGGGAAGTGTTGGTGTGAAACCGTCCTGGGCATGGCAAATGATGCGTGGGAGGGAAAGCCCGATGGGGATGGAAAAGTCTTGCGATGGGAAGCCTGCTTGGGTCCAAAAGCTGCAGTCCTCACCAAGATGGCGGCGAGGGGCTGGTCAGCCGTTGGGACGGAACGGCCGTTGCCCGCGTTCCCCAACGGACCGCCCCACTCTCCAGCCACCATGGCAGGTACAGCAGCCGGCTCCCGCTCCTCCCGGGGCTGCGGCCCTGCTGGCGAGCCCAGCGCCCCGGATCTCACCCCAGCGCCCTTTTTCCCACAGAGGGTTTCCCCAGACGGCTTCCGCGGCTTCCGCAGACGCAAAACTCCCCCTTCGTCGTCCCAGCCGTGCCGCCAACGGTGGCTGCCTGGCTGCTGCCCTCCCTCCCCGGAGCGATGGCGCTGCCCTTGCAGCCCCCCCAGGTACCCACCCTCCCCTACGCGCTGCCCCAGGCCACCGTCTGGCACGTGGTGCCGGGGGTCCAGGGGCAGGTGCTGCAGCTCCCCGCCGGGGTGCAGCTGGCACCTGGGGGGCACCTCCCACCCGAGGGGCACCACCTGCAGCTTGGGCAGCTCCCCGCCGTGGGGCAGCTCCCTGCTGTGGGGCAGCTCCCCCACACCGCTCCTCCCTGGGCCCCCGTCTACCAGTGGGGACAGCCCGTGGGGACGGGGACGGTGCTGCCCCAGGATCCCCTCTGGCTGGGGCCCGGGGCCGTGCTCCATGGGGAGCTCCTGCACCCCGCAGGCACCTGCCTGCTGCAGGCCCCTGCCCACCCCGGCCCCCCACCACTCCTCGTCCCGGGGCCTCCGCTGCGGGGGCAGGCGCTCCCCGCGCCCCGCACCCTGACCAGCAGCCGGGGGCAGCTGCCGGAGCCCTGCGACCACGCCGTGGGGCTCAGCGAGGACCAGGGGCCCCCGCTGCCCGGCCCCACTCCCCCCGAGCCTGCCCAGGCTCCAACGACCGCCAGCACCCAGACGGTGACGCCCGACGGTGAGTTTGGGGCTGGCACAGCCGGCCGCTGGGCGCCCCACACCCAGGAGCCATGGGAAAGCTGGCATCGCCCATCCTGGGGGATTTGCTTGCTTTTTCCTCAGCGGCGACAGTTGCAGAGGTGCCTGAGGAGCCCCTGGAGCTGCTTGAGCTGGGCCCCGATGCCTTCGCCGAGGCCTTTCCCCACCTGGCAGGGGACAGCCAGCAGCTGCAGCACCTGCAGGACCAGCTCCCGGCCGACCTGGACATCTCCGGCTTGGAGGAGCTGCTCAGCTGGCTCGATGCCGTGGAGCCTCAGGACGCCTTCCCCGGTGTCCCCAGCAGTCCTGTGCTCAGCCGCTTCCTGTCTGAGCTGCCCGACCTCTGCGAGGACATCGAGGAGCCGAGCACACAGGGACTGGCAGCCACCAGAGCGCTGGGTGAGGTACCCTCAACCCCTGGGGTGCACCCCGAGAAGGTGCAGGGTGGGCGGGCGGTGCAGCCCCCTGCTGTGCCGGCAGCGAGCTCCCCCCTCAAGCCTGCAGCCAGTCCCCAGCTCAGTGCCCTCAGGAGACCCCTGCCCAACCCTCCCTTCACTCTCCCCAAAAGGCCCCCCCACCCTGAATTCCTCACTGCCCTTAGCAGACCCCTGCCCAACCCTCCCTCGCGTCCCCTCAAGAGACCCCCCGACCCTGAATTCCTTAATTCCCTTAGGAGACCCCTGCCCAAGCCTCGCCTGAGTCCCCTCAAGAGCCCCCCCGACCCTGAATTTATTAGTGCCCTTAGGAGACCCCTGCCCAATCCCCCTCTGGGTCCCCTCAAGAGCCCCCCCGGCCCTGAATTTATTAGTGCCCTTAGGAGGCCCCTGCCCAATCCCCCTCTGAGTCCCCTCAAGAGCCCCCCGCCTGCCCCTGCGCCCACCGGCACCAAGTGGGGGGCCAAGCGCCCCGCGCCCACCAGCACCCCCAGCACAGCGCAGAGCTCCCAGCACAGGAGGCCGGCGACGGAGAAAACCCCCGGCAAGGAGAAGACGACGCTGCTGGGCCAGGGTGGCCAAGGCCCCAAGACGCTGTGCCAGGGGAAGACGGGTGGCCACAGCGCGGTGGCTGGCAGCAGCGGCCAAGCGGGCGGCGGCAGGCAGCAGCCGGCGAGCGACAGCACCAGGGCGCCCAGCAAGAGGGCCCGAAGCCCGGGGGCTGCTGGGGGGCAAGGAGCAGCGGCACCGCCTCCCCGGAGAGCGCTGCTGCTGCTGGAGCCCCCCCCCATTAAGCCCCGTGCCCGTGCCCGTGCCGTGCGGGCCCAGGACAGGCTCCGTCCCCAAGCCATCGGGGACAAGATGCTGCAGCGCCAGCACCCGGGGACAAAGACCCCCAGCGAGACTTTGCAGCCGCTGGGGGCCAGGGCGAAGGCGCTGGGGCCAGTGCGCCAGCCGCCCTGTGTGCAGCCGCAGCCCACCTCCAGCAGCCCCAGCAGCATGCCCAGGGCCCCGCCGACGGTGCCAGGCTCCAGCGCTGTGCCCGCTGCCCCCCGGCCCCCAGCTGGAGACAAGGCCCAGGCGGTGCCGGCACCACCAGGCAGCACGGCGCGAGCGTGGAGAGCTCCCCTGCAGCAGGCGCCCAGAGCGCCGTGCCTGCCAGCCGCGGGGGGCCAAGCGCAGCGGGAGCCTCTGCCCACGCAGCCGCGCACGCTGCAGCGTCCGGCGCAGCCCCGCGTGGACTACGTGCCCTGCGTGGGGCCCTGGGCAGGCGGCGACGCGGCGCCCACGCCGCTGGAGGAGCAGGAGGCGTCGGTGCCCATCACGCCGCAGCAGCGTCCCGAGCGGGAGCGCCTGAAGAAGCTGGCCCAGGAGGAGCGGCAGCGGGCGGCCCACCAGATGAAGATCGGCCCCGTGCAATTCTTCGTGCAGCGGCAGAAGGACCACGCCATAGCCAAGTATTACGGCTACCCGTGACCCTGCGCTCCTCGACGGCCCCCGCAGCACCCGGGCCCGCTCAGCATGCAGGCACAGAGACCTCTGCAGGCGCCTGCTCCAGCTTCAGCCACGCTCCTCAGCCCTTGCCCCTCTCGCTTGCCCTCTCCCTTCTCCAGTGCTGCAGCTAGGCAGTGTTTGCCACTGTCAGGGATGGGCAACTGGGGCAATGGGAAATGCGCGCGTCACGAATGAACGTTGCAATGGGAAGCTGTTGGGATGTTGGCAATAGCTGGGGTGGGAAAGGTTGGGCGTGGGAACTGCTTGTTGGGACACCAAATGGCTGAGATCCCAAACTTCTTTCTTCTTTCGGGTCATTTCTCTTCTTTAGTGCCTTCCTTATTAAATTCCTCTAGTGTAGGTGTTCACTCAGCAAGGCCTCTGCCTGCAGCTGTTCTGGCACTGGGATGCCGAGGGGATTTCATGCAGCCCGCTCCCGCTGCCCATGCTCAGTCCGTGCATGGATGTGGGCATGGCCAGCACGGACGGGAGAAAATGGGTGGACGGCTGGGTGGATGGGAGGGTGATGGGAGTTGGGAATTCAGCCTTGGGATCAGACACGGGAGGTTGTTGGGATAGGAAATGACCAGTGGGATGGGAAGTCACGATGGGGATAGGAATTCATTAGAATAGGACAAATTGGTTTCATTTTTATTTATTATTTTATTAATTTTAATATTTATTTTATTTATTATATTTATTAATTTTATTTATTAAATTTACTTTATTGACTGTGTTGTACAGGATGGCATTTTTTTAGGTTCTCTTCCTTTTCTACCCTATTAAACTCTCTTTATCACAACGCACTGCTTTGTACTTCATTTTTCCTTCCGAGTCGTTCTGGATTCACTCAGGATGGGGGGGACATTAGTGAACGCCTGTGTGCTTCAGATCCAAGCTCACCTTTGCCCTCAACTCAAGATACATATTTGCATCTGTTGTCATGATACAAAATTAACAGCAACAAAATAAAAGTTAACTACTTCCGAGCACCAGCTGTACGTTTGCTGGGTCTGCTCTATGCATTTTGAAGACCATTCAATACTATTCAGCACCTTCAGGAGGAAATGCGTGGTTCTAGGGAAATGCATCTTGATCTGATGCAAACCTGCGACGCACCCTGCAGCCCCTCCAACCCCTGTGATTTTACCTGCAGCCCCTGCAACCCCTGTGATTTTACCTGCAGCCCCTCCAAGCCCTGTGATTTTACCAGCAGCCACTCCAACCCTGTGACAGGCCCTACAGCTGGCTCCGGGGACTACCCCGTTGCCGTATCAGTCGCCAATACACACACAAGATGAAGGAATGGATGCAGAAGTCATCTCGTTTAGGCAGGGAAGAAAGTCCTCCGAAGAAGGGGAAGGAGCAAGAGGAAGGCGAGGCAGGCGACCCCAATGTAGGGCCATCCCAGGGAAGAGGAGGCTGTTATAAAATAGAAAAGAGAGAAAAGCAGCAGTAAGCAGGTGATCCCCATCCCTGGGCGAGCTGCGAGACATGGGACAAGATTTCAGCTGTCATGCAGGCGAGCACATTGTCACCTGGCTGCTGCGATGCTGGGATAACAGCTCCGGGAGCCTGGAATCGGAGGGCAGGGAAGCCAAGCAGCTGGGATCCTTCTCTGGGGAAGGGGGCACTGAGAAAGCGATCGGAAACGGGGCACAAGCCTCTGGAGGCGGCGCCTGTCAGGCGTGAAGGAAAGGGATCCCTTCCAGGAAGATGCTGTGGGGTTGCTGAGGGTCGAAGAACAGCAGGTGTTGCCTGCACCCACCGTGCTGCAGCAGCGGCAAGGGAGAGACGTGGTGGTTTTCCTCAGCTGGGCAGCTGAGCTCCACCTCAACCGCTCTCTCCCTGCCCCTCCTCAAAGGGAAAGGGGAGAAAATAGGATGGAAAGGGCTCAAGGGCTGAGAGAAGGACAGGGAGATCACTCCACAATGATCGTCACGGGCAAAAGAGGCTCAGCAGAGCCTGTTCCAGTCCAGCCCGGGCCTGCTCCTGCGGGGGCTCTCCACAGGCCGCGGCCTCCTCCAGGCCACATCCACCTGCTCCACCGGGGGCTCCTCCACGGGCTGCAGCGTGGAGATCTGCTCCGTGTGGGACCCGTGGGCTGCAGGGGGACAGCCTGCTCCACCAGGGGCCTCTCCCCAGGCCGCAGGGGAACTGCTGCTGTGAGCCTGGAGCACCTCCTGCCTCCTGCTGCACTCACCTTGGGGGCTGCAGAGAGGTTTCTCACTCCTCCCTGACCCAGACGCTGCTGTGCAGCAGGTTTCTTTCCCTTTCTTAGATGGGCTCTCACACAGGCGCAAACATCATCCGTTTTGTCTCACTTCTGGGCAGCAGCGGGTCCCTCTGGAGCCTCCTGGAACCGGCCCTTATCTAACATGGGGCAGCTGCTGCATTCTCCTCACAGAGGACACCCCTGCAGCCCCCCGCTACCAGAACCTGTCCTCGTAAACCCAACACAAGACACCGACCGAGCCTCCCTGATTCCCAGCAGGTGGGTCAGGCTGGGAACCCAGGCCAGTGCCCGGCAGACCCTCCTGGGCCTTGAAAAGCAAGCTTTATGGGGATGTAGCACCCAGAAAGAACGGAGTCACACAACAGGATTCATTTCCAAAACCACCTCATAGACACCTGGGCCAAAGTGCAGGGCCTTGAGCGGGTATATCACAATGACAGAGTTCATTTCCTCCCCAGTAGCTGGCACATGCCGTTTTTTGGGATTTCGGGGCTACAGTGAGCTGCTAAGAGGGATGTCTTAGCTCTTGCAGGGCAGTGCTTCCACTAAGGCCAGGACTTTTCTGCATCTTCTACTGCCCTGCAAGCGAGGATGCTTGGGGCACACAGGAAGCTGGGAGGGGACACAGCTGCAGGGATTCCATAAGACACAAGCAAATGCAGCCTTGGCTTGGTGACACTTTCTCTTGATTACTGCTCAACACAAATTACCTCGAGCAAGTCTACTGTGAGGACTAAAGGAAAGAGACGTATGGATGCTGCTAAGCTCTTCTAGCTTGTACCAGGTAGGAAAGATACCTCTGTAGCAGGTGTGAAGAGGATAGCACTAATTAATTAGATGAGAAGCGGAGGAAAGGCACTTAGAGGTAGTGAAAAGCAGTTAATGTGATGTTCCGGGGAAGCTTCAGTCTGCTTCAGGAGTAGCAAGAACAAGCCTAAAGTCATAGCCAAATACAAGAAAGAGAGGAGGACACGCAGCATGAGAAGCTCCCGAGAGAAAGGAGCTCTGTTTTGGGTAAAAATCAGTCCCTTTTTCTATCATGGAGACATCCAAGGGCGTAGGACACGTGCACTTCAGGGAACCAAGAGATGCTGTGCATTTCTCTCGTCCCCCTGACACAGCCACTAGGTGACGATGCTTCCAATTCTCTCTAAAGAAACCTTGCTTTCTCAGGCCCAGGTGTCCAGCTGCACACCAAGGACGTCCCTGGCTCCCAGGCACAGTTCCCAGGCCCAAGGCCGAGCTCCCCTCCGAACCCCCATTCCAGCAGACCTTGCTCCTGGCATTGTGGAGCAGCCATTTCATGTCAGCCTTTTCTCCTGGCAGTCAGCTTAGCGCCGTAACCTCTGCCATCGGGGCGCCCGAGAGCCGTGTGAGGTCAGCAGAGAGTCACTGTCAGCCTTTGACCTCACAAAGGTGGGTGGCCATAAGTGCCCTGAGCGTCCAGCTCGCATTGAGTACTGCTGGTGGCACTCGAGGCGTGGAGGTCTGCATGGTGCAATGGGAGACGCCGATGTCCTGCTGCTGGAACAAGAGGCGCTGATGTGCTGCTGGTGCAGGAGGAGACGTGAAGGTGCTGCTGCTTAGAGGTGCTGAGGAGCGGGCAGCCTCCGTGCCGGTGGCTGAGCATGCTACTCTTAATTAGTGCTCTACCCTTCCTATCTTTTTACTAAGGTGGGTAGAGAGAAATGCCCATATCTGTTTATTTCCTGGTAAGAAATGTAAGAGCCTTGTATCTGCATATTCACCAGATTCATCCCAGCGCCCTTGGTACTGGCGATCTGTGTTGATCTGTAATAAAGAGCAATCGGTAGCACACCAAGTCTCCGTGACCTTGCATCTAACAGAATCGTCCAAATCCCTGTTGTGATCTCTCTCTAGCTGTGGGCTGGCTAAGCTGTCTGTTGGATGGTGAAAATGGGAAATGATTGGGATGGGAAATGATGAGTGGGCCGAGAAATCATTGCTGGGATGGGAAGACTTCCTTGGGGTGGAAAGCCATTGGGGTGGGAACTCAAAGAGATGGGAAATCTTCCCTGGGTTTGAAATCATTGGGAAGCAAAAGCGTTGGGATGGGAAATCACTCCGGGGATGGGGAAGTATTGGGATGGGAAGTCTTTAATGGGGTGGGTAACATTCACTGGGGAAGGAAGTACTTGGAAAAGTAATCAGAGGAATGGGAATTCTTTGGGATGAGATCTCTTTGGATTAAGAAACGCTTCGTGTCGATGGGAAATATCTCGTATGGGAATCTGTTATCATGTGAAATTGTAAGGATGGGAAATGACCGTTAGGATGCAAAGCTGGTACTGGGACGGGAAATGCTTGGGACGGGGAAGTGTTGGTGTGAAACCGTCCTGGGCATGGCAAATGATGCGTGGGAGGGAAAGCCCGATGGGGATGGAAAAGTCTTGCGATGGGAAGCCTGCTTGGGTCCAAAAGCTGCAGTCCTCACCAAGATGGCGGCGAGGGGCTGGTCAGCCGTTGGGACGGAACGGCCGTTGCCCGCGTTCCCCAACCGACCGCCCCACTCTCCAGCCACCATGGCAGGTACAGCAGCCGGCTCCCGCTCCTCCCGGGGCTGCGGCCCTGCTGGCGAGCCCAGCGCCCCAGATCTCACCCCAGCGCCCTTTTTCCCACAGAGGGTTTCCCCAGACGGCTTCCGCGGCTTCCGCAGACGCAAAACTCCCCCTTCGTCGTCCCAGCCGTGCCGCCAACGGTGGCTGCCTGGCTGCTGCCCTCCCTCCCCGGAGCGATGGCGCTGCCCTTGCAGCCCCCCCAGGTACCCACCCTCCCCTACGCGCTGCCCCAGGCCACCGTCTGGCACGTGGTGCCGGGGGTCCAGGGGCAGGTGCTGCAGCTCCCCGCCGGGGTGCAGCTGGCACCTGGGGGGCACCTCCCACCCGAGGGGCACCACCTGCAGCTTGGGCAGCTCCCCGCCGTGGGGCAGCTCCCTGCTGTGGGGCAGCTCCCCCACACCGCTCCTCCCTGGGCCCCCGTCTACCAGTGGGGACAGCCCGTGGGGACGGGGACGGTGCTGCCCCAGGATCCCCTCTGGCTGGGGCCCGGGGCCGTGCTCCATGGGGAGCTCCTGCACCCCGCAGGCACCTGCCTGCTGCAGGCCCCTGCCCACCCCGGCCCCCCACCACTCCTCGTCCCGGGGCCTCCGCTGCGGGGGCAGGCGCTCCCCGCGCCCCGCACCCTGACCAGCAGCCGGGGGCAGCTGCCGGAGCCCTGCGACCACGCCGTGGGGCTCAGCGAGGACCAGGGGCCCCCGCTGCCCGGCCCCACTCCCCCCGAGCCTGCCCAGGCTCCAACGACCGCCAGCACCCAGACGGTGACGCCCAACGGTGAGTTTGGGGCTGGCACAGCCGGCCGCTGGGCGCCCCACACCCAAGAGCCATGGGAAAGCTGGCATCGCCCATCCTGGGGGATTTGCTTGCTTTTTCCTCAGCGGCGACAGTTGCAGAGGTGCCTGAGGAGCCCCTGGAGCTGCTTGAGCTGGGCCCCGATGCCTTCGCCGAGGCCTTTCCCCACCTGGCAGGGGACAGCCAGCAGCTGCAGCACCTGCAGGACCAGCTCCCGGCCGACCTGGACATCTCCGGCTTGGAGGAGCTGCTCAGCTGGCTCGATGCCGTGGAGCCCCAGGACGCCTTCCCCGGTGTCCCCAGCAGTCCTGTGCTCAGCCGCTTCCTGTCTGAGCTGCCCGACCTCTGCGAGGACATCGAGGAGCCGAGCACACAGGGACTGGCAGCCACCAGAGCGCTGGGTGAGGTACCCTCAACCCCTGGGGTGCACCCCGAGAAGGTGCAGGGTGGGCGGGCGGTGCAGCCCCCTGCTGTGCCGGCAGCGAGCTCCCCCCTCAAGCCTGCAGCCAGTCCCCAGCTCAGTGCCCTCAGGAGACCCCTGCCCAACCCTCCCTTCACTCTCCCCAAAAGGCCCCCCCACCCTGAATTCCTCACTGCCCTTAGCAGACCCCTGCCCAACCCTCCCTCGCGTCCCCTCAAGAGACCCCCCGACCCTCAATTCCTTAATTCCCTTAGGAGACCCCTGCCCAAGCCTCGCCTGAGTCCCCTCAAGAGCCCCCCCGACCCTGAATTTATTAGTGCCCTTAGGAGACCCCTGCCCAATCCCCCTCTGGGTCCCCTCAAGAGCCCCCCCGGCCCTGAATTTATTAGTGCCCTTAGGAGGCCCCTGCCCAATCCCCCTCTGAGTCCCCTCAAGAGCCCCCCGCCTGCCCCTGCGCCCACCGGCACCAAGTGGGGGGCCAAGCGCCCCGCGCCCACCAGCACCCCCAGCACAGCGCAGAGCTCCCAGCACAGGAGGCCGGCGACGGAGAAAACCCCCGGCAAGGAGAAGACGACGCTGCTGGGCCAGGGTGGCCAAGGCCCCAAGACGCTGTGCCAGGGGAAGACGGGTGGCCACAGCGCGGTGGCTGGCAGCAGCGGCCAAGCGGGCGGCGGCAGGCAGCAGCCGGCGAGCGACAGCACCAGGGCGCCCAGCAAGAGGGCCCGAAGCCCGGGGGCTGCTGGGGGGCAAGGAGCAGCGGCACCGCCTCCCCGGAGAACGCTGCTGCTGCTGGAGCCCCCCCCCATTAAGCCCCGTGCCCGTGCCCGTGCCGTGCGGGCCCAGGACAGGCTCCGTCCCCAAGCCATCGGGGACAAGACGCTGCAGCGCCAGCACCCGGGGACAAAGACCCCCAGCGAGACTTTGCAGCCGCTGGGGGCCAGGGCGAAGGCGCTGGGGCCAGTGCGCCAGCCGCCCTGTGTGCAGCCGCAGCCCACCTCCAGCGGCCCCAGCAGCATGCCCAGGGCCCCGCCGACGGTGCCAGGCTCCAGCGCTGTGCCCGCTGCCCCCCGGCCCCCAGCTGGAGACAAGGCCCAGGCGGTGCCGGCACCACCAGGCAGCACGGCGCGAGCGTGGAGAGCTCCCCTGCAGCAGGCGCCCAGAGCGCCGTGCCTGCCAGCCGCGGGGGGCCAAGCGCAGCGGGAGCCTCTGCCCACGCAGCCGCGCACGCTGCAGCGTCCGGCGCAGCCCCGCGTGGACTACGTGCCCTGCGTGGGGCCCTGGGCAGGCGGCGACGCGGCGCCCACGCCGCTGGAGGAGCAGGAGGCGTCGGTGCCCATCACGCCGCAGCAGCGTCCCGAGCGGGAGCGCCTGAAGAAGCTGGCCCAGGAGGAGCGGCAGCGGGCGGCCCACCAGATGAAGATCGGCCCCGTGCAATTCTTCGTGCAGCGGCAGAAGGACCACGCCATAGCCAAGTATTACGGCTACCCGTGACCCTGCGCTCCTCGACGGCCCCCGCAGCACCCGGGCCCGCTCAGCATGCAGGCACAGAGACCTCTGCAGGCGCCTGCTCCAGCTTCAGCCACGCTCCTCAGCCCTTGCCCCTCTCGCTTGCCCTCTCCCTTCTCCAGTGCTGGAGCTAGGCAGTGTTTGCCACTGTCAGGGATGGGCAACTGGGGCAATGGGAAATGCGCGCGTCACGAATGAACGTTGCAATGGGAAGCTGTTGGGATGTTGGCAATAGCTGGGGTGGGAAAGGTTGGGCGTGGGAACTGCTTGTTGGGACACCAAATGGCTGAGATCCCAAACTTCTTTCTTCTTTCGGGTCATTTCTCTTCTTTAGTGCCTTCCTTATTAAATTCCTCTAGTGTAGGTGTTCACTCAGCAAGGCCTCTGCCTGCAGCTGTTCTGGCACTGGGATGCCGAGGGGATTTCATGCAGCCCGCTCCCGCTGCCCATGCTCAGTCCGTGCATGGATGTGGGCATGGCCAGCACGGACGGGAGAAAATGGGTGGACGGCTGGGTGGATGGGAGGGTGATGGGAGTTGGGAATTCAGCCTTGGGATCAGACACGGGAGGTTGTTGGGATAGGAAATGACCAGTGGGATGGGAAGTCACGATGGGGATAGGAATTCATTAGAATAGGACAAATTGGTTTCATTTTTATTTATTATTTTATTAATTTTAATATTTATTTTATTTATTATATTTATTAATTTTATTTATTAAATTTACTTTATTGACTGTGTTGTACAGGATGGCATTTTTTTAGGTTCTCTTCCTTTTCTACCCTATTAAACTCTCTTTATCACAACGCACTGCTTTGTACTTCATTTTTCCTTCCGAGTCGTTCTGGATTCACTCAGGATGGGGGGGACATTAGTGAACGCCTGTGTGCTTCAGATCCAAGCTCACCTTTGCCCTCAACTCAAGATACATATTTGCATCTGTTGTCATGATACAAAATTAACAGCAACAAAATAAAAGTTAACTACTTCCGAGCACCAGCTGTACGTTTGCTGGGTCTGCTCTATGCATTTTGAAGACCATTCAATACTATTCAGCACCTTCAGGAGGAAATGCGTGGTTCTAGGGAAATGCATCTTGATCTGATGCAAACCTGCGACGCACCCTGCAGCCCCTCCAACCCCTGTGATTTTACCTGCAGCCCCTGCAACCCCTGTGATTTTACCTGCAGCCCCTCCAAGCCCTGTGATTTTACCAGCAGCCACTCCAACCCTGTGACAGGCCCTACAGCTGGCTCCGGGGACTACCCCGTTGCCGTATCAGTCGCCAATACACACACAAGATGAAGGAATGGATGCAGAAGTCATCTCGTTTAGGCAGGGAAGAAAGTCCTCCGAAGAAGGGGAAGGAGCAAGAGGAAGGCGAGGCAGGCGACCCCAATGTAGGGCCATCCCAGGGAAGAGGAGGCTGTTATAAAATAGAAAAGAGAGAAAAGCAGCAGTAAGCAGGTGATCCCCATCCCTGGGCGAGCTGCGAGACATGGGACAAGATTTCAGCTGTCATGCAGGCGAGCACATTGTCACCTGGCTGCTGCGATGCTGGGATAACAGCTCCGGGAGCCTGGAATCGGAGGGCAGGGAAGCCAAGCAGCTGGGATCCTTCTCTGGGGAAGGGGGCACTGAGAAAGCGATCGGAAACGGGGCACAAGCCTCTGGAGGCGGCGCCTGTCAGGCGTGAAGGAAAGGGATCCCTTCCAGGAAGATGCTGTGGGGTTGCTGAGGGTCGAAGAACAGCAGGTGTTGCCTGCACCCACCGTGCTGCAGCAGCGGCAAGGGAGAGACGTGGTGGTTTTCCTCAGCTGGGCAGCTGAGCTCCACCTCAACCGCTCTCTCCCTGCCCCTCCTCAAAGGGAAAGGGGAGAAAATAGGATGGAAAGGGCTCAAGGGCTGAGAGAAGGACAGGGAGATCACTCCACAATGATCGTCACGGGCAAAAGAGGCTCAGCAGAGCCTGTTCCAGTCCAGCCCGGGCCTGCTCCTGCGGGGGCTCTCCACAGGCCGCGGCCTCCTCCAGGCCACATCCACCTGCTCCACCGGGGGCTCCTCCACGGGCTGCAGCGTGGAGATCTGCTCCGTGTGGGACCCGTGGGCTGCAGGGGGACAGCCTGCTCCACCAGGGGCCTCTCCCCAGGCCGCAGGGGAACTGCTGCTGTGAGCCTGGAGCACCTCCTGCCTCCTGCTGCACTCACCTTGGGGGCTGCAGAGAGGTTTCTCACTCCTCCCTGACCCAGACGCTGCTGTGCAGCAGGTTTCTTTCCCTTTCTTAGATGGGCTCTCACACAGGCGCAAACATCATCCGTTTTGTCTCACTTCTGGGCAGCAGCGGGTCCCTCTGGAGCCTCCTGGAACCGGCCCTTATCTAACATGGGGCAGCTGCTGCATTCTCCTCACAGAGGACACCCCTGCAGCCCCCCGCTACCAGAACCTGTCCTCGTAAACCCAACACAAGACACCGACCGAGCCTCCCTGATTCCCAGCAGGTGGGTCAGGCTGGGAACCCAGGCCAGTGCCCGGCAGACCCTCCTGGGCCTTGAAAAGCAAGCTTTATGGGGACGTAGCACCCAGAAAGAACGGAGTCACACAACAGGATTCATTTCCAAAACCGTCTCATAGACACCTGGGCCAAAGTGCAGGGCCTTGAGCGGGTATATCACAATGGCAGAGTTCATTTCCTTCCCAGTAGCTGGCACATGCCGTTTTTTGGGATTTCGGGGCTACAGTGAGCTGCTAAGAGGGATGTCTTAGCTCTTGCAGGGCAGTGCTTCCACTAAGGCCAGGACTTTTCTGCATCTTCTACTGCCCTGCAAGCGAGGATGCTTGGGGCACACAGGAAGCTGGGAGGGGACACAGCTGCAGGGATTCCATAAGACACAAGCAAATGCAGCCTTGGCTTGGTGACACTTTCTCTTGATTACTGCTCAACACAAATTACCTCGAGCAAGTCTACTGTGAGGACTAAAGGAAAGAGACGTATGGATGCTGCTAAGCTCTTCTAGCTTGTACCAGGTAGGAAAGATACCTCTGTAGCAGGCGTGAAGAGGATAGCACTAATTAATTAGATGAGAAGCGGAGGAAAGGCACTTAGAGGTAGTGAAAAGCAGTTAATGTGATGTTCCGGGGAAGCTTCAGTCTGCTTAAGGAGTAGCAAGAACAAGCCTAAAGTCATAGCCAAATACAAGAAAGAGAGGAGGACACGCAGCATGAGAAGCTCCCGAGAGAAAGGAGCTCTGTTTTGGGTAAAAATCAGTCCCTTTTTCTATCATGGAGACATCCAAGGGCGTAGGACACGTGCACTTCAGGGAACCAAGAGATGCTGTGCATTTCTCTCGTCCCCCTGACACAGCCACTAGGTGACGATGCTTCCAATTCTCTCTAAAGAAACCTTGCTTTCTCAGGCCCAGGTGTCCAGCTGCACACCAAGGACGTCCCTGGCTCCCAGGCACAGTTCCCAGGCCCAAGGCCGAGCTCCCCTCCGAACCCCCATTCCAGCAGACCTTGCTCCTGGCATTGTGGAGCAGCCATTTCATGTCAGCCTTTTCTCCTGGCAGTCAGCTTAGCGCCGTAACCTCTGCCATCGGGGCGCCCGAGAGCCGTGTGAGGTCAGCAGAGAGTCACTGTCAGCCTTTGACCTCACAAAGGTGGGTGGCCATAAGTGCCCTGAGCGTCCAGCTCGCATTGAGTACTGCTGGTGGCACTCGAGGCGTGGAGGTCTGCATGGTGCAATGGGAGACGCCGATGTCCTGCTGCTGGAACAAGAGGCGCTGATGTGCTGCTGGTGCAGGAGGAGACGTGAAGGTGCTGCTGCTTAGAGGTGCTGAGGAGCGGGCAGCCTCCGTGCCGGTGGCTGAGCATGCTACTCTTAATTAGTGCTCTACCCTTCCTATCTTTTTACTAAGGTGGGTAGAGAGAAATGCCCATATCTGTTTATTTCCTGGTAAGAAATGTAAGAGCCTTGTATCTGCATATTCACCAGATTCATCCCAGCGCCCTTGGTACTGGCGATCTGTGTTGATCTGTAATAAAGAGCAATCGGTAGCACACCAAGTCTCCGTGACCTTGCATCTAACAGAATCGTCCAAATCCCTGTTGTGATCTCTCTCTAGCTGTGGGCTGGCTAAGCTGTCTGTTGGATGGTGAAAATGGGAAATGATTGGGATGGGAAATGATGAGTGGGCCGAGAAATCATTGCTGGGATGGGAAGACTTCCTTGGGGTGGAAAGCCATTGGGCTAGGAACTCAAAGAGATGGGAAATCTTCCCTGGGTTTGAAATCATTGGGAAGCAAAAGCGTTGGGATGGGAAATCACTCCGGGGATGGGGAAGTATTGGGATGGGAAGTCTTTAATGGGGTGGGTAACATTCACTGGGGAAGGAAGTACTTGGAAAAGTAATCAGAGGAATGGGAATTCTTTGGGATGAGATCTCTTTGGATTAAGAAACGCTTCGTGTCGATGGGAAATATCTCGTATGGGAATCTGTTATCATGTGAAATTGTAAGGATGGGAAATGACCGTTAGGATGCAAAGCTGGTACTGGGACGGGAAATGCTTGGGACGGGGAAGTGTTGGTGTGAAACCGTCCTGGGCATGGCAAATGATGCGTGGGAGGGAAAGCCCGATGGGGATGGAAAAGTCTTGCGATGGGAAGCCTGCTTGGGTCCAAAAGCTGCAGTCCTCACCAAGATGGCGGCGAGGGGCTGGTCAGCCGTTGGGACGGAACGGCCGTTGCCCGCGTTCCCCAACCGACCGCCCCACTCTCCAGCCACCATGGCAGGTACAGCAGCCGGCTCCCGCTCCTCCCGGGGCTGCGGCCCTGCTGGCGAGCCCAGCGCCCCAGATCTCACCCCAGCGCCCTTTTTCCCACAGAGGGTTTCCCCAGACGGCTTCCGCGGCTTCCGCAGACGCAAAACTCCCCCTTCGTCGTCCCAGCCGTGCCGCCAACGGTGGCTGCCTGGCTGCTGCCCTCCCTCCCCGGAGCGATGGCGCTGCCCTTGCAGCCCCCCCAGGTACCCACCCTCCCCTACGCGCTGCCCCAGGCCACCGTCTGGCACGTGGTGCCGGGGGTCCAGGGGCAGGTGCTGCAGCTCCCCGCCGGGGTGCAGCTGGCACCTGGGGGGCACCTCCCACCCGAGGGGCACCACCTGCAGCTTGGGCAGCTCCCCGCCGTGGGGCAGCTCCCTGCTGTGGGGCAGCTCCCCCACACCGCTCCTCCCTGGGCCCCCGTCTACCAGTGGGGACAGCCCGTGGGGACGGGGACGGTGCTGCCCCAGGATCCCCTCTGGCTGGGGCCCGGGGCCGTGCTCCATGGGGAGCTCCTGCACCCCGCAGGCACCTGCCTGCTGCAGGCCCCTGCCCACCCCGGCCCCCCACCACTCCTCGTCCCGGGGCCTCCGCTGCGGGGGCAGGCGCTCCCCGCGCCCCGCACCCTGACCAGCAGCCGGGGGCAGCTGCCGGAGCCCTGCGACCACGCCGTGGGGCTCAGCGAGGACCAGGGGCCCCCGCTGCCCGGCCCCACTCCCCCCGAGCCTGCCCAGGCTCCAACGACCGCCAGCACCCAGACGGTGACGCCCGACGGTGAGTTTGGGGCTGGCACAGCCGGCCGCTGGGCGCCCCACACCCAGGAGCCATGGGAAAGCTGGCATCGCCCATCCTGGGGGATTTGCTTGCTTTTTCCTCAGCGGCGACAGTTGCAGAGGTGCCTGAGGAGCCCCTGGAGCTGCTTGAGCTGGGCCCCGATGCCTTCGCCGAGGCCTTTCCCCACCTGGCAGGGGACAGCCAGCAGCTGCAGCACCTGCAGGACCAGCTCCCGGCCGACCTGGACATCTCCGGCTTGGAGGAGCTGCTCAGCTGGCTCGATGCCGTGGAGCCCCAGGACGCCTTCCCCGGTGTCCCCAGCAGTCCTGTGCTCAGCCGCTTCCTGTCTGAGCTGCCCGACCTCTGCGAGGACATCGAGGAGCCGAGCACACAGGGACTGGCAGCCACCAGAGCGCTGGGTGAGGTACCCTCAACCCCTGGGGTGCACCCCGAGAAGGTGCAGGGTGGGCGGGCGGTGCAGCCCCCTGCTGTGCCGGCAGCGAGCTCCCCCCTCAAGCCTGCAGCCAGTCCCCAGCTCAGTGCCCTCAGGAGACCCCTGCCCAACCCTCCCTTCACTCTCCCCAAAAGGCCCCCCCACCCTGAATTCCTCACTGCCCTTAGCAGACCCCTGCCCAACCCTCCCTCGCGTCCCCTCAAGAGACCCCCCGACCCTCAATTCCTTAATTCCCTTAGGAGACCCCTGCCCAAGCCTCGCCTGAGTCCCCTCAAGAGCCCCCCCGACCCTGAATTTATTAGTGCCCTTAGGAGACCCCTGCCCAATCCCCCTCTGGGTCCCCTCAAGAGCCCCCCCGGCCCTGAATTTATTAGTGCCCTTAGGAGGCCCCTGCCCAATCCCCCTCTGAGTCCCCTCAAGAGCCCCCCGCCTGCCCCTGCGCCCACCGGCACCAAGTGGGGGGCCAAGCGCCCCGCGCCCACCAGCACCCCCAGCACAGCGCAGAGCTCCCAGCACAGGAGGCCGGCGACGGAGAAAACCCCCGGCAAGGAGAAGACGACGCTGCTGGGCCAGGGTGGCCAAGGCCCCAAGACGCTGTGCCAGGGGAAGACGGGTGGCCACAGCGCGGTGGCTGGCAGCAGCGGCCAAGCGGGCGGCGGCAGGCAGCAGCCGGCGAGCGACAGCACCAGGGCGCCCAGCAAGAGGGCCCGAAGCCCGGGGGCTGCTGGGGGGCAAGGAGCAGCGGCACCGCCTCCCCGGAGAGCGCTGCTGCTGCTGGAGCCCCCCCCCATTAAGCCCCGTGCCCGTGCCCGTGCCGTACGGGCCCAGGACAGGCTCCGTCCCCAAGCCATCGGGGACAAGACGCTGCAGCGCCAGCACCCGGGGACAAAGACCCCCAGCGAGACTTTGCAGCCGCTGGGGGCCAGGGCGAAGGCGCTGGGGCCAGTGCGCCAGCCGCCCTGTGTGCAGCCGCAGCCCACCTCCAGCGGCCCCAGCAGCATGCCCAGGGCCCCGCCGACGGTGCCAGGCTCCAGCGCTGTGCCCGCTGCCCCCCGGCCCCCAGCTGGAGACAAGGCCCAGGCGGTGCCGGCACCACCAGGCAGCACGGCGCGAGCGTGGAGAGCTCCCCTGCAGCAGGCGCCCAGAGCGCCGTGCCTGCCAGCCGCGGGGGGCCAAGCGCAGCGGGAGCCTCTGCCCACGCAGCCGCGCACGCTGCAGCGTCCGGCGCAGCCCCGCGTGGACTACGTGCCCTGCGTGGGGCCCTGGGCAGGCGGCGACGCGGCGCCCACGCCGCTGGAGGAGCAGGAGGCGTCGGTGCCCATCACGCCGCAGCAGCGTCCCGAGCAGGAGCGCCTGAAGAAGCTGGCCCAGGAGGAGCGGCAGCGGGCGGCCCACCAGATGAAGATCGGCCCCGTGCAATTCTTCGTGCAGCGGCAGAAGGACCACGCCATAGCCAAGTATTACGGCTACCCGTGACCCTGCGCTCCTCGACGGCCCCCGCAGCACCCGGGCCCGCTCAGCATGCAGGCACAGAGACCTCTGCAGGCGCCTGCTCCAGCTTCAGCCACGCTCCTCAGCCCTTGCCCCTCTCGCTTGCCCTCTCCCTTCTCCAGTGCTGGAGCTAGGCAGTGTTTGCCACTGTCAGGGATGGGCAACTGGGGCAATGGGAAATGCGCGCGTCACGAATGAACGTTGCAATGGGAAGCTGTTGGGATGTTGGCAATAGCTGGGGTGGGAAAGGTTGGGCGTGGGAACTGCTTGTTGGGACACCAAATGGCTGAGATCCCAAACTTCTTTCTTCTTTCGGGTCATTTCTCTTCTTTAGTGCCTTCCTTATTAAATTCCTCTAGTGTAGGTGTTCACTCAGCAAGGCCTCTGCCTGCAGCTGTTCTGGCACTGGGATGCCGAGGGGATTTCATGCAGCCCGCTCCCGCTGCCCATGCTCAGTCCGTGCATGGATGTGGGCATGGCCAGCACGGACGGGAGAAAATGGGTGGACGGCTGGGTGGATGGGAGGGTGATGGGAGTTGGGAATTCAGCCTTGGGATCAGACACGGGAGGTTGTTGGGATAGGAAATGACCAGTGGGATGGGAAGTCACGATGGGGATAGGAATTCATTAGAATAGGACAAATTGGTTTCATTTTTATTTATTATTTTATTAATTTTAATATTTATTTTATTTATTATATTTATTAATTTTATTTATTAAATTTACTTTATTGACTGTGTTGTACAGGATGGCATTTTTTTAGGTTCTCTTCCTTTTCTACCCTATTAAACTCTCTTTATCACAACGCACTGCTTTGTACTTCATTTTTCCTTCCGAGTCGTTCTGGATTCACTCAGGATGGGGGGGACATTAGTGAACGCCTGTGTGCTTCAGATCCAAGCTCACCTTTGCCCTCAACTCAAGATACATATTTGCATCTGTTGTCATGATACAAAATTAACAGCAACAAAATAAAAGTTAACTACTTCCGAGCACCAGCTGTACGTTTGCTGGGTCTGCTCTATGCATTTTGAAGACCATTCAATACTATTCAGCACCTTCAGGAGGAAATGCGTGGTTCTAGGGAAATGCATCTTGATCTGATGCAAACCTGCGACGCACCCTGCAGCCCCTCCAACCCCTGTGATTTTACCTGCAGCCCCTGCAACCCCTGTGATTTTACCTGCAGCCCCTCCAAGCCCTGTGATTTTACCAGCAGCCACTCCAACCCTGTGACAGGCCCTACAGCTGGCTCCGGGGACTACCCCGTTGCCGTATCAGTCGCCAATACACACACAAGATGAAGGAATGGATGCAGAAGTCATCTCGTTTAGGCAGGGAAGAAAGTCCTCCGAAGAAGGGGAAGGAGCAAGAGGAAGGCGAGGCAGGCGACCCCAATGTAGGGCCATCCCAGGGAAGAGGAGGCTGTTATAAAATAGAAAAGAGAGAAAAGCAGCAGTAAGCAGGTGATCCCCATCCCTGGGCGAGCTGCGAGACATGGGACAAGATTTCAGCTGTCATGCAGGCGAGCACATTGTCACCTGGCTGCTGCGATGCTGGGATAACAGCTCCGGGAGCCTGGAATCGGAGGGCAGGGAAGCCAAGCAGCTGGGATCCTTCTCTGGGGAAGGGGGCACTGAGAAAGCGATCGGAAACGGGGCACAAGCCTCTGGAGGCGGCGCCTGTCAGGCGTGAAGGAAAGGGATCCCTTCCAGGAAGATGCTGTGGGGTTGCTGAGGGTCGAAGAACAGCAGGTGTTGCCTGCACCCACCGTGCTGCAGCAGCGGCAAGGGAGAGACGTGGTGGTTTTCCTCAGCTGGGCAGCTGAGCTCCACCTCAACCGCTCTCTCCCTGCCCCTCCTCAAAGGGAAAGGGGAGAAAATAGGATGGAAAGGGCTCAAGGGCTGAGAGAAGGACAGGGAGATCACTCCACAATGATCGTCACGGGCAAAAGAGGCTCAGCAGAGCCTGTTCCAGTCCAGCCCGGGCCTGCTCCTGCGGGGGCTCTCCACAGGCCGCGGCCTCCTCCAGGCCACATCCACCTGCTCCACCGGGGGCTCCTCCACGGGCTGCAGCGTGGAGATCTGCTCCGTGTGGGACCCGTGGGCTGCAGGGGGACAGCCTGCTCCACCAGGGGCCTCTCCCCAGGCCGCAGGGGAACTGCTGCTGTGAGCCTGGAGCACCTCCTGCCTCCTGCTGCACTCACCTTGGGGGCTGCAGAGAGGTTTCTCACTCCTCCCTGACCCAGACGCTGCTGTGCAGCAGGTTTCTTTCCCTTTCTTAGATGGGCTCTCACACAGGCGCAAACATCATCCGTTTTGTCTCACTTCTGGGCAGCAGCGGGTCCCTCTGGAGCCTCCTGGAACCGGCCCTTATCTAACATGGGGCAGCTGCTGCATTCTCCTCACAGAGGACACCCCTGCAGCCCCCCGCTACCAGAACCTGTCCTCGTAAACCCAACACAAGACACCGACCGAGCCTCCCTGATTCCCAGCAGGTGGGTCAGGCTGGGAACCCAGGCCAGTGCCCGGCAGACCCTCCTGGGCCTTGAAAAGCAAGCTTTATGGGGACGTAGCACCCAGAAAGAACGGAGTCACGCAACAGGATTCATTTCCAAAACCGTCTCATAGACACCTGGGCCAAAGTGCAGGGCCTTGAGCGGGTATATCACAATGACAGAGTTCATTTCCTTCCCAGTAGCTGGCACATGCCGTTTTTTGGGATTTCGGGGCTACAGTGAGCTGCTAAGAGGGATGTCTTAGCTCTTGCAGGGCAGTGCTTCCACTAAGGCCAGGACTTTTCTGCATCTTCTACTGCCCTGCAAGCGAGGATGCTTGGGGCACACAGGAAGCTGGGAGGGGACACAGCTGCAGGGATTCCATAAGACACAAGCAAATGCAGCCTTGGCTTGGTGACACTTTCTCTTGATTACTGCTCAACACAAATTACCTCGAGCAAGTCTACTGTGAGGACTAAAGGAAAGAGACGTATGGATGCTGCTAAGCTCTTCTAGCTTGTACCAGGTAGGAAAGATACCTCTGTAGCAGGCGTGAAGAGGATAGCACTAATTAATTAGATGAGAAGCGGAGGAAAGGCACTTAGAGGTAGTGAAAAGCAGTTAATGTGATGTTCCGGGGAAGCTTCAGTCTGCTTCAGGAGTAGCAAGAACAAGCCTAAAGTCATAGCCAAATACAAGAAAGAGAGGAGGACACGCAGCATGAGAAGCTCCCGAGAGAAAGGAGCTCTGTTTTGGGTAAAAATCAGTCCCTTTTTCTATCATGGAGACATCCAAGGGCGTAGGACACGTGCACTTCAGGGAACCAAGAGATGCTGTGCATTTCTCTCGTCCCCCTGACACAGCCACTAGGTGACGATGCTTCCAATTCTCTCTAAAGAAACCTTGCTTTCTCAGGCCCAGGTGTCCAGCTGCACACCAAGGACGTCCCTGGCTCCCAGGCACAGTTCCCAGGCCCAAGGCCGAGCTCCCCTCCGAACCCCCATTCCAGCAGACCTTGCTCCTGGCATTGTGGAGCAGCCATTTCATGTCAGCCTTTTCTCCTGGCAGTCAGCTTAGCGCCGTAACCTCTGCCATCGGGGCGCCCGAGAGCCGTGTGAGGTCAGCAGAGAGTCACTGTCAGCCTTTGACCTCACAAAGGTGGGTGGCCATAAGTGCCCTGAGCGTCCAGCTCGCATTGAGTACTGCTGGTGGCACTCGAGGCGTGGAGGTCTGCATGGTGCAATGGGAGACGCCGATGTCCTGCTGCTGGAACAAGAGGCGCTGATGTGCTGCTGGTGCAGGAGGAGACGTGAAGGTGCTGCTGCTTAGAGGTGCTGAGGAGCGGGCAGCCTCCGTGCCGGTGGCTGAGCATGCTACTCTTAATTAGTGCTCTACCCTTCCTATCTTTTTACTAAGGTGGGTAGAGAGAAATGCCCATATCTGTTTATTTCCTGGTAAGAAATGTAAGAGCCTTGTATCTGCATATTCACCAGATTCATCCCAGCGCCCTTGGTACTGGCGATCTGTGTTGATCTGTAATAAAGAGCAATCGGTAGCACACCAAGTCTCCGTGACCTTGCATCTAACAGAATCGTCCAAATCCCTGTTGTGATCTCTCTCTAGCTGTGGGCTGGCTAAGCTGTCTGTTGGATGGTGAAAATGGGAAATGATTGGGATGGGAAATGATGAGTGGGCCGAGAAATCATTGCTGGGATGGGAAGACTTCCTTGGGGTGGAAAGCCATTGGGCTAGGAACTCAAAGAGATGGGAAATCTTCCCTGGGTTTGAAATCATTGGGAAGCAAAAGCGTTGGGATGGGAAATCACTCCGGGGATGGGGAAGTATTGGGATGGGAAGTCTTTAATGGGGTGGGTAACATTCACTGGGGAAGGAAGTACTTGGAAAAGTAATCAGAGGAATGGGAATTCTTTGGGATGAGATCTCTTTGGATTAAGAAAGGCTTCGTGTCGATGGGAAATATCTCGTATGGGAATCTGTTATCATGTGAAATTGTAAGGATGGGAAATGACCGTTAGGATGCAAAGCTGGTACTGGGACGGGAAATGCTTGGGACGGGGAAGTGTTGGTGTGAAACCGTCCTGGGCATGGCAAATGATGCGTGGGAGGGAAAGCCCGATGGGGATGGAAAAGTCTTGCGATGGGAAGCCTGCTTGGGTCCAAAAGCTGCAGTCCTCACCAAGATGGCGGCGAGGGGCTGGTCAGCCGTTGGGACGGAACGGCCGTTGCCCGCGTTCCCCAACCGACCGCCCCACTCTCCAGCCACCATGGCAGGTACAGCAGCCGGCTCCCGCTCCTCCCGGGGCTGCGGCCCTGCTGGCGAGCCCAGCGCCCCGGATCTCACCCCAGCGCCCTTTTTCCCACAGAGGGTTTCCCCAGACGGCTTCCGCGGCTTCCGCAGACGCAAAACTCCCCCTTCGTCGTCCCAGCCGTGCCGCCAACGGTGGCTGCCTGGCTGCTGCCCTCCCTCCCCGGAGCGATGGCGCTGCCCTTGCAGCCCCCCCAGGTACCCACCCTCCCCTACGCGCTGCCCCAGGCCACCGTCTGGCACGTGGTGCCGGGGGTCCAGGGGCAGGTGCTGCAGCTCCCCGCCGGGGTGCAGCTGGCACCTGGGGGGCACCTCCCACCCGAGGGGCACCACCTGCAGCTTGGGCAGCTCCCCGCCGTGGGGCAGCTCCCTGCTGTGGGGCAGCTCCCCCACACCGCTCCTCCCTGGGCCCCCGTCTACCAGTGGGGACAGCCCGTGGGGACGGGGACGGTGCTGCCCCAGGATCCCCTCTGGCTGGGGCCCGGGGCCGTGCTCCATGGGGAGCTCCTGCACCCCGCAGGCACCTGCCTGCTGCAGGCCCCTGCCCACCCCGGCCCCCCACCACTCCTCGTCCCGGGGCCTCCGCTGCGGGGGCAGGCGCTCCCCGCGCCCCGCACCCTGACCAGCAGCCGGGGGCAGCTGCCGGAGCCCTGCGACCACGCCGTGGGGCTCAGCGAGGACCAGGGGCCCCCGCTGCCCGGCCCCACTCCCCCCGAGCCTGCCCAGGCTCCAACGACCGCCAGCACCCAGACGGTGACGCCCGACGGTGAGTTTGGGGCTGGCACAGCCGGCCGCTGGGCGCCCCACACCCAGGAGCCATGGGAAAGCTGGCATCGCCCATCCTGGGGGATTTGCTTGCTTTTTCCTCAGCGGCGACAGTTGCAGAGGTGCCTGAGGAGCCCCTGGAGCTGCTTGAGCTGGGCCCCGATGCCTTCGCCGAGGCCTTTCCCCACCTGGCAGGGGACAGCCAGCAGCTGCAGCACCTGCAGGACCAGCTCCCGGCCGACCTGGACATCTCCGGCTTGGAGGAGCTGCTCAGCTGGCTCGATGCCGTGGAGCCCCAGGACGCCTTCCCCGGTGTCCCCAGCAGTCCTGTGCTCAGCCGCTTCCTGTCTGAGCTGCCCGACCTCTGCGAGGACATCGAGGAGCCGAGCACACAGGGACTGGCAGCCACCAGAGCGCTGGGTGAGGTACCCTCAACCCCTGGGGTGCACCCCGAGAAGGTGCAGGGTGGGCGGGCGGTGCAGCCCCCTGCTGTGCCGGCAGCGAGCTCCCCCCTCAAGCCTGCAGCCAGTCCCCAGCTCAGTGCCCTCAGGAGACCCCTGCCCAACCCTCCCTTCACTCTCCCCAAAAGGCCCCCCCACCCTGAATTCCTCACTGCCCTTAGCAGACCCCTGCCCAACCCTCCCTCGCGTCCCCTCAAGAGACCCCCCGACCCTCAATTCCTTAATTCCCTTAGGAGACCCCTGCCCAAGCCTCGCCTGAGTCCCCTCAAGAGCCCCCCCGACCCTGAATTTATTAGTGCCCTTAGGAGACCCCTGCCCAATCCCCCTCTGGGTCCCCTCAAGAGCCCCCCCGGCCCTGAATTTATTAGTGCCCTTAGGAGGCCCCTGCCCAATCCCCCTCTGAGTCCCCTCAAGAGCCCCCCGCCTGCCCCTGCGCCCACCGGCACCAAGTGGGGGGCCAAGCGCCCCGCGCCCACCAGCACCCCCAGCACAGCGCAGAGCTCCCAGCACAGGAGGCCGGCGACGGAGAAAACCCCCGGCAAGGAGAAGACGACGCTGCTGGGCCAGGGTGGCCAAGGCCCCAAGACGCTGTGCCAGGGGAAGACGGGTGGCCACAGCGCGGTGGCTGGCAGCAGCGGCCAAGCGGGCGGCGGCAGGCAGCAGCCGGCGAGCGACAGCACCAGGGCGCCCAGCAAGAGGGCCCGAAGCCCGGGGGCTGCTGGGGGGCAAGGAGCAGCGGCACCGCCTCCCCGGAGAGCGCTGCTGCTGCTGGAGCCCCCCCCCATTAAGCCCCGTGCCCGTGCCCGTGCCGTGCGGGCCCAGGACAGGCTCCGTCCCCAAGCCATCGGGGACAAGATGCTGCAGCGCCAGCACCCGGGGACAAAGACCCCCAGCGAGACTTTGCAGCCGCTGGGGGCCAGGGCGAAGGCGCTGGGGCCAGTGCGCCAGCCGCCCTGTGTGCAGCCGCAGCCCACCTCCAGCGGCCCCAGCAGCATGCCCAGGGCCCCGCCGACGGTGCCAGGCTCCAGCGCTGTGCCCGCTGCCCCCCGGCCCCCAGCTGGAGACAAGGCCCAGGCGGTGCCGGCACCACCAGGCAGCACGGCGCGAGCGTGGAGAGCTCCCCTGCAGCAGGCGCCCAGAGCGCCGTGCCTGCCAGCCGCGGGGGGCCAAGCGCAGCGGGAGCCTCTGCCCACGCAGCCGCGCACGCTGCAGCGTCCGGCGCAGCCCCGCGTGGACTACGTGCCCTGCGTGGGGCCCTGGGCAGGCGGCGACGCGGCACCCACGCCGCTGGAGGAGCAGGAGGCGTCGGTGCCCATCACGCCGCAGCAGCGTCCCGAGCGGGAGCGCCTGAAGAAGCTGGCCCAGGAGGAGCGGCAGCGGGCGGCCCACCAGATGAAGATCGGCCCCGTGCAATTCTTCGTGCAGCGGCAGAAGGACCACGCCATAGCCAAGTATTACGGCTACCCGTGACCCTGCGCTCCTCGACGGCCCCCGCAGCACCCGGGCCCGCTCAGCATGCAGGCACAGAGACCTCTGCAGGCGCCTGCTCCAGCTTCAGCCACGCTCCTCAGCCCTTGCCCCTCTCGCTTGCCCTCTCCCTTCTCCAGTGCTGGAGCTAGGCAGTGTTTGCCACTGTCAGGGATGGGCAACTGGGGCAATGGGAAATGCGCGCGTCACGAATGAACGTTGCAATGGGAAGCTGTTGGGATGTTGGCAATAGCTGGGGTGGGAAAGGTTGGGCGTGGGAACTGCTTGTTGGGACACCAAATGGCTGAGATCCCAAACTTCTTTCTTCTTTCGGGTCATTTCTCTTCTTTAGTGCCTTCCTTATTAAATTCCTCTAGTGTAGGTGTTCACTCAGCAAGGCCTCTGCCTGCAGCTGTTCTGGCACTGGGATGCCGAGGGGATTTCATGCAGCCCGCTCCCGCTGCCCATGCTCAGTCCGTGCATGGATGTGGGCATGGCCAGCACGGACGGGAGAAAATGGGTGGACGGCTGGGTGGATGGGAGGGTGATGGGAGTTGGGAATTCAGCCTTGGGATCAGACACGGGAGGTTGTTGGGATAGGAAATGACCAGTGGGATGGGAAGTCACGATGGGGATAGGAATTCATTAGAATAGGACAAATTGGTTTCATTTTTATTTATTATTTTATTAATTTTAATATTTATTTTATTTATTATATTTATTAATTTTATTTATTAAATTTACTTTATTGACTGTGTTGTACAGGATGGCATTTTTTTAGGTTCTCTTCCTTTTCTACCCTATTAAACTCTCTTTATCACAACGCACTGCTTTGTACTTCATTTTTCCTTCCGAGTCGTTCTGGATTCACTCAGGATGGGGGGGACATTAGTGAACGCCTGTGTGCTTCAGATCCAAGCTCACCTTTGCCCTCAACTCAAGATACATATTTGCATCTGTTGTCATGATACAAAATTAACAGCAACAAAATAAAAGTTAACTACTTCCGAGCACCAGCTGTACGTTTGCTGGGTCTGCTCTATGCATTTTGAAGACCATTCAATACTATTCAGCACCTTCAGGAGGAAATGTGTGGTTCTAGGGAAATGCATCTTGATCTGATGCAAACCTGCGACGCACCCTGCAGCCCCTCCAACCCCTGTGATTTTACCTGCAGCCCCTGCAACCCCTGTGATTTTACCTGCAGCCCCTCCAAGCCCTGTGATTTTACCAGCAGCCACTCCAACCCTGTGACAGGCCCTACAGCTGGCTCCGGGGACTACCCCGTTGCCGTATCAGTCGCCAATACACACACAAGATGAAGGAATGGATGCAGAAGTCATCTCGTTTAGGCAGGGAAGAAAGTCCTCCGAAGAAGGGGAAGGAGCAAGAGGAAGGCGAGGCAGGCGACCCCAATGTAGGGCCATCCCAGGGAAGAGGAGGCTGTTATAAAATAGAAAAGAGAGAAAAGCAGCAGTAAGCAGGTGATCCCCATCCCTGGGCGAGCTGCGAGACATGGGACAAGATTTCAGCTGTCATGCAGGCGAGCACATTGTCACCTGGCTGCTGCGATGCTGGGATAACAGCTCCGGGAGCCTGGAATCGGAGGGCAGGGAAGCCAAGCAGCTGGGATCCTTCTCTGGGGAAGGGGGCACTGAGAAAGCGATCGGAAACGGGGCACAAGCCTCTGGAGGCGGCGCCTGTCAGGCGTGAAGGAAAGGGATCCCTTCCAGGAAGATGCTGTGGGGTTGCTGAGGGTCGAAGAACAGCAGGTGTTGCCTGCACCCACCGTGCTGCAGCAGCGGCAAGGGAGAGACGTGGTGGTTTTCCTCAGCTGGGCAGCTGAGCTCCACCTCAACCGCTCTCTCCCTGCCCCTCCTCAAAGGGAAAGGGGAGAAAATAGGATGGAAAGGGCTCAAGGGCTGAGAGAAGGACAGGGAGATCACTCCACAATGATCGTCACGGGCAAAAGAGGCTCAGCAGAGCCTGTTCCAGTCCAGCCCGGGCCTGCTCCTGCGGGGGCTCTCCACAGGCCGCGGCCTCCTCCAGGCCACATCCACCTGCTCCACCGGGGGCTCCTCCACGGGCTGCAGCGTGGAGATCTGCTCCGTGTGGGACCCGTGGGCTGCAGGGGGACAGCCTGCTCCACCAGGGGCCTCTCCCCAGGCCGCAGGGGAACTGCTGCTGTGAGCCTGGAGCACCTCCTGCCTCCTGCTGCACTCACCTTGGGGGCTGCAGAGAGGTTTCTCACTCCTCCCTGACCCAGACGCTGCTGTGCAGCAGGTTTCTTTCCCTTTCTTAGATGGGCTCTCACACAGGCGCAAACATCATCCGTTTTGTCTCACTTCTGGGCAGCAGCGGGTCCCTCTGGAGCCTCCTGGAACCGGCCCTTATCTAACATGGGGCAGCTGCTGCATTCTCCTCACAGAGGACACCCCTGCAGCCCCCCGCTACCAGAACCTGTCCTCGTAAACCCAACACAAGACACCGACCGAGCCTCCCTGATTCCCAGCAGGTGGGTCAGGCTGGGAACCCAGGCCAGTGCCCGGCAGACCCTCCTGGGCCTTGAAAAGCAAGCTTTATGGGGACGTATCTGGAGACCTCTAAGGTGCTTTCCAACAAAAGCTTTTCTATAATTGTATGAAATCACCTGCAATAGATTAACCCTGGTCATTATTCCTATCACAGGAAATAACTGTGACACCTGGGTAACAGGTGAGCTTACTGCGACACCAGGGAGAGCCTTCCTGTACTTAAAGGCAACCTGTAGGAAAGCTGGGGAGGGAGTCTTTATCAGGGCCTGGAGTGACAGGACAAGGAGTAACCGCTTTAAACTGAAAAGTAGCACCCAGAAAGAACGGAGTCACGCAACAGGATTCATTTCCAAAACCACCTCGTAGACACCTGGGCCAAAGAGCAGGGCCTTGAGCGGGTATATCACAATGGCAGAGTTCATTTCCTTCCCAGTAGCTGGCACGTGCCGTTTTTTGGGATTTCGGGGCTACAGTGAGCTGCTAAGAGGGATGTCTTAGCTCTTGCAGGGCAGTGCTTCCACTAAGGCCAGGACTTTTCTGCATCTTCTACTGCCCTGCAAGCGAGGATGCTTGGGGCACACAGGAAGCTGGGAGGGGACACAGCTGCAGGGATTCCATAAGACACAAGCAAATGCAGCCTTGGCTTGGTGACACTTTCTCTTGATTACTGCTCAACACAAATTACCTCGAGCAAGTCTACTGTGAGGACTAAAGGAAAGAGACGTATGGATGCTGCTAAGCTCTTCTAGCTTGTACCAGGTAGGAAAGATACCTCTGTAGCAGGCGTGAAGAGGATAGCACTAATTAATTAGATGAGAAGCGGAGGAAAGGCACTTAGAGGTAGTGAAAAGCAGTTAATGTGATGTTCCGGGGAAGCTTCAGTCTGCTTAAGGAGTAGCAAGAACAAGCCTAAAGTCATAGCCAAATACAAGAAAGAGAGGAGGACACGCAGCATGAGAAGCTCCCGAGAGAAAGGAGCTCTGTTTTGGGTAAAAATCAGTCCCTTTTTCTATCATGGAGACATCCAAGGGCGTAGGACACGTGCACTTCAGGGAACCAAGAGATGCTGTGCATTTCTCTCGTCCCCCTGACACAGCCACTAGGTGACGATGCTTCCAATTCTCTCTAAAGAAACCTTGCTTTCTCAGGCCCAGGTGTCCAGCTGCACACCAAGGACGTCCCTGGCTCCCAGGCACAGTTCCCAGGCCCAAGGCCGAGCTCCGCTCCGAACCCCCATTCCAGCAGACCTTGCTCCTGGCATTGTGGAGCAGCCATTTTATGTCAGCCTTTTCTCCTGGCAGTCAGCTTAGCGCCGTAACCTCTGCCATCGGGGCGCCCGAGAGCCGTGTGAGGTCAGCAGAGAGTCACTGTCAGCCTTTGACCTCACAAAGGTGGGTGGCCATAAGTGCCCTGAGCGTCCAGCTCGCATTGAGTACTGCTGGTGGCACTCGAGGCGTGGAGGTCTGCATGGTGCAATGGGAGACGCCGATGTCCTGCTGCTGGAACAAGAGGCGCTGATGTGCTGCTGGTGCAGGAGGAGACGTGAAGGTGCTGCTGCTTAGAGGTGCTGAGGAGCGGGCAGCCTCCGTGCCGGTGGCTGAGCATGCTACTCTTAATTAGTGCTCCACCCTTCCTATCTTTTTACTAAGGTGGGTAGAGAGAAATGCCCATATCTGTTTATTTCCTGGTAAGAAATGTAAGAGCCTTGTATCTGCATATTCACCAGATTCATCCCAGCGCCCTTGGTACTGGCGATCTGTGTTGATCTGTAATAAAGAGCAATCGGTAGCACACCAAGTCTCCGTGACCTTGCATCTAACAGAATCGTCCAAATCCCTGTTGTGATCTCTCTCTAGCTGTGGGCTGGCTAAGCTGTCTGTTGGATGGTGAAAATGGGAAATGATTGGGATGGGAAATGATGAGTGGGCCGAGAAATCATTGCTGGGATGGGAAGACTTCCTTGGGGTGGAAAGCCATTGGGCTAGGAACTCAAAGAGATGGGAAATCTTCCCTGGGTTTGAAATCATTGGGAAGCAAAAGCGTTGGGATGGGAAATCACTCCGGGGATGGGGAAGTATTGGGATGGGAAGTCTTTAATGGGGTGGGTAACATTCACTGGGGAAGGAAGTACTTGGAAAAGTAATCAGAGGAATGGGAATTCTTTGGGATGAGATCTCTTTGGATTAAGAAACGCTTCGTGTCGATGGGAAATATCTCGTATGGGAATCTGTTATCATGTGAAATTGTAAGGATGGGAAATGACCGTTAGGATGCAAAGCTGGTACTGGGACGGGAAATGCTTGGGACGGGGAAGTGTTGGTGTGAAACCGTCCTGGGCATGGCAAATGATGCGTGGGAGGGAAAGCCCGATGGGGATGGAAAAGTCTTGCGATGGGAAGCCTGCTTGGGTCCAAAAGCTGCAGTCCTCACCAAGATGGCGGCGAGGGGCTGGTCAGCCGTTGGGACGGAACGGCCGTTGCCCGCGTTCCCCAACCGACCGCCCCACTCTCCAGCCACCATGGCAGGTACAGCAGCCGGCTCCCGCTCCTCCCGGGGCTGCGGCCCTGCTGGCGAGCCCAGCGCCCCAGATCTCACCCCAGCGCCCTTTTTCCCACAGAGGGTTTCCCCAGACGGCTTCCGCGGCTTCCGCAGACGCAAAACTCCCCCTTCGTCGTCCCAGCCGTGCCGCCAACGGTGGCTGCCTGGCTGCTGCCCTCCCTCCCCGGAGCGATGGCGCTGCCCTTGCAGCCCCCCCAGGTACCCACCCTCCCCTACGCGCTGCCCCAGGCCACCGTCTGGCACGTGGTGCCGGGGGTCCAGGGGCAGGTGCTGCAGCTCCCCGCCGGGGTGCAGCTGGCACCTGGGGGGCACCTCCCACCCGAGGGGCACCACCTGCAGCTTGGGCAGCTCCCCGCCGTGGGGCAGCTCCCTGCTGTGGGGCAGCTCCCCCACACCGCTCCTCCCTGGGCCCCCGTCTACCAGTGGGGACAGCCCGTGGGGACGGGGACGGTGCTGCCCCAGGATCCCCTCTGGCTGGGGCCCGGGGCCGTGCTCCATGGGGAGCTCCTGCACCCCGCAGGCACCTGCCTGCTGCAGGCCCCTGCCCACCCCGGCCCCCCACCACTCCTCGTCCCGGGGCCTCCGCTGCGGGGGCAGGCGCTCCCCGCGCCCCGCACCCTGACCAGCAGCCGGGGGCAGCTGCCGGAGCCCTGCGACCACGCCGTGGGGCTCAGCGAGGACCAGGGGCCCCCGCTGCCCGGCCCCACTCCCCCCGAGCCTGCCCAGGCTCCAACGACCGCCAGCACCCAGACGGTGACGCCCGACGGTGAGTTTGGGGCTGGCACAGCCGGCCGCTGGGCGCCCCACACCCAGGAGCCATGGGAAAGCTGGCATCGCCCATCCTGGGGGATTTGCTTGCTTTTTCCTCAGCGGCGACAGTTGCAGAGGTGCCTGAGGAGCCCCTGGAGCTGCTTGAGCTGGGCCCCGATGCCTTCGCCGAGGCCTTTCCCCACCTGGCAGGGGACAGCCAGCAGCTGCAGCACCTGCAGGACCAGCTCCCGGCCGACCTGGACATCTCCGGCTTGGAGGAGCTGCTCAGCTGGCTCGATGCCGTGGAGCCCCAGGACGCCTTCCCCGGTGTCCCCAGCAGTCCTGTGCTCAGCCGCTTCCTGTCTGAGCTGCCCGACCTCTGCGAGGACATCGAGGAGCCGAGCACACAGGGACTGGCAGCCACCAGAGCGCTGGGTGAGGTACCCTCAACCCCTGGGGTGCACCCCGAGAAGGTGCAGGGTGGGCGGGCGGTGCAGCCCCCTGCTGTGCCGGCAGCGAGCTCCCCCCTCAAGCCTGCAGCCAGTCCCCAGCTCAGTGCCCTCAGGAGACCCCTGCCCAACCCTCCCTTCACTCTCCCCAAAAGGCCCCCCCACCCTGAATTCCTCACTGCCCTTAGCAGACCCCTGCCCAACCCTCCCTCGCGTCCCCTCAAGAGACCCCCCGACCCTCAATTCCTTAATTCCCTTAGGAGACCCCTGCCCAAGCCTCGCCTGAGTCCCCTCAAGAGCCCCCCCGACCCTGAATTTATTAGTGCTCTTAGGAGACCCCTGCCCAATCCCCCTCTGGGTCCCCTCAAGAGCCCCCCCGGCCCTGAATTTATTAGTGCCCTTAGGAGGCCCCTGCCCAATCCCCCTCTGAGTCCCCTCAAGAGCCCCCCGCCTGCCCCTGCGCCCACCGGCACCAAGTGGGGGGCCAAGCGCCCCGCGCCCACCAGCACCCCCAGCACAGCGCAGAGCTCCCAGCACAGGAGGCCGGCGACGGAGAAAACCCCCGGCAAGGAGAAGACGACGCTGCTGGGCCAGGGTGGCCAAGGCCCCAAGACGCTGTGCCAGGGGAAGACGGGTGGCCACAGCGCGGTGGCTGGCAGCAGCGGCCAAGCGGGCGGCGGCAGGCAGCAGCCGGCGAGCGACAGCACCAGGGCGCCCAGCAAGAGGGCCCGAAGCCCGGGGGCTGCTGGGGGGCAAGGAGCAGCGGCACCGCCTCCCCGGAGAGCGCTGCTGCTGCTGGAGCCCCCCCCCATTAAGCCCCGTGCCCGTGCCCGCGCCGTGCGGGCCCAGGACAGGCTCCGTCCCCAAGCCATCGGGGACAAGACGCTGCAGCGCCAGCACCCGGGGACAAAGACCCCCAGCGAGACTTTGCAGCCGCTGGGGGCCAGGGCGAAGGCGCTGGGGCCAGTGCGCCAGCCGCCCTGTGTGCAGCCGCAGCCCACCTCCAGCGGCCCCAGCAGCATGCCCAGGGCCCCGCCGACGGTGCCAGGCTCCAGCGCTGTGCCCGCTGCCCCCCGGCCCCCAGCTGGAGACAAGGCCCAGGCGGTGCCGGCACCACCAGGCAGCACGGCGCGAGCGTGGAGAGCTCCCCTGCAGCAGGCGCCCAGAGCGCCGTGCCTGCCAGCCGCGGGGGGCCAAGCGCAGCGGGAGCCTCTGCCCACGCAGCCGCGCACGCTGCAGCGTCCGGCGCAGCCCCGCGTGGACTACGTGCCCTGCGTGGGGCCCTGGGCAGGCGGCGACGCGGCGCCCACGCCGCTGGAGGAGCAGGAGGCGTCGGTGCCCATCACGCCGCAGCAGCGTCCCGAGCGGGAGCGCCTGAAGAAGCTGGCCCAGGAGGAGCGGCAGCGGGCGGCCCACCAGATGAAGATCGGCCCCGTGCAATTCTTCGTGCAGCGGCAGAAGGACCACGCCATAGCCAAGTATTACGGCTACCCGTGACCCTGCGCTCCTCGACGGCCCCCGCAGCACCCGGGCCCGCTCAGCATGCAGGCACAGAGACCTCTGCAGGCGCCTGCTCCAGCTTCAGCCACGCTTCTCAGCCCTTGCCCCTCTCGCTTGCCCTCTCCCTTCTCCAGTGCTGGAGCTAGGCAGTGTTTGCCACTGTCAGGGATGGGCAACTGGGGCAATGGGAAATGCGCGCGTCACGAATGAACGTTGCAATGGGAAGCTGTTGGGATGTTGGCAATAGCTGGGGTGGGAAAGGTTGGGCGTGGGAACTGCTTGTTGGGACACCAAATGGCTGAGATCCCAAACTTCTTTCTTCTTTCGGGTCATTTCTCTTCTTTAGTGCCTTCCTTATTAAATTCCTCTAGTGTAGGTGTTCACTCAGCAAGGCCTCTGCCTGCAGCTGTTCTGGCACTGGGATGCCGAGGGGATTTCATGCAGCCCGCTCCCGCTGCCCATGCTCAGTCCGTGCATGGATGTGGGCATGGCCAGCACGGACGGGAGAAAATGGGTGGACGGCTGGGTGGATGGGAGGGTGATGGGAGTTGGGAATTCAGCCTTGGGATCAGACACGGGAGGTTGTTGGGATAGGAAATGACCAGTGGGATGGGAAGTCACGATGGGGATAGGAATTCATTAGAATAGGACAAATTGGTTTCATTTTTATTTATTATTTTATTAATTTTAATATTTATTTTATTTATTATATTTATTAATTTTATTTATTAAATTTACTTTATTGACTGTGTTGTACAGGATGGCATTTTTTTAGGTTCTCTTCCTTTTCTACCCTATTAAACTCTCTTTATCACAACGCACTGCTTTGTACTTCATTTTTCCTTCCGAGTCGTTCTGGATTCACTCAGGATGGGGGGGACATTAGTGAACGCCTGTGTGCTTCAGATCCAAGCTCACCTTTGCCCTCAACTCAAGATACATATTTGCATCTGTTGTCATGATACAAAATTAACAGCAACAAAATAAAAGTTAACTACTTCCGAGCACCAGCTGTACGTTTGCTGGGTCTGCTCTATGCATTTTGAAGACCATTCAATACTATTCAGCACCTTCAGGAGGAAATGTGTGGTTCTAGGGAAATGCATCTTGATCTGATGCAAACCTGCGACGCACCCTGCAGCCCCTCCAACCCCTGTGATTTTACCTGCAGCCCCTGCAACCCCTGTGATTTTACCTGCAGCCCCTCCAAGCCCTGTGATTTTACCAGCAGCCACTCCAACCCTGTGACAGGCCCTACAGCTGGCTCCGGGGACTACCCCGTTGCCGTATCAGTCGCCAATACACACACAAGATGAAGGAATGGATGCAGAAGTCATCTCGTTTAGGCAGGAAAGAAAGTCCTCCGAAGAAGGGGAAGGAGCAAGAGGAAGGCGAGGCAGGCGACCCCAATGTAGGGCCATCCCAGGGAAGAGGAGGCTGTTATAAAATAGAAAAGAGAGAAAAGCAGCAGTAAGCAGGTGATCCCCATCCCTGGGCGAGCTGCGAGACATGGGACAAGATTTCAGCTGTCATGCAGGCGAGCACATTGTCACCTGGCTGCTGCGATGCTGGGATAACAGCTCCGGGAGCCTGGAATCGGAGGGCAGGGAAGCCAAGCAGCTGGGATCCTTCTCTGGGGAAGGGGGCACTGAGAAAGCGATCGGAAACGGGGCACAAGCCTCTGGAGGCGGCGCCTGTCAGGCGTGAAGGAAAGGGATCCCTTCCAGGAAGATGCTGTGGGGTTGCTGAGGGTCGAAGAACAGCAGGTGTTGCCTGCACCCACCGTGCTGCAGCAGCGGCAAGGGAGAGACGTGGTGGTTTTCCTCAGCTGGGCAGCTGAGCTCCACCTCAACCGCTCTCTCCCTGCCCCTCCTCAAAGGGAAAGGGGAGAAAATAGGATGGAAAGGGCTCAAGGGCTGAGAGAAGGACAGGGAGATCACTCCACAATGATCGTCACGGGCAAAAGAGGCTCAGCAGAGCCTGTTCCAGTCCAGCCTGGGCCTGCTCCTGCGGGGGCTCTCCACAGGCCGCGGCCTCCTCCAGGCCACATCCACCTGCTCCACCGGGGGCTCCTCCACGGGCTGCAGCGTGGAGATCTGCTCCGTGTGGGACCCGTGGGCTGCAGGGGGACAGCCTGCTCCACCAGGGGCCTCTCCCCAGGCCGCAGGGGAACTGCTGCTGTGAGCCTGGAGCACCTCCTGCCTCCTGCTGCACTCACCTTGGGGGCTGCAGAGAGGTTTCTCACTCCTCCCTGACCCAGACGCTGCTGTGCAGCAGGTTTCTTTCCCTTTCTTAGATGGGCTCTCACACAGGCGCAAACATCATCCGTTTTGTCTCACTTCTGGGCAGCAGCGGGTCCCTCTGGAGCCTCCTGGAACCGGCCCTTATCTAACATGGGGCAGCTGCTGCATTCTCCTCACAGAGGACACCCCTGCAGCCCCCCGCTACCAGAACCTGTCCTCGTAAACCCAACACAAGACACCGACCGAGCGTCCCTGATTCCCAGCAGGTGGGTCAGGCTGGGAACCCAGGCCAGTGCCCGGCAGACCCTCCTGGGCCTTGAAAAGCAAGCTTTATGGGGACGTATCTGGAGACCTCTAAGGTGCTTTCCAACAAAAGCTTTTCTATAATTGTATGAAATCACCTGCAATAGATTAACCCTGGTCATTATTCCTATCACAGGAAATAACTGTGACACCTGGGTAACAGGTGAGCTTACTGCGACACCAGGGAGAGCCTTCCTGTACTTAAAGGCAACCTGTAGGAAAGCTGGGGAGGGAGTCTTTATCAGGGCCTGGAGTGACAGGACAAGGAGTAACCGCTTTAAACTGAAAAGTAGCACCCAGAAAGAACGGAGTCACGCAACAGGATTCATTTCCAAAACCACCTCGTAGACACCTGGGCCAAAGAGCAGGGCCTTGAGCGGGTATATCACAATGGCGGAGTTCATTTCCTTCCCAGTAGCTGGCACGTGCCGTTTTTTGGGATTTCGGGGCTACAGTGAGCTGCTAAGAGGGATGTCTTAGCTCTTGCAGGGCAGTGCTTCCACTAAGGCCAGGACTTTTCTGCATCTTCTACTGCCCTGCAAGCGAGGATGCTTGGGGCACACAGGAAGCTGGGAGGGGACACAGCTGCAGGGATTCCATAAGACACAAGCAAATGCAGCCTTGGCTTGGTGACACTTTCTCTTGATTACTGCTCAACACAAATTACCTCGAGCAAGTCTACTGTGAGGACTAAAGGAAAGAGACGTATGGATGCTGCTAAGCTCTTCTAGCTTGTACCAGGTAGGAAAGATACCTCTGTAGCAGGCGTGAAGAGGATAGCACTAATTAATTAGATGAGAAGCGGAGGAAAGGCACTTAGAGGTAGTGAAAAGCAGTTAAGGTGATGTTCCGGGGAAGCTTCAGTCTGCTTAAGGAGTAGCAAGAACAAGCCTAAAGTCATAGCCAAATACAAGAAAGAGAGGAGGACACGCAGCATGAGAAGCTCCCGAGAGAAAGGAGCTCTGTTTTGGGTAAAAATCAGTCCCTTTTTCTATCATGGAGACATCCAAGGGCGTAGGACACGTGCACTTCAGGGAACCAAGAGATGCTGTGCATTTCTCTCGTCCCCCTGACACAGCCACTAGGTGACGAGGCTTCCAATTCTCTCTAAAGAAACCTTGCTTTCTCAGGCCCAGGTGTCCAGCTGCACACCAAGGACGTCCCTGGCTCCCAGGCACAGTTCCCAGGCCCAAGGCCGAGCTCCCCTCCGAACCCCCATTCCAGCAGACCTTGCTCCTGGCATTGTGGAGCAGCCATTTCATGTCAGCCTTTTCTCCTGGCAGTCAGCTTAGCGCCGTAACCTCTGCCATCGGGGCGCCCGAGAGCCGTGTGAGGTCAGCAGAGAGTCACTGTCAGCCTTTGACCTCACAAAGGTGGGTGGCCATAAGTGCCCTGAGCGTCCAGCTCGCATTGAGTACTGCTGGTGGCACTCGAGGCGTGGAGGTCTGCATGGTGCAATGGGAGACGCCGATGTCCTGCTGCTGGAACAAGAGGCGCTGATGTGCTGCTGGTGCAGGAGGAGACGTGAAGGTGCTGCTGCTTAGAGGTGCTGAGGAGCGGGCAGCCTCCGTGCCGGTGGCTGAGCATGCTACTCTTAATTAGTGCTCTACCCTTCCTATCTTTTTACTAAGGTGGGTAGAGAGAAATGCCCATATCTGTTTATTTCCTGGTAAGAAATGTAAGAGCCTTGTATCTGCATATTCACCAGATTCATCCCAGCGCCCTTGGTACTGGCGATCTGTGTTGATCTGTAATAAAGAGCAATCGGTAGCACACCAAGTCTCCGTGACCTTGCATCTAACAGAATCGTCCAAATCCCTGTTGTGATCTCTCTCTAGCTGTGGGCTGGCTAAGCTGTCTGTTGGATGGTGAAAATGGGAAATGATTGGGATGGGAAATGATGAGTGGGCCGAGAAATCATTGCTGGGATGGGAAGACTTCCTTGGGGTGGAAAGCCATTGGGCTAGGAACTCAAAGAGATGGGAAATCTTCCCTGGGTTTGAAATCATTGGGAAGCAAAAGCGTTGGGATGGGAAATCACTCCGGGGATGGGGAAGTATTGGGATGGGAAGTCTTTAATGGGGTGGGTAACATTCACTGGGGAAGGAAGTACTTGGAAAAGTAATCAGAGGAATGGGAATTCTTTGGGATGAGATCTCTTTGGATTAAGAAACGCTTCGTGTCGATGGGAAATATCTCGTATGGGAATCTGTTATCATGTGAAATTGTAAGGATGGGAAATGACCGTTAGGATGCAAAGCTGGTACTGGGACGGGAAATGCTTGGGACGGGGAAGTGTTGGTGTGAAACCGTCCTGGGCATGGCAAATGATGCGTGGGAGGGAAAGCCCGATGGGGATGGAAAAGTCTTGCGATGGGAAGCCTGCTTGGGTCCAAAAGCTGCAGTCCTCACCAAGATGGCGGCGAGGGGCTGGTCAGCCGTTGGGACGGAACGGCCGTTGCCTGCGTTCCCCAACCGACCGCCCCACTCTCCAGCCACCATGGCAGGTACAGCAGCCGGCTCCCGCTCCTCCCGGGGCTGCGGCCCTGCTGGCGAGCCCAGCGCCCCGGATCTCACCCCAGCGCCCTTTTTCCCACAGAGGGTTTCCCCAGACGGCTTCCGCGGCTTCCGCAGACGCAAAACTCCCCCTTCGTCGTCCCAGCCGTGCCGCCAACGGTGGCTGCCTGGCTGCTGCCCTCCCTCCCCGGAGCGATGGCGCTGCCCTTGCAGCCCCCCCAGGTACCCACCCTCCCCTACGCGCTGCCCCAGGCCACCGTCTGGCACGTGGTGCCGGGGGTCCAGGGGCAGGTGCTGCAGCTCCCCGCCGGGGTGCAGCTGGCACCTGGGGGGCACCTCCCACCCGAGGGGCACCACCTGCAGCTTGGGCAGCTCCCCGCCGTGGGGCAGCTCCCTGCTGTGGGGCAGCTCCCCCACACCGCTCCTCCCTGGGCCCCCGTCTACCAGTGGGGACAGCCCGTGGGGACGGGGACGGTGCTGCCCCAGGATCCCCTCTGGCTGGGGCCCGGGGCCGTGCTCCATGGGGAGCTCCTGCACCCCGCAGGCACCTGCCTGCTGCAGGCCCCTGCCCACCCCGGCCCCCCACCACTCCTCGTCCCGGGGCCTCCGCTGCGGGGGCAGGCGCTCCCCGCGCCCCGCACCCTGACCAGCAGCCGGGGGCAGCTGCCGGAGCCCTGCGACCACGCCGTGGGGCTCAGCGAGGACCAGGGGCCCCCGCTGCCCGGCCCCACTCCCCCCGAGCCTGCCCAGGCTCCAACGACCGCCAGCACCCAGACGGTGACGCCCAACGGTGAGTTTGGGGCTGGCACAGCCGGCCGCTGGGCGCCCCACACCCAGGAGCCATGGGAAAGCTGGCATCGCCCATCCTGGGGGATTTGCTTGCTTTTTCCTCAGCGGCGACAGTTGCAGAGGTGCCTGAGGAGCCCCTGGAGCTGCTTGAGCTGGGCCCCGATGCCTTCGCCGAGGCCTTTCCCCACCTGGCAGGGGACAGCCAGCAGCTGCAGCACCTGCAGGACCAGCTCCCGGCCGACCTGGACATCTCCGGCTTGGAGGAGCTGCTCAGCTGGCTCGATGCCGTGGAGCCCCAGGACGCCTTCCCCGGTGTCCCCAGCAGTCCTGTGCTCAGCCGCTTCCTGTCTGAGCTGCCCGACCTCTGCGAGGACATCGAGGAGCCGAGCACACAGGGACTGGCAGCCACCAGAGCGCTGGGTGAGGTACCCTCAACCCCTGGGGTGCACCCCGAGAAGGTGCAGGGTGGGCGGGCGGTGCAGCCCCCTGCTGTGCCGGCAGCGAGCTCCCCCCTCAAGCCTGCAGCCAGTCCCCAGCTCAGTGCCCTCAGGAGACCCCTGCCCAACCCTCCCTTCACTCTCCCCAAAAGGCCCCCCCACCCTGAATTCCTCACTGCCCTTAGCAGACCCCTGCCCAACCCTCCCTCGCGTCCCCTCAAGAGACCCCCCGACCCTCAATTCCTTAATTCCCTTAGGAGACCCCTGCCCAAGCCTCGCCTGAGTCCCCTCAAGAGCCCCCCCGACCCTGAATTTATTAGTGCCCTTAGGAGACCCCTGCCCAATCCCCCTCTGGGTCCCCTCAAGAGCCCCCCCGGCCCTGAATTTATTAGTGCCCTTAGGAGGCCCCTGCCCAATCCCCCTCTGAGTCCCCTCAAGAGCCCCCCGCCTGCCCCTGCGCCCACCGGCACCAAGTGGGGGGCCAAGCGCCCCGCGCCCACCAGCACCCCCAGCACAGCGCAGAGCTCCCAGCACAGGAGGCCGGCGACGGGGAAAACCCCCGGCAAGGAGAAGACGACGCTGCTGGGCCAGGGTGGCCAAGGCCCCAAGACGCTGTGCCAGGGGAAGACGGGTGGCCACAGCGCGGTGGCTGGCAGCAGCGGCCAAGCGGGCGGCGGCAGGCAGCAGCCGGCGAGCGACAGCACCAGGGCGCCCAGCAAGAGGGCCCGAAGCCCGGGGGCTGCTGGGGGGCAAGGAGCAGCGGCACCGCCTCCCCGGAGAGCGCTGCTGCTGCTGGAGCCCCCCCCCATTAAGCCCCGTGCCCGTGCCCGTGCCGTGCGGGCCCAGGACAGGCTCCGTCCCCAAGCCATCGGGGACAAGACGCTGCAGCGCCAGCACCCGGGGACAAAGACCCCCAGCGAGACTTTGCAGCCGCTGGGGGCCAGGGCGAAGGCGCTGGGGCCAGTGCGCCAGCCGCCCTGTGTGCAGCCGCAGCCCACCTCCAGCGGCCCCAGCAGCATGCCCAGGGCCCCGCCGACGGTGCCAGGCTCCAGCGCTGTGCCCGCTGCCCCCCGGCCCCCAGCTGGAGACAAGGCCCAGGCGGTGCCGGCACCACCAGGCAGCACGGCACGAGCGTGGAGAGCTCCCCTGCAGCAGGCGCCCAGAGCGCCGTGCCTGCCAGCCGCGGGGGGCCAAGCGCAGCGGGAGCCTCTGCCCACGCAGCCGCGCACGCTGCAGCGTCCGGCGCAGCCCCGCGTGGACTACGTGCCCTGCGTGGGGCCCTGGGCAGGCGGCGACGCGGCGCCCACGCCGCTGGAGGAGCAGGAGGCGTCGGTGCCCATCACGCCGCAGCAGCGTCCCGAGCGGGAGCGCCTGAAGAAGCTGGCCCAGGAGGAGCGGCAGCGGGCGGCCCACCAGATGAAGATCGGCCCCGTGCAATTCTTCGTGCAGCGGCAGAAGGACCACGCCATAGCCAAGTATTACGGCTACCCGTGACCCTGCGCTCCTCGACGGCCCCCGCAGCACCCGGGCCCGCTCAGCATGCAGGCACAGAGACCTCTGCAGGCGCCTGCTCCAGCTTCAGCCACGCTCCTCAGCCCTTGCCCCTCTCGCTTGCCCTCTCCCTTCTCCAGTGCTGGAGCTAGGCAGTGTTTGCCACTGTCAGGGATGGGCAACTGGGGCAATGGGAAATGCGCGCGTCACGAATGAACGTTGCAATGGGAAGCTGTTGGGATGTTGGCAATAGCTGGGGTGGGAAAGGTTGGGCGTGGGAACTGCTTGTTGGGACACCAAATGGCTGAGATCCCAAACTTCTTTCTTCTTTCGGGTCATTTCTCTTCTTTAGTGCCTTCCTTATTAAATTCCTCTAGTGTAGGTGTTCACTCAGCAAGGCCTCTGCCTGCAGCTGTTCTGGCACTGGGATGCCGAGGGGATTTCATGCAGCCCGCTCCCGCTGCCCATGCTCAGTCCGTGCATGGATGTGGGCATGGCCAGCACGGACGGGAGAAAATGGGTGGACGGCTGGGTGGATGGGAGGGTGATGGGAGTTGGGAATTCAGCCTTGGGATCAGACACGGGAGGTTGTTGGGATAGGAAATGACCAGTGGGATGGGAAGTCACGATGGGGATAGGAATTCATTAGAATAGGACAAATTGGTTTCATTTTTATTTATTATTTTATTAATTTTAATATTTATTTTATTTATTATATTTATTAATTTTATTTATTAAATTTACTTTATTGACTGTGTTGTACAGGATGGCATTTTTTTAGGTTCTCTTCCTTTTCTACCCTATTAAACTCTCTTTATCACAACGCACTGCTTTGTACTTCATTTTTCCTTCCGAGTCGTTCTGGATTCACTCAGGATGGGGGGGACATTAGTGAACGCCTGTGTGCTTCAGATCCAAGCTCACCTTTGCCCTCAACTCAAGATACATATTTGCATCTGTTGTCATGATACAAAATTAACAGCAACAAAATAAAAGTTAACTACTTCCGAGCACCAGCTGTACGTTTGCTGGGTCTGCTCTATGCATTTTGAAGACCATTCAATACTATTCAGCACCTTCAGGAGGAAATGTGTGGTTCTAGGGAAATGCATCTTGATCTGATGCAAACCTGCGACGCACCCTGCAGCCCCTCCAACCCCTGTGATTTTACCTGCAGCCCCTGCAACCCCTGTGATTTTACCTGCAGCCCCTCCAAGCCCTGTGATTTTACCAGCAGCCACTCCAACCCTGTGACAGGCCCTACAGCTGGCTCCGGGGACTACCCCGTTGCCGTATCAGTCGCCAATACACACACAAGATGAAGGAATGGATGCAGAAGTCATCTCGTTTAGGCAGGGAAGAAAGTCCTCCGAAGAAGGGGAAGGAGCAAGAGGAAGGCGAGGCAGGCGACCCCAATGTAGGGCCATCCCAGGGAAGAGGAGGCTGTTATAAAATAGAAAAGAGAGAAAAGCAGCAGTAAGCAGGTGATCCCCATCCCTGGGCGAGCTGCGAGACATGGGACAAGATTTCAGCTGTCATGCAGGCGAGCACATTGTCACCGGGCTGCTGCGATGCTGGGATAACAGCTCCGGGAGCCTGGAATCGGAGGGCAGGGAAGCCAAGCAGCTGGGATCCTTCTCTGGGGAAGGGGGCACTGAGAAAGCGATCGGAAACGGGGCACAAGCCTCTGGAGGCGGCGCCTGTCAGGCGTGAAGGAAAGGGATCCCTTCCAGGAAGATGCTGTGGGGTTGCTGAGGGTCGAAGAACAGCAGGTGTTGCCTGCACCCACCGTGCTGCAGCAGCGGCAAGGGAGAGACGTGGTGGTTTTCCTCAGCTGGGCAGCTGAGCTCCACCTCAACCGCTCTCTCCCTGCCCCTCCTCAAAGGGAAAGGGGAGAAAATAGGATGGAAAGGGCTCAAGGGCTGAGAGAAGGACAGGGAGATCACTCCACAATGATCGTCACGGGCAAAAGAGGCTCAGCAGAGCCTGTTCCAGTCCAGCCCGGGCCTGCTCCTGCGGGGGCTCTCCACAGGCCGCAGCCTCCTCCAGGCCACATCCACCTGCTCCACCGGGGGCTCCTCCACGGGCTGCAGCGTGGAGATCTGCTCCGTGTGGGACCCGTGGGCTGCAGGGGGACAGCCTGCTCCACCAGGGGCCTCTCCCCAGGCCGCAGGGGAACTGCTGCTGTGAGCCTGGAGCACCTCCTGCCTCCTGCTGCACTCACCTTGGGGGCTGCAGAGAGGTTTCTCACTCCTCCCTGACCCAGACGCTGCTGTGCAGCAGGTTTCTTTCCCTTTCTTAGATGGGCTCTCACACAGGCGCAAACATCATCCGTTTTGTCTCAGTTCTGGGCAGCAGCGGGTCCCTCTGGAGCCTCCTGGAACCGGCCCTTATCTAACATGGGGCAGCTGCTGCATTCTCCTCACAGAGGACACCCCTGCAGCCCCCCGCTACCAGAACCTGTCCTCGTAAACCCAACACAAGACACCGACCGAGCCTCCCTGATTCCCAGCAGGTGGGTCAGGCTGGGAACCCAGGCCAGTGCCCAGCAGACCCTCCTGGGCCTTGAAAAGCAAGCTTTATGGGGATGTAGCACCCAGAAAGAACGGAGTCACACAACAGGATTCATTTCCAAAACCGTCTCATAGACACCTGGGCCAAAGTGCAGGGCCTTGAGCGGGTATATCACAATGGCAGAGTTCATTTCCTTCCCAGTAGCTGGCACATGCCGTTTTTTGGGATTTCGGGGCTACAGTGAGCTGCTAAGAGGGATGTCTTAGCTCTTGCAGGGCAGTGCTTCCACTAAGGCCAGGACTTTTCTGCATCTTCTACTGCCCTGCAAGCGAGGATGCTTGGGGCACACAGGAAGCTGGGAGGGGACACAGCTGCAGGGATTCCATAAGACACAAGCAAATGCAGCCTTGGCTTGGTGACACTTTCTCTTGATTACTGCTCAACACAAATTACCTCGAGCAAGTCTACTGTGAGGACTAAAGGAAAGAGACGTATGGATGCTGCTAAGCTCTTCTAGCTTGTACCAGGTAGGAAAGATACCTCTGTAGCAGGCGTGAAGAGGATAGCACTAATTAATTAGATGAGAAGCGGAGGAAAGGCACTTAGAGGTAGTGAAAAGCAGTTAATGTGATGTTCCGGGGAAGCTTCAGTCTGCTTCAGGAGTAGCAAGAACAAGCCTAAAGTCATAGCCAAATACAAGAAAGAGAGGAGGACACGCAGCATGAGAAGCTCCCGAGAGAAAGGAGCTCTGTTTTGGGTAAAAATCAGTCCCTTTTTCTATCATGGAGACATCCAAGGGCGTAGGACACGTGCACTTCAGGGAACCAAGAGATGCTGTGCATTTCTCTCGTCCCCCTGACACAGCCACTAGGTGACGATGCTTCCAATTCTCTCTAAAGAAACCTTGCTTTCTCAGGCCCAGGTGTCCAGCTGCACACCAAGGACGTCCCTGGCTCCCAGGCACAGTTCCCAGGCCCAAGGCCGAGCTCCCCTCCGAACCCCCATTCCAGCAGACCTTGCTCCTGGCATTGTGGAGCAGCCATTTCATGTCAGCCTTTTCTCCTGGCAGTCAGCTTAGCGCCGTAACCTCTGCCATCGGGGCGCCCGAGAGCCGTGTGAGGTCAGCAGAGAGTCACTGTCAGCCTTTGACCTCACAAAGGTGGGTGGCCATAAGTGCCCTGAGCGTCCAGCTCGCATTGAGTACTGCTGGTGGCACTCGAGGCGTGGAGGTCTGCATGGTGCAATGGGAGACGCCGATGTCCTGCTGCTGGAACAAGAGGCGCTGATGTGCTGCTGGTGCAGGAGGAGACGTGAAGGTGCTGCTGCTTAGAGGTGCTGAGGAGCGGGCAGCCTCAGCGGGCAGCTGAATCAGAGGGCAGGGAAGCCAAGCAGCTTCCTTCTCTGGGGAAGGGGGCACAGAGAAAGTGATTGGAAATGGGGTACAAGCCCTCAGCCTCTAAAAGCAATCCCTCAGATGTTTAGGCATAGTAAAGTTAGGTATATCTATTTGACTCTAGACCCCAACATGTTTGTTAGTGTTCTGGTTTGTCCACTGCTTTCTTGTGGGGGATTTGAGTTGGCCATTACTGTTTAGGTGAATGCTGACTTCATATCTATGGTGCACTTTATTCTTAAAATGGGAAGTTTCTACCAATTTCCCGTCCAAACTTGCTCATAAGCCAACTGCAGTCATCATTTCAGATGTGTCTCCCAACTTACACATTTCCTATTTCTCCTTGATATTTACTCAAGAAATTCATTTACGTAGAGACAACATATTCTTCTCTCAACTGGCATCTGGCCGGGCAGAATGATGTCCTTTCATTCCCTTCCAGGCAATAGGCAACTTGTTCCTTCTGTCTTGTGAACTCTTCCTCCTAAGTTCAATGTGAATACAAGTGGCAGAACTGTGCCTCATGTCTCAAATGAGTGTCAGGGCTGCCTTGTCCAGTGTATTCATACTGGAGGGAAAAAAAAATGCATAGCCATACACACTATATAACCACTAAACTTTTTCAGTCCTCCTTGTGCTAACAGTGCATGAACGTGAGGTTTTGTTGTCATTTTTGTTTGTTTGTTTGTTTGCTTGCTTTAAACTCCTGACTGCCATATAGCAAACATGACAAAAAAACACCCTTTTTTGAGAATCTCTGAGAATGGCTCTGCTTTGTATTATCACCTGTCACTTCACCTGAACCATTTCAATCACAAGCGATATCCTTCTGTCAGGCTTGGTAGTACTTCCCAACCTTATGTCCCCTGCAAATCTCAAAGCTCATGTGTAATTTTTAATCTTCAGCCACCATGTCCATACCGAACATATCTAACTTTGAAGTCAGCTCTGCCCTGAATAGGAGGTTGGGTTTTCAGAGGTCCCTTCCAGCCTACATTTCTCCATGAGTCTTTGCCTCCTTAGCAGCTGCAGTTTCAGAACTGTCTCTGAGAGTTACCATAGGTAACGACTCCTTTGCTGGTAAGTCCCTCTTCAGTGTGAACAATTGTAAATTCCCTTTATTCACTTGCAGCCCCAAAGCCCAAATCCGTAGATAATGTATCAGAAGCTCACAGAAAGTGAAATAGATGTAATTCATCCCCTGTGTAGGGAAGAACTGGTCCTAGAAAGGAAAGCTATTAAATTATCTGGAAACAATTTAGCTCTGATAAATTATTTTGTAAATTACACATTACCCCCTCCTTCCCTGGTCTTAGCTGTTCTTGCTCCAAAACTTTGCATGGTGTTGATGTCAAACTAACAGGCCCACACTTGTCTGGATGACTCTTTACCCTCTTCTGGACAGAGGTGTATTTGTTACTCTCCCATTCTGGGGACTATCCCTGATTTGCACAATTGTTATGCATTTTTCCTACTTGACTTGTTGTTCTGTGTGCCAATGCTGTTAATAGGCTAGGTAGATATCAGCTTTTCATTTTTCACTTGAATCGCTATAGATTGTTATTTCACCTCAGATGATGTTGCGCCTAGTGCCCTACCCTCCTTTTCAATGGGAGTCCTGTCACTGCCCTTAATATCACATTGTTGTTGCTGTTAGATGCAGGAAATAAGATTTGCAGCATTTGAGACATCAGTAACTTTTGATCTATTTTTGCCTCAAGCGTGCAACTGTCCTAATTTGTTCTCTTTGTTCCCCCTGGTTTCTGTGGCTTAAGTACCACTTACTATTATTGTTTAATTTCCTATGTGAAGGAGGTTTTCGGTCATTCTTACTTTATTTCTGCAGTTTTTAACCTCTGAAACATGCCTTTTCTCATCGCTTTTTTCCTCTTTGAATTTTGAATTTTAACTATGCCTTCTCTGCACTCAAGTCCCCGAGCTGCTTAGTCAGACTCAATTATTCATTTCCTTAGATTTCAAAGTTTGCATTTCTAAGCCTCAAAACCTTCATTCTAAACCTGGTTTTGTCTGTCGTGAAATGTAAAATGAGAAAAGTCAGCTCATGATCACACTTTATTCAAATTTTACTACATTTAAACCCATACAGGAGCCAAGTCTAAAATGGTCTTATATTTTTTCACTTTTGGGAAGAAATCCATCACATAGTATACCTCTGTGAACATAAGTGGTAATTATCTTTCAATCTTTTGCTGGGAAGTTAAAGTCTCCCATAATTCCCATTATTGTTTACGTGTCTGATAACTGTACAGAGATAATTCACTATTAGACTGGAGCTAAGAGCAAAGAGCAGGCTAGCAAGGCTGTCTATCTTTAGCAGTGATTTGCACAAAACCACTCTTTTGCTGACCCATAACATTTAATTTCTCCATCCTCTGCTTCTTGCTAACACAAAGCACCATCTTATTCCATCCATTTGCCTTGGTTTCCAGCCTTCCTGAGATTTATCAGTACTTGTATGACATTCATGCCTTTGTTTCACCCTTCCTGTGTTGACACTTGTCATAACAGTTTTAGATCCTGAACATGATCATCTCAAAGTTTGCCTGACAGTTAGGTCTTCCTCACATTGTCATAGAGTATCAGGTCTCTACCACTTGAAATAGATGGGATTGGATTAGATTATTGGCACCGTCTCTTGTGCTGGTAGTCCATTATCTTCACAGTCCGTACAACTGGCCATCAGTGAACATGAAGTGGCCTTATCCTGCCCATTTACCTTTCTGGAAATCAGCCACTCTCTCTGCCTAGAACAGGGAATGGATTTTCCTCACCTTTCTTCAAAAGCTCTGAAGTTTTCTGTGATCTTTCCAATTGTACGGTATGATAAGCTTTTGCTGCCACTGAAGGGTAGAAGTCATTATGAATAGTGCCAACAAAACAGAAACATAACAATGAAAACGATATTTTAATTCAGAATAGGTATTTGAAAAGTTCACCTTTTCTAGCACAAATGGGGAAAAGAAAAAAAGGAAGGAAAAAAAAAAAAAAGCAGTCCTAAAACATCAAAACTGTGGCCAAAGAATTAGAAGAAACACTATTTTTCCAAAGCTGCAATGTTTTCCATTCATCTGGCTGGGCCAGCAGAGCACTGGAGACCTGGATGCACTGTACTCATGGCTGGTTCCCCTAAATGACCTGCAGGGAGATCTTCTTCTCTCTATCCCTCTGTTTCTCCTTTCAATCTCTGTTTTGTCTGTTTGTATCACTAGCTCTCAAATCGCCACTGATATATGCACGTGCAGCACCCAGCACAACCTTGTTTCAGGCTCCAGCGGGACCTTTAGGCATTACCATCCTGTAAACAAATAACAATGATAGTGAGTGTAATTACAATCGTCAAACTATTCCAGCTCCACATCATTAGCCATGCCCTGAGCTAAATAACATTTTAATCAGTTTGATATGTCATCTGTGGCTTTCTTCACTGTCACTTGCAATCCAGCAAACTCCTTCCTTCACGTTTCTAGATTAGACAGAGGGTTCTCAACTGCAGACATCCAATTCCCTGTTCAGGAAGCAGCGAGACCTTTCCTCTTCTCACAGATTTAAGATGATAGCCAAGCATCATGAGACACAGTGCGTATGTCTCCTAGGCCCATCCCATGAGAGCAGGACATTTACCACACATGAGAAGAAGACTTAATGCAGTGGCAAAGCAAAATACTCGGTGTCAAAGCCATGTCTAGATGATCATTAAAGACAGATCAAAATTACCCAATACAGGAGGAAAATCTCTCGTTTGTAGAAGATTATGTTCTCTGATTATTAGTTTCAAAATTAGTTTTTCCTTTGGATTTCCTCTGAACTTAAACTTAGTTTGGAATGCCTTTGGTTTTGAATATTTCTGAAATCGTATTACTTCTCCTAAGTAAGTTGCTAGTCTGTTCTATTTACGTGAAATTCGAATAATATTGTGAAGTATCTGCCATCAGTTTTACTGTGTGCCAGGCTGAGTTCCCTGATGAATTTCAAATTTCAGATATGAAACAGTAAAGGTTAAAAAAAAAAAATGTTACAAAGGGTACTTCATGCAGTAGCATAAACTTCTGTTTTCTCAAAACTTGTATCAGTTCATCTCACCAGGACCAGCAGGGGAAGCACACTCTGCCTAGGCACTGGCAAAGGGACACAGTGAGAGTGTAGGGTCTCTTGCTGGGGCCATTCAAAATTTGACTGTACAAGCCCCTGAGCAATATGACAGGGCTTTAAAAATGGCCCTGCTTGAAGTACGCGGGTGATCTGGAGACCTCTAAGGTGCTTTCCAACAAAAGCTTTTCTATAATTGTATGAAATCACCTGCAATAGATTAACCCTGGTCATTATTCCTATCACAGGAAATAACTGTGACACCTGGGTAACAGGTGAGCTTACTGCGACACCAGGGAGAGCCTTCCTGTACTTAAAGGCAACCTGTAGGAAAGCTGGGGAGGGAGTCTTTATCAGGGCCTGGAGTGACAGGACAAGGAGTAACCGCTTTAAACTGAAAAGTAGCACCCAGAAAGAACGGAGTCACGCAACAGGATTCATTTCCAAAACCACCTCATAGACACCTGGGCCAAAGAGCAGGGCCTTGAGCGGGTATATCACAATGGCAGAGTTCATTTCCTTCCCAGTAGCTGGCACGTGCCGTTTTTTGGGATTTCGGGGCTACAGTGAGCTGCTAAGAGGGATGTCTTAGCTCTTGCAGGGCAGTGCTTCCACTAAGGCCAGGACTTTTCTGCATCTTCTACTGCCCTGCAAGCAAGGATGCTTGGGGCACACAGGAAGCTGGGAGGGGACACAGCTGCAGGGATTCCATAAGACACAAGCAAATGCAGCCTTGGCTTGGTGACACTTTCTCTTGATTACTGCTCAACACAAATTACCTCGAGCAAGTCTACTGTGAGGACTAAAGGAAAGAGACGTATGGATGCTGCTAAGCTCTTCTAGCTTGTACCAGGTAGGAAAGATACCTCTGTAGCAGGCGTGAAGAGGATAGCACTAATTAATTAGATGAGAAGCGGAGGAAAGGCACTTAGAGGTAGTGAAAAGCAGTTAATGTGATGTTCCGGGGAAGCTTCAGTCTGCTTAAGGAGTAGCAAGAACAAGCCTAAAGTCATAGCCAAATACAAGAAAGAGAGGAGGACACGCAGCATGAGAAGCTCCCGAGAGAAAGGAGCTCTGTTTTGGGTAAAAATCAGTCCCTTTTTCTATCATGGAGACATCCAAGGGCGTAGGACACGTGCACTTCAGGGAACCAAGAGATGCTGTGCATTTCTCTCGTCCCCCTGACACAGCCACTAGGTGACGATGCTTCCAATTCTCTCTAAAGAAACCTTGCTTTCTCAGGCCCAGGTGTCCAGCTGCACACCAAGGACGTCCCTGGCTCCCAGGCACAGTTCCCAGGCCCAAGGCCGAGCTCCCCTCCGAACCCCCATTCCAGCAGACCTTGCTCCTGGCATTGTGGAGCAGCCATTTCATGTCAGCCTTTTCTCCTGGCAGTCAGCTTAGCGCCGTAACCTCTGCCATCGGGGCGCCCGAGAGCCGTGTGAGGTCAGCAGAGAGTCACTGTCAACCTTTGACCTCACAAAGGTGGGTGGCCGTAAGTGCCCTGAGCGTCCAGCTCACATTGAGTACTGCTGGTGGCACTCGAGGCGTGGAGGTCTGCATGGTGCAATGGGAGACGCCGATGTCCTGCTGCTGGAACAAGAGGCGCTGATGTGCTGCTGGTGCAGGAGGAGACGTGAAGGTGCTGCTGCTTAGAGGTGCTGAGGGGCGGGCAGCCTCAGCGGGCAGCTGAATCAGAGGGCAGGGAAGCCAAGCAGCTTCCTTCTCTGGGGAAGGGGGCACAGAGAAAGTGATTGGAAATGGGGTACAAGCCCTCAGCCTCTAAAAGCAATCCCTCAGATGTTTAGGCATAGTAAAGTTAGGTATATCTATTTGACTCTAGACCCCAACATGTTTGTTAGTGTTCTGGTTTGTCCACTGCTTTCTTGTGGGGGATTTGAGTTGGCCATTACTGTTTAGGTGAATGCTGACTTCATATCTATGGTGCACTTTATTCTTAAAATGGGAAGTTTCTACCAATTTCCCGTCCAAACTTGCTCATAAGCCAACTGCAGTCATCATTTCAGATGTGTCTCCCAACTTACACATTTCCTATTTCTCCTTGATATTTACTCAAGAAATTCATTTACGTAGAGACAACATATTCTTCTCTCAACTGGCATCTGGCCGGGCAGAATGATGTCCTTTCATTCCCTTCCAGGCAATAGGCAACTTGTTCCTTCTGTCTTGTGAACTCTTCCTCCTAAGTTCAATGTGAATACAAGTGGCAGAACTGTGCCTCATGTCTCAAATGAGTGTCAGGGCTGCCTTGTCCAGTGTATTCATACTGGAGGGAAAAAAAAATGAATAGCCATACACACTATATAACCACTAAACTTTTTCAGTCCTCCTTGTGCTAACAGTGCATGAACGTGAGGTTTTGTTGTCATTTTTGTTTGTTTGTTTGTTTGCTTGCTTTAAACTCCTGACTGCCATATAGCAAACATGACAAAAAAACACCCTTTTTTGAGAATCTCTGAGAATGGCTCTGCTTTGTATTATCACCTGTCACTTCACCTGAACCATTTCAATCACAAGCGATATCCTTCTGTCAGGCTTGGTAGTACTTCCCAACCTTATGTCCCCTGCAAATCTCAAAGCTCATGTGTAATTTTTAATCTTCAGCCACCATGTCCATACCGAACATATCTAACTTTGAAGTCAGCTCTGCCCTGAATAGGAGGTTGGGTTTTCAGAGGTCCCTTCCAGCCTACATTTCTCCATGAGTCTTTGCCTCCTTAGCAGCTGCAGTTTCAGAACTGTCTCTGAGAGTTACCATAGGTAACGACTCCTTTGCTGGTAAGTCCCTCTTCAGTGTGAACAATTGTAAATTCCCTTTATTCACTTGCAGCCCCAAAGCCCAAATCCGTAGATAATGTATCAGAAGCTCACAGAAAGTGAAATAGATGTAATTCATCCCCTGTGTAGGGAAGAACTGGTCCTAGAAAGGAAAGCTATTAAATTATCTGGAAACAATTTAGCTCTGATAAATTATTTTGTAAATTACACATTACCCCCTCCTTCCCTGGTCTTAGCTGTTCTTGCTCCAAAACTTTGCATGGTGTTGATGTCAAACTAACAGGCCCACACTTGTCTGGATGACTCTTTACCCTCTTCTGGACAGAGGTGTATTTGTTACTCTCCCATTCTGGGGACTATCCCTGATTTGCACAATTGTTATGCATTTTTCCTACTTGACTTGTTGTTCTGTGTGCCAATGCTGTTAATAGGCTAGGTAGATATCAGCTTTTCATTTTTCACTTGAATCGCTATAGATTGTTATTTCACCTCAGATGATGTTGCGCCTAGTGCCCTACCCTCCTTTTCAATGGGAGTCCTGTCACTGCCCTTAATATCACATTGTTGTTGCTGTTAGATGCAGGAAATAAGATTTGCAGCATTTGAGACATCAGTAACTTTTGATCTATTTTTGCCTCAAGCGTGCAACTGTCCTAATTTGTTCTCTTTGTTCCCCCTGGTTTCTGTGGCTTAAGTACCACTTACTATTATTGTTTAATTTCCTATGTGAAGGAAGTTTTCGGTCATTCTTACTTTATTTCTGCAGTTTTTAACCTCTGAAACATGCCTTTTCTCATCGCTTTTTTCCTCTTTGAATTTTGAATTTTAACTATGCCTTCTCTGCACTCAAGTCCCAGAGCTGCTTAGTCAGACTCAATTATTCATTTCCTTAGATTTCAAAGTTTGCATTTCTAAGCCTCAAAACCTTCATTCTAAACCTGGTTTTGTCTGTCGTGAAATGTAAAATGAGAAAAGTCAGCTCATGATCACACTTTATTCAAATTTTACTACATTTAAACCCATACAGGAGCCAAGTCTAAAATGGTCTTATATTTTTTCACTTTTGGGAAGAAATCCATCACATAGTACACCTCTATGAACATAAGTGGTAATTATCTTTCAATCTTTTGCTGGGAAGTTAAAGTCTCCCATAATTCCCATTATTGTTTACGTGTCTGATAACTGTACAGAGATAATTCACTATTAGACTGGAGCTAAGAGCAAAGAGCAGGCTAGCAAGGCTGTCTATCTTTAGCAGTGATTTGCACAAAACCACTCTTTTGCTGACCCATAACATTTAATTTCTCCATCCTCTGCTTCTTGCTAACACAAAGCACCATCTTATTCCATCCATTTGCCTTGGTTTCCAGCCTTCCTGAGATTTATCAGTACTTGTATGACATTCATGCCTTTGTTTCACCCTTCCTGTGTTGACACTTGTCATAACAGTTTTAGATCCTGAACATGATCATCTCAAAGTTTGCCTGACAGTTAGGTCTTCCTCACATTGTCATAGAGTATCAGGTCTCTACCACTTGAAATAGATTGGATTGGATTAGATTATTGGCACCGTCTCTTGTGCAGGTAGTCCGTTATCTTCACAGTCCGTACAACTGGCCATCAGTGAACATGAAGTGGCCTTATCCTGCCCATTTACCTTTCTGGAAATCAGCCACTCTCTCTGCCTAGAACAGGGAATGGATTTTCCTCACCTTTCTTCAAAAGCTCTGAAGTTTTCTGTGATCTTTCCAATTGTACGGTATGATAAGCTTTTGCTGCCACTGAAGGGTAGAAGTCATTATGAATAGTGCCAACAAAACAGAAACATAACAATGAAAACGATATTTTAATTCAGAATAGGTATTTGAAAAGTTCACCTTTTCTAGCACAAATGGGGAAAAGAAAAAAAGGAAGGGAAAAAAAAAAAAAAAAAAGCAGTCCTAAAACATCAAAAGTGTGGCCAAAGAATTAGAAGAAACACTATTTTTCCAAAGCTGCAATGTTTTCCATTCATCTGGCTGGGCCAGCAGAGCACTGGAGACCTGGATGCACTGTACTCATGGCTGGTTCCCCTAAATGACCTGCAGGGAGATCTTCTTCTCTCTATCCCTCTGTTTCTCCTTTCAATCTCTGTTTTGTCTGTTTGTATCACTAGCTCTCAAATCGCCACTGATATATGCACGTGCAGCACCCAGCACAACCTTGTTTCAGGCTCCAGCGGGACCTTTAGGCATTACCATCCTGTAAACAAATAACAATGATAGTGAGTGTAATTACAATCGTCAAACTATTCCAGCTCCACATCATTAGCCATGCCCTGAGCTAAATAACATTTTAATCAGTTTGATATGTCATCTGTGGCTTTCTTCACTGTCACTTGCAATCCAGCAAACTCCTTCCTTCACGTTTCTAGATTAGACAGAGGGTTCTCAACTGCAGACATCCAATTCCCTGTTCAGGAAGCAGCGAGACCTTTCCTCTTCTCACAGATTTAAGATGATAGCCAAGCATCATGAGACACAGTGCGTATGTCTCCTAGGCCCATCCCATGAGAGCAGGACATTTACCACACATGAGAAGAAGACTTAATGCAGTGGCAAAGCAAAATACTCAGTGTCAAAGCCATGTCTAGATGATCATTAAAGACAGATCAAAATTACCCAATACAGGAGGAAAATCTATCGTTTGTAGAAGATTATGTTCTCTGATTATTAGTTTCAAAATTAGTTTTTCCTTTGGATTTCCTCTGAACTTAAACTTAGTTTGGAATGCCTTTGGTTTTGAATATTTCTGAAATCGTATTACTTCTCCTAAGTAAGTTGCTAGTCTGTTCTATTTACGTGAAATTCGAATAATATTGTGAAGTATCTGCCATCAGTTTTACTGTGTGCCAGGCTGAGTTCCCTGATGAATTTCAAATTTCAGATATGAAACAGTAAAGGTTAAAAAAAAAACATGTTACAAAGGGTACTTCATGCAGTAGCATAAACTTCTGTTTTCTCAAAACTTGTATCAGTTCATCTCACCAGGACCAGCAGGGGAAGCACACTCTGCCTAGGCACTGGCAAAGGGACACAGTGAGAGTGTAGGGTCTCTTGCTGGGGCCATTCAAAATTTGACTGTACAAGCCCCTGAGCAATATGACAGGGCTTTAAAAATGGCCCTGCTTGAAGTACGCGGGTGATCTGGAGACCTCTAAGGTGCTTTCCAACAAAAGCTTTTCTATAATTGTATGAAATCACCTGCAATAGATTAACCCTGGTCATTATTCCTATCACAGGAAATAACTGTGACACCTGGGTAACAGGTGAGCTTACTGCGACACCAGGGAGAGCCTTCCTGTACTTAAAGGCAACCTGTAGGAAAGCTGGGGAGGGAGTCTTTATCAGGGCCTGGAGTGACAGGACAAGGAGTAACCGCTTTAAACTGAAAAGTAGCACCCAGAAAGAACGGAGTCACGCAACAGGATTCATTTCCAAAACCACCTCATAGACACCTGGGCCAAAGAGCAGGGCCTTGAGCGGGTATATCACAATGGCAGAGTTCATTTCCTTCCCAGTAGCTGGCACGTGCCGTTTTTTGGGATTTCGGGGCTACAGTGAGCTGCTAAGAGGGATGTCTTAGCTCTTGCAGGGCAGTGCTTCCACTAAGGCCAGGACTTTTCTGCATCTTCTACTGCCCTGCAAGCAAGGATGCTTGGGGCACACAGGAAGCTGGGAGGGGACACAGCTGCAGGGATTCCATAAGACACAAGCAAATGCAGCCTTGGCTTGGTGACACTTTCTCTTGATTACTGCTCAACACAAATTACCTCGAGCAAGTCTACTGTGAGGACTAAAGGAAAGAGACGTATGGATGCTGCTAAGCTCTTCTAGCTTGTACCAGGTAGGAAAGATACCTCTGTAGCAGGCGTGAAGAGGATAGCACTAATTAATTAGATGAGAAGCGGAGGAAAGGCACTTAGAGGTAGTGAAAAGCAGTTAATGTGATGTTCCGGGGAAGCTTCAGTCTGCTTAAGGAGTAGCAAGAACAAGCCTAAAGTCATAGCCAAATACAAGAAAGAGAGGAGGACACGCAGCATGAGAAGCTCCCGAGAGAAAGGAGCTCTGTTTTGGGTAAAAATCAGTCCCTTTTTCTATCATGGAGACATCCAAGGGCGTAGGACACGTGCACTTCAGGGAACCAAGAGATGCTGTGCATTTCTCTCGTCCCCCTGACACAGCCACTAGGTGACGATGCTTCCAATTCTCTCTAAAGAAACCTTGCTTTCTCAGGCCCAGGTGTCCAGCTGCACACCAAGGACGTCCCTGGCTCCCAGGCACAGTTCCCAGGCCCAAGGCCGAGCTCCCCTCCGAACCCCCATTCCAGCAGACCTTGCTCCTGGCATTGTGGAGCAGCCATTTCATGTCAGCCTTTTCTCCTGGCAGTCAGCTTAGCGCCGTAACCTCTGCCATCGGGGCGCCCGAGAGCCGTGTGAGGTCAGCAGAGAGTCACTGTCAACCTTTGACCTCACAAAGGTGGGTGGCCGTAAGTGCCCTGAGCGTCCAGCTCACATTGAGTACTGCTGGTGGCACTCGAGGCGTGGAGGTCTGCATGGTGCAATGGGAGACGCCGATGTCCTGCTGCTGGAACAAGAGGCGCTGATGTGCTGCTGGTGCAGGAGGAGACGTGAAGGTGCTGCTGCTTAGAGGTGCTGAGGGGCGGGCAGCCTCAGCGGGCAGCTGAATCAGAGGGCAGGGAAGCCAAGCAGCTTCCTTCTCTGGGGAAGGGGGCACAGAGAAAGTGATTGGAAATGGGGTACAAGCCCTCAGCCTCTAAAAGCAATCCCTCAGATGTTTAGGCATAGTAAAGTTAGGTATATCTATTTGACTCTAGACCCCAACATGTTTGTTAGTGTTCTGGTTTGTCCACTGCTTTCTTGTGGGGGATTTGAGTTGGCCATTACTGTTTAGGTGAATGCTGACTTCATATCTATGGTGCACTTTATTCTTAAAATGGGAAGTTTCTACCAATTTCCCGTCCAAACTTGCTCATAAGCCAACTGCAGTCATCATTTCAGATGTGTCTCCCAACTTACACATTTCCTATTTCTCCTTGATATTTACTCAAGAAATTCATTTACGTAGAGACAACATATTCTTCTCTCAACTGGCATCTGGCCGGGCAGAATGATGTCCTTTCATTCCCTTCCAGGCAATAGGCAACTTGTTCCTTCTGTCTTGTGAACTCTTCCTCCTAAGTTCAATGTGAATACAAGTGGCAGAACTGTGCCTCATGTCTCAAATGAGTGTCAGGGCTGCCTTGTCCAGTGTATTCATACTGGAGGGAAAAAAAAATGAATAGCCATACACACTATATAACCACTAAACTTTTTCAGTCCTCCTTGTGCTAACAGTGCATGAACGTGAGGTTTTGTTGTCATTTTTGTTTGTTTGTTTGTTTGCTTGCTTTAAACTCCTGACTGCCATATAGCAAACATGACAAAAAAACACCCTTTTTTGAGAATCTCTGAGAATGGCTCTGCTTTGTATTATCACCTGTCACTTCACCTGAACCATTTCAATCACAAGCGATATCCTTCTGTCAGGCTTGGTAGTACTTCCCAACCTTATGTCCCCTGCAAATCTCAAAGCTCATGTGTAATTTTTAATCTTCAGCCACCATGTCCATACCGAACATATCTAACTTTGAAGTCAGCTCTGCCCTGAATAGGAGGTTGGGTTTTCAGAGGTCCCTTCCAGCCTACATTTCTCCATGAGTCTTTGCCTCCTTAGCAGCTGCAGTTTCAGAACTGTCTCTGAGAGTTACCATAGGTAACGACTCCTTTGCTGGTAAGTCCCTCTTCAGTGTGAACAATTGTAAATTCCCTTTATTCACTTGCAGCCCCAAAGCCCAAATCCGTAGATAATGTATCAGAAGCTCACAGAAAGTGAAATAGATGTAATTCATCCCCTGTGTAGGGAAGAACTGGTCCTAGAAAGGAAAGCTATTAAATTATCTGGAAACAATTTAGCTCTGATAAATTATTTTGTAAATTACACATTACCCCCTCCTTCCCTGGTCTTAGCTGTTCTTGCTCCAAAACTTTGCATGGTGTTGATGTCAAACTAACAGGCCCACACTTGTCTGGATGACTCTTTACCCTCTTCTGGACAGAGGTGTATTTGTTACTCTCCCATTCTGGGGACTATCCCTGATTTGCACAATTGTTATGCATTTTTCCTACTTGACTTGTTGTTCTGTGTGCCAATGCTGTTAATAGGCTAGGTAGATATCAGCTTTTCATTTTTCACTTGAATCGCTATAGATTGTTATTTCACCTCAGATGATGTTGCGCCTAGTGCCCTACCCTCCTTTTCAATGGGAGTCCTGTCACTGCCCTTAATATCACATTGTTGTTGCTGTTAGATGCAGGAAATAAGATTTGCAGCATTTGAGACATCAGTAACTTTTGATCTATTTTTGCCTCAAGCGTGCAACTGTCCTAATTTGTTCTCTTTGTTCCCCCTGGTTTCTGTGGCTTAAGTACCACTTACTATTATTGTTTAATTTCCTATGTGAAGGAAGTTTTCGGTCATTCTTACTTTATTTCTGCAGTTTTTAACCTCTGAAACATGCCTTTTCTCATCGCTTTTTTCCTCTTTGAATTTTGAATTTTAACTATGCCTTCTCTGCACTCAAGTCCCAGAGCTGCTTAGTCAGACTCAATTATTCATTTCCTTAGATTTCAAAGTTTGCATTTCTAAGCCTCAAAACCTTCATTCTAAACCTGGTTTTGTCTGTCGTGAAATGTAAAATGAGAAAAGTCAGCTCATGATCACACTTTATTCAAATTTTACTACATTTAAACCCATACAGGAGCCAAGTCTAAAATGGTCTTATATTTTTTCACTTTTGGGAAGAAATCCATCACATAGTACACCTCTATGAACATAAGTGGTAATTATCTTTCAATCTTTTGCTGGGAAGTTAAAGTCTCCCATAATTCCCATTATTGTTTACGTGTCTGATAACTGTACAGAGATAATTCACTATTAGACTGGAGCTAAGAGCAAAGAGCAGGCTAGCAAGGCTGTCTATCTTTAGCAGTGATTTGCACAAAACCACTCTTTTGCTGACCCATAACATTTAATTTCTCCATCCTCTGCTTCTTGCTAACACAAAGCACCATCTTATTCCATCCATTTGCCTTGGTTTCCAGCCTTCCTGAGATTTATCAGTACTTGTATGACATTCATGCCTTTGTTTCACCCTTCCTGTGTTGACACTTGTCATAACAGTTTTAGATCCTGAACATGATCATCTCAAAGTTTGCCTGACAGTTAGGTCTTCCTCACATTGTCATAGAGTATCAGGTCTCTACCACTTGAAATAGATTGGATTGGATTAGATTATTGGCACCGTCTCTTGTGCAGGTAGTCCGTTATCTTCACAGTCCGTACAACTGGCCATCAGTGAACATGAAGTGGCCTTATCCTGCCCATTTACCTTTCTGGAAATCAGCCACTCTCTCTGCCTAGAACAGGGAATGGATTTTCCTCACCTTTCTTCAAAAGCTCTGAAGTTTTCTGTGATCTTTCCAATTGTACGGTATGATAAGCTTTTGCTGCCACTGAAGGGTAGAAGTCATTATGAATAGTGCCAACAAAACAGAAACATAACAATGAAAACGATATTTTAATTCAGAATAGGTATTTGAAAAGTTCACCTTTTCTAGCACAAATGGGGAAAAGAAAAAAAGGAAGGGAAAAAAAAAAAAAAAAAAGCAGTCCTAAAACATCAAAAGTGTGGCCAAAGAATTAGAAGAAACACTATTTTTCCAAAGCTGCAATGTTTTCCATTCATCTGGCTGGGCCAGCAGAGCACTGGAGACCTGGATGCACTGTACTCATGGCTGGTTCCCCTAAATGACCTGCAGGGAGATCTTCTTCTCTCTATCCCTCTGTTTCTCCTTTCAATCTCTGTTTTGTCTGTTTGTATCACTAGCTCTCAAATCGCCACTGATATATGCACGTGCAGCACCCAGCACAACCTTGTTTCAGGCTCCAGCGGGACCTTTAGGCATTACCATCCTGTAAACAAATAACAATGATAGTGAGTGTAATTACAATCGTCAAACTATTCCAGCTCCACATCATTAGCCATGCCCTGAGCTAAATAACATTTTAATCAGTTTGATATGTCATCTGTGGCTTTCTTCACTGTCACTTGCAATCCAGCAAACTCCTTCCTTCACGTTTCTAGATTAGACAGAGGGTTCTCAACTGCAGACATCCAATTCCCTGTTCAGGAAGCAGCGAGACCTTTCCTCTTCTCACAGATTTAAGATGATAGCCAAGCATCATGAGACACAGTGCGTATGTCTCCTAGGCCCATCCCATGAGAGCAGGACATTTACCACACATGAGAAGAAGACTTAATGCAGTGGCAAAGCAAAATACTCAGTGTCAAAGCCATGTCTAGATGATCATTAAAGACAGATCAAAATTACCCAATACAGGAGGAAAATCTATCGTTTGTAGAAGATTATGTTCTCTGATTATTAGTTTCAAAATTAGTTTTTCCTTTGGATTTCCTCTGAACTTAAACTTAGTTTGGAATGCCTTTGGTTTTGAATATTTCTGAAATCGTATTACTTCTCCTAAGTAAGTTGCTAGTCTGTTCTATTTACGTGAAATTCGAATAATATTGTGAAGTATCTGCCATCAGTTTTACTGTGTGCCAGGCTGAGTTCCCTGATGAATTTCAAATTTCAGATATGAAACAGTAAAGGTTAAAAAAAAAACATGTTACAAAGGGTACTTCATGCAGTAGCATAAACTTCTGTTTTCTCAAAACTTGTATCAGTTCATCTCACCAGGACCAGCAGGGGAAGCACACTCTGCCTAGGCACTGGCAAAGGCACACAGTGAGAGTGTAGGGTCTCTTGCTGGGGCCATTCAAAATTTGACTGTACAAGCCCCTGAGCAATATGACAGGGCTTTAAAAATGGCCCTGCTTGAAGTACGCGGGTGATCTGGAGACCTCTAAGGTGCTTTCCAACAAAAGCTTTTCTATAATTGTATGAAATCACCTGCAATAGATTAACCCTGGTCATTATTCCTATCACAGGAAATAACTGTGACACCTGGGTAACAGGTGAGCTTACTGCGACACCAGGGAGAGCCTTCCTGTACTTAAAGGCAACCTGTAGGAAAGCTGGGGAGGGAGTCTTTATCAGGGCCTGGAGTGACAGGACAAGGAGTAACCGCTTTAAACTGAAAAGTAGCACCCAGAAAGAACGGAGTCACGCAACAGGATTCATTTCCAAAACCACCTCATAGACACCTGGGCCAAAGAGCAGGGCCTTGAGCGGGTATATCACAATGGCGGAGTTCATTTCCTTCCCAGTAGCTGGCACGTGCCGTTTTTTGGGATTTCGGGGCTACAGTGAGCTGCTAAGAGGGATGTCTTAGCTCTTGCAGGGCAGTGCTTCCACTAAGGCCAGGACTTTTCTGCATCTTCTACTGCCCTGCAAGCGAGGATGCTTGGGGCACACAGGAAGCTGGGAGGGGACACAGCTGCAGGGATTCCATAAGGCACAAGCAAATGCAGCCTTGGCTTGGTGACACTTTCTCTTGATTACTGCTCAACACAAATTACCTCGAGCAAGTCTACTGTGTGGACTAAAGGAAAGAGATGTATGGATGCTGCTAAGCTCTTCTAGCTTGTACCAGGTAGGAAAGATACCTCTGTAGCAGGTGTGAAGAGGATAGCACTAATTAATTAGATGAGAAGCGGAGGAAAGGCACTTAGAGGTAGTGAAAAGCAGTTAATGTGATGTTCCGGGGAAGCTTCAGTCTGCTTAAGGAGTAGCAAGAACAAGCCTAAAGTCATAGCCAAATACAAGAAAGAGAGGAGGACACGCAGCATGAGAAGCTCCCGAGAGAAAGGAGCTCTGTTTTGGGTAAAAATCAGTCCCTTTTTCTATCATGGAGACATCCAAGGGCGTAGGACACGTGCACTTCAGGGAACCAAGAGATGCTGTGCATTTCTCTAGTCCCCCTGACACAGCCACTAGGTGACGATGCTTCCAATTCTCTCTAAAGAAACCTTGCTTTCTCAGGCCCAGGTGTCCAGCTGCACACCAAGGACGTCCCTGGCTCCCAGGCACAGTTCCCAGGCCCAAGGCCGAGCTCCCCTCCGAACCCCCATTCCAGCAGACCTTGCTCCTGGCATTGTGGAGCAGCCATTTCATGTCAGCCTTTTCTCCTGGCAGTCAGCTTAGCGCCGTAACCTCTGCCATCGGGGCGCCCGAGAGCCGTGTGAGGTCAGCAGAGAGTCACTGTCAGCCTTTGACCTCACAAAGGTGGGTGGCCGTAAGTGCCCTGAGCGTCCAGCTCGCATTGAGTACTGCTGGTGGCACTCGAGGCGTGGAGGTCTGCATGGTGCAATGGGAGACGCCGATGTCCTGCTGCTGGAACAAGAGGCGCTGATGTGCTGCTGGTGCAGGAGAAGACGTGAAGGTGCTGCTGCTTAGAGGTGCTGAGGAGCGGGCAGCCTCAGCGGGCAGCTGAATCAGAGGGCAGGGAAGCCAAGCAGCTTCCTTCTCTGGGGAAGGGGGCACAGAGAAAGTGATTGGAAATGGGGTACAAGCCCTCAGCCTCTAAAAGCAATCCCTCAGATGTTTAGGCATAGTAAAGTTAGGTATATCTATTTGACTCTAGACCCCAACATGTTTGTTAGTGTTCTGGTTTGTCCACTGCTTTCTTGTGGGGGATTTGAGTTGGCCATTACTGTTTAGGTGAATGCTGACTTCATATCTATGGTGCACTTTATTCTTAAAATGGGAAGTTTCTACCAATTTCCCGTCCAAACTTGCTCATAAGCCAACTGCAGTCATCATTTCAGATGTGTCTCCCAACTTACACATTTCCTATTTCTCCTTGATATTTACTCAAGAAATTCATTTACGTAGAGACAACATATTCTTCTCTCAACTGGCATCTGGCTGGGCAGAATGATGTCCTTTCATTCCCTTCCAGGCAATAGGCAACTTGTTCCTTCTGTCTTGTGAACTCTTCCTCCTAAGTTCAATGTGAATACAAGTGGCAGAACTGTGCCTCATGTCTCAAATGAGTGTCAGGGCTGCCTTGTCCAGTGTATTCATACTGGAGGGAAAAAAAATGCATAGCCATACACACTATATAACCACTAAACTTTTTCAGTCCTCCTTGTGCTAACAGTGCATGAACGTGAGGTTTTGTTGTCATTTTTGTTTGTTTGTTTGTTTGCTTGCTTTAAACTCCTGACTGCCATATAGCAAACATGACAAAAAAACACCCTTTTTTGAGAAGCTCTGAGAATGGCTCTGCTTTGTATTATCACCTGTCACTTCACCTGAACCATTTCAATCACAAGCGATATCCTTCTGTCAGGCTTGGTAGTACTTCCCAACCTTATGTCCCCTGCAAATCTCAAAGCTCATGTGTAATTTTTAATCTTCAGCCACCATGTCCATACCGAACATATCTAACTTTGAAGTCAGCTCTGCCCTGAATAGGAGGTTGGGTTTTCAGAGGTCCCTTCCAGCCTACATTTCTCCATGAGTCTTTGCCTCCTTAGCAGCTGCAGTTTCAGAACTGTCTCTGAGAATTACCATAGGTAACGACTCCTTTGCTGGTAAGTCCCTCTTCAGTGTGAACAATTGTAAATTCCCTTTATTCACTTGCAGCCCCAAAGCCCAAATCCGTAGATAATGTATCAGAAGCTCACAGAAAGTGAAATAGATGTAATTCATCCCCTGTGTAGGGAAGAACTGGTCCTAGAAAGGAAAGCTATTAAATTATCTGGAAACAATTTAGCTCTGATAAATTATTTTGTAAATTACACATTACCCCCTCCTTCCCTGGTCTTAGCTGTTCTTGCTCCAAAACTTTGCATGGTGTTGATGTCAAACTAACAGGCCCACACTTGTCTGGATGACTCTTTACCCTCTTCTGGACAGAGGTGTATTTGTTACTCTCCCATTCTGGGGACTATCCCTGATTTGCACAATTGTTATGCATTTTTCCTACTTGACTTGTTGTTCTGTGTGCCAATGCTGTTAATAGGCTAGGTAGATATCAGCTTTTCATTTTTCACTTGAATCGCTATAGATTGTTATTTCACCTCAGATGATGTTGCGCCTAGTGCCCTACCCTCCTTTTCAATGGGAGTCCTGTCACTGCCCTTAATATCACATTGTTGTTGCTGTTAGATGCAGGAAATAAGATTTGCAGCATTTGAGACATCAGTAACTTTTGATCTATTTTTGCCTCAAGCGTGCAACTGTCCTAATTTGTTCTCTTTGTTCCCCCTGGTTTCTGTGGCTTAAGTACCACTTACTATTATTGTTTAATTTCCTATGTGAAGGAGGTTTTTGGTCATTCTTACTTTATTTCTGCAGTTTTTAACCTCTGAAACATGCCTTTTCTCATCGCTTTTTTCCTCTTTGAATTTTGAATTTTAACTATGCCTTCTCTGCACTCAAGTCCCAGAGCTGCTTAGTCAGACTCAATTATTCATTTCCTTAGATTTCAAAGTTTGCATTTCTAAGCCTCAAAACCTTCATTCTAAACCTGGTTTTGTCTGTCGTGAAATGTAAAATGAGAAAAGTCAGCTCATGATCACACTTTATTCAAATTTTACTACATTTAAACCCATACAGGAGCCAAGTCTAAAATGGTCTTATATTTTTTCACTTTTGGGAAGAAATCCATCACATAGTACACCTCTGTGAACATAAGTGGTAATTATCTTTCAATCTTTTGCTGGGAAGTTAAAGTCTCCCATAATTCCCATTATTGTTTACGTGTCTGATAACTGTACAGAGATAATTCACTATTAGACTGGAGCTAAGAGCAAAGAGCAGGCTAGCAAGGCTGTCTATCTTTAGCAGTGATTTGCACAAAACCACTCTTTTGCTGACCCATAACATTTAATTTCTCCATCCTCTGCTTCTTGCTAACACAAAGCACCATCTTATTCCATCCATTTGCCTTGGTTTCCAGCCTTCCTGAGATTTATCAGTACTTGTATGACATTCATGCCTTTGTTTCACCCTTCCTGTGTTGACACTTGTCATAACAGTTTTAGATCCTGAACATGATCATCTCAAAGTTTGCCTGACAGTTAGGTCTTCCTCACATTGTCATAGAGTATCAGGTCTCTACCACTTGAAATAGATTGGATTGGATTAGATTATTGGCACCGTCTCTTGTGCTGGTAGTCCATTATCTTCACAGTCCGTACAACTGGCCATCAGTGAACATGAAGTGGCCTTATCCTGCCCATTTACCTTTCTGGAAATCAGCCACTCTCTCTGCCTAGAACAGGGAATGGATTTTCCTCACCTTTCTTCAAAAGCTCTGAAGTTTTCTGTGATCTTTCCAATTGTACGGTATGATAAGCTTTTGCTGCCACTGAAGGGTAGAAGTCATTATGAATAGTGCCAACAAAACAGAAACATAACAATGAAAACGATATTTTAATTCAGAATAGGTATTTGAAAAGTTCACCTTTTCTAGCACAAATGGGGAAAAGAAAAAAAGGAAGGAAAAAAAAAAAAAAAAGCAGTCCTAAAACATCAAAACTGTGGCCAAAGAATTAGAAGAAACACTATTTTTCCAAAGCTGCAATGTTTTCCATTCATCTGGCTGGGCCAGCAGAGCACTGGAGACCTGGATGCACTGTACTCATGGCTGGTTCCCCTAAATGACCTGCAGGGAGATCTTCTTCTCTCTATCCCTCTGTTTCTCCTTTCAATCTCTGTTTTGTCTGTTTGTATCACTAGCTCTTAAATCGCCACTGATATATGCACGTGCAGCACCCAGCACAACCTTGTTTCAGGCTCCAGCGGGACCTTTAGGCATTACCATCCTGTAAACAAATAACAATGATAGTGAGTGTAATTACAATCGTCAAACTATTCCAGCTCCACATCATTAGCCATGCCCTGAGCTAAATAACATTTTAATCAGTTTGATATGTCATCTGTGGCTTTCTTCACTGTCACTTGCAATCCAGCAAACTCCTTCCTTCACGTTTCTAGATTAGACAGAGGGTTCTCAACTGCAGACATCCAATTCCCTGTTCAGGAAGCAGCGAGACCTTTCCTCTTCTCACAGATTTAAGATGATAGCCAAGCATCATGAGACACAGTGCGTATGTCTCCTAGGCCCATCCCATGAGAGCAGGACATTTACCACACATGAGAAGAAGACTTAATGCAGTGGCAAAGCAAAATACTCAGTGTCAAAGCCATGTCTAGATGATCATTAAAGACAGATCAAAATTACCCAATACAGGAGGAAAATCTATCGTTTGTAGAAGATTATGTTCTCTGATTATTAGTTTCAAAATTAGTTTTTCCTTTGGATTTCCTCTGAACTTAAACTTAGTTTGGAATGCCTTTGGTTTTGAATATTTCTGAAATCGTATTACTTCTCCTAAGTAAGTTGCTAGTCTGTTCTGTTTACGTGAAATTCGAATAATATTGTGAAGTATCTGCCATCAGTTTTACTGTGTGCCAGGCTGAGTTCCCTGATGAATTTCAAATTTCAGATATGAAACAGTAAAGGTTAAAAAAAAAAAATGTTACAAAGGGTACTTCATGCAGTAGCATAAACTTCTGTTTTCTCAAAACTTGTATCAGTTCATCTCACCAGGACCAGCAGGGGAAGCACACTCTGCCTAGGCACTGGCAAAGGGACACAGTGAGAGTGTAGGGTCTCTTGCTGGGGCCATTCAAAATTTGACTGTACAAGCCCCTGAGCAATATGACAGGGCTTTAAAAATGGCCCTGCTTGAAGTACGCGGGTGATCTGGAGACCTCTAAGGTGCTTTCCAACAAAAGCTTTTCTATAATTGTATGAAATCACCTGCAATAGATTAACCCTGGTCATTATTCCTATCACAGGAAATAACTGTGACACCTGGGTAACAGGTGAGCTTACTGCGACACCAGGGAGAGCCTTCCTGTACTTAAAGGCAACCTGTAGGAAAGCTGGGGAGGGAGTCTTTATCAGGGCCTGGAGTGACAGGACAAGGAGTAACCGCTTTAAACTGAAAAGTAGCACCCAGAAAGAACGGAGTCACGCAACAGGATTCATTTCCAAAACCACCTCATAGACACCTGGGCCAAAGAGCAGGGCCTTGAGCGGGTATATCACAATGGCAGAGTTCATTTCCTTCCCAGTAGCTGGCACGTGCCGTTTTTTGGGATTTCGGGGCTACAGTGAGCTGCTAAGAGGGATGTCTTAGCTCTTGCAGGGCAGTGCTTCCACTAAGGCCAGGACTTTTCTGCATCTTCTACTGCCCTGCAAGCGAGGATGCTTGGGGCGCACAGGAAGCTGGGAGGGGACACAGCTGCAGGGATTCCATAAGGCACAAGCAAATGCAGCCTTGGCTTGGTGACACTTTCTCTTGATTACTGCTCAACACAAATTACCTCGAGCAAGTCTACTGTGAGGACTAAAGGAAAGAGACGTATGGATGCTGCTAAGCTCTTCTAGCTTGTACCAGGTAGGAAAGATACCTCTGTAGCAGGCGTGAAGAGGATAGCACTAATTAATTAGATGAGAAGCGGAGGAAAGGCACTTAGAGGTAGTGAAAAGCAGTTAATGTGATGTTCCGGGGAAGCTTCAGTCTGCTTAAGGAGCAGCAAGAACAAGCCTAAAGTCATAGCCAAATACAAGAAAGAGAGGAGGACACGCAGCATGAGAAGCTCCCGAGAGAAAGGAGCTCTGTTTTGGGTAAAAATCAGTCCCTTTTTCTATCATGGAGACATCCAAGGGCGTAGGACACGTGCACTTCAGGGAACCAAGAGATGCTGTGCATTTCTCTCGTCCCCCTGACACAGCCACTAGGTGACGATGCTTCCAATTCTCTCTAAAGAAACCTTGCTTTCTCAGGCCCAGGTGTCCAGCTGCACACCAAGGACGTCCCTGGCTCCCAGGCACAGTTCCCAGGCCCAAGGCCGAGCTCCGCTCCGAACCCCCATTCCAGCAGACCTTGCTCCTGGCATTGTGGAGCAGCCATTTCATGTCAGCCTTTTCTCCTGGCAGTCAGCTTAGCGCCGTAACCTCTGCCATCGGGGCGCCCGAGAGCCGTGTGAGGTCAGCAGAGAGTCACTGTCAGCCTTTGACCTCACAAAGGTGGGTGGCCATAAGTGCCCTGAGCGTCCAGCTCGCATTGAGTACTGCTGGTGGCACTCGAGGCGTGGAGGTCTGCATGGTGCAATGGGAGACGCCGATGTCCTGCTGCTGGAACAAGAGGCGCTGATGTGCTGCTGGTGCAGGAGGAGACGTGAAGGTGCTGCTGCTTAGAGGTGCTGAGGGGCGGGCAGCCTCAGCGGGCAGCTGAATCAGAGGGCAGGGAAGCCAAGCAGCTTCCTTCTCTGGGGAAGGGGGCACAGAGAAAGTGATTGGAAATGGGGTACAAGCCCTCAGCCTCTAAAAGCAATCCCTCAGATGTTTAGGCATAGTAAAGTTAGGTATATCTATTTGACTCTAGACCCCAACATGTTTGTTAGTGTTCTGGTTTGTCCACTGCTTTCTTGTGGGGGATTTGAGTTGGCCATTACTCTTTAGGTGAATGCTGACTTCATATCTATGGTGCACTTTATTCTTAAAATGGGAAGTTTCTACCAATTTCCCGTCCAAACTTGCTCATAAGCCAACTGCAGTCATCATTTCAGATGTGTCTCCCAACTTACACATTTCCTATTTCTCCTTGATATTTACTCAAGAAATTCATTTACGTAGAGACAACATATTCTTCTCTCAACTGGCATCTGGCTGGGCAGAATGATGTCCTTTCATTCCCTTCCAGGCAATAGGCAACTTGTTCCTTCTGTCTTGTGAACTCTTCCTCCTAAGTTCAATGTGAATACAAGTGGCAGAACTGTGCCTCATGTCTCAAATGAGTGTCAGGGCTGCCTTGTCCAGTGTATTCATACTGGAGGGAAAAAAAAATGAATAGCCATACACACTATATAACCACTAAACTTTTTCAGTCCTCCTTGTGCTAACAGTGCATGAACGTGAGGTTTTGTTGTCATTTTTGTTTGTTTGTTTGTTTGCTTGCTTTAAACTCCTGACTGCCATATAGCAAACATGACAAAAAAACACCCTTTTTTGAGAATCTCTGAGAACGGCTCTGCTTTGTATTATCACCTGTCACTTCACCTGAACCATTTCAATCACAAGCGATATCCTTCTGTCAGGCTTGGTAGTACTTCCCAACCTTATGTCCCCTGCAAATCTCAAAGCTCATGTGTAATTTTTAATCTTCAGCCACCATGTCCATACCAAACATATCTAACTTTGAAGTCAGCTCTGCCCTGAATAGGAGGTTGGGTTTTCAGAGGTCCCTTCCAGCCTACATTTCTCCATGAGTCTTTGCCTCCTTAGCAGCTGCAGTTTCAGAACTGTCTCTGAGAGTTACCATAGGTAACGACTCCTTTGCTGGTAAGTCCCTCTTCAGTGTGAACAATTGTAAATTCCCTTTATTCACTTGCAGCCCCAAAGCCCAAATCCGTAGATAATGTATCAGAAGCTCACAGAAAGTGAAATAGATGTAATTCATCCCCTGTGTAGGGAAGAACTGGTCCTAGAAAGGAAAGCTATTAAATTATCTGGAAACAATTTAGCTCTGATAAATTATTTTGTAAATTACACATTACCCCCTCCTTCCCTGGTCTTAGCTGTTCTTGCTCCAAAACTTTGCATGGTGTTGATGTCAAACTAACAGGCCCACACTTGTCTGGATGACTCTTTACCCTCTTCTGGACAGAGGTGTATTTGTTACTCTCCCATTCTGGGGACTATCCCTGATTTGCACAATTGTTATGCATTTTTCCTACTTGACTTGTTGTTCTGTGTGCCAATGCTGTTAATAGGCTAGGTAGATATCAGCTTTTCATTTTTCACTTGAATCGCTATAGATTGTTATTTCACCTCAGATGATGTTGCGCCTAGTGCCCTACCCTCCTTTTCAATGGGAGTCCTGTCACTGCCCTTAATATCACATTGTTGTTGCTGTTAGATGCAGGAAATAAGATTTGCAGCATTTGAGACATCAGTAACTTTTGATCTATTTTTGCCTCAAGCGTGCAACTGTCCTAATTTGTTCTCTTTGTTCCCCCTGGTTTCTGTGGCTTAAGTACCACTTACTATTATTGTTTAATTTCCTATGTGAAGGAAGTTTTCGGTCATTCTTACTTTATTTCTGCAGTTTTTAACCTCTGAAACATGCCTTTTCTCATCGCTTTTTTCCTCTTTGAATTTTGAATTTTAACTATGCCTTCTCTGCACTCAAGTCCCAGAGCTGCTTAGTCAGACTCAATTATTCATTTCCTTAGATTTCAAAGTTTGCATTTCTAAGCCTCAAAACCTTCATTCTAAACCTGGTTTTGTCTGTCGTGAAATGTAAAATGAGAAAAGTCAGCTCATGATCACACTTTATTCAAATTTTACTACATTTAAACCCATACAGGAGCCAAGTCTAAAATGGTCTTATATTTTTTCACTTTTGGGAAGAAATCCATCACATAGTACACCTCTGTGAACATAAGTGGTAATTATCTTTCAATCTTTTGCTGGGAAGTTAAAGTCTCCCATAATTCCCATTATTGTTTACGTGTCTGATAACTGTACAGAGATAATTCACTATTAGACTGGAGCTAAGAGCAAAGAGCAGGCTAGCAAGGCTGTCTATCTTTAGCAGTGATTTGCACAAAACCACTCTTTTGCTGACCCATAACATTTAATTTCTCCATCCTCTGCTTCTTGCTAACACAAAGCACCATCTTATTCCATCCATTTGCCTTGGTTTCCAGCCTTCCTGAGATTTATCAGTACTTGTATGACATTCATGCCTTTGTTTCACCCTTCCTGTGTTGACACTTGTCATAACAGTTTTAGATCCTGAACATGATCATCTCAAAGTTTGCCTGACAGTTAGGTCTTCCTCACATTGTCATAGAGTATCAGGTCTCTACCACTTGAAATAGATTGGATTGGATTAGATTATTGGCACCGTCTCTTGTGCAGGTAGTCCGTTATCTTCACAGTCCGTACAACTGGCCATCAGTGAACATGAAGTGGCCTTATCCTGCCCATTTACCTTTCTGGAAATCAGCCACTCTCTCTGCCTAGAACAGGGAATGGATTTTCCTCACCTTTCTTCAAAAGCTCTGAAGTTTTCTGTGATCTTTCCAATTGTACGGTATGATAAGCTTTTGCTGCCACTGAAGGGTAGAAGTCATTATGAATAGTGCCAACAAAACAGAAACATAACAATGAAAACGATATTTTAATTCAGAATAGGTATTTGAAAAGTTCACCTTTTCTAGCACAAATGGGGAAAAGAAAAAAAGGAAGGGAAAAAAAAAAAAAAAAAAGCAGTCCTAAAACATCAAAAGTGTGGCCAAAGAATTAGAAGAAACACTATTTTTCCAAAGCTGCAATGTTTTCCATTCATCTGGCTGGGCCAGCAGAGCACTGGAGACCTGGATGCACTGTACTCATGGCTGGTTCCCCTAAATGACCTGCAGGGAGATCTTCTTCTCTCTATCCCTCTGTTTCTCCTTTCAATCTCTGTTTTGTCTGTTTGTATCACTAGCTCTCAAATCGCCACTGATATATGCACGTGCAGCACCCAGCACAACCTTGTTTCAGGCTCCAGCGGGACCTTTAGGCATTACCATCCTGTAAACAAATAACAATGATAGTGAGTGTAATTACAATCGTCAAACTATTCCAGCTCCACATCATTAGCCATGCCCTGAGCTAAATAACATTTTAATCAGTTTGATATGTCATCTGTGGCTTTCTTCACTGTCACTTGCAATCCAGCAAACTCCTTCCTTCACGTTTCTAGATTAGACAGAGGGTTCTCAACTGCAGACATCCAATTCCCTGTTCAGGAAGCAGCGAGACCTTTCCTCTTCTCACAGATTTAAGATGATAGCCAAGCATCATGAGACACAGTGCGTATGTCTCCTAGGCCCATCCCATGAGAGCAGGACATTTACCACACATGAGAAGAAGACTTAATGCAGTGGCAAAGCAAAATACTCAGTGTCAAAGCCATGTCTAGATGATCATTAAAGACAGATCAAAATTACCCAATACAGGAGGAAAATCTATCGTTTGTAGAAGATTATGTTCTCTGATTATTAGTTTCAAAATTAGTTTTTCCTTTGGATTTCCTCTGAACTTAAACTTAGTTTGGAATGCCTTTGGTTTTGAATATTTCTGAAATCGTATTACTTCTCCTAAGTAAGTTGCTAGTCTGTTCTATTTACGTGAAATTCGAATAATATTGTGAAGTATCTGCCATCAGTTTTACTGTGTGCCAGGCTGAGTTCCCTGATGAATTTCAAATTTCAGATATGAAACAGTAAAGGTTAAAAAAAAAACATGTTACAAAGGGTACTTCATGCAGTAGCATAAACTTCTGTTTTCTCAAAACTTGTATCAGTTCATCTCACCAGGACCAGCAGGGGAAGCACACTCTGCCTAGGCACTGGCAAAGGCACACAGTGAGAGTGTAGGGTCTCTTGCTGGGGCCATTCAAAATTTGACTGTACAAGCCCCTGAGCAATATGACAGGGCTTTAAAAATGGCCCTGCTTGAAGTACGCGGGTGATCTGGAGACCTCTAAGGTGCTTTCCAACAAAAGCTTTTCTATAATTGTATGAAATCACCTGCAATAGATTAACCCTGGTCATTATTCCTATCACAGGAAATAACTGTGACACCTGGGTAACAGGTGAGCTTACTGCGACACCAGGGAGAGCCTTCCTGTACTTAAAGGCAACCTGTAGGAAAGCTGGGGAGGGAGTCTTTATCAGGGCCTGGAGTGACAGGACAAGGAGTAACCGCTTTAAACTGAAAAGTAGCACCCAGAAAGAACGGAGTCACGCAACAGGATTCATTTCCAAAACCACCTCATAGACACCTGGGCCAAAGAGCAGGGCCTTGAGCGGGTATATCACAATGGCGGAGTTCATTTCCTTCCCAGTAGCTGGCACGTGCCGTTTTTTGGGATTTCGGGGCTACAGTGAGCTGCTAAGAGGGATGTCTTAGCTCTTGCAGGGCAGTGCTTCCACTAAGGCCAGGACTTTTCTGCATCTTCTACTGCCCTGCAAGCGAGGATGCTTGGGGCACACAGGAAGCTGGGAGGGGACACAGCTGCAGGGATTCCATAAGGCACAAGCAAATGCAGCCTTGGCTTGGTGACACTTTCTCTTGATTACTGCTCAACACAAATTACCTCGAGCAAGTCTACTGTGAGGACTAAAGGAAAGAGATGTATGGATGCTGCTAAGCTCTTCTAGCTTGTACCAGGTAGGAAAGATACCTCTGTAGCAGGTGTGAAGAGGATAGCACTAATTAATTAGATGAGAAGCGGAGGAAAGGCACTTAGAGGTAGTGAAAAGCAGTTAATGTGATGTTCCGGGGAAGCTTCAGTCTGCTTAAGGAGTAGCAAGAACAAGCCTAAAGTCATAGCCAAATACAAGAAAGAGAGGAGGACACGCAGCATGAGAAGCTCCCGAGAGAAAGGAGCTCTGTTTTGGGTAAAAATCAGTCCCTTTTTCTATCATGGAGACATCCAAGGGCGTAGGACACGTGCACTTCAGGGAACCAAGAGATGCTGTGCATTTCTCTCGTCCCCCTGACACAGCCACTAGGTGACGATGCTTCCAATTCTCTCTAAAGAAACCTTGCTTTCTCAGGCCCAGGTGTCCAGCTGCACACCAAGGACGTCCCTGGCTCCCAGGCACAGTTCCCAGGCCCAAGGCCGAGCTCCCCTCCGAACCCCCATTCCAGCAGACCTTGCTCCTGGCATTGTGGAGCAGCCATTTCATGTCAGCCTTTTCTCCTGGCAGTCAGCTTAGCGCCGTAACCTCTGCCATCGGGGCGCCCGAGAGCCGTGTGAGGTCAGCAGAGAGTCACTGTCAGCCTTTGACCTCACAAAGGTGGGTGGCCGTAAGTGCCCTGAGCGTCCAGCTCGCATTGAGTACTGCTGGTGGCACTCGAGGCGTGGAGGTCTGCATGGTGCAATGGGAGACGCCGATGTCCTGCTGCTGGAACAAGAGGCGCTGATGTGCTGCTGGTGCAGGAGAAGACGTGAAGGTGCTGCTGCTTAGAGGTGCTGAGGAGCGGGCAGCCTCAGCGGGCAGCTGAATCAGAGGGCAGGGAAGCCAAGCAGCTTCCTTCTCTGGGGAAGGGGGCACAGAGAAAGTGATTGGAAATGGGGTACAAGCCCTCAGCCTCTAAAAGCAATCCCTCAGATGTTTAGGCATAGTAAAGTTAGGTATATCTATTTGACTCTAGACCCCAACATGTTTGTTAGTGTTCTGGTTTGTCCACTGCTTTCTTGTGGGGGATTTGAGTTGGCCATTACTGTTTAGGTGAATGCTGACTTCATATCTATGGTGCACTTTATTCTTAAAATGGGAAGTTTCTACCAATTTCCCGTCCAAACTTGCTCATAAGCCAACTGCAGTCATCATTTCAGATGTGTCTCCCAACTTACACATTTCCTATTTCTCCTTGATATTTACTCAAGAAATTCATTTACGTAGAGACAACATATTCTTCTCTCAACTGGCATCTGGCTGGGCAGAATGATGTCCTTTCATTCCCTTCCAGGCAATAGGCAACTTGTTCCTTCTGTCTTGTGAACTCTTCCTCCTAAGTTCAATGTGAATACAAGTGGCAGAACTGTGCCTCATGTCTCAAATGAGTGTCAGGGCTGCCTTGTCCAGTGTATTCATACTGGAGGGAAAAAAAATGAATAGCCATACACACTATATAACCACTAAACTTTTTCAGTCCTCCTTGTGCTAACAGTGCATGAACGTGAGGTTTTGTTGTCATTTTTGTTTGTTTGTTTGTTTGCTTGCTTTAAACTCCTGACTGCCATATAGCAAACATGACAAAAAAACACCCTTTTTTGAGAATCTCTGAGAATGGCTCTGCTTTGTATTATCACCTGTCACTTCACCTGAACCATTTCAATCACAAGCGATATCCTTCTGTCAGGCTTGGTAGTACTTCCCAACCTTATGTCCCCTGCAAATCTCAAAGCTCATGTGTAATTTTTAATCTTCAGCCACCATGTCCATACCGAACATATCTAACTTTGAAGTCAGCTCTGCCCTGAATAGGAGGTTGGGTTTTCAGAGGTCCCTTCCAGCCTACATTTCTCCATGAGTCTTTGCCTCCTTAGCAGCTGCAGTTTCAGAACTGTCTCTGAGAATTACCATAGGTAACGACTCCTTTGCTGGTAAGTCCCTCTTCAGTGTGAACAATTGTAAATTCCCTTTATTCACTTGCAGCCCCAAAGCCCAAATCCGTAGATAATGTATCAGAAGCTCACAGAAAGTGAAATAGATGTAATTCATCCCCTGTGTAAGGAAGAACTGGTCCTAGAAAGGAAAGCTATTAAATTATCTGGAAACAATTTAGCTCTGATAAATTATTTTGTAAATTACACATTACCCCCTCCTTCCCTGGTCTTAGCTGTTCTTGCTCCAAAACTTTGCATGGTGTTGATGTCAAACTAACAGGCCCACACTTGTCTGGATGACTCTTTACCCTCTTCTGGACAGAGGTGTATTTGTTACTCTCCCATTCTGGGGACTATCCCTGATTTGCACAATTGTTATGCATTTTTCCTACTTGACTTGTTGTTCTGTGTGCCAATGCTGTTAATAGGCTAGGTAGATATCAGCTTTTCATTTTTCACTTGAATCGCTATAGATTGTTATTTCACCTCAGATGATGTTGCGCCTAGTGCCCTACCCTCCTTTTCAATGGGAGTCCTGTCACTGCCCTTAATATCACATTGTTGTTGCTGTTAGATGCAGGAAATAAGATTTGCAGCATTTGAGACATCAGTAACTTTTGATCTATTTTTGCCTCAAGCGTGCAACTGTCCTAATTTGTTCTCTTTGTTCCCCCTGGTTTCTGTGGCTTAAGTACCACTTACTATTATTGTTTAATTTCCTATGTGAAGGAGGTTTTTGGTCATTCTTACTTTATTTCTGCAGTTTTTAACCTCTGAAACATGCCTTTTCTCATCGCTTTTTTCCTCTTTGAATTTTGAATTTTAACTATGCCTTCTCTGCACTCAAGTCCCAGAGCTGCTTAGTCAGACTCAATTATTCATTTCCTTAGATTTCAAAGTTTGCATTTCTAAGCCTCAAAACCTTCATTCTAAACCTGGTTTTGTCTGTCGTGAAATGTAAAATGAGAAAAGTCAGCTCATGATCACACTTTATTCAAATTTTACTACATTTAAACCCATACAGGAGCCAAGTCTAAAATGGTCTTATATTTTTTCACTTTTGGGAAGAAATCCATCACATAGTACACCTCTGTGAACATAAGTGGTAATTATCTTTCAATCTTTTGCTGGGAAGTTAAAGTCTCCCATAATTCCCATTATTGTTTACATGTCTGATAACTGTACAGAGATAATTCACTATTAGACTGGAGCTAAGAGCAAAGAGCAGGCTAGCAAGGCTGTCTATCTTTAGCAGTGATTTGCACAAAACCACTCTTTTGCTGACCCATAACATTTAATTTCTCCATCCTCTGCTTCTTGCTAACACAAAGCACCATCTTATTCCATCCATTTGCCTTGGTTTCCAGCCTTCCTGAGATTTATCAGTACTTGTATGACATTCATGCCTTTGTTTCACCCTTCCTGTGTTGACACTTGTCATAACAGTTTTAGATCCTGAACATGATCATCTCAAAGTTTGCCTGACAGTTAGGTCTTCCTCACATTGTCATAGAGTATCAGGTCTCTACCACTTGAAATAGATTGGATTGGATTAGATTATTGGCACCGTCTCTTGTGCTGGTAGTCCATTATCTTCACAGTCCGTACAACTGGCCATCAGTGAACATGAAGTGGCCTTATCCTGCCCATTTACCTTTCTGGAAATCAGCCACTCTCTCTGCCTAGAACAGGGAATGGATTTTCCTCACCTTTCTTCAAAAGCTCTGAAGTTTTCTGTGATCTTTCCAATTGTACGGTATGATAAGCTTTTGCTGCCACTGAAGGGTAGAAGTCATTATGAATAGTGCCAACAAAACAGAAACATAACAATGAAAACGATATTTTAATTCAGAATAGGTATTTGAAAAGTTCACCTTTTCTAGCACAAATGGGGAAAAGAAAAAAAGGAAGGAAAAAAAAAAAAAAAAGCAGTCCTAAAACATCAAAAGTGTGGCCAAAGAATTAGAAGAAACACTATTTTTCCAAAGCTGCAATGTTTTCCATTCATCTGGCTGGGCCAGCAGAGCACTGGAGACCTGGATGCACTGTACTCATGGCTGGTTCCCCTAAATGACCTGCAGGGAGATCTTCTTCTCTCTATCCCTCTGTTTCTCCTTTCAATCTCTGTTTTGTCTGTTTGTATCACTAGCTCTTAAATCGCCACTGATATATGCACGTGCAGCACCCAGCACAACCTTGTTTCAGGCTCCAGCGGGACCTTTAGGCATTACCATCCTGTAAACAAATAACAATGATAGTGAGTGTAATTACAATCGTCAAACTATTCCAGCTCCACATCATTAGCCATGCCCTGAGCTAAATAACATTTTAATCAGTTTGATATGTCATCTGTGGCTTTCTTCACTGTCACTTGCAATCCAGCAAACTCCTTCCTTCACGTTTCTAGATTAGACAGAGGGTTCTCAACTGCAGACATCCAATTCCCTGTTCAGGAAGCAGCGAGACCTTTCTTCTTCTCACAGATTTAAGATGATAGCCAAGCATCATGAGACACAGTGCGTATGTCTCCTAGGCCCATCCCATGAGAGCAGGACATTTACCACACATGAGAAGAAGACTTAATGCAGTGGCAAAGCAAAATACTCAGTGTCAAAGCCATGTCTAGATGATCATTAAAGACAGATCAAAATTACCCAATACAGGAGGAAAATCTATCGTTTGTAGAAGATTATGTTCTCTGATTATTAGTTTCAAAATTAGTTTTTCCTTTGGATTTCCTCTGAACTTAAACTTAGTTTGGAATGCCTTTGGTTTTGAATATTTCTGAAATCGTATTACTTCTCCTAAGTAAGTTGCTAGTCTGTTCTGTTTACGTGAAATTCGAATAATATTGTGAAGTATCTGCCATCAGTTTTACTGTGTGCCAGGCTGAGTTCCCTGATGAATTTCAAATTTCAGATATGAAACAGTAAAGGTTAAAAAAAAAAAATGTTACAAAGGGTACTTCATGCAGTAGCATAAACTTCTGTTTTCTCAAAACTTGTATCAGTTCATCTCACCAGGACCAGCAGGGGAAGCACACTCTGCCTAGGCACTGGCAAAGGGACACAGTGAGAGTGTAGGGTCTCTTGCTGGGGCCATTCAAAATTTGACTGTACAAGCCCCTGAGCAATATGACAGGGCTTTAAAAATGGCCCTGCTTGAAGTACGCGGGTGATCTGGAGACCTCTAAGGTGCTTTCCAACAAAAGCTTTTCTATAATTGTATGAAATTACCTGCAATAGATTAACCCTGGTCATTATTCCTATCACAGGAAATAACTGTGACACCTGGGTAACAGGTGAGCTTACTGCGACACCAGGGAGAGCCTTCCTGTACTTAAAGGCAACCTGTAGGAAAGCTGGGGAGGGAGTCTTTATCAGGGCCTGGAGTGACAGGACAAGGAGTAACCGCTTTAAACTGAAAAGTAGCACCCAGAAAGAACGGAGTCACGCAACAGGATTCATTTCCAAAACCACCTCATAGACACCTGGGCCAAAGAGCAGGGCCTTGAGCGGGTATATCACAATGGCAGAGTTCATTTCCTTCCCAGTAGCTGGCACGTGCCGTTTTTTGGGATTTCGGGGCTACAGTGAGCTGCTAAGAGGGATGTCTTAGCTCTTGCAGGGCAGTGCTTCCACTAAGGCCAGGACTTTTCTGCATCTTCTACTGCCCTGCAAGCGAGGATGCTTGGGGCGCACAGGAAGCTGGGAGGGGACACAGCTGCAGGGATTCCATAAGGCACAAGCAAATGCAGCCTTGGCTTGGTGACACTTTCTCTTGATTACTGCTCAACACAAATTACCTCGAGCAAGTCTACTGTGAGGACTAAAGGAAAGAGACGTATGGATGCTGCTAAGCTCTTCTAGCTTGTACCAGGTAGGAAAGATACCTCTGTAGCAGGCGTGAAGAGGATAGCACTAATTAATTAGATGAGAAGCGGAGGAAAGGCACTTAGAGGTAGTGAAAAGCAGTTAATGTGATGTTCCGGGGAAGCTTCAGTCTGCTTAAGGAGCAGCAAGAACAAGCCTAAAGTCATAGCCAAATACAAGAAAGAGAGGAGGACACGCAGCATGAGAAGCTCCCGAGAGAAAGGAGCTCTGTTTTGGGTAAAAATCAGTCCCTTTTTCTATCATGGAGACATCCAAGGGCGTAGGACACGTGCACTTCAGGGAACCAAGAGATGCTGTGCATTTCTCTCGTCCCCCTGACACAGCCACTAGGTGACGATGCTTCCAATTCTCTCTAAAGAAACCTTGCTTTCTCAGGCCCAGGTGTCCAGCTGCACACCAAGGACGTCCCTGGCTCCCAGGCACAGTTCCCAGGCCCAAGGCCGAGCTCCGCTCCGAACCCCCATTCCAGCAGACCTTGCTCCTGGCATTGTGGAGCAGCCATTTCATGTCAGCCTTTTCTCCTGGCAGTCAGCTTAGCGCCGTAACCTCTGCCATCGGGGCGCCCGAGAGCCGTGTGAGGTCAGCAGAGAGTCACTGTCAGCCTTTGACCTCACAAAGGTGGGTGGCCATAAGTGCCCTGAGCGTCCAGCTCGCATTGAGTACTGCTGGTGGCACTCGAGGCGTGGAGGTCTGCATGGTGCAATGGGAGACGCCGATGTCCTGCTGCTGGAACAAGAGGCGCTGATGTGCTGCTGGTGCAGGAGGAGACGTGAAGGTGCTGCTGCTTAGAGGTGCTGAGGGGCGGGCAGCCTCAGCGGGCAGCTGAATCAGAGGGCAGGGAAGCCAAGCAGCTTCCTTCTCTGGGGAAGGGGGCACAGAGAAAGTGATTGGAAATGGGGTACAAGCCCTCAGCCTCTAAAAGCAATCCCTCAGATGTTTAGGCATAGTAAAGTTAGGTATATCTATTTGACTCTAGACCCCAACATGTTTGTTAGTGTTCTGGTTTGTCCACTGCTTTCTTGTGGGGGATTTGAGTTGGCCATTACTCTTTAGGTGAATGCTGACTTCATATCTATGGTGCACTTTATTCTTAAAATGGGAAGTTTCTACCAATTTCCCGTCCAAACTTGCTCATAAGCCAACTGCAGTCATCATTTCAGATGTGTCTCCCAACTTACACATTTCCTATTTCTCCTTGATATTTACTCAAGAAATTCATTTACGTAGAGACAACATATTCTTCTCTCAACTGGCATCTGGCTGGGCAGAATGATGTCCTTTCATTCCCTTCCAGGCAATAGGCAACTTGTTCCTTCTGTCTTGTGAACTCTTCCTCCTAAGTTCAATGTGAATACAAGTGGCAGAACTGTGCCTCATGTCTCAAATGAGTGTCAGGGCTGCCTTGTCCAGTGTATTCATACTGGAGGGAAAAAAAAATGAATAGCCATACACACTATATAACCACTAAACTTTTTCAGTCCTCCTTGTGCTAACAGTGCATGAACGTGAGGTTTTGTTGTCATTTTTGTTTGTTTGTTTGTTTGCTTGCTTTAAACTCCTGACTGCCATATAGCAAACATGACAAAAAAACACCCTTTTTTGAGAATCTCTGAGAACGGCTCTGCTTTGTATTATCACCTGTCACTTCACCTGAACCATTTCAATCACAAGCGATATCCTTCTGTCAGGCTTGGTAGTACTTCCCAACCTTATGTCCCCTGCAAATCTCAAAGCTCATGTGTAATTTTTAATCTTCAGCCACCATGTCCATACCGAACATATCTAACTTTGAAGTCAGCTCTGCCCTGAATAGGAGGTTGGGTTTTCAGAGGTCCCTTCCAGCCTACATTTCTCCATGAGTCTTTGCCTCCTTAGCAGCTGCAGTTTCAGAACTGTCTCTGAGAATTACCATAGGTAACGACTCCTTTGCTGGTAAGTCCCTCTTCAGTGTGAACAATTGTAAATTCCCTTTATTCACTTGCAGCCCCAAAGCCCAAATCCGTAGATAATGTATCAGAAGCTCACAGAAAGTGAAATAGATGTAATTCATCCCCTGTGTAGGGAAGAACTGGTCCTAGAAAGGAAAGCTATTAAATTATCTGGAAACAATTTAGCTCTGATAAATTATTTTGTAAATTACACATTACCCCCTCCTTCCCTGGTCTTAGCTGTTCTTGCTCCAAAACTTTGCATGGTGTTGATGTCAAACTAACAGGCCCACACTTGTCTGGATGACTCTTTACCCTCTTCTGGACAGAGGTGTATTTGTTACTCTCCCATTCTGGGGACTATCCCTGATTTGCACAATTGTTATGCATTTTTCCTACTTGACTTGTTGTTCTGTGTGCCAATGCTGTTAATAGGCTAGGTAGATATCAGCTTTTCATTTTTCACTTGAATCGCTATAGATTGTTATTTCACCTCAGATGATGTTGCGCCTAGTGCCCTACCCTCCTTTTCAATGGGAGTCCTGTCACTGCCCTTAATATCACATTGTTGTTGCTGTTAGATGCAGGAAATAAGATTTGCAGCATTTGAGACATCAGTAACTTTTGATCTATTTTTGCCTCAAGTGTGCAACTGTCCTAATTTGTTCTCTTTGTTCCCCCTGGTTTCTGTGGCTTAAGTACCACTTACTATTATTGTTTAATTTCCTATGTGAAGGAGGTTTTTGGTCATTCTTACTTTATTTCTGCAGTTTTTAACCTCTGAAACATGCCTTTTCTCATCGCTTTTTTCCTCTTTGAATTTTGAATTTTAACTATGCCTTCTCTGCACTCAAGTCCCAGAGCTGCTTAGTCAGACTCAATTATTCATTTCCTTAGATTTCAAAGTTTGCATTTCTAAGCCTCAAAACCTTCATTCTAAACCTGGTTTTGTCTGTCGTGAAATGTAAAATGAGAAAAGTCAGCTCATGATCACACTTTATTCAAATTTTACTACATTTAAACCCATACAGGAGCCAAGTCTAAAATGGTCTTATATTTTTTCACTTTTGGGAAGAAATCCATCACATAGTACACCTCTGTGAACATAAGTGGTAATTATCTTTCAATCTTTTGCTGGGAAGTTAAAGTCTCCCATAATTCCCATTATTGTTTACGTGTCTGATAACTGTACAGAGAGAATTCACTATTAGACTGGAGCTAAGAGCAAAGAGCAGGCTAGCAAGGCTGTCTATCTTTAGCAGTGATTTGCACAAAACCACTCTTTTGCTGACCCATAACATTTAATTTCTCCATCCTCTGCTTCTTGCTAACACAAAGCACCATCTTATTCCATCCATTTGCCTTGGTTTCCAGCCTTCCTGAGATTTATCAGTACTTGTATGACATTCATGCCTTTGTTTCACCCTTCCTGTGTTGACACTTGTCATAACAGTTTTAGATCCTGAACATGATCATCTCAAAGTTTGCCTGACAGTTAGGTCTTCCTCACATTGTCATAGAGTATCAGGTCTCTACCACTTGAAATAGATTGGATTGGATTAGATTATTGGCACCGTCTCTTGTGCTGGTAGTCCATTATCTTCACAGTCCGTACAACTGGCCATCAGTGAACATGAAGTGGCCTTATCCTGCCCATTTACCTTTCTGGAAATCAGCCACTCTCTCTGCCTAGAACAGCGAATGGATTTTCCTCACCTTTCTTCAAAAGCTCTGAAGTTTTCTGTGATCTTTCCAATTGTACGGTATGATAAGCTTTTGCTGCCACTGAAGGGTAGAAGTCATTATGAATAGTGCCAACAAAACAGAAACATAACAATGAAAACGATATTTTAATTCAGAATAGGTATTTGAAAAGTTCACCTTTTCTAGCACAAATGGGGAAAAGAAAAAAAGGAAGGAAAAAAAAAAAAAAAAAGCAGTCCTAAAACATCAAAACTGTGGCCAAAGAATTAGAAGAAACACTATTTTTCCAAAGCTGCAATGTTTTCCATTCATCTGGCTGGGCCAGCAGAGCACTGGAGACCTGGATGCACTGTACTCATGGCTGGTTCCCCTAAATGACCTGCAGGGAGATCTTCTTCTCTCTATCCCTCTGTTTCTCCTTTCAATCTCTGTTTTGTCTGTTTGTATCACTAGCTCTTAAATCGCCACTGATATATGCACGTGCAGCACCCAGCACAACCTTGTTTCAGGCTCCAGCGGGACCTTTAGGCATTACCATCCTGTAAACAAATAACAATGATAGTGAGCGTAATTACAATCGTCAAACTATTCCAGCTCCACATCATTAGCCATGCCCTGAGCTAAATAACATTTTAATCAGTTTGATATGTCATCTGTGGCTTTCTTCACTGTCACTTGCAATCCAGCAAACTCCTTCCTTCACGTTTCTAGATTAGACAGAGGGTTCTCAACTGCAGACATCCAATTCCCTGTTCAGGAAGCAGCGAGACCTTTCCTCTTCTCACAGATTTAAGATGATAGCCAAGCATCATGAGACACAGTGCGTATGTCTCCTAGGCCCATCCCATGAGAGCAGGACATTTACCACACATGAGAAGAAGACTTAATGCAGTGGCAAAGCAAAATACTCAGTGTCAAAGCCATGTCTAGATGATCATTAAAGACAGATCAAAATTACCCAATACAGGAGGAAAATCTATCGTTTGTAGAAGATTATGTTCTCTGATTATTAGTTTCAAAATTAGTTTTTCCTTTGGATTTCCTCTGAACTTAAACTTAGTTTGGAATGCCTTTGGTTTTGAATATTTCTGAAATCGTATTACTTCTCCTAAGTAAGTTGCTAGTCTGTTCTGTTTACGTGAAATTCGAATAATATTGTGAAGTATCTGCCATCAGTTTTACTGTGTGCCAGGCTGAGTTCCCTGATGAATTTCAAATTTCAGATATGAAACAGTAAAGGTTAAAAAAAAAACATGTTACAAAGGGTACTTCATGCAGTAGCATAAACTTCTGTTTTCTCAAAACTTGTATCAGTTCATCTCACCAGGACCAGCAGGGGAAGCACACTCTGCCTAGGCACTGGCAAAGGGACACAGTGAGAGTGTAGGGTCTCTTGCTGGGGCCATTCAAAATTTGACTGTACAAGCCCCTGAGCAATATGACAGGGCTTTAAAAATGGCCCTGCTTGAAGTACGCGGGTGATCTGGAGACCTCTAAGGTGCTTTCCAACAAAAGCTTTTCTATAATTGTATGAAATCACCTGCAATAGATTAACCCTGGTCATTATTCCTATCACAGGAAATAACTGTGACACCTGGGTAACAGGTGAGCTTACTGCGACACCAGGGAGAGCCTTCCTGTACTTAAAGGCAACCTGTAGGAAAGCTGGGGAGGGAGTCTTTATCAGGGCCTGGAGTGACAGGACAAGGAGTAACCGCTTTAAACTGAAAAGTAGCACCCAGAAAGAACGGAGTCACGCAACAGGATTCATTTCCAAAACCACCTCATAGACACCTGGGCCAAAGAGCAGGGCCTTGAGCGGGTATATCACAATGGCAGAGTTCATTTCCTTCCCAGTAGCTGGCACGTGCCGTTTTTTGGGATTTCGGGGCTACAGTGAGCTGCTAAGAGGGATGTCTTAGCTCTTGCAGGGCAGTGCTTCCACTAAGGCCAGGACTTTTCTGCATCTTCTACTGCCCTGCAAGCGAGGATGCTTGGGGCACACAGGAAGCTGGGAGGGGACACAGCTGCAGGGATTCCATAAGGCACAAGCAAATGCAGCCTTGGCTTGGTGACACTTTCTCTTGATTACTGCTCAACACAAATTACCTCGAGCAAGTCTACTGTGAGGACTAAAGGAAAGAGACGTATGGATGCTGCTAAGCTCTTCTAGCTTGTACCAGGTAGGAAAGATACCTCTGTAGCAGGCGTGAAGAGGATAGCACTAATTAATTAGATGAGAAGCGGAGGAAAGGCACTTAGAGGTAGTGAAAAGCAGTTAATGTGATGTTCCGGGGAAGCTTCAGTCTGCTTAAGGAGCAGCAAGAACAAGCCTAAAGTCATAGCCAAATACAAGAAAGAGAGGAGGACACGCAGCATGAGAAGCTCCCGAGAGAAAGGAGCTCTGTTTTGGGTAAAAATCAGTCCCTTTTTCTATCATGGAGACATCCAAGGGCGTAGGACACGTGCACTTCAGGGAACCAAGAGATGCTGTGCATTTCTCTCGTCCCCCTGACACAGCCACTAGGTGACGATGCTTCCAATTCTCTCTAAAGAAACCTTGCTTTCTCAGGCCCAGGTGTCCAGCTGCACACCAAGGACGTCCCTGGCTCCCAGGCACAGTTCCCAGGCCCAAGGCCGAGCTCCGCTCCGAACCCCCATTCCAGCAGACCTTGCTCCTGGCATTGTGGAGCAGCCATTTCATGTCAGCCTTTTCTCCTGGCAGTCAGCTTAGCGCCGTAACCTCTGCCATCGGGGCGCCCGAGAGCCGTGTGAGGTCAGCAGAGAGTCACTGTCAGCCTTTGACCTCACAAAGGTGGGTGGCCATAAGTGCCCTGAGCGTCCAGCTCGCATTGAGTACTGCTGGTGGCACTCGAGGCGTGGAGGTCTGCATGGTGCAATGGGAGACGCCGATGTCCTGCTGCTGGAACAAGAGGCGCTGATGTGCTGCTGGTGCAGGAGGAGACGTGAAGGTGCTGCTGCTTAGAGGTGCTGAGGGGCGGGCAGCCTCAGCGGGCAGCTGAATCAGAGGGCAGGGAAGCCAAGCAGCTTCCTTCTCTGGGGAAGGGGGCACAGAGAAAGTGATTGGAAATGGGGTACAAGCCCTCAGCCTCTAAAAGCAATCCCTCAGATGTTTAGGCATAGTAAAGTTAGGTATATCTATTTGACTCTAGACCCCAACATGTTTGTTAGTGTTCTGGTTTGTCCACTGCTTTCTTGTGGGGGATTTGAGTTGGCCATTACTCTTTAGGTGAATGCTGACTTCATATCTATGGTGCACTTTATTCTTAAAATGGGAAGTTTCTACCAATTTCCCGTCCAAACTTGCTCATAAGCCAACTGCAGTCATCATTTCAGATGTGTCTCCCAACTTGCACATTTCCTATTTCTCCTTGATATTTACTCAAGAAATTCATTTACGTAGAGACAACATATTCTTCTCTCAACTGGCATCTGGCTGGGCAGAATGATGTCCTTTCATTCCCTTCCAGGCAATAGGCAACTTGTTCCTTCTGTCTTGTGAACTCTTCCTCCTAAGTTCAATGTGAATACAAGTGGCAGAACTGTGCCTCATGTCTCAAATGAGTGTCAGGGCTGCCTTGTCCAGTGTATTCATACTGGAGGGAAAAAAAAATGAATAGCCATACACACTATATAACCACTAAACTTTTTCAGTCCTCCTTGTGCTAACAGTGCATGAACTTGAGGTTTTGTTGTCATTTTTGTTTGTTTGTTTGTTTGCTTGCTTTAAACTCCTGACTGCCATATAGCAAACATGACCAAAAAACACCCTTTTTTGAGAATCTCTGAGAATGGCTCTGCTTTGTATTATCACCTGTCACTTCACCTGAACCATTTCAATCACAAGCGATATCCTTCTGTCAGGCTTGGTAGTACTTCCCAACCTTATGTCCCCTGCAAATCTCAAAGCTCATGTGTAATTTTTAATCTTCAGCCACCATGTCCATACCGAACATATCTAACTTTGAAGTCAGCTCTGCCCTGAATAGGAGGTTGGGTTTTCAGAGGTCCCTTCCAGCCTACATTTCTCCATGAGTCTTTGCCTCCTTAGCAGCTGCAGTTTCAGAACTGTCTCTGAGAATTACCATAGGTAACGACTCCTTTGCTGCTAAGTCCCTCTTCAGTGTGAACAATTGTAAATTCCCTTTATTCACTTGCAGCCCCAAAGCCCAAATCCGTAGATAATGTATCAGAAGCTCACAGAAAGTGAAATAGATGTAATTCATCCCCTGTGTAAGGAAGAACTGGTCCTAGAAAGGAAAGCTATTAAATTATCTGGAAACAATTTAGCTCTGATAAATTATTTTGTAAATTACACATTACCCCCTCCTTCCCTGGTCTTAGCTGTTCTTGCTCCAAAACTTTGCATGGTGTTGATGTCAAACTAACAGGCCCACACTTGTCTGGATGACTCTTTACCCTCTTCTGGACAGAGGTGTATTTGTTACTCTCCCATTCTGGGGACTATCCCTGATTTGCACAATTGTTATGCATTTTTCCTACTTGACTTGTTGTTCTGTGTGCCAATGCTGTTAATAGGCTAGGTAGATATCAGCTTTTCATTTTTCACTTGAATCGCTATAGATTGTTATTTCACCTCAGATGATGTTGCGCCTAGTGCCCTACCCTCCTTTTCAATGGGAGTCCTGTCACTGCCCTTAATATCACATTGTTGTTGCTGTTAGATGCAGGAAATAAGATTTGCAGCATTTGAGACATCAGTAACTTTTGATCTATTTTTGCCTCAAGCGTGCAACTGTCCTAATTTGTTCTCTTTGTTCCCCCTGGTTTCTGTGGCTTAAGTACCACTTACTATTATTGTTTAATTTCCTATGTGAAGGAGGTTTTTGGTCATTCTTACTTTATTTCTGCAGTTTTTAACCTCTGAAACATGCCTTTTCTCATCGCTTTTTTCCTCTTTGAATTTTGAATTTTAACTATGCCTTCTCTGCACTCAAGTCCAGAGCTGCTTAGTCAGACTCAATTATTCATTTCCTTAGATTTCAAAGTTTGCATTTCTAAGCCTCAAAACCTTCATTCTAAACCTGGTTTTGTCTGTCGTGAAATGTAAAATGAGAAAAGTCAGCTCATGATCACACTTTATTCAAATTTTACTACATTTAAACCCATACAGGAGCCAAGTCTAAAATGGTCTTATATTTTTTCACTTTTGGGAAGAAATCCATCACATAGTATACCTCTATGAACATAAGTGGTAACTATCTTTCAATCTTTTGCTGGGAAGTTAAAGTCTCCCATAATTCCCATTATTGTTTACGTGTCTGATAACTGTACAGAGATAATTCACTATTAGACTGGAGCTAAGAGCAAAGAGCAGGCTAGCAAGGCTGTCTATCTTTAGCAGTGATTTGCACAAAACCACTCTTTTGCTGACCCATAACATTTAATTTCTCCATCCTCTGCTTCTTGCTAACACAAAGCACCATCTTATTCCATCCATTTGCCTTGGTTTCCAGCCTTCCTGAGATTTATCAGTACTTGTATGACATTCATGCCTTTGTTTCACCCTTCCTGTATTGACACTTGTCATAACAGTTTTAGATCCTGAACATGATCATCTCAAAGTTTGCCTGACAGTTAGGTCTTCCTCACATTGTCATAGAGTATCAGGTCTCTACCACTTGAAATAGATTGGATTGGATTAGATTATTGGCACCGTCTCTTGTGCTGGTAGTCCATTATGTTCACAGTCCGTACAACTGGCCATCAGTGAACATGAAGTGGCCTTATCCTGCCCATTTACCTTTCTGGAAATCAGCCACTCTCTCTGCCTAGAACAGGGAATGGATTTTCCTCACCTTTCTTCAAAAGCTCTGAAGTTTTCTGTGATCTTTCCAATTGTACGGTATGATAAGCTTTTGCTGCCACTGAAGGGTAGAAGTCATTATGAATAGTGCCAACAAAACAGAAACATAACAATGAAAACGATATTTTAATTCAGAATAGGTATTTGAAAAGTTCACCTTTTCTAGCACAAATGGGGAAAAGAAAAAAAGGAAGGAAAAAAAAAAAAAAAGCAGTCCTAAAACATCAAAACTGTGGCCAAAGAATTAGAAGAAACACTATTTTTCCAAAGCTGCAATGTTTTCCATTCATCTGGCTGGGCCAGCAGAGCACTGGAGACCTGGATGCACTGTACTCATGGCTGGTTCCCCTAAATGACCTGCAGGGAGATCTTCTTCTCTCTATCCCTCTGTTTCTCCTTTCAATCTCTGTTTTGTCTGTTTGTATCACTAGCTCTTAAATCGCCACTGATATATGCACATGCAGCACCCAGCACAACCTTGTTTCAGGCTCCAGCGGGACCTTTAGGCATTACCATCCTGTAAACAAATAACAATGATAGTGAGCGTAATTACAATCGTCAAACTATTCCAGCTCCACATCATTAGCCATGCCCTGAGCTAAATAACATTTTAATCAGTTTGATATGTCATCTGTGGCTTTCTTCACTGTCACTTGCAATCCAGCAAACTCCTTCCTTCACGTTTCTAGATTAGACAGAGGGTTCTCAACTGCAGACATCCAATTCCCTGTTCAGGAAGCAGCGAGACCTTTCCTCTTCTCACAGATTTAAGATGATAGCCAAGCATCATGAGACACAGTGCGTATGTCTCCTAGGCCCATCCCATGAGAGCAGGACATTTACCACACATGAGAAGAAGACTTAATGCAGTGGCAAAGCAAAATACTCAGTGTCAAAGCCATGTCTAGATGATCATTAAAGACAGATCAAAATTACCCAATACAGGAGGAAAATCTATCGTTTGTAGAAGATTATGTTCTCTGATTATTAGTTTCAAAATTAGTTTTTCCTTTGGATTTCCTCTGAACTTAAACTTAGTTTGGAATGCCTTTGGTTTTGAATATTTCTGAAATCGTATTACTTCTCCTAAGTAAGTTGCTAGTCTGTTCTGTTTACGTGAAATTCGAATAATATTGTGAAGTATCTGCCATCAGTTTTACTGTGTGCCAGGCTGAGTTCCCTGATGAATTTCAAATTTCAGATATGAAACAGTAAAGGTTAAAAAAAAAAAATGTTACAAAGGGTACTTCATGCAGTAGCATAAACTTCTGTTTTCTCAAAACTTGTATCAGTTCATCTCACCAGGACCAGCAGGGGAAGCACACTCTGCCTAGGCACTGGCAAAGGGACACAGTGAGAGTGTAGGGTCTCTTGCTGGGGCCATTCAAAATTTGACTGTACAAGCCCCTGAGCAATATGACAGGGCTTTAAAAATGGCCCTGCTTGAAGTACGCGGGTGATCTGGAGACCTCTAAGGTGCTTTCCAACAAAAGCTTTTCTATAATTGTATGAAATCACCTGCAATAGATTAACCCTGGTCATTATTCCTATCACAGGAAATAACTGTGACACCTGGGTAACAGGTGAGCTTACTGCGACACCAGGGAGAGCCTTCCTGTACTTAAAGGCAACCTGTAGGAAAGCTGGGGAGGGAGTCTTTATCAGGGCCTGGAGTGACAGGACAAGGAGTAACCGCTTTAAACTGAAAAGTAGCACCCAGAAAGAACGGAGTCACGCAACAGGATTCATTTCCAAAACCACCTCATAGACACCTGGGCCAAAGAGCAGGGCCTTGAGCGGGTATATCACAATGGCAGAGTTCATTTCCTTCCCAGTAGCTGGCACGTGCCGTTTTTTGGGATTTCGGGGCTACAGTGAGCTGCTAAGAGGGATGTCTTAGCTCTTGCAGGGCAGTGCTTCCACTAAGGCCAGGACTTTTCTGCATCTTCTACTGCCCTGCAAGCGAGGATGCTTGGGGCACACAGGAAGCTGGGAGGGGACACAGCTGCAGGGATTCCATAAGGCACAAGCAAATGCAGCCTTGGCTTGGTGACACTTTCTCTTGATTACTGCTCAACACAAATTACCTCGAGCAAGTCTACTGTGAGGACTAAAGGAAAGAGACGTATGGATGCTGCTAAGCTCTTCTAGCTTGTACCAGGTAGGAAAGATACCTCTGTAGCAGGCGTGAAGAGGATAGCACTAATTAATTAGATGAGAAGCGGAGGAAAGGCACTTAGAGGTAGTGAAAAGCAGTTAATGTGATGTTCCGGGGAAGCTTCAGTCTGCTTAAGGAGTAGCAAGAACAAGCCTAAAGTCATAGCCAAATACAAGAAAGAGAGGAGGACACGCAGCATGAGAAGCTCCCGAGAGAAAGGAGCTCTGTTTTGGGTAAAAATCAGTCCCTTTTTCTATCATGGAGACATCCAAGGGCGTAGGACACGTGCACTTCAGGGAACCAAGAGATGCTGTGCATTTCTCTCGTCCCCCTGACACAGCCACTAGGTGACGATGCTTCCAATTCTCTCTAAAGAAACCTTGCTTTCTCAGGCCCAGGTGTCCAGCTGCACACCAAGGACGTCCCTGGCTCCCAGGCACAGTTCCCAGGCCCAAGGCCGAGCTCCGCTCCGAACCCCCATTCCAGCAGACCTTGCTCCTGGCATTGTGGAGCAGCCATTTCATGTCAGCCTTTTCTCCTGGCAGTCAGCTTAGCGCCGTAACCTCTGCCATCGGGGCGCCCGAGAGCCGTGTGAGGTCAGCAGAGAGTCACTGTCAGCCTTTGACCTCACAAAGGTGGGTGGCCATAAGTGCCCTGAGCGTCCAGCTCGCATTGAGTACTGCTGGTGGCACTCGAGGCGTGGAGGTCTGCATGGTGCAATGGGAGACGCCGATGTCCTGCTGCTGGAACAAGAGGCGCTGATGTGCTGCTGGTGCAGGAGGAGACGTGAAGGTGCTGCTGCTTAGAGGTGCTGAGGGGCGGGCAGCCTCAGCGGGCAGCTGAATCAGAGGGCAGGGAAGCCAAGCAGCTTCCTTCTCTGGGGAAGGGGGCACAGAGAAAGTGATTGGAAATGGGGTACAAGCCCTCAGCCTCTAAAAGCAATCCCTCAGATGTTTAGGCATAGTAAAGTTAGGTATATCTATTTGACTCTAGACCCCAACATGTTTGTTAGTGTTCTGGTTTGTCCACTGCTTTCTTGTGGGGGATTTGAGTTGGCCATTACTCTTTAGGTGAATGCTGACTTCATATCTATGGTGCACTTTATTCTTAAAATGGGAAGTTTCTACCAATTTCCCGTCCAAACTTGCTCATAAGCCAACTGCAGTCATCATTTCAGATGTGTCTCCCAACTTACACATTTCCTATTTCTCCTTGATATTTACTCAAGAAATTCATTTACGTAGAGACAACATATTCTTCTCTCAACTGGCATCTGGCTGGGCAGAATGATGTCCTTTCATTCCCTTCCAGGCAATAGGCAACTTGTTCCTTCTGTCTTGTGAACTCTTCCTCCTAAGTTCAATGTGAATACAAGTGGCAGAACTGTGCCTCATGTCTCAAATGAGTGTCAGGGCTGCCTTGTCCAGTGTATTCATACTGGAGGGAAAAAAAAATGAATAGCCATACACACTATATAACCACTAAACTTTTTCAGTCCTCCTTGTGCTAACAGTGCATGAACGTGAGGTTTTGTTGTCATTTTTGTTTGTTTGCTTGCTTTAAACTCCTGACTGCCATATAGCAAACATGACCAAAAAACACCCTTTTTTGAGAATCTCTGAGAATGGCTCTGCTTTGTATTATCACCTGTCACTTCACCTGAACCATTTCAATCACAAGCGATATCCTTCTGTCAGGCTTGGTAGTACTTCCCAACCTTATGTCCCCTGCAAATCTCAAAGCTCATGTGTAATTTTTAATCTTCAGCCACCATGTCCATACCGAACATATCTAACTTTGAAGTCAGCTCTGCCCTGAATAGGAGGTTGGGTTTTCAGAGGTCCCTTCCAGCCTACATTTCTCCATGAGTCTTTGCCTCCTTAGCAGCTGCAGTTTCAGAACTGTCTCTGAGAATTACCATAGGTAACGACTCCTTTGCTGGTAAGTCCCTCTTCAGTGTGAACAATTGTAAATTCCCTTTATTCACTTGCAGCCCCAAAGCCCAAATCCGTAGATAATGTATCAGAAGCTCACAGAAAGTGAAATAGATGTAATTCATCCCCTGTGTAGGGAAGAACTGGTCCTAGAAAGGAAAGCTATTAAATTATCTGGAAACAATTTAGCTCTGATAAATTATTTTGTAAATTACACATTACCCCCTCCTTCCCTGGTCTTAGCTGTTCTTGCTCCAAAACTTTGCATGGTGTTGATGTCAAACTAACAGGCCCACACTTGTCTGGATGACTCTTTACCCTCTTCTGGACAGAGGTGTATTTGTTACTCTCCCATTCTGGGGACTATCCCTGATTTGCACAATTGTTATGCATTTTTCCTACTTGACTTGTTGTTCTGTGTGCCAATGCTGTTAATAGGCTAGGTAGATATCAGCTTTTCATTTTTCACTTGAATCGCTATAGATTGTTATTTCACCTCAGATGATGTTGCGCCTAGTGCCCTACCCTCCTTTTCAATGGGAGTCCTGTCACTGCCCTTAATATCACATTGTTGTTGCTGTTAGATGCAGGAAATAAGATTTGCAGCATTTGAGACATCAGTAACTTTTGATCTATTTTTGCCTCAAGCGTGCAACTGTCCTAATTTGTTCTCTTTGTTCCCCCTGGTTTCTGTGGCTTAAGTACCACTTACTATTATTGTTTAATTTCCTATGTGAAGGAGGTTTTTGGTCATTCTTACTTTATTTCTGCAGTTTTTAACCTCTGAAACATGCCTTTTCTCATCGCTTTTTTCCTCTTTGAATTTTGAATTTTAACTATGCCTTCTCTGCACTCAAGTCCCAGAGCTGCTTAGTCAGACTCAATTATTCATTTCCTTAGATTTCAAAGTTTGCATTTCTAAGCCTCAAAACCTTCATTCTAAACCTGGTTTTGTCTGTCGTGAAATGTAAAATGAGAAAAGTCAGCTCATGATCACACTTTATTCAAATTTTACTACATTTAAACCCATACAGGAGCCAAGCCTAAAATGGTCTTATATTTTTTCACTTTTGGGAAGAAATCCATCACATAGTATACCTCTATGAACATAAGTGGTAATTATCTTTCAATCTTTTGCTGGGAAGTTAAAGTCTCCCATAATTCCCATTATTGTTTACGTGTCTGATAACTGTACAGAGATAATTCACTATTAGACTGGAGCTAAGAGCAAAGAGCAGGCTAGCAAGGCTGTCTATCTTTAGCAGTGATTTGCACAAAACCACTCTTTTGCTGACCCATAACATTTAATTTCTCCATCCTCTGCTTCTTGCTAACACAAAGCACCATCTTATTCCATCCATTTGCCTTGGTTTCCAGCCTTCCTGAGATTTATCAGTACTTGTATGACATTCATGCCTTTGTTTCACCCTTCCTGTATTGACACTTGTCATAACAGTTTTAGATCCTGAACATGATCATCTCAAAGTTTGCCTGACAGTTAGGTCTTCCTCACATTGTCATAGAGTATCAGGTCTCTACCACTTGAAATAGATTGGATTGGATTAGATTATTGGCACCGTCTCTTGTGCTGGTAGTCCATTATGTTCACAGTCCGTACAACTGGCCATCAGTGAACATGAAGTGGCCTTATCCTGCCCATTTACCTTTCTGGAAATCAGCCACTCTCTCTGCCTAGAACAGGGAATGGATTTTCCTCACCTTTCTTCAAAAGCTCTGAAGTTTTCTGTGATCTTTCCAATTGTACGGTATGATAAGCTTTTGCTGCCACTGAAGGGTAGAAGTCATTATGAATAGTGCCAACAAAACAGAAACATAACAATGAAAACGATATTTTAATTCAGAATAGGTATTTGAAAAGTTCACCTTTTCTAGCACAAATGGGGAAAAGAAAAAAAGGAAGGAAAAAAAAAAAAAAAAAAGCAGTCCTAAAACATCAAAACTGTGGCCAAAGAATTAGAAGAAACACTATTTTTCCAAAGCTGCAATGTTTTCCATTCATCTGGCTGGGCCAGCAGAGCACTGGAGACCTGGATGCACTGTACTCATGGCTGGTTCCCCTAAATGACCTGCAGGGAGATCTTCTTCTCTCTATCCCTCTGTTTCTCCTTTCAATCTCTGTTTTGTCTGTTTGTATCACTAGCTCTTAAATCGCCACTGATATATGCACGTGCAGCACCCAGCACAACCTTGTTTCAGGCTCCAGCGGGACCTTTAGGCATTACCATCCTGTAAACAAATAACAATGATAGTGAGTGTAATTACAATCGTCAAACTATTCCAGCTCCACATCATTAGCCATGCCCTGAGCTAAATAACATTTTAATCAGTTTGATATGTCATCTGTGGCTTTCTTCACTGTCACTTGCAATCCAGCAAACTCCTTCCTTCACGTTTCTAGATTAGACAGAGGGTTCTCAACTGCAGACATCCAATTCCCTGTTCAGGAAGCAGCGAGACCTTTCCTCTTCTCACAGATTTAAGATGATAGCCAAGCATCATGAGACACAGTGCGTATGTCTCCTAGGCCCATCCCATGAGAGCAGGACATTTACCACACATGAGAAGAAGACTTAATGCAGTGGCAAAGCAAAATACTCAGTGTCAAAGCCATGTCTAGATGATCATTAAAGACAGATCAAAATTACCCAATACAGGAGGAAAATCTATCGTTTGTAGAAGATTATGTTCTCTGATTATTAGTTTCAAAATTAGTTTTTCCTTTGGATTTCCTCTGAACTTAAACTTAGTTTGGAATGCCTTTGGTTTTGAATATTTCTGAAATCGTATTACTTCTCCTAAGTAAGTTGCTAGTCTGTTCTGTTTACGTGAAATTCGAATAATATTGTGAAGTATCTGCCATCAGTTTTACTGTGTGCCAGGCTGAGTTCCCTGATGAATTTCAAATTTCAGATATGAAACAGTAAAGGTTAAAAAAAAAAATGTTACAAAGGGTACTTCATGCAGTAGCATAAACTTCTGTTTTCTCAAAACTTGTATCAGTTCATCTCACCAGGACCAGCAGGGGAAGCACACTCTGCCTAGGCACTGGCAAAGGGACACAGTGAGAGTGTAGGGTCTCTTGCTGGGGCCATTCAAAATTTGACTGTACAAGCCCCTGAGCAATATGACAGGGCTTTAAAAATGGCCCTGCTTGAAGTACGCGGGTGATCTGGAGACCTCTAAGGTGCTTTCCAACAAAAGCTTTTCTATAATTGTATGAAATCACCTGCAATAGATTAACCCTGGTCATTATTCCTATCACAGGAAATAACTGTGACACCTGGGTAACAGGTGAGCTTACTGCGACACCAGGGAGAGCCTTCCTGTACTTAAAGGCAACCTGTAGGAAAGCTGGGGAGGGAGTCTTTATCAGGGCCTGGAGTGACAGGACAAGGAGTAACCGCTTTAAACTGAAAAGTAGCACCCAGAAAGAACGGAGTCACGCAACAGGATTCATTTCCAAAACCACCTCGTAGACACCTGGGCCAAAGAGCAGGGCCTTGAGCGGGTATATCACAATGGCAGAGTTCATTTCCTTCCCAGTAGCTGGCACGTGCCGTTTTTTGGGATTTCGGGGCTACAGTGAGCTGCTAAGAGGGATGTCTTAGCTCTTGCAGGGCAGTGCTTCCACTAAGGCCAGGACTTTTCTGCATCTTCTACTGCCCTGCAAGCGAGGATGCTTGGGGCACACAGGAAGCTGGGAGGGGACACAGCTGCAGGGATTCCATAAGACACAAGCAAATGCAGCCTTGGCTTGGTGACACTTTCTCTTGATTACTGCTCAACACAAATTACCTCGAGCAAGTCTACTGTGAGGACTAAAGGAAAGAGACGTATGGATGCTGCTAAGCTCTTCTAGCTTGTACCAGGTAGGAAAGATACCTCTGTAGCAGGCGTGAAGAGGATAGCACTAATTAATTAGATGAGAAGCGGAGGAAAGGCACTTAGAGGTAGTGAAAAGCAGTTAATGTGATGTTCCGGGGAAGCTTCAGTCTGCTTAAGGAGTAGCAAGAACAAGCCTAAAGTCATAGCCAAATACAAGAAAGAGAGGAGGACACGCAGCATGAGAAGCTCCCGAGAGAAAGGAGCTCTGCTTTGGGTAAAAATCAGTCCCTTTTTCTATCATGGAGACATCCAAGGGCGTAGGACACGTGCACTTCAGGGAACCAAGAGATGCTGTGCATTTCTCTCGTCCCCCTGACACAGCCACTAGGTGACGATGCTTCCAATTCTCTCTAAAGAAACCTTGCTTTCTCAGGCCCAGGTGTCCAGCTGCACACCAAGGACGTCCCTGGCTCCCAGGCACAGTTCCCAGGCCCAAGGCCGAGCTCCCCTCCGAACCCCCATTCCAGCAGACCTTGCTCCTGGCATTGTGGAGCAGCCATTTCATGTCAGCCTTTTCTCCTGGCAGTCAGCTTAGCGCCGTAACCTCTGCCATCGGGGCGCCCGAGAGCCGTGTGAGGTCAGCAGAGAGTCACTGTCAGCCTTTGACCTCACAAAGGTGGGTGGCCATAAGTGCCCTGAGCGTCCAGCTCGCATTGAGTACTGCTGGTGGCACTCGAGGCGTGGAGGTCTGCATGGTGCAATGGGAGACGCCGATGTCCTGCTGCTGGAACAAGAGGCGCTGATGTGCTGCTGGTGCAGGAGGAGACGTGAAGGTGCTGCTGCTTAGAGGTGCTGAGGGGCGGGCAGCCTCAGCGGGCAGCTGAATCAGAGGGCAGGGAAGCCAAGCAGCTTCCTTCTCTGGGGAAGGGGGCACAGAGAAAGTGATTGGAAATGGGGTACAAGCCCTCAGCCTCTAAAAGCAATCCCTCAGATGTTTAGGCATAGTAAAGTTAGGTATATCTATTTGACTCTAGACCCCAACATGTTTGTTAGTGTTCTGGTTTGTCCACTGCTTTCTTGTGGGGGATTTGAGTTGGCCATTACTCTTTAGGTGAATGCTGACTTCATATCTATGGTGCACTTTATTCTTAAAATGGGAAGTTTCTACCAATTTCCCGTCCAAACTTGCTCATAAGCCAACTGCAGTCATCATTTCAGATGTGTCTCCCAACTTACACATTTCCTATTTCTCCTTGATATTTACTCAAGAAATTCATTTACGTAGAGACAACATATTCTTCTCTCAACTGGCATCTGGCTGGGCAGAATGATGTCCTTTCATTCCCTTCCAGGCAATAGGCAACTTGTTCCTTCTGTCTTGTGAACTCTTCCTCCTAAGTTCAATGTGAATACAAGTGGCAGAACTGTGCCTCATGTCTCAAATGAGTGTCAGGGCTGCCTTGTCCAGTGTATTCATACTGGAGGGAAAAAAAAATGAATAGCCATACACACTATATAACCACTAAACTTTTTCAGTCCTCCTTGTGCTAACAGTGCATGAACGTGAGGTTTTGTTGTCATTTTTGTTTGTTTGCTTGCTTTAAACTCCTGACTGCCATATAGCAAACATGACCAAAAAACACCCTTTTTTGAGAATCTCTGAGAATGGCTCTGCTTTGTATTATCACCTGTCACTTCACCTGAACCATTTCAATCACAAGCGATATCCTTCTGTCAGGCTTGGTAGTACTTCCCAACCTTATGTCCCCTGCAAATCTCAAAGCTCATGTGTAATTTTTAATCTTCAGCCACCATGTCCATACCAAACATATCTAACTTTGAAGTCAGCTCTGCCCTGAGTAGGAGGTTGGGTTTTCAGAGGTCCCTTCCAGCCTACATTTCTCCATGAGTCTTTGCCTCCTTAGCAGCTGCAGTTTCAGAACTGTCTCTGAGAATTACCATAGGTAACGACTCCTTTGCTGGTAAGTCCCTCTTCAGTGTGAACAATTGTAAATTCCCTTTATTCACTTGCAGCCCCAAAGCCCAAATCCGTAGATAATGTATCAGAAGCTCACAGAAAGTGAAATAGATGTAATTCATCCCCTGTGTAGGGAAGAACTGGTCCTGGAAAGGAAAGCTATTAAATTATCTGGAAACAATTTAGCTCTGATAAATTATTTTGTAAATTACACATTACCCCCTCCTTCCCTGGTCTTAGCTGTTCTTGCTCCAAAACTTTGCATGGTGTTGATGTCAAACTAACAGGCCCACACTTGTCTGGATGACTCTTTACCCTCTTCTGGACAGAGGTGTATTTGTTACTCTCCCATTCTGGGGACTATCCCTGATTTGCACAATTGTTATGCATTTTTCCTACTTGACTTGTTGTTCTGTGTGCCAATGCTGTTAATAGGCTAGGTAGATATCAGCTTTTCATTTTTCACTTGAATCGCTATAGATTGTTATTTCACCTCAGATGATGTTGCGCCTAGTGCCCTACCCTCCTTTTCAATGGGAGTCCTGTCACTGCCCTTAATATCACATTGTTGTTGCTGTTAGATGCAGGAAATAAGATTTGCAGCATTTGAGACATCAGTAACTTTTGATCTATTTTTGCCTCAAGTGTGCAACTGTCCTAATTTGTTCTCTTTGTTCCCCCTGGTTTCTGTGGCTTAAGTACCACTTACTATTATTGTTTAATTTCCTATGTGAAGGAGGTTTTTGGTCATTCTTACTTTATTTCTGCAGTTTTTAACCTCTGAAACATGCCTTTTCTCATCGCTTTTTTCCTGTTTGAATTTTGAATTTTAACTATGCCTTCTCTGCACTCAAGTCCCAGAGCTGCTTAGTCAGACTCAATTATTCATTTCCTTAGATTTCAAAGTTTGCATTTCTAAGCCTCAAAACCTTCATTCTAAACCTGGTTTTGTCTGTCGTGAAATGTAAAATGAGAAAAGTCAGCTCATGATCACACTTTATTCAAATTTTACTACATTTAAACCCATACAGGAGCCAAGTCTAAAATGGTCTTATATTTTTTCACTTTTGGGAAGAAATCCATCACATAGTATACCTCTATGAACATAAGTGGTAATTATCTTTCAATCTTTTGCTGGGAAGTTAAAGTCTCCCATAATTCCCATTATTGTTTACGTGTCTGATAACTGTACAGAGAGAATTCACTATTAGACTGGAGCTAAGAGCAAAGAGCAGGCTAGCAAGGCTGTCTATCTTTAGCAGTGATTTGCACAAAACCACTCTTTTGCTGACCCATAACATTTAATTTCTCCATCCTCTGCTTCTTGCTAACACAAAGCACCATCTTATTCCATCCATTTGCCTTGGTTTCCAGCCTTCCTGAGATTTATCAGTACTTGTATGACATTCATGCCTTTGTTTCACCCTTCCTGTGTTGACACTTGTCATAACAGTTTTAGATCCTGAACATGATCATCTCAAAGTTTGCCTGACAGTTAGGTCTTCCTCACATTGTCATAGAGTATCAGGTCTCTACCACTTGAAATAGATTGGATTGGATTAGATTATTGGCACCGTCTCTTGTGCTGGTAGTCCATTATCTTCACAGTCCGTACAACTGGCCATCAGTGAACATGAAGTGGCCTTATCCTGCCCATTTACCTTTCTGGAAATCAGCCACTCTCTCTGCCTAGAACAGGGAATGGATTTTCCTCACCTTTCTTCAAAAGCTCTGAAGTTTTCTGTGATCTTTCCAATTGTACGGTATGATAAGCTTTTGCTGCCACTGAAGGGTAGAAGTCATTATGAATAGTGCCAACAAAACAGAAACATAACAATGAAAACGATATTTTAATTCAGAATAGGTATTTGAAAAGTTCACCTTTTCTAGCACAAATGGGGAAAAGAAAAAAAGGAAGGAAAAAAAAAAAAAAAAAAGCAGTCCTAAAACATCAAAACTGTGGCCAAAGAATTAGAAGAAACACTATTTTTCCAAAGCTGCAATGTTTTCCATTCATCTGGCTGGGCCAGCAGAGCACTGGAGACCTGGATGCACTGTACTCATGGCTGGTTCCCCTAAATGACCTGCAGGGAGATCTTCTTCTCTCTATCCCTCTGTTTCTCCTTTCAATCTCTGTTTTGTCTGTTTGTATCACTAGCTCTTAAATCGCCACTGATATATGCACGTGCAGCACCCAGCACAACCTTGTTTCAGGCTCCAGCGGGACCTTTAGGCATTACCATCCTGTAAACAAATAACAATGATAGTGAGCGTAATTACAATCGTCAAACTATTCCAGCTCCACATCATTAGCCATGCCCTGAGCTAAATAACATTTTAATCAGTTTGATATGTCATCTGTGGCTTTCTTCACTGTCACTTGCAATCCAGCAAACTCCTTCCTTCACGTTTCTAGATTAGACAGAGGGTTCTCAACTGCAGACATCCAATTCCCTGTTCAGGAAGCAGCGAGACCTTTCCTCTTCTCACAGATTTAAGATGATAGCCAAGCATCATGAGACACAGTGCGTATGTCTCCTAGGCCCATCCCATGAGAGCAGGACGTTTACCACACATGAGAAGAAGACTTAATGCAGTGGCAAAGCAAAATACTCAGTGTCAAAGCCATGTCTAGATGATCATTAAAGACAGATCAAAATTACCCAATACAGGAGGAAAATCTATCGTTTGTAGAAGATTATGTTCTCTGATTATTAGTTTCAAAATTAGTTTTTCCTTTGGATTTCCTCTGAACTTAAACTTAGTTTGGAATGCCTTTGGTTTTGAATATTTCTGAAATCGTATTACTTCTCCTAAGTAAGTTGCTAGTCTGTTCTGTTTACGTGAAATTCGAATAATATTGTGAAGTATCTGCCATCAGTTTTACTGTGTGCCAGGCTGAGTTCCCTGATGAATTTCAAATTTCAGATATGAAACAGTAAAGGTTAAAAAAAAAAATGTTACAAAGGGTACTTCATGCAGTAGCATAAACTTCTGTTTTCTCAAAACTTGTATCAGTTCATCTCACCAGGACCAGCAGGGGAAGCACACTCTGCCTAGGCACTGGCAAAGGGACACAGTGAGAGTGTAGGGTCTCTTGCTGGGGCCATTCAAAATTTGACTGTACAAGCCCCTGAGCAATATGACAGGGCTTTAAAAATGGCCCTGCTTGAAGTACGCGGGTGATCTGGAGACCTCTAAGGTGCTTTCCAACAAAAGCTTTTCTATAATTGTATGAAATCACCTGCAATAGATTAACCCTGGTCATTATTCCTATCACAGGAAATAACTGTGACACCTGGGTAACAGGTGAGCTTACTGCGACACCAGGGAGAGCCTTCCTGTACTTAAAGGCAACCTGTAGGAAAGCTGGGGAGGGAGTCTTTATCAGGGCCTGGAGTGACAGGACAAGGAGTAACCGCTTTAAACTGAAAAGTAGCACCCAGAAAGAACGGAGTCACGCAACAGGATTCATTTCCAAAACCACCTCATAGACACCTGGGCCAAAGAGCAGGGCCTTGAGCGGGTATATCACAATGGCGGAGTTCATTTCCTTCCCAGTAGCTGGCACGTGCCGTTTTTTGGGATTTCGGGGCTACAGTGAGCTGCTAAGAGGGATGTCTTAGCTCTTGCAGGGCAGTGCTTCCACTAAGGCCAGGACTTTTCTGCATCTTCTACTGCCCTGCAAGCGAGGATGCTTGGGGCACACAGGAAGCTGGGAGGGGACACAGCTGCAGGGATTCCATAAGGCACAAGCAAATGCAGCCTTGGCTTGGTGACACTTTCTCTTGATTACTGCTCAACACAAATTACCTCGAGCAAGTCTACTGTGAGGACTAAAGGAAAGAGACGTATGGATGCTGCTAAGCTCTTCTAGCTTGTACCAGGTAGGAAAGATACCTCTGTAGCAGGCGTGAAGAGGATAGCACTAATTAATTAGATGAGAAGCGGAGGAAAGGCACTTAGAGGTAGTGAAAAGCAGTTAATGTGATGTTCCGGGGAAGCTTCAGTCTGCTTAAGGAGTAGCAAGAACAAGCCTAAAGTCATAGCCAAATACAAGAAAGAGAGGAGGACACGCAGCATGAGAAGCTCCCGAGAGAAAGGAGCTCTGTTTTGGGTAAAAATCAGTCCCTTTTTCTATCATGGAGACATCCAAGGGCGTAGGACACGTGCACTTCAGGGAACCAAGAGATGCTGTGCATTTCTCTCGTCCCCCTGACACAGCCACTAGGTGACGATGCTTCCAATTCTCTCTAAAGAAACCTTGCTTTCTCAGGCCCAGGTGTCCAGCTGCACACCAAGGACGTCCCTGGCTCCCAGGCACAGTTCCCAGGCCCAAGGCCGAGCTCCCCTCCGAACCCCCATTCCAGCAGACCTTGCTCCTGGCATTGTGGAGCAGCCATTTCATGTCAGCCTTTTCTCCTGGCAGTCAGCTTAGCGCCGTAACCTCTGCCATCGGGGCGCCCGAGAGCCGTGTGAGGTCAGCAGAGAGTCACTGTCAGCCTTTGACCTCACAAAGGTGGGTGGCCATAAGTGCCCGGAGCGTCCAGCTCGCATTGAGTACTGCTGGTGGCACTCGAGGCGTGGAGGTCTGCATGGTGCAATGGGAGACGCCGATGTCCTGCTGCTGGAACAAGAGGCGCTGATGTGCTGCTGGTGCAGGAGGAGACGTGAAGGTGCTGCTGCTTAGAGGTGCTGAGGGGCGGGCAGCCTCAGCGGGCAGCTGAATCAGAGGGCAGGGAAGCCAAGCAGCTTCCTTCTCTGGGGAAGGGGGCACAGAGAAAGTGATTGGAAATGGGGTACAAGCCCTCAGCCTCTAAAAGCAATCCCTCAGATGTTTAGGCATAGTAAAGTTAGGTATATCTATTTGACTCTAGACCCCAACATGTTTGTTAGTGTTCTGGTTTGTCCACTGCTTTCTTGTGGGGGATTTGAGTTGGCCATTACTCTTTAGGTGAATGCTGACTTCATATCTATGGTGCACTTTATTCTTAAAATGGGAAGTTTCTACCAATTTCCCGTCCAAACTTGCTCATAAGCCAACTGCAGTCATCATTTCAGATGTGTCTCCCAACTTACACATTTCCTATTTCTCCTTGATATTTACTCAAGAAATTCATTTACGTAGAGACAACATATTCTTCTCTCAACTGGCATCTGGCTGGGCAGAATGATGTCCTTTCATTCCCTTCCAGGCAATAGGCAACTTGTTCCTTCTGTCTTGTGAACTCTTCCTCCTAAGTTCAATGTGAATACAAGTGGCAGAACTGTGCCTCATGTCTCAAATGAGTGTCAGGGCTGCCTTGTCCAGTGTATTCATACTGGAGGGAAAAAAAATGAATAGCCATACACACTATATAACCACTAAACTTTTTCAGTCCTCCTTGTGCTAACAGTGCATGAACGTGAGGTTTTGTTGTCATTTTTGTTTGTTTGCTTGCTTTAAACTCCTGACTGCCATATAGCAAACATGACCAAAAAACACCCTTTTTTGAGAATCTCTGAGAATGGCTCTGCTTTGTATTATCACCTGTCACTTCACCTGAACCATTTCAATCACAAGCGATATCCTTCTGTCAGGCTTGGTAGTACTTCCCAACCTTATGTCCCCTGCAAATCTCAAAGCTCATGTGTAATTTTTAATCTTCAGCCACCATGTCCATACCGAACATATCTAACTTTGAAGTCAGCTCTGCCCTGAATAGGAGGTTGGGTTTTCAGAGGTCCCTTCCAGCCTACATTTCTCCATGAGTCTTTGCCTCCTTAGCAGCTGCAGTTTCAGAACTGTCTCTGAGAATTACCATAGGTAACGACTCCTTTGCTGCTAAGTCCCTCTTCAGTGTGAACAATTGTAAATTCCCTTTATTCACTTGCAGCCCCAAAGCCCAAATCCGTAGATAATGTATCAGAAGCTCACAGAAAGTGAAATAGATGTAATTCATCCCCTGTGTAGGGAAGAACTGGTCCTAGAAAGGAAAGCTATTAAATTATCTGGAAACAATTTAGCTCTGATAAATTATTTTGTAAATTACACATTACCCCCTCCTTCCCTGGTCTTAGCTGTTCTTGCTCCAAAACTTTGCATGGTGTTGATGTCAAACTAACAGGCCCACACTTGTCTGGATGACTCTTTACCCTCTTCTGGACAGAGGTGTATTTGTTACTCTCCCATTCTGGGGACTATCCCTGATTTGCACAATTGTTATGCATTTTTCCTACTTGACTTGTTGTTCTGTGTGCCAATGCTGTTAATAGGCTAGGTAGATATCAGCTTTTCATTTTTCACTTGAATCGCTATAGATTGTTATTTCACCTCAGATGATGTTGCGCCTAGTGCCCTACCCTCCTTTTCAATGGGAGTCCTGTCACTGCCCTTAATATCACATTGTTGTTGCTGTTAGATGCAGGAAATAAGATTTGCAGCATTTGAGACATCAGTAACTTTTGATCTATTTTTGCCTCAAGCGTGCAACTGTCCTAATTTGTTCTCTTTGTTCCCCCTGGTTTCTGTGGCTTAAGTACCACTTACTATTATTGTTTAATTTCCTATGTGAAGGAGGTTTTTGGTCATTCTTACTTTATTTCTGCAGTTTTTAACCTCTGAAACATGCCTTTTCTCATCGCTTTTTTCCTCTTTGAATTTTGAATTTTAACTATGCCTTCTCTGCACTCAAGTCCCAGAGCTGCTTAGTCAGACTCAATTATTCATTTCCTTAGATTTCAAAGTTTGCATTTCTAAGCCTCAAAACCTTCATTCTAAACCTGGTTTTGTCTGTCGTGAAATGTAAAATGAGAAAAGTCAGCTCATGATCACACTTTATTCAAATTTTACTACATTTAAACCCATACAGGAGCCAAGTCTAAAATGGTCTTATATTTTTTCACTTTTGGGAAGAAATCCATCACATAGTATACCTCTATGAACATAAGTGGTAATTATCTTTCAATCTTTTGCTGGGAAGTTAAAGTCTCCCATAATTCCCATTATTGTTTACGTGTCTGATAACTGTACAGAGAGAATTCACTATTAGACTGGAGCTAAGAGCAAAGAGCAGGCTAGCAAGGCTGTCTATCTTTAGCAGTGATTTGCACAAAACCACTCTTTTGCTGACCCATAACATTTAATTTCTCCATCCTCTGCTTCTTGCTAACACAAAGCACCATCTTATTCCATCCATTTGCCTTGGTTTCCAGCCTTCCTGAGATTTATCAGTACTTGTATGACATTCATGCCTTTGTTTCACCCTTCCTGTGTTGACACTTGTCATAACAGTTTTAGATCCTGAACATGATCATCTCAAAGTTTGCCTGACAGTTAGGTCTTCCTCACATTGTCATAGAGTATCAGGTCTCTACCACTTGAAATAGATTGGATTGGATTAGATTATTGGCACCGTCTCTTGTGCTGGTAGTCCATTATCTTCGCAGTCCGTACAACTGGCCATCAGTGAACATGAAGTGGCCTTATCCTGCCCATTTACCTTTCTGGAAATCAGCCACTCTCTCTGCCTAGAACAGGGAATGGATTTTCCTCACCTTTCTTCAAAAGCTCTGAAGTTTTCTGTGATCTTTCCAATTGTACGGTATGATAAGCTTTTGCTGCCACTGAAGGGTAGAAGTCATTATGAATAGTGCCAACAAAACAGAAACATAACAATGAAAACGATATTTTAATTCAGAATAGGTATTTGAAAAGTTCACCTTTTCTAGCACAAATGGGGAAAAGAAAAAAAGGAAGGAAAAAAAAAAAAAAAAAGCAGTCCTAAAACATCAAAACTGTGGCCAAAGAATTAGAAGAAACACTATTTTTCCAAAGCTGCAATGTTTTCCATTCATCTGGCTGGGCCAGCAGAGCACTGGAGACCTGGATGCACTGTACTCATGGCTGGTTCCCCTAAATGACCTGCAGGGAGATCTTCTTCTCTCTATCCCTCTGTTTCTCCTTTCAATCTCTGTTTTGTCTGTTTGTATCACTAGCTCTTAAATCGCCACTGATATATGCACGTGCAGCACCCAGCACAACCTTGTTTCAGGCTCCAGCGGGACCTTTAGGCATTACCATCCTGTAAACAAATAACAATGATAGTGAGCGTAATTACAATCGTCAAACTATTCCAGCTCCACATCATTAGCCATGCCCTGAGCTAAATAACATTTTAATCAGTTTGATATGTCATCTGTGGCTTTCTTCACTGTCACTTGCAATCCAGCAAACTCCTTCCTTCACGTTTCTAGATTAGACAGAGGGTTCTCAACTGCAGACATCCAATTCCCTGTTCAGGAAGCAGCGAGACCTTTCCTCTTCTCACAGATTTAAGATGATAGCCAAGCATCATGAGACACAGTGCGTATGTCTCCTAGGCCCATCCCATGAGAGCAGGACATTTACCACACATGAGAAGAAGACTTAATGCAGTGGCAAAGCAAAATACTCAGTGTCAAAGCCATGTCTAGATGATCATTAAAGACAGATCAAAATTACCCAATACAGGAGGAAAATCTATCGTTTGTAGAAGATTATGTTCTCTGATTATTAGTTTCAAAATTAGTTTTTCCTTTGGATTTCCTCTGAACTTAAACTTAGTTTGGAATGCCTTTGGTTTTGAATATTTCTGAAATCGTATTACTTCTCCTAAGTAAGTTGCTAGTCTGTTCTGTTTACGTGAAATTCGAATAATATTGTGAAGTATCTGCCATCAGTTTTACTGTGTGCCAGGCTGAGTTCCCTGATGAATTTCAAATTTCAGATATGAAACAGTAAAGGTTAAAAAAAAAACATGTTACAAAGGGTACTTCATGCAGTAGCATAAACTTCTGTTTTCTCAAAACTTGTATCAGTTCATCTCACCAGGACCAGCAGGGGAAGCACACTCTGCCTAGGCACTGGCAAAGGGACACAGTGAGAGTGTAGGGTCTCTTGCTGGGGCCATTCAAAATTTGACTGTACAAGCCCGTGAGCAATATGACAGGGCTTTAAAAATGGCCCTGCTTGAAGTACGCGGGTGATCTGGAGACCTCTAAGGTGCTTTCCAACAAAAGCTTTTCTATAATTGTATGAAATCACCTGCAATAGATTAACCCTGGTCATTATTCCTATCACAGGAAATAACTGTGACACCTGGGTAACAGGTGAGCTTACTGCGACACCAGGGAGAGCCTTCCTGTACTTAAAGGCAACCTGTAGGAAAGCTGGGGAGGGAGTCTTTATCAGGGCCTGGAGTGACAGGACAAGGAGTAACCGCTTTAAACTGAAAAGTAGCACCCAGAAAGAACGGAGTCACGCAACAGGATTCATTTCCAAAACCACCTCATAGACACCTGGGCCAAAGAGCAGGGCCTTGAGCGGGTATATCACAATGACAGAGTTCATTTCCTTCCCAGTAGCTGGCACGTGCCGTTTTTTGGGATTTCGGGGCTACAGTGAGCTGCTAAGAGGGATGTCTTAGCTCTTGCAGGGCAGTGCTTCCACTAAGGCCAGGACTTTTCTGCATCTTCTACTGCCCTGCAAGCGAGGATGCTTGGGGCACACAGGAAGCTGGGAGGGGACACAGCTGCAGGGATTCCATAAGGCACAAGCAAATGCAGCCTTGGCTTGGTGACACTTTCTCTTGATTACTGCTCAACACAAATTACCTCGAGCAAGTCTACTGTGAGGACTAAAGGAAAGAGACGTATGGATGCTGCTAAGCTCTTCTAGCTTGTACCAGGTAGGAAAGATACCTCTGTAGCAGGCGTGAAGAGGATAGCACTAATTAATTAGATGAGAAGCGGAGGAAAGGCACTTAGAGGTAGTGAAAAGCAGTTAATGTGATGTTCCGGGGAAGCTTCAGTCTGCTTAAGGAGCAGCAAGAACAAGCCTAAAGTCATAGCCAAATACAAGAAAGAGAGGAGGACACGCAGCATGAGAAGCTCCCGAGAGAAAGGAGCTCTGTTTTGGGTAAAAATCAGTCCCTTTTTCTATCATGGAGACATCCAAGGGCGTAGGACACGTGCGCTTCAGGGAACCAAGAGATGCTGTGCATTTCTCTCGTCCCCCTGACACAGCCACTAGGTGACGATGCTTCCAATTCTCTCTAAAGAAACCTTGCTTTCTCAGGCCCAGGTGTCCAGCTGCACACCAAGGACGTCCCTGGCTCCCAGGCACAGTTCCCAGGCCCAAGGCCGAGCTCCGCTCCGAACCCCCATTCCAGCAGACCTTGCTCCTGGCATTGTGGAGCAGCCATTTCATGTCAGCCTTTTCTCCTGGCAGTCAGCTTAGCGCCGTAACCTCTGCCATCGGGGCGCCCGAGAGCCGTGTGAGGTCAGCAGAGAGTCACTGTCAGCCTTTGACCTCACAAAGGTGGGTGGCCATAAGTGCCCTGAGCGTCCAGCTCGCATTGAGTACTGCTGGTGGCACTCGAGGCGTGGAGGTCTGCATGGTGCAATGGGAGACGCCGATGTCCTGCTGCTGGAACAAGAGGCGCTGATGTGCTGCTGGTGCAGGAGGAGACGTGAAGGTGCTGCTGCTTAGAGGTGCTGAGGGGCGGGCAGCCTCAGCGGGCAGCTGAATCAGAGGGCAGGGAAGCCAAGCAGCTTCCTTCTCTGGGGAAGGGGGCACAGAGAAAGTGATTGGAAATGGGGTACAAGCCCTCAGCCTCTAAAAGCAATCCCTCAGATGTTTAGGCATAGTAAAGTTAGGTATATCTATTTGACTCTAGACCCCAACATGTTTGTTAGTGTTCTGGTTTGTCCACTGCTTTCTTGTGGGGGATTTGAGTTGGCCATTACTCTTTAGGTGAATGCTGACTTCATATCTATGGTGCACTTTATTCTTAAAATGGGAAGTTTCTACCAATTTCCCGTCCAAACTTGCTCATAAGCCAACTGCAGTCATCATTTCAGATGTGTCTCCCAACTTACACATTTCCTATTTCTCCTTGATATTTACTCAAGAAATTCATTTACGTAGAGACAACATATTCTTCTCTCAACTGGCATCTGGCTGGGCAGAATGATGTCCTTTCATTCCCTTCCAGGCAATAGGCAACTTGTTCCTTCTGTCTTGTGAACTCTTCCTCCTAAGTTCAATGTGAATACAAGTGGCAGAACTGTGCCTCATGTCTCAAATGAGTGTCAGGGCTGCCTTGTCCAGTGTATTCATACTGGAGGGAAAAAAAAATGAATAGCCATACACACTATATAACCACTAAACTTTTTCAGTCCTCCTTGTGCTAACAGTGCATGAACGTGAGGTTTTGTTGTCATTTTTGTTTGTTTGTTTGTTTGCTTGCTTTAAACTCCTGACTGCCATATAGCAAACATGACCAAAAAACACCCTTTTTTGAGAATCTCTGAGAATGGCTCTGCTTTGTATTATCACCTGTCACTTCACCTGAACCATTTCAATCACAAGCGATATCCTTCTGTCAGGCTTGGTAGTACTTCCCAACCTTATGTCCCCTGCAAATCTCAAAGCTCATGTGTAATTTTTAATCTTCAGCCACCATGTCCATACCGAACATATCTAACTTTGAAGTCAGCTCTGCCCTGAATAGGAGGTTGGGTTTTCAGAGGTCCCTTCCAGCCTACATTTCTCCATGAGTCTTTGCCTCCTTAGCAGCTGCAGTTTCAGAACTGTCTCTGAGAATTACCATAGGTAACGACTCCTTTGCTGGTAAGTCCCTCTTCAGTGTGAACAATTGTAAATTCCCTTTATTCACTTGCAGCCCCAAAGCCCAAATCCGTAGATAATGTATCAGAAGCTCACAGAAAGTGAAATAGATGTAATTCATCCCCTGTGTAGGGAAGAACTGGTCCTAGAAAGGAAAGCTATTAAATTATCTGGAAACAATTTAGCTCTGATAAATTATTTTGTAAATTACACATTACCCCCTCCTTCCCTGGTCTTAGCTGTTCTTGCTCCAAAACTTTGCATGGTGTTGATGTCAAACTAACAGGCCCACACTTGTCTGGATGACTCTTTACCCTCTTCTGGACAGAGGTGTATTTGTTACTCTCCCATTCTGGGGACTATCCCTGATTTGCACAATTGTTATGCATTTTTCCTACTTGACTTGTTGTTCTGTGTGCCAATGCTGTTAATAGGCTAGGTAGATATCAGCTTTTCATTTTTCACTTGAATCGCTATAGATTGTTATTTCACCTCAGATGATGTTGCGCCTAGTGCCCTACCCTCCTTTTCAATGGGAGTCCTGTCACTGCCCTTAATATCACATTGTTGTTGCTGTTAGATGCAGGAAATAAGATTTGCAGCATTTGAGACATCAGTAACTTTTGATCTATTTTTGCCTCAAGCGTGCAACTGTCCTAATTTGTTCTCTTTGTTCCCCCTGGTTTCTGTGGCTTAAGTACCACTTACTATTATTGTTTAATTTCCTATGTGAAGGAGGTTTTTGGTCATTCTTACTTTATTTCTGCAGTTTTTAACCTCTGAAACATGCCTTTTCTCATCGCTTTTTTCCTCTTTGAATTTTGAATTTTAACTATGCCTTCTCTGCACTCAAGTCCCAGAGCTGCTTAGTCAGACTCAATTATTCATTTCCTTAGATTTCAAAGTTTGCATTTCTAAGCCTCAAAACCTTCATTCTAAACCTGGTTTTGTCTGTCGTGAAATGTAAAATGAGAAAAGTCAGCTCATGATCACACTTTATTCAAATTTTACTACATTTAAACCCATACAGGAGCCAAGTCTAAAATGGTCTTATATTTTTTCACTTTTGGGAAGAAATCCATCACATAGTATACCTCTATGAACATAAGTGGTAATTATCTTTCAATCTTTTGCTGGGAAGTTAAAGTCTCCCATAATTCCCATTATTGTTTACGTGTCTGATAACTGTACAGAGAGAATTCACTATTAGACTGGAGCTAAGAGCAAAGAGCAGGCTAGCAAGGCTGTCTATCTTTAGCAGTGATTTGCACAAAACCACTCTTTTGCTGACCCATAACATTTAATTTCTCCATCCTCTGCTTCTTGCTAACACAAAGCACCATCTTATTCCATCCATTTGCCTTGGTTTCCAGCCTTCCTGAGATTTATCAGTACTTGTATGACATTCATGCCTTTGTTTCACCCTTCCTGTGTTGACACTTGTCATAACAGTTTTAGATCCTGAACATGATCATCTCAAAGTTTGCCTGACAGTTAGGTCTTCCTCACATTGTCATAGAGTATCAGGTCTCTACCACTTGAAATAGATTGGATTGGATTAGATTATTGGCACCGTCTCTTGTGCTGGTAGTCCATTATCTTCACAGTCCGTACAACTGGCCATCAGTGAACATGAAGTGGCCTTATCCTGCCCATTTACCTTTCTGGAAATCAGCCACTCTCTCTGCCTAGAACAGGGAATGGATTTTCCTCACCTTTCTTCAAAAGCTCTGAAGTTTTCTGTGATCTTTCCAATTGTACGGTATGATAAGCTTTTGCTGCCACTGAAGGGTAGAAGTCATTATGAATAGTGCCAACAAAACAGAAACATAACAATGAAAACGATATTTTAATTCAGAATAGGTATTTGAAAAGTTCACCTTTTCTAGCACAAATGGGGAAAAGAAAAAAAGGAAGGAAAAAAAAAAAAAAAAAGCAGTCCTAAAACATCAAAACTGTGGCCAAAGAATTAGAAGAAACACTATTTTTCCAAAGCTGCAATGTTTTCCATTCATCTGGCTGGGCCAGCAGAGCACTGGAGACCTGGATGCACTGTACTCATGGCTGGTTCCCCTAAATGACCTGCAGGGAGATCTTCTTCTCTCTATCCCTCTGTTTCTCCTTTCAATCTCTGTTTTGTCTGTTTGTATCACTAGCTCTCAAATCGCCACTGATATATGCACGTGCAGCACCCAGCACAACCTTGTTTCAGGCTCCAGCGGGACCTTTAGGCATTACCATCCTGTAAACAAATAACAATGATAGTGAGCGTAATTACAATCGTCAAACTATTCCAGCTCCACATCATTAGCCATGCCCTGAGCTAAATAACATTTTAATCAGTTTGATATGTCATCTGTGGCTTTCTTCACTGTCACTTGCAATCCAGCAAACTCCTTCCTTCACGTTTCTAGATTAGACAGAGGGTTCTCAACTGCAGACATCCAATTCCCTGTTCAGGAAGCAGCGAGACCTTTCCTCTTCTCACAGATTTAAGATGATAGCCAAGCATCATGAGACACAGTGCGTATGTCTCCTAGGCCCATCCCATGAGAGCAGGACATTTACCACACATGAGAAGAAGACTTAATGCAGTGGCAAAGCAAAATACTCAGTGTCAAAGCCATGTCTAGATGATCATTAAAGACAGATCAAAATTACCCAATACAGGAGGAAAATCTATCGTTTGTAGAAGATTATGTTCTCTGATTATTAGTTTCAAAATTAGTTTTTCCTTTGGATTTCCTCTGAACTTAAACTTAGTTTGGAATGCCTTTGGTTTTGAATATTTCTGAAATCGTATTACTTCTCCTAAGTAAGTTGCTAGTCTGTTCTGTTTACGTGAAATTCGAATAATATTGTGAAGTATCTGCCATCAGTTTTACTGTGTGCCAGGCTGAGTTCCCTGATGAATTTCAAATTTCAGATATGAAACAGTAAAGGTTAAAAAAAAAAATGTTACAAAGGGTACTTCATGCAGTAGCATAAACTTCTGTTTTCTCAAAACTTGTATCAGTTCATCTCACCAGGACCAGCAGGGGAAGCACACTCTGCCTAGGCACTGGCAAAGGGACACAGTGAGAGTGTAGGGTCTCTTGCTGGGGCCATTCAAAATTTGACTGTACAAGCCCCTGAGCAATATGACAGGGCTTTAAAAATGGCCCTGCTTGAAGTACGCGGGTGATCTGGAGACCTCTAAGGTGCTTTCCAACAAAAGCTTTTCTATAATTGTATGAAATCACCTGCAATAGATTAACCCTGGTCATTATTCCTATCACAGGAAATAACTGTGACACCTGGGTAACAGGTGAGCTTACTGCGACACCAGGGAGAGCCTTCCTGTACTTAAAGGCAACCTGTAGGAAAGCTGGGGAGGGAGTCTTTATCAGGGCCTGGAGTGACAGGACAAGGAGTAACCGCTTTAAACTGAAAAGTAGCACCCAGAAAGAACGGAGTCACGCAACAGGATTCATTTCCAAAACCACCTCATAGACACCTGGGCCAAAGAGCAGGGCCTTGAGCGGGTATATCACAATGACAGAGTTCATTTCCTTCCCAGTAGCTGGCACGTGCCGTTTTTTGGGATTTCGGGGCTACAGTGAGCTGCTAAGAGGGATGTCTTAGCTCTTGCAGGGCAGTGCTTCCACTAAGGCCAGGACTTTTCTGCATCTTCTACTGCCCTGCAAGCGAGGATGCTTGGGGCACACAGGAAGCTGGGAGGGGACACAGCTGCAGGGATTCCATAAGGCACAAGCAAATGCAGCCTTGGCTTGGTGACACTTTCTCTTGATTACTGCTCAACACAAATTACCTCGAGCAAGTCTACTGTGAGGACTAAAGGAAAGAGACGTATGGATGCTGCTAAGCTCTTCTAGCTTGTACCAGGTAGGAAAGATACCTCTGTAGCAGGCGTGAAGAGGATAGCACTAATTAATTAGATGAGAAGCGGAGGAAAGGCACTTAGAGGTAGTGAAAAGCAGTTAATGTGATGTTCCGGGGAAGCTTCAGTCTGCTTAAGGAGCAGCAAGAACAAGCCTAAAGTCATAGCCAAATACAAGAAAGAGAGGAGGACACGCAGCATGAGAAGCTCCCGAGAGAAAGGAGCTCTGTTTTGGGTAAAAATCAGTCCCTTTTTCTATCATGGAGACATCCAAGGGCGTAGGACACGTGCGCTTCAGGGAACCAAGAGATGCTGTGCATTTCTCTCGTCCCCCTGACACAGCCACTAGGTGACGATGCTTCCAATTCTCTCTAAAGAAACCTTGCTTTCTCAGGCCCAGGTGTCCAGCTGCACACCAAGGACGTCCCTGGCTCCCAGGCACAGTTCCCAGGCCCAAGGCCGAGCTCCCCTCCGAACCCCCATTCCAGCAGACCTTGCTCCTGGCATTGTGGAGCAGCCATTTCATGTCAGCCTTTTCTCCTGGCAGTCAGCTTAGCGCCGTAACCTCTGCCATCGGGGCGCCCGAGAGCCGTGTGAGGTCAGCAGAGAGTCACTGTCAGCCTTTGACCTCACAAAGGTGGGTGGCCATAAGTGCCCTGAGCGTCCAGCTCGCATTGAGTACTGCTGGTGGCACTCGAGGCGTGGAGGTCTGCATGGTGCAATGGGAGACGCCGATGTCCTGCTGCTGGAACAAGAGGCGCTGATGTGCTGCTGGTGCAGGAGGAGACGTGAAGGTGCTGCTGCTTAGAGGTGCTGAGGGGCGGGCAGCCTCAGCGGGCAGCTGAATCAGAGGGCAGGGAAGCCAAGCAGCTTCCTTCTCTGGGGAAGGGGGCACAGAGAAAGTGATTGGAAATGGGGTACAAGCCCTCAGCCTCTAAAAGCAATCCCTCAGATGTTTAGGCATAGTAAAGTTAGGTATATCTATTTGACTCTAGACCCCAACATGTTTGTTAGTGTTCTGGTTTGTCCACTGCTTTCTTGTGGGGGATTTGAGTTGGCCATTACTCTTTAGGTGAATGCTGACTTCATATCTATGGTGCACTTTATTCTTAAAATGGGAAGTTTCTACCAATTTCCCGTCCAAACTTGCTCATAAGCCAACTGCAGTCATCATTTCAGATGTGTCTCCCAACTTACACATTTCCTATTTCTCCTTGATATTTACTCAAGAAATTCATTTACGTAGAGACAACATATTCTTCTCTCAACTGGCATCTGGCTGGGCAGAATGATGTCCTTTCATTCCCTTCCAGGCAATAGGCAACTTGTTCCTTCTGTCTTGTGAACTCTTCCTCCTAAGTTCAATGTGAATACAAGTGGCAGAACTGTGCCTCATGTCTCAAATGAGTGTCAGGGCTGCCTTGTCCAGTGTATTCATACTGGAGGGGAAAAAAAATGAATAGCCATACACACTATATAACCACTAAACTTTTTCAGTCCTCCTTGTGCTAACAGTGCATGAACGTGAGGTTTTGTTGTCATTTTTGTTTGTTTGCTTGCTTTAAACTCCTGACTGCCATATAGCAAACATGACAAAAAAACACCCTTTTTTGAGAAGCTCTGAGAATGGCTCTGCTTTGTATTATCACCTGTCACTTCACCTGAACCATTTCAATCACAAGCGATATCCTTCTGTCAGGCTTGGTAGTACTTCCCAACCTTATGTCCCCTGCAAATCTCAAAGCTCATGTGTAATTTTTAATCTTCAGCCACCATGTCCATACCGAACATATCTAACTTTGAAGTCAGCTCTGCCCTGAATAGGAGGTTGGGTTTTCAGAGGTCCCTTCCAGCCTACATTTCTCCATGAGTCTTTGCCTCCTTAGCAGCTGCAGTTTCAGAACTGTCTCTGAGAATTACCATAGGTAACGACTCCTTTGCTGGTAAGTCCCTCTTCAGTGTGAACAATTGTAAATTCCCTTTATTCACTTGCAGCCCCAAAGCCCAAATCCGTAGATAATGTATCAGAAGCTCACAGAAAGTGAAATAGATGTAATTCATCCCCTGTGTAGGGAAGAACTGGTCCTAGAAAGGAAAGCTATTAAATTATCTGGAAACAATTTAGCTCTGATAAATTATTTTGTAAATTACACATTACCCCCTCCTTCCCTGGTCTTAGCTGTTCTTGCTCCAAAACTTTGCATGGTGTTGATGTCAAACTAACAGGCCCACACTTGTCTGGATGACTCTTTACCCTCTTCTGGACAGAGGTGTATTTGTTACTCTCCCATTCTGGGGACTATCCCTGATTTGCACAATTGTTATGCATTTTTCCTACTTGACTTGTTGTTCTGTGTGCCAATGCTGTTAATAGGCTAGGTAGATATCAGCTTTTCATTTTTCACTTGAATCGCTATAGATTGTTATTTCACCTCAGATGATGTTGCGCCTAGTGCCCTACCCTCCTTTTCAATGGGAGTCCTGTCACTGCCCTTAATATCACATTGTTGTTGCTGTTAGATGCAGGAAATAAGATTTGCAGCATTTGAGACATCAGTAACTTTTGATCTATTTTTGCCTCAAGTGTGCAACTGTCCTAGTTTGTTCTCTTTGTTCCCCCTGGTTTCTGTGGCTTAAGTACCACTTACTATTATTGTTTAATTTCCTATGTGAAGGAGGTTTTTGGTCATTCTTACTTTATTTCTGCAGTTTTTAACCTCTGAAACATGCCTTTTCTCATCGCTTTTTTCCTGTTTGAATTTTGAATTTTAACTATGCCTTCTCTGCACTCAAGTCCCAGAGCTGCTTAGTCAGACTCAATTATTCATTTCCTTAGATTTCAAAGTTTGCATTTCTAAGCCTCAAAACCTTCATTCTAAACCTGGTTTTGTCTGTCGTGAAATGTAAAATGAGAAAAGTCAGCTCATGATCACACTTTATTCAAATTTTACTACATTTAAACCCATACAGGAGCCAAGTCTAAAATGGTCTTATATTTTTTCACTTTTGGGAAGAAATCCATCACATAGTATACCTCTATGAACATAAGTGGTAATTATCTTTCAATCTTTTGCTGGGAAGTTAAAGTCTCCCATAATTCCCATTATTGTTTACGTGTCTGATAACTGTACAGAGAGAATTCACTATTAGACTGGAGCTAAGAGCAAAGAGCAGGCTAGCAAGGCTGTCTATCTTTAGCAGTGATTTGCACAAAACCACTCTTTTGCTGACCCATAACATTTAATTTCTCCATCCTCTGCTTCTTGCTAACACAAAGCACCATCTTATTCCATCCATTTGCCTTGGTTTCCAGCCTTCCTGAGATTTATCAGTACTTGTATGACATTCATGCCTTTGTTTCACCCTTCCTGTGTTGACACTTGTCATAACAGTTTTAGATCCTGAACATGATCATCTCAAAGTTTGCCTGACAGTTAGGTCTTCCTCACATTGTCATAGAGTATCAGGTCTCTACCACTTGAAATAGATTGGATTGGATTAGATTATTGGCACCGTCTCTTGTGCTGGTAGTCCATTATCTTCACAGTCCGTACAACTGGCCATCAGTGAACATGAAGTGGCCTTATCCTGCCCATTTACCTTTCTGGAAATCAGCCACTCTGTCTGCCTAGAACAGGGAATGGATTTTCCTCACCTTTCTTCAAAAGCTCTGAAGTTTTCTGTGATCTTTCCAATTGTACGGTATGATAAGCTTTTGCTGCCACTGAAGGGTAGAAGTCATTATGAATAGTGCCAACAAAACAGAAACATAACAATGAAAACGATATTTTAATTCAGAATAGGTATTTGAAAAGTTCACCTTTTCTAGCACAAATGGGGAAAAGAAAAAAAGGAAGGAAAAAAAAAAAAAAAAGCAGTCCTAAAACATCAAAACTGTGGCCAAAGAATTAGAAGAAACACTATTTTTCCAAAGCTGCAATGTTTTCCATTCATCTGGCTGGGCCAGCAGAGCACTGGAGACCTGGATGCACTGTACTCATGGCTGGTTCCCCTAAATGACCTGCAGGGAGATCTTCTTCTCTCTATCCCTCTGTTTCTCCTTTCAATCTCTGTTTTGTCTGTTTGTATCACTAGCTCTTAAATCGCCACTGATATATGCACGTGCAGCACCCAGCACAACCTTGTTTCAGGCTCCAGCGGGACCTTTAGGCATTACCATCCTGTAAACAAATAACAATGATAGTGAGCGTAATTACAATCGTCAAACTATTCCAGCTCCACATCATTAGCCATGCCCTGAGCTAAATAACATTTTAATCAGTTTGATATGTCATCTGTGGCTTTCTTCACTGTCACTTGCAATCCAGCAAACTCCTTCCTTCACGTTTCTAGATTAGACAGAGGGTTCTCAACTGCAGACATCCAATTCCCTGTTCAGGAAGCAGCGAGACCTTTCCTCTTCTCACAGATTTAAGATGATAGCCAAGCATCATGAGACACAGTGCGTATGTCTCCTAGGCCCATCCCATGAGAGCAGGACATTTACCACACATGAGAAGAAGACTTAATGCAGTGGCAAAGCAAAATACTCAGTGTCAAAGCCATGTCTAGATGATCATTAAAGACAGATCAAAATTACCCAATACAGGAGGAAAATCTATCGTTTGTAGAAGATTATGTTCTCTGATTATTAGTTTCAAAATTAGTTTTTCCTTTGGATTTCCTCTGAACTTAAACTTAGTTTGGAATGCCTTTGGTTTTGAATATTTCTGAAATCGTATTACTTCTCCTAAGTAAGTTGCTAGTCTGTTCTATTTACGTGAAATTCGAATAATATTGTGAAGTATCTGCCATCAGTTTTACTGTGTGCCAGGCTGAGTTCCCTGATGAATTTCAAATTTCAGATATGAAACAGTAAAGGTTAAAAAAAAAAAATGTTACAAAGGGTACTTCATGCAGTAGCATAAACTTCTGTTTTCTCAAAACTTGTATCAGTTCATCTCACCAGGACCAGCAGGGGAAGCACACTCTGCCTAGGCACTGGCAAAGGGACACAGTGAGAGTGTAGGGTCTCTTGCTGGGGCCATTCAAAATTTGACTGTACAAGCCCCTGAGCAATATGACAGGGCTTTAAAAATGGCCCTGCTTGAAGTACGCGGGTGATCTGGAGACCTCTAAGGTGCTTTCCAACAAAAGCTTTTCTATAATTGTATGAAATCACCTGCAATAGATTAACCCTGGTCATTATTCCTATCACAGGAAATAACTGTGACACCTGGGTAACAGGTGAGCTTACTGCGACACCAGGGAGAGCCTTCCTGTACTTAAAGGCAACCTGTAGGAAAGCTGGGGAGGGAGTCTTTATCAGGGCCTGGAGTGACAGGACAAGGAGTAACCGCTTTAAACTGAAAAGTAGCACCCAGAAAGAACGGAGTCACGCAACAGGATTCATTTCCAAAACCACCTCATAGACACCTGGGCCAAAGAGCAGGGCCTTGAGCGGGTATATCACAATGGCAGAGTTCATTTCCTTCCCAGTAGCTGGCACGTGCCGTTTTTTGGGATTTCGGGGCTACAGTGAGCTGCTAAGAGGGATGTCTTAGCTCTTGCAGGGCAGTGCTTCCACTAAGGCCAGGACTTTTCTGCATCTTCTACTGCCCTGCAAGCGAGGATGCTTGGGGCACACAGGAAGCTGGGAGGGGACACAGCTGCAGGGATTCCATAAGGCACAAGCAAATGCAGCCTTGGCTTGGTGACACTTTCTCTTGATTACTGCTCAACACAAATTACCTCGAGCAAGTCTACTGTGAGGACTAAAGGAAAGAGACGTATGGATGCTGCTAAGCTCTTCTAGCTTGTACCAGGTAGGAAAGATACCTCTGTAGCAGGCGTGAAGAGGATAGCACTAATTAATTAGATGAGAAGCGGAGGAAAGGCACTTAGAGGTAGTGAAAAGCAGTTAATGTGATGTTCCGGGGAAGCTTCAGTCTGCTTAAGGAGCAGCAAGAACAAGCCTAAAGTCATAGCCAAATACAAGAAAGAGAGGAGGACACGCAGCATGAGAAGCTCCCGAGAGAAAGGAGCTCTGTTTTGGGTAAAAATCAGTCCCTTTTTCTATCATGGAGACATCCAAGGGCGTAGGACACGTGCACTTCAGGGAACCAAGAGATGCTGTGCATTTCTCTCGTCCCCCTGACACAGCCACTAGGTGACGATGCTTCCAATTCTCTCTAAAGAAACCTTGCTTTCTCAGGCCCAGGTGTCCAGCTGCACACCAAGGACGTCCCTGGCTCCCAGGCACAGTTCCCAGGCCCAAGGCCGAGCTCCGCTCCGAACCCCCATTCCAGCAGACCTTGCTCCTGGCATTGTGGAGCAGCCATTTCATGTCAGCCTTTTCTCCTGGCAGTCAGCTTAGCGCCGTAACCTCTGCCATCGGGGCGCCCGAGAGCCGTGTGAGGTCAGCAGAGAGTCACTGTCAGCCTTTGACCTCACAAAGGTGGGTGGCCATAAGTGCCCGGAGCGTCCAGCTCGCATTGAGTACTGCTGGTGGCACTCGAGGCGTGGAGGTCTGCATGGTGCAATGGGAGACGCCGATGTCCTGCTGCTGGAACAAGAGGCGCTGATGTGCTGCTGGTGCAGGAGGAGACGTGAAGGTGCTGCTGCTTAGAGGTGCTGAGGGGCGGGCAGCCTCAGCGGGCAGCTGAATCAGAGGGCAGGAAAGCCAAGCAGCTTCCTTCTCTGGGGAAGGGGGCACAGAGAAAGTGATTGGAAATGGGGTACAAGCCCTCAGCCTCTAAAAGCAATCCCTCAGATGTTTAGGCATAGTAAAGTTAGGTATATCTATTTGACTCTAGACCCCAACATGTTTGTTAGTGTTCTGGTTTGTCCACTGCTTTCTTGTGGGGGATTTGAGTTGGCCATTACTCTTTAGGTGAATGCTGACTTCATATCTATGGTGCACTTTATTCTTAAAATGGGAAGTTTCTACCAATTTCCCGTCCAAACTTGCTCATAAGCCAACTGCAGTCATCATTTCAGATGTGTCTCCCAACTTACACATTTCCTATTTCTCCTTGATATTTACTCAAGAAATTCATTTACGTAGAGACAACATATTCTTCTCTCAACTGGCATCTGGCTGGGCAGAATGATGTCCTTTCATTCCCTTCCAGGCAATAGGCAACTTGTTCCTTCTGTCTTGTGAACTCTTCCTCCTAAGTTCAATGTGAATACAAGTGGCAGAACTGTGCCTCATGTCTCAAATGAGTGTCAGGGCTGCCTTGTCCAGTGTATTCATACTGGAGGGAAAAAAAAATGAATAGCCATACACACTATATAACCACTAAACTTTTTCAGTCCTCCTTGTGCTAACAGTGCATGAACGTGAGGTTTTGTTGTCATTTTTGTTTGTTTGTTTGTTTGCTTGCTTTAAACTCCTGACTGCCATATAGCAAACATGACCAAAAAACACCCTTTTTTGAGAATCTCTGAGAATGGCTCTGCTTTGTATTATCACCTGTCACTTCACCTGAACCATTTCAATCACAAGCGATATCCTTCTGTCAGGCTTGGTAGTACTTCCCAACCTTATGTCCCCTGCAAATCTCAAAGCTCATGTGTAATTTTTAATCTTCAGCCACCATGTCCATACCGAACATATCTAACTTTGAAGTCAGCTCTGCCCTGAATAGGAGGTTGGGTTTTCAGAGGTCCCTTCCAGCCTACATTTCTCCATGAGTCTTTGCCTCCTTAGCAGCTGCAGTTTCAGAACTGTCTCTGAGAATTACCATAGGTAACGACTCCTTTGCTGGTAAGTCCCTCTTCAGTGTGAACAATTGTAAATTCCCTTTATTCACTTGCAGCCCCAAAGCCCAAATCCGTAGATAATGTATCAGAAGCTCACAGAAAGTGAAATAGATGTAATTCATCCCCTGTGTAGGGAAGAACTGGTCCTAGAAAGGAAAGCTATTAAATTATCTGGAAACAATTTAGCTCTGATAAATTATTTTGTAAATTACACATTACCCCCTCCTTCCCTGGTCTTAGCTGTTCTTGCTCCAAAACTTTGCATGGTGTTGATGTCAAACTAACAGGCCCACACTTGTCTGGATGACTCTTTACCCTCTTCTGGACAGAGGTGTATTTGTTACTCTCCCATTCTGGGGACTATCCCTGATTTGCACAATTGTTATGCATTTTTCCTACTTGACTTGTTGTTCTGTGTGCCAATGCTGTTAATAGGCTAGGTAGATATCAGCTTTTCATTTTTCACTTGAATCGCTATAGATTGTTATTTCACCTCAGATGATGTTGCGCCTAGTGCCCTACCCTCCTTTTCAATGGGAGTCCTGTCACTGCCCTTAATATCACATTGTTGTTGCTGTTAGATGCAGGAAATAAGATTTGCAGCATTTGAGACATCAGTAACGTTTGATCTATTTTTGCCTCAAGCGTGCAACTGTCCTAATTTGTTCTCTTTGTTCCCCCTGGTTTCTGTGGCTTAAGTACCACTTACTATTATTGTTTAATTTCCTATGTGAAGGAGGTTTTTGGTCATTCTTACTTTATTTCTGCAGTTTTTAACCTCTGAAACATGCCTTTTCTCATCGCTTTTTTCCTCTTTGAATTTTGAATTTTAACTATGCCTTCTCTGCACTCAAGTCCCAGAGCTGCTTAGTCAGACTCAATTATTCATTTCCTTAGATTTCAAAGTTTGCATTTCTAAGCCTCAAAACCTTCATTCTAAACCTGGTTTTGTCTGTCGTGAAATGTAAAATGAGAAAAGTCAGCTCATGATCACACTTTATTCAAATTTTACTACATTTAAACCCATACAGGAGCCAAGTCTAAAATGGTCTTATATTTTTTCACTTTTGGGAAGAAATCCATCACATAGTATACCTCTGTGAACATAAGTGGTAATTATCTTTCAATCTTTTGCTGGGAAGTTAAAGTCTCCCATAATTCCCATTATTGTTTACGTGTCTGATAACTGTACAGAGAGAATTCACTATTAGACTGGAGCTAAGAGCAAAGAGCAGGCTAGCAAGGCTGTCTATCTTTAGCAGTGATTTGCACAAAACCACTCTTTTGCTGACCCATAACATTTAATTTCTCCATCCTCTGCTTCTTGCTAACACAAAGCACCATCTTATTCCATCCATTTGCCTTGGTTTCCAGCCTTCCTGAGATTTATCAGTACTTGTATGACATTCATGCCTTTGTTTCACCCTTCCTGTGTTGACACTTGTCATAACAGTTTTAGATCCTGAACATGATCATCTCAAAGTTTGCCTGACAGTTAGGTCTTCCTCACATTGTCATAGAGTATCAGGTCTCTACCACTTGAAATAGATTGGATTGGGTTAGATTATTGGCACCGTCTCTTGTGCTGGTAGTCCATTATCTTCACAGTCCGTACAACTGGCCATCAGTGAACATGAAGTGGCCTTATCCTGCCCATTTACCTTTCTGGAAATCAGCCACTCTCTCTGCCTAGAACAGGGAATGGATTTTCCTCACCTTTCTTCAAAAGCTCTGAAGTTTTCTGTGATCTTTCCAATTGTACGGTATGATAAGCTTTTGCTGCCACTGAAGGGTAGAAGTCATTATGAATAGTGCCAACAAAACAGAAACATAACAATGAAAACGATATTTTAATTCAGAATAGGTATTTGAAAAGTTCACCTTTTCTAGCACAAATGGGGAAAAGAAAAAAAGGAAGGAAAAAAAAAAAAAAAAAGCAGTCCTAAAACATCAAAAGTGTGGCCAAAGAATTAGAAGAAACACTATTTTTCCAAAGCTGCAATGTTTTCCATTCATCTGGCTGGGCCAGCAGAGCACTGGAGACCTGGATGCACTGTACTCATGGCTGGTTCCCCTAAATGACCTGCAGGGAGATCTTCTTCTCTCTATCCCTCTGTTTCTCCTTTCAATCTCTGTTTTGTCTGTTTGTATCACTAGCTCTCAAATCGCCACTGATATATGCACGTGCAGCACCCAGCACAACCTTGTTTCAGGCTCCAGCGGGACCTTTAGGCATTACCATCCTGTAAACAAATAACAATGATAGTGAGTGTAATTACAATCGTCAAACTATTCCAGCTCCACATCATTAGCCATGCCCTGAGCTAAATAACATTTTAATCAGTTTGATATGTCATCTGTGGCTTTCTTCACTGTCACTTGCAATCCAGCAAACTCCTTCCTTCACGTTTCTAGATTAGACAGAGGGTTCTCAACTGCAGACATCCAATTCCCTGTTCAGGAAGCAGCGAGACCTTTCCTCTTCTCACAGATTTAAGATGATAGCCAAGCATCATGAGACACAGTGCGTATGTCTCCTAGGCCCATCCCATGAGAGCAGGACATTTACCACACATGAGAAGAAGACTTAATGCAGTGGCAAAGCAAAATACTCGGTGTCAAAGCCATGTCTAGATGATCATTAAAGACAGATCAAAATTACCCAATACAGGAGGAAAATCTATCGTTTGTAGAAGATTATGTTCTCTGATTATTAGTTTCAAAATTAGTTTTTCCTTTGGATTTCCTCTGAACTTAAACTTAGTTTGGAATGCCTTTGGTTTTGAATATTTCTGAAATCGTATTACTTCTCCTAAGTAAGTTGCTAGTCTGTTCTGTTTACGTGAAATTCGAATAATATTGTGAAGTATCTGCCATCAGTTTTACTGTGTGCCAGGCTGAGTTCCCTGATGAATTTCAAATTTCAGATATGAAACAGTAAAGGTTAAAAAAAAAAATGTTACAAAGGGTACTTCATGCAGTAGCATAAACTTCTGTTTTCTCAAAACTTGTATCAGTTCATCTCACCAGGACCAGCAGGGGAAGCACACTCTGCCTAGGCACTGGCAAAGGGACACAGTGAGAGTGTAGGGTCTCTTGCTGGGGCCATTCAAAATTTGACTGTACAAGCCCCTGAGCAATATGACAGGGCTTTAAAAATGGCCCTGCTTGAAGTACGCGGGTGATCTGGAGACCTCTAAGGTGCTTTCCAACAAAAGCTTTTCTATAATTGTATGAAATCACCTGCAATAGATTAACCCTGGTCATTATTCCTATCACAGGAAATAACTGTGACACCTGGGTAACAGGTGAGCTTACTGCGACACCAGGGAGAGCCTTCCTGTACTTAAAGGCAACCTGTAGGAAAGCTGGGGAGGGAGTCTTTATCAGGGCCTGGAGTGACAGGACAAGGAGTAACCGCTTTAAACTGAAAAGTAGCACCCAGAAAGAACGGAGTCACGCAACAGGATTCATTTCCAAAACCACCTCATAGACACCTGGGCCAAAGAGCAGGGCCTTGAGCGGGTATATCACAATGGCAGAGTTCATTTCCTTCCCAGTAGCTGGCACGTGCCGTTTTTTGGGATTTCGGGGCTACAGTGAGCTGCTAAGAGGGATGTCTTAGCTCTTGCAGGGCAGTGCTTCCACTAAGGCCAGGACTTTTCTGCATCTTCTACTGCCCTGCAAGCGAGGATGCTTGGGGCACACAGGAAGCTGGGAGGGGACACAGCTGCAGGGATTCCATAAGACACAAGCAAATGCAGCCTTGGCTTGGTGACACTTTCTCTTGATTACTGCTCAACACAAATTACCTCGAGCAAGTCTACTGTGAGGACTAAAGGAAAGAGACGTATGGATGCTGCTAAGCTCTTCTAGCTTGTACCAGGTAGGAAAGATACCTCTGTAGCAGGCGTGAAGAGGATAGCACTAATTAATTAGATGAGAAGCGGAGGAAAGGCACTTAGAGGTAGTGAAAAGCAGTTAATGTGATGTTCCGGGGAAGCTTCAGTCTGCTTAAGGAGTAGCAAGAACAAGCCTAAAGTCATAGCCAAATACAAGAAAGAGAGGAGGACACGCAGCATGAGAAGCTCCCGAGAGAAAGGAGCTCTGTTTTGGGTAAAAATCAGTCCCTTTTTCTATCATGGAGACATCCAAGGGCGTAGGACACGTGCACTTCAGGGAACCAAGAGATGCTGTGCATTTCTCTCGTCCCCCTGACACAGCCACTAGGTGACGATGCTTCCAATTCTCTCTAAAGAAACCTTGCTTTCTCAGGCCCAGGTGTCCAGCTGCACACCAAGGACGTCCCTGGCTCCCAGGCACAGTTCCCAGGCCCAAGGCCGAGCTCCCCTCCGAACCCCCATTCCAGCAGACCTTGCTCCTGGCATTGTGGAGCAGCCATTTCATGTCAGCCTTTTCTCCTGGCAGTCAGCTTAGCGCCGTAACCTCTGCCATCGGGGCGCCCGAGAGCCGTGTGAGGTCAGCAGAGAGTCACTGTCAGCCTTTGACCTCACAAAGGTGGGTGGCCATAAGTGCCCTGAGCGTCCAGCTCGCATTGAGTACTGCTGGTGGCACTCGAGGCGTGGAGGTCTGCATGGTGCAATGGGAGACGCCGATGTCCTGCTGCTGGAACAAGAGGCGCTGATGTGCTGCTGGTGCAGGAGGAGACGTGAAGGTGCTGCTGCTTAGAGGTGCTGAGGGGCGGGCAGCCTCAGCGGGCAGCTGAATCAGAGGGCAGGGAAGCCAAGCAGCTTCCTTCTCTGGGGAAGGGGGCACAGAGAAAGTGATTGGAAATGGGGTACAAGCCCTCAGCCTCTAAAAGCAATCCCTCAGATGTTTAGGCATAGTAAAGTTAGGTATATCTATTTGACTCTAGACCCCAACATGTTTGTTAGTGTTCTGGTTTGTCCACTGCTTTCTTGTGGGGGATTTGAGTTGGCCATTACTGTTTAGGTGAATGCTGACTTCATATCTATGGTGCACTTTATTCTTAAAATGGGAAGTTTCTACCAATTTCCCGTCCAAACTTGCTCATAAGCCAACTGCAGTCATCATTTCAGATGTGTCTCCCAACTTACACATTTCCTATTTCTCCTTGATATTTACTCAAGAAATTCATTTACGTAGAGACAACATATTCTTCTCTCAACTGGCATCTGGCTGGGCAGAATGATGTCCTTTCATTCCCTTCCAGGCAATAGGCAACTTGTTCCTTCTGTCTTGTGAACTCTTCCTCCTAAGTTCAATGTGAATACAAGTGGCAGAACTGTGCCTCATGTCTCAAATGAGTGTCAGGGCTGCCTTGTCCAGTGTATTCATACTGGAGGGAAAAAAAAATGAATAGCCATACACACTATATAACCACTAAACTTTTTCAGTCCTCCTTGTGCTAACAGTGCATGAACGTGAGGTTTTGTTGTCATTTTTGTTTGTTTGTTTGTTTGCTTGCTTTAAACTCCTGACTGCCATATAGCAAACATGACCAAAAAACACCCTTTTTTGAGAATCTCTGAGAATGGCTCTGCTTTGTATTATCACCTGTCACTTCACCTGAACCATTTCAATCACAAGCGATATCCTTCTGTCAGGCTTGGTAGTACTTCCCAACCTTATGTCCCCTGCAAATCTCAAAGCTCATGTGTAATTTTTAATCTTCAGCCACCATGTCCATACCGAACATATCTAACTTTGAAGTCAGCTCTGCCCTGAATAGGAGGTTGGGTTTTCAGAGGTCCCTTCCAGCCTACATTTCTCCATGAGTCTTTGCCTCCTTAGCAGCTGCAGTTTCAGAACTGTCTCTGAGAATTACCATAGGTAACGACTCCTTTGCTGGTAAGTCCCTCTTCAGTGTGAACAATTGTAAATTCCCTTTATTCACTTGCAGCCCCAAAGCCCAAATCCGTAGATAATGTATCAGAAGCTCACAGAAAGTGAAATAGATGTAATTCATCCCCTGTGTAGGGAAGAACTGGTCCTAGAAAGGAAAGCTATTAAATTATCTGGAAACAATTTAGCTCTGATAAATTATTTTGTAAATTACACATTACCCCCTCCTTCCCTGGTCTTAGCTGTTCTTGCTCCAAAACTTTGCATGGTGTTGATGTCAAACTAACAGGCCCACACTTGTCTGGATGACTCTTTACCCTCTTCTGGACAGAGGTGTATTTGTTACTCTCCCATTCTGGGGACTATCCCTGATTTGCACAATTGTTATGCATTTTTCCTACTTGACTTGTTGTTCTGTGTGCCAATGCTGTTAATAGGCTAGGTAGATATCAGCTTTTCATTTTTCACTTGAATCGCTATAGATTGTTATTTCACCTCAGATGATGTTGCGCCTAGTGCCCTACCCTCCTTTTCAATGGGAGTCCTGTCACTGCCCTTAATATCACATTGTTGTTGCTGTTAGATGCAGGAAATAAGATTTGCAGCATTTGAGACATCAGTAACGTTTGATCTATTTTTGCCTCAAGCGTGCAACTGTCCTAATTTGTTCTCTTTGTTCCCCCTGGTTTCTGTGGCTTAAGTACCACTTACTATTATTGTTTAATTTCCTATGTGAAGGAAGTTTTCGGTCATTCTTACTTTATTTCTGCAGTTTTTAACCTCTGAAACATGCCTTTTCTCATCGCTTTTTTCCTCTTTGAATTTTGAATTTTAACTATGCCTTCTCTGCACTCAAGTCCCAGAGCTGCTTAGTCAGACTCAATTATTCATTTCCTTAGATTTCAAAGTTTGCATTTCTAAGCCTCAAAACCTTCATTCTAAACCTGGTTTTGTCTGTCGTGAAATGTAAAATGAGAAAAGTCAGCTCATGATCACACTTTATTCAAATTTTACTACATTTAAACCCATACAGGAGCCAAGTCTAAAATGGTCTTATATTTTTTCACTTTTGGGAAGAAATCCATCACATAGTATACCTCTGTGAACATAAGTGGTAATTATCTTTCAATCTTTTGCTGGGAAGTTAAAGTCTCCCATAATTCCCATTATTGTTTACGTGTCTGATAACTGTACAGAGAGAATTCACTATTAGACTGGAGCTAAGAGCAAAGAGCAGGCTAGCAAGGCTGTCTATCTTTAGCAGTGATTTGCACAAAACCACTCTTTTGCTGACCCATAACATTTAATTTCTCCATCCTCTGCTTCTTGCTAACACAAAGCACCATCTTATTCCATCCATTTGCCTTGGTTTCCAGCCTTCCTGAGATTTATCAGTACTTGTATGACATTCATGCCTTTGTTTCACCCTTCCTGTGTTGACACTTGTCATAACAGTTTTAGATCCTGAACATGATCATCTCAAAGTTTGCCTGACAGTTAGGTCTTCCTCACATTGTCATAGAGTATCAGGTCTCTACCACTTGAAATAGATTGGATTGGATTAGATTATTGGCACCGTCTCTTGTGCTGGTAGTCCATTATCTTCACAGTCCGTACAACTGGCCATCAGTGAACATGAAGTGGCCTTATCCTGCCCATTTACCTTTCTGGAAATCAGCCACTCTCTCTGCCTAGAACAGGGAATGGATTTTCCTCACCTTTCTTCAAAAGCTCTGAAGTTTTCTGTGATCTTTCCAATTGTACGGTATGATAAGCTTTTGCTGCCACTGAAGGGTAGAAGTCATTATGAATAGTGCCAACAAAACAGAAACATAACAATGAAAACGATATTTTAATTCAGAATAGGTATTTGAAAAGTTCACCTTTTCTAGCACAAATGGGGAAAAGAAAAAAAGGAAGGAAAAAAAAAAAAAAAAAGCAGTCCTAAAACATCAAAACTGTGGCCAAAGAATTAGAAGAAACACTATTTTTCCAAAGCTGCAATGTTTTCCATTCATCTGGCTGGGCCAGCAGAGCACTGGAGACCTGGATGCACTGTACTCATGGCTGGTTCCCCTAAATGACCTGCAGGGAGATCTTCTTCTCTCTATCCCTCTGTTTCTCCTTTCAATCTCTGTTTTGTCTGTTTGTATCACTAGCTCTCAAATCGCCACTGATATATGCACGTGCAGCACCCAGCACAACCTTGTTTCAGGCTCCAGCGGGACCTTTAGGCATTACCATCCTGTAAACAAATAACAATGATAGTGAGTGTAATTACAATCGTCAAACTATTCCAGCTCCACATCATTAGCCATGCCCTGAGCTAAATAACATTTTAATCAGTTTGATATGTCATCTGTGGCTTTCTTCACTGTCACTTGCAATCCAGCAAACTCCTTCCTTCACGTTTCTAGATTAGACAGAGGGTTCTCAACTGCAGACATCCAATTCCCTGTTCAGGAAGCAGCGAGACCTTTCCTCTTCTCACAGATTTAAGATGATAGCCAAGCATCATGAGACACAGTGCGTATGTCTCCTAGGCCCATCCCATGAGAGCAGGACATTTACCACACATGAGAAGAAGACTTAATGCAGTGGCAAAGCAAAATACTCGGTGTCAAAGCCATGTCTAGATGATCATTAAAGACAGATCAAAATTACCCAATACAGGAGGAAAATCTATCGTTTGTAGAAGATTATGTTCTCTGATTATTAGTTTCAAAATTAGTTTTTCCTTTGGATTTCCTCTGAACTTAAACTTAGTTTGGAATGCCTTTGGTTTTGAATATTTCTGAAATCGTATTACTTCTCCTAAGTAAGTTGCTAGTCTGTTCTGTTTACGTGAAATTCGAATAATATTGTGAAGTATCTGCCATCAGTTTTACTGTGTGCCAGGCTGAGTTCCCTGATGAATTTCAAATTTCAGATATGAAACAGTAAAGGTTAAAAAAAAAAATGTTACAAAGGGTACTTCATGCAGTAGCATAAACTTCTGTTTTCTCAAAACTTGTATCAGTTCATCTCACCAGGACCAGCAGGGGAAGCACACTCTGCCTAGGCACTGGCAAAGGCACACAGTGAGAGTGTAGGGTCTCTTGCTGGGGCCATTCAAAATTTGACTGTACAAGCCCCTGAGCAATATGACAGGGCTTTAAAAATGGCCCTGCTTGAAGTACGCGGGTGATCTGGAGACCTCTAAGGTGCTTTCCAACAAAAGCTTTTCTATAATTGTATGAAATCACCTGCAATAGATTAACCCTGGTCATTATTCCTATCACAGGAAATAACTGTGACACCTGGGTAACAGGTGAGCTTACTGCGACACCAGGGAGAGCCTTCCTGTACTTAAAGGCAACCTGTAGGAAAGCTGGGGAGGGAGTCTTTATCAGGGCCTGGAGTGACAGGACAAGGAGTAACCGCTTTAAACTGAAAAGTAGCACCCAGAAAGAATGGAGTCACGCAACAGGATTCATTTCCAAAACCACCTCGTAGACACCTGGGCCAAAGAGCAGGGCCTTGAGCGGGTATATCACAATGGCAGAGTTCATTTCCTTCCCAGTAGCTGGCACGTGCCGTTTTTTGGGATTTCGGGGCTACAGTGAGCTGCTAAGAGGGATGTCTTAGCTCTTGCAGGGCAGTGCTTCCACTAAGGCCAGGACTTTTCTGCATCTTCTACTGCCCTGCAAGCGAGGATGCTTGGGGCACACAGGAAGCTGGGAGGGGACACAGCTGCAGGGATTCCATAAGACACAAGCAAATGCAGCCTTGGCTTGGTGACACTTTCTCTTGATTACTGCTCAACACAAATTACCTCGAGCAAGTCTACTGTGAGAACTAAAGGAAAGAGACGTATGGATGCTGCTAAGCTCTTCTAGCTTGTACCAGGTAGGAAAGATACCTCTGTAGCAGGCGTGAAGAGGATAGCACTAATTAATTAGATGAGAAGCGGAGGAAAGGCACTTAGAGGTAGTGAAAAGCAGTTAATGTGATGTTCCGGGGAAGCTTCAGTCTGCTTCAGGAGTAGCAAGAACAAGCCTAAAGTCATAGCCAAATACAAGAAAGAGAGGAGGACACGCAGCATGAGAAGCTCCCGAGAGAAAGGAGCTCTGTTTTGGGTAAAAATCAGTCCCTTTTTCTATCATGGAGACATCCAAGGGCGTAGGACACGTGCACTTCAGGGAACCAAGAGATGCTGTGCATTTCTCTCGTCCCCCTGACACAGCCACTAGGTGACGATGCTTCCAATTCTCTCTAAAGAAACCTTGCTTTCTCAGGCCCAGGTGTCCAGCTGCACACCAAGGACGTCCCTGGCTCCCAGGCACAGTTCCCAGGCCCAAGGCCGAGCTCCCCTCCGAACCCCCATTCCAGCAGACCTTGCTCCTGGCATTGTGGAGCAGCCATTTCATGTCAGCCTTTTCTCCTGGCAGTCAGCTTAGCGCCGTAACCTCTGCCATCGGGGCGCCCGAGAGCCGTGTGAGGTCAGCAGAGAGTCACTGTCAGCCTTTGACCTCACAAAGGTGGGTGGCCATAAGTGCCCTGAGCGTCCAGCTCGCATTGAGTACTGCTGGTGGCACTCGAGGCGTGGAGGTCTGCATGGTGCAATGGGAGACGCCGATGTCCTGCTGCTGGAACAAGAGGCGCTGATGTGCTGCTGGTGCAGGAGGAGACGTGAAGGTGCTGCTGCTTAGAGGTGCTGAGGGGCGGGCAGCCTCAGCGGGCAGCTGAATCAGAGGGCAGGGAAGCCAAGCAGCTTCCTTCTCTGGGGAAGGGGGCACAGAGAAAGTGATTGGAAATGGGGTACAAGCCCTCAGCCTCTAAAAGCAATCCCTCAGATGTTTAGGCATAGTAAAGTTAGGTATATCTATTTGACTCTAGACCCCAACATGTTTGTTAGTGTTCTGGTTTGTCCACTGCTTTCTTGTGGGGGATTTGAGTTGGCCATTACTCTTTAGGTGAATGCTGACTTCATATCTATGGTGCACTTTATTCTTAAAATGGGAAGTTTCTACCAATTTCCCGTCCAAACTTGCTCATAAGCCAACTGCAGTCATCATTTCAGATGTGTCTCCCAACTTACACATTTCCTATTTCTCCTTGATATTTACTCAAGAAATTCATTTACGTAGAGACAACATATTCTTCTCTCAACTGGCATCTGGCCGGGCAGAATGATGTCCTTTCATTCCCTTCCAGGCAATAGGCAACTTGTTCCTTCTGTCTTGTGAACTCTTCCTCCTAAGTTCAATGTGAATACAAGTGGCAGAACTGTGCCTCATGTCTCAAATGAGTGTCAGGGCTGCCTTGTCCAGTGTATTCATACTGGAGGGAAAAAAAAATGAATAGCCATACACACTATATAACCACTAAACTTTTTCAGTCCTCCTTGTGCTAACAGTGCATGAACGTGAGGTTTTGTTGTCATTTTTGTTTGTTTGTTTGTTTGCTTGCTTTAAACTCCTGACTGCCATATAGCAAACATGACCAAAAAACACCCTTTTTTGAGAATCTCTGAGAATGGCTCTGCTTTGTATTATCACCTGTCACTTCACCTGAACCATTTCAATCACAAGCGATATCCTTCTGTCAGGCTTGGTAGTACTTCCCAACCTTATGTCCCCTGCAAATCTCAAAGCTCATGTGTAATTTTTAATCTTCAGCCACCATGTCCATACCGAACATATCTAACTTTGAAGTCAGCTCTGCCCTGAATAGGAGGTTGGGTTTTCAGAGGTCCCTTCCAGCCTACATTTCTCCATGAGTCTTTGCCTCCTTAGCAGCTGCAGTTTCAGAACTGTCTCTGAGAATTACCATAGGTAACGACTCCTTTGCTGGTAAGTCCCTCTTCAGTGTGAACAATTGTAAATTCCCTTTATTCACTTGCAGCCCCAAAGCCCAAATCCGTAGATAATGTATCAGAAGCTCACAGAAAGTGAAATAGATGTAATTCATCCCCTGTGTAGGGAAGAACTGGTCCTAGAAAGGAAAGCTATTAAATTATCTGGAAACAATTTAGCTCTGATAAATTATTTTGTAAATTACACATTACCCCCTCCTTCCCTGGTCTTAGCTGTTCTTGCTCCAAAACTTTGCATGGTGTTGATGTCAAACTAACAGGCCCACACTTGTCTGGATGACTCTTTACCCTCTTCTGGACAGAGGTGTATTTGTTACTCTCCCATTCTGGGGACTATCCCTGATTTGCACAATTGTTATGCATTTTTCCTACTTGACTTGTTGTTCTGTGTGCCAATGCTGTTAATAGGCTAGGTAGATATCAGCTTTTCATTTTTCACTTGAATCGCTATAGATTGTTATTTCACCTCAGATGATGTTGCGCCTAGTGCCCTACCCTCCTTTTCAATGGGAGTCCTGTCACTGCCCTTAATATCACATTGTTGTTGCTGTTAGATGCAGGAAATAAGATTTGCAGCATTTGAGACATCAGTAACTTTTGATCTATTTTTGCCTCAAGCGTGCAACTGTCCTAATTTGTTCTCTTTGTTCCCCCTGGTTTCTGTGGCTTAAGTACCACTTACTATTATTGTTTAATTTCCTATGTGAAGGAAGTTTTCGGTCATTCTTACTTTATTTCTGCAGTTTTTAACCTCTGAAACATGCCTTTTCTCATTGCTTTTTTCCTCTTTGAATTTTGAATTTTAACTATGCCTTCTCTGCACTCAAGTCCCAGAGCTGCTTAGTCAGACTCAATTATTCATTTCCTTAGATTTCAAAGTTTGCATTTCTAAGCCTCAAAACCTTCATTCTAAACCTGGTTTTGTCTGTCGTGAAATGTAAAATGAGAAAAGTCAGCTCATGATCACACTTTATTCAAATTTTACTACATTTAAACCCATACAGGAGCCAAGTCTAAAATGGTCTTATATTTTTTCACTTTTGGGAAGAAATCCATCACATAGTACACCTCTATGAACATAAGTGGTAATTATCTTTCAATCTTTTGCTGGGAAGTTAAAGTCTCCCATAATTCCCATTATTGTTTACGTGTCTGATAACTGTACAGAGAGAATTCACTATTAGACTGGAGCTAAGAGCAAAGAGCAGGCTAGCAAGGCTGTCTATCTTTAGCAGTGATTTGCACAAAACCACTCTTTTGCTGACCCATAACATTTAATTTCTCCATCCTCTGCTTCTTGCTAACACAAAGCACCATCTTATTCCATCCATTTGCCTTGGTTTCCAGCCTTCCTGAGATTTATCAGTACTTGTATGACATTCATGCCTTTGTTTCACCCTTCCTGTGTTGACACTTGTCATAACAGTTTTAGATCCTGAACATGATCATCTCAAAGTTTGCCTGACAGTTAGGTCTTCCTCACATTGTCATAGAGTATCAGGTCTCTACCACTTGAAATAGATTGGATTGGATTAGATTATTGACACCGTCTCTTGTGCTGGTAGTCCATTATCTTCACAGTCCGTACAACTGGCCATCAGTGAACATGAAGTGGCCTTATCCTGCCCATTTACCTTTCTGGAAATCAGCCACTCTGTCTGCCTAGAACAGGGAATGGATTTTCCTCACCTTTCTTCAAAAGCTCTGAAGTTTTCTGTGATCTTTCCAATTGTACGGTATGATAAGCTTTTGCTGCCACTGAAGGGTAGAAGTCATTATGAATAGTGCCAACAAAACAGAAACATAACAATGAAAACGATATTTTAATTCAGAATAGGTATTTGAAAAGTTCACCTTTTCTAGCACAAATGGGGAAAAGAAAAATAGGAAGGAAAAAAAAAAAAAAAAAAGCAGTCCTAAAACATCAAAACTGTGGCCAAAGAATTAGAAGAAACACTATTTTTCCAAAGCTGCAATGTTTTCCATTCATCTGGCTGGGCCAGCAGAGCACTGGAGACCTGGATGCACTGTACTCATGGCTGGTTCCCCTAAATGACCTGCAGGGAGATCTTCTTCTCTCTATCCCTCTGTTTCTCCTTTCAATCTCTGTTTTGTCTGTTTGTATCACTAGCTCTCAAATCGCCACTGATATATGCACGTGCAGCACCCAGCACAACCTTGTTTCAGGCTCCAGCGGGACCTTTAGGCATTACCATCCTGTAAACAAATAACAATGATAGTGAGTGTAATTACAATCGTCAAACTATTCCAGCTCCACATCATTAGCCATGCCCTGAGCTAAATAACATTTTAATCAGTTTGATATGTCATCTGTGGCTTTCTTCACTGTCACTTGCAATCCAGCAAACTCCTTCCTTCACGTTTCTAGATTAGACAGAGGGTTCTCAACTGCAGACATCCAATTCCCTGTTCAGGAAGCAGCGAGACCTTTCCTCTTCTCACAGATTTAAGATGATAGCCAAGCATCATGAGACACAGTGCGTATGTCTCCTAGGCCCATCCCATGAGAGCAGGACATTTACCACACATGAGAAGAAGACTTAATGCAGTGGCAAAGCAAAATACTCGGTGTCAAAGCCATGTCTAGATGATCATTAAAGACAGATCAAAATTACCCAATACAGGAGGAAAATCTATCGTTTGTAGAAGATTATGTTCTCTGATTATTAGTTTCAAAATTAGTTTTTCCTTTGGATTTCCTCTGAACTTAAACTTAGTTTGGAATGCCTTTGGTTTTGAATATTTCTGAAATCGTATTACTTCTCCTAAGTAAGTTGCTAGTCTGTTCTATTTACGTGAAATTCGAATAATATTGTGAAGTATCTGCCATCAGTTTTACTGTGTGCCAGGCTGAGTTCCCTGATGAATTTCAAATTTCAGATATGAAACAGTAAAGGTTAAAAAAAAAAAATGTTACAAAGGGTACTTCATGCAGTAGCATAAACTTCTGTTTTCTCAAAACTTGTATCAGTTCATCTCACCAGGACCAGCAGGGGAAGCACACTCTGCCTAGGCACTGGCAAAGGGACACAGTGAGAGTGTAGGGTCTCTTGCTGGGGCCATTCAAAATTTGACTGTACAAGCCCCTGAGCAATATGACAGGGCTTTAAAAATGGCCCTGCTTGAAGTACGCGGGTGATCTGGAGACCTCTAAGGTGCTTTCCAACAAAAGCTTTTCTATAATTGTATGAAATCACCTGCAATAGATTAACCCTGGTCATTATTCCTATCACAGGAAATAACTGTGACACCTGGGTAACAGGTGAGCTTACTGCGACACCAGGGAGAGCCTTCCTGTACTTAAAGGCAACCTGTAGGAAAGCTGGGGAGGGAGTCTTTATCAGGGCCTGGAGTGACAGGACAAGGAGTAACCGCTTTAAACTGAAAAGTAGCACCCAGAAAGAACGGAGTCACGCAACAGGATTCATTTCCAAAACCACCTCATAGACACCTGGGCCAAAGAGCAGGGCCTTGAGCGGGTATATCACAATGGCAGAGTTCATTTCCTTCCCAGTAGCTGGCACGTGCCGTTTTTTGGGATTTCGGGGCTACAGTGAGCTGCTAAGAGGGATGTCTTAGCTCTTGCAGGGCAGTGCTTCCACTAAGGCCAGGACTTTTCTGCATCTTCTACTGCCCTGCAAGCGAGGATGCTTGGGGCACACAGGAAGCTGGGAGGGGACACAGCTGCAGGGATTCCATAAGACACAAGCAAATGCAGCCTTGGCTTGGTGACACTTTCTCTTGATTACTGCTCAACACAAATTACCTCGAGCAAGTCTACTGTGAGGACTAAAGGAAAGAGACGTATGGATGCTGCTAAGCTCTTCTAGCTTGTACCAGGTAGGAAAGATACCTCTGTAGCAGGCGTGAAGAGGATAGCACTAATTAATTAGATGAGAAGCGGAGGAAAGGCACTTAGAGGTAGTGAAAAGCAGTTAATGTGATGTTCCGGGGAAGCTTCAGTCTGCTTAAGGAGCAGCAAGAACAAGCCTAAAGTCATAGCCAAATACAAGAAAGAGAGGAGGACACGCAGCATGAGAAGCTCCCGAGAGAAAGGAGCTCTGTTTTGGGTAAAAATCAGTCCCTTTTTCTATCATGGAGACATCCAAGGGCGTAGGACACGTGCACTTCAGGGAACCAAGAGATGCTGTGCATTTCTCTCGTCCCCCTGACACAGCCACTAGGTGACGATGCTTCCAATTCTCTCTAAAGAAACTTTGCTTTCTCAGGCCCAGGTGTCCAGCTGCACACCAAGGACGTCCCTGGCTCCCAGGCACAGTTCCCAGGCCCAAGGCCGAGCTCCCCTCCGAACCCCCATTCCAGCAGACCTTGCTCCTGGCATTGTGGAGCAGCCATTTCATGTCAGCCTTTTCTCCTGGCAGTCAGCTTAGCGCCGTAACCTCTGCCATCGGGGCGCCCGAGAGCCGTGTGAGGTCAGCAGAGAGTCACTGTCAGCCTTTGACCTCACAAAGGTGGGTGGCCATAAGTGCCCTGAGCGTCCAGCTCGCATTGAGTACTGCTGGTGGCACTCGAGGCGTGGAGGTCTGCATGGTGCAATGGGAGACGCCGATGTCCTGCTGCTGGAACAAGAGGCGCTGATGTGCTGCTGGTGCAGGAGGAGACGTGAAGGTGCTGCTGCTTAGAGGTGCTGAGGGGCGGGCAGCCTCAGCGGGCAGCTGAATCAGAGGGCAGGGAAGCCAAGCAGCTTCCTTCTCTGGGGAAGGGGGCACAGAGAAAGTGATTGGAAATGGGGTACAAGCCCTCAGCCTCTAAAAGCAATCCCTCAGATGTTTAGGCATAGTAAAGTTAGGTATATCTATTTGACTCTAGACCCCAACATGTTTGTTAGTGTTCTGGTTTGTCCACTGCTTTCCTGTGGGGGATTTGAGTTGGCCATTACTGTTTAGGTGAATGCTGACTTCATATCTATGGTGCACTTTATTCTTAAAATGGGAAGTTTCTACCAATTTCCCGTCCAAACTTGCTCATAAGCCAACTGCAGTCATCATTTCAGATGTGTCTCCCAACTTACACATTTCCTATTTCTCCTTGATATTTACTCAAGAAATTCATTTACGTAGAGACAACATATTCTTCTCTCAACTGGCATCTGGCCGGGCAGAATGATGTCCTTTCATTCCCTTCCAGGCAATAGGCAACTTGTTCCTTCTGTCTTGTGAACTCTTCCTCCTAAGTTCAATGTGAATACAAGTGGCAGAACTGTGCCTCATGTCTCAAATGAGTGTCAGGGCTGCCTTGTCCAGTGTATTCATACTGGAGGGAAAAAAAAATGAATAGCCATACACACTATATAACCACTAAACTTTTTCAGTCCTCCTTGTGCTAACAGTGCATGAACGTGAGGTTTTGTTGTCATTTTTGTTTGTTTGTTTGTTTGCTTGCTTTAAACTCCTGACTGCCATATAGCAAACATGACCAAAAAACACCCTTTTTTGAGAATCTCTGAGAATGGCTCTGCTTTGTATTATCACCTGTCACTTCACCTGAACCATTTCAATCACAAGCGATATCCTTCTGTCAGGCTTGGTAGTACTTCCCAACCTTATGTCCCCTGCAAATCTCAAAGCTCATGTGTAATTTTTAATCTTCAGCCACCATGTCCATACCGAACATATCTAACTTTGAAGTCAGCTCTGCCCTGAATAGGAGGTTGGGTTTTCAGAGGTCCCTTCCAGCCTACATTTCTCCATGAGTCTTTGCCTCCTTAGCAGCTGCAGTTTCAGAACTGTCTCTGAGAATTACCATAGGTAACGACTCCTTTGCTGGTAAGTCCCTCTTCAGTGTGAACAATTGTAAATTCCCTTTATTCACTTGCAGCCCCAAAGCCCAAATCCGTAGATAATGTATCAGAAGCTCACAGAAAGTGAAATAGATGTAATTCATCCCCTGTGTAGGGAAGAACTGGTCCTAGAAAGGAAAGCTATTAAATTATCTGGAAACAATTTAGCTCTGATAAATTATTTTGTAAATTACACATTACCCCCTCCTTCCCTGGTCTTAGCTGTTCTTGCTCCAAAACTTTGCATGGTGTTGATGTCAAACTAACAGGCCCACACTTGTCTGGATGACTCTTTACCCTCTTCTGGACAGAGGTGTATTTGTTACTCTCCCATTCTGGGGACTATCCCTGATTTGCACAATTGTTATGCATTTTTCCTACTTGACTTGTTGTTCTGTGTGCCAATGCTGTTAATAGGCTAGGTAGATATCAGCTTTTCATTTTTCACTTGAATCGCTATAGATTGTTATTTCACCTCAGATGATGTTGCGCCTAGTGCCCTACCCTCCTTTTCAATGGGAGTCCTGTCACTGCCCTTAATATCACATTGTTGTTGCTGTTAGATGCAGGAAATAAGATTTGCAGCATTTGAGACATCAGTAACTTTTGATCTATTTTTGCCTCAAGCGTGCAACTGTCCTAATTTGTTCTCTTTGTTCCCCCTGGTTTCTGTGGCTTAAGTACCACTTACTATTATTGTTTAATTTCCTATGTGAAGGAGGTTTTTGGTCATTCTTACTTTATTTCTGCAGTTTTTAACCTCTGAAACATGCCTTTTCTCATCGCTTTTTTCCTCTTTGAATTTTGAATTTTAACTATGCCTTCTCTGCACTCAAGTCCCAGAGCTGCTTAGTCAGACTCAATTATTCATTTCCTTAGATTTCAAAGTTTGCATTTCTAAGCCTCAAAACCTTCATTCTAAACCTGGTTTTGTCTGTCGTGAAATGTAAAATGAGAAAAGTCAGCTCATGATCACACTTTATTCAAATTTTACTACATTTAAACCCATACAGGAGCCAAGTCTAAAATGGTCTTATATTTTTTCACTTTTGGGAAGAAATCCATCACATAGTATACCTCTGTGAACATAAGTGGTAATTATCTTTCAATCTTTTGCTGGGAAGTTAAAGTCTCCCATAATTCCCATTATTGTTTACGTGTCTGATAACTGTACAGAGAGAATTCACTATTAGACTGGAGCTAAGAGCAAAGAGCAGGCTAGCAAGGCTGTCTATCTTTAGCAGTGATTTGCACAAAACCACTCTTTTGCTGACCCATAACATTTAATTTCTCCATCCTCTGCTTCTTGCTAACACAAAGCACCATCTTATTCCATCCATTTGCCTTGGTTTCCAGCCTTCCTGAGATTTATCAGTACTTGTATGACATTCATGCCTTTGTTTCACCCTTCCTGTGTTGACACTTGTCATAACAGTTTTAGATCCTGAACATGATCATCTCAAAGTTTGCCTGACAGTTAGGTCTTCCTCACATTGTCATAGAGTATCAGGTCTCTACCACTTGAAATAGATTGGATTGGATTAGATTATTGGCACCGTCTCTTGTGCTGGTAGTCCATTATCTTCACAGTCCGTACAACTGGCCATCAGTGAACATGAAGTGGCCTTATCCTGCCCATTTACCTTTCTGGAAATCAGCCACTCTGTCTGCCTAGAACAGGGAATGGATTTTCCTCACCTTTCTTCAAAAGCTCTGAAGTTTTCTGTGATCTTTCCAATTGTACGGTATGATAAGCTTTTGCTGCCACTGAAGGGTAGAAGTCATTATGAATAGTGCCAACAAAACAGAAACATAACAATGAAAACGATATTTTAATTCAGAATAGGTATTTGAAAAGTTCACCTTTTCTAGCACAAATGGGGAAAAGAAAAAAAGGAAGGAAAAAAAAAAAAAAAGCAGTCCTAAAACATCAAAAGTGTGGCCAAAGAATTAGAAGAAACACTATTTTTCCAAAGCTGCAATGTTTTCCATTCATCTGGCTGGGCCAGCAGAGCACTGGAGACCTGGATGCACTGTACTCATGGCTGGTTCCCCTAAATGACCTGCAGGGAGATCTTCTTCTCTCTATCCCTCTGTTTCTCCTTTCAATCTCTGTTTTGTCTGTTTGTATCACTAGCTCTCAAATCGCCACTGATATATGCACGTGCAGCACCCAGCACAACCTTGTTTCAGGCTCCAGCGGGACCTTTAGGCATTACCATCCTGTAAACAAATAACAATGATAGTGAGTGTAATTACAATCGTCAAACTATTCCAGCTCCACATCATTAGCCATGCCCTGAGCTAAATAACATTTTAATCAGTTTGATATGTCATCTGTGGCTTTCTTCACTGTCACTTGCAATCCAGCAAACTCCTTCCTTCACGTTTCTAGATTAGACAGACGGTTCTCAACTGCAGACATCCAATTCCCTGTTCAGGAAGCAGCGAGACCTTTCCTCTTCTCACAGATTTAAGATGATAGCCAAGCATCATGAGACACAGTGCGTATGTCTCCTAGGCCCATCCCATGAGAGCAGGACATTTACCACACATGAGAAGAAGACTTAATGCAGTGGCAAAGCAAAATACTCAGTGTCAAAGCCATGTCTAGATGATCATTAAAGACAGATCAAAATTACCCAATACAGGAGGAAAATCTATCGTTTGTAGAAGATTATGTTCTCTGATTATTAGTTTCAAAATTAGTTTTTCCTTTGGATTTCCTCTGAACTTAAACTTAGTTTGGAATGCCTTTGGTTTTGAATATTTCTGAAATCGTATTACTTCTCCTAAGTAAGTTGCTAGTCTGTTCTATTTACGTGAAATTTGAATAATATTGTGAAGTATCTGCCATCAGTTTTACTGTGTGCCAGGCTGAGTTCCCTGATGAATTTCAAATTTCAGATATGAAACAGTAAAGGTTAAAAAAAAAAATGTTACAAAGGGTACTTCATGCAGTAGCATAAACTTCTGTTTTCTCAAAACTTGTATCAGTTCATCTCACCAGGACCAGCAGGGGAAGCACACTCTGCCTAGGCACTGGCAAAGGGACACAGTGAGAGTGTAGGGTCTCTTGCTGGGGCCATTCAAAATTTGACTGTACAAGCCCCTGAGCAATATGACAGGGCTTTAAAAATGGCCCTGCTTGAAGTACGCGGGTGATCTGGAGACCTCTAAGGTGCTTTCCAACAAAAGCTTTTCTATAATTGTATGAAATTACCTGCAATAGATTAACCCTGGTCATTATTCCTATCACAGGAAATAACTGTGACACCTGGGTAACAGGTGAGCTTACTGCGACACCAGGGAGAGCCTTCCTGTACTTAAAGGCAACCTGTAGGAAAGCTGGGGAGGGAGTCTTTATCAGGGCCTGGAGTGACAGGACAAGGAGTAACCGCTTTAAACTGAAAAGTAGCACCCAGAAAGAACGGAGTCACGCAACAGGATTCATTTCCAAAACCACCTCATAGACACCTGGGCCAAAGAGCAGGGCCTTGAGCGGGTATATCACAATGACGGAGTTCATTTCCTTCCCAGTAGCTGGCACGTGCCGTTTTTTGGGATTTCGGGGCTACAGTGAGCTGCTAAGAGGGATGTCTTAGCTCTTGCAGGGCAGTGCTTCCACTAAGGCCAGGACTTTTCTGCATCTTCTACTGCCCTGCAAGCGAGGATGCTTGGGGCACACAGGAAGCTGGGAGGGGACACAGCTGCAGGGATTCCATAAGACACAAGCAAATGCAGCCTTGGCTTGGTGACACTTTCTCTTGATTACTGCTCAACACAAATTACCTCGAGCAAGTCTACTGTGAGGACTAAAGGAAAGAGACGTATGGATGCTGCTAAGCTCTTCTAGCTTGTACCAGGTAGGAAAGATACCTCTGTAGCAGGCGTGAAGAGGATAGCACTAATTAATTAGATGAGAAGCGGAGGAAAGGCACTTAGAGGTAGTGAAAAGCAGTTAATGTGATGTTCCGGGGAAGCTTCAGTTTGCTTAAGGAGTAGCAAGAACAAGCCTAAAGTCATAGCCAAATACAAGAAAGAGAGGAGGACACGCAGCATGAGAAGCTCCCGAGAGAAAGGAGCTCTGTTTTGGGTAAAAATCAGTCCCTTTTTCTATCATGGAGACATCCAAGGGCGTAGGACACGTGCACTTCAGGGAACCAAGAGATGCTGTGCATTTCTCTCGTCCCCCTGACACAGCCACTAGGTGACGATGCTTCCAATTCTCTCTAAAGAAACCTTGCTTTCTCAGGCCCAGGTGTCCAGCTGCACACCAAGGACGTCCCTGGCTCCCAGGCACAGTTCCCAGGCCCAAGGCCGAGCTCCCCTCCGAACCCCCATTCCAGCAGACCTTGCTCCTGGCATTGTGGAGCAGCCATTTCATGTCAGCCTTTTCTCCTGGCAGTCAGCTTAGCGCCGTAACCTCTGCCATCGGGGCGCCCGAGAGCCGTGTGAGGTCAGCAGAGAGTCACTGTCAGCCTTTGACCTCACAAAGGTGGGTGGCCGTAAGTGCCCTGAGCGTCCAGCTCGCATTGAGTACTGCTGGTGGCACTCGAGGCGTGGAGGTCTGCATGGTGCAATGGGAGACGCCGATGTCCTGCTGCTGGAACAAGAGGCGCTGATGTGCTGCTGGTGCAGGAGGAGACGTGAAGGTGCTGCTGCTTAGAGGTGCTGAGGGGCGGGCAGCCTCAGCGGGCAGCTGAATCAGAGGGCAGGGAAGCCAAGCAGCTTCCTTCTCTGGGGAAGGGGGCACAGAGAAAGTGATTGGAAATGGGGTACAAGCCCTCAGCCTCTAAAAGCAATCCCTCAGATGTTTAGGCATAGTAAAGTTAGGTATATCTATTTGACTCTAGACCCCAACATGTTTGTTAGTGTTCTGGTTTGTCCACTGCTTTCTTGTGGGGGATTTGAGTTGGCCATTACTGTTTAGGTGAATGCTGACTTCATATCTATGGTGCACTTTATTCTTAAAATGGGAAGTTTCTACCAATTTCCCGTCCAAACTTGCTCATAAGCCAACTGCAGTCATCATTTCAGATGTGTCTCCCAACTTACACATTTCCTATTTCTCCTTGATATTTACTCAAGAAATTCATTTACGTAGAGACAACATATTCTTCTCTCAACTGGCATCTGGCCGGGCAGAATGATGTCCTTTCATTCCCTTCCAGGCAATAGGCAACTTGTTCCTTCTGTCTTGTGAACTCTTCCTCCTAAGTTCAATGTGAATACAAGTGGCAGAACTGTGCCTCATGTCTCAAATGAGTGTCAGGGCTGCCTTGTCCAGTGTATTCATACTGGAGGGAAAAAAAAATGAATAGCCATACACACTATATAACCACTAAACTTTTTCAGTCCTCCTTGTGCTAACAGTGCATGAACGTGAGGTTTTGTTGTCATTTTTGTTTGTTTGTTTGTTTGCTTGCTTTAAACTCCTGACTGCCATATAGCAAACATGACCAAAAAACACCCTTTTTTGAGAATCTCTGAGAATGGCTCTGCTTTGTATTATCACCTGTCACTTCACCTGAACCATTTCAATCACAAGCGATATCCTTCTGTCAGGCTTGGTAGTACTTCCCAACCTTATGTCCCCTGCAAATCTCAAAGCTCATGTGTAATTTTTAATCTTCAGCCACCATGTCCATACCGAACATATCTAACTTTGAAGTCAGCTCTGCCCTGAATAGGAGGTTGGGTTTTCAGAGGTCCCTTCCAGCCTACATTTCTCCATGAGTCTTTGCCTCCTTAGCAGCTGCAGTTTCAGAACTGTCTCTGAGAATTACCATAGGTAACGACTCCTTTGCTGGTAAGTCCCTCTTCAGTGTGAACAATTGTAAATTCCCTTTATTCACTTGCAGCCCCAAAGCCCAAATCCGTAGATAATGTATCAGAAGCTCACAGAAAGTGAAATAGATGTAATTCATCCCCTGTGTAGGGAAGAACTGGTCCTAGAAAGGAAAGCTATTAAATTATCTGGAAACAATTTAGCTCTGATAAATTATTTTGTAAATTACACATTACCCCCTCCTTCCCTGGTCTTAGCTGTTCTTGCTCCAAAACTTTGCATGGTGTTGATGTCAAACTAACAGGCCCACACTTGTCTGGATGACTCTTTACCCTCTTCTGGACAGAGGTGTATTTGTTACTCTCCCATTCTGGGGACTATCCCTGATTTGCACAATTGTTATGCATTTTTCCTACTTGACTTGTTGTTCTGTGTGCCAATGCTGTTAATAGGCTAGGTAGATATCAGCTTTTCATTTTTCACTTGAATCGCTATAGATTGTTATTTCACCTCAGATGATGTTGCGCCTAGTGCCCTACCCTCCTTTTCAATGGGAGTCCTGTCACTGCCCTTAATATCACATTGTTGTTGCTGTTAGATGCAGGAAATAAGATTTGCAGCATTTGAGACATCAGTAACTTTTGATCTATTTTTGCCTCAAGCGTGCAACTGTCCTAATTTGTTCTCTTTGTTCCCCCTGGTTTCTGTGGCTTAAGTACCACTTACTATTATTGTTTAATTTCCTATGTGAAGGAGGTTTTTGGTCATTCTTACTTTATTTCTGCAGTTTTTAACCTCTGAAACATGCCTTTTCTCATCGCTTTTTTCCTCTTTGAATTTTGAATTTTAACTATGCCTTCTCTGCACTCAAGTCCCAGAGCTGCTTAGTCAGACTCAATTATTCATTTCCTTAGATTTCAAAGTTTGCATTTCTAAGCCTCAAAACCTTCATTCTAAACCTGGTTTTGTCTGTCGTGAAATGTAAAATGAGAAAAGTCAGCTCATGATCACACTTTATTCAAATTTTACTACATTTAAACCCATACAGGAGCCAAGTCTAAAATGGTCTTATATTTTTTCACTTTTGGGAAGAAATCCATCACATAGTATACCTCTATGAACATAAGTGGTAATTATCTTTCAATCTTTTGCTGGGAAGTTAAAGTCTCCCATAATTCCCATTATTGTTTACGTGTCTGATAACTGTACAGAGAGAATTCACTATTAGACTGGAGCTAAGAGCAAAGAGCAGGCTAGCAAGGCTGTCTATCTTTAGCAGTGATTTGCACAAAACCACTCTTTTGCTGACCCATAACATTTAATTTCTCCATCCTCTGCTTCTTGCTAACACAAAGCACCATCTTATTCCATCCATTTGCCTTGGTTTCCAGCCTTCCTGAGATTTATCAGTACTTGTATGACATTCATGCCTTTGTTTCACCCTTCCTGTGTTGACACTTGTCATAACAGTTTTAGATCCTGAACATGATCATCTCAAAGTTTGCCTGACAGTTAGGTCTTCCTCACATTGTCATAGAGTATCAGGTCTCTACCACTTGAAATAGATTGGATTGGATTAGATTATTGGCACCGTCTCTTGTGCTGGTAGTCCATTATCTTCACAGTCCGTACAACTGGCCATCAGTGAACATGAAGTGGCCTTATCCTGCCCATTTACCTTTCTGGAAATCAGCCACTCTGTCTGCCTAGAACAGGGAATGGATTTTCCTCACCTTTCTTCAAAAGCTCTGAAGTTTTCTGTGATCTTTCCAATTGTACGGTATGATAAGCTTTTGCTGCCACTGAAGGGTAGAAGTCATTATGAATAGTGCCAACAAAACAGAAACATAACAATGAAAACGATATTTTAATTCAGAATAGGTATTTGAAAAGTTCACCTTTTCTAGCACAAATGGGGAAAAGAAAAAAAGGAAGGAAAAAAAAAAAAAAAGCAGTCCTAAAACATCAAAACTGTGGCCAAAGAATTAGAAGAAACACTATTTTTCCAAAGCTGCAATGTTTTCCATTCATCTGGCTGGGCCAGCAGAGCACTGGAGACCTGGATGCACTGTACTCATGGCTGGTTCCCCTAAATGACCTGCAGGGAGATCTTCTTATCTCTATCCCTCTGTTTCTCCTTTCAATCTCTGTTTTGTCTGTTTGTATCACTAGCTCTCAAATCGCCACTGATATATGCACGTGCAGCACCCAGCACAACCTTGTTTCAGGCTCCAGCGGGACCTTTAGGCATTACCATCCTGTAAACAAATAACAATGATAGTGAGCGTAATTACAATCGTCAAACTATTCCAGCTCCACATCATTAGCCATGCCCTGAGCTAAATAACATTTTAATCAGTTTGATATGTCATCTGTGGCTTTCTTCACTGTCACTTGCAATCCAGCAAACTCCTTCCTTCACGTTTCTAGATTAGACAGAGGGTTCTCAACTGCAGACATCCAATTCCCTGTTCAGGAAGCAGCGAGACCTTTCCTCTTCTCACAGATTTAAGATGATAGCCAAGCATCATGAGACACAGTGCGTATGTCTCCTAGGCCCATCCCATGAGAGCAGGACATTTACCACACATGAGAAGAAGACTTAATGCAGTGGCAAAGCAAAATACTCAGTGTCAAAGCCATGTCTAGATGATCATTAAAGACAGATCAAAATTACCCAATACAGGAGGAAAATCTATCGTTTGTAGAAGATTATGTTCTCTGATTATTAGTTTCAAAATTAGTTTTTCCTTTGGATTTCCTCTGAACTTAAACTTAGTTTGGAATGCCTTTGGTTTTGAATATTTCTGAAATCGTATTACTTCTCCTAAGTAAGTTGCTAGTCTGTTCTATTTACGTGAAATTCGAATAATATTGTGAAGTATCTGCCATCAGTTTTACTGTGTGCCAGGCTGAGTTCCCTGATGAATTTCAAATTTCAGATATGAAACAGTAAAGGTTAAAAAAAAAAATGTTACAAAGGGTACTTCATGCAGTAGCATAAACTTCTGTTTTCTCAAAACTTGTATCAGTTCATCTCACCAGGACCAGCAGGGGAAGCACACTCTGCCTAGGCACTGGCAAAGGCACACAGTGAGAGTGTAGGGTCTCTTGCTGGGGCCATTCAAAATTTGACTGTACAAGCCCCTGAGCAATATGACAGGGCTTTAAAAATGGCCCTGCTTGAAGTACGCGGGTGATCTGGAGACCTCTAAGGTGCTTTCCAACAAAAGCTTTTCTATAATTGTATGAAATTACCTGCAATAGATTAACCCTGGTCATTATTCCTATCACAGGAAATAACTGTGACACCTGGGTAACAGGTGAGCTTACTGCGACACCAGGGAGAGCCTTCCTGTACTTAAAGGCAACCTGTAGGAAAGCTGGGGAGGGAGTCTTTATCAGGGCCTGGAGTGACAGGACAAGGAGTAACCGCTTTAAACTGAAAAGTAGCACCCAGAAAGAACGGAGTCACGCAACAGGATTCATTTCCAAAACCACCTCATAGACACCTGGGCCAAAGAGCAGGGCCTTGAGCGGGTATATCACAATGACGGAGTTCATTTCCTTCCCAGTAGCTGGCACGTGCCGTTTTTTGGGATTTCGGGGCTACAGTGAGCTGCTAAGAGGGATGTCTTAGCTCTTGCAGGGCAGTGCTTCCACTAAGGCCAGGACTTTTCTGCATCTTCTACTGCCCTGCAAGCGAGGATGCTTGGGGCACACAGGAAGCTGGGAGGGGACACAGCTGCAGGGATTCCATAAGGCACAAGCAAATGCAGCCTTGGCTTGGTGACACTTTCTCTTGATTACTGCTCAACACAAATTACCTCGAGCAAGTCTACTGTGAGGACTAAAGGAAAGAGACGTATGGATGCTGCTAAGCTCTTCTAGCTTGTACCAGGTAGGAAAGATACCTCTGTAGCAGGCGTGAAGAGGATAGCACTAATTAATTAGATGAGAAGCGGAGGAAAGGCACTTAGAGGTAGTGAAAAGCAGTTAATGTGATGTTCCGGGGAAGCTTCAGTCTGCTTAAGGAGTAGCAAGAACAAGCCTAAAGTCATAGCCAAATACAAGAAAGAGAGGAGGACACGCAGCATGAGAAGCTCCCGAGAGAAAGGAGCTCTGTTTTGGGTAAAAATCAGTCCCTTTTTCTATCATGGAGACATCCAAGGGCGTAGGACACGTGCACTTCAGGGAACCAAGAGATGCTGTGCATTTCTCTCGTCCCCCTGACACAGCCACTAGGTGACGATGCTTCCAATTCTCTCTAAAGAAACCTTGCTTTCTCAGGCCCAGGTGTCCAGCTGCACACCAAGGACGTCCCTGGCTCCCAGGCACAGTTCCCAGGCCCAAGGCCGAGCTCCCCTCCGAACCCCCATTCCAGCAGACCTTGCTCCTGGCATTGTGGAGCAGCCATTTCATGTCAGCCTTTTCTCCTGGCAGTCAGCTTAGCGCCGTAACCTCTGCCATCGGGGCGCCCGAGAGCCGTGTGAGGTCAGCAGAGAGTCACTGTCAGCCTTTGACCTCACAAAGGTGGGTGGCCGTAAGTGCCCTGAGCGTCCAGCTCGCATTGAGTACTGCTGGTGGCACTCGAGGCGTGGAGGTCTGCATGGTGCAATGGGAGACGCCGATGTCCTGCTGCTGGAACAAGAGGCGCTGATGTGCTGCTGGTGCAGGAGGAGACGTGAAGGTGCTGCTGCTTAGAGGTGCTGAGGGGCGGGCAGCCTCAGCGGGCAGCTGAATCAGAGGGCAGGGAAGCCAAGCAGCTTCCTTCTCTGGGGAAGGGGGCACAGAGAAAGTGATTGGAAATGGGGTACAAGCCCTCAGCCTCTAAAAGCAATCCCTCAGATGTTTAGGCATAGTAAAGTTAGGTATATCTATTTGACTCTAGACCCCAACATGTTTGTTAGTGTTCTGGTTTGTCCACTGCTTTCTTGTGGGGGATTTGAGTTGGCCATTACTCTTTAGGTGAATGCTGACTTCATATCTATGGTGCACTTTATTCTTAAAATGGGAAGTTTCTACCAATTTCCCGTCCAAACTTGCTCATAAGCCAACTGCAGTCATCATTTCAGATGTGTCTCCCAACTTACACATTTCCTATTTCTCCTTGATATTTACTCAAGAAATTCATTTACGTAGAGACAACATATTCTTCTCTCAACTGGCATCTGGCTGGGCAGAATGATGTCCTTTCATTCCCTTCCAGGCAATAGGCAACTTGTTCCTTCTGTCTTGTGAACTCTTCCTCCTAAGTTCAATGTGAATACAGGTGGCAGAACTGTGCCTCATGTCTCAAATGAGTGTCAGGGCTGCCTTGTCCAGTGTATTCATACTGGAGGGAAAAAAAAATGAATAGCCATACACACTATATAACCACTAAACTTTTTCAGTCCTCCTTGTGCTAACAGTGCATGAACGTGAGGTTTTGTTGTCATTTTTGTTTGTTTGTTTGTTTGCTTGCTTTAAACTCCTGACTGCCATATAGCAAACATGACCAAAAAACACCCTTTTTTGAGAATCTCTGAGAATGGCTCTGCTTTGTATTATCACCTGTCACTTCACCTGAACCATTTCAATCACAAGCGATATCCTTCTGTCAGGCTTGGTAGTACTTCCCAACCTTATGTCCCCTGCAAATCTCAAAGCTCATGTGTAATTTTTAATCTTCAGCCACCATGTCCATACCGAACATATCTAACTTTGAAGTCAGCTCTGCCCTGAATAGGAGGTTGGGTTTTCAGAGGTCCCTTCCAGCCTACATTTCTCCATGAGTCTTTGCCTCCTTAGCAGCTGCAGTTTCAGAACTGTCTCTGAGAATTACCATAGGTAACGACTCCTTTGCTGGTAAGTCCCTCTTCAGTGTGAACAATTGTAAATTCCCTTTATTCACTTGCAGCCCCAAAGCCCAAATCCGTAGATAATGTATCAGAAGCTCACAGAAAGTGAAATAGATGTAATTCATCCCCTGTGTAGGGAAGAACTGGTCCTAGAAAGGAAAGCTATTAAATTATCTGGAAACAATTTAGCTCTGATAAATTATTTTGTAAATTACACATTACCCCCTCCTTCCCTGGTCTTAGCTGTCCTTGCTCCAAAACTTTGCATGGTGTTGATGTCAAACTAACAGGCCCACACTTGTCTGGATGACTCTTTACCCTCTTCTGGACAGAGGTGTATTTGTTACTCTCCCATTCTGGGGACTATCCCTGATTTGCACAATTGTTATGCATTTTTCCTACTTGACTTGTTGTTCTGTGTGCCAATGCTGTTAATAGGCTAGGTAGATATCAGCTTTTCATTTTTCACTTGAATCGCTATAGATTGTTATTTCACCTCAGATGATGTTGCGCCTAGTGCCCTACCCTCCTTTTCAATGGGAGTCCTGTCACTGCCCTTAATATCACATTGTTGTTGCTGTTAGATGCAGGAAATAAGATTTGCAGCATTTGAGACATCAGTAACTTTTGATCTATTTTTGCCTCAAGCGTGCAACTGTCCTAATTTGTTCTCTTTGTTCCCCCTGGTTTCTGTGGCTTAAGTACCACTTACTATTATTGTTTAATTTCCTATGTGAAGGAGGTTTTTGGTCATTCTTACTTTATTTCTGCAGTTTTTAACCTCTGAAACATGCCTTTTCTCATCGCTTTTTTCCTCTTTGAATTTTGAATTTTAACTATGCCTTCTCTGCACTCAAGTCCCAGAGCTGCTTAGTCAGACTCAATTATTCATTTCCTTAGATTTCAAAGTTTGCATTTCTAAGCCTCAAAACCTTCATTCTAAACCTGGTTTTGTCTGTCGTGAAATGTAAAATGAGAAAAGTCAGCTCATGATCACACTTTATTCAAATTTTACTACATTTAAACCCATACAGGAGCCAAGTCTAAAATGGTCTTATATTTTTTCACTTTTGGGAAGAAATCCATCACATAGTATACCTCTGTGAACATAAGTGGTAATTATCTTTCAATCTTTTGCTGGGAAGTTAAAGTCTCCCATAATTCCCATTATTGTTTACGTGTCTGATAACTGTACAGAGATAATTCACTATTAGACTGGAGCTAAGAGCAAAGAGCAGGCTAGCAAGGCTGTCTATCTTTAGCAGTGATTTGCACAAAACCACTCTTTTGCTGACCCATAACATTTAATTTCTCCATCCTCTGCTTCTTGCTAACACAAAGCACCATCTTATTCCATCCATTTGCCTTGGTTTCCAGCCTTCCTGAGATTTATCAGTACTTGTATGACATTCATGCCTTTGTTTCACCCTTCCTGTGTTGACACTTGTCATAACAGTTTTAGATCCTGAACATGATCATCTCAAAGTTTGCCTGACAGTTAGGTCTTCCTCACATTGTCATAGAGTATCAGGTCTCTACCACTTGAAATAGATTGGATTGGATTAGATTATTGGCACCGTCTCTTGTGCTGGTAGTCCATTATCTTCACAGTCCGTACAACTGGCCATCAGTGAACATGAAGTGGCCTTATCCTGCCCATTTACCTTTCTGGAAATCAGCCACTCTGTCTGCCTAGAACAGGGAATGGATTTTCCTCACCTTTCTTCAAAAGCTCTGAAGTTTTCTGTGATCTTTCCAATTGTACGGTATGATAAGCTTTTGCTGCCACTGAAGGGTAGAAGTCATTATGAATAGTGCCAACAAAACAGAAACATAACAATGAAAACGATATTTTAATTCAGAATAGGTATTTGAAAAGTTCACCTTTTCTAGCACAAATGGGGAAAAGAAAAAAAGGAAGGAAAAAAAAAAAAAAGCAGTCCTAAAACATCAAAACTGTGGCCAAAGAATTAGAAGAAACACTATTTTTCCAAAGCTGCAATGTTTTCCATTCATCTGGCTGGGCCAGCAGAGCACTGGAGACCTGGATGCACTGTACTCATGGCTGGTTCCCCTAAATGACCTGCAGGGAGATCTTCTTCTCTCTATCCCTCTGTTTCTCCTTTCAATCTCTGTTTTGTCTGTTTGTATCACTAGCTCTCAAATCGCCACTGATATATGCACGTGCAGCACCCAGCACAACCTTGTTTCAGGCTCCAGCGGGACCTTTAGGCATTACCATCCTGTAAACAAATAACAATGATAGTGAGCGTAATTACAATCGTCAAACTATTCCAGCTCCACATCATTAGCCATGCCCTGAGCTAAATAACATTTTAATCAGTTTGATAGGTCATCTGTGGCTTTCTTCACTGTCACTTGCAATCCAGCAAACTCCTTCCTTCACGTTTCTAGATTAGACAGAGGGTTCTCAACTGCAGACATCCAATTCCCTGTTCAGGAAGCAGCGAGACCTTTCCTCTTCTCACAGATTTAAGATGATAGCCAAGCATCATGAGACACAGTGCGTATGTCTCCTAGGCCCATCCCATGAGAGCAGGACATTTACCACACATGAGAAGAAGACTTAATGCAGTGGCAAAGCAAAATACTCAGTGTCAAAGCCATGTCTAGATGATCATTAAAGACAGATCAAAATTACCCAATACAGGAGGAAAATCTATCGTTTGTAGAAGATTATGTTCTCTGATTATTAGTTTCAAAATTAGTTTTTCCTTTGGATTTCCTCTGAACTTAAACTTAGTTTGGAATGCCTTTGGTTTTGAATATTTCTGAAATCGTATTACTTCTCCTAAGTAAGTTGCTAGTCTGTTCTGTTTACGTGAAATTCGAATAATATTGTGAAGTATCTGCCATCAGTTTTACTGTGTGCCAGGCTGAGTTCCCTGATGAATTTCAAATTTCAGATATGAAACAGTAAAGGTTAAAAAAAAAAAATGTTACAAAGGGTACTTCATGCAGTAGCATAAACTTCTGTTTTCTCAAAACTTGTATCAGTTCATCTCACCAGGACCAGCAGGGGAAGCACACTCTGCCTAGGCACTGGCAAAGGCACACAGTGAGAGTGTAGGGTCTCTTGCTGGGGCCATTCAAAATTTGACTGTACAAGCCCCTGAGCAATATGACAGGGCTTTAAAAATGGCCCTGCTTGAAGTACGCGGGTGATCTGGAGACCTCTAAGGTGCTTTCCAACAAAAGCTTTTCTATAATTGTATGAAATCACCTGCAATAGATTAACCCTGGTCATTATTCCTATCACAGGAAATAACTGTGACACCTGGGTAAAAGGTGAGCTTACTGCGACACCAGGGAGAGCCTTCCTGTACTTAAAGGCAACCTGTAGGAAAGCTGGGGAGGGAGTCTTTATCAGGGCCTGGAGTGACAGGACAAGGAGTAACCGCTTTAAACTGAAAAGTAGCACCCAGAAAGAACGGAGTCACGCAACAGGATTCATTTCCAAAACCACCTCGTAGACACCTGGGCCAAAGAGCAGGGCCTTGAGCGGGTATATCACAATGGCAGAGTTCATTTCCTTCCCAGTAGCTGGCACGTGCCGTTTTTTGGGATTTCGGGGCTACAGTGAGCTGCTAAGAGGGATGTCTTAGCTCTTGCAGGGCAGTGCTTCCACTAAGGCCAGGACTTTTCTGCATCTTCTACTGCCCTGCAAGCGAGGATGCTTGGGGCACACAGGAAGCTGGGAGGGGACACAGCTGCAGGGATTCCATAAGGCACAAGCAAATGCAGCCTTGGCTTGGTGACACTTTCTCTTGATTACTGCTCAACACAAATTACCTCGAGCAAGTCTACTGTGAGGACTAAAGGAAAGAGACGTATGGATGCTGCTAAGCTCTTCTAGCTTGTACCAGGTAGGAAAGATACCTCTGTAGCAGGCGTGAAGAGGATAGCACTAATTAATTAGATGAGAAGCGGAGGAAAGGCACTTAGAGGTAGTGAAAAGCAGTTAATGTGATGTTCCGGGGAAGCTTCAGTCTGCTTAAGGAGTAGCAAGAACAAGCCTAAAGTCATAGCCAAATACAAGAAAGAGAGGAGGACACGCAGCATGAGAAGCTCCCGAGAGAAAGGAGCTCTGTTTTGGGTAAAAATCAGTCCCTTTTTCTATCATGGAGACATCCAAGGGCGTAGGACACGTGCACTTCAGGGAACCAAGAGATGCTGTGCATTTCTCTCGTCCCCCTGACACAGCCACTAGGTGACGAGGCTTCCAATTCTCTCTAAAGAAACCTTGCTTTCTCAGGCCCAGGTGTCCAGCTGCACACCAAGGACGTCCCTGGCTCCCAGGCACAGTTCCCAGGCCCAAGGCCGAGCTCCCCTCCGAACCCCCATTCCAGCAGACCTTGCTCCTGGCATTGTGGAGCAGCCATTTCATGTCAGCCTTTTCTCCTGGCAGTCAGCTTAGCGCCGTAACCTCTGCCATCGGGGCGCCCGAGAGCCGTGTGAGGTCAGCAGAGAGTCACTGTCAGCCTTTGACCTCACAAAGGTGGGTGGCCATAAGTGCCCTGAGCGTCCAGCTCGCATTGAGTACTGCTGGTGGCACTCGAGGCGTGGAGGTCTGCATGGTGCAATGGGAGACGCCGATGTCCTGCTGCTGGAACAAGAGGCGCTGATGTGCTGCTGGTGCAGGAGGAGACGTGAAGGTGCTGCTGCTTAGAGGTGCTGAGGGGCGGGCAGCCTCAGCGGGCAGCTGAATCAGAGGGCAGGGAAGCCAAGCAGCTTCCTTCTCTGGGGAAGGGGGCACAGAGAAAGTGATTGGAAATGGGGTACAAGCCCTCAGCCTCTAAAAGCAATCCCTCAGATGTTTAGGCATAGTAAAGTTAGGTATATCTATTTGACTCTAGACCCCAACATGTTTGTTAGTGTTCTGGTTTGTCCACTGCTTTCTTGTGGGGGATTTGAGTTGGCCATTACTCTTTAGGTGAATGCTGACTTCATATCTATGGTGCACTTTATTCTTAAAATGGGAAGTTTCTACCAATTTCCCGTCCAAACTTGCTCATAAGCCAACTGCAGTCATCATTTCAGATGTGTCTCCCAACTTACACATTTCCTATTTCTCCTTGATATTTACTCAAGAAATTCATTTACGTAGAGACAACATATTCTTCTCTCAACTGGCATCTGGCTGGGCAGAATGATGTCCTTTCATTCCCTTCCAGGCAATAGGCAACTTGTTCCTTCTGTCTTGTGAACTCTTCCTCCTAAGTTCAATGTGAATACAAGTGGCAGAACTGTGCCTCATGTCTCAAATGAGTGTCAGGGCTGCCTTGTCCAGTGTATTCATACTGGAGGGAAAAAAAAATGAATAGCCATACACACTATATAACCACTAAACTTTTTCAGTCCTCCTTGTGCTAACAGTGCATGAACGTGAGGTTTTGTTGTCATTTTTGTTTGTTTGCTTGCTTTAAACTCCTGACTGCCATATAGCAAACATGACCAAAAAACACCCTTTTTTGAGAATCTCTGAGAATGGCTCTGCTTTGTATTATCACCTGTCACTTCACCTGAACCATTTCAATCACAAGCGATATCCTTCTGTCAGGCTTGGTAGTACTTCCCAACCTTATGTCCCCTGCAAATCTCAAAGCTCATGTGTAATTTTTAATCTTCAGCCACCATGTCCATACCGAACATATCTAACTTTGAAGTCAGCTCTGCCCTGAATAGGAGGTTGGGTTTTCAGAGGTCCCTTCCAGCCTACATTTCTCCATGAGTCTTTGCCTCCTTAGCAGCTGCAGTTTCAGAACTGTCTCTGAGAATTACCATAGGTAACGACTCCTTTGCTGGTAAGTCCCTCTTCAGTGTGAACAATTGTAAATTCCCTTTATTCACTTGCAGCCCCAAAGCCCAAATCCGTAGATAATGTATCAGAAGCTCACAGAAAGTGAAATAGATGTAATTCATCCCCTGTGTAGGGAAGAACTGGTCCTAGAAAGGAAAGCTATTAAATTATCTGGAAACAATTTAGCTCTGATAAATTATTTTGTAAATTACACATTACCCCCTCCTTCCCTGGTCTTAGCTGTTCTTGCTCCAAAACTTTGCATGGTGTTGATGTCAAACTAACAGGCCCACACTTGTCTGGATGACTCTTTACCCTCTTCTGGACAGAGGTGTATTTGTTACTCTCCCATTCTGGGGACTATCCCTGATTTGCACAATTGTTATGCATTTTTCCTACTTGACTTGTTGTTCTGTGTGCCAATGCTGTTAATAGGCTAGGTAGATATCAGCTTTTCATTTTTCACTTGAATCGCTATAGATTGTTATTTCACCTCAGATGATGTTGCGCCTAGTGCCCTACCCTCCTTTTCAATGGGAGTCCTGTCACTGCCCTTAATATCACATTGTTGTTGCTGTTAGATGCAGGAAATAAGATTTGCAGCATTTGAGACATCAGTAACTTTTGATCTATTTTTGCCTCAAGTGTGCAACTGTCCTAATTTGTTCTCTTTGTTCCCCCTGGTTTCTGTGGCTTAAGTACCACTTACTATTATTGTTTAATTTCCTATGTGAAGGAGGTTTTTGGTCATTCTTACTTTATTTCTGCAGTTTTTAACCTCTGAAACATGCCTTTTCTCATCGCTTTTTTCCTCTTTGAATTTTGAATTTTAACTATGCCTTCTCTGCACTCAAGTCCCAGAGCTGCTTAGTCAGACTCAATTATTCATTTCCTTAGATTTCAAAGTTTGCATTTCTAAGCCTCAAAACCTTCATTCTAAACCTGGTTTTGTCTGTCGTGAAATGTAAAATGAGAAAAGTCAGCTCATGATCACACTTTATTCAAATTTTACTACATTTAAACCCATACAGGAGCCAAGTCTAAAATGGTCTTATATTTTTTCACTTTTGGGAAGAAATCCATCACATAGTATACCTCTGTGAACATAAGTGGTAATTATCTTTCAATCTTTTGCTGGGAAGTTAAAGTCTCCCATAATTCCCATTATTGTTTACGTGTCTGATAACTGTACAGAGAGAATTCACTATTAGACTGGAGCTAAGAGCAAAGAGCAGGCTAGCAAGGCTGTCTATCTTTAGCAGTGATTTGCACAAAACCACTCTTTTGCTGACCCATAACATTTAATTTCTCCATCCTCTGCTTCTTGCTAACACAAAGCACCATCTTATTCCATCCATTTGCCTTGGTTTCCAGCCTTCCTGAGATTTATCAGTACTTGTATGACATTCATGCCTTTGTTTCACCCTTCCTGTGTTGACACTTGTCATAACAGTTTTAGATCCTGAACATGGTCATCTCAAAGTTTGCCTGACAGTTAGGTCTTCCTCACATTGTCATAGAGTATCAGGTCTCTACCACTTGAAATAGATTGGATTGGATTAGATTATTGGCACCGTCTTTTGTGCTGGTAGTCCATTATCTTCACAGTCCGTACAACTGGCCATCAGTGAACATGAAGTGGCCTTATCCTGCCCATTTACCTTTCTGGAAATCAGCCACTCTCTCTGCCTAGAACAGGGAATGGATTTTCCTCACCTTTCTTCAAAAGCTCTGAAGTTTTCTGTGATCTTTCCAATTGTACGGTATGATAAGCTTTTGCTGCCACTGAAGGGTAGAAGTCATTATGAATAGTGCCAACAAAACAGAAACATAACAATGAAAACGATATTTTAATTCAGAATAGGTATTTGAAAAGTTCACCTTTTCTAGCACAAATGGGGAAAAGAAAAAAAGGAAGGGAAAAAAAAAAAAAAAAAAGCAGTCCTAAAACATCAAAACTGTGGCCAAAGAATTAGAAGAAACACTATTTTTCCAAAGCTGCAATGTTTTCCATTCATCTGGCTGGGCCAGCAGAGCACTGGAGACCTGGATGCACTGTACTCATGGCTGGTTCCCCTAAATGACCTGCAGGGAGATCTTCTTATCTCTATCCCTCTGTTTCTCCTTTCAATCTCTGTTTTGTCTGTTTGTATCACTAGCTCTCAATTCGCCACTGATATATGCACGTGCAGCACCCAGCACAACCTTGTTTCAGGCTCCAGCGGGACCTTTAGGCATTACCATCCTGTAAACAAATAACAATGATAGTGAGTGTAATTACAATCGTCAAACTATTCCAGCTCCACATCATTAGCCATGCCCTGAGCTAAATAACATTTTAATCAGTTTGATATGTCATCTGTGGCTTTCTTCACTGTCACTTGCAATCCAGCAAACTCCTTCCTTCACGTTTCTAGATTAGACAGAGGGTTCTCAACTGCAGACATCCAATTCCCTGCTCAGGAAGCAGCGAGACCTTTCCTCTTCTCACAGATTTAAGATGATAGCCAAGCATCATGAGACACAGTGCGTATGTCTCCTAGGCCCATCCCATGAGAGCAGGACATTTACCACACATGAGAAGAAGACTTAATGCAGTGGCAAAGCAAAATACTCGGTGTCAAAGCCATGTCTAGATGATCATTAAAGACAGATCAAAATTACCCAATACAGGAGGAAAATCTATCGTTTGTAGAAGATTATGTTCTCTGATTATTAGTTTCAAAATTAGTTTTTCCTTTGGATTTCCTCTGAACTTAAACTTAGTTTGGAATGCCTTTGGTTTTGAATATTTCTGAAATCGTATTACTTCTCCTAAGTAAGTTGCTAGTCTGTTCTATTTACGTGAAATTTGAATAATATTGTGAAGTATCTGCCATCAGTTTTACTGTGTGCCAGGCTGAGTTCCCTGATGAATTTCAAATTTCAGATATGAAACAGTAAAGGTTAAAAAAAAAAAAATGTTACAAAGGGTACTCCATGCAGTAGCATAAACTTCTGTTTTCTCAAAACTTGTATCAGTTCATCTCACCAGGACCAGCAGGGGAAGCACACTCTGCCTAGGCACTGGCAAAGGGACACAGTGAGAGTGTAGGGTCTCTTGCTGGGGCCATTCAAAATTTGACTGTACAAGCCCCTGAGCAATATGACAGGGCTTTAAAAATGGCCCTGCTTGAAGTACGCGGGTGATCTGGAGACCTCTAAGGTGCTTTCCAACAAAAGCTTTTCTATAATTGTATGAAATCACCTGCAATAGATTAACCCTGGTCATTATTCCTATCACAGGAAATAACTGTGACACCTGGGTAACAGGTGAGCTTACTGCGACACCAGGGAGAGCCTTCCTGTACTTAAAGGCAACCTGTAGGAAAGCTGGGGAGGGAGTCTTTATCAGGGCCTGGAGTGACAGGACAAGGAGTAACCGCTTTAAACTGAAAAGTAGCACCCAGAAAGAACGGAGTCACGCAACAGGATTCATTTCCAAAACCACCTCGTAGACACCTGGGCCAAAGAGCAGGGCCTTGAGCGGGTATATCACAATGGCAGAGTTCATTTCCTTCCCAGTAGCTGGCACGTGCCGTTTTTTGGGATTTCGGGGCTACAGTGAGCTGCTAAGAGGGATGTCTTAGCTCTTGCAGGGCAGTGCTTCCACTAAGGCCAGGACTTTTCTGCATCTTCTACTGCCCTGCAAGCGAGGATGCTTGGGGCACACAGGAAGCTGGGAGGGGACACAGCTGCAGGGATTCCATAAGACACAAGCAAATGCAGCCTTGGCTTGGTGACACTTTCTCTTGATTACTGCTCAACACAAATTACCTCGAGCAAGTCTACTGTGAGGACTAAAGGAAAGAGACGTATGGATGCTGCTAAGCTCTTCTAGCTTGTACCAGGTAGGAAAGATACCTCTGTAGCAGGCGTGAAGAGGATAGCACTAATTAATTAGATGAGAAGCAGAGGAAAGGCACTTAGAGGTAGTGAAAAGCAGTTAATGTGATGTTCCGGGGAAGCTTCAGTCTGCTTAAGGAGTAGCAAGAACAAGCCTAAAGTCATAGCCAAATACAAGAAAGAGAGGAGGACACGCAGCATGAGAAGCTCCCGAGAGAAAGGAGCTCTGTTTTGGGTAAAAATCAGTCCCTTTTTCTATCATGGAGACATCCAAGGGCGTAGGACACGTGCGCTTCAGGGAACCAAGAGATGCTGTGCATTTCTCTCGTCCCCCTGACACAGCCACTAGGTGACGATGCTTCCAATTCTCTCTAAAGAAACCTTGCTTTCTCAGGCCCAGGTGTCCAGCTGCACACCAAGGACGTCCCTGGCTCCCAGGCACAGTTCCCAGGCCCAAGGCCGAGCTCCGCTCCGAACCCCCATTCCAGCAGACCTTGCTCCTGGCATTGTGGAGCAGCCATTTCATGTCAGCCTTTTCTCCTGGCAGTCAGCTTAGCGCCGTAACCTCTGCCATCGGGGCGCCCGAGAGCCGTGTGAGGTCAGCAGAGAGTCACTGTCAGCCTTTGACCTCACAAAGGTGGGTGGCCATAAGTGCCCTGAGCGTCCAGCTCGCATTGAGTACTGCTGGTGGCACTCGAGGCGTGGAGGTCTGCATGGTGCAATGGGAGACGCCGATGTCCTGCTGCTGGAACAAGAGGCGCTGATGTGCTGCTGGTGCAGGAGGAGACGTGAAGGTGCTGCTGCTTAGAGCTGCTGAGGAGCGGGCAGCCTCAGCGGGCAGCTGAATCAGAGGGCAGGGAAGCCAAGCAGCTTCCTTCTCTGGGGAAGGGGGCACAGAGAAAGTGATTGGAAATGGGGTACAAGCCCTCAGCCTCTAAAAGCAATCCCTCAGATGTTTAGGCATAGTAAAGTTAGGTATATCTATTTGACTCTAGACCCCAACATGTTTGTTAGTGTTCTGGTTTGTCCACTGCTTTCTTGTGGGGGATTTGAGTTGGCCATTACTGTTTAGGTGAATGCTGACTTCATATCTATGGTGCACTTTATTCTTAAAATGGGAAGTTTCTACCAATTTCCCGTCCAAACTTGCTCATAAGCCAACTGCAGTCATCATTTCAGATGTGTCTCCCAACTTACACATTTCCTATTTCTCCTTGATATTTACTCAAGAAATTCATTTACGTAGAGACAACATATTCTTCTCTCAACTGGCATCTGGCTGGGCAGAATGATGTCCTTTCATTCCCTTCCAGGCAATAGGCAACTTGTTCCTTCTGTCTTGTGAACTCTTCCTCCTAAGTTCAATGTGAATACAAGTGGCAGAACTGTGCCTCATGTCTCAAATGAGTGTCAGGGCTGCCTTGTCCAGTGTATTCATACTGGAGGGAAAAAAAAATGAATAGCCATACACACTATATAACCACTAAACTTTTTCAGTCCTCCTTGTGCTAACAGTGCATGAACGTGAGGTTTTGTTGTCATTTTTGTTTGTTTGTTTGTTTGCTTGCTTTAAACTCCTGACTGCCATATAGCAAACATGACAAAAAAACACCCTTTTTTGAGAATCTCTGAGAATGGCTCTTCTTTGTATTATCACCTGTCACTTCACCTGAACCATTTCAATCACAAGCGATATCCTTCTGTCAGGCTTGGTAGTACTTCCCAACCTTATGTCCCCTGCAAATCTCAAAGCTCATGTGTAATTTTTAATCTTCAGCCACCATGTCCATACCGAACATATCTAACTTTGAAGTCAGCTCTGCCCTGAATAGGAGGTTGGGTTTTCAGAGGTCCCTTCCAGCCTACATTTCTCCATGAGTCTTTGCCTCCTTAGCAGCTGCAGTTTCAGAACTGTCTCTGAGAATTACCATAGGTAACGACTCCTTTGCTGGTAAGTCCCTCTTCAGTGTGAACAATTGTAAATTCCCTTTATTCACTTGCAGCCCCAAAGCCCAAATCCATAGATAATGTATCAGAAGCTCACAGAAAGTGAAATAGATGTAATTCATCCCCTGTGTAGGGAAGAACTGGTCCTAGAAAGGAAAGCTATTAAATTATCTGGAAACAATTTAGCTCTGATAAATTATTTTGTAAATTACACATTACCCCCTCCTTCCCTGGTCTTAGCTGTTCTTGCTCCAAAACTTTGCATGGTGTTGATGTCAAACTAACAGGCCCACACTTGTCTGGATGACTCTTTACCCTCTTCTGGACAGAGGTGTATTTGTTACTCTCCCATTCTGGGGACTATCCCTGGTTTGCACAATTGTTATGCATTTTTCCTACTTGACTTGTTGTTCTGTGTGCCAATGCTGTTAATAGGCTAGGTAGATATCAGCTTTTCATTTTTCACTTGAATCGCTATAGATTGTTATTTCACCTCAGATGATGTTGCGCCTAGTGCCCTACCCTCCTTTTCAATGGGAGTCCTGTCACTGCCCTTAATATCACATTGTTGTTGCTGTTAGATGCAGGAAATAAGATTTGCAGCATTTGAGACATCAGTAACTTTTGATCTATTTTTGCCTCAAGCGTGCAACTGTCCTAATTTGTTCTCTTAGTTCCCCCTGGTTTCTGTGGCTTAAGTACCACTTACTATTATTGTTTAATTTCCTATGTGAAGGAGGTTTTTGGTCATTCTTACTTTATTTCTGCAGTTTTTAACCTCTGAAACCTGCCTTTTCTCATCGCTTTTTTCCTCTTTGAATTTTGAATTTTAACTATGCCTTCTCTGCACTCAAGTCCCAGAGCTGCTTAGTCAGACTCAATTATTCATTTCCTTAGATTTCAAAGTTTGCATTTCTAAGCCTCAAAACCTTCATTCTAAACCTGGTTTTGTCTGTCGTGAAATGTAAAATGAGAAAAGTCAGCTCATGATCACACTTTATTCAAATTTTACTACATTTAAACCCATACAGGAGCCAAGTCTAAAATGGTCTTATATTTTTTCACTTTTGGGAAGAAATCCATCACATAGTATACCTCTGTGAACATAAGTGGTAATTATCTTTCAATCTTTTGCTGGGAAGTTAAAGTCTCCCATAATTCCCATTATTGTTTACGTGTCTGATAACTGTACAGAGATAATTCACTATTAGACTGGAGCTAAGAGCAAAGAGCAGGCTAGCAAGGCTGTCTATCTTTAGCAGTGATTTGCACAAAACCACTCTTTTGCTGACCCATAACATTTAATTTCTCCATCCTCTGCTTCTTGCTAACACAAAGCACCATCTTATTCCATCCATTTGCCTTGGTTTCCAGCCTTCCTGAGATTTATCAGTACTTGTATGACATTCATGCCTTTGTTTCACCCTTCCTGTGTTGACACTTGTCATAACAGTTTTAGATCCTGAACATGGTCATCTCAAAGTTTGCCTGACAGTTAGGTCTTCCTCACATTGTCATAGAGTATCAGGTCTCTACCACTTGAAATAGATTGGATTGGATTAGATTATTGGCACCGTCTCTTGTGCTGGTAGTCCATTATCTTCACAGTCCGTACAACTGGCCATCAGTGAACATGAAGTGGCCTTATCCTGCCCATTTACCTTTCTGGAAATCAGCCACTCTCTCTGCCTAGAACAGGGAATGGATTTTCCTCACCTTTCTTCAAAAGCTCTGAAGTTTTCTGTGATCTTTCCAATTGTACGGTATGATAAGCTTTTGCTGCCACTGAAGGGTAGAAGTCATTATGAATAGTGCCAACAAAACAGAAACATAACAATGAAAACGATATTTTAATTCAGAATAGGTATTTGAAAAGTTCACCTTTTCTAGCACAAATGGGGAAAAGAAAAAAAAGAAGGAAAAAAAAAAAAAAAAAGCAGTCCTAAAACATCAAAACTGTGGCCAAAGAATTAGAAGAAACACTATTTTTCCAAAGCTGCAATGTTTTCCATTCATCTGGCTGGGCCAGCAGAGCACTGGAGACCTGGATGCACTGTACTCATGGCTGGTTCCCCTAAATGACCTGCAGGGAGATCTTCTTCTCTCTATCCCTCTGTTTCTCCTTTCAATCTCTGTTTTGTCTGTTTGTATCACTAGCTCTCAAATCGCCACTGATATATGCACGTGCAGCACCCAGCACAACCTTGTTTCAGGCTCCAGCGGGACCTTTAGGCATTACCATCCTGTAAACAAATAACAATGATAGTGAGTGTAATTACAATCGTCAAACTATTCCAGCTCCACATCATTAGCCATGCCCTGAGCTAAATAACATTTTAATCAGTTTGATATGTCATCTGTGGCTTTCTTCACTGTCACTTGCAATCCAGCAAACTCCTTCCTTCACGTTTCTAGATTAGACAGAGGGTTCTCAACTGCAGACATCCAATTCCCTGCTCAGGAAGCAGCGAGACCTTTCCTCTTCTCACAGATTTAAGATGATAGCCAAGCATCATGAGACACAGTGCGTATGTCTCCTAGGCCCATCCCATGAGAGCAGGACATTTACCACACATGAGAAGAAGACTTAATGCAGTGGCAAAGCAAAATACTCAGTGTCAAAGCCATGTCTAGATGATCATTAAAGACAGATCAAAATTACCCAATACAGGAGGAAAATCTATCGTTTGTAGAAGATTATGTTCTCTGATTATTAGTTTCAAAATTAGTTTTTCCTTTGGATTTCCTCTGAACTTAAACTTAGTTTGGAATGCCTTTGGTTTTGAATATTTCTGAAATCGTATTACTTCTCCTAAGTAAGTTGCTAGTCTGTTCTGTTTACGTGAAATTCGAATAATATTGTGAAGTATCTGCCATCAGTTTTACTGTGTGCCAGGCTGAGTTCCCTGATGAATTTCAAATTTCAGATATGAAACAGTAAAGGTTAAAAAAAAAAATGTTACAAAGGGTACTTCATGCAGTAGCATAAACTTCTGTTTTCTCAAAACTTGTATCAGTTCATCTCACCAGGACCAGCAGGGGAAGCACACTCTGCCTAGGCACTGGCAAAGGGACACAGTGAGAGTGTAGGGTCTCTTGCTGGGGCCATTCAAAATTTGACTGTACAAGCCCCTGAGCAATATGACAGGGCTTTAAAAATGGCCCTGCTTGAAGTACGCGGGTGATCTGGAGACCTCTAAGGTGCTTTCCAACAAAAGCTTTTCTATAATTGTATGAAATCACCTGCAATAGATTAACCCTGGTCATTATTCCTATCACAGGAAATAACTGTGACACCTGGGTAACAGGTGAGCTTACTGCGACACCAGGGAGAGCCTTCCTGTACTTAAAGGCAACCTGTAGGAAAGCTGGGGAGGGAGTCTTTATCAGGGCCTGGAGTGACAGGACAAGGAGTAACCGCTTTAAACTGAAAAGTAGCACCCAGAAAGAACGGAGTCACGCAACAGGATTCATTTCCAAAACCACCTCGTAGACACCTGGGCCAAAGAGCAGGGCCTTGAGCGGGTATATCACAATGGCAGAGTTCATTTCCTTCCCAGTAGCTGGCACGTGCCGTTTTTTGGGATTTCGGGGCTACAGTGAGCTGCTAAGAGGGATGTCTTAGCTCTTGCAGGGCAGTGCTTCCACTAAGGCCAGGACTTTTCTGCATCTTCTACTGCCCTGCAAGCGAGGATGCTTGGGGCACACAGGAAGCTGGGAGGGGACACAGCTGCAGGGATTCCATAAGACACAAGCAAATGCAGCCTTGGCTTGGTGACACTTTCTCTTGATTACTGCTCAACACAAATTACCTCGAGCAAGTCTACTGTGAGGACTAAAGGAAAGAGACGTATGGATGCTGCTAAGCTCTTCTAGCTTGTACCAGGTAGGAAAGATACCTCTGTAGCAGGCGTGAAGAGGATAGCACTAATTAATTAGATGAGAAGCGGAGGAAAGGCACTTAGAGGTAGTGAAAAGCAGTTAATGTGATGTTCCGGGGAAGCTTCAGTCTGCTTAAGGAGTAGCAAGAACAAGCCTAAAGTCATAGCCAAATACAAGAAAGAGAGGAGGACACGCAGCATGAGAAGCTCCCGAGAGAAAGGAGCTCTGTTTTGGGTAAAAATCAGTCCCTTTTTCTATCATGGAGACATCCAAGGGCGTAGGACACGTGCACTTCAGGGAACCAAGAGATGCTGTGCATTTCTCTCGTCCCCCTGACACAGCCACTAGGTGACGATGCTTCCAATTCTCTCTAAAGAAACCTTGCTTTCTCAGGCCCAGGTGTCCAGCTGCACACCAAGGACGTCCCTGGCTCCCAGGCACAGTTCCCAGGCCCAAGGCCGAGCTCCCCTCCGAACCCCCATTCCAGCAGACCTTGCTCCTGGCATTGTGGAGCAGCCATTTCATGTCAGCCTTTTCTCCTGGCAGTCAGCTTAGCGCCGTAACCTCTGCCATCGGGGCGCCCGAGAGCCGTGTGAGGTCAGCAGAGAGTCACTGTCAGCCTTTGACCTCACAAAGGTGGGTGGCCATAAGTGCCCTGAGCGTCCAGCTCGCATTGAGTACTGCTGGTGGCACTCGAGGCGTGGAGGTCTGCATGGTGCAATGGGAGACGCCGATGTCCTGCTGCTGGAACAAGAGGCGCTGATGTGCTGCTGGTGCAGGAGGAGACGTGAAGGTGCTGCTGCTTAGAGGTGCTGAGGAGCGGGCAGCCTCCGTGCCGGTGGCTGAGCATGCTACTCTTAATTAGTGCTCTACCCTTCCTATCTTTTTACTAAGGTGGGTAGAGAGAAATGCCCATATCTGTTTATTTCCTGGTAAGAAATGTAAGAGCCTTGTATCTGCATATTCACCAGATTCATCCCAGCGCCCTTGGTACTGGCGATCTGTGTTGATCTGTAATAAAGAGCAATCGGTAGCACACCAAGTCTCCGTGACCTTGCATCTAACAGAATCGTCCAAATCCCTGTTGTGATCTCTCTCTAGCTGTGGGCTGGCTAAGCTGTCTGTTGGATGGTGAAAATGGGAAATGATTGGGATGGGAAATGATGAGTGGGCCGAGAAATCATTGCTGGGATGGGAAGACTTCCTTGGGGTGGAAAGCCATTGGGCTAGGAACTCAAAGAGATGGGAAATCTTCCCTGGGTTTGAAATCATTGGGAAGCAAAAGCGTTGGGATGGGAAATCACTCCGGGGATGGGGAAGTATTGGGATGGGAAGTCTTTAATGGGGTGGGTAACATTCACTGGGGAAGGAAGTACTTGGAAAAGTAATCAGAGGAATGGGAATTCTTTGGGATGAGATCTCTTTGGATTAAGAAAGGCTTCGTGTCGATGGGAAATATCTCGTATGGGAATCTGTTATCATGTGAAATTGTAAGGATGGGAAATGACCGTTAGGATGCAAAGCTGGTACTGGGACGGGAAATGCTTGGGACGGGGAAGTGTTGGTGTGAAACCGTCCTGGGCATGGCAAATGATGCGTGGGAGGGAAAGCCCGATGGGGATGGAAAAGTCTTGCGATGGGAAGCCTGCTTGGGTCCAAAAGCTGCAGTCCTCACCAAGATGGCGGCGAGGGGCTGGTCAGCCGTTGGGACGGAACGGCCGTTGCCCGCGTTCCCCAACCGACCGCCCCACTCTCCAGCCACCATGGCAGGTACAGCAGCCGGCTCCCGCTCCTCCCGGGGCTGCGGCCCTGCTGGCGAGCCCAGCGCCCCGGATCTCACCCCAGCGCCCTTTTTCCCACAGAGGGTTTCCCCAGACGGCTTCCGCGGCTTCCGCAGACGCAAAACTCCCCCTTCGTCGTCCCAGCCGTGCCGCCAACGGTGGCTGCCTGGCTGCTGCCCTCCCTCCCCGGAGCGATGGCGCTGCCCTTACAGCCCCCCCAGGTACCCACCCTCCCCTACGCGCTGCCCCAGGCCACCGTCTGGCACGTGGTGCCGGGGGTCCAGGGGCAGGTGCTGCAGCTCCCCGCCGGGGTGCAGCTGGCACCTGGGGGGCACCTCCCACCCGAGGGGCACCACCTGCAGCTTGGGCAGCTCCCCGCCGTGGGGCAGCTCCCTGCTGTGGGGCAGCTCCCCCACACCGCTCCTCCCTGGGCCCCCGTCTACCAGTGGGGACAGCCCGTGGGGACGGGGACGGTGCTGCCCCAGGATCCCCTCTGGCTGGGGCCCGGGGCCGTGCTCCATGGGGAGCTCCTGCACCCCGCAGGCACCTGCCTGCTGCAGGCCCCTGCCCACCCCGGCCCCCCACCACTCCTCGTCCCGGGGCCTCCGCTGCGGGGGCAGGCGCTCCCCGCGCCCCGCACCCTGACCAGCAGCCGGGGGCAGCTGCCGGAGCCCTGCGACCACGCCGTGGGGCTCAGCGAGGACCAGGGGCCCCCGCTGCCCGGCCCCACTCCCCCCGAGCCTGCCCAGGCTCCAACGACCGCCAGCACCCAGACGGTGACGCCCGACGGTGAGTTTGGGGCTGGCACAGCCGGCCGCTGGGCGCCCCACACCCAGGAGCCATGGGAAAGCTGGCATCGCCCATCCTGGGGGATTTGCTTGCTTTTTCCTCAGCGGCGACAGTTGCAGAGGTGCCTGAGGAGCCCCTGGAGCTGCTTGAGCTGGGCCCCGATGCCTTCGCCGAGGCCTTTCCCCACCTGGCAGGGGACAGCCAGCAGCTGCAGCACCTGCAGGACCAGCTCCCGGCCGACCTGGACATCTCCGGCTTGGAGGAGCTGCTCAGCTGGCTCGATGCCGTGGAGCCCCAGGACGCCTTCCCCGGTGTCCCCAGCAGTCCTGTGCTCAGCCGCTTCCTGTCTGAGCTGCCCGACCTCTGCGAGGACATCGAGGAGCCGAGCACACAGGGACTGGCAGCCACCAGAGCGCTGGGTGAGGTACCCTCAACCCCTGGGGTGCACCCCGAGAAGGTGCAGGGTGGGCGGGCGGTGCAGCCCCCTGCTGTGCCGGCAGCGAGCTCCCCCCTCAAGCCTGCAGCCAGTCCCCAGCTCAGTGCCCTCAGGAGACCCCTGCCCAACCCTCCCTTCACTCTCCCCAAAAGGCCCCCCCACCCTGAATTCCTCACTGCCCTTAGCAGACCCCTGCCCAACCCTCCCTCGCGTCCCCTCAAGAGACCCCCCGACCCTCAATTCCTTAATTCCCTTAGGAGACCCCTGCCCAAGCCTCGCCTGAGTCCCCTCAAGAGCCCCCCCGACCCTGAATTTATTAGTGCCCTTAGGAGACCCCTGCCCAATCCCCCTCTGGGTCCCCTCAAGAGCCCCCCCGGCCCTGAATTTATTAGTGCCCTTAGGAGGCCCCTGCCCAATCCCCCTCTGAGTCCCCTCAAGAGCCCCCCGCCTGCCCCTGCGCCCACCGGCACCAAGTGGGGGGCCAAGCGCCCCGCGCCCACCAGCACCCCCAGCACAGCGCAGAGCTCCCAGCACAGGAGGCCGGCGACGGAGAAAACCCCCGGCAAGGAGAAGACGACGCTGCTGGGCCAGGGTGGCCAAGGCCCCAAGACGCTGTGCCAGGGGAAGACGGGTGGCCACAGCGCGGTGGCTGGCAGCAGCGGCCAAGCGGGCGGCGGCAGGCAGCAGCCGGCGAGCGACAGCACCAGGGCGCCCAGCAAGAGGGCCCGAAGCCCGGGGGCTGCTGGGGGGCAAGGAGCAGCGGCACCGCCTCCCCGGAGAGCGCTGCTGCTGCTGGAGCCCCCCCCCATTAAGCCCCGTGCCCGTGCCCGTGCCGTGCGGGCCCAGGACAGGCTCCGTCCCCAAGCCATCGGGGACAAGACGCTGCAGCGCCAGCACCCGGGGACAAAGACCCCCAGCGAGACTTTGCAGCCGCTGGGGGCCAGGGCGAAGGCGCTGGGGCCAGTGCGCCAGCCGCCCTGTGTGCAGCCGCAGCCCACCTCCAGCGGCCCCAGCAGCATGCCCAGGGCCCCGCCGACGGTGCCAGGCTCCAGCGCTGTGCCCGCTGCCCCCCGGCCCCCAGCTGGAGACAAGGCCCAGGCGGTGCCGGCACCACCAGGCAGCACGGCGCGAGCGTGGAGAGCTCCCCTGCAGCAGGCGCCCAGAGCGCCGTGCCTGCCAGCCGCGGGGGGCCAAGCGCAGCGGGAGCCTCTGCCCACGCAGCCGCGCACGCTGCAGCGTCCGGCGCAGCCCCGCGTGGACTACGTGCCCTGCGTGGGGCCCTGGGCAGGCGGCGACGCGGCGCCCACGCCGCTGGAGGAGCAGGAGGCGTCGGTGCCCATCACGCCGCAGCAGCGTCCCGAGCGGGAGCGCCTGAAGAAGCTGGCCCAGGAGGAGCGGCAGCGGGCGGCCCACCAGATGAAGATTGGCCCCGTGCAATTCTTCGTGCAGCGGCAGAAGGACCACGCCATAGCCAAGTATTACGGCTACCCGTGACCCTGCGCTCCTCGACGGCCCCCGCAGCACCCGGGCCCGCTCAGCATGCAGGCACAGAGACCTCTGCAGGCGCCTGCTCCAGCTTCAGCCACGCTCCTCAGCCCTTGCCCCTCTCGCTTGCCCTCTCCCTTCTCCAGTGCTGCAGCTAGGCAGTGTTTGCCACTGTCAGGGATGGGCAACTGGGGCAATGGGAAATGCGCGCGTCACGAATGAACGTTGCAATGGGAAGCTGTTGGGATGTTGGCAATAGCTGGGGTGGGAAAGGTTGGGCGTGGGAACTGCTTGTTGGGACACCAAATGGCTGAGATCCCAAACTTCTTTCTTCTTTCGGGTCATTTCTCTTCTTTAGTGCCTTCCTTATTAAATTCCTCTAGTGTAGGTGTTCACTCAGCAAGGCCTCTGCCTGCAGCTGTTCTGGCACTGGGATGCCGAGGGGATTTCATGCAGCCCGCTCCCGCTGCCCATGCTCAGTCCGTGCATGGATGTGGGCATGGCCAGCACGGACGGGAGAAAATGGGTGGACGGCTGGGTGGATGGGAGGGTGATGGGAGTTGGGAATTCAGCCTTGGGATCAGACACGGGAGGTTGTTGGGATAGGAAATGACCAGTGGGATGGGAAGTCACGATGGGGATAGGAATTCATTAGAATAGGACAAATTGGTTTCATTTTTATTTATTATTTTATTAATTTTAATATTTATTTTATTTATTATATTTATTAATTTTATTTATTAAATTTACTTTATTGACTGTGTTGTACAGGATGGCATTTTTTTAGGTTCTCTTCCTTTTCTACCCTATTAAACTCTCTTTATCACAACGCACTGCTTTGTACTTCATTTTTCCTTCCGAGTCGTTCTGGATTCACTCAGGATGGGGGGGACATTAGTGAACGCCTGTGTGCTTCAGATCCAAGCTCACCTTTGCCCTCAACTCAAGATACATATTTGCATCTGTTGTCATGATACAAAATTAACAGCAACAAAATAAAAGTTAACTACTTCCGAGCACCAGCTGTACGTTTGCTGGGTCTGCTCTATGCATTTTGAAGACCATTCAATACTATTCAGCACCTTCCGGAGGAAATGTGTGGTTCTAGGGAAATGCATCTTGATCTGATGCAAACCTGCGACGCACCCTGCAGCCCCTGCAACCCCTGTGATTTTACCTGCAGCCCCTGCAACCCCTGTGATTTTACCTGCAGCCCCTCCAAGCCCTGTGATTTTACCAGCAGCCACTCCAACCCTGTGACAGGCCCTACAGCTGGCTCCGGGGACTACCCCGTTGCCGTATCAGTCGCCAATACACACACAAGATGAAGGAATGGATGCAGAAGTCATCTCGTTTAGGCAGGGAAGAAAGTCCTCCGAAGAAGGGGAAGGAGCAAGAGGAAGGCGAGGCAGGCGACCCCAATGTAGGGCCATCCCAGGGAAGAGGAGGCTGTTATAAAATAGAAAAGAGAGAAAAGCAGCAGTAAGCAGGAGATCCCCATCCCTGGGCGAGCTGCGAGACATGGGACAAGATTTCAGCTGTCATGCAGGCGAGCACATTGTCACCTGGCTGCTGCGATGCTGGGATAACAGCTCCGGGAGCCTGGAATCGGAGGGCAGGGAAGCCAAGCAGCTGGGATCCTTCTCTGGGGAAGGGGGCACTGAGAAAGCGATCGGAAACGGGGCACAAGCCTCTGGAGGCGGCGCCTGTCAGGCGTGAAGGAAAGGGATCCCTTCCAGGAAGATGCTGTGGGGTTGCTGAGGGTCGAAGAAGAGCAGGTGTTGCCTGCACCCACCGTGCTGCAGCAGCGGCAAGGGAGAGACGTGGTGGTTTTCCTCAGCTGGGCAGCTGAGCTCCACCTCAACCGCTCTCTCCCTGCCCCTCCTCAAAGGGAAAGGGGAGAAAATAGGATGGAAAGGGCTCAAGGGCTGAGAGAAGGACAGGGAGATCACTCCACAATGATCGTCACGGGCAAAAGAGGCTCAGCAGAGCCTGTTCCAGTCCAGCCCGGGCCTGCTCCTGCGGGGGCTCTCCACAGGCCGCGGCCTCCTCCAGGCCACATCCACCTGCTCCACCGGGGGCTCCTCCACGGGCTGCAGCGTGGAGATCTGCTCCGTGTGGGACCCGTGGGCTGCAGGGGGACAGCCTGCTCCACCAGGGGCCTCTCCCCAGGCCGCAGGGGAACTGCTGCTGTGAGCCTGGAGCACCTCCTGCCTCCTGCTGCACTCACCTTGGGGGCTGCAGAGAGGTTTCTCACTCCTCCCTGACCCAGACGCTGCTGTGCAGCAGGTTTCTTTCCCTTTCTTAGATGGGCTCTCACACAGGCGCAAACATCATCCGTTTTGTCTCACTTCTGGGCAGCAGCGGGTCCCTCTGGAGCCTCCTGGAACCGGCCCTTATCTAACATGGGGCAGCTGCTGCATTCTCCTCACAGAGGACACCCCTGCAGCCCCCCGCTACCAGAACCTGTCCTCGTAAACCCAACACAAGACACCGACCGAGCCTCCCTGATTCCCAGCAGGTGGGTCAGGCTGGGAACCCAGGCCAGTGCCCGGCAGACCCTCCTGGGCCTTGAAAAGCAAGCTTTATGGGGATGTAGCACCCAGAAAGAACGGAGTCACACAACAGGATTCATTTCCAAAACCGTCTCATAGACACCTGGGCCAAAGTGCAGGGCCTTGAGCGGGTATATCACAATGACAGAGTTCATTTCCTTCCCAGTAGCTGGCACGTGCCGTTTTTTGGGATTTCGGGGCTACAGTGAGCTGCTAAGAGGGATGTCTTAGCTCTTGCAGGGCAGTGCTTCCACTAAGGCCAGGACTTTTCTGCATCTTCTACTGCCCTGCAAGCGAGGATGCTTGGGGCACACAGGAAGCTGGGAGGGGACACAGCTGCAGGGATTCCATAAGACACAAGCAAATGCAGCCTTGGCTTGGTGACACTTTCTCTTGATTACTGCTCAACACAAATTACCTCGAGCAAGTCTACTGTGAGGACTAAAGGAAAGAGACGTATGGATGCTGCTAAGCTCTTCTAGCTTGTACCAGGTAGGAAAGATACCTCTGTAGCAGGCGTGAAGAGGATAGCACTAATTAATTAGATGAGAAGCGGAGGAAAGGCACTTAGAGGTAGTGAAAAGCAGTTAAGGTGATGTTCCGGGGAAGCTTCAGTCTGCTTAAGGAGTAGCAAGAACAAGCCTAAAGTCATAGCCAAATACAAGAAAGAGAGGAGGACACGCAGCATGAGAAGCTCCCGAGAGAAAGGAGCTCTGTTTTGGGTAAAAATCAGTCCCTTTTTCTATCATGGAGACATCCAAGGGCGTAGGACACGTGCACTTCAGGGAACCAAGAGATGCTGTGCATTTCTCTCGTCCCCCTGACACAGCCACTAGGTGACGATGCTTCCAATTCTCTCTAAAGAAACCTTGCTTTCTCAGGCCCAGGTGTCCAGCTGCACACCAAGGACGTCCCTGGCTCCCAGGCACAGTTCCCAGGCCCAAGGCCGAGCTCCCCTCCGAACCCCCATTCCAGCAGACCTTGCTCCTGGCATTGTGGAGCAGCCATTTCATGTCAGCCTTTTCTCCTGGCAGTCAGCTTAGCGCCGTAACCTCTGCCATCGGGGTGCCCGAGAGCCGTGTGAGGTCATCAGAGAGTCACTGTCAGCCTTTGACCTCACAAAGGTGGGTGGCCATAAGTGCCCTGAGCGTCCAGCTCGCATTGAGTACTGCTGGTGGCACTCGAGGCGTGGAGGTCTGCATGGTGCAATGGGAGACGCCGATGTCCTGCTGCTGGAACAAGAGGCGCTGATGTGCTGCTGGTGCAGGAGGAGACGTGAAGGTGCTGCTGCTTAGAGGTGCTGAGGAGCGGGCAGCCTCCGTGCCGGTGGCTGAGCATGCTACTCTTAATTAGTGCTCTACCCTTCCTATCTTTTTACTAAGGTGGGTAGAGAGAAATGCCCATATCTGTTTATTTCCTGGTAAGAAATGTAAGAGCCTTGTATCTGCATATTCACCAGATTCATCCCAGCGCCCTTGGTACTGGCGATCTGTGTTGATCTGTAATAAAGAGCAATTGGTAGCACACCAAGTCTCCGTGACCTTGCATCTAACAGAATCGTCCAAATCCCTGTTGTGATCTCTCTCTAGCTGTGGGCTGGCTAAGCTGTCTGTTGGATGGTGAAAATGGGAAATGATTGGGATGGGAAATGATGAGTGGGCCGAGAAATCATTGCTGGGATGGGAAGACTTCCTTGGGGTGGAAAGCCATTGGGCTAGGAACTCAAAGAGATGGGAAATCTTCCCTGGGTTTGAAATCATTGGGAAGCAAAAGCGTTGGGATGGGAAATCACTCCGGGGATGGGGAAGTATTGGGATGGGAAGTCTTTAATGGGGTGGGTAACATTCACTGGGGAAGGAAGTACTTGGAAAAGTAATCAGAGGAATGGGAATTCTTTGGGATGAGATCTCTTTGGATTAAGAAACGCTTCGTGTCGATGGGAAATATCTCGTATGGGAATCTGTTATCATGTGAAATTGTAAGGATGGGAAATGACCGTTAGGATGCAAAGCTGGTACTGGGACGGGAAATGCTTGGGACGGGGAAGTGTTGGTGTGAAACCGTCCTGGGCATGGCAAATGATGCGTGGGAGGGAAAGCCCGATGGGGATGGAAAAGTCTTGCGATGGGAAGCCTGCTTGGGTCCAAAAGCTGCAGTCCTCACCAAGATGGCGGCGAGGGGCTGGTCAGCCGTTGGGACGGAACGGCCGTTGCCCGCGTTCCCCAACCGACCGCCCCACTCTCCAGCCACCATGGCAGGTACAGCAGCCGGCTCCCGCTCCTCCCGGGGCTGCGGCCCTGCTGGCGAGCCCAGCGCCCCGGATCTCACCCCAGCGCCCTTTTTCCCACAGAGGGTTTCCCCAGACAGCTTCCGCGGCTTCCGCAGACGCAAAACTCCCCCTTCGTCGTCCCAGCCGTGCCGCCAACGGTGGCTGCCTGGCTGCTGCCCTCCCTCCCCGGAGCGATGGCGCTGCCCTTGCAGCCCCCCCAGGTACCCACCCTCCCCTACGCGCTGCCCCAGGCCACCGTCTGGCACGTGGTGCCGGGGGTCCAGGGGCAGGTGCTGCAGCTCCCCGCCGGGGTGCAGCTGGCACCTGGGGGGCACCTCCCACCCGAGGGGCACCACCTGCAGCTTGGGCAGCTCCCCGCCGTGGGGCAGCTCCCTGCTGTGGGGCAGCTCCCCCACACCGCTCCTCCCTGGGCCCCCGTCTACCAGTGGGGACAGCCCGTGGGGACGGGGACGGTGCTGCCCCAGGATCCCCTCTGGCTGGGGCCCGGGGCCGTGCTCCATGGGGAGCTCCTGCACCCCGCAGGCACCTGCCTGCTGCAGGCCCCTGCCCACCCCGGCCCCCCACCACTCCTCGTCCCGGGGCCTCCGCTGCGGGGGCAGGCGCTCCCCGCGCCCCGCACCCTGACCAGCAGCCGGGGGCAGCTGCCGGAGCCCTGCGACCACGCCGTGGGGCTCAGCGAGGACCAGGGGCCCCCGCTGCCCGGCCCCACTCCCCCCGAGCCTGCCCAGGCTCCAACGACCGCCAGCACCCAGACGGTGACGCCCGACGGTGAGTTTGGGGCTGGCACAGCCGGCCGCTGGGCGCCCCACACCCAGGAGCCATGGGAAAGCTGGCATCGCCCATCCTGGGGGATTTGCTTGCTTTTTCCTCAGCGGCGACAGTTGCAGAGGTGCCTGAGGAGCCCCTGGAGCTGCTTGAGCTGGGCCCCGATGCCTTCGCCGAGGCCTTTCCCCACCTGGCAGGGGACAGCCAGCAGCTGCAGCACCTGCAGGACCAGCTCCCGGCCGACCTGGACATCTCCGGCTTGGAGGAGCTGCTCAGCTGGCTCGATGCCGTGGAGCCCCAGGACGCCTTCCCCGGTGTCCCCAGCAGTCCTGTGCTCAGCCGCTTCCTGTCTGAGCTGCCCGACCTCTGCGAGGACATCGAGGAGCCGAGCACACAGGGACTGGCAGCCACCAGAGCGCTGGGTGAGGTACCCTCAACCCCTGGGGTGCACCCCGAGAAGGTGCAGGGTGGGCGGGCGGTGCAGCCCCCTGCTGTGCCGGCAGCGAGCTCCCCCCTCAAGCCTGCAGCCAGTCCCCAGCTCAGTGCCCTCAGGAGACCCCTGCCCAACCCTCCCTTCACTCTCCCCAAAAGGCCCCCCCACCCTGAATTCCTCACTGCCCTTAGCAGACCCCTGCCCAACCCTCCCTCGCGTCCCCTCAAGAGACCCCCCGACCCTCAATTCCTTAATTCCCTTAGGAGACCCCTGCCCAAGCCTCGCCTGAGTCCCCTCAAGAGCCCCCCCGACCCTGAATTTATTAGTGCCCTTAGGAGACCCCTGCCCAATCCCCCTCTGAGTCCCCTCAAGAGCCCCCCGCCTGCCCCTGCGCCCACCGGCACCAAGTGGGGGGCCAAGCGCCCCGCGCCCACCAGCACCCCCAGCACAGCGCAGAGCTCCCAGCACAGGAGGCCGGCGACAGAGAAAACCCCCGGCAAGGAGAAGACGACGCTGCTGGGCCAGGGTGGCCAAGGCCCCAAGACGCTGTGCCAGGGGAAGACGGGTGGCCACAGCGCGGTGGCTGGCAGCAGCGGCCAAGCGGGCGGCGGCAGGCAGCAGCCGGCGAGCGACAGCACCAGGGCGCCCAGCAAGAGGGCCCGAAGCCCGGGGGCTGCTGGGGGGCAAGGAGCAGCGGCACCGCCTCCCCGGAGAGCGCTGCTGCTGCTGGAGCCCCCCCCCATTAAGCCCCGTGCCCGTGCCCGTGCCGTGCGGGCCCAGGACAGGCTCCGTCCCCAAGCCATCGGGGACAAGATGCTGCAGCGCCAGCACCCGGGGACAAAGACCCCCAGCGAGACTTTGCAGCCGCTGGGGGCCAGGGCGAAGGCGCTGGGGCCAGTGCGCCAGCCGCCCTGTGTGCAGCCGCAGCCCACCTCCAGCGGCCCCAGCAGCATGCCCAGGGCCCCGCCGACGGTGCCAGGCTCCAGCGCTGTGCCCGCTGCCCCCCGGCCCCCAGCTGGAGACAAGGCCCAGGCGGTGCCGGCACCACCAGGCAGCACGGCGCGAGCGTGGAGAGCTCCCCTGCAGCAGGCGCCCAGAGCGCCGTGCCTGCCAGCCGCGGGGGGCCAAGCGCAGCGGGAGCCTCTGCCCACGCAGCCGCGCACGCTGCAGCGTCCGGCGCAGCCCCGCGTGGACTACGTGCCCTGCGTGGGGCCCTGGGCAGGCGGCGACGCGGCGCCCACGCCGCTGGAGGAGCAGGAGGCGTCGGTGCCCATCACGCCGCAGCAGCGTCCCGAGCGGGAGCGCCTGAAGAAGCTGGCCCAGGAGGAGCGGCAGCGGGCGGCCCACCAGATGAAGATCGGCCCCGTGCAATTCTTCGTGCAGCGGCAGAAGGACCACGCCATAGCCAAGTATTACGGCTACCCGTGACCCTGCGCTCCTCGACGGCCCCCGCAGCACCCGGGCCCGCTCAGCATGCAGGCACAGAGACCTCTGCAGGCGCCTGCTCCAGCTTCAGCCACGCTCCTCAGCCCTTGCCCCTCTCGCTTGCCCTCTCCCTTCTCCAGTGCTGCAGCTAGGCAGTGTTTGCCACTGTCAGGGATGGGCAACTGGGGCAATGGGAAATGCGCGCGTCACGAATGAACGTTGCAATGGGAAGCTGTTGGGATGTTGGCAATAGCTGGGGTGGGAAAGGTTGGGCGTGGGAACTGCTTGTTGGGACACCAAATGGCTGAGATCCCAAACTTCTTTCTTCTTTCGGGTCATTTCTCTTCTTTAGTGCCTTCCTTATTAAATTCCTCTAGTGTAGGTGTTCACTCAGCAAGGCCTCTGCCTGCAGCTGTTCTGGCACTGGGATGCCGAGGGGATTTCATGCAGCCCGCTCCCGCTGCCCATGCTCAGTCCGTGCATGGATGTGGGCATGGCCAGCACGGACGGGAGAAAATGGGTGGACGGCTGGGTGGATGGGAGGGTGATGGGAGTTGGGAATTCAGCCTTGGGATCAGACACGGGAGGTTGTTGGGATAGGAAATGACCAGTGGGATGGGAAGTCACGATGGGGATAGGAATTCATTAGAATAGGACAAATTGGTTTCATTTTTATTTATTATTTTATTAATTTTAATATTTATTTTATTTATTATATTTATTAATTTTATTTATTAAATTTACTTTATTGACTGTGTTGTACAGGATGGCATTTTTTTAGGTTCTCTTCCTTTTCTACCCTATTAAACTCTCTTTATCACAACGCACTGCTTTGTACTTCATTTTTCCTTCCGAGTCGTTCTGGATTCACTCAGGATGGGGGGGACATTAGTGAACGCCTGTGTGCTTCAGATCCAAGCTCACCTTTGCCCTCAACTCAAGATACATATTTGCATCTGTTGTCATGATACAAAATTAACAGCAACAAAATAAAAGTTAACTACTTCCGAGCACCAGCTGTACGTTTGCTGGGTCTGCTCTATGCATTTTGAAGACCATTCAATACTATTCAGCACCTTCAGGAGGAAATGTGTGGTTCTAGGGAAATGCATCTTGATCTGATGCAAACCTGCGACGCACCCTGCAGCCCCTCCAACCCCTGTGATTTTACCTGCAGCCCCTGCAACCCCTGTGATTTTACCTGCAGCCCCTCCAAGCCCTGTGATTTTACCAGCAGCCACTCCAACCCTGTGACAGGCCCTACAGCTGGCTCCGGGGACTACCCCGTTGCCGTATCAGTCGCCAATACACACACAAGATGAAGGAATGGATGCAGAAGTCATCTCGTTTAGGCAGGGAAGAAAGTCCTCCGAAGAAGGGGAAGGAGCAAGAGGAAGGCGAGGCAGGCGACCCCAATGTAGGGCCATCCCAGGGAAGAGGAGGCTGTTATAAAATAGAAAAGAGAGAAAAGCAGCAGTAAGCAGGTGATCCCCATCCCTGGGCGAGCTGCGAGACATGGGACAAGATTTCAGCTGTCATGCAGGCGAGCACATTGTCACCTGGCTGCTGCGATGCTGGGATAACAGCTCCGGGAGCCTGGAATCGGAGGGCAGGGAAGCCAAGCAGCTGGGATCCTTCTCTGGGGAAGGGGGCACTGAGAAAGCGATCGGAAACGGGGCACAAGCCTCTGGAGGCGGCGCCTGTCAGGCGTGAAGGAAAGGGATCCCTTCCAGGAAGATGCTGTGGGGTTGCTGAGGGTCGAAGAAGAGCAGGTGTTGCCTGCACCCACCGTGCTGCAGCAGCGGCAAGGGAGAGACGTGGTGGTTTTCCTCAGCTGGGCAGCTGAGCTCCACCTCAACCGCTCTCTCCCTGCCCCTCCTCAAAGGGAAAGGGGAGAAAATAGGATGGAAAGGGCTCAAGGGCTGAGAGAAGGACAGGGAGATCACTCCACAATGATCGTCACGGGCAAAAGAGGCTCAGCAGAGCCTGTTCCAGTCCAGCCCGGGCCTGCTCCTGCGGGGGCTCTCCACAGGCCGCGGCCTCCTCCAGGCCACATCCACCTGCTCCACCGGGGGCTCCTCCACGGGCTGCAGCGTGGAGATCTGCTCCGTGTGGGACCCGTGGGCTGCAGGGGGACAGCCTGCTCCACCAGGGGCCTCTCCCCAGGCCGCAGGGGAACTGCTGCTGTGAGCCTGGAGCACCTCCTGCCTCCTGCTGCACTCACCTTGGGGGCTGCAGAGAGGTTTCTCACTCCTCCCTGACCCAGACGCTGCTGTGCAGCAGGTTTCTTTCCCTTTCTTAGATGGGCTCTCACACAGGCGCAAACATCATCCGTTTTGTCTCACTTCTGGGCAGCAGCGGGTCCCTCTGGAGCCTCCTGGAACCGGCCCTTATCTAACATGGGGCAGCTGCTGCATTCTCCTCACAGAGGACACCCCTGCAGCCCCCCGCTACCAGAACCTGTCCTCGTAAACCCAACACAAGACACCGACCGAGCCTCCCTGATTCCCAGCAGGTGGGTCAGGCTGGGAACCCAGGCCAGTGCCCGGCAGACCCTCCTGGGCCTTGAAAAGCAAGCTTTATGGGGATGTAGCACCCAGAAAGAACGGAGTCACACAACAGGATTCATTTCCAAAACCGTCTCATAGACACCTGGGCCAAAGTGCAGGGCCTTGAGCGGGTATATCACAATGGCAGAGTTCATTTCCTTCCCAGTAGCTGGCACGTGCCGTTTTTTGGGATTTCGGGGCTACAGTGAGCTGCTAAGAGGGATGTCTTAGCTCTTGCAGGGCAGTGCTTCCACTAAGGCCAGGACTTTTCTGCATCTTCTACTGCCCTGCAAGCGAGGATGCTTGGGGCACACAGGAAGCTGGGAGGGGACACAGCTGCAGGGATTCCATAAGACACAAGCAAATGCAGCCTTGGCTTGGTGACACTTTCTCTTGATTACTGCTCAACACAAATTACCTCGAGCAAGTCTACTGTGAGGACTAAAGGAAAGAGACGTATGGATGCTGCTAAGCTCTTCTAGCTTGTACCAGGTAGGAAAGATACCTCTGTAGCAGGCGTGAAGAGGATAGCACTAATTAATTAGATGAGAAGCAGAGGAAAGGCACTTAGAGGTAGTGAAAAGCAGTTAATGTGATGTTCCGGGGAAGCTTCAGTCTGCTTAAGGAGTAGCAAGAACAAGCCTAAAGTCATAGCCAAATACAAGAAAGAGAGGAGGACACGCAGCATGAGAAGCTCCCGAGAGAAAGGAGCTCTGTTTTGGGTAAAAATCAGTCCCTTTTTCTATCATGGAGACATCCAAGGGCGTAGGACACGTGCACTTCAGGGAACCAAGAGATGCTGTGCATTTCTCTCGTCCCCCTGACACAGCCACTAGGTGACGATGCTTCCAATTCTCTCTAAAGAAACCTTGCTTTCTCAGGCCCAGGTGTCCAGCTGCACACCAAGGACGTCCCTGGCTCCCAGGCACAGTTCCCAGGCCCAAGGCCGAGCTCCCCTCCGAACCCCCATTCCAGCAGACCTTGCTCCTGGCATTGTGGAGCAGCCATTTCATGTCAGCCTTTTCTCCTGGCAGTCAGCTTAGCGCCGTAACCTCTGCCATCGGGGCGCCCGAGAGCCGTGTGAGGTCAGCAGAGAGTCACTGTCAGCCTTTGACCTCACAAAGGTGGGTGGCCATAAGCGCCCAGAGCGTCCAGCTCGCATTGAGTACTGCTGGTGGCACTCGAGGCGTGGAGGTCTGCATGGTGCAATGGGAGACGCCGATGTCCTGCTGTTGGAACAAGAGGCGCTGATGTGCTGCTGGTGCAGGAGGAGACGTGAAGGTGCTGCTGCTTAGAGGTGCTGAGGAGCGGGCAGCCTCCGTGCCGGTGGCTGAGCATGCTACTCTTAATTATTGCTCTAACCTTCCGATCTTTTTACTAAGGTGGGTAGAGAGAAATGCCCATATCTGTTTATTTCCTGGTAAGAAATGTAAGAGCCTTGTATCTGCATATTCACCAGATTCATCCCAGCGCCCTTGGTACTGGCGATCTGTGTTGATCTGTAATAAAGAGCAATCGGTAGCACACCAAGTCTCCGTGACCTTGCATCTAACAGAATCGTCCAAATCCCTGTTGTGATCTCTCTCTAGCTGTGGGCTGGCTAAGCTGTCTGTTGGATGGTGAAAATGGGAAATGATTGGGATGGGAAATGATGAGTGGGCCGAGAAATCATTGCTGGGATGGGAAGACTTCCTTGGGGTGGAAAGCCATTGGGCTAGGAACTCAAAGAGATGGGAAATCTTCCCTGGGTTTGAAATCATTGGGAAGCAAAAGCGTTGGGATGGGAAATCACTCCGGGGATGGGGAAGTATTGGGATGGGAAGTCTTTAATGGGGTGGGTAACATTCACTGGGGAAGGAAGTACTTGGAAAAGTAATCAGAGGAATGGGAATTCTTTGGGATGAGATCTCTTTGGATTAAGAAAGGCTTCGTGTCGATGGGAAATATCTCGTATGGGAATCTGTTATCATGTGAAATTGTAAGGATGGGAAATGACCGTTAGGATGCAAAGCTGGTACTGGGACGGGAAATGCTTGGGACGGGGAAGTGTTGGTGTGAAACCGTCCTGGGCATGGCAAATGATGCGTGGGAGGGAAAGCCCGATGGGGATGGAAAAGTCTTGTGATGGGAAGCCTGCTTGGGTCCAAAAGCTGCAGTCCTCACCAAGATGGCGGCGAGGGGCTGGTCAGCCGTTGGGACGGAACGGCCGTTGCCCGCGTTCCCCAACCGACCTCCCCACTCTCCAGCCACCATGGCAGGTACAGCAGCCGGCTCCCGCTCCTCCCGGGGCTGCGGCCCTGCTGGCGAGCCCAGCGCCCCAGATCTCACCCCAGTGCCCTTTTTCCCACAGAGGGTTTCCCCAGACGGCTTCCGCGGCTTCCGCAGACGCAAAACTCCCCCTTCGTCGTCCCAGCCGTGCCGCCAACGGTGGCTGCCTGGCTGCTGCCCTCCCTCCCCGGAGCGATGGCGCTGCCCTTGCAGCCCCCCCAGGTACCCACCCTCCCCTACGCGCTGCCCCAGGCCACCGTCTGGCACGTGGTGCCGGGGGTCCAGGGGCAGGTGCTGCAGCTCCCCGCCGGGGTGCAGCTGGCACCTGGGGGGCACCTCCCACCCGAGGGGCACCACCTGCAGCTTGGGCAGCTCCCCGCCGTGGGGCAGCTCCCTGCTGTGGGGCAGCTCCCCCACACCGCTCCTCCCTGGGCCCCCGTCTACCAGTGGGGACAGCCCGTGGGGACGGGGACGGTGCTGCCCCAGGATCCCCTCTGGCTGGGGCCCGGGGCCGTGCTCCATGGGGAGCTCCTGCACCCCGCAGGCACCTGCCTGCTGCAGGCCCCTGCCCACCCCGGCCCCCCACCACTCCTCGTCCCGGGGCCTCCGCTGCGGGGGCAGGCGCTCCCCGCGCCCCGCACCCTGACCAGCAGCCGGGGGCAGCTGCCGGAGCCCTGCGACCACGCCGTGGGGCTCAGCGAGGACCAGGGGCCCCCGCTGCCCGGCCCCACTCCCCCCGAGCCTGCCCAGGCTCCAACGACCGCCAGCACCCAGACGGTGACGCCCAACGGTGAGTTTGGGGCTGGCACAGCCGGCCGCTGGGCGCCCCACACCCAGGAGCCATGGGAAAGCTGGCATCGCCCATCCTGGGGGATTTGCTTGCTTTTTCCTCAGCGGCGACAGTTGCAGAGGTGCCTGAGGAGCCCCTGGAGCTGCTTGAGCTGGGCCCCGATGCCTTCGCCGAGGCCTTTCCCCACCTGGCAGGGGACAGCCAGCAGCTGCAGCACCTGCAGGACCAGCTCCCGGCCGACCTGGACATCTCCGGCTTGGAGGAGCTGCTCAGCTGGCTCGATGCCGTGGAGCCCCAGGACGCCTTCCCCGGTGTCCCCAGCAGTCCTGTGCTCAGCCGCTTCCTGTCTGAGCTGCCCGACCTCTGCGAGGACATCGAGGAGCCGAGCACACAGGGACTGGCAGCCACCAGAGCGCTGGGTGAGGTACCCTCAACCCCTGGGGTGCACCCCGAGAAGGTGCAGGGTGGGCGGGCGGTGCAGCCCCCTGCTGTGCCGGCAGCGAGCTCCCCCCTCAAGCCTGCAGCCAGTCCCCAGCTCAGTGCCCTCAGGAGACCCCTGCCCAACCCTCCCTTCACTCTCCCCAAAAGGCCCCCCCACCCTGAATTCCTCACTGCCCTTAGCAGACCCCTGCCCAACCCTCCCTCGCGTCCCCTCAAGAGACCCCCCGACCCTCAATTCCTTAATTCCCTTAGGAGACCCCTGCCCAAGCCTCGCCTGAGTCCCCTCAAGAGCCCCCCCGACCCTGAATTTATTAGTGCCCTTAGGAGACCCCTGCCCAATCCCCCTCTGGGTCCCCTCAAGAGCCCCCCCGGCCCTGAATTTATTAGTGCCCTTAGGAGACCCCTGCCCAATCCCCCTCTGAGTCCCCTCAAGAGCCCCCCGCCTGCCCCTGCGCCCACCGGCACCAAGTGGGGGGCCAAGCGCCCCGCGCCCACCAGCACCCCCAGCACAGCGCAGAGCTCCCAGCACAGGAGGCCGGCGACGGAGAAAACCCCCGGCAAGGAGAAGACGACGCTGCTGGGCCAGGGTGGCCAAGACCCCAAGACGCTGTGCCAGGGGAAGACGGGTGGCCACAGCGCGGTGGCTGGCAGCAGCGGCCAAGCGGGCGGCGGCAGGCAGCAGCCGGCGAGCGACAGCACCAGGGCGCCCAGCAAGAGGGCCCGAAGCCCGGGGGCTGCTGGGGGGCAAGGAGCAGCGGCACCGCCTCCCCGGAGAGCGCTGCTGCTGCTGGAGCCCCCCCCCATTAAGCCCCGTGCCCGTGCCCGCGCCGTGCGGGCCCAGGACAGGCTCCGTCCCCAAGCCATCGGGGACAAGACGCTGCAGCGCCAGCACCCGGGGACAAAGACCCCCAGCGAGACTTTGCAGCCGCTGGGGGCCAGGGCGAAGGCGCTGGGGCCAGTGCGCCAGCCGCCCTGTGTGCAGCCGCAGCCCACCTCCAGCGGCCCCAGCAGCATGCCCAGGGCCCCGCCGACGGTGCCAGGCTCCAGCGCTGTGCCCGCTGCCCCCCGGCCCCCAGCTGGAGACAAGGCCCAGGCGGTGCCGGCACCACCAGGCAGCACGGCGCGAGCGTGGAGAGCTCCCCTGCAGCAGGCGCCCAGAGCGCCGTGCCTGCCAGCCGCGGGGGGCCAAGCGCAGCGGGAGCCTCTGCCCACGCAGCCGCGCACGCTGCAGCGTCCGGCGCAGCCCCGCGTGGACTACGTGCCCTGCGTGGGGCCCTGGGCAGGCGGCGACGCGGCGCCCACGCCGCTGGAGGAGCAGGAGGCGTCGGTGCCCATCACGCCGCAGCAGCGTCCCGAGCGGGAGCGCCTGAAGAAGCTGGCCCAGGAGGAGCGGCAGCGGGCGGCCCACCAGATGAAGATCGGCCCCGTGCAATTCTTCGTGCAGCGGCAGAAGGACCACGCCATAGCCAAGTATTACGGCTACCCGTGACCCTGCGCTCCTCGACGGCCCCCGCAGCACCCGGGCCCGCTCAGCATGCAGGCACAGAGACCTCTGCAGGCGCCTGCTCCAGCTTCAGCCACGCTCCTCAGCCCTTGCCCCTCTCGCTTGCCCTCTCCCTTCTCCAGTGCTGCAGCTAGGCAGTGTTTGCCACTGTCAGGGATGGGCAACTGGGGCAATGGGAAATGCGCGCGTCACGAATGAACGTTGCAATGGGAAGCTGTTGGGATGTTGGCAATAGCTGGGGTGGGAAAGGTTGGGCGTGGGAACTGCTTGTTGGGACACCAAATGGCTGAGATCCCAAACTTCTTTCTTCTTTCGGGTCATTTCTCTTCTTTAGTGCCTTCCTTATTAAATTCCTCTAGTGTAGGTGTTCACTCAGCAAGGCCTCTGCCTGCAGCTGTTCTGGCACTGGGATGCCGAGGGGATTTCATGCAGCCCGCTCCCGCTGCCCATGCTCAGTCCGTGCATGGATGTGGGCATGGCCAGCACGGACGGGAGAAAATGGGTGGACGGCTGGGTGGATGGGAGGGTGATGGGAGTTGGGAATTCAGCCTTGGGATCAGACACGGGAGGTTGTTGGGATAGGAAATGACCAGTGGGATGGGAAGTCACGATGGGGATAGGAATTCATTAGAATAGGACAAATTGGTTTCATTTTTATTTATTATTTTATTAATTTTAATATTTATTTTATTTATTATATTTATTAATTTTATTTATTAAATTTACTTTATTGACTGTGTTGTACAGGATGGCATTTTTTTAGGTTCTCTTCCTTTTCTACCCTATTAAACTCTCTTTATCACAACGCACTGCTTTGTACTTCATTTTTCCTTCCGAGTCGTTCTGGATTCACTCAGGATGGGGGGGACATTAGTGAACGCCTGTGTGCTTCAGATCCAAGCTCACCTTTGCCCTCAACTCAAGATACATATTTGCATCTGTTGTCATGATACAAAATTAACAGCAACAAAATAAAAGTTAACTACTTCCGAGCACCAGCTGTACGTTTGCTGGGTCTGCTCTATGCATTTTGAAGACCATTCAATACTATTCAGCACCTTCAGGAGGAAATGTGTGGTTCTAGGGAAATGCATCTTGATCTGATGCAAACCTGCGACGCACCCTGCAGCCCCTCCAACCCCTGTGATTTTACCTGCAGCCCCTGCAACCCCTGTGATTTTACCTGCAGCCCCTCCAAGCCCTGTGATTTTACCAGCAGCCACTCCAACCCTGTGACAGGCCCTACAGCTGGCTCCGGGGACTACCCCGTTGCCGTATCAGTCGCCAATACACACACAAGATGAAGGAATGGATGCAGAAGTCATCTCGTTTAGGCAGGGAAGAAAGTCCTCCGAAGAAGGGGAAGGAGCAAGAGGAAGGCGAGGCAGGCGACCCCAATGTAGGGCCATCCCAGGGAAGAGGAGGCTGTTATAAAATAGAAAAGAGAGAAAAGCAGCAGTAAGCAGGTGATCCCCATCCCTGGGCGAGCTGCGAGACATGGGACAAGATTTCAGCTGTCATGCAGGCGAGCACATTGTCACCTGGCTGCTGCGATGCTGGGATAACAGCTCCGGGAGCCTGGAATCGGAGGGCAGGGAAGCCAAGCAGCTGGGATCCTTCTCTGGGGAAGGGGGCACTGAGAAAGCGATCGGAAACGGGGCACAAGCCTCTGGAGGCGGCGCCTGTCAGGCGTGAAGGAAAGGGATCCCTTCCAGGAAGATGCTGTGGGGTTGCTGAGGGTCGAAGAAGAGCAGGTGTTGCCTGCACCCACCGTGCTGCAGCAGCGGCAAGGGAGAGACGTGGTGGTTTTCCTCAGCTGGGCAGCTGAGCTCCACCTCAACCGCTCTCTCCCTGCCCCTCCTCAAAGGGAAAGGGGAGAAAATAGGATGGAAAGGGCTCAAGGGCTGAGAGAAGGACAGGGAGATCACTCCACAATGATCGTCACGGGCAAAAGAGGCTCAGCAGAGCCTGTTCCAGTCCAGCCCGGGCCTGCTCCTGCGGGGGCTCTCCACAGGCCGCGGCCTCCTCCAGGCCACATCCACCTGCTCCACCGGGGGCTCCTCCACGGGCTGCAGCGTGGAGATCTGCTCCGTGTGGGACCCGTGGGCTGCAGGGGGACAGCCTGCTCCACCAGGGGCCTCTCCCCAGGCCGCAGGGGAACTGCTGCTGTGAGCCTGGAGCACCTCCTGCCTCCTGCTGCACTCACCTTGGGGGCTGCAGAGAGGTTTCTCACTCCTCCCTGACCCAGACGCTGCTGTGCAGCAGGTTTCTTTCCCTTTCTTAGATGGGCTCTCACACAGGCGCAAACATCATCCGTTTTGTCTCACTTCTGGGCAGCAGCGGGTCCCTCTGGAGCCTCCTGGAACCGGCCCTTATCTAACATGGGGCAGCTGCTGCATTCTCCTCACAGAGGACACCCCTGCAGCCCCCCGCTACCAGAACCTGTCCTCGTAAACCCAACACAAGACACCGACCGAGCCTCCCTGATTCCCAGCAGGTGGGTCAGGCTGGGAACCCAGGCCAGTGCCCGGCAGACCCTCCTGGGCCTTGAAAAGCAAGCTTTATGGGGACGTAGCACCCAGAAAGAACGGAGTCACACAACAGGATTCATTTCCAAAACCGTCTCATAGACACCTGGGCCAAAGTGCAGGGCCTTGAGCGGGTATATCACAATGACAGAGTTCATTTCCTTCCCAGTAGCTGGCACATGCCGTTTTTTGGGATTTCGGGGCTACAGTGAGCTGCTAAGAGGGATGTCTTAGCTCTTGCAGGGCAGTGCTTCCACTAAGGCCAGGACTTTTCTGCATCTTCTACTGCCCTGCAAGCGAGGATGCTTGGGGCACACAGGAAGCTGGGAGGGGACACAGCTGCAGGGATTCCATAAGACACAAGCAAATGCAGCCTTGGCTTGGTGACACTTTCTCTTGATTACTGCTCAACACAAATTACCTCGAGCAAGTCTACTGTGAGGACTAAAGGAAAGAGACGTATGGATGCTGCTAAGCTCTTCTAGCTTGTACCAGGTAGGAAAGATACCTCTGTAGCAGGCGTGAAGAGGATAGCACTAATTAATTAGATGAGAAGCGGAGGAAAGGCACTTAGAGGTAGTGAAAAGCAGTTAAGGTGATGTTCCGGGGAAGCTTCAGTCTGCTTAAGGAGTAGCAAGAACAAGCCTAAAGTCATAGCCAAATACAAGAAAGAGAGGAGGACACGCAGCATGAGAAGCTCCCGAGAGAAAGGAGCTCTGTTTTGGGTAAAAATCAGTCCCTTTTTCTATCATGGAGACATCCAAGGGCGTAGGACACGTGCACTTCAGGGAACCAAGAGATGCTGTGCATTTCTCTCGTCCCCCTGACACAGCCACTAGGTGACGATGCTTCCAATTCTCTCTAAAGAAACCTTGCTTTCTCAGGCCCAGGTGTCCAGCTGCACACCAAGGACGTCCCTGGCTCCCAGGCACAGTTCCCAGGCCCAAGGCCGAGCTCCCCTCCGAACCCCCATTCCAGCAGACCTTGCTCCTGGCATTGTGGAGCAGCCATTTCATGTCAGCCTTTTCTCCTGGCAGTCAGCTTAGCGCCGTAACCTCTGCCATCGGGGCGCCCGAGAGCCGTGTGAGGTCAGCAGAGAGTCACTGTCAGCCTTTGACCTCACAAAGGTGGGTGGCCATAAGTGCCCTGAGCGTCCAGCTCGCATTGAGTACTGCTGGTGGCACTCGAGGCGTGGAGGTCTGCATGGTGCAATGGGAGACGCCGATGTCCTGCTGCTGGAACAAGAGGCGCTGATGTGCTGCTGGTGCAGGAGGAGACGTGAAGGTGCTGCTGCTTAGAGGTGCTGAGGAGCGGGCAGCCTCCGTGCCGGTGGCTGAGCATGCTACTCTTAATTAGTGCTCTACCCTTCCTATCTTTTTACTAAGGTGGGTAGAGAGAAATGCCCATATCTGTTTATTTCCTGGTAAGAAATGTAAGAGCCTTGTATCTGCATATTCACCAGATTCATCCCAGCGCCCTTGGTACTGGCGATCTGTGTTGATCTGTAATAAAGAGCAATTGGTAGCACACCAAGTCTCCGTGACCTTGCATCTAACAGAATCGTCCAAATCCCTGTTGTGATCTCTCTCTAGCTGTGGGCTGGCTAAGCTGTCTGTTGGATGGTGAAAATGGGAAATGATTGGGATGGGAAATGATGAGTGGGCCGAGAAATCATTGCTGGGATGGGAAGACTTCCTTGGGGTGGAAAGCCATTGGGCTAGGAACTCAAAGAGATGGGAAATCTTCCCTGGGTTTGAAATCATTGGGAAGCAAAAGCGTTGGGATGGGAAATCACTCCGGGGATGGGGAAGTATTGGGATGGGAAGTCTTTAATGGGGTGGGTAACATTCACTGGGGAAGGAAGTACTTGGAAAAGTAATCAGAGGAATGGGAATTCTTTGGGATGAGATCTCTTTGGATTAAGAAACGCTTCGTGTCGATGGGAAATATCTCGTATGGGAATCTGTTATCATGTGAAATTGTAAGGATGGGAAATGACCGTTAGGATGCAAAGCTGGTACTGGGACGGGAAATGCTTGGGACGGGGAAGTGTTGGTGTGAAACCGTCCTGGGCATGGCAAATGATGCGTGGGAGGGAAAGCCCGATGGGGATGGAAAAGTCTTGCGATGGGAAGCCTGCTTGGGTCCAAAAGCTGCAGTCCTCACCAAGATGGCGGCGAGGGGCTGGTCAGCCGTTGGGACGGAACGGCCGTTGCCCGCGTTCCCCAACCGACCGCCCCACTCTCCAGCCACCATGGCAGGTACAGCAGCCGGCTCCCGCTCCTCCCGGGGCTGCGGCCCTGCTGGCGAGCCCAGCGCCCCAGATCTCACCCCAGCGCCCTTTTTCCCACAGAGGGTTTCCCCAGACGGCTTCCGCGGCTTCCGCAGACGCAAAACTCCCCCTTCGTCGTCCCAGCCGTGCCGCCAACGGTGGCTGCCTGGCTGCTGCCCTCCCTCCCCGGAGCGATGGCGCTGCCCTTGCAGCCCCCCCAGGTACCCACCCTCCCCTACGCGCTGCCCCAGGCCACCGTCTGGCACGTGGTGCCGGGGGTCCAGGGGCAGGTGCTGCAGCTCCCCGCCGGGGTGCAGCTGGCACCTGGGGGGCACCTCCCACCCGAGGGGCACCACCTGCAGCTTGGGCAGCTCCCCGCCGTGGGGCAGCTCCCTGCTGTGGGGCAGCTCCCCCACACCGCTCCTCCCTGGGCCCCCGTCTACCAGTGGGGACAGCCCGTGGGGACGGGGACGGTGCTGCCCCAGGATCCCCTCTGGCTGGGGCCCGGGGCCGTGCTCCATGGGGAGCTCCTGCACCCCGCAGGCACCTGCCTGCTGCAGGCCCCTGCCCACCCCGGCCCCCCACCACTCCTCGTCCCGGGGCCTCCGCTGCGGGGGCAGGCGCTCCCCGCGCCCCGCACCCTGACCAGCAGCCGGGGGCAGCTGCCGGAGCCCTGCGACCACGCCGTGGGGCTCAGCGAGGACCAGGGGCCCCCGCTGCCCGGCCCCACTCCCCCCGAGCCTGCCCAGGCTCCAACGACCGCCAGCACCCAGACGGTGACGCCCGACGGTGAGTTTGGGGCTGGCACAGCCGGCCGCTGGGCGCCCCACACCCAGGAGCCATGGGAAAGCTGGCATCGCCCATACTGGGGGATTTGCTTGCTTTTTCCTCAGCGGCGACAGTTGCAGAGGTGCCTGAGGAGCCCCTGGAGCTGCTTGAGCTGGGCCTCGATGCCTTCGCCGAGGCCTTTCCCCACCTGGCAGGGGACAGCCAGCAGCTGCAGCACCTGCAGGACCAGCTCCCGGCCGACCTGGACATCTCCGGCTTGGAGGAGCTGCTCAGCTGGCTCGATGCCGTGGAGCCCCAGGACGCCTTCCCCGGTGTCCCCAGCAGTCCTGTGCTCAGCCGCTTCCTGTCTGAGCTGCCCGACCTCTGCGAGGACATCGAGGAGCCGAGCACACAGGGACTGGCAGCCACCAGAGCGCTGGGTGAGGTACCCTCAACCCCTGGGGTGCACCCCGAGAAGGTGCAGGGTGGGCGGGCGGTGCAGCCCCCTGCTGTGCCGGCAGCGAGCTCCCCCCTCAAGCCTGCAGCCAGTCCCCAGCTCAGTGCCCTCAGGAGACCCCTGCCCAACCCTCCCTTCACTCTCCCCAAAAGGCCCCCCCGCCCTGAATTCCTCACTGCCCTTAGCAGACCCCTGCCCAACCCTCCCTCGCGTCCCCTCAAGAGACCCCCCGACCCTCAATTCCTTAATTCCCTTAGGAGACCCCTGCCCAAGCCTCGCCTGAGTCCCCTCAAGAGCCCCCCCGACCCTGAATTTATTAGTGCCCTTAGGAGACCCCTGCCCAATCCCCCTCTGGGTCCCCTCAAGAGCCCCCCCGGCCCTGAATTTATTAGTGCCCTTAGGAGGCCCCTGCCCAATCCCCCTCTGAGTCCCCTCAAGAGCCCCCCGCCTGCCCCTGCGCCCACCGGCACCAAGTGGGGGGCCAAGCGCCCCGCGCCCACCAGCACCCCCAGCACAGCGCAGAGCTCCCAGCACAGGAGGCCGGCGACGGAGAAAACCCCCGGCAAGGAGAAGATGACGCTGCTGGGCCAGGGTGGCCAAGGCCCCAAGACGCTGTGCCAGGGGAAGACGGGTGGCCACAGCGCGGTGGCTGGCAGCAGCGGCCAAGCGGGCGGCGGCAGGCAGCAGCCGGCGAGCGACAGCACCAGGGCGCCCAGCAAGAGGGCCCGAAGCCCGGGGGCTGCTGGGGGGCAAGGAGCAGCGGCACCGCCTCCCCGGAGAGCGCTGCTGCTGCTGGAGCCCCCCCCCATTAAGCCCCGTGCCCGTGCCCGCGCCGTGCGGGCCCAGGACAGGCTCCGTCCCCAAGCCATCGGGGACAAGACGCTGCAGCGCCAGCACCCGGGGACAAAGACCCCCAGCGAGACTTTGCAGCCGCTGGGGGCCAGGGCGAAGGCGCTGGGGCCAGTGCGCCAGCCGCCCTGTGTGCAGCCGCAGCCCACCTCCAGCGGCCCCAGCAGCATGCCCAGGGCCCCGCCGACGGTGCCAGGCTCCAGCGCTGTGCCCGCTGCCCCCCGGCCCCCAGCTGGAGACAAGGCCCAGGCGGTGCCGGCACCACCAGGCAGCACGGCGCGAGCGTGGAGAGCTCCCCTGCAGCAGGCGCCCAGAGCGCCGTGCCTGCCAGCCGCGGGGGGCCAAGCGCAGCGGGAGCCTCTGCCCACGCAGCCGCGCACGCTGCAGCGTCCGGCGCAGCCCCGCGTGGACTACGTGCCCTGCGTGGGGCCCTGGGCAGGCGGCGACGCGGCGCCCACGCCGCTGGAGGAGCAGGAGGCGTCGGTGCCCATCACGCCGCAGCAGCGTCCCGAGCGGGAGCGCCTGAAGAAGCTGGCCCAGGAGGAGCGGCAGCGGGCGGCCCACCAGATGAAGATCGGCCCCGTGCAATTCTTCGTGCAGCGGCAGAAGGACCACGCCATAGCCAAGTATTACGGCTACCCGTGACCCTGCGCTCCTCGACGGCCCCCGCAGCACCCGGGCCTGCTCAGCATGCAGGCACAGAGACCTCTGCAGGCGCCTGCTCCAGCTTCAGCCACGCTCCTCAGCCCTTGCCCCTCTCGCTTGCCCTCTCCCTTCTCCAGTGCTGCAGCTAGGCAGTGTTTGCCACTGTCAGGGATGGGCAACTGGGGCAATGGGAAATGCGCGCGTCACGAATGAACGTTGCAATGGGAAGCTGTTGGGATGTTGGCAATAGCTGGGGTGGGAAAGGTTGGGCGTGGGAACTGCTTGTTGGGACACCAAATGGCTGAGATCCCAAACTTCTTTCTTCTTTCGGGTCATTTCTCTTCTTTAGTGCCTTCCTTATTAAATTCCTCTAGTGTAGGTGTTCACTCAGCAAGGCCTCTGCCTGCAGCTGTTCTGGCACTGGGATGCCGAGGGGATTTCATGCAGCCCGCTCCCGCTGCCCATGCTCAGTCCGTGCATGGATGTGGGCATGGCCAGCACGGACGGGAGAAAATGGGTGGACGGCTGGGTGGATGGGAGGGTGATGGGAGTTGGGAATTCAGCCTTGGGATCAGACACGGGAGGTTGTTGGGATAGGAAATGACCAGTGGGATGGGAAGTCACGATGGGGATAGGAATTCATTAGAATAGGACAAATTGGTTTCATTTTTATTTATTATTTTATTAATTTTAATATTTATTTTATTTATTATATTTATTAATTTTATTTATTAAATTTACTTTATTGACTGTGTTGTACAGGATGGCATTTTTTTAGGTTCTCTTTCTTTTCTACCCTATTAAACTCTCTTTATCACAACGCACTGCTTTGTACTTCATTTTTCCTTCCGAGTCGTTCTGGATTCACTCAGGATGGGGGGGACATTAGTGAACGCCTGTGTGCTTCAGATCCAAGCTCACCTTTGCCCTCAACTCAAGATACATATTTGCATCTGTTGTCATGATACAAAATTAACAGCAACAAAATAAAAGTTAACTACTTCCGAGCACCAGCTGTACGTTTGCTGGGTCTGCTCTATGCATTTTGAAGACCATTCAATACTATTCAGCACCTTCCGGAGGAAATGTGTGGTTCTAGGGAAATGCATCTTGATCTGATGCAAACCTGCGACGCACCCTGCAGCCCCTGCAACCCCTGTGATTTTACCTGCAGCCCCTGCAACCCCTGTGATTTTACCTGCAGCCCCTCCAAGCCCTGTGATTTTACCAGCAGCCACTCCAACCCTGTGACAGGCCCTACAGCTGGCTCCGGGGACTACCCCGTTGCCGTATCAGTCGCCAATACACACACAAGATGAAGGAATGGATGCAGAAGTCATCTCGTTTAGGCAGGGAAGAAAGTCCTCCGAAGAAGGGGAAGGAGCAAGAGGAAGGCGAGGCAGGCGACCCCAATGTAGGGCCATCCCAGGGAAGAGGAGGCTGTTATAAAATAGAAAAGAGAGAAAAGCAGCAGTAAGCAGGTGATCCCCATCCCTGGGCGAGCTGCGAGACATGGGACAAGATTTCAGCTGTCATGCAGGCGAGCACATTGTCACCTGGCTGCTGCGATGCTGGGATAACAGCTCCGGGAGCCTGGAATCGGAGGGCAGGGAAGCCAAGCAGCTGGGATCCTTCTCTGGGGAAGGGGGCACTGAGAAAGCGATCGGAAACGGGGCACAAGCCTCTGGAGGCGGCGCCTGTCAGGCGTGAAGGAAAGGGATCCCTTCCAGGAAGATGCTGTGGGGTTGCTGAGGGTCGAAGAAGAGCAGGTGTTGGCTGCTCCCACCGTGCTGCAGCAGCGGCAAGGGAGAGACGTGGTGGTTTTCCTCAGCTGGGCAGCTGAGCTCCACCTCAACCGCTCTCTCCCTGCCCCTCCTCAAAGGGAAAGGGGAGAAAATAGGATGGAAAGGGCTCAAGGGCTGAGAGAAGGACAGGGAGATCACTCCACAATGATCGTCACGGGCAAAAGAGGCTCAGCAGAGCCTGTTCCAGTCCAGCCCGGGCCTGCTCCTGCGGGGGCTCTCCACAGGCCGCGGCCTCCTCCAGGCCACATCCACCTGCTCCACCGGGGGCTCCTCCACGGGCTGCAGCGTGGAGATCTGCTCCGTGTGGGACCCGTGGGCTGCAGGGGGACAGCCTGCTCCACCAGGGGCCTCTCCCCAGGCCGCAGGGGAACTGCTGCTGTGAGCCTGGAGCACCTCCTGCCTCCTGCTGCACTCACCTTGGGGGCTGCAGAGAGGTTTCTCACTCCTCCCTGACCCAGACGCTGCTGTGCAGCAGGTTTCTTTCCCTTTCTTAGATGGGCTCTCACACAGGCGCAAACATCATCCGTTTTGTCTCACTTCTGGGCAGCAGCGGGTCCCTCTGGAGCCTCCTGGAACCGGCCCTTATCTAACATGGGGCAGCTGCTGCATTCTCCTCACAGAGGACACCCCTGCAGCCCCCCGCTACCAGAACCTGTCCTCGTAAACCCAACACAAGACACCGACCGAGCCTCCCTGATTCCCAGCAGGTGGGTCAGGCTGGGAACCCAGGCCAGTGCCCGGCAGACCCTCCTGGGCCTTGAAAAGCAAGCTTTATGGGGACGTATCTGGAGACCTCTAAGGTGCTTTCCAACAAAAGCTTTTCTATAATTGTATGAAATCACCTGCAATAGATTAACCCTGGTCATTATTCCTATCACAGGAAATAACTGTGACACCTGGGTAACAGGTGAGCTTACTGCGACACCAGGGAGAGCCTTCCTGTACTTAAAGGCAACCTGTAGGAAAGCTGGGGAGGGAGTCTTTATCAGGGCCTGGAGTGACAGGACAAGGAGTAACCGCTTTAAACTGAAAAGTAGCACCCAGAAAGAACGGAGTCACGCAACAGGATTCATTTCCAAAACCACCTCGTAGACACCTGGGCCAAAGAGCAGGGCCTTGAGCGGGTATATCACAATGGCAGAGTTCATTTCCTTCCCAGTAGCTGGCACGTGCCGTTTTTTGGGATTTCGGGGCTACAGTGAGCTGCTAAGAGGGATGTCTTAGCTCTTGCAGGGCAGTGCTTCCACTAAGGCCAGGACTTTTCTGCATCTTCTACTGCCCTGCAAGCGAGGATGCTTGGGGCACACAGGAAGCTGGGAGGGGACACAGCTGCAGGGATTCCATAAGACACAAGCAAATGCAGCCTTGGCTTGGTGACACTTTCTCTTGATTACTGCTCAACACAAATTACCTCGAGCAAGTCTACTGTGAGGACTAAAGGAAAGAGACGTATGGATGCTGCTAAGCTCTTCTAGCTTGTACCAGGTAGGAAAGATACCTCTGTAGCAGGCGTGAAGAGGATAGCACTAATTAATTAGATGAGAAGCGGAGGAAAGGCACTTAGAGGTAGTGAAAAGCAGTTAATGTGATGTTCCGGGGAAGCTTCAGTCTGCTTAAGGAGTAGCAAGAACAAGCCTAAAGTCATAGCCAAATACAAGAAAGAGAGGAGGACACGCAGCATGAGAAGCTCCCGAGAGAAAGGAGCTCTGTTTTGGGTAAAAATCAGTCCCTTTTTCTATCATGGAGACATCCAAGGGCGTAGGACACGTGCACTTCAGGGAACCAAGAGATGCTGTGCATTTCTCTCGTCCCCCTGACACAGCCACTAGGTGACGATGCTTCCAATTCTCTCTAAAGAAACCTTGCTTTCTCAGGCCCAGGTGTCCAGCTGCACACCAAGGACGTCCCTGGCTCCCAGGCACAGTTCCCAGGCCCAAGGCCGAGCTCCGCTCCGAACCCCCATTCCAGCAGACCTTGCTCCTGGCATTGTGGAGCAGCCATTTCATGTCAGCCTTTTCTCCTGGCAGTCAGCTTAGCGCCGTAACCTCTGCCATCGGGGCGCCCGAGAGCCGTGTGAGGTCAGCAGAGAGTCACTGTCAGCCTTTGACCTCACAAAGGTGGGTGGCCATAAGTGCCCTGAGCGTCCAGCTCGCATTGAGTACTGCTGGTGGCACTCGAGGCGTGGAGGTCTGCATGGTGCAATGGGAGACGCCGATGTCCTGCTGCTGGAACAAGAGGCGCTGATGTGCTGCTGGTGCAGGAGGAGACGTGAAGGTGCTGCTGCTTAGAGGTGCTGAGGAGCGGGCAGCCTCCGTGCCGGTGGCTGAGCATGCTACTCTTAATTAGTGCTCTACCCTTCCTATCTTTTTACTAAGGTGGGTAGAGAGAAATGCCCATATCTGTTTATTTCCTGGTAAGAAATGTAAGAGCCTTGTATCTGCATATTCACCAGATTCATCCCAGCGCCCTTGGTACTGGCGATCTGTGTTGATCTGTAATAAAGAGCAATCGGTAGCACACCAAGTCTCCGTGACCTTGCATCTAACAGAATCGTCCAAATCCCTGTTGTGATCTCTCTCTAGCTGTGGGCTGGCTAAGCTGTCTGTTGGATGGTGAAAATGGGAAATGATTGGGATGGGAAATGATGAGTGGGCCGAGAAATCATTGCTGGGATGGGAAGACTTCCTTGGGGTGGAAAGCCATTGGGCTAGGAACTCAAAGAGATGGGAAATCTTCCCTGGGTTTGAAATCATTGGGAAGCAAAAGCGTTGGGATGGGAAATCACTCCGGGGATGGGGAAGTATTGGGATGGGAAGTCTTTAATGGGGTGGGTAACATTCACTGGGGAAGGAAGTACTTGGAAAAGTAATCAGAGGAATGGGAATTCTTTGGGATGAGATCTCTTTGGATTAAGAAACGCTTCGTGTCGATGGGAAATATCTCGTATGGGAATCTGTTATCATGTGAAATTGTAAGGATGGGAAATGACCGTTAGGATGCAAAGCTGGTACTGGGACGGGAAATGCTTGGGACGGGGAAGTGTTGGTGTGAAACCGTCCTGGGCATGGCAAATGATGCGTGGGAGGGAAAGCCTGATGGGGATGGAAAAGTCTTGCGATGGGAAGCCTGCTTGGGTCCAAAAGCTGCAGTCCTCACCAAGATGGCGGCGAGGGGCTGGTCAGCCGTTGGGACGGAACGGCCGTTGCCCGCGTTCCCCAACCGACCGCCCCACTCTCCAGCCACCATGGCAGGTACAGCAGCCGGCTCCCGCTCCTCCCGGGGCTGCGGCCCTGCTGGCGAGCCCAGTGCCCCAGATCTCACCCCAGCGCCCTTTTTCCCACAGAGGGTTTCCCCAGACGGCTTCCGCGGCTTCCGCAGACGCAAAACTCCCCCTTCGTCGTCCCAGCCGTGCCGCCAACGGTGGCTGCCTGGCTGCTGCCCTCCCTCCCCGGAGCGATGGCGCTGCCCTTGCAGCCCCCCCAGGTACCCACCCTCCCCTACGCGCTGCCCCAGGCCACCGTCTGGCACGTGGTGCCGGGGGTCCAGGGGCAGGTGCTGCAGCTCCCCGCCGGGGTGCAGCTGGCACCTGGGGGGCACCTCCCACCCGAGGGGCACCACCTGCAGCTTGGGCAGCTCCCCGCCGTGGGGCAGCTCCCTGCTGTGGGGCAGCTCCCCCACACCGCTCCTCCCTGGGCCCCCGTCTACCAGTGGGGTCAGCCCGTGGGGACGGGGACGGTGCTGCCCCAGGATCCCCTCTGGCTGGGGCCCGGGGCCGTGCTCCATGGGGAGCTCCTGCACCCCGCAGGCACCTGCCTGCTGCAGGCCCCTGCCCACCCCGGCCCCCCACCACTCCTCGTCCCGGGGCCTCCGCTGCGGGGGCAGGCGCTCCCCGCGCCCCGCACCCTGACCAGCAGCCGGGGGCAGCTGCCGGAGCCCTGCGACCACGCCGTGGGGCTCAGCGAGGACCAGGGGCCCCCGCTGCCCGGCCCCACTCCCCCCGAGCCTGCCCAGGCTCCAACGACCGCCAGCACCCAGACGGTGACGCCCAACGGTGAGTTTGGGGCTGGCACAGCCGGCCGCTGGGCGCCCCACACCCAGGAGCCATGGGAAAGCTGGCATCGCCCATCCTGGGGGATTTGCTTGCTTTTTCCTCAGCGGCGACAGTTGCAGAGGTGCCTGAGGAGCCCCTGGAGCTGCTTGAGCTGGGCCCCGATGCCTTCGCCGAGGCCTTTCCCCACCTGGCAGGGGACAGCCAGCAGCTGCAGCACCTGCAGGACCAGCTCCCGGCCGACCTGGACATCTCCGGCTTGGAGGAGCTGCTCAGCTGGCTCGATGCCGTGGAGCCCCAGGACGCCTTCCCCGGTGTCCCCAGCAGTCCTGTGCTCAGCCGCTTCCTGTCTGAGCTGCCCGACCTCTGCGAGGACATCGAGGAGCCGAGCACACAGGGACTGGCAGCCACCAGAGCGCTGGGTGAGGTACCCTCAACCCCTGGGGTGCACCCCGAGAAGGTGCAGGGTGGGCGGGCGGTGCAGCCCCCTGCTGTGCCGGCAGCGAGCTCCCCCCTCAAGCCTGCAGCCAGTCCCCAGCTCAGTGCCCTCAGGAGACCCCTGCCCAACCCTCCCTTCACTCTCCCCAAAAGGCCCCCCCACCCTGAATTCCTCACTGCCCTTAGCAGACCCCTGCCCAACCCTCCCTCGCGTCCCCTCAAGAGACCCCCCGACCCTCAATTCCTTAATTCCCTTAGGAGACCCCTGCCCAAGCCTCGCCTGAGTCCCCTCAAGAGCCCCCCCGACCCTGAATTTATTAGTGCCCTTAGGAGACCCCTGCCCAATCCCCCTCTGGGTCCCCTCAAGAGCCCCCCCGGCCCTGAATTTATTAGTGCCCTTAGGAGGCCCCTGCCCAATCCCCCTCTGAGTCCCCTCAAGAGCCCCCCGCCTGCCCCTGCGCCCACCGGCACCAAGTGGGGGGCCAAGCGCCCCGCGCCCACCAGCACCCCCAGCACAGCGCAGAGCTCCCAGCACAGGAGGCCGGCGACGGAGAAAACCCCCGGCAAGGAGAAGACGACGCTGCTGGGCCAGGGTGGCCAAGGCCCCAAGACGCTGTGCCAGGGGAAGACGGGTGGCCACAGCGCGGTGGCTGGCAGCAGCGGCCAAGCGGGCGGCGGCAGGCAGCAGCCGGCGAGCGACAGCACCAGGGCGCCCAGCAAGAGGGCCCGAAGCCCGGGGGCTGCTGGGGGGCAAGGAGCAGCGGCACCGCCTCCCCGGAGAGCGCTGCTGCTGCTGGAGCCCCCCCCCATTAAGCCCCGTGCCCGTGCCCGTGCCGTGCGGGCCCAGGACAGGCTCCGTCCCCAAGCCATCGGGGACAAGACGCTGCAGCGCCAGCACCCGGGGACAAAGACCCCCAGCGAGACTTTGCAGCCGCTGGGGGCCAGGGCGAAGGCGCTGGGGCCAGTGCGCCAGCCGCCCTGTGTGCAGCCGCAGCCCACCTCCAGCGGCCCCAGCAGCATGCCCAGGGCCCCGCCGACGGTGCCAGGCTCCAGCGCTGTGCCCGCTGCCCCCCGGCCCCCAGCTGGAGACAAGGCCCAGGCGGTGCCGGCACCACCAGGCAGCACGGCGCGAGCGTGGAGAGCTCCCCTGCAGCAGGCGCCCAGAGCGCCGTGCCTGCCAGCCGCGGGGGGCCAAGCGCAGCGGGAGCCTCTGCCCACGCAGCCGCGCACGCTGCAGCGTCCGGCGCAGCCCCGCGTGGACTACGTGCCCTGCGTGGGGCCCTGGGCAGGCGGCGACGCGGCGCCCACGCCGCTGGAGGAGCAGGAGGCGTCGGTGCCCATCACGCCGCAGCAGCGTCCCGAGCGGGAGCGCCTGAAGAAGCTGGCCCAGGAGGAGCGGCAGCGGGCGGCCCACCAGATGAAGATCGGCCCCGTGCAATTCTTCGTGCAGCGGCAGAAGGACCACGCCATAGCCAAGTATTACGGCTACCCGTGACCCTGCGCTCCTCGACGGCCCCCGCAGCACCCGGGCCCGCTCAGCATGCAGGCACAGAGACCTCTGCAGGCGCCTGCTCCAGCTTCAGCCACGCTCCTCAGCCCTTGCCCCTCTCGCTTGCCCTCTCCCTTCTCCAGTGCTGCAGCTAGGCAGTGTTTGCCACTGTCAGGGATGGGCAACTGGGGCAATGGGAAATGCGCGCGTCACGAATGAACGTTGCAATGGGAAGCTGTTGGGATGTTGGCAATAGCTGGGGTGGGAAAGGTTGGGCGTGGGAACTGCTTGTTGGGACACCAAATGGCTGAGATCCCAAACTTCTTTCTTCTTTCGGGTCATTTCTCTTCTTTAGTGCCTTCCTTATTAAATTCCTCTAGTGTAGGTGTTCACTCAGCAAGGCCTCTGCCTGCAGCTGTTCTGGCACTGGGATGCCGAGGGGATTTCATGCAGCCCGCTCCCGCTGCCCATGCTCAGTCCGTGCATGGATGTGGGCATGGCCAGCACGGACGGGAGAAAATGGGTGGACGGCTGGGTGGATGGGAGGGTGATGGGAGTTGGGAATTCAGCCTTGGGATCAGACACGGGAGGTTGTTGGGATAGGAAATGACCAGTGGGATGGGAAGTCACGATGGGGATAGGAATTCATTAGAATAGGACAAATTGGTTTCATTTTTATTTATTATTTTATTAATTTTAATATTTATTTTATTTATTATATTTATTAATTTTATTTATTAAATTTACTTTATTGACTGTGTTGTACAGGATGGCATTTTTTTAGGTTCTCTTCCTTTTCTACCCTATTAAACTCTCTTTATCACAACGCACTGCTTTGTACTTCATTTTTCCTTCCGAGTCGTTCTGGATTCACTCAGGATGGGGGGGACATTAGTGAACGCCTGTGTGCTTCAGATCCAAGCTCACCTTTGCCCTCAACTCAAGATACATATTTGCATCTGTTGTCATGATACAAAATTAACAGCAACAAAATAAAAGTTAACTACTTCCGAGCACCAGCTGTACGTTTGCTGGGTCTGCTCTATGCATTTTGAAGACCATTCAATACTATTCAGCACCTTCCGGAGGAAATGTGTGGTTCTAGGGAAATGCATCTTGATCTGATGCAAACCTGCGACGCACCCTGCAGCCCCTGCAACCCCTGTGATTTTACCTGCAGCCCCTGCAACCCCTGTGATTTTACCTGCAGCCCCTGCAACCCCTGTGATTTTACCAGCAGCCACTCCAACCCTGTGACAGGCCCTACAGCTGGCTCCGGGGACTACCCCGTTGCCGTATCAGTCGCCAATACACACACAAGATGAAGGAATGGATGCAGAAGTCATCTCGTTTAGGCAGGGAAGAAAGTCCTCCGAAGAAGGGGAAGGAGCAAGAGGAAGGCGAGGCAGGCGACCCCAATGTAGGGCCATCCCAGGGAAGAGGAGGCTGTTATAAAATAGAAAAGAGAGAAAAGCAGCAGTAAGCAGGAGATCCCCATCCCTGGGCGAGCTGCGAGACATGGGACAAGATTTCAGCTGTCATGCAGGCGAGCACATTGTCACCTGGCTGCTGCGATGCTGGGATAACAGCTCCGGGAGCCTGGAATCGGAGGGCAGGGAAGCCAAGCAGCTGGGATCCTTCTCTGGGGAAGGGGGCACTGAGAAAGCGATCGGAAACGGGGCACAAGCCTCTGGAGGCGGCGCCTGTCAGGCGTGAAGGAAAGGGATCCCTTCCAGGAAGATGCTGTGGGGTTGCTGAGGGTCGAAGAAGAGCAGGTGTTGCCTGCACCCACCGTGCTGCAGCAGCGGCAAGGGAGAGACGTGGTGGTTTTCCTCAGCTGGGCAGCTGAGCTCCACCTCAACCGCTCTCTCCCTGCCCCTCCTCAAAGGGAAAGGGGAGAAAATAGGATGGAAAGGGCTCAAGGGCTGAGAGAAGGACAGGGAGATCACTCCACAATGATCGTCACGGGCAAAAGAGGCTCAGCAGAGCCTGTTCCAGTCCAGCCCGGGCCTGCTCCTGCGGGGGCTCTCCACAGGCCGCGGCCTCCTCCAGGCCACATCCACCTGCTCCACCGGGGGCTCCTCCACGGGCTGCAGCGTGGAGATCTGCTCCGTGTGGGACCCGTGGGCTGCAGGGGGACAGCCTGCTCCACCAGGGGCCTCTCCCCAGGCCGCAGGGGAACTGCTGCTGTGAGCCTGGAGCACCTCCTGCCTCCTGCTGCACTCACCTTGGGGGCTGCAGAGAGGTTTCTCACTCCTCCCTGACCCAGACGCTGCTGTGCAGCAGGTTTCTTTCCCTTTCTTAGATGGGCTCTCACACAGGCGCAAACATCATCCGTTTTGTCTCAGTTCTGGGCAGCAGCGGGTCCCTCTGGAGCCTCCTGGAACCGGCCCTTATCTAACATGGGGCAGCTGCTGCATTCTCCTCACAGAGGACACCCCTGCAGCCCCCCGCTACCAGAACCTGTCCTCGTAAACCCAACACAAGACACCGACCGAGCCTCCCTGATTCCCAGCAGGTGGGTCAGGCTGGGAACCCAGGCCAGTGCCCGGCAGACCCTCCTGGGCCTTGAAAAGCAAGCTTTATGGGGACGTATCTGGAGACCTCTAAGGTGCTTTCCAACAAAAGCTTTTCTATAATTGTATGAAATCACCTGCAATAGATTAACCCTGGTCATTATTCCTATCACAGGAAATAACTGTGACACCTGGGTAACAGGTGAGCTTACTGCGACACCAGGGAGAGCCTTCCTGTACTTAAAGGCAACCTGTAGGAAAGCTGGGGAGGGAGTCTTTATCAGGGCCTGGAGTGACAGGACAAGGAGTAACCGCTTTAAACTGAAAAGTAGCACCCAGAAAGAACGGAGTCACGCAACAGGATTCATTTCCAAAACCACCTCGTAGACACCTGGGCCAAAGAGCAGGGCCTTGAGCGGGTATATCACAATGGCAGAGTTCATTTCCTTCCCAGTAGCTGGCACGTGCCGTTTTTTGGGATTTCGGGGCTACAGTGAGCTGCTAAGAGGGATGTCTTAGCTCTTGCAGGGCAGTGCTTCCACTAAGGCCAGGACTTTTCTGCATCTTCTACTGCCCTGCAAGCGAGGATGCTTGGGGCACACAGGAAGCTGGGAGGGGACACAGCTGCAGGGATTCCATAAGACACAAGCAAATGCAGCCTTGGCTTGGTGACACTTTCTCTTGATTACTGCTCAACACAAATTACCTCGAGCAAGTCTACTGTGAGGACTAAAGGAAAGAGACGTATGGATGCTGCTAAGCTCTTCTAGCTTGTACCAGGTAGGAAAGATACCTCTGTAGCAGGCGTGAAGAGGATAGCACTAATTAATTAGATGAGAAGCGGAGGAAAGGCACTTAGAGGTAGTGAAAAGCAGTTAATGTGATGTTCCGGGGAAGCTTCAGTCTGCTTAAGGAGTAGCAAGAACAAGCCTAAAGTCATAGCCAAATACAAGAAAGAGAGGAGGACACGCAGCATGAGAAGCTCCCGAGAGAAAGGAGCTCTGTTTTGGGTAAAAATCAGTCCCTTTTTCTATCATGGAGACATCCAAGGGCGTAGGACACGTGCACTTCAGGGAACCAAGAGATGCTGTGCATTTCTCTCGTCCCCCTGACACAGCCACTAGGTGACGATGCTTCCAATTCTCTCTAAAGAAACCTTGCTTTCTCAGGCCCAGGTGTCCAGCTGCACACCAAGGACGTCCCTGGCTCCCAGGCACAGTTCCCAGGCCCAAGGCCGAGCTCCCCTCCGAACCCCCATTCCAGCAGACCTTGCTCCTGGCATTGTGGAGCAGCCATTTCATGTCAGCCTTTTCTCCTGGCAGTCAGCTTAGCGCCGTAACCTCTGCCATCGGGGCGCCCGAGAGCCGTGTGAGGTCAGCAGAGAGTCACTGTCAGCCTTTGACCTCACAAAGGTGGGTGGCCGTAAGTGCCCTGAGCGTCCAGCTCGCATTGAGTACTGCTGGTGGCACTCGAGGCGTGGAGGTCTGCATGGTGCAATGGGAGACGCCGATGTCCTGCTGCTGGAACAAGAGGCGCTGATGTGCTGCTGGTGCAGGAGGAGACGTGAAGGTGCTGCTGCTTAGAGGTGCTGAGGGGCGGGCAGCCTCAGCGGGCAGCTGAATCAGAGGGCAGGGAAGCCAAGCAGCTTCCTTCTCTGGGGAAGGGGGCACAGAGAAAGTGATTGGAAATGGGGTACAAGCCCTCAGCCTCTAAAAGCAATCCCTCAGATGTTTAGGCATAGTAAAGTTAGGTATATCTATTTGACTCTAGACCCCAACATGTTTGTTAGTGTTCTGGTTTGTCCACTGCTTTCTTGTGGGGGATTTGAGTTGGCCATTACTCTTTAGGTGAATGCTGACTTCATATCTATGGTGCACTTTATTCTTAAAATGGGAAGTTTCTACCAATTTCCCGTCCAAACTTGCTCATAAGCCAACTGCAGTCATCATTTCAGATGTGTCTCCCAACTTACACATTTCCTATTTCTCCTTGATATTTACTCAAGAAATTCATTTACGTAGAGACAACATATTCTTCTCTCAACTGGCATCTGGCTGGGCAGAATGATGTCCTTTCATTCCCTTCCAGGCAATAGGCAACTTGTTCCTTCTGTCTTGTGAACTCTTCCTCCTAAGTTCAATGTGAATACAAGTGGCAGAACTGTGCCTCATGTCTCAAATGAGTGTCAGGGCTGCCTTGTCCAGTGTATTCATACTGGAGGGAAAAAAAAATGCATAGCCATACACACTATATAACCACTAAACTTTTTCAGTCCTCCTTGTGCTAACAGTGCATGAACGTGAGGTTTTGTTGTCATTTTTGTTTGTTTGTTTGTTTGCTTGCTTTAAACTCCTGACTGCCATATAGCAAACATGACAAAAAAACACCCTTTTTTGAGAATCTCTGAGAATGGCTCTGCTTTGTATTATCACCTGTCACTTCACCTGAACCATTTCAATCACAAGCGATATCCTTCTGTCAGGCTTGGTAGTACTTCCCAACCTTATGTCCCCTGCAAATCTCAAAGCTCATGTGTAATTTTTAATCTTCAGCCACCATGTCCATACCGAACATATCTAACTTTGAAGTCAGCTCTGCCCTGAATAGGAGGTTGGGTTTTCAGAGGTCCCTTCCAGCCTACATTTCTCCATGAGTCTTTGCCTCCTTAGCAGCTGCAGTTTCAGAACTGTCTCTGAGAATTACCATAGGTAACGACTCCTTTGCTGGTAAGTCCCTCTTCAGTGTGAACAATTGTAAATTCCCTTTATTCACTTGCAGCCCCAAAGCCCAAATCCGTAGATAATGTATCAGAAGCTCACAGAAAGTGAAATAGATGTAATTCATCCCCTGTGTAGGGAAGAACTGGTCCTAGAAAGGAAAGCTATTAAATTATCTGGAAACAATTTAGCTCTGATAAATTATTTTGTAAATTACACATTACCCCCTCCTTCCCTGGTCTTAGCTGTTCTTGCTCCAAAACTTTGCATGGTGTTGATGTCAAACTAACAGGCCCACACTTGTCTGGATGACTCTTTACCCTCTTCTGGACAGAGGTGTATTTGTTACTCTCCCATTCTGGGGACTATCCCTGATTTGCACAATTGTTATGCATTTTTCCTACTTGACTTGTTGTTCTGTGTGCCAATGCTGTTAATAGGCTAGGTAGATATCAGCTTTTCATTTTTCACTTGAATCGCTATAGATTGTTATTTCACCTCAGATGATGTTGCGCCTAGTGCCCTACCCTCCTTTTCAATGGGAGTCCTGTCACTGCCCTTAATATCACATTGTTGTTGCTGTTAGATGCAGGAAATAAGATTTGCAGCATTTGAGACATCAGTAACTTTTGATCTATTTTTGCCTCAAGCGTGCAACTGTCCTAATTTGTTCTCTTTGTTCCCCCTGGTTTCTGTGGCTTAAGTACCACTTACTATTATTGTTTAATTTCCTATGTGAAGGAGGTTTTCGGTCATTCTTACTTTATTTCTGCAGTTTTTAACCTCTGAAACATGCCTTTTCTCATCGCTTTTTTCCTCTTTGAATTTTGAATTTTAACTATGCCTTCTCTGCACTCAAGTCCCCGAGCTGCTTAGTCAGACTCAATTATTCATTTCCTTAGATTTCAAAGTTTGCATTTCTAAGCCTCAAAACCTTCATTCTAAACCTGGTTTTGTCTGTCGTGAAATGTAAAATGAGAAAAGTCAGCTCATGATCACACTTTATTCAAATTTTACTACATTTAAACCCATACAGGAGCCAAGTCTAAAATGGTCTTATATTTTTTCACTTTTGGGAAGAAATCCATCACATAGTACACCTCTGTGAACATAAGTGGTAATTATCTTTCAATCTTTTGCTGGGAAGTTAAAGTCTCCCATAATTCCCATTATTGTTTACGTGTCTGATAACTGTACAGAGATAATTCACTATTAGACTGGAGCTAAGAGCAAAGAGCAGGCTAGCAAGGCTGTCTATCTTTAGCAGTGATTTGCACAAAACCACTCTTTTGCTGACCCATAACATTTAATTTCTCCATCCTCTGCTTCTTGCTAACACAAAGCACCATCTTATTCCATCCATTTGCCTTGGTTTCCAGCCTTCCTGAGATTTATCAGTACTTGTATGACATTCATGCCTTTGTTTCACCCTTCCTGTGTTGACACTTGTCATAACAGTTTTAGATCCTGAACATGATCATCTCAAAGTTTGCCTGACAGTTAGGTCTTCCTCACATTGTCATAGAGTATCAGGTCTCTACCACTTGAAATAGATTGGATTGGATTAGATTATTGGCACCGTCTCTTGTGCTGGTAGTCCATTATCTTCACAGTCCGTACAACTGGCCATCAGTGAACATGAAGTGGCCTTATCCTGCCCATTTACCTTTCTGGAAATCAGCCACTCTCTCTGCCTAGAACAGGGAATGGATTTTCCTCACCTTTCTTCAAAAGCTCTGAAGTTTTCTGTGATCTTTCCAATTGTACGGTATGATAAGCTTTTGCTGCCACTGAAGGGTAGAAGTCATTATGAATAGTGCCAACAAAACAGAAACATAACAATGAAAACGATATTTTAATTCAGAATAGGTATTTGAAAAGTTCACCTTTTCTAGCACAAATGGGGAAAAGAAAAAAAGGAAGGAAAAAAAAAAAAAAAAGCAGTCCTAAAACATCAAAAGTGTGGCCAAAGAATTAGAAGAAACACTGTTTTTCCAAAGCTGCAATGTTTTCCATTCATCTGGCTGGGCCAGCAGAGCACTGGAGACCTGGATGCACTGTACTCATGGCTGGTTCCCCTAAATGACCTGCAGGGAGATCTTCTTCTCTCTATCCCTCTGTTTCTCCTTTCAATCTCTGTTTTGTCTGTTTGTATCACTAGCTCTCAAATCGCCACTGATATATGCACGTGCAGCACCCAGCACAACCTTGTTTCAGGCTCCAGCGGGACCTTTAGGCATTACCATCCTGTAAACAAATAACAATGATAGTGAGTGTAATTACAATCGTCAAACTATTCCAGCTCCACATCATTAGCCATGCCCTGAGCTAAATAACATTTTAATCAGTTTGATATGTCATCTGTGGCTTTCTTCACTGTCACTTGCAATCCAGCAAACTCCTTCCTTCACGTTTCTAGATTAGACAGAGGGTTCTCAACTGCAGACATCCAATTCCCTGTTCAGGAAGCAGCGAGACCTTTCCTCTTCTCACAGATTTAAGATGATAGCCAAGCATCATGAGACACAGTGCGTATGTCTCCTAGGCCCATCCCATGAGAGCAGGACATTTACCACACATGAGAAGAAGACTTAATGCAGTGGCAAAGCAAAATACTCGGTGTCAAAGCCATGTCTAGATGATCATTAAAGACAGATCAAAATTACCCAATACAGGAGGAAAATCTATCGTTTGTAGAAGATTATGTTCTCTGATTATTAGTTTCAAAATTAGTTTTTCCTTTGGATTTCCTCTGAACTTAAACTTAGTTTGGAATGCCTTTGGTTTTGAATATTTCTGAAATCGTATTACTTCTCCTAAGTAAGTTGCTAGTCTGTTCTATTTACGTGAAATTCGAATAATATTGTGAAGTATCTGCCATCAGTTTTACTGTGTGCCAGGCTGAGTTCCCTGATGAATTTCAAATTTCAGATATGAAACAGTAAAGGTTAAAAAAAAAAAATGTTACAAAGGGTACTTCATGCAGTAGCATAAACTTCTGTTTTCTCAAAACTTGTATCAGTTCATCTCACCAGGACCAGCAGGGGAAGCACACTCTGCCTAGGCACTGGCAAAGGGACACAGTGAGAGTGTAGGGTCTCTTGCTGGGGCCATTCAAAATTTGACTGTACAAGCCCCTGAGCAATATGACAGGGCTTTAAAAATGGCCCTGCTTGAAGTACGGGGGTGATCTGGAGACCTCTAAGGTGCTTTCCAACAAAAGCTTTTCTATAATTGTATGAAATCACCTGCAATAGATTAACCCTGGTCATTATTCCTATCACAGGAAATAACTGTGACACCTGGGTAACAGGTGAGCTTACTGCGACACCAGGGAGAGCCTTCCTGTACTTAAAGGCAACCTGTAGGAAAGCTGGGGAGGGAGTCTTTATCAGGGCCTGGAGTGACAGGACAAGGAGTAACCGCTTTAAACTGAAAAGTAGCACCCAGAAAGAACGGAGTCACGCAACAGGATTCATTTCCAAAACCACCTCATAGACACCTGGGCCAAAGAGCAGGGCCTTGAGCGGGTATATCACAATGGCGGAGTTCATTTCCTTCCCAGTAGCTGGCACGTGCCGTTTTTTGGGATTTCGGGGCTACAGTGAGCTGCTAAGAGGGATGTCTTAGCTCTTGCAGGGCAGTGCTTCCACTAAGGCCAGGACTTTTCTGCATCTTCTACTGCCCTGCAAGCGAGGATGCTTGGGGCACACAGGAAGCTGGGAGGGGACACAGCTGCAGGGATTCCATAAGACACAAGCAAATGCAGCCTTGGCTTGGTGACACTTTCTCTTGATTACTGCTCAACACAAATTACCTCGAGCAAGTCTACTGTGAGGACTAAAGGAAAGAGACGTATGGATGCTGCTAAGCTCTTCTAGCTTGTACCAGGTAGGAAAGATACCTCTGTAGCAGGCGTGAAGAGGATAGCACTAATTAATTAGATGAGAAGCGGAGGAAAGGCACTTAGAGGTAGTGAAAAGCAGTTAATGTGATGTTCCGGGGAAGCTTCAGTCTGCTTAAGGAGTAGCAAGAACAAGCCTAAAGTCATAGCCAAATACAAGAAAGAGAGGAGGACACGCAGCATGAGAAGCTCCCGAGAGAAAGGAGCTCTGTTTTGGGTAAAAATCAGTCCCTTTTTCTATCATGGAGACATCCAAGGGCGTAGGACACGTGCACTTCAGGGAACCAAGAGATGCTGTGCATTTCTCTCGTCCCCCTGACACAGCCACTAGGTGACGATGCTTCCAATTCTCTCTAAAGAAACCTTGCTTTCTCAGGCCCAGGTGTCCAGCTGCACACCAAGGACGTCCCTGGCTCCCAGGCACAGTTCCCAGGCCCAAGGCCGAGCTCCCCTCCGAACCCCCATTCCAGCAGACCTTGCTCCTGGCATTGTGGAGCAGCCATTTCATGTCAGCCTTTTCTCCTGGCAGTCAGCTTAGCGCCGTAACCTCTGCCATCGGGGCGCCCGAGAGCCGTGTGAGGTCAGCAGAGAGTCACTGTCAGCCTTTGACCTCACAAAGGTGGGTGGCCATAAGTGCCCTGAGCGTCCAGCTCGCATTGAGTACTGCTGGTGTCACTCGAGGCGTGGAGGTCTGCATGGTGCAATGGGAGACGCCGATGTCCTGCTGCTGGAACAAGAGGCGCTGATGTGCTGCTGGTGCAGGAGGAGACGTGAAGGTGCTGCTGCTTAGAGGTGCTGAGGAGCGGGCAGCCTCAGCGGGCAGCTGAATCAGAGGGCAGGGAAGCCAAGCAGCTTCCTTCTCTGGGGAAGGGGGCACAGAGAAAGCGATTGGAAATGGGGTACAAGCCCTCAGCCTCTAAAAGCAATCCCTCAGATGTTTAGGCATAGTAAAGTTAGGTATATCTATTTGACTCTAGACCCCAACATGTTTGTTAGTGTTCTGGTTTGTCCACTGCTTTCTTGTGGGGGATTTGAGTTGGCCATTACTGTTTAGGTGAATGCTGACTTCATATCTATGGTGCACTTTATTCTTAAAATGGGAAGTTTCTACCAATTTCCCGTCCAAACTTGCTCATAAGCCAACTGCAGTCATCATTTCAGATGTGTCTCCCAACTTACACATTTCCTATTTCTCCTTGATATTTACTCAAGAAATTCATTTACGTAGAGACAACATATTCTTCTCTCAACTGGCATCTGGCCGGGCAGAATGATGTCCTTTCATTCCCTTCCAGGCAATAGGCAACTTGTTCCTTCTGTCTTGTGAACTCTTCCTCCTAAGTTCAATGTGAATACAAGTGGCAGAACTGTGCCTCATGTCTCAAATGAGTGTCAGGGCTGCCTTGTCCAGTGTATTCATACTGGAGGGAAAAAAAAATGAATAGCCATACACACTATATAACCACTAAACTTTTTCAGTCCTCCTTGTGCTAACAGTGCATGAACGTGAGGTTTTGTTGTCATTTTTGTTTGTTTGTTTGTTTGCTTGCTTTAAACTCCTGACTGCCATATAGCAAACATGACAAAAAAACACCCTTTTTTGAGAATCTCTGAGAATGGCTCTGCTTTGTATTATCACCTGTCACTTCACCTGAACCATTTCAATCACAAGCGATATCCTTCTGTCAGGCTTGGTAGTACTTCCCAACCTTATGTCCCCTGCAAATCTCAAAGCTCATGTGTAATTTTTAATCTTCAGCCACCATGTCCATACCGAACATATCTAACTTTGAAGTCAGCTCTGCCCTGAATAGGAGGTTGGGTTTTCAGAGGTCCCTTCCAGCCTACATTTCTCCATGAGTCTTTGCCTCCTTAGCAGCTGCAGTTTCAGAACTGTCTCTGAGAATTACCATAGGTAACGACTCCTTTGCTGCTAAGTCCCTCTTCAGTGTGAACAATTGTAAATTCCCTTTATTCACTTGCAGCCCCAAAGCCCAAATCCGTAGATAATGTATCAGAAGCTCACAGAAAGTGAAATAGATGTAATTCATCCCCTGTGTAGGGAAGAACTGGTCCTAGAAAGGAAAGCTATTAAATTATCTGGAAACAATTTAGCTCTGATAAATTATTTTGTAAATTACACATTACCCCCTCCTTCCCTGGTCTTAGCTGTTCTTGCTCCAAAACTTTGCATGGTGTTGATGTCAAACTAACAGGCCCACACTTGTCTGGATGACTCTTTACCCTCTTCTGGACAGAGGTGTATTTGTTACTCTCCCATTCTGGGGACTATCCCTGATTTGCACAATTGTTATGCATTTTTCCTACTTGACTTGTTGTTCTGTGTGCCAATGCTGTTAATAGGCTAGGTAGATATCAGCTTTTCATTTTTCACTTGAATCGCTATAGATTGTTATTTCACCTCAGATGATGTTGCGCCTAGTGCCCTACCCTCCTTTTCAATGGGAGTCCTGTCACTGCCCTTAATATCACATTGTTGTTGCTGTTAGATGCAGGAAATAAGATTTGCAGCATTTGAGACATCAGTAACTTTTGATCTATTTTTGCCTCAAGCGTGCAACTGTCCTAATTTGTTCTCTTTGTTCCCCCTGGTTTCTGTGGCTTAAGTACCACTTACTATTATTGTTTAATTTCCTATGTGAAGGAGGTTTTCGGTCATTCTTACTTTATTTCTGCAGTTTTTAACCTCTGAAACATGCCTTTTCTCATCGCTTTTTTCCTCTTTGAATTTTGAATTTTAACTATGCCTTCTCTGCACTCAAGTCCCCGAGCTGCTTAGTCAGACTCAATTATTCATTTCCTTAGATTTCAAAGTTTGCATTTCTAAGCCTCAAAACCTTCATTCTAAACCTGGTTTTGTCTGTCGTGAAATGTAAAATGAGAAAAGTCAGCTCATGATCACACTTTATTCAAATTTTACTACATTTAAACCCATACAGGAGCCAAGTCTAAAATGGTCTTATATTTTTTCACTTTTGGGAAGAAATCCATCACATAGTATACCTCTGTGAACATAAGTGGTAATTATCTTTCAATCTTTTGCTGGGAAGTTAAAGTCTCCCATAATTCCCATTATTGTTTACGTGTCTGATAACTGTACAGAGATAATTCACTATTAGACTGGAGCTAAGAGCAAAGAGCAGGCTAGCAAGGCTGTCTATCTTTAGCAGTGATTTGCACAAAACCACTCTTTTGCTGACCCATAACATTTAATTTCTCCATCCTCTGCTTCTTGCTAACACAAAGCACCATCTTATTCCATCCATTTGCCTTGGTTTCCAGCCTTCCTGAGATTTATCAGTACTTGTATGACATTCATGCCTTTGTTTCACCCTTCCTGTGTTGACACTTGTCATAACAGTTTTAGATCCTGAACATGATCATCTCAAAGTTTGCCTGACAGTTAGGTCTTCCTCACATTGTCATAGAGTATCAGGTCTCTACCACTTGAAATAGATGGGATTGGATTAGATTATTGGCACCGTCTCTTGTGCTGGTAGTCCATTATGTTCACAGTCCGTACAACTGGCCATCAGTGAACATGAAGTGGCCTTATCCTGCCCATTTACCTTTCTGGAAATCAGCCACTCTCTCTGCCTAGAACAGCGAATGGATTTTCCTCACCTTTCTTCAAAAGCTCTGAAGTTTTCTGTGATCTTTCCAATTGTACGGTATGATAAGCTTTTGCTGCCACTGAAGGGTAGAAGTCATTATGAATAGTGCCAACAAAACAGAAACATAACAATGAAAACGATATTTTAATTCAGAATAGGTATTTGAAAAGTTCACCTTTTCTAGCACAAATGGGGAAAAGAAAAAAAGGAAGGAAAAAAAAAAAAAAAGCAGTCCTAAAACATCAAAACTGTGGCCAAAGAATTAGAAGAAACACTATTTTTCCAAAGCTGCAATGTTTTCCATTCATCTGGCTGGGCCAGCAGAGCACTGGAGACCTGGATGCACTGTACTCATGGCTGGTTCCCCTAAATGACCTGCAGGGAGATCTTCTTCTCTCTATCCCTCTGTTTCTCCTTTCAATCTCTGTTTTGTCTGTTTGTATCACTAGCTCTCAAATCGCCACTGATATATGCACGTGCAGCACCCAGCACAACCTTGTTTCAGGCTCCAGCGGGACCTTTAGGCATTACCATCCTGTAAACAAATAACAATGATAGTGAGTGTAATTACAATCGTCAAACTATTCCAGCTCCACATCATTAGCCATGCCCTGAGCTAAATAACATTTTAATCAGTTTGATATGTCATCTGTGGCTTTCTTCACTGTCACTTGCAATCCAGCAAACTCCTTCCTTCACGTTTCTAGATTAGACAGAGGGTTCTCAACTGCAGACATCCAATTCCCTGTTCAGGAAGCAGCGAGACCTTTCCTCTTCTCACAGATTTAAGATGATAGCCAAGCATCATGAGACACAGTGCGTATGTCTCCTAGGCCCATCCCATGAGAGCAGGACATTTACCACACATGAGAAGAAGACTTAATGCAGTGGCAAAGCAAAATACTCAGTGTCAAAGCCATGTCTAGATGATCATTAAAGACAGATCAAAATTACCCAATACAGGAGGAAAATCTATCGTTTGTAGAAGATTATGTTCTCTGATTATTAGTTTCAAAATTAGTTTTTCCTTTGGATTTCCTCTGAACTTAAACTTAGTTTGGAATGCCTTTGGTTTTGAATATTTCTGAAATCGTATTACTTCTCCTAAGTAAGTTGCTAGTCTGTTCTATTTACGTGAAATTCGAATAATATTGTGAAGTATCTGCCATCAGTTTTACTGTGTGCCAGGCTGAGTTCCCTGATGAATTTCAAATTTCAGATATGAAACAGTAAAGGTTAAAAAAAAAAAATGTTACAAAGGGTACTTCATGCAGTAGCATAAACTTCTGTTTTCTCAAAACTTGTATCAGTTCATCTCACCAGGACCAGCAGGGGAAGCACACTCTGCCTAGGCACTGGCAAAGGGACACAGTGAGAGTGTAGGGTCTCTTGCTGGGGCCATTCAAAATTTGACTGTACAAGCCCCTGAGCAATATGACAGGGCTTTAAAAATGGCCCTGCTTGAAGTACGCGGGTGATCTGGAGACCTCTAAGGTGCTTTCCAACAAAAGCTTTTCTATAATTGTATGAAATCACCTGCAATAGATTAACCCTGGTCATTATTCCTATCACAGGAAATAACTGTGACACCTGGGTAACAGGTGAGCTTACTGCGACACCAGGGAGAGCCTTCCTGTACTTAAAGGCAACCTGTAGGAAAGCTGGGGAGGGAGTCTTTATCAGGGCCTGGAGTGACAGGACAAGGAGTAACCGCTTTAAACTGAAAAGTAGCACCCAGAAAGAACGGAGTCACGCAACAGGATTCATTTCCAAAACCACCTCATAGACACCTGGGCCAAAGAGCAGGGCCTTGAGCGGGTATATCACAATGGCAGAGTTCATTTCCTTCCCAGTAGCTGGCACGTGCCGTTTTTTGGGATTTCGGGGCTACAGTGAGCTGCTAAGAGGGATGTCTTAGCTCTTGCAGGGCAGTGCTTCCACTAAGGCCAGGACTTTTCTGCATCTTCTACTGCCCTGCAAGCGAGGATGCTTGGGGCACACAGGAAGCTGGGAGGGGACACAGCTGCAGGGATTCCATAAGACACAAGCAAATGCAGCCTTGGCTTGGTGACACTTTCTCTTGATTACTGCTCAACACAAATTACCTCGAGCAAGTCTACTGTGAGGACTAAAGGAAAGAGACGTATGGATGCTGCTAAGCTCTTCTAGCTTGTACCAGGTAGGAAAGATACCTCTGTAGCAGGCGTGAAGAGGATAGCACTAATTAATTAGATGAGAAGCGGAGGAAAGGCACTTAGAGGTAGTGAAAAGCAGTTAATGTGATGTTCCGGGGAAGCTTCAGTCTGCTTAAGGAGTAGCAAGAACAAGCCTAAAGTCATAGCCAAATACAAGAAAGAGAGGAGGACACGCAGCATGAGAAGCTCCCGAGAGAAAGGAGCTCTGTTTTGGGTAAAAATCAGTCCCTTTTTCTATCATGGAGACATCCAAGGGCGTAGGACACGTGCACTTCAGGGAACCAAGAGATGCTGTGCATTTCTCTCGTCCCCCTGACACAGCCACTAGGTGACGATGCTTCCAATTCTCTCTAAAGAAACCTTGCTTTCTCAGGCCCAGGTGTCCAGCTGCACACCAAGGACGTCCCTGGCTCCCAGGCACAGTTCCCAGGCCCAAGGCCGAGCTCCCCTCCGAACCCCCATTCCAGCAGACCTTGCTCCTGGCATTGTGGAGCAGCCATTTCATGTCAGCCTTTTCTCCTGGCAGTCAGCTTAGCGCCGTAACCTCTGCCATCGGGGCGCCCGAGAGCCGTGTGAGGTCAGCAGAGAGTCACTGTCAGCCTTTGACCTCACAAAGGTGGGTGGCCGTAAGTGCCCTGAGCGTCCAGCTCGCATTGAGTACTGCTGGTGGCACTCGAGGCGTGGAGGTCTGCATGGTGCAATGGGAGACGCCGATGTCCTGCTGCTGGAACAAGAGGCGCTGATGTGCTGCTGGTGCAGGAGGAGACGTGAAGGTGCTGCTGCTTAGAGGTGCTGAGGGGCGGGCAGCCTCAGCGGGCAGCTGAATCAGAGGGCAGGGAAGCCAAGCAGCTTCCTTCTCTGGGGAAGGGGGCACAGAGAAAGTGATTGGAAATGGGGTGCAAGCCCTCAGCCTCTAAAAGCAATCCCTCAGATGTTTAGGCATAGTAAAGTTAGGTATATCTATTTGACTCTAGACCCCAACATGTTTGTTAGTGTTCTGGTTTGTCCACTGCTTTCTTGTGGGGGATTTGAGTTGGCCATTACTCTTTAGGTGAATGCTGACTTCATATCTATGGTGCACTTTATTCTTAAAATGGGAAGTTTCTACCAATTTCCCGTCCAAACTTGCTCATAAGCCAACTGCAGTCATCATTTCAGATGTGTCTCCCAACTTACACATTTCCTATTTCTCCTTGATATTTACTCAAGAAATTCATTTACGTAGAGACAACATATTCTTCTCTCAACTGGCATCTGGCTGGGCAGAATGATGTCCTTTCATTCCCTTCCAGGCAATAGGCAACTTGTTCCTTCTGTCTTGTGAACTCTTCCTCCTAAGTTCAATGTGAATACAAGTGGCAGAACTGTGCCTCATGTCTCAAATGAGTGTCAGGGCTGCCTTGTCCAGTGTATTCATACTGGAGGGAAAAAAAAATGCATAGCCATACACACTATATAACCACTAAACTTTTTCAGTCCTCCTTGTGCTAACAGTGCATGAACGTGAGGTTTTGTTGTCATTTTTGTTTGTTTGTTTGTTTGCTTGCTTTAAACTCCTGACTGCCATATAGCAAACATGACAAAAAAACACCCTTTTTTGAGAATCTCTGAGAATGGCTCTGCTTTGTATTATCACCTGTCACTTCACCTGAACCATTTCAATCACAAGCGATATCCTTCTGTCAGGCTTGGTAGTACTTCCCAACCTTATGTCCCCTGCAAATCTCAAAGCTCATGTGTAATTTTTAATCTTCAGCCACCATGTCCATACCGAACATATCTAACTTTGAAGTCAGCTCTGCCCTGAATAGGAGGTTGGGTTTTCAGAGGTCCCTTCCAGCCTACATTTCTCCATGAGTCTTTGCCTCCTTAGCAGCTGCAGTTTCAGAACTGTCTCTGAGAATTACCATAGGTAACGACTCCTTTGCTGGTAAGTCCCTCTTCAGTGTGAACAATTGTAAATTCCCTTTATTCACTTGCAGCCCCAAAGCCCAAATCCGTAGATAATGTATCAGAAGCTCACAGAAAGTGAAATAGATGTAATTCATCCCCTGTGTAGGGAAGAACTGGTCCTAGAAAGGAAAGCTATTAAATTATCTGGAAACAATTTAGCTCTGATAAATTATTTTGTAAATTACACATTACCCCCTCCTTCCCTGGTCTTAGCTGTTCTTGCTCCAAAACTTTGCATGGTGTTGATGTCAAACTAACAGGCCCACACTTGTCTGGATGACTCTTTACCCTCTTCTGGACAGAGGTGTATTTGTTACTCTCCCATTCTGGGGACTATCCCTGATTTGCACAATTGTTATGCATTTTTCCTACTTGACTTGTTGTTCTGTGTGCCAATGCTGTTAATAGGCTAGGTAGATATCAGCTTTTCATTTTTCACTTGAATCGCTATAGATTGTTATTTCACCTCAGATGATGTTGCGCCTAGTGCCCTACCCTCCTTTTCAATGGGAGTCCTGTCACTGCCCTTAATATCACATTGTTGTTGCTGTTAGATGCAGGAAATAAGATTTGCAGCATTTGAGACATCAGTAACTTTTGATCTATTTTTGCCTCAAGCGTGCAACTGTCCTAATTTGTTCTCTTTGTTCCCCCTGGTTTCTGTGGCTTAAGTACCACTTACTATTATTGTTTAATTTCCTATGTGAAGGAGGTTTTCGGTCATTCTTACTTTATTTCTGCAGTTTTTAACCTCTGAAACATGCCTTTTCTCATCGCTTTTTTCCTCTTTGAATTTTGAATTTTAACTATGCCTTCTCTGCACTCAAGTCCCAGAGCTGCTTAGTCAGACTCAATTATTCATTTCCTTAGATTTCAAAGTTTGCATTTCTAAGCCTCAAAACCTTCATTCTAAACCTGGTTTTGTCTGTCGTGAAATGTAAAATGAGAAAAGTCAGCTCATGATCACACTTTATTCAAATTTTACTACATTTAAACCCATACAGGAGCCAAGTCTAAAATGGTCTTATATTTTTTCACTTTTGGGAAGAAATCCATCACATAGTACACCTCTGTGAACATAAGTGGTAATTATCTTTCAATCTTTTGCTGGGAAGTTAAAGTCTCCCATAATTCCCATTATTGTTTACGTGTCTGATAACTGTACAGAGATAATTCACTATTAGACTGGAGCTAAGAGCAAAGAGCAGGCTAGCAAGGCTGTCTATCTTTAGCAGTGATTTGCACAAAACCACTCTTTTGCTGACCCATAACATTTAATTTCTCCATCCTCTGCTTCTTGCTAACACAAAGCACCATCTTATTCCATCCATTTGCCTTGGTTTCCAGCCTTCCTGAGATTTATCAGTACTTGTATGACATTCATGCCTTTGTTTCACCCTTCCTGTGTTGACACTTGTCATAACAGTTTTAGATCCTGAACATGATCATCTCAAAGTTTGCCTGACAGTTAGGTCTTCCTCACATTGTCATAGAGTATCAGGTCTCTACCACTTGAAATAGATTGGATTGGATTAGATTATTGGCACCGTCTCTTGTGCTGGTAGTCCATTATCTTCACAGTCCGTACAACTGGCCATCAGTGAACATGAAGTGGCCTTATCCTGCCCATTTACCTTTCTGGAAATCAGCCACTCTCTCTGCCTAGAACAGGGAATGGATTTTCCTCACCTTTCTTCAAAAGCTCTGAAGTTTTCTGTGATCTTTCCAATTGTACGGTATGATAAGCTTTTGCTGCCACTGAAGGGTAGAAGTCATTATGAATAGTGCCAACAAAACAGAAACATAACAATGAAAACGATATTTTAATTCAGAATAGGTATTTGAAAAGTTCACCTTTTCTAGCACAAATGGGGAAAAGAAAAAAAGGAAGGAAAAAAAAAAAAAAAAAAGCAGTCCTAAAACATCAAAAGTGTGGCCAAAGAATTAGAAGAAACACTATTTTTCCAAAGCTGCAATGTTTTCCATTCATCTGGCTGGGCCAGCAGAGCACTGGAGACCTGGATGCACTGTACTCATGGCTGGTTCCCCTAAATGACCTGCAGGGAGATCTTCTTCTCTCTATCCCTCTGTTTCTCCTTTCAATCTCTGTTTTGTCTGTTTGTATCACTAGCTCTCAAATCGCCACTGATATATGCACGTGCAGCACCCAGCACAACCTTGTTTCAGGCTCCAGCGGGACCTTTAGGCATTACCATCCTGTAAACAAATAACAATGATAGTGAGTGTAATTACAATCGTCAAACTATTCCAGCTCCACATCATTAGCCATGCCCTGAGCTAAATAACATTTTAATCAGTTTGATATGTCATCTGTGGCTTTCTTCACTGTCACTTGCAATCCAGCAAACTCCTTCCTTCACGTTTCTAGATTAGACAGAGGGTTCTCAACTGCAGACATCCAATTCCCTGTTCAGGAAGCAGCGAGACCTTTCCTCTTCTCACAGATTTAAGATGATAGCCAAGCATCATGAGACACAGTGCGTATGTCTCCTAGGCCCATCCCATGAGAGCAGGACATTTACCACACATGAGAAGAAGACTTAATGCAGTGGCAAAGCAAAATACTCGGTGTCAAAGCCATGTCTAGATGATCATTAAAGACAGATCAAAATTACCCAATACAGGAGGAAAATCTATCGTTTGTAGAAGATTATGTTCTCTGATTATTAGTTTCAAAATTAGTTTTTCCTTTGGATTTCCTCTGAACTTAAACTTAGTTTGGAATGCCTTTGGTTTTGAATATTTCTGAAATCGTATTACTTCTCCTAAGTAAGTTGCTAGTCTGTTCTATTTACGTGAAATTCGAATAATATTGTGAAGTATCTGCCATCAGTTTTACTGTGTGCCAGGCTGAGTTCCCTGATGAATTTCAAATTTCAGATATGAAACAGTAAAGGTTAAAAAAAAAAAATGTTACAAAGGGTACTTCATGCAGTAGCATAAACTTCTGTTTTCTCAAAACTTGTATCAGTTCATCTCACCAGGACCAGCAGGGGAAGCACACTCTGCCTAGGCACTGGCAAAGGGACACAGTGAGAGTGTAGGGTCTCTTGCTGGGGCCATTCAAAATTTGACTGTACAAGCCCCTGAGCAATATGACAGGGCTTTAAAAATGGCCCTGCTTGAAGTACGCGGGTGATCTGGAGACCTCTAAGGTGCTTTCCAACAAAAGCTTTTCTATAATTGTATGAAATCACCTGCAATAGATTAACCCTGGTCATTATTCCTATCACAGGAAATAACTGTGACACCTGGGTAACAGGTGAGCTTACTGCGACACCAGGGAGAGCCTTCCTGTACTTAAAGGCAACCTGTAGGAAAGCTGGGGAGGGAGTCTTTATCAGGGCCTGGAGTGACAGGACAAGGAGTAACCGCTTTAAACTGAAAAGTAGCACCCAGAAAGAACGGAGTCACGCAACAGGATTCATTTCCAAAACCACCTCATAGACACCTGGGCCAAAGAGCAGGGCCTTGAGCGGGTATATCACAATGGCAGAGTTCATTTCCTTCCCAGTAGCTGGCACGTGCCGTTTTTTGGGATTTCGGGGCTACAGTGAGCTGCTAAGAGGGATGTCTTAGCTCTTGCAGGGCAGTGCTTCCACTAAGGCCAGGACTTTTCTGCATCTTCTACTGCCCTGCAAGCGAGGATGCTTGGGGCACACAGGAAGCTGGGAGGGGACACAGCTGCAGGGATTCCATAAGACACAAGCAAATGCAGCCTTGGCTTGGTGACACTTTCTCTTGATTACTGCTCAACACAAATTACCTCGAGCAAGTCTACTGTGAGGACTAAAGGAAAGAGACGTATGGATGCTGCTAAGCTCTTCTAGCTTGTACCAGGTAGGAAAGATACCTCTGTAGCAGGCGTGAAGAGGATAGCACTAATTAATTAGATGAGAAGCGGAGGAAAGGCACTTAGAGGTAGTGAAAAGCAGTTAATGTGATGTTCCGGGGAAGCTTCAGTCTGCTTAAGGAGTAGCAAGAACAAGCCTAAAGTCATAGCCAAATACAAGAAAGAGAGGAGGACACGCAGCATGAGAAGCTCCCGAGAGAAAGGAGCTCTGTTTTGGGTAAAAATCAGTCCCTTTTTCTATCATGGAGACATCCAAGGGCGTAGGACACGTGCACTTCAGGGAACCAAGAGATGCTGTGCATTTCTCTCGTCCCCCTGACACAGCCACTAGGTGACGATGCTTCCAATTCTCTCTAAAGAAACCTTGCTTTCTCAGGCCCAGGTGTCCAGCTGCACACCAAGGACGTCCCTGGCTCCCAGGCACAGTTCCCAGGCCCAAGGCCGAGCTCCCCTCCGAACCCCCATTCCAGCAGACCTTGCTCCTGGCATTGTGGAGCAGCCATTTCATGTCAGCCTTTTCTCCTGGCAGTCAGCTTAGCGCCGTAACCTCTGCCATCGGGGCGCCCGAGAGCCGTGTGAGGTCAGCAGAGAGTCACTGTCAGCCTTTGACCTCACAAAGGTGGGTGGCCGTAAGTGCCCTGAGCGTCCAGCTCGCATTGAGTACTGCTGGTGGCACTCGAGGCGTGGAGGTCTGCATGGTGCAATGGGAGACGCCGATGTCCTGCTGCTGGAACAAGAGGCGCTGATGTGCTGCTGGTGCAGGAGGAGACGTGAAGGTGCTGCTGCTTAGAGGTGCTGAGGGGCGGGCAGCCTCAGCGGGCAGCTGAATCAGAGGGCAGGGAAGCCAAGCAGCTTCCTTCTCTGGGGAAGGGGGCACAGAGAAAGTGATTGGAAATGGGGTGCAAGCCCTCAGCCTCTAAAAGCAATCCCTCAGATGTTTAGGCATAGTAAAGTTAGGTATATCTATTTGACTCTAGACCCCAACATGTTTGTTAGTGTTCTGGTTTGTCCACTGCTTTCTTGTGGGGGATTTGAGTTGGCCATTACTCTTTAGGTGAATGCTGACTTCATATCTATGGTGCACTTTATTCTTAAAATGGGAAGTTTCTACCAATTTCCCGTCCAAACTTGCTCATAAGCCAACTGCAGTCATCATTTCAGATGTGTCTCCCAACTTACACATTTCCTATTTCTCCTTGATATTTACTCAAGAAATTCATTTACGTAGAGACAACATATTCTTCTCTCAACTGGCATCTGGCTGGGCAGAATGATGTCCTTTCATTCCCTTCCAGGCAATAGGCAACTTGTTCCTTCTGTCTTGTGAACTCTTCCTCCTAAGTTCAATGTGAATACAAGTGGCAGAACTGTGCCTCATGTCTCAAATGAGTGTCAGGGCTGCCTTGTCCAGTGTATTCATACTGGAGGGAAAAAAAAATGCATAGCCATACACACTATATAACCACTAAACTTTTTCAGTCCTCCTTGTGCTAACAGTGCATGAACGTGAGGTTTTGTTGTCATTTTTGTTTGTTTGTTTGTTTGCTTGCTTTAAACTCCTGACTGCCATATAGCAAACATGACAAAAAAACACCCTTTTTTGAGAATCTCTGAGAATGGCTCTGCTTTGTATTATCACCTGTCACTTCACCTGAACCATTTCAATCACAAGCGATATCCTTCTGTCAGGCTTGGTAGTACTTCCCAACCTTATGTCCCCTGCAAATCTCAAAGCTCATGTGTAATTTTTAATCTTCAGCCACCATGTCCATACCGAACATATCTAACTTTGAAGTCAGCTCTGCCCTGAATAGGAGGTTGGGTTTTCAGAGGTCCCTTCCAGCCTACATTTCTCCATGAGTCTTTGCCTCCTTAGCAGCTGCAGTTTCAGAACTGTCTCTGAGAATTACCATAGGTAACGACTCCTTTGCTGGTAAGTCCCTCTTCAGTGTGAACAATTGTAAATTCCCTTTATTCACTTGCAGCCCCAAAGCCCAAATCCGTAGATAATGTATCAGAAGCTCACAGAAAGTGAAATAGATGTAATTCATCCCCTGTGTAGGGAAGAACTGGTCCTAGAAAGGAAAGCTATTAAATTATCTGGAAACAATTTAGCTCTGATAAATTATTTTGTAAATTACACATTACCCCCTCCTTCCCTGGTCTTAGCTGTTCTTGCTCCAAAACTTTGCATGGTGTTGATGTCAAACTAACAGGCCCACACTTGTCTGGATGACTCTTTACCCTCTTCTGGACAGAGGTGTATTTGTTACTCTCCCATTCTGGGGACTATCCCTGATTTGCACAATTGTTATGCATTTTTCCTACTTGACTTGTTGTTCTGTGTGCCAATGCTGTTAATAGGCTAGGTAGATATCAGCTTTTCATTTTTCACTTGAATCGCTATAGATTGTTATTTCACCTCAGATGATGTTGCGCCTAGTGCCCTACCCTCCTTTTCAATGGGAGTCCTGTCACTGCCCTTAATATCACATTGTTGTTGCTGTTAGATGCAGGAAATAAGATTTGCAGCATTTGAGACATCAGTAACTTTTGATCTATTTTTGCCTCAAGCGTGCAACTGTCCTAATTTGTTCTCTTTGTTCCCCCTGGTTTCTGTGGCTTAAGTACCACTTACTATTATTGTTTAATTTCCTATGTGAAGGAGGTTTTCGGTCATTCTTACTTTATTTCTGCAGTTTTTAACCTCTGAAACATGCCTTTTCTCATCGCTTTTTTCCTCTTTGAATTTTGAATTTTAACTATGCCTTCTCTGCACTCAAGTCCCAGAGCTGCTTAGTCAGACTCAATTATTCATTTCCTTAGATTTCAAAGTTTGCATTTCTAAGCCTCAAAACCTTCATTCTAAACCTGGTTTTGTCTGTCGTGAAATGTAAAATGAGAAAAGTCAGCTCATGATCACACTTTATTCAAATTTTACTACATTTAAACCCATACAGGAGCCAAGTCTAAAATGGTCTTATATTTTTTCACTTTTGGGAAGAAATCCATCACATAGTACACCTCTGTGAACATAAGTGGTAATTATCTTTCAATCTTTTGCTGGGAAGTTAAAGTCTCCCATAATTCCCATTATTGTTTACGTGTCTGATAACTGTACAGAGATAATTCACTATTAGACTGGAGCTAAGAGCAAAGAGCAGGCTAGCAAGGCTGTCTATCTTTAGCAGTGATTTGCACAAAACCACTCTTTTGCTGACCCATAACATTTAATTTCTCCATCCTCTGCTTCTTGCTAACACAAAGCACCATCTTATTCCATCCATTTGCCTTGGTTTCCAGCCTTCCTGAGATTTATCAGTACTTGTATGACATTCATGCCTTTGTTTCACCCTTCCTGTGTTGACACTTGTCATAACAGTTTTAGATCCTGAACATGATCATCTCAAAGTTTGCCTGACAGTTAGGTCTTCCTCACATTGTCATAGAGTATCAGGTCTCTACCACTTGAAATAGATTGGATTGGATTAGATTATTGGCACCGTCTCTTGTGCTGGTAGTCCATTATCTTCACAGTCCGTACAACTGGCCATCAGTGAACATGAAGTGGCCTTATCCTGCCCATTTACCTTTCTGGAAATCAGCCACTCTCTCTGCCTAGAACAGGGAATGGATTTTCCTCACCTTTCTTCAAAAGCTCTGAAGTTTTCTGTGATCTTTCCAATTGTACGGTATGATAAGCTTTTGCTGCCACTGAAGGGTAGAAGTCATTATGAATAGTGCCAACAAAACAGAAACATAACAATGAAAACGATATTTTAATTCAGAATAGGTATTTGAAAAGTTCACCTTTTCTAGCACAAATGGGGAAAAGAAAAAAAGGAAGGAAAAAAAAAAAAAAAAAAGCAGTCCTAAAACATCAAAAGTGTGGCCAAAGAATTAGAAGAAACACTATTTTTCCAAAGCTGCAATGTTTTCCATTCATCTGGCTGGGCCAGCAGAGCACTGGAGACCTGGATGCACTGTACTCATGGCTGGTTCCCCTAAATGACCTGCAGGGAGATCTTCTTCTCTCTATCCCTCTGTTTCTCCTTTCAATCTCTGTTTTGTCTGTTTGTATCACTAGCTCTCAAATCGCCACTGATATATGCACGTGCAGCACCCAGCACAACCTTGTTTCAGGCTCCAGCGGGACCTTTAGGCATTACCATCCTGTAAACAAATAACAATGATAGTGAGTGTAATTACAATCGTCAAACTATTCCAGCTCCACATCATTAGCCATGCCCTGAGCTAAATAACATTTTAATCAGTTTGATATGTCATCTGTGGCTTTCTTCACTGTCACTTGCAATCCAGCAAACTCCTTCCTTCACGTTTCTAGATTAGACAGAGGGTTCTCAACTGCAGACATCCAATTCCCTGTTCAGGAAGCAGCGAGACCTTTCCTCTTCTCACAGATTTAAGATGATAGCCAAGCATCATGAGACACAGTGCGTATGTCTCCTAGGCCCATCCCATGAGAGCAGGACATTTACCACACATGAGAAGAAGACTTAATGCAGTGGCAAAGCAAAATACTCGGTGTCAGAGCCATGTCTAGATGATCATTAAAGACAGATCAAAATTACCCAATACAGGAGGAAAATCTATCGTTTGTAGAAGATTATGTTCTCTGATTATTAGTTTCAAAATTAGTTTTTCCTTTGGATTTCCTCTGAACTTAAACTTAGTTTGGAATGCCTTTGGTTTTGAATATTTCTGAAATTGTAATACTTCTCCTAAGTAAGTTGCTAGTCTGTTCTATTTACGTGAAATTCGAATAATATTGTGAAGTATCTGCCATCAGTTTTACTGTGTGCCAGGCTGAGTTCCCTGATGAATTTCAAATTTCAGATATGAAACAGTAAAGGTTAAAAAAAAAAAATGTTACAAAGGGTACTTCATGCAGTAGCATAAACTTCTGTTTTCTCAAAACTTGTATCAGTTCATCTCACCAGGACCAGCAGGGGAAGCACACTCTGCCTAGGCACTGGCAAAGGGACACAGTGAGAGTGTAGGGTCTCTTGCTGGGGCCATTCAAAATTTGACTGTACAAGCCCCTGAGCAATATGACAGGGCTTTAAAAATGGCCCTGCTTGAAGTACGGGGGTGATCTGGAGACCTCTAAGGTGCTTTCCAACAAAAGCTTTTCTATAATTGTATGAAATCACCTGCAATAGATTAACCCTGGTCATTATTCCTATCACAGGAAATAACTGTGACACCTGGGTAACAGGTGAGCTTACTGCGACACCAGGGAGAGCCTTCCTGTACTTAAAGGCAACCTGTAGGAAAGCTGGGGAGGGAGTCTTTATCAGGGCCTGGAGTGACAGGACAAGGAGTAACCGCTTTAAACTGAAAAGTAGCACCCAGAAAGAACGGAGTCACGCAACAGGATTCATTTCCAAAACCACCTCATAGACACCTGGGCCAAAGAGCAGGGCCTTGAGCGGGTATATCACAATGGCGGAGTTCATTTCCTTCCCAGTAGCTGGCACGTGCCGTTTTTTGGGATTTCGGGGCTACAGTGAGCTGCTAAGAGGGATGTCTTAGCTCTTGCAGGGCAGTGCTTCCACTAAGGCCAGGACTTTTCTGCATCTTCTACTGCCCTGCAAGCGAGGATGCTTGGGGCACACAGGAAGCTGGGAGGGGACACAGCTGCAGGGATTCCATAAGACACAAGCAAATGCAGCCTTGGCTTGGTGACACTTTCTCTTGATTACTGCTCAACACAAATTACCTCGAGCAAGTCTACTGTGAGGACTAAAGGAAAGAGACGTATGGATGCTGCTAAGCTCTTCTAGCTTGTACCAGGTAGGAAAGATACCTCTGTAGCAGGCGTGAAGAGGATAGCACTAATTAATTAGATGAGAAGCGGAGGAAAGGCACTTAGAGGTAGTGAAAAGCAGTTAATGTGATGTTCCGGGGAAGCTTCAGTCTGCTTAAGGAGTAGCAAGAACAAGCCTAAAGTCATAGCCAAATACAAGAAAGAGAGGAGGACACGCAGCATGAGAAGCTCCCGAGAGAAAGGAGCTCTGTTTTGGGTAAAAATCAGTCCCTTTTTCTATCATGGAGACATCCAAGGGCGTAGGACACGTGCACTTCAGGGAACCAAGAGATGCTGTGCATTTCTCTCGTCCCCCTGACACAGCCACTAGGTGACGATGCTTCCAATTCTCTCTAAAGAAACCTTGCTTTCTCAGGCCCAGGTGTCCAGCTGCACACCAAGGACGTCCCTGGCTCCCAGGCACAGTTCCCAGGCCCAAGGCCGAGCTCCCCTCCGAACCCCCATTCCAGCAGACCTTGCTCCTGGCATTGTGGAGCAGCCATTTCATGTCAGCCTTTTCTCCTGGCAGTCAGCTTAGCGCCGTAACCTCTGCCATCGGGGCGCCCGAGAGCCGTGTGAGGTCAGCAGAGAGTCACTGTCAGCCTTTGACCTCACAAAGGTGGGTGGCCATAAGTGCCCTGAGCGTCCAGCTCGCATTGAGTACTGCTGGTGTCACTCGAGGCGTGGAGGTCTGCATGGTGCAATGGGAGACGCCGATGTCCTGCTGCTGGAACAAGAGGCGCTGATGTGCTGCTGGTGCAGGAGGAGACGTGAAGGTGCTGCTGCTTAGAGGTGCTGAGGAGCGGGCAGCCTCAGCGGGCAGCTGAATCAGAGGGCAGGGAAGCCAAGCAGCTTCCTTCTCTGGGGAAGGGGGCACAGAGAAAGCGATTGGAAATGGGGTACAAGCCCTCAGCCTCTAAAAGCAATCCCTCAGATGTTTAGGCATAGTAAAGTTAGGTATATCTATTTGACTCTAGACCCCAACATGTTTGTTAGTGTTCTGGTTTGTCCACTGCTTTCTTGTGGGGGATTTGAGTTGGCCATTACTCTTTAGGTGAATGCTGACTTCATATCTATGGTGCACTTTATTCTTAAAATGGGAAGTTTCTACCAATTTCCCGTCCAAACTTGCTCATAAGCCAACTGCAGTCATCATTTCAGATGTGTCTCCCAACTTACACATTTCCTATTTCTCCTTGATATTTACTCAAGAAATTCATTTACGTAGAGACAACATATTCTTCTCTCAACTGGCATCTGGCCGGGCAGAATGATGTCCTTTCATTCCCTTCCAGGCAATAGGCAACTTGTTCCTTCTGTCTTGTGAACTCTTCCTCCTAAGTTCAATGTGAATACAAGTGGCAGAACTGTGCCTCATGTCTCAAATGAGTGTCAGGGCTGCCTTGTCCAGTGTATTCATACTGGAGGGAAAAAAAAATGAATAGCCATACACACTATATAACCACTAAACTTTTTCAGTCCTCCTTGTGCTAACAGTGCATGAACGTGAGGTTTTGTTGTCATTTTTGTTTGTTTGTTTGTTTGCTTGCTTTAAACTCCTGACTGCCATATAGCAAACATGACAAAAAAACACCCTTTTTTGAGAATCTCTGAGAATGGCTCTGCTTTGTATTATCACCTGTCACTTCACCTGAACCATTTCAATCACAAGCGATATCCTTCTGTCAGGCTTGGTAGTACTTCCCAACCTTATGTCCCCTGCAAATCTCAAAGCTCATGTGTAATTTTTAATCTTCAGCCACCATGTCCATACCGAACATATCTAACTTTGAAGTCAGCTCTGCCCTGAATAGGAGGTTGGGTTTTCAGAGGTCCCTTCCAGCCTACATTTCTCCATGAGTCTTTGCCTCCTTAGCAGCTGCAGTTTCAGAACTGTCTCTGAGAATTACCATAGGTAACGACTCCTTTGCTGGTAAGTCCCTCTTCAGTGTGAACAATTGTAAATTCCCTTTATTCACTTGCAGCCCCAAAGCCCAAATCCGTAGATAATGTATCAGAAGCTCACAGAAAGTGAAATAGATGTAATTCATCCCCTGTGTAGGGAAGAACTGGTCCTAGAAAGGAAAGCTATTAAATTATCTGGAAACAATTTAGCTCTGATAAATTATTTTGTAAATTACACATTACCCCCTCCTTCCCTGGTCTTAGCTGTTCTTGCTCCAAAACTTTGCATGGTGTTGATGTCAAACTAACAGGCCCACACTTGTCTGGATGACTCTTTACCCTCTTCTGGACAGAGGTGTATTTGTTACTCTCCCATTCTGGGGACTATCCCTGATTTGCACAATTGTTATGCATTTTTCCTACTTGACTTGTTGTTCTGTGTGCCAATGCTGTTAATAGGCTAGGTAGATATCAGCTTTTCATTTTTCACTTGAATCGCTATAGATTGTTATTTCACCTCAGATGATGTTGCGCCTAGTGCCCTACCCTCCTTTTCAATGGGAGTCCTGTCACTGCCCTTAATATCACATTGTTGTTGCTGTTAGATGCAGGAAATAAGATTTGCAGCATTTGAGACATCAGTAACTTTTGATCTATTTTTGCCTCAAGCGTGCAACTGTCCTAATTTGTTCTCTTTGTTCCCCCTGGTTTCTGTGGCTTAAGTACCACTTACTATTATTGTTTAATTTCCTATGTGAAGGAGGTTTTCGGTCATTCTTACTTTATTTCTGCAGTTTTTAACCTCTGAAACATGCCTTTTCTCATCGCTTTTTTCCTCTTTGAATTTTGAATTTTAACTATGCCTTCTCTGCACTCAAGTCCCAGAGCTGCTTAGTCAGACTCAATTATTCATTTCCTTAGATTTCAAAGTTTGCATTTCTAAGCCTCAAAACCTTCATTCTAAACCTGGTTTTGTCTGTCGTGAAATGTAAAATGAGAAAAGTCAGCTCATGATCACACTTTATTCAAATTTTACTACATTTAAACCCATACAGGAGCCAAGTCTAAAATGGTCTTATATTTTTTCACTTTTGGGAAGAAATCCATCACATAGTATACCTCTGTGAACATAAGTGGTAATTATCTTTCAATCTTTTGCTGGGAAGTTAAAGTCTCCCATAATTCCCATTATTGTTTACGTGTCTGATAACTGTACAGAGATAATTCACTATTAGACTGGAGCTAAGAGCAAAGAGCAGGCTAGCAAGGCTGTCTATCTTTAGCAGTGATTTGCACAAAACCACTCTTTTGCTGACCCATAACATTTAATTTCTCCATCCTCTGCTTCTTGCTAACACAAAGCACCATCTTATTCCATCCATTTGCCTTGGTTTCCAGCCTTCCTGAGATTTATCAGTACTTGTATGACATTCATGCCTTTGTTTCACCCTTCCTGTGTTGACACTTGTCATAACAGTTTTAGATCCTGAACATGATCATCTCAAAGTTTGCCTGACAGTTAGGTCTTCCTCACATTGTCATAGAGTATCAGGTCTCTACCACTTGAAATAGATTGGATTGGATTAGATTATTGGCACCGTCTCTTGTGCAGGTAGTCCGTTATCTTCACAGTCCGTACAACTGGCCATCAGTGAACATGAAGTGGCCTTATCCTGCCCATTTACCTTTCTGGAAATCAGCCACTCTGTCTGCCTAGAACAGCGAATGGATTTTCCTCACCTTTCTTCAAAAGCTCTGAAGTTTTCTGTGATCTTTCCAATTGTACGGTATGATAAGCTTTTGCTGCCACTGAAGGGTAGAAGTCATTATGAATAGTGCCAACAAAACAGAAACATAACAATGAAAACGATATTTTAATTCAGAATAGGTATTTGAAAAGTTCACCTTTTCTAGCACAAATGGGGAAAAGAAAAAAAGGAAGGGAAAAAAAAAAAAAAAAAAGCAGTCCTAAAACATCAAAAGTGTGGCCAAAGAATTAGAAGAAACACTATTTTTCCAAAGCTGCAATGTTTTCCATTCATCTGGCTGGGCCAGCAGAGCACTGGAGACCTGGATGCACTGTACTCATGGCTGGTTCCCCTAAATGACCTGCAGGGAGATCTTCTTCTCTCTATCCCTCTGTTTCTCCTTTCAATCTCTGTTTTGTCTGTTTGTATCACTAGCTCTCAAATCGCCACTGATATATGCACGTGCAGCACCCAGCACAACCTTGTTTCAGGCTCCAGCGGGACCTTTAGGCATTACCATCCTGTAAACAAATAACAATGATAGTGAGTGTAATTACAATCGTCAAACTATTCCAGCTCCACATCATTAGCCATGCCCTGAGCTAAATAACATTTTAATCAGTTTGATATGTCATCTGTGGCTTTCTTCACTGTCACTTGCAATCCAGCAAACTCCTTCCTTCACGTTTCTAGATTAGACAGAGGGTTCTCAACTGCAGACATCCAATTCCCTGTTCAGGAAGCAGCGAGACCTTTCCTCTTCTCACAGATTTAAGATGATAGCCAAGCATCATGAGACACAGTGCGTATGTCTCCTAGGCCCATCCCATGAGAGCAGGACATTTACCACACATGAGAAGAAGACTTAATGCAGTGGCAAAGCAAAATACTCAGTGTCAAAGCCATGTCTAGATGATCATTAAAGACAGATCAAAATTACCCAATACAGGAGGAAAATCTATCGTTTGTAGAAGATTATGTTCTCTGATTATTAGTTTCAAAATTAGTTTTTCCTTTGGATTTCCTCTGAACTTAAACTTAGTTTGGAATGCCTTTGGTTTTGAATATTTCTGAAATCGTATTACTTCTCCTAAGTAAGTTGCTAGTCTGTTCTATTTACGTGAAATTCGAATAATATTGTGAAGTATCTGCCATCAGTTTTACTGTGTGCCAGGCTGAGTTCCCTGATGAATTTCAAATTTCAGATATGAAACAGTAAAGGTTAAAAAAAAAACATGTTACAAAGGGTACTTCATGCAGTAGCATAAACTTCTGTTTTCTCAAAACTTGTATCAGTTCATCTCACCAGGACCAGCAGGGGAAGCACACTCTGCCTAGGCACTGGCAAAGGGACACAGTGAGAGTGTAGGGTCTCTTGCTGGGGCCATTCAAAATTTGACTGTACAAGCCCCTGAGCAATATGACAGGGCTTTAAAAATGGCCCTGCTTGAAGTACGCGGGTGATCTGGAGACCTCTAAGGTGCTTTCCAACAAAAGCTTTTCTATAATTGTATGAAATCACCTGCAATAGATTAACCCTGGTCATTATTCCTATCACAGGAAATAACTGTGACACCTGGGTAACAGGTGAGCTTACTGCGACACCAGGGAGAGCCTTCCTGTACTTAAAGGCAACCTGTAGGAAAGCTGGGGAGGGAGTCTTTATCAGGGCCTGGAGTGACAGGACAAGGAGTAACCGCTTTAAACTGAAAAGTAGCACCCAGAAAGAACGGAGTCACGCAACAGGATTCATTTCCAAAACCACCTCATAGACACCTGGGCCAAAGAGCAGGGCCTTGAGCGGGTATATCACAATGGCGGAGTTCATTTCCTTCCCAGTAGCTGGCACGTGCCGTTTTTTGGGATTTCGGGGCTACAGTGAGCTGCTAAGAGGGATGTCTTAGCTCTTGCAGGGCAGTGCTTCCACTAAGGCCAGGACTTTTCTGCATCTTCTACTGCCCTGCAAGCGAGGATGCTTGGGGCACACAGGAAGCTGGGAGGGGACACAGCTGCAGGGATTCCATAAGGCACAAGCAAATGCAGCCTTGGCTTGGTGACACTTTCTCTTGATTACTGCTCAACACAAATTACCTCGAGCAAGTCTACTGTGAGGACTAAAGGAAAGAGACGTATGGATGCTGCTAAGCTCTTCTAGCTTGTACCAGGTAGGAAAGATACCTCTGTAGCAGGCGTGAAGAGGATAGCACTAATTAATTAGATGAGAAGCGGAGGAAAGGCACTTAGAGGTAGTGAAAAGCAGTTAATGTGATGTTCCGGGGAAGCTTCAGTCTGCTTAAGGAGTAGCAAGAACAAGCCTAAAGTCATAGCCAAATACAAGAAAGAGAGGAGGACACGCAGCATGAGAAGCTCCCGAGAGAAAGGAGCTCTGTTTTGGGTAAAAATCAGTCCCTTTTTCTATCATGGAGACATCCAAGGGCGTAGGACACGTGCACTTCAGGGAACCAAGAGATGCTGTGCATTTCTCTCGTCCCCCTGACACAGCCACTAGGTGACGATGCTTCCAATTCTCTCTAAAGAAACCTTGCTTTCTCAGGCCCAGGTGTCCAGCTGCACACCAAGGACGTCCCTGGCTCCCAGGCACAGTTCCCAGGCCCAAGGCCGAGCTCCCCTCCGAACCCCCATTCCAGCAGACCTTGCTCCTGGCATTGTGGAGCAGCCATTTCATGTCAGCCTTTTCTCCTGGCAGTCAGCTTAGCGCCGTAACCTCTGCCATCGGGGCGCCCGAGAGCCGTGTGAGGTCAGCAGAGAGTCACTGTCAGCCTTTGACCTCACAAAGGTGGGTGGCCGTAAGTGCCCTGAGCGTCCAGCTCGCATTGAGTACTGCTGGTGGCACTCGAGGCGTGGAGGTCTGCATGGTGCAATGGGAGACGCCGATGTCCTGCTGCTGGAACAAGAGGCGCTGATGTGCTGCTGGTGCAGGAGGAGACGTGAAGGTGCTGCTGCTTAGAGGTGCTGAGGGGCGGGCAGCCTCAGCGGGCAGCTGAATCAGAGGGCAGGGAAGCCAAGCAGCTTCCTTCTCTGGGGAAGGGGGCACAGAGAAAGTGATTGGAAATGGGGTACAAGCCCTCAGCCTCTAAAAGCAATCCCTCAGATGTTTAGGCATAGTAAAGTTAGGTATATCTATTTGACTCTAGACCCCAACATGTTTGTTAGTGTTCTGGTTTGTCCACTGCTTTCTTGTGGGGGATTTGAGTTGGCCATTACTGTTTAGGTGAATGCTGACTTCATATCTATGGTGCACTTTATTCTTAAAATGGGAAGTTTCTACCAATTTCCCGTCCAAACTTGCTCATAAGCCAACTGCAGTCATCATTTCAGATGTGTCTCCCAACTTACACATTTCCTATTTCTCCTTGATATTTACTCAAGAAATTCATTTACGTAGAGACAACATATTCTTCTCTCAACTGGCATCTGGCCGGGCAGAATGATGTCCTTTCATTCCCTTCCAGGCAATAGGCAACTTGTTCCCTCTGTCTTGTGAACTCTTCCTCCTAAGTTCAATGTGAATACAAGTGGCAGAACTGTGCCTCATGTCTCAAATGAGTGTCAGGGCTGCCTTGTCCAGTGTATTCATACTGGAGGGAAAAAAAAATGAATAGCCATACACACTATATAACCACTAAACTTTTTCAGTCCTCCTTGTGCTAACAGTGCATGAACGTGAGGTTTTGTTGTCATTTTTGTTTGTTTGTTTGTTTGCTTGCTTTAAACTCCTGACTGCCATATAGCAAACATGACAAAAAAACACCCTTTTTTGAGAATCTCTGAGAATGGCTCTGCTTTGTATTATCACCTGTCACTTCACCTGAACCATTTCAATCACAAGCGATATCCTTCTGTCAGGCTTGGTAGTACTTCCCAACCTTATGTCCCCTGCAAATCTCAAAGCTCATGTGTAATTTTTAATCTTCAGCCACCATGTCCATACCGAACATATCTAACTTTGAAGTCAGCTCTGCCCTGAATAGGAGGTTGGGTTTTCAGAGGTCCCTTCCAGCCTACATTTCTCCATGAGTCTTTGCCTCCTTAGCAGCTGCAGTTTCAGAACTGTCTCTGAGAATTACCATAGGTAACGACTCCTTTGCTGGTAAGTCCCTCTTCAGTGTGAACAATTGTAAATTCCCTTTATTCACTTGCAGCCCCAAAGCCCAAATCCGTAGATAATGTATCAGAAGCTCACAGAAAGTGAAATAGATGTAATTCATCCCCTGTGTAGGGAAGAACTGGTCCTAGAAAGGAAAGCTATTAAATTATCTGGAAACAATTTAGCTCTGATAAATTATTTTGTAAATTACACATTACCCCCTCCTTCCCTGGTCTTAGCTGTTCTTGCTCCAAAACTTTGCATGGTGTTGATGTCAAACTAACAGGCCCACACTTGTCTGGATGACTCTTTACCCTCTTCTGGACAGAGGTGTATTTGTTACTCTCCCATTCTGGGGACTATCCCTGATTTGCACAATTGTTATGCATTTTTCCTACTTGACTTGTTGTTCTGTGTGCCAATGCTGTTAATAGGCTAGGTAGATATCAGCTTTTCATTTTTCACTTGAATCGCTATAGATTGTTATTTCACCTCAGATGATGTTGCGCCTAGTGCCCTACCCTCCTTTTCAATGGGAGTCCTGTCACTGCCCTTAATATCACATTGTTGTTGCTGTTAGATGCAGGAAATAAGATTTGCAGCATTTGAGACATCAGTAACTTTTGATCTATTTTTGCCTCAAGCGTGCAACTGTCCTAATTTGTTCTCTTAGTTCCCCCTGGTTTCTGTGGCTTAAGTACCACTTACTATTATTGTTTAATTTCCTATGTGAAGGAGGTTTTTGGTCATTCTTACTTTATTTCTGCAGTTTTTAACCTCTGAAACATGCCTTTTCTCATCGCTTTTTTCCTGTTTGAATTTTGAATTTTAACTATGCCTTCTCTGCACTCAAGTCCCAGAGCTGCTTAGTCAGACTCAATTATTCATTTCCTTAGATTTCAAAGTTTGCATTTCTAAGCCTCAAAACCTTCATTCTAAACCTGGTTTTGTCTGTCGTGAAATGTAAAATGAGAAAAGTCAGCTCATGATCACACTTTATTCAAATTTTACTACATTTAAACCCATACAGGAGCCAAGTCTAAAATGGTCTTTTATTTTTTCACTTTTGGGAAGAAATCCATCACATAGTACACCTCTGTGAACATAAGTGGTAATTATCTTTCAATCTTTTGCTGGGAAGTTAAAGTCTCCCATAATTCCCATTATTGTTTACGTGTCTGATAACTGTACAGAGAGAATTCACTATTAGACTGGAGCTAAGAGCAAAGAGCAGGCTAGCAAGGCTGTCTATCTTTAGCAGTGATTTGCACAAAACCACTCTTTTGCTGACCCATAACATTTAATTTCTCCATCCTCTGCTTCTTGCTAACACAAAGCACCATCTTATTCCATCCATTTGCCTTGGTTTCCAGCCTTCCTGAGATTTATCAGTACTTGTATGACATTCATGCCTTTGTTTCACCCTTCCTGTGTTGACACTTGTCATAACAGTTTTAGATCCTGAACATGATCATCTCAAAGTTTGCCTGACAGTTAGGTCTTCCTCACATTGTCATAGAGTATCAGGTCTCTACCACTTGAAATAGATTGGATTGGATTAGATTATTGGCACCGTCTCTTGTGCTGGTAGTCCATTATGTTCACAGTCCGTACAACTGGCCATCAGTGAACATGAAGTGGCCTTATCCTGCCCATTTACCTTTCTGGAAATCAGCCACTCTGTCTGCCTAGAACAGGGAATGGATTTTCCTCACCTTTCTTCAAAAGCTCTGAAGTTTTCTGTGATCTTTCCAATTGTACGGTATGATAAGCTTTTGCTGCCACTGAAGGGTAGAAGTCATTATGAATAGTGCCAACAAAACAGAAACATAACAATGAAAACGATATTTTAATTCAGAATAGGTATTTGAAAAGTTCACCTTTTCTAGCACAAATGGGGAAAAGAAAAAAAGGAAGGAAAAAAAAAAAAAAAAAGCAGTCCTAAAACATCAAAACTGTGGCCAAAGAATTAGAAGAAACACTATTTTTCCAAAGCTGCAATGTTTTCCATTCATCTGGCTGGGCCAGCAGAGCACTGGAGACCTGGATGCACTGTACTCATGGCTGGTTCCCCTAAATGACCTGCAGGGAGATCTTCTTCTCTCTATCCCTCTGTTTCTCCTTTCAATCTCTGTTTTGTCTGTTTGTATCACTAGCTCTCAAATCGCCACTGATATATGCACGTGCAGCACCCAGCACAACCTTGTTTCAGGCTCCAGCGGGACCTTTAGGCATTACCATCCTGTAAACAAATAACAATGATAGTGAGTGTAATTACAATCGTCAAACTATTCCAGCTCCACATCATTAGCCATGCCCTGAGCTAAATAACATTTTAATCAGTTTGATATGTCATCTGTGGCTTTCTTCACTGTCACTTGCAATCCAGCAAACTCCTTCCTTCACGTTTCTAGATTAGACAGAGGGTTCTCAACTGCAGACATCCAATTCCCTGTTCAGGAAGCAGCGAGACCTTTCCTCTTCTCACAGATTTAAGATGATAGCCAAGCATCATGAGACACAGTGCGTATGTCTCCTAGGCCCATCCCATGAGAGCAGGACATTTACCACACATGAGAAGAAGACTTAATGCAGTGGCAAAGCAAAATACTCAGTGTCAAAGCCACGTCTAGATGATCATTAAAGACAGATCAAAATTACCCAATACAGGAGGAAAATCTATCGTTTGTAGAAGATTATGTTCTCTGATTATTAGTTTCAAAATTAGTTTTTCCTTTGGATTTCCTCTGAACTTAATCTTAGTTTGGAATGCCTTTGGTTTTGAATATTTCTGAAATCGTATTACTTCTCCTAAGTAAGTTGCTAGTCTGTTCTATTTACGTGAAATTCGAATAATATTGTGAAGTATCTGCCATCAGTTTTACTGTGTGCCAGGCTGAGTTCCCTGATGAATTTCAAATTTCAGATATGAAACAGTAAAGGTTAAAAAAAAAACATGTTACAAAGGGTACTTCATGCAGTAGCATAAACTTCTGTTTTCTCAAAACTTGTATCAGTTCATCTCACCAGGACCAGCAGGGGAAGCACACTCTGCCTAGGCACTGGCAAAGGGACACAGTGAGAGTGTAGGGTCTCTTGCTGGGGCCATTCAAAATTTGACTGTACAAGCCCCTGAGCAATATGACAGGGCTTTAAAAATGGCCCTGCTTGAAGTACGCGGGTGATCTGGAGACCTCTAAGGTGCTTTCCAACAAAAGCTTTTCTATAATTGTATGAAATCACCTGCAATAGATTAACCCTGGTCATTATTCCTATCACAGGAAATAACTGTGACACCTGGGTAACAGGTGAGCTTACTGCGACACCAGGGAGAGCCTTCCTGTACTTAAAGGCAACCTGTAGGAAAGCTGGGGAGGGAGTCTTTATCAGGGCCTGGAGTGACAGGACAAGGAGTAACCGCTTTAAACTGAAAAGTAGCACCCAGAAAGAACGGAGTCACGCAACAGGATTCATTTCCAAAACCACCTCATAGACACCTGGGCCAAAGAGCAGGGCCTTGAGCGGGTATATCACAATGGCGGAGTTCATTTCCTTCCCAGTAGCTGGCACGTGCCGTTTTTTGGGATTTCGGGGCTACAGTGAGCTGCTAAGAGGGATGTCTTAGCTCTTGCAGGGCAGTGCTTCCACTAAGGCCAGGACTTTTCTGCATCTTCTACTGCCCTGCAAGCGAGGATGCTTGGGGCACACAGGAAGCTGGGAGGGGACACAGCTGCAGGGATTCCATAAGGCACAAGCAAATGCAGCCTTGGCTTGGTGACACTTTCTCTTGATTACTGCTCAACACAAATTACCTCGAGCAAGTCTACTGTGAGGACTAAAGGAAAGAGACGTATGGATGCTGCTAAGCTCTTCTAGCTTGTACCAGGTAGGAAAGATACCTCTGTAGCAGGCGTGAAGAGGATAGCACTAATTAATTAGATGAGAAGCGGAGGAAAGGCACTTAGAGGTAGTGAAAAGCAGTTAATGTGATGTTCCGGGGAAGCTTCAGTCTGCTTAAGGAGTAGCAAGAACAAGCCTAAAGTCATAGCCAAATACAAGAAAGAGAGGAGGACACGCAGCATGAGAAGCTCCCGAGAGAAAGGAGCTCTGTTTTGGGTAAAAATCAGTCCCTTTTTCTATCATGGAGACATCCAAGGGCGTAGGACACGTGCACTTCAGGGAACCAAGAGATGCTGTGCATTTCTCTCGTCCCCCTGACACAGCCACTAGGTGACGATGCTTCCAATTCTCTCTAAAGAAACCTTGCTTTCTCAGGCCCAGGTGTCCAGCTGCACACCAAGGACGTCCCTGGCTCCCAGGCACAGTTCCCAGGCCCAAGGCCGAGCTCCGCTCCGAACCCCCATTCCAGCAGACCTTGCTCCTGGCATTGTGGAGCAGCCATTTCATGTCAGCCTTTTCTCCTGGCAGTCAGCTTAGCGCCGTAACCTCTGCCATCGGGGCGCCCGAGAGCCGTGTGAGGTCAGCAGAGAGTCACTGTCAGCCTTTGACCTCACAAAGGTGGGTGGCCATAAGTGCCCTGAGCGTCCAGCTCGCATTGAGTACTGCTGGTGGCACTCGAGGCGTGGAGGTCTGCATGGTGCAATGGGAGACGCCGATGTCCTGCTGCTGGAACAAGAGGCGCTGATGTGCTGCTGGTGCAGGAGGAGACGTGAAGGTGCTGCTGCTTAGAGGTGCTGAGGAGCGGGCAGCCTCAGCGGGCAGCTGAATCAGAGGGCAGGGAAGCCAAGCAGCTTCCTTCTCTGGGGAAGGGGGCACAGAGAAAGTGATTGGAAATGGGGTACAAGCCCTCAGCCTCTAAAAGCAATCCCTCAGATGTTTAGGCATAGTAAAGTTAGGTATATCTATTTGACTCTAGACCCCAACATGTTTGTTAGTGTTCTGGTTTGTCCACTGCTTTCTTGTGGGGGATTTGAGTTGGCCATTACTGTTTAGGTGAATGCTGACTTCATATCTATGGTGCACTTTATTCTTAAAATGGGAAGTTTCTACCAATTTCCCGTCCAAACTTGCTCATAAGCCAACTGCAGTCATCATTTCAGATGTGTCTCCCAACTTACACATTTCCTATTTCTCCTTGATATTTACTCAAGAAATTCATTTACGTAGAGACAACATATTCTTCTCTCAACTGGCATCTGGCCGGGCAGAATGATGTCCTTTCATTCCCTTCCAGGCAATAGGCAACTTGTTCCTTCTGTCTTGTGAACTCTTCCTCCTAAGTTCAATGTGAATACAAGTGGCAGAACTGTGCCTCATGTCTCAAATGAGTGTCAGGGCTGCCTTGTCCAGTGTATTCATACTGGAGGGAAAAAAAAATGAATAGCCATACACACTATATAACCACTAAACTTTTTCAGTCCTCCTTGTGCTAACAGTGCATGAACGTGAGGTTTTGTTGTCATTTTTGTTTGTTTGTTTGTTTGCTTGCTTTAAACTCCTGACTGCCATATAGCAAACATGACCAAAAAACACCCTTTTTTGAGAATCTCTGAGAATGGCTCTGCTTTGTATTATCACCTGTCACTTCACCTGAACCATTTCAATCACAAGCGATATCCTTCTGTCAGGCTTGGTAGTACTTCCCAACCTTATGTCCCCTGCAAATCTCAAAGCTCATGTGTAATTTTTAATCTTCAGCCACCATGTCCATACCGAACATATCTAACTTTGAAGTCAGCTCTGCCCTGAATAGGAGGTTGGGTTTTCAGAGGTCCCTTCCAGCCTACATTTCTCCATGAGTCTTTGCCTCCTTAGCAGCTGCAGTTTCAGAACTGTCTCTGAGAATTACCATAGGTAACGACTCCTTTGCTGGTAAGTCCCTCTTCAGTGTGAACAATTGTAAATTCCCTTTATTCACTTGCAGCCCCAAAGCCCAAATCCGTAGATAATGTATCAGAAGCTCACAGAAAGTGAAATAGATGTAATTCATCCCCTGTGTAGGGAAGAACTGGTCCTAGAAAGGAAAGCTATTAAATTATCTGGAAACAATTTAGCTCTGATAAATTATTTTGTAAATTACACATTACCCCCTCCTTCCCTGGTCTTAGCTGTTCTTGCTCCAAAACTTTGCATGGTGTTGATGTCAAACTAACAGGCCCACACTTGTCTGGATGACTCTTTACCCTCTTCTGGACAGAGGTGTATTTGTTACTCTCCCATTCTGGGGACTATCCCTGATTTGCACAATTGTTATGCATTTTTCCTACTTGACTTGTTGTTCTGTGTGCCAATGCTGTTAATAGGCTAGGTAGATATCAGCTTTTCATTTTTCACTTGAATCGCTATAGATTGTTATTTCACCTCAGATGATGTTGCGCCTAGTGCCCTACCCTCCTTTTCAATGGGAGTCCTGTCACTGCCCTTAATATCACATTGTTGTTGCTGTTAGATGCAGGAAATAAGATTTGCAGCATTTGAGACATCAGTAACTTTTGATCTATTTTTGCCTCAAGCGTGCAACTGTCCTAATTTGTTCTCTTAGTTCCCCCTGGTTTCTGTGGCTTAAGTACCACTTACTATTATTGTTTAATTTCCTATGTGAAGGAGGTTTTTGGTCATTCTTACTTTATTTCTGCAGTTTTTAACCTCTGAAACATGCCTTTTCTCATCGCTTTTTTCCTCTTTGAATTTTGAATTTTAACTATGCCTTCTCTGCACTCAAGTCCCAGAGCTGCTTAGTCAGACTCAATTATTCATTTCCTTAGATTTCAAAGTTTGCATTTCTAAGCCTCAAAACCTTCATTCTAAACCTGGTTTTGTCTGTCGTGAAATGTAAAATGAGAAAAGTCAGCTCATGATCACACTTTATTCAAATTTTACTACATTTAAACCCATACAGGAGCCAAGTCTAAAATGGTCTTTTATTTTTTCACTTTTGGGAAGAAATCCATCACATAGTACACCTCTGTGAACATAAGTGGTAATTATCTTTCAATCTTTTGCTGGGAAGTTAAAGTCTCCCATAATTCCCATTATTGTTTACGTGTCTGATAACTGTACAGAGAGAATTCACTATTAGACTGGAGCTAAGAGCAAAGAGCAGGCTAGCAAGGCTGTCTATCTTTAGCAGTGATTTGCACAAAACCACTCTTTTGCTGACCCATAACATTTAATTTCTCCATCCTCTGCTTCTTGCTAACACAAAGCACCATCTTATTCCATCCATTTGCCTTGGTTTCCAGCCTTCCTGAGATTTATCAGTACTTGTATGACATTCATGCCTTTGTTTCACCCTTCCTGTGTTGACACTTGTCATAACAGTTTTAGATCCTGAACATGATCATCTCAAAGTTTGCCTGACAGTTAGGTCTTCCTCACATTGTCATAGAGTATCAGGTCTCTACCACTTGAAATAGATTGGATTGGATTAGATTATTGGCACCGTCTCTTGTGCTGGTAGTCCATTATCTTCACAGTCCGTACAACTGGCCATCAGTGAACATGAAGTGGCCTTATCCTGCCCATTTACCTTTCTGGAAATCAGCCACTCTCTCTGCCTAGAACAGGGAATGGATTTTCCTCACCTTTCTTCAAAAGCTCTGAAGTTTTCTGTGATCTTTCCAGTTGTACGGTATGATAAGCTTTTGCTGCCACTGAAGGGTAGAAGTCATTATGAATAGTGCCAACAAAACAGAAACATAACAATGAAAACGATATTTTAATTCAGAATAGGTATTTGAAAAGTTCACCTTTTCTAGCACAAATGGGGAAAAGAAAAAAAGGAAGGGAAAAAAAAAAAAAAAAAAAGCAGTCCTAAAACATCAAAAGTGTGGCCAAAGAATTAGAAGAAACACTATTTTTCCAAAGCTGCAATGTTTTCCATTCATCTGGCTGGGCCAGCAGAGCACTGGAGACCTGGATGCACTGTACTCATGGCTGGTTCCCCTAAATGACCTGCAGGGAGATCTTCTTCTCTCTATCCCTCTGTTTCTCCTTTCAATCTCTGTTTTGTCTGTTTGTATCACTAGCTCTCAAATCGCCACTGATATATGCACGTGCAGCACCCAGCACAACCTTGTTTCAGGCTCCAGCGGGACCTTTAGGCATTACCATCCTGTAAACAAATAACAATGATAGTGAGTGTAATTACAATCGTCAAACTATTCCAGCTCCACATCATTAGCCATGCCCTGAGCTAAATAACATTTTAATCAGTTTGATATGTCATCTGTGGCTTTCTTCACTGTCACTTGCAATCCAGCAAACTCCTTCCTTCACGTTTCTAGATTAGACAGAGGGTTCTCAACTGCAGACATCCAATTCCCTGTTCAGGAAGCAGCGAGACCTTTCCTCTTCTCACAGATTTAAGATGATAGCCAAGCATCATGAGACACAGTGCGTATGTCTCCTAGGCCCATCCCATGAGAGCAGGACATTTACCACACATGAGAAGAAGACTTAATGCAGTGGCAAAGCAAAATACTCAGTGTCAAAGCCACGTCTAGATGATCATTAAAGACAGATCAAAATTACCCAATACAGGAGGAAAATCTATCGTTTGTAGAAGATTATGTTCTCTGATTATTAGTTTCAAAATTAGTTTTTCCTTTGGATTTCCTCTGAACTTAATCTTAGTTTGGAATGCCTTTGGTTTTGAATATTTCTGAAATCGTATTACTTCTCCTAAGTAAGTTGCTAGTCTGTTCTATTTACGTGAAATTCGAATAATATTGTGAAGTATCTGCCATCAGTTTTACTGTGTGCCAGGCTGAGTTCCCTGATGAATTTCAAATTTCAGATATGAAACAGTAAAGGTTAAAAAAAAAACATGTTACAAAGGGTACTTCATGCAGTAGCATAAACTTCTGTTTTCTCAAAACTTGTATCAGTTCATCTCACCAGGACCAGCAGGGGAAGCACACTCTGCCTAGGCACTGGCAAAGGGACACAGTGAGAGTGTAGGGTCTCTTGCTGGGGCCATTCAAAATTTGACTGTACAAGCCCCTGAGCAATATGACAGGGCTTTAAAAATGGCCCTGCTTGAAGTACGCGGGTGATCTGGAGACCTCTAAGGTGCTTTCCAACAAAAGCTTTTCTATAATTGTATGAAATCACCTGCAATAGATTAACCCTGGTCATTATTCCTATCACAGGAAATAACTGTGACACCTGGGTAACAGGTGAGCTTACTGCGACACCAGGGAGAGCCTTCCTGTACTTAAAGGCAACCTGTAGGAAAGCTGGGGAGGGAGTCTTTATCAGGGCCTGGAGTGACAGGACAAGGAGTAACCGCTTTAAACTGAAAAGTAGCACCCAGAAAGAACGGAGTCACGCAACAGGATTCATTTCCAAAACCACCTCATAGACACCTGGGCCAAAGAGCAGGGCCTTGAGCGGGTATATCACAATGGCGGAGTTCATTTCCTTCCCAGTAGCTGGCACGTGCCGTTTTTTGGGATTTCGGGGCTACAGTGAGCTGCTAAGAGGGATGTCTTAGCTCTTGCAGGGCAGTGCTTCCACTAAGGCCAGGACTTTTCTGCATCTTCTACTGCCCTGCAAGCGAGGATGCTTGGGGCACACAGGAAGCTGGGAGGGGACACAGCTGCAGGGATTCCATAAGGCACAAGCAAATGCAGCCTTGGCTTGGTGACACTTTCTCTTGATTACTGCTCAACACAAATTACCTCGAGCAAGTCTACTGTGAGGACTAAAGGAAAGAGACGTATGGATGCTGCTAAGCTCTTCTAGCTTGTACCAGGTAGGAAAGATACCTCTGTAGCAGGCGTGAAGAGGATAGCACTAATTAATTAGATGAGAAGCGGAGGAAAGGCACTTAGAGGTAGTGAAAAGCAGTTAATGTGATGTTCCGGGGAAGCTTCAGTCTGCTTAAGGAGTAGCAAGAACAAGCCTAAAGTCATAGCCAAATACAAGAAAGAGAGGAGGACACGCAGCATGAGAAGCTCCCGAGAGAAAGGAGCTCTGTTTTGGGTAAAAATCAGTCCCTTTTTCTATCATGGAGACATCCAAGGGCGTAGGACACGTGCACTTCAGGGAACCAAGAGATGCTGTGCATTTCTCTCGTCCCCCTGACACAGCCACTAGGTGACGATGCTTCCAATTCTCTCTAAAGAAACCTTGCTTTCTCAGGCCCAGGTGTCCAGCTGCACACCAAGGACGTCCCTGGCTCCCAGGCACAGTTCCCAGGCCCAAGGCCGAGCTCCGCTCCGAACCCCCATTCCAGCAGACCTTGCTCCTGGCATTGTGGAGCAGCCATTTCATGTCAGCCTTTTCTCCTGGCAGTCAGCTTAGCGCCGTAACCTCTGCCATCGGGGCGCCCGAGAGCCGTGTGAGGTCAGCAGAGAGTCACTGTCAGCCTTTGACCTCACAAAGGTGGGTGGCCATAAGTGCCCTGAGCGTCCAGCTCGCATTGAGTACTGCTGGTGGCACTCGAGGCGTGGAGGTCTGCATGGTGCAATGGGAGACGCCGATGTCCTGCTGCTGGAACAAGAGGCGCTGATGTGCTGCTGGTGCAGGAGGAGACGTGAAGGTGCTGCTGCTTAGAGGTGCTGAGGAGCGGGCAGCCTCAGCGGGCAGCTGAATCAGAGGGCAGGGAAGCCAAGCAGCTTCCTTCTCTGGGGAAGGGGGCACAGAGAAAGTGATTGGAAATGGGGTACAAGCCCTCAGCCTCTAAAAGCAATCCCTCAGATGTTTAGGCATAGTAAAGTTAGGTATATCTATTTGACTCTAGACCCCAACATGTTTGTTAGTGTTCTGGTTTGTCCACTGCTTTCTTGTGGGGGATTTGAGTTGGCCATTACTGTTTAGGTGAATGCTGACTTCATATCTATGGTGCACTTTATTCTTAAAATGGGAAGTTTCTACCAATTTCCCGTCCAAACTTGCTCATAAGCCAACTGCAGTCATCATTTCAGATGTGTCTCCCAACTTACACATTTCCTATTTCTCCTTGATATTTACTCAAGAAATTCATTTACGTAGAGACAACATATTCTTCTCTCAACTGGCATCTGGCCGGGCAGAATGATGTCCTTTCATTCCCTTCCAGGCAATAGGCAACTTGTTCCTTCTGTCTTGTGAACTCTTCCTCCTAAGTTCAATGTGAATACAAGTGGCAGAACTGTGCCTCATGTCTCAAATGAGTGTCAGGGCTGCCTTGTCCAGTGTATTCATACTGGAGGGAAAAAAAAATGAATAGCCATACACACTATATAACCACTAAACTTTTTCAGTCCTCCTTGTGCTAACAGTGCATGAACGTGAGGTTTTGTTGTCATTTTTGTTTGTTTGTTTGTTTGCTTGCTTTAAACTCCTGACTGCCATATAGCAAACATGACCAAAAAACACCCTTTTTTGAGAATCTCTGAGAATGGCTCTGCTTTGTATTATCACCTGTCACTTCACCTGAACCATTTCAATCACAAGCGATATCCTTCTGTCAGGCTTGGTAGTACTTCCCAACCTTATGTCCCCTGCAAATCTCAAAGCTCATGTGTAATTTTTAATCTTCAGCCACCATGTCCATACCGAACATATCTAACTTTGAAGTCAGCTCTGCCCTGAATAGGAGGTTGGGTTTTCAGAGGTCCCTTCCAGCCTACATTTCTCCATGAGTCTTTGCCTCCTTAGCAGCTGCAGTTTCAGAACTGTCTCTGAGAATTACCATAGGTAACGACTCCTTTGCTGGTAAGTCCCTCTTCAGTGTGAACAATTGTAAATTCCCTTTATTCACTTGCAGCCCCAAAGCCCAAATCCGTAGATAATGTATCAGAAGCTCACAGAAAGTGAAATAGATGTAATTCATCCCCTGTGTAGGGAAGAACTGGTCCTAGAAAGGAAAGCTATTAAATTATCTGGAAACAATTTAGCTCTGATAAATTATTTTGTAAATTACACATTACCCCCTCCTTCCCTGGTCTTAGCTGTTCTTGCTCCAAAACTTTGCATGGTGTTGATGTCAAACTAACAGGCCCACACTTGTCTGGATGACTCTTTACCCTCTTCTGGACAGAGGTGTATTTGTTACTCTCCCATTCTGGGGACTATCCCTGATTTGCACAATTGTTATGCATTTTTCCTACTTGACTTGTTGTTCTGTGTGCCAATGCTGTTAATAGGCTAGGTAGATATCAGCTTTTCATTTTTCACTTGAATCGCTATAGATTGTTATTTCACCTCAGATGATGTTGCGCCTAGTGCCCTACCCTCCTTTTCAATGGGAGTCCTGTCACTGCCCTTAATATCACATTGTTGTTGCTGTTAGATGCAGGAAATAAGATTTGCAGCATTTGAGACATCAGTAACTTTTGATCTATTTTTGCCTCAAGCGTGCAACTGTCCTAATTTGTTCTCTTTGTTCCCCCTGGTTTCTGTGGCTTAAGTACCACTTACTATTATTGTTTAATTTCCTATGTGAAGGAGGTTTTTGGTCATTCTTACTTTATTTCTGCAGTTTTTAACCTCTGAAACATGCCTTTTCTCATCGCTTTTTTCCTCTTTGAATTTTGAATTTTAACTATGCCTTCTCTGCACTCAAGTCCCAGAGCTGCTTAGTCAGACTCAATTATTCATTTCCTTAGATTTCAAAGTTTGCATTTCTAAGCCTCAAAACCTTCATTCTAAACCTGGTTTTGTCTGTCGTGAAATGTAAAATGAGAAAAGTCAGCTCATGATCACACTTTATTCAAATTTTACTACATTTAAACCCATACAGGAGCCAAGTCTAAAATGGTCTTATATTTTTTCACTTTTGGGAAGAAATCCATCACATAGTATACCTCTGTGAACATAAGTGGTAATTATCTTTCAATCTTTTGCTGGGAAGTTAAAGTCTCCCATAATTCCCATTATTGTTTACGTGTCTGATAACTGTACAGAGAGAATTCACTATTAGACTGGAGCTAAGAGCAAAGAGCAGGCTAGCAAGGCTGTCTATCTTTAGCAGTGATTTGCACAAAACCACTCTTTTGCTGACCCATAACATTTAATTTCTCCATCCTCTGCTTCTTGCTAACACAAAGCACCATCTTATTCCATCCATTTGCCTTGGTTTCCAGCCTTCCTGAGATTTATCAGTACTTGTATGACATTCATGCCTTTGTTTCACCCTTCCTGTGTTGACACTTGTCATAACAGTTTTAGATCCTGAACATGATCATCTCAAAGTTTGCCTGACAGTTAGGTCTTCCTCACATTGTCATAGAGTATCAGGTCTCTACCACTTGAAATAGATGGGATTGGATTAGATTATTGGCACCGTCTCTTGTGCTGGTAGTCCATTATCTTCACAGTCCGTACAACTGGCCATCAGTGAACATGAAGTGGCCTTATCCTGCCCATTTACCTTTCTGGAAATCAGCCACTCTGTCTGCCTAGAACAGGGAATGGATTTTCCTCACCTTTCTTCAAAAGCTCTGAAGTTTTCTGTGATCTTTCCAATTGTACGGTATGATAAGCTTTTGCTGCCACTGAAGGGTAGAAGTCATTATGAATAGTGCCAACAAAACAGAAACATAACAATGAAAACGATATTTTAATTCAGAATAGGTATTTGAAAAGTTCACCTTTTCTAGCACAAATGGGGAAAAGAAAAAAAGGAAGGGAAAAAAAAAAAAAAAAGCAGTCCTAAAACATCAAAAGTGTGGCCAAAGAATTAGAAGAAACACTATTTTTCCAAAGCTGCAATGTTTTCCATTCATCTGGCTGGGCCAGCAGAGCACTGGAGACCTGGATGCACTGTACTCATGGCTGGTTCCCCTAAATGACCTGCAGGGAGATCTTCTTCTCTCTATCCCTCTGTTTCTCCTTTCAATCTCTGTTTTGTCTGTTTGTATCACTAGCTCTCAAATCGCCACTGATATATGCACGTGCAGCACCCAGCACAACCTTGTTTCAGGCTCCAGCGGGACCTTTAGGCATTACCATCCTGTAAACAAATAACAATGATAGTGAGTGTAATTACAATCGTCAAACTATTCCAGCTCCACATCATTAGCCATGCCCTGAGCTAAATAACATTTTAATCAGTTTGATATGTCATCTGTGGCTTTCTTCACTGTCACTTGCAATCCAGCAAACTCCTTCCTTCACGTTTCTAGATTAGACAGAGGGTTCTCAACTGCAGACATCCAATTCCCTGTTCAGGAAGCAGCGAGACCTTTCCTCTTCTCACAGATTTAAGATGATAGCCAAGCATCATGAGACACAGTGCGTATGTCTCCTAGGCCCATCCCATGAGAGCAGGACATTTACCACACATGAGAAGAAGACTTAATGCAGTGGCAAAGCAAAATACTCGGTGTCAAAGCCATGTCTAGATGATCATTAAAGACAGATCAAAATTACCCAATACAGGAGGAAAATCTATCGTTTGTAGAAGATTATGTTCTCTGATTATTAGTTTCAAAATTAGTTTTTCCTTTGGATTTCCTCTGAACTTAAACTTAGTTTGGAATGCCTTTGGTTTTGAATATTTCTGAAATCGTATTACTTCTCCTAAGTAAGTTGCTAGTCTGTTCTATTTACGTGAAATTCGAATAATATTGTGAAGTATCTGCCATCAGTTTTACTGTGTGCCAGGCTGAGTTCCCTGATGAATTTCAAATTTCAGATATGAAACAGTAAAGGTTAAAAAAAAAAAATGTTACAAAGGGTACTTCATGCAGTAGCATAAACTTCTGTTTTCTCAAAACTTGTATCAGTTCATCTCACCAGGACCAGCAGGGGAAGCACACTCTGCCTAGGCACTGGCAAAGGGACACAGTGAGAGTGTAGGGTCTCTTGCTGGGGCCATTCAAAATTTGACTGTACAAGCCCCTGAGCAATATGACAGGGCTTTAAAAATGGCCCTGCTTGAAGTACGCGGGTGATCTGGAGACCTCTAAGGTGCTTTCCAACAAAAGCTTTTCTATAATTGTATGAAATCACCTGCAATAGATTAACCCTGGTCATTATTCCTATCACAGGAAATAACTGTGACACCTGGGTAACAGGTGAGCTTACTGCGACACCAGGGAGAGCCTTCCTGTACTTAAAGGCAACCTGTAGGAAAGCTGGGGAGGGAGTCTTTATCAGGGCCTGGAGTGACAGGACAAGGAGTAACCGCTTTAAACTGAAAAGTAGCACCCAGAAAGAACGGAGTCACGCAACAGGATTCATTTCCAAAACCACCTCATAGACACCTGGGCCAAAGAGCAGGGCCTTGAGCGGGTATATCACAATGGCAGAGTTCATTTCCTTCCCAGTAGCTGGCACGTGCCGTTTTTTGGGATTTCGAGGCTACAGTGAGCTGCTAAGAGGGATGTCTTAGCTCTTGCAGGGCAGTGCTTCCACTAAGGCCAGGACTTTTCTGCATCTTCTACTGCCCTGCAAGCGAGGATGCTTGGGGCACACAGGAAGCTGGGAGGGGACACAGCTGCAGGGATTCCATAAGACACAAGCAAATGCAGCCTTGGCTTGGTGACACTTTCTCTTGATTACTGCTCAACACAAATTACCTCGAGCAAGTCTACTGTGAGGACTAAAGGAAAGAGACGTATGGATGCTGCTAAGCTCTTCTAGCTTGTACCAGGTAGGAAAGATACCTCTGTAGCAGGCGTGAAGAGGATAGCACTAATTAATTAGATGAGAAGCGGAGGAAAGGCACTTAGAGGTAGTGAAAAGCAGTTAATGTGATGTTCCGGGGAAGCTTCAGTCTGCTTAAGGAGTAGCAAGAACAAGCCTAAAGTCATAGCCAAATACAAGAAAGAGAGGAGGACACGCAGCATGAGAAGCTCCCGAGAGAAAGGAGCTCTGTTTTGGGTAAAAATCAGTCCCTTTTTCTATCATGGAGACATCCAAGGGCGTAGGACACGTGCACTTCAGGGAACCAAGAGATGCTGTGCATTTCTCTCGTCCCCCTGACACAGCCACTAGGTGACGATGCTTCCAATTCTCTCTAAAGAAACCTTGCTTTCTCAGGCCCAGGTGTCCAGCTGCACACCAAGGACGTCCCTGGCTCCCAGGCACAGTTCCCAGGCCCAAGGCCGAGCTCCCCTCCGAACCCCCATTCCAGCAGACCTTGCTCCTGGCATTGTGGAGCAGCCATTTCATGTCAGCCTTTTCTCCTGGCAGTCAGCTTAGCGCCGTAACCTCTGCCATCGGGGCGCCCGAGAGCCGTGTGAGGTCAGCAGAGAGTCACTGTCAGCCTTTGACCTCACAAAGGTGGGCGGCCATAAGTGCCCTGAGCGTCCAGCTCGCATTGAGTACTGCTGGTGGCACTCGAGGCGTGGAGGTCTGCATGGTGCAATGGGAGACGCCGATGTCCTGCTGCTGGAACAAGAGGCGCTGATGTGCTGCTGGTGCAGGAGAAGACGTGAAGGTGCTGCTGCTTAGAGGTGCTGAGGGGCGGGCAGCCTCAGCGGGCAGCTGAATCAGAGGGCAGGGAAGCCAAGCAGCTTCCTTCTCTGGGGAAGGGGGCACAGAGAAAGTGATTGGAAATGGGGTACAAGCCCTCAGCCTCTAAAAGCAATCCCTCAGATGTTTAGGCATAGTAAAGTTAGGTATATCTGTTTGACTCTAGACCCCAACATGTTTGTTAGTGTTCTGGTTTGTCCACTGCTTTCTTGTGGGGGATTTGAGTTGGCCATTACTCTTTAGGTGAATGCTGACTTCATATCTATGGTGCACTTTATTCTTAAAATGGGAAGTTTCTACCAATTTCCCGTCCAAACTTGCTCATAAGCCAACTGCAGTCATCATTTCAGATGTGTCTCCCAACTTACACATTTCCTATTTCTCCTTGATATTTACTCAAGAAATTCATTTACGTAGAGACAACATATTCTTCTCTCAACTGGCATCTGGCTGGGCAGAATGATGTCCTTTCATTCCCTTCCAGGCAATAGGCAACTTGTTCCTTCTGTCTTGTGAACTCTTCCTCCTAAGTTCAATGTGAATACAAGTGGCAGAACTGTGCCTCATGTCTCAAATGAGTGTCAGGGCTGCCTTGTCCAGTGTATTCATACTGGAGGGAAAAAAAAATGAATAGCCATACACACTATATAACCACTAAACTTTTTCAGTCCTCCTTGTGCTAACAGTGCATGAACGTGAGGTTTTGTTGTCATTTTTGTTTGTTTGTTTGTTTGCTTGCTTTAAACTCCTGACTGCCATATAGCAAACATGACAAAAAAACACCCTTTTTTGAGAATCTCTGAGAATGGCTCTGCTTTGTATTATCACCTGTCACTTCACCTGAACCATTTCAATCACAAGCGATATCCTTCTGTCAGGCTTGGTAGTACTTCCCAACCTTATGTCCCCTGCAAATCTCAAAGCTCATGTGTAATTTTTAATCTTCAGCCACCATGTCCATACCGAACATATCTAACTTTGAAGTCAGCTCTGCCCTGAATAGGAGGTTGGGTTTTCAGAGGTCCCTTCCAGCCTACATTTCTCCATGAGTCTTTGCCTCCTTAGCAGCTGCAGTTTCAGAACTGTCTCTGAGAATTACCATAGGTAACGACTCCTTTGCTGCTAAGTCCCTCTTCAGTGTGAACAATTGTAAATTCCCTTTATTCACTTGCAGCCCCAAAGCCCAAATCCGTAGATAATGTATCAGAAGCTCACAGAAAGTGAAATAGATGTAATTCATCCCCTGTGTAGGGAAGAACTGGTCCTAGAAAGGAAAGCTATTAAATTATCTGGAAACAATTTAGCTCTGATAAATTATTTTGTAAATTACACATTACCCCCTCCTTCCCTGGTCTTAGCTGTTCTTGCTCCAAAACTTTGCATGGTGTTGATGTCAAACTAACAGGCCCACACTTGTCTGGATGACTCTTTACCCTCTTCTGGACAGAGGTGTATTTGTTACTCTCCCATTCTGGGGACTATCCCTGATTTGCACAATTGTTATGCATTTTTCCTACTTGACTTGTTGTTCTGTGTGCCAATGCTGTTAATAGGCTAGGTAGATATCAGCTTTTCATTTTTCACTTGAATCGCTATAGATTGTTATTTCACCTCAGATGATGTTGCGCCTAGTGCCCTACCCTCCTTTTCAATGGGAGTCCTGTCACTGCCCTTAATATCACATTGTTGTTGCTGTTAGATGCAGGAAATAAGATTTGCAGCATTTGAGACATCAGTAACTTTTGATCTATTTTTGCCTCAAGCGTGCAACTGTCCTAATTTGTTCTCTTTGTTCCCCCTGGTTTCTGTGGCTTAAGTACCACTTACTATTATTGTTTAATTTCCTATGTGAAGGAGGTTTTCGGTCATTCTTACTTTATTTCTGCAGTTTTTAACCTCTGAAACATGCCTTTTCTCATCGCTTTTTTCCTCTTTGAATTTTGAATTTTAACTATGCCTTCTCTGCACTCAAGTCCCAGAGCTGCTTAGTCAGACTCAATTATTCATTTCCTTAGATTTCAAAGTTTGCATTTCTAAGCCTCAAAACCTTCATTCTAAACCTGGTTTTGTCTGTCGTGAAATGTAAAATGAGAAAAGTCAGCTCATGATCACACTTTATTCAAATTTTACTACATTTAAACCCATACAGGAGCCAAGTCTAAAATGGTCTTATATTTTTTCACTTTTGGGAAGAAATCCATCACATAGTACACCTCTATGAACATAAGTGGTAATTATCTTTCAATCTTTTGCTGGGAAGTTAAAGTCTCCCATAATTCCCATTATTGTTTACGTGTCTGATAACTGTACAGAGAGAATTCACTATTAGACTGGAGCTAAGAGCAAAGAGCAGGCTAGCAAGGCTGTCTATCTTTAGCAGTGATTTGCACAAAACCACTCTTTTGCTGACCCATAACATTTAATTTCTCCATCCTCTGCTTCTTGCTAACACAAAGCACCATCTTATTCCATCCATTTGCCTTGGTTTCCAGCCTTCCTGAGATTTATCAGTACTTGTATGACATTCATGCCTTTGTTTCACCCTTCCTGTGTTGACACTTGTCATAACAGTTTTAGATCCTGAACATGATCATCTCAAAGTTTGCCTGACAGTTAGGTCTTCCTCACATTGTCATAGAGTATCAGGTCTCTACCACTTGAAATAGATTGGATTGGATTAGATTATTGGCACCGTCTCTTGTGCTGGTAGTCCATTATCTTCACAGTCCGTACAACTGGCCATCAGTGAACATGAAGTGGCCTTATCCTGCCCATTTACCTTTCTGGAAATCAGCCACTCTCTCTGCCTAGAACAGGGAATGGATTTTCCTCACCTTTCTTCAAAAGCTCTGAAGTTTTCTGTGATCTTTCCAATTGTACGGTATGATAAGCTTTTGCTGCCACTGAAGGGTAGAAGTCATTATGAATAGTGCCAACAAAACTGAAACATAACAATGAAAACGATATTTTAATTCAGAATAGGTATTTGAAAAGTTCACCTTTTCTAGCACAAATGGGGAAAAGAAAAAAAGGAAGAAAAAAAAAAAAAAAGCAGTCCTAAAACATCAAAAGTGTGGCCAAAGAATTAGAAGAAACACTATTTTTCCAAAGCTGCAATGTTTTCCATTCATCTGGCTGGGCCAGCAGAGCACTGGAGACCTGGATGCACTGTACTCATGGCTGGTTCCCCTAAATGACCTGCAGGGAGATCTTCTTCTCTCTATCCCTCTGTTTCTCCTTTCAATCTCTGTTTTGTCTGTTTGTATCACTAGCTCTCAAATCGCCACTGATATATGCACGTGCAGCACCCAGCACAACCTTGTTTCAGGCTCCAGCGGGACCTTTAGGCATTACCATCCTGTAAACAAATAACAATGATAGTGAGTGTAATTACAATCGTCAAACTATTCCAGCTCCACATCATTAGCCATGCCCTGAGCTAAATAACATTTTAATCAGTTTGATATGTCATCTGTGGCTTTCTTCACTGTCACTTGCAATCCAGCAAACTCCTTCCTTCACGTTTCTAGATTAGACAGAGGGTTCTCAACTGCAGACATCCAATTCCCTGTTCAGGAAGCAGCGAGACCTTTCCTCTTCTCACAGATTTAAGATGATAGCCAAGCATCATGAGACACAGTGCGTATGTCTCCTAGGCCCATCCCATGAGAGCAGGACATTTACCACACATGAGAAGAAGACTTAATGCAGTGGCAAAGCAAAATACTCAGTGTCAAAGCCATGTCTAGATGATCATTAAAGACAGATCAAAATTACCCAATACAGGAGGAAAATCTATCGTTTGTAGAAGATTATGTTCTCTGATTATTAGTTTCAAAATTAGTTTTTCCTTTGGATTTCCTCTGAACTTAAACTTAGTTTGGAATGCCTTTGGTTTTGAATATTTCTGAAATCGTATTACTTCTCCTAAGTAAGTTGCTAGTCTGTTCTATTTACGTGAAATTCGAATAATATTGTGAAGTATCTGCCATCAGTTTTACTGTGTGCCAGGCTGAGTTCCCTGATGAATTTCAAATTTCAGATATGAAACAGTAAAGGTTAAAAAAAAAAAATGTTACAAAGGGTACTTCATGCAGTAGCATAAACTTCTGTTTTCTCAAAACTTGTATCAGTTCATCTCACCAGGACCAGCAGGGGAAGCACACTCTGCCTAGGCACTGGCAAAGGGACACAGTGAGAGTGTAGGGTCTCTTGCTGGGGCCATTCAAAATTTGACTGTACAAGCCCCTGAGCAATATGACAGGGCTTTAAAAATGGCCCTGCTTGAAGTACGCGGGTGATCTGGAGACCTCTAAGGTGCTTTCCAACAAAAGCTTTTCTATAATTGTATGAAATCACCTGCAATAGATTAACCCTGGTCATTATTCCTATCACAGGAAATAACTGTGACACCTGGGTAACAGGTGAGCTTACTGCGACACCAGGGAGAGCCTTCCTGTACTTAAAGGCAACCTGTAGGAAAGCTGGGGAGGGAGTCTTTATCAGGGCCTGGAGTGACAGGACAAGGAGTAACCGCTTTAAACTGAAAAGTAGCACCCAGAAAGAACGGAGTCACACAACAGGATTCATTTCCAAAACCACCTCATAGACACCTGGGCCAAAGAGCAGGGCCTTGAGCGGGTATATCACAATGACAGAGTTCATTTCCTTCCCAGTAGCTGGCACGTGCCGTTTTTTGGGATTTCGGGGCTACAGTGAGCTGCTAAGAGGGATGTCTTAGCTCTTGCAGGGCAGTGCTTCCACTAAGGCCAGGACTTTTCTGCATCTTCTACTGCCCTGCAAGCGAGGATGCTTGGGGCACACAGGAAGCTGGGAGGGGACACAGCTGCAGGGATTCCATAAGGCACAAGCAAATGCAGCCTTGGCTTGGTGACACTTTCTCTTGATTACTGCTCAACACAAATTACCTCGAGCAAGTCTACTGTGAGGACTAAAGGAAAGAGACGTATGGATGCTGCTAAGCTCTTCTAGCTTGTACCAGGTAGGAAAGATACCTCTGTAGCAGGCGTGAAGAGGATAGCACTAATTAATTAGATGAGAAGCGGAGGAAAGGCACTTAGAGGTAGTGAAAAGCAGTTAATGTGATGTTCCGGGGAAGCTTCAGTCTGCTTAAGGAGTAGCAAGAACAAGCCTAAAGTCATAGCCAAATACAAGAAAGAGAGGAGGACACGCAGCATGAGAAGCTCCCGAGAGAAAGGAGCTCTGTTTTGGGTAAAAATCAGTCCCTTTTTCTATCATGGAGACATCCAAGGGCGTAGGACACGTGCACTTCAGGGAACCAAGAGATGCTGTGCATTTCTCTCGTCCCCCTGACACAGCCACTAGGTGACGATGCTTCCAATTCTCTCTAAAGAAACCTTGCTTTCTCAGGCCCAGGTGTCCAGCTGCACACCAAGGACGTCCCTGGCTCCCAGGCACAGTTCCCAGGCCCAAGGCCGAGCTCCCCTCCGAACCCCCATTCCAGCAGACCTTGCTCCTGGCATTGTGGAGCAGCCATTTCATGTCAGCCTTTTCTCCTGGCAGTCAGCTTAGCGCCGTAACCTCTGCCATCGGGGCGCCCGAGAGCCGTGTGAGGTCAGCAGAGAGTCACTGTCAGCCTTTGACCTCACAAAGGTGGGTGGCCATAAGTGCCCTGAGCGTCCAGCTCGCATTGAGTACTGCTGGTGGCACTCGAGGCTTGGAGGTCTGCATGGTGCAATGGGAGACGCCGATGTCCTGCTGCTGGAACAAGAGGCGCTGATGTGCTGCTGGTGCAGGAGAAGACGTGAAGGTGCTGCTGCTTAGAGGTGCTGAGGAGCGGGCAGCCTCAGCGGGCAGCTGAATCAGAGGGCAGGGAAGCCAAGCAGCTTCCTTCTCTGGGGAAGGGGGCACAGAGAAAGTGATTGGAAATGGGGTACAAGCCCTCAGCCTCTAAAAGCAATCCCTCAGATGTTTAGGCATAGTAAAGTTAGGTATATCTATTTGACTCTAGACCCCAACATGTTTGTTAGTGTTCTGGTTTGTCCACTGCTTTCTTGTGGGGGATTTGAGTTGGCCATTACTGTTTAGGTGAATGCTGACTTCATATCTATGGTGCACTTTATTCTTAAAATGGGAAGTTTCTACCAATTTCCCGTCCAAACTTGCTCATAAGCCAACTGCAGTCATCATTTCAGATGTGTCTCCCAACTTACACATTTCCTATTTCTCCTTGATATTTACTCAAGAAATTCATTTACGTAGAGACAACATATTCTTCTCTCAACTGGCATCTGGCTGGGCAGAATGATGTCCTTTCATTCCCTTCCAGGCAATAGGCAACTTGTTCCTTCTGTCTTGTGAACTCTTCCTCCTAAGTTCAATGTGAATACAAGTGGCAGAACTGTGCCTCATGTCTCAAATGAGTGTCAGGGCTGCCTTGTCCAGTGTATTCATACTGGAGGGAAAAAAAAATGAATAGCCATACACACTATATAACCACTAAACTTTTTCAGTCCTCCTTGTGCTAACAGTGCATGAACGTGAGGTTTTGTTGTCATTTTTGTTTGTTTGCTTGCTTTAAACTCCTGACTGCCATATAGCAAACATGACCAAAAAACACCCTTTTTTGAGAATCTCTGAGAATGGCTCTGCTTTGTATTATCACCTGTCACTTCACCTGAACCATTTCAATCACAAGCGATATCCTTCTGTCAGGCTTGGTAGTACTTCCCAACCTTATGTCCCCTGCAAATCTCAAAGCTCATGTGTAATTTTTAATCTTCAGCCACCATGTCCATACCGAACATATCTAACTTTGAAGTCAGCTCTGCCCTGAATAGGAGGTTGGGTTTTCAGAGGTCCCTTCCAGCCTACATTTCTCCATGAGTCTTTGCCTCCTTAGCAGCTGCAGTTTCAGAACTGTCTCTGAGAATTACCATAGGTAACGACTCCTTTGCTGCTAAGTCCCTCTTCAGTGTGAACAATTGTAAATTCCCTTTATTCACTTGCAGCCCCAAAGCCCAAATCCGTAGATAATGTATCAGAAGCTCACAGAAAGTGAAATAGATGTAATTCATCCCCTGTGTAGGGAAGAACTGGTCCTAGAAAGGAAAGCTATTAAATTATCTGGAAACAATTTAGCTCTGATAAATTATTTTGTAAATTACACATTACCCCCTCCTTCCCTGGTCTTAGCTGTTCTTGCTCCAAAACTTTGCATGGTGTTGATGTCAAACTAACAGGCCCACACTTGTCTGGATGACTCTTTACCCTCTTCTGGACAGAGGTGTATTTGTTACTCTCCCATTCTGGGGACTATCCCTGATTTGCACAATTGTTATGCATTTTTCCTACTTGACTTGTTGTTCTGTGTGCCAATGCTGTTAATAGGCTAGGTAGATATCAGCTTTTCATTTTTCACTTGAATCGCTATAGATTGTTATTTCACCTCAGATGATGTTGCGCCTAGTGCCCTACCCTCCTTTTCAATGGGAGTCCTGTCACTGCCCTTAATATCACATTGTTGTTGCTGTTAGATGCAGGAAATAAGATTTGCAGCATTTGAGACATCAGTAACTTTTGATCTATTTTTGCCTCAAGCGTGCAACTGTCCTAATTTGTTCTCTTTGTTCCCCCTGGTTTCTGTGGCTTAAGTACCACTTACTATTATTGTTTAATTTCCTATGTGAAGGAGGTTTTTGGTCATTCTTACTTTATTTCTGCAGTTTTTAACCTCTGAAACATGCCTTTTCTCATCACTTTTTTCCTCTTTGAATTTTGAATTTTAACTATGCCTTCTCTGCACTCAAGTCCCAGAGCTGCTTAGTCAGACTCAATTATTCATTTCCTTAGATTTCAAAGTTTGCATTTCTAAGCCTCAAAACCTTCATTCTAAACCTGGTTTTGTCTGTCGTGAAATGTAAAATGAGAAAAGTCAGCTCATGATCACACTTTATTCAAATTTTACTACATTTAAACCCATACAGGAGCCAAGTCTAAAATGGTCTTATATTTTTTCACTTTTGGGAAGAAATCCATCACATAGTACACCTCTGTGAACATAAGTGGTAATTATCTTTCAATCTTTTGCTGGGAAGTTAAAGTCTCCCATAATTCCCATTATTGTTTACGTGTCTGATAACTGTACAGAGATAATTCACTATTAGACTGGAGCTAAGAGCAAAGAGCAGGCTAGCAAGGCTGTCTATCTTTAGCAGTGATTTGCACAAAACCACTCTTTTGCTGACCCATAACATTTAATTTCTCCATCCTCTGCTTCTTGCTAACACAAAGCACCATCTTATTCCATCCATTTGCCTTGGTTTCCAGCCTTCCTGAGATTTATCAGTACTTGTATGACATTCATGCCTTTGTTTCACCCTTCCTGTGTTGACACTTGTCATAACAGTTTTAGATCCTGAACATGATCATCTCAAAGTTTGCCTGACAGTTAGGTCTTCCTCACATTGTCATAGAGTATCAGGTCTCTACCACTTGAAATAGATTGGATTGGATTAGATTATTGGCACCGTCTCTTGTGCTGGTAGTCCATTATCTTCACAGTCCGTACAACTGGCCATCAGTGAACATGAAGTGGCCTTATCCTGCCCATTTACCTTTCTGGAAATCAGCCACTCTCTCTGCCTAGAACAGGGAATGGATTTTCCTCACCTTTCTTCAAAAGCTCTGAAGTTTTCTGTGATCTTTCCAATTGTACGGTATGATAAGCTTTTGCTGCCACTGAAGGGTAGAAGTCATTATGAATAGTGCCAACAAAACAGAAACATAACAATGAAAACGATATTTTAATTCAGAATAGGTATTTGAAAAGTTCACCTTTTCTAGCACAAATGGGGAAAAGAAAAAAAGGAAGAAAAAAAAAAAAAAAGCAGTCCTAAAACATCAAAACTGTGGCCAAAGAATTAGAAGAAACACTATTTTTCCAAAGCTGCAATGTTTTCCATTCATCTGGCTGGGCCAGCAGAGCACTGGAGACCTGGATGCACTGTACTCATGGCTGGTTCCCCTAAATGACCTGCAGGGAGATCTTCTTCTCTCTATCCCTCTGTTTCTCCTTTCAATCTCTGTTTTGTCTGTTTGTATCACTAGCTCTCAAATCGCCACTGATATATGCACGTGCAGCACCCAGCACAACCTTGTTTCAGGCTCCAGCGGGACCTTTAGGCATTACCATCCTGTAAACAAATAACAATGATAGTGAGTGTAATTACAATCGTCAAACTATTCCAGCTCCACATCATTAGCCATGCCCTGAGCTAAATAACATTTTAATCAGTTTGATATGTCATCTGTGGCTTTCTTCACTGTCACTTGCAATCCAGCAAACTCCTTCCTTCACGTTTCTAGATTAGACAGAGGGTTCTCAACTGCAGACATCCAATTCCCTGTTCAGGAAGCAGCGAGACCTTTCCTCTTCTCACAGATTTAAGATGATAGCCAAGCATCATGAGACACAGTGCGTATGTCTCCTAGGCCCATCCCATGAGAGCAGGACATTTACCACACATGAGAAGAAGACTTAATGCAGTGGCAAAGCAAAATACTCGGTGTCAAAGCCATGTCTAGATGATCATTAAAGACAGATCAAAATTACCCAATACAGGAGGAAAATCTATCGTTTGTAGAAGATTATGTTCTCTGATTATTAGTTTCAAAATTAGTTTTTCCTTTGGATTTCCTCTGAACTTAAACTTAGTTTGGAATGCCTTTGGTTTTGAATATTTCTGAAATCGTATTACTTCTCCTAAGTAAGTTGCTAGTCTGTTCTGTTTACGTGAAATTCGAATAATATTGTGAAGTATCTGCCATCAGTTTTACTGTGTGCCAGGCTGAGTTCCCTGATGAATTTCAAATTTCAGATATGAAACAGTAAAGGTTAAAAAAAAAAAATGTTACAAAGGGTACTTCATGCAGTAGCATAAACTTCTGTTTTCTCAAAACTTGTATCAGTTCATCTCACCAGGACCAGCAGGGGAAGCACACTCTGCCTAGGCACTGGCAAAGGGACACAGTGAGAGTGTAGGGTCTCTTGCTGGGGCCATTCAAAATTTGACTGTACAAGCCCCTGAGCAATATGACAGGGCTTTAAAAATGGCCCTGCTTGAAGTACGCGGGTGATCTGGAGACCTCTAAGGTGCTTTCCAACAAAAGCTTTTCTATAATTGTATGAAATCACCTGCAATAGATTAACCCTGGTCATTATTCCTATCACAGGAAATAACTGTGACACCTGGGTAACACGTGAGCTTACTGCGACACCAGGGAGAGCCTTCCTGTACTTAAAGGCAACCTGTAGGAAAGCTGGGGAGGGAGTCTTTATCAGGGCCTGGAGTGACAGGACAAGGAGTAACCGCTTTAAACTGAAAAGTAGCACCCAGAAAGAACGGAGTCACGCAACAGGATTCATTTCCAAAACCACCTCATAGACACCTGGGCCAAAGAGCAGGGCCTTGAGCGGGTATATCACAATGACAGAGTTCATTTCCTTCCCAGTAGCTGGCACGTGCCGTTTTTTGGGATTTCGGGGCTACAGTGAGCTGCTAAGAGGGATGTCTTAGCTCTTGCAGGGCAGTGCTTCCACTAAGGCCAGGACTTTTCTGCATCTTCTACTGCCCTGCAAGCGAGGATGCTTGGGGCACACAGGAAGCTGGGAGCGGACACAGCTGCAGAGATTCCATAAGACACAAGCAAATGCAGCCTTGGCTTGGTGACACTTTCTCTTGATTACTGCTCAACACAAATTACCTCGAGCAAGTCTACTGTGAGGACTAAAGGAAAGAGACGTATGGATGCTGCTAAGCTCTTCTAGCTTGTACCAGGTAGGAAAGATACCTCTGTAGCAGGCGTGAAGAGGATAGCACTAATTAATTAGATGAGAAGCGGAGGAAAGGCACTTAGAGGTAGTGAAAAGCAGTTAATGTGATGTTCCGGGGAAGCTTCAGTCTGCTTAAGGAGTAGCAAGAACAAGCCTAAAGTCATAGCCAAATACAAGAAAGAGAGGAGGACACGCAGCATGAGAAGCTCCCGAGAGAAAGGAGCTCTGTTTTGGGTAAAAATCAGTCCCTTTTTCTATCATGGAGACATCCAAGGGCGTAGGACACGTGCACTTCAGGGAACCAAGAGATGCTGTGCATTTCTCTCATCCCCCTGACACAGCCACTAGGTGACGATGCTTCCAATTCTCTCTAAAGAAACCTTGCTTTCTCAGGCCCAGGTGTCCAGCTGCACACCAAGGACGTCCCTGGCTCCCAGGCACAGTTCCCAGGCCCAAGGCCGAGCTCCCCTCCGAACCCCCATTCCAGCAGACCTTGCTCCTGGCATTGTGGAGCAGCCATTTCATGTCAGCCTTTTCTCCTGGCAGTCAGCTTAGCGCCGTAACCTCTGCCATCGGGGCGCCCGAGAGCCGTGTGAGGTCAGCAGAGAGTCACTGTCAGCCTTTGACCTCACAAAGGTGGGCGGCCATAAGTGCCCTGAGCGTCCAGCTCGCATTGAGTACTGCTGGTGGCACTCGAGGCGTGGAGGTCTGCATGGTGCAATGGGAGACGCCGATGTCCTGCTGCTGGAACAAGAGGCGCTGATGTGCTGCTGGTGCAGGAGAAGACGTGAAGGTGCTGCTGCTTAGAGGTGCTGAGGGGCGGGCAGCCTCAGCGGGCAGCTGAATCAGAGGGCAGGGAAGCCAAGCAGCTTCCTTCTCTGGGGAAGGGGGCACAGAGAAAGTGATTGGAAATGGGGTACAAGCCCTCAGCCTCTAAAAGCAATCCCTCAGATGTTTAGGCATAGTAAAGTTAGGTATATCTGTTTGACTCTAGACCCCAACATGTTTGTTAGTGTTCTGGTTTGTCCACTGCTTTCTTGTGGGGGATTTGAGTTGGCCATTACTCTTTAGGTGAATGCTGACTTCATATCTATGGTGCACTTTATTCTTAAAATGGGAAGTTTCTACCAATTTCCCGTCCAAACTTGCTCATAAGCCAACTGCAGTCATCATTTCAGATGTGTCTCCCAACTTACACATTTCCTATTTCTCCTTGATATTTACTCAAGAAATTCATTTACGTAGAGACAACATATTCTTCTCTCAACTGGCATCTGGCTGGGCAGAATGATGTCCTTTCATTCCCTTCCAGGCAATAGGCAACTTGTTCCTTCTGTCTTGTGAACTCTTCCTCCTAAGTTCAATGTGAATACAAGTGGCAGAACTGTGCCTCATGTCTCAAATGAGTGTCAGGGCTGCCTTGTCCAGTGTATTCATACTGGAGGGAAAAAAAAATGAATAGCCATACACACTATATAACCACTAAACTTTTTCAGTCCTCCTTGTGCTAACAGTGCATGAACGTGAGGTTTTGTTGTCATTTTTGTTTGTTTGTTTGTTTGCTTGCTTTAAACTCCTGACTGCCATATAGCAAACATGACAAAAAAACACCCTTTTTTGAGAATCTCTGAGAATGGCTCTGCTTTGTATTATCACCTGTCACTTCACCTGAACCATTTCAATCACAAGCGATATCCTTCTGTCAGGCTTGGTAGTACTTCCCAACCTTATGTCCCCTGCAAATCTCAAAGCTCATGTGTAATTTTTAATCTTCAGCCACCATGTCCATACCGAACATATCTAACTTTGAAGTCAGCTCTGCCCTGAATAGGAGGTTGGGTTTTCAGAGGTCCCTTCCAGCCTACATTTCTCCATGAGTCTTTGCCTCCTTAGCAGCTGCAGTTTCAGAACTGTCTCTGAGAATTACCATAGGTAACGACTCCTTTGCTGCTAAGTCCCTCTTCAGTGTGAACAATTGTAAATTCCCTTTATTCACTTGCAGCCCCAAAGCCCAAATCCGTAGATAATGTATCAGAAGCTCACAGAAAGTGAAATAGATGTAATTCATCCCCTGTGTAGGGAAGAACTGGTCCTAGAAAGGAAAGCTATTAAATTATCTGGAAACAATTTAGCTCTGATAAATTATTTTGTAAATTACACATTACCCCCTCCTTCCCTGGTCTTAGCTGTTCTTGCTCCAAAACTTTGCATGGTGTTGATGTCAAACTAGCAGGCCCACACTTGTCTGGATGACTCTTTACCCTCTTCTGGACAGAGGTGTATTTGTTACTCTCCCATTCTGGGGACTATCCCTGATTTGCACAATTGTTATGCATTTTTCCTACTTGACTTGTTGTTCTGTGTGCCAATGCTGTTAATAGGCTAGGTAGATATCAGCTTTTCATTTTTCACTTGAATCGCTATAGATTGTTATTTCACCTCAGATGATGTTGCGCCTAGTGCCCTACCCTCCTTTTCAATGGGAGTCCTGTCACTGCCCTTAATATCACATTGTTGTTGCTGTTAGATGCAGGAAATAAGATTTGCAGCATTTGAGACATCAGTAACTTTTGATCTATTTTTGCCTCAAGCGTGCAACTGTCCTAATTTGTTCTCTTTGTTCCCCCTGGTTTCTGTGGCTTAAGTACCACTTACTATTATTGTTTAATTTCCTATGTGAAGGAGGTTTTCGGTCATTCTTACTTTATTTCTGCAGTTTTTAACCTCTGAAACATGCCTTTTCTCATCGCTTTTTTCCTCTTTGAATTTTGAATTTTAACTATGCCTTCTCTGCACTCAAGTCCCAGAGCTGCTTAGTCAGACTCAATTATTCATTTCCTTAGATTTCAAAGTTTGCATTTCTAAGCCTCAAAACCTTCATTCTAAACCTGGTTTTGTCTGTCGTGAAATGTAAAATGAGAAAAGTCAGCTCATGATCACACTTTATTCAAATTTTACTACATTTAAACCCATACAGGAGCCAAGTCTAAAATGGTCTTATATTTTTTCACTTTTGGGAAGAAATCCATCACATAGTACACCTCTATGAACATAAGTGGTAATTATCTTTCAATCTTTTGCTGGGAAGTTAAAGTCTCCCATAATTCCCATTATTGTTTACGTGTCTGATAACTGTACAGAGAGAATTCACTATTAGACTGGAGCTAAGAGCAAAGAGCAGGCTAGCAAGGCTGTCTATCTTTAGCAGTGATTTGCACAAAACCACTCTTTTGCTGACCCATAACATTTAATTTCTCCATCCTCTGCTTCTTGCTAACACAAAGCACCATCTTATTCCATCCATTTGCCTTGGTTTCCAGCCTTCCTGAGATTTATCAGTACTTGTATGACATTCATGCCTTTGTTTCACCCTTCCTGTGTTGACACTTGTCATAACAGTTTTAGATCCTGAACATGATCATCTCAAAGTTTGCCTGACAGTTAGGTCTTCCTCACATTGTCATAGAGTATCAGGTCTCTACCACTTGAAATAGATTGGATTGGATTAGATTATTGGCACCGTCTCTTGTGCTGGTAGTCCATTATCTTCACAGTCCGTACAACTGGCCATCAGTGAACATGAAGTGGCCTTATCCTGCCCATTTACCTTTCTGGAAATCAGCCACTCTGTCTGCCTAGAACAGGGAATGGATTTTCCTCACCTTTCTTCAAAAGCTCTGAAGTTTTCTGTGATCTTTCCAATTGTACGGTATGATAAGCTTTTGCTGCCACTGAAGGGTAGAAGTCATTATGAATAGTGCCAACAAAACAGAAACATAACAATGAAAACGATATTTTAATTCAGAATAGGTATTTGAAAAGTTCACCTTTTCTAGCACAAATGGGGAAAAGAAAAATAGGAAGGAAAAAAAAAAAAAAAAAAGCAGTCCTAAAACATCAAAAGTGTGGCCAAAGAATTAGAAGAAACACTATTTTTCCAAAGCTGCAATGTTTTCCATTCATCTGGCTGGGCCAGCAGAGCACTGGAGACCTGGATGCACTGTACTCATGGCTGGTTCCCCTAAATGACCTGCAGGGAGATCTTCTTCTCTCTATCCCTCTGTTTCTCCTTTCAATCTCTGTTTTGTCTGTTTGTATCACTAGCTCTCAAATCGCCACTGATATATGCACGTGCAGCACCCAGCACAACCTTGTTTCAGGCTCCAGCGGGACCTTTAGGCATTACCATCCTGTAAACAAATAACAATGATAGTGAGTGTAATTACAATCGTCAAACTATTCCAGCTCCACATCATTAGCCATGCCCTGAGCTAAATAACATTTTAATCAGTTTGATATGTCATCTGTGGCTTTCTTCACTGTCACTTGCAATCCAGCAAACTCCTTCCTTCACGTTTCTAGATTAGACAGAGGGTTCTCAACTGCAGACATCCAATTCCCTGTTCAGGAAGCAGCGAGACCTTTCCTCTTCTCACAGATTTAAGATGATAGCCAAGCATCATGAGACACAGTGCGTATGTCTCCTAGGCCCATCCCATGAGAGCAGGACATTTACCACACATGAGAAGAAGACTTAATGCAGTGGCAAAGCAAAATACTCAGTGTCAAAGCCATGTCTAGATGATCATTAAAGACAGATCAAAATTACCCAATACAGGAGGAAAATCTATCGTTTGTAGAAGATTATGTTCTCTGATTATTAGTTTCAAAATTAGTTTTTCCTTTGGATTTCCTCTGAACTTAAACTTAGTTTGGAATGCCTTTGGTTTTGAATATTTCTGAAATCGTATTACTTCTCCTAAGTAAGTTGCTAGTCTGTTCTATTTACGTGAAATTCGAATAATATTGTGAAGTATCTGCCATCAGTTTTACTGTGTGCCAGGCTGAGTTCCCTGATGAATTTCAAATTTCAGATATGAAACAGTAAAGGTTAAAAAAAAAAAATGTTACAAAGGGTACTTCATGCAGTAGCATAAACTTCTGTTTTCTCAAAACTTGTATCAGTTCATCTCACCAGGACCAGCAGGGGAAGCACACTCTGCCTAGGCACTGGCAAAGGGACACAGTGAGAGTGTAGGGTCTCTTGCTGGGGCCATTCAAAATTTGACTGTACAAGCCCCTGAGCAATATGACAGGGCTTTAAAAATGGCCCTGCTTGAAGTACGCGGGTGATCTGGAGACCTCTAAGGTGCTTTCCAACAAAAGCTTTTCTATAATTGTATGAAATCACCTGCAATAGATTAACCCTGGTCATTATTCCTATCACAGGAAATAACTGTGACACCTGGGTAACAGGTGAGCTTACTGCGACACCAGGGAGAGCCTTCCTGTACTTAAAGGCAACCTGTAGGAAAGCTGGGGAGGGAGTCTTTATCAGGGCCTGGAGTGACAGGACAAGGAGTAACCGCTTTAAACTGAAAAGTAGCACCCAGAAAGAACGGAGTCACACAACAGGATTCATTTCCAAAACCACCTCATAGACACCTGGGCCAAAGAGCAGGGCCTTGAGCGGGTATATCACAATGACAGAGTTCATTTCCTTCCCAGTAGCTGGCACGTGCCGTTTTTTGGGATTTCGGGGCTACAGTGAGCTGCTAAGAGGGATGTCTTAGCTCTTGCAGGGCAGTGCTTCCACTAAGGCCAGGACTTTTCTGCATCTTCTACTGCCCTGCAAGCGAGGATGCTTGGGGCACACAGGAAGCTGGGAGGGGACACAGCTGCAGGGATTCCATAAGGCACAAGCAAATGCAGCCTTGGCTTGGTGACACTTTCTCTTGATTACTGCTCAACACAAATTACCTCGAGCAAGTCTACTGTGAGGACTAAAGGAAAGAGACGTATGGATGCTGCTAAGCTCTTCTAGCTTGTACCAGGTAGGAAAGATACCTCTGTAGCAGGCGTGAAGAGGATAGCACTAATTAATTAGATGAGAAGCGGAGGAAAGGCACTTAGAGGTAGTGAAAAGCAGTTAATGTGATGTTCCGGGGAAGCTTCAGTCTGCTTAAGGAGTAGCAAGAACAAGCCTAAAGTCATAGCCAAATACAAGAAAGAGAGGAGGACACGCAGCATGAGAAGCTCCCGAGAGAAAGGAGCTCTGTTTTGGGTAAAAATCAGTCCCTTTTTCTATCATGGAGACATCCAAGGGCGTAGGACACGTGCGCTTCAGGGAACCAAGAGATGCTGTGCATTTCTCTCGTCCCCCTGACACAGCCACTAGGTGACGATGCTTCCAATTCTCTCTAAAGAAACCTTGCTTTCTCAGGCCCAGGTGTCCAGCTGCACACCAAGGACGTCCCTGGCTCCCAGGCACAGTTCCCAGGCCCAAGGCCGAGCTCCCCTCCGAACCCCCATTCCAGCAGACCTTGCTCCTGGCATTGTGGAGCAGCCATTTCATGTCAGCCTTTTCTCCTGGCAGTCAGCTTAGCGCCGTAACCTCTGCCATCGGGGCGCCCGAGAGCCGTGTGAGGTCAGCAGAGAGTCACTGTCAGCCTTTGACCTCACAAAGGTGGGTGGCCATAAGTGCCCTGAGCGTCCAGCTCGCATTGAGTACTGCTGGTGGCACTCGAGGCGTGGAGGTCTGCATGGTGCAATGGGAGACGCCGATGTCCTGCTGCTGGAACAAGAGGCGCTGATGTGCTGCTGGTGCAGGAGGAGACGTGAAGGTGCTGCTGCTTAGAGGTGCTGAGGGGCGGGCAGCCTCAGCGGGCAGCTGAATCAGAGGGCAGGGAAGCCAAGCAGCTTCCTTCTCTGGGGAAGGGGGCACAGAGAAAGTGATTGGAAATGGGGTACAAGCCCTCAGCCTCTAAAAGCAATCCCTCAGATGTTTAGGCATAGTAAAGTTAGGTATATCTATTTGACTCTAGACCCCAACATGTTTGTTAGTGTTCTGGTTTGTCCACTGCTTTCTTGTGGGGGATTTGAGTTGGCCATTACTCTTTAGGTGAATGCTGACTTCATATCTATGGTGCACTTTATTCTTAAAATGGGAAGTTTCTACCAATTTCCCGTCCAAACTTGCTCATAAGCCAACTGCAGTCATCATTTCAGATGTGTCTCCCAACTTACACATTTCCTATTTCTCCTTGATATTTACTCAAGAAATTCATTTACGTAGAGACAACATATTCTTCTCTCAACTGGCATCTGGCCGGGCAGAATGATGTCCTTTCATTCCCTTCCAGGCAATAGGCAACTTGTTCCTTCTGTCTTGTGAACTCTTCCTCCTAAGTTCAATGTGAATACAAGTGGCAGAACTGTGCCTCATGTCTCAAATGAGTGTCAGGGCTGCCTTGTCCAGTGTATTCATACTGGAGGGAAAAAAAAATGAATAGCCATACACACTATATAACCACTAAACTTTTTCAGTCCTCCTTGTGCTAACAGTGCATGAACGTGAGGTTTTGTTGTCATTTTTGTTTGTTTGTTTGTTTGCTTGCTTTAAACTCCTGACTGCCATATAGCAAACATGACAAAAAAACACCCTTTTTTGAGAATCTCTGAGAATGGCTCTGCTTTGTATTATCACCTGTCACTTCACCTGAACCATTTCAATCACAAGCGATATCCTTCTGTCAGGCTTGGTAGTACTTCCCAACCTTATGTCCCCTGCAAATCTCAAAGCTCATGTGTAATTTTTAATCTTCAGCCACCATGTCCATACCGAACATATCTAACTTTGAAGTCAGCTCTGCCCTGAATAGGAGGTTGGGTTTTCAGAGGTCCCTTCCAGCCTACATTTCTCCATGAGTCTTTGCCTCCTTAGCAGCTGCAGTTTCAGAACTGTCTCTGAGAATTACCATAGGTAACGACTCCTTTGCTGGTAAGTCCCTCTTCAGTGTGAACAATTGTAAATTCCCTTTATTCACTTGCAGCCCCAAAGCCCAAATCCGTAGATAATGTATCAGAAGCTCACAGAAAGTGAAATAGATGTAATTCATCCCCTGTGTAGGGAAGAACTGGTCCTAGAAAGGAAAGCTATTAAATTATCTGGAAACAATTTAGCTCTGATAAATTATTTTGTAAATTACACATTACCCCCTCCTTCCCTGGTCTTAGCTGTTCTTGCTCCAAAACTTTGCATGGTGTTGATGTCAAACTAACAGGCCCACACTTGTCTGGATGACTCTTTACCCTCTTCTGGACAGAGGTGTATTTGTTACTCTCCCATTCTGGGGACTATCCCTGATTTGCACAATTGTTATGCATTTTTCCTACTTGACTTGTTGTTCTGTGTGCCAATGCTGTTAATAGGCTAGGTAGATATCAGCTTTTCATTTTTCACTTGAATCGCTATAGATTGTTATTTCACCTCAGATGATGTTGCGCCTAGTGCCCTACCCTCCTTTTCAATGGGAGTCCTGTCACTGCCCTTAATATCACATTGTTGTTGCTGTTAGATGCAGGAAATAAGATTTGCAGCATTTGAGACATCAGTAACTTTTGATCTATTTTTGCCTCAAGCGTGCAACTGTCCTAATTTGTTCTCTTTGTTCCCCCTGGTTTCTGTGGCTTAAGTACCACTTACTATTATTGTTTAATTTCCTATGTGAAGGAAGTTTTCGGTCATTCTTACTTTATTTCTGCAGTTTTTAACCTCTGAAACATGCCTTTTCTCATCGCTTTTTTCCTCTTTGAATTTTGAATTTTAACTATGCCTTCTCTGCACTCAAGTCCCAGAGCTGCTTAGTCAGACTCAATTATTCATTTCCTTAGATTTCAAAGTTTGCATTTCTAAGCCTCAAAACCTTCATTCTAAACCTGGTTTTGTCTGTCGTGAAATGTAAAATGAGAAAAGTCAGCTCATGATCACACTTTATTCAAATTTTACTACATTTAAACCCATACAGGAGCCAAGTCTAAAATGGTCTTATATTTTTTCACTTTTGGGAAGAAATCCATCACATAGTACACCTCTGTGAACATAAGTGGTAATTATCTTTCAATCTTTTGCTGGGAAGTTAAAGTCTCCCATAATTCCCATTATTGTTTACGTGTCTGATAACTGTACAGAGAGAATTCACTATTAGACTGGAGCTAAGAGCAAAGAGCAGGCTAGCAAGGCTGTCTATCTTTAGCAGTGATTTGCACAAAACCACTCTTTTGCTGACCCATAACATTTAATTTCTCCATCCTCTGCTTCTTGCTAACACAAAGCACCATCTTATTCCATCCATTTGCCTTGGTTTCCAGCCTTCCTGAGATTTATCAGTACTTGTATGACATTCATGCCTTTGTTTCACCCTTCCTGTGTTGACACTTGTCATAACAGTTTTAGATCCTGAACATGATCATCTCAAAGTTTGCCTGACAGTTAGGTCTTCCTCACATTGTCATAGAGTATCAGGTCTCTACCACTTGAAATAGATTGGATTGGATTAGATTATTGGCACCGTCTCTTGTGCTGGTAGTCCGTTATCTTCACAGTCCGTACAACTGGCCATCAGTGAACATGAAGTGGCCTTATCCTGCCCATTTACCTTTCTGGAAATCAGCCACTCTCTCTGCCTAGAACAGGGAATGGATTTTCCTCACCTTTCTTCAAAAGCTCTGAAGTTTTCTGTGATCTTTCCAATTGTACGGTATGATAAGCTTTTGCTGCCACTGAAGGGTAGAAGTCATTATGAATAGTGCCAACAAAACAGAAACATAACAATGAAAACGATATTTTAATTCAGAATAGGTATTTGAAAAGTTCACCTTTTCTAGCACAAATGGGGAAAAGAAAAAAAGGAAGGGAAAAAAAAAAAAAAAAAGCAGTCCTAAAACATCAAAAGTGTGGCCAAAGAATTAGAAGAAACACTATTTTTCCAAAGCTGCAATGTTTTCCATTCATCTGGCTGGGCCAGCAGAGCACTGGAGACCTGGATGCACTGTACTCATGGCTGGTTCCCCTAAATGACCTGCAGGGAGATCTTCTTCTCTCTATCCCTCTGTTTCTCCTTTCAATCTCTGTTTTGTCTGTTTGTATCACTAGCTCTCAAATCGCCACTGATATATGCACGTGCAGCACCCAGCACAACCTTGTTTCAGGCTCCAGCGGGACCTTTAGGCATTACCATCCTGTAAACAAATAACAATGATAGTGAGTGTAATTACAATCGTCAAACTATTCCAGCTCCACATCATTAGCCATGCCCTGAGCTAAATAACATTTTAATCAGTTTGATATGTCATCTGTGGCTTTCTTCACTGTCACTTGCAATCCAGCAAACTCCTTCCTTCACGTTTCTAGATTAGACAGAGGGTTCTCAACTGCAGACATCCAATTCCCTGTTCAGGAAGCAGCGAGACCTTTCCTCTTCTCACAGATTTAAGATGATAGCCAAGCATCATGAGACACAGTGCGTATGTCTCCTAGGCCCATCCCATGAGAGCAGGACATTTACCACACATGAGAAGAAGACTTAATGCAGTGGCAAAGCAAAATACTCGGTGTCAAAGCCATGTCTAGATGATCATTAAAGACAGATCAAAATTACCCAATACAGGAGGAAAATCTATCGTTTGTAGAAGATTATGTTCTCTGATTATTAGTTTCAAAATTAGTTTTTCCTTTGGATTTCCTCTGAACTTAAACTTAGTTTGGAATGCCTTTGGTTTTGAATATTTCTGAAATCGTATTACTTCTCCTAAGTAAGTTGCTAGTCTGTTCTATTTACGTGAAATTCGAATAATATTGTGAAGTATCTGCCATCAGTTTTACTGTGTGCCAGGCTGAGTTCCCTGATGAATTTCAAATTTCAGATATGAAACAGTAAAGGTTAAAAAAAAAAATGTTACAAAGGGTACTTCATGCAGTAGCATAAACTTCTGTTTTCTCAAAACTTGTATCAGTTCATCTCACCAGGACCAGCAGGGGAAGCACACTCTGCCTAGGCACTGGCAAAGGCACACAGTGAGACTGTAGGGTCTCTTGCTGGGGCCATTCAAAATTTGACTGTACAAGCACCTGAGCAATATGACAGGGCTTTAAAAATGGCCCTGCTTGAAGTACGCGGGTGATCTGGAGACCTCTAAGGTGCTTTCCAACAAAAGCTTTTCTATAATTGTATGAAATCACCTGCAATAGATTAACCCTGGTCATTATTCCTATCACAGGAAATAACTGTGACACCTGGGTAACACGTGAGCTTACTGCGACACCAGGGAGAGCCTTCCTGTACTTAAAGGCAACCTGTAGGAAAGCTGGGGAGGGAGTCTTTATCAGGGCCTGGAGTGACAGGACAAGGAGTAACCGCTTTAAACTGAAAAGTAGCACCCAGAAAGAACGGAGTCACGCAACAGGATTCATTTCCAAAACCACCTCATAGACACCTGGGCCAAAGAGCAGGGCCTTGAGCGGGTATATCACAATGACAGAGTTCATTTCCTTCCCAGTAGCTGGCACGTGCCGTTTTTTGGGATTTCGGGGCTACAGTGAGCTGCTAAGAGGGATGTCTTAGCTCTTGCAGGGCAGTGCTTCCACTAAGGCCAGGACTTTTCTGCATCTTCTACTGCCCTGCAAGCGAGGATGCTTGGGGCACACAGGAAGCTGGGAGCGGACACAGCTGCAGGGATTCCATAAGACACAAGCAAATGCAGCCTTGGCTTGGTGACACTTTCTCTTGATTACTGCTCAACACAAATTACCTCGAGCAAGTCTACTGTGAGGACTAAAGGAAAGAGACGTATGGATGCTGCTAAGCTCTTCTAGCTTGTACCAGGTAGGAAAGATACCTCTGTAGCAGGCGTGAAGAGGATAGCACTAATTAATTAGATGAGAAGCGGAGGAAAGGCACTTAGAGGTAGTGAAAAGCAGTTAATGTGATGTTCCGGGGAAGCTTCAGTCTGCTTAAGGAGTAGCAAGAACAAGCCTAAAGTCATAGCCAAATACAAGAAAGAGAGGAGGACACGCAGCATGAGAAGCTCCCGAGAGAAAGGAGCTCTGTTTTGGGTAAAAATCAGTCCCTTTTTCTATCATGGAGACATCCAAGGGCGTAGGACACGTGCACTTCAGGGAACCAAGAGATGCTGTGCATTTCTCTCGTCCCCCTGACACAGCCACTAGGTGACGATGCTTCCAATTCTCTCTAAAGAAACCTTGCTTTCTCAGGCCCAGGTGTCCAGCTGCACACCAAGGACGTCCCTGGCTCCCAGGCACAGTTCCCAGGCCCAAGGCCGAGCTCCGCTCCGAACCCCCATTCCAGCAGACCTTGCTCCTGGCATTGTGGAGCAGCCATTTCATGTCAGCCTTTTCTCCTGGCAGTCAGCTTAGCGCCGTAACCTCTGCCATCGGGGCGCCCGAGAGCCGTGTGAGGTCAGCAGAGAGTCACTGTCAGCCTTTGACCTCACAAAGGTGGGTGGCCGTAAGTGCCCTGAGCGTCCAGCTCGCATTGAGTACTGCTGGTGGCACTCGAGGCGTGGAGGTCTGCATGGTGCAATGGGAGACGCCGATGTCCTGCTGCTGGAACAAGAGGCGCTGATGTGCTGCTGGTGCAGGAGAAGACGTGAAGGTGCTGCTGCTTAGAGGTGCTGAGGAGCGGGCAGCCTCAGCGGGCAGCTGAATCAGAGGGCAGGGAAGCCAAGCAGCTTCCTTCTCTGGGGAAGGGGGCACAGAGAAAGTGATTGGAAATGGGGTACAAGCCCTCAGCCTCTAAAAGCAATCCCTCAGATGTTTAGGCATAGTAAAGTTAGGTATATCTATTTGACTCTAGACCCCAACATGTTTGTTAGTGTTCTGGTTTGTCCACTGCTTTCTTGTGGGGGATTTGAGTTGGCCATTACTCTTTAGGTGAATGCTGACTTCATATCTATGGTGCACTTTATTCTTAAAATGGGAAGTTTCTACCAATTTCCCGTCCAAACTTGCTCATAAGCCAACTGCAGTCATCATTTCAGATGTGTCTCCCAACTTACACATTTCCTATTTCTCCTTGATATTTACTCAAGAAATTCATTTACGTAGAGACAACATATTCTTCTCTCAACTGGCATCTGGCTGGGCAGAATGATGTCCTTTCATTCCCTTCCAGGCAATAGGCAACTTGTTCCTTCTGTCTTGTGAACTCTTCCTCCTAAGTTCAATGTGAATACAGGTGGCAGAACTGTGCCTCATGTCTCAAATGAGTGTCAGGGCTGCCTTGTCCAATGTATTCATACTGGAGGGAAAAAAAAATGAATAGCCATACACACTATATAACCACTAAACTTTTTCAGTCCTCCTTGTGCTAACAGTGCATGAACGTGAGGTTTTGTTGTCATTTTTGTTTGTTTGTTTGTTTGCTTGCTTTAAACTCCTGACTGCCATATAGCAAACATGACAAAAAAACACCCTTTTTTGAGAATCTCTGAGAATGGCTCTGCTTTGTATTATCACCTGTCACTTCACCTGAACCATTTCAATCACAAGCGATATCCTTCTGTCAGGCTTGGTAGTACTTCCCAACCTTATGTCCCCTGCAAATCTCAAAGCTCATGTGTAATTTTTAATCTTCAGCCACCATGTCCATACCGAACATATCTAACTTTGAAGTCAGCTCTGCCCTGAATAGGAGGTTGGGTTTTCAGAGGTCCCTTCCAGCCTACATTTCTCCATGAGTCTTTGCCTCCTTAGCAGCTGCAGTTTCAGAACTGTCTCTGAGAATTACCATAGGTAACGACTCCTTTGCTGGTAAGTCCCTCTTCAGTGTGAACAATTGTAAATTCCCTTTATTCACTTGCAGCCCCAAAGCCCAAATCCGTAGATAATGTATCAGAAGCTCACAGAAAGTGAAATAGATGTAATTCATCCCCTGTGTAGGGAAGAACTGGTCCTAGAAAGGAAAGCTATTAAATTATCTGGAAACAATTTAGCTCTGATAAATTATTTTGTAAATTACACATTACCCCCTCCTTCCCTGGTCTTAGCTGTTCTTGCTCCAAAACTTTGCATGGTGTTGATGTCAAACTAACAGGCCCACACTTGTCTGGATGACTCTTTACCCTCTTCTGGACAGAGGTGTATTTGTTACTCTCCCATTCTGGGGACTATCCCTGATTTGCACAATTGTTATGCATTTTTCCTACTTGACTTGTTGTTCTGTGTGCCAATGCTGTTAATAGGCTAGGTAGATATCAGCTTTTCATTTTTCACTTGAATCGCTATAGATTGTTATTTCACCTCAGATGGTGTTACGCCTAGTGCCCTACCCTCCTTTTCAATGGGAGTCCTGTCACTGCCCTTAATATCACATTGTTGTTGCTGTTAGATGCAGGAAATAAGATTTGCAGCATTTGAGACAAACAGTAACGTTTGATCTATTTTTGCCTCAAGCGTGCAACTGTCCTAATTTGTTCTCTTTGTTCCCCCTGGTTTCTGTGGCTTAAGTACCACTTACTATTATTGTTTAATTTCCTATGTGAAGGAGGTTTTTGGTCATTCTTACTTTATTTCTGCAGTTTTTAACCTCTGAAACCTGCCTTTTCTCATCGCTTTTTTCCTCTTTGAATTTTGAATTTTAACTATGCCTTCTCTGCACTCAAGTCCCAGAGCTGCTTAGTCAGACTCAATTATTCATTTCCTTAGATTTCAAAGTTTGCATTTCTAAGCCTCAAAACCTTCATTCTAAACCTGGTTTTGTCTGTCGTGAAATGTAAAATGAGAAAAGTCAGCTCATGATCACACTTTATTCAAATTTTACTACATTTAAACCCATACAGGAGCCAAGTCTAAAATGGTCTTATATTTTTTCACTTTTGGGAAGAAATCCATCACATAGTATACCTCTGTGAACATAAGTGGTAATTATCTTTCAATCTTTTGCTGGGAAGTTAAAGTCTCCCATAATTCCCATTATTGTTTACGTGTCTGATAACTGTACAGAGAGAATTCACTATTAGACTGGAGCTAAGAGCAAAGAGCAGGCTAGCAAGGCTGTCTATCTTTAGCAGTGATTTGCACAAAACCACTCTTTTGCTGACCCATAACATTTAATTTCTCCATCCTCTGCTTCTTGCTAACACAAAGCACCATCTTATTCCATCCATTTGCCTTGGTTACCAGCCTTCCTGAGATTTATCAGTACTTGTATGACATTCATGCCTTTGTTTCACCCTTCCTGTGTTGACACTTGTCATAACAGTTTTAGATCCTGAACATGATCATCTCAAAGTTTGCCTGACAGTTAGGTCTTCCTCACATTGTCATAGAGTATCAGGTCTCTACCACTTGAAATAGATTGGATTGGATTAGATTATTGGCACCGTCTCTTGTGCTGGTAGTCCATTATCTTCACAGTCCGTACAACTGGCCATCAGTGAACATGAAGTGGCCTTATCCTGCCCATTTACCTTTCTGGAAATCAGCCACTCTCTCTGCCTAGAACAGGGAATGGATTTTCCTCACCTTTCTTCAAAAGCTCTGAAGTTTTCTGTGATCTTTCCAATTGTACGGTATGATAAGCTTTTGCTGCCACTGAAGGGTAGAAGTCATTATGAATAGTGCCAACAAAACAGAAACATAACAATGAAAACGATATTTTAATTCAGAATAGGTATTTGAAAAGTTCACCTTTTCTAGCACAAATGGGGAAAAGAAAAAAAGGAAGGAAAAAAAAAAAAAAAAGCAGTCCCAAAACATCAAAACTGTGGCCAAAGAATTAGAAGAAACACTATTTTTCCAAAGCTGCAATGTTTTCCATTCATCTGGCTGGGCCAGCAGAGCACTGGAGACCTGGATGCACTGTACTCATGGCTGGTTCCCCTAAATGACCTGCAGGGAGATCTTCTTCTCTCTATCCCTCTGTTTCTCCTTTCAATCTCTGTTTTGTCTGTTTGTATCACTAGCTCTCAAATCGCCACTGATATATGCACGTGCAGCACCCAGCACAACCTTGTTTCAGGCTCCAGCGGGACCTTTAGGCATTACCATCCTGTAAACAAATAACAATGATAGTGAGTGTAATTACAATCGTCAAACTATTCCAGCTCCACATCATTAGCCATGCCCTGAGCTAAATAACATTTTAATCAGTTTGATATGTCATCTGTGGCTTTCTTCACTGTCACTTGCAATCCAGCAAACTCCTTCCTTCACGTTTCTAGATTAGACAGAGGGTTCTCAACTGCAGACATCCAATTCCCTGTTCAGGAAGCAGCGAGACCTTTCCTCTTCTCACAGATTTAAGATGATAGCCAAGCATCATGAGACACAGTGCGTATGTCTCCTAGGCCCATCCCATGAGAGCAGGACATTTACCACACATGAGAAGAAGACTTAATGCAGTGGCAAAGCAAAATACTCAGTGTCAAAGCCATGTCTAGATGATCATTAAAGACAGATCAAAATTACCCAATACAGGAGGAAAATCTATCGTTTGTAGAAGATTATGTTCTCTGATTATTAGTTTCAAAATTAGTTTTTCCTTTGGATTTCCTCTGAACTTAAACTTAGTTTGGAATGCCTTTGGTTTTGAATATTTCTGAAATCGTATTACTTCTCCTAAGTAAGTTGCTAGTCTGTTCTATTTACGTGAAATTCGAATAATATTGTGAAGTATCTGCCATCAGTTTTACTGTGTGCCAGGCTGAGTTCCCTGATGAATTTCAAATTTCAGATATGAAACAGTAAAGGTTAAAAAAAAAAATGTTACAAAGGGTACTTCATGCAGTAGCATAAACTTCTGTTTTCTCAAAACTTGTATCAGTTCATCTCACCAGGACCAGCAGGGGAAGCACACTCTGCCTAGGCACTGGCAAAGGGACACAGTGAGAGTGTAGGGTCTCTTGCTGGGGCCATTCAAAATTTGACTGTACAAGCCCCTGAGCAATATGACAGGGCTTTAAAAATGGCCCTGCTTGAAGTACGCGGGTGATCTGGAGACCTCTAAGGTGCTTTCCAACAAAAGCTTTTCTATAATTGTATGAAATCACCTGCAATAGATTAACCCTGGTCATTATTCCTATCACAGGAAATAACTGTGACACCTGGGTAACACGTGAGCTTACTGCGACACCAGGGAGAGCCTTCCTGTACTTAAAGGCAACCTGTAGGAAAGCTGGGGAGGGAGTCTTTATCAGGGCCTGGAGTGACAGGACAAGGAGTAACCGCTTTAAACTGAAAAGTAGCACCCAGAAAGAACGGAGTCACGCAACAGGATTCATTTCCAAAACCACCTCATAGACACCTGGGCCAAAGAGCAGGGCCTTGAGCGGGTATATCACAATGGCAGAGTTCATTTCCTTCCCAGTAGCTGGCACGTGCCGTTTTTTGGGATTTCGGGGCTACAGTGAGCTGCTAAGAGGGATGTCTTAGCTCTTGCAGGGCAGTGCTTCCACTAAGGCCAGGACTTTTCTGCATCTTCTACTGCCCTGCAAGCGAGGATGCTTGGGGCACACAGGAAGCTGGGAGGGGACACAGCTGCAGGGATTCCATAAGGCACAAGCAAATGCAGCCTTGGCTTGGTGACACTTTCTCTTGATTACTGCTCAACACAAATTACCTCGAGCAAGTCTACTGTGAGGACTAAAGGAAAGAGACGTATGGATGCTGCTAAGCTCTTCTAGCTTGTACCAGGTAGGAAAGATACCTCTGTAGCAGGCGTGAAGAGGATAGCACTAATTAATTAGATGAGAAGCGGAGGAAAGGCACTTAGAGGTAGTGAAAAGCAGTTAATGTGATGTTCCGGGGAAGCTTCAGTCTGCTTAAGGAGTAGCAAGAACAAGCCTAAAGTCATAGCCAAATACAAGAAAGAGAGGAGGACACGCAGCATGAGAAGCTCCCGAGAGAAAGGAGCTCTGTTTTGGGTAAAAATCAGTCCCTTTTTCTATCATGGAGACATCCAAGGGCGTAGGACACGTGCACTTCAGGGAACCAAGAGATGCTGTGCATTTCTCTCGTCCCCCTGACACAGCCACTAGGTGACGATGCTTCCAATTCTCTCTAAAGAAACCTTGCTTTCTCAGGCCCAGGTGTCCAGCTGCACACCAAGGACGTCCCTGGCTCCCAGGCACAGTTCCCAGGCCCAAGGCCGAGCTCCGCTCCGAACCCCCATTCCAGCAGACCTTGCTCCTGGCATTGTGGAGCAGCCATTTCATGTCAGCCTTTTCTCCTGGCAGTCAGCTTAGCGCCGTAACCTCTGCCATCGGGGCGCCCGAGAGCCGTGTGAGGTCAGCAGAGAGTCACTGTCAGCCTTTGACCTCACAAAGGTGGGTGGCCATAAGTGCCCTGAGCGTCCAGCTCGCATTGAGTACTGCTGGTGGCACTCGAGGCGTGGAGGTCTGCATGGTGCAATGGGAGACGCCGATGTCCTGCTGCTGGAACAAGAGGCGCTGATGTGCTGCTGGTGCAGGAGGAGACGTGAAGGTGCTGCTGCTTAGAGGTGCTGAGGGGCGGGCAGCCTCAGCGGGCAGCTGAATCAGAGGGCAGGGAAGCCAAGCAGCTTCCTTCTCTGGGGAAGGGGGCACAGAGAAAGTGATTGGAAATGGGGTACAAGCCCTCAGCCTCTAAAAGCAATCCCTCAGATGTTTAGGCATAGTAAAGTTAGGTATATCTATTTGACTCTAGACCCCAACATGTTTGTTAGTGTTCTGGTTTGTCCACTGCTTTCTTGTGGGGGATTTGAGTTGGCCATTACTCTTTAGGTGAATGCTGACTTCATATCTATGGTGCACTTTATTCTTAAAATGGGAAGTTTCTACCAATTTCCCGTCCAAACTTGCTCATAAGCCAACTGCAGTCATCATTTCAGATGTGTCTCCCAACTTACACATTTCCTATTTCTCCTTGATATTTACTCAAGAAATTCATTTACGTAGAGACAACATATTCTTCTCTCAACTGGCATCTGGCCGGGCAGAATGATGTCCTTTCATTCCCTTCCAGGCAATAGGCAACTTGTTCCTTCTGTCTTGTGAACTCTTCCTCCTAAGTTCAATGTGAATACAAGTGGCAGAACTGTGCCTCATGTCTCAAATGAGTGTCAGGGCTGCCTTGTCCAGTGTATTCATACTGGAGGGAAAAAAAAATGAATAGCCATACACACTATATAACCACTAAACTTTTTCAGTCCTCCTTGTGCTAACAGTGCATGAACGTGAGGTTTTGTTGTCATTTTTGTTTGTTTGTTTGTTTGCTTGCTTTAAACTCCTGACTGCCATATAGCAAACATGACAAAAAAACACCCTTTTTTGAGAATCTCTGAGAATGGCTCTGCTTTGTATTATCACCTGTCACTTCACCTGAACCATTTCAATCACAAGCGATATCCTTCTGTCAGGCTTGGTAGTACTTCCCAACCTTATGTCCCCTGCAAATCTCAAAGCTCATGTGTAATTTTTAATCTTCAGCCACCATGTCCATACCGAACATATCTAACTTTGAAGTCAGCTCTGCCCTGAATAGGAGGTTGGGTTTTCAGAGGTCCCTTCCAGCCTACATTTCTCCATGAGTCTTTGCCTCCTTAGCAGCTGCAGTTTCAGAACTGTCTCTGAGAATTACCATAGGTAACGACTCCTTTGCTGCTAAGTCCCTCTTCAGTGTGAACAATTGTAAATTCCCTTTATTCACTTGCAGCCCCAAAGCCCAAATCCGTAGATAATGTATCAGAAGCTCACAGAAAGTGAAATAGATGTAATTCATCCCCTGTGTAGGGAAGAACTGGTCCTAGAAAGGAAAGCTATTAAATTATCTGGAAACAATTTAGCTCTGATAAATTATTTTGTAAATTACACATTACCCCCTCCTTCCCTGGTCTTAGCTGTTCTTGCTCCAAAACTTTGCATGGTGTTGATGTCAAACTAACAGGCCCACACTTGTCTGGATGACTCTTTACCCTCTTCTGGACAGAGGTGTATTTGTTACTCTCCCATTCTGGGGACTATCCCTGGTTTGCACAATTGTTATGCATTTTTCCTACTTGACTTGTTGTTCTGTGTGCCAATGCTGTTAATAGGCTAGGTAGATATCAGCTTTTCATTTTTCACTTGAATCGCTATAGATTGTTATTTCACCTCAGATGATGTTGCGCCTAGTGCCCTACCCTCCTTTTCAATGGGAGTCCTGTCACTGCCCTTAATATCACATTGTTGTTGCTGTTAGATGCAGGAAATAAGATTTGCAGCATTTGAGACATCAGTAACTTTTGATCTATTTTTGCCTCAAGCGTGCAACTGTCCTAATTTGTTCTCTTTGTTCCCCCTGGTTTCTGTGGCTTAAGTACCACTTACTATTATTGTTTAATTTCCTATGTGAAGGAGGTTTTTGGTCATTCTTACTTTATTTCTGCAGTTTTTAACCTCTGAAACATGCCTTTTCTCATCGCTTTTTTCCTCTTTGAATTTTGAATTTTAACTATGCCTTCTCTGCACTCAAGTCCCAGAGCTGCTTAGTCAGACTCAATTATTCATTTCCTTAGATTTCAAAGTTTGCATTTCTAAGCCTCAAAACCTTCATTCTAAACCTGGTTTTGTCTGTCGTGAAATGTAAAATGAGAAAAGTCAGCTCATGATCACACTTTATTCAAATTTTACTACATTTAAACCCATACAGGAGCCAAGTCTAAAATGGTCTTATATTTTTTCACTTTTGGGAAGAAATCCATCACATAGTATACCTCTGTGAACATAAGTGGTAATTATCTTTCAATCTTTTGCTGGGAAGTTAAAGTCTCCCATAATTCCCATTATTGTTTACGTGTCTGATAACTGTACAGAGAGAATTCACTATTAGACTGGAGCTAAGAGCAAAGAGCAGGCTAGCAAGGCTGTCTATCTTTAGCAGTGATTTGCACAAAACCACTCTTTTGCTGACCCATAACATTTAATTTCTCCATCCTCTGCTTCTTGCTAACACAAAGCACCATCTTATTCCATCCATTTGCCTTGGTTTCCAGCCTTCCTGAGATTTATCAGTACTTGTATGACATTCATGCCTTTGTTTCACCCTTCCTGTGTTGACACTTGTCATAACAGTTTTAGATCCTGAACATGATCATCTCAAAGTTTGCCTGACAGTTAGGTCTTCCTCACATTGTCATAGAGTATCAGGTCTCTACCACTTGAAATAGATTGGATTGGATTAGATTATTGGCACCGTCTCTTGTGCTGGTAGTCCATTATCTTCACAGTCCGTACAACTGGCCATCAGTGAACATGAAGTGGCCTTATCCTGCCCATTTACCTTTCTGGAAATCAGCCACTCTCTCTGCCTAGAACAGGGAATGGATTTTCCTCACCTTTCTTCAAAAGCTCTGAAGTTTTCTGTGATCTTTCCAATTGTACGGTATGATAAGCTTTTGCTGCCACTGAAGGGTAGAAGTCATTATGAATAGTGCCAACAAAACAGAAACATAACAATGAAAACGATATTTTAATTCAGAATAGGTATTTGAAAAGTTCACCTTTTCTAGCACAAATGGGGAAAAGAAAAAAAGGAAGGAAAAAAAAAAAAAAAAGCAGTCCTAAAACATCAAAACTGTGGCCAAAGAATTAGAAGAAACACTATTTTTCCAAAGCTGCAATGTTTTCCATTCATCTGGCTGGGCCAGCAGAGCACTGGAGACCTGGATGCACTGTACTCATGGCTGGTTCCCCTAAATGACCTGCAGGGAGATCTTCTTCTCTCTATCCCTCTGTTTCTCCTTTCAATCTCTGTTTTGTCTGTTTGTATCACTAGCTCTCAAATCGCCACTGATATATGCACGTGCAGCACCCAGCACAACCTTGTTTCAGGCTCCAGCGGGACCTTTAGGCATTACCATCCTGTAAACAAATAACAATGATAGTGAGTGTAATTACAATCGTCAAACTATTCCAGCTCCACATCATTAGCCATGCCCTGAGCTAAATAACATTTTAATCAGTTTGATATGTCATCTGTGGCTTTCTTCACTGTCACTTGCAATCCAGCAAACTCCTTCCTTCACGTTTCTAGATTAGACAGAGGGTTCTCAACTGCAGACATCCAATTCCCTGTTCAGGAAGCAGCGAGACCTTTCCTCTTCTCACAGATTTAAGATGATAGCCAAGCATCATGAGACACAGTGCGTATGTCTCCTAGGCCCATCCCATGAGAGCAGGACATTTACCACACATGAGAAGAAGACTTAATGCAGTGGCAAAGCAAAATACTCAGTGTCAAAGCCATGTCTAGATGATCATTAAAGACAGATCAAAATTACCCAATACAGGAGGAAAATCTATCGTTTGTAGAAGATTATGTTCTCTGATTATTAGTTTCAAAATTAGTTTTTCCTTTGGATTTCCTCTGAACTTAAACTTAGTTTGGAATGCCTTTGGTTTTGAATATTTCTGAAATCGTATTACTTCTCCTAAGTAAGTTGCTAGTCTGTTCTGTTTACGTGAAATTCGAATAATATTGTGAAGTATCTGCCATCAGTTTTACTGTGTGCCAGGCTGAGTTCCCTGATGAATTTCAAATTTCAGATATGAAACAGTAAAGGTTAAAAAAAAAAATGTTACAAAGGGTACTTCATGCAGTAGCATAAACTTCTGTTTTCTCAAAACTTGTATCAGTTCATCTCACCAGGACCAGCAGGGGAAGCACACTCTGCCTAGGCACTGGCAAAGGGACACAGTGAGAGTGTAGGGTCTCTTGCTGGGGCCATTCAAAATTTGACTGTACAAGCCCCTGAGCAATATGACAGGGCTTTAAAAATGGCCCTGCTTGAAGTACGCGGGTGATCTGGAGACCTCTAAGGTGCTTTCCAACAAAAGCTTTTCTGTAATTGTATGAAATCACCTGCAATAGATTAACCCTGGTCATTATTCCTATCACAGGAAATAACTGTGACACCTGGGTAACAGGTGAGCTTACTGCGACACCAGGGAGAGCCTTCCTGTACTTAAAGGCAACCTGTAGGAAAGCTGGGGAGGGAGTCTTTATCAGGGCCTGGAGTGACAGGACAAGGAGTAACCGCTTTAAACTGAAAAGTAGCACCCAGAAAGAACGGAGTCACGCAACAGGATTCATTTCCAAAACCACCTCATAGACACCTGGGCCAAAGAGCAGGGCCTTGAGCGGGTATATCACAATGGCAGAGTTCATTTCCTTCCCAGTAGCTGGCACGTGCCGTTTTTTGGGATTTCGGGGCTACAGTGAGCTGCTAAGAGGGATGTCTTAGCTCTTGCAGGGCAGTGCTTCCACTAAGGCCAGGACTTTTCTGCATCTTCTACTGCCCTGCAAGCGAGGATGCTTGGGGCACACAGGAAGCTGGGAGGGGACACAGCTGCAGGGATTCCATAAGACACAAGCAAATGCAGCCTTGGCTTGGTGACACTTTCTCTTGATTACTGCTCAACACAAATTACCTCGAGCAAGTCTACTGTGAGGACTAAAGGAAAGAGACGTATGGATGCTGCTAAGCTCTTCTAGCTTGTACCAGGTAGGAAAGATACCTCTGTAGCAGGCGTGAAGAGGATAGCACTAATTAATTAGATGAGAAGCGGAGGAAAGGCACTTAGAGGTAGTGAAAAGCAGTTAATGTGATGTTCCGGGGAAGCTTCAGTCTGCTTAAGGAGTAGCAAGAACAAGCCTAAAGTCATAGCCAAATACAAGAAAGAGAGGAGGACACGCAGCATGAGAAGCTCCCGAGAGAAAGGAGCTCTGTTTTGGGTAAAAATCAGTCCCTTTTTCTATCATGGAGACATCCAAGGGCGTAGGACACGTGCACTTCAGGGAACCAAGAGATGCTGTGCATTTCTCTCGTCCCCCTGACACAGCCACTAGGTGACGATGCTTCCAATTCTCTCTAAAGAAACCTTGCTTTCTCAGGCCCAGGTGTCCAGCTGCACACCAAGGACGTCCCTGGCTCCCAGGCAGAGTTCCCAGGCCCAAGGCCGAGCTCCCCTCCGAACCCCCATTCCAGCAGACCTTGCTCCTGGCATTGTGGAGCAGCCATTTCATGTCAGCCTTTTCTCCTGGCAGTCAGCTTAGCGCCGTAACCTCTGCCATCGGGGCGCCCGAGAGCCGTGTGAGGTCAGCAGAGAGTCACTGTCAGCCTTTGACCTCACAAAGGTGGGTGGCCATAAGTGCCCTGAGCGTCCAGCTCGCATTGAGTACTGCTGGTGGCACTCGAGGCGTGGAGGTCTGCATGGTGCAATGGGAGACGCCGATGTCCTGCTGCTGGAACAAGAGGCGCTGATGTGCTGCTGGTGCAGGAGGAGACGTGAAGGTGCTGCTGCTTAGAGGTGCTGAGGGGCGGGCAGCCTCAGCGGGCAGCTGAATCAGAGGGCAGGGAAGCCAAGCAGCTTCCTTCTCTGGGGAAGGGGGCACAGAGAAAGTGATTGGAAATGGGGTACAAGCCCTCAGCCTCTAAAAGCAATCCCTCAGATGTTTAGGCATAGTAAAGTTAGGTATATCTATTTGACTCTAGACCCCAACATGTTTGTTAGTGTTCTGGTTTGTCCACTGCTTTCTTGTGGGGGATTTGAGTTGGCCATTACTCTTTAGGTGAATGCTGACTTCATATCTATGGTGCACTTTATTCTTAAAATGGGAAGTTTCTACCAATTTCCCGTCCAAACTTGCTCATAAGCCAACTGCAGTCATCATTTCAGATGTGTCTCCCAACTTACACATTTCCTATTTCTCCTTGATATTTACTCAAGAAATTCATTTACGTAGAGACAACATATTCTTCTCTCAACTGGCATCTGGCCGGGCAGAATGATGTCCTTTCATTCCCTTCCAGGCAATAGGCAACTTGTTCCTTCTGTCTTGTGAACTCTTCCTCCTAAGTTCAATGTGAATACAAGTGGCAGAACTGTGCCTCATGTCTCAAATGAGTGTCAGGGCTGCCTTGTCCAGTGTATTCATACTGGAGGGAAAAAAAAATGAATAGCCATACACACTATATAACCACTAAACTTTTTCAGTCCTCCTTGTGCTAACAGTGCATGAACGTGAGGTTTTGTTGTCATTTTTGTTTGTTTGCTTGCTTTAAACTCCTGACTGCCATATAGCAAACATGACAAAAAAACACCCTTTTTTGAGAATCTCTGAGAATGGCTCTGCTTTGTATTATCACCTGTCACTTCACCTGAACCATTTCAATCACAAGCGATATCCTTCTGTCAGGCTTGGTAGTACTTCCCAACCTTATGTCCCCTGCAAATCTCAAAGCTCATGTGAGCTCATGTATCCGTAGATAATGTTTCAGAAGCTCACAGAAAGTGAAATAGATGTAATTCATCCCCTGTGTAGGGAAGAACTGGTCCTAGAAAGGAAAGCTATTAAATTATCTGGAAACAATTTAGCTCTGATAAATTATTTTGTAAATTACACATTACCCCCTCCTTCCCTGGTCTTAGCTGTTCTTGCTCCAAAACTTTGCATGGTGTTGATGTCAAACTAACAGGCCCACACTTGTCTGGATGACTCTTTACCCTCTTCTGGACAGAGGTGTATTTGTTACTCTCCCATTCTGGGGACTATCCCTGATTTGCACAATTGTTATGCATTTTTCCTACTTGACTTGTTGTTCTGTGTGCCAATGCTGTTAATAGGCTAGGTAGATATCAGCTTTTCATTTTTCACTTGAATCGCTATAGATTGTTATTTCACCTCAGATGATGTTGCGCCTAGTGCCCTACCCTCCTTTTCAATGGGAGTCCTGTCACTGCCCTTAATATCACATTGTTGTTGCTGTTAGATGCAGGAAATAAGATTTGCAGCATTTGAGACATCAGTAACTTTTGATCTATTTTTGCCTCAAGTGTGCAACTGTCCTAATTTGTTCTCTTTGTTCCCCCTGGTTTCTGTGGCTTAAGTACCACTTACTATTATTGTTTAATTTCCTATGTGAAGGAGGTTTTTGGTCATTCTTACTTTATTTCTGCAGTTTTTAACCTCTGAAACATGCCTTTTCTCATCGCTTTTTTCCTCTTTGAATTTTGAATTTTAACTATGCCTTCTCTGCACTCAAGTCCCAGAGCTGCTTAGTCAGACTCAATTATTCATTTCCTTAGATTTCAAAGTTTGCATTTCTAAGCCTCAAAACCTTCATTCTAAACCTGGTTTTGTCTGTCGTGAAATGTAAAATGAGAAAAGTCAGCTCATGATCACACTTTATTCAAATTTTACTACATTTAAACCCATACAGGAGCCAAGTCTAAAATGGTCTTATATTTTTTCACTTTTGGGAAGAAATCCATCACATAGTATACCTCTATGAACATAAGTGGTAATTATCTTTCAATCTTTTGCTGGGAAGTTAAAGTCTCCCATAATTCCCATTATTGTTTACGTGTCTGATAACTGTACAGAGAGAATTCACTATTAGACTGGAGCTAAGAGCAAAGAGCAGGCTAGCAAGGCTGTCTATCTTTAGCAGTGATTTGCACAAAACCACTCTTTTGCTGACCCATAACATTTAATTTCTCCATCCTCTGCTTCTTGCTAACACAAAGCACCATCTTATTCCATCCATTTGCCTTGGTTTCCAGCCTTCCTGAGATTTATCAGTACTTGTATGACATTCATGCCTTTGTTTCACCCTTCCTGTGTTGACACTTGTCATAACAGTTTTAGATCCTGAACATGATCATCTCAAAGTTTGCCTGACAGTTAGGTCTTCCTCACATTGTCATAGAGTATCAGGTCTCTACCACTTGAAATAGATTGGATTGGATTAGATTATTGGCACCGTCTCTTGTGCTGGTAGTCCATTATCTTCACAGTCCGTACAACTGGCCATCAGTGAACATGAAGTGGCCTTATCCTGCCCATTTACCTTTCTGGAAATCAGCCACTCTCTCTGCCTAGAACAGGGAATGGATTTTCCTCACCTTTCTTCAAAAGCTCTGAAGTTTTCTGTGATCTTTCCAATTGTACGGTATGATAAGCTTTTGCTGCCACTGAAGGGTAGAAGTCATTATGAATAGTGCCAACAAAACTGAAACATAACAATGAAAACGATATTTTAATTCAGAATAGGTATTTGAAAAGTTCACCTTTTCTAGCACAAATGGGGAAAAGAAAAAAAGGAAGAAAAAAAAAAAAAAAGCAGTCCTAAAACATCAAAACTGTGGCCAAAGAATTAGAAGAAACACTATTTTTCCAAAGCTGCAATGTTTTCCATTCATCTGGCTGGGCCAGCAGAGCACTGGAGACCTGGATGCACTGTACTCATGGCTGGTTCCCCTAAATGACCTGCAGGGAGATCTTCTTCTCTCTATCCCTCTGTTTCTCCTTTCAATCTCTGTTTTGTCTGTTTGTATCACTAGCTCTCAAATCGCCACTGATATATGCACGTGCAGCACCCAGCACAACCTTGTTTCAGGCTCCAGCGGGACCTTTAGGCATTACCATCCTGTAAACAAATAACAATGATAGTGAGTGTAATTACAATCGTCAAACTATTCCAGCTCCACATCATTAGCCATGCCCTGAGCTAAATAACATTTTAATCAGTTTGATATGTCATCTGTGGCTTTCTTCACTGTCACTTGCAATCCAGCAAACTCCTTCCTTCACGTTTCTAGATTAGACAGAGGGTTCTCAACTGCAGACATCCAATTCCCTGTTCAGGAAGCAGCGAGACCTTTCCTCTTCTCACAGATTTAAGATGATAGCCAAGCATCATGAGACACAGTGCGTATGTCTCCTAGGCCCATCCCATGAGAGCAGGACATTTACCACACATGAGAAGAAGACTTAATGCAGTGGCAAAGCAAAATACTCAGTGTCAAAGCCATGTCTAGATGATCATTAAAGACAGATCAAAATTACCCAATACAGGAGGAAAATCTATCGTTTGTAGAAGATTATGTTCTCTGATTATTAGTTTCAAAATTAGTTTTTCCTTTGGATTTCCTCTGAACTTAAACTTAGTTTGGAATGCCTTTGGTTTTGAATATTTCTGAAATCGTATTACTTCTCCTAAGTAAGTTGCTAGTCTGTTCTGTTTACGTGAAATTCGAATAATATTGTGAAGTATCTGCCATCAGTTTTACTGTGTGCCAGGCTGAGTTCCCTGATGAATTTCAAATTTCAGATATGAAACAGTAAAGGTTAAAAAAAAAAAATGTTACAAAGGGTACTTCATGCAGTAGCATAAACTTCTGTTTTCTCAAAACTTGTATCAGTTCATCTCACCAGGACCAGCAGGGGAAGCACACTCTGCCTAGGCACTGGCAAAGGGACACAGTGAGAGTGTAGGGTCTCTTGCTGGGGCCATTCAAAATTTGACTGTACAAGCCCCTGAGCAATATGACAGGGCTTTAAAAATGGCCCTGCTTGAAGTACGCGGGTGATCTGGAGACCTCTAAGGTGCTTTCCAACAAAAGCTTTTCTATAATTGTATGAAATCACCTGCAATAGATTAACCCTGGTCATTATTCCTATCACAGGAAATAACTGTGACACCTGGGTAACAGGTGAGCTTACTGCGACACCAGGGAGAGCCTTCCTGTACTTAAAGGCAACCTGTAGGAAAGCTGGGGAGGGAGTCTTTATCAGGGCCTGGAGTGACAGGACAAGGAGTAACCACTTTAAACTGAAAAGTAGCACCCAGAAAGAACGGAGTCACGCAACAGGATTCATTTCCAAAACCACCTCATAGACACCTGGGCCAAAGAGCAGGGCCTTGAGCGGGTATATCACAATGGCGGAGTTCATTTCCTTCCCAGTAGCTGGCACGTGCCGTTTTTTGGGATTTCGGGGCTACAGTGAGCTGCTAAGAGGGATGTCTTAGCTCTTGCAGGGCAGTGCTTCCACTAAGGCCAGGACTTTTCTGCATCTTCTACTGCCCTGCAAGCGAGGATGCTTGGGGCACACAGGAAGCTGGGAGGGGACACAGCTGCAGGGATTCCATAAGGCACAAGCAAATGCAGCCTTGGCTTGGTGACACTTTCTCTTGATTACTGCTCAACACAAATTACCTCGAGCAAGTCTACTGTGAGGACTAAAGGAAAGAGACGTATGGATGCTGCTAAGCTCTTCTAGCTTGTACCAGGTAGGAAAGATACCTCTGTAGCAGGCGTGAAGAGGATAGCACTAATTAATTAGATGAGAAGCGGAGGAAAGGCACTTAGAGGTAGTGAAAAGCAGTTAATGTGATGTTCCGGGGAAGCTTCAGTCTGCTTAAGGAGTAGCAAGAACAAGCCTAAAGTCATAGCCAAATACAAGAAAGAGAGGAGGACACGCAGCATGAGAAGCTCCCGAGAGAAAGGAGCTCTGTTTTGGGTAAAAATCAGTCCCTTTTTCTATCATGGAGACATCCAAGGGCGTAGGACACGTGCACTTCAGGGAACCAAGAGATGCTGTGCATTTCTCTCGTCCCCCTGACACAGCCACTAGGTGACGATGCTTCCAATTCTCTCTAAAGAAACCTTGCTTTCTCAGGCCCAGGTGTCCAGCTGCACACCAAGGACGTCCCTGGCTCCCAGGCACAGTTCCCAGGCCCAAGGCCGAGCTCCGCTCCGAACCCCCATTCCAGCAGACCTTGCTCCTGGCATTGTGGAGCAGCCATTTCATGTCAGCCTTTTCTCCTGGCAGTCAGCTTAGCGCCGTAACCTCTGCCATCGGGGCGCCCGAGAGCCGTGTGAGGTCAGCAGAGAGTCACTGTCAGCCTTTGACCTCACAAAGGTGGGTGGCCATAAGTGCCCTGAGCGTCCAGCTCGCATTGAGTACTGCTGGTGGCACTCGAGGCGTGGAGGTCTGCATGGTGCAATGGGAGACGCCGATGTCCTGCTGCTGGAACAAGAGGCGCTGATGTGCTGCTGGTGCAGGAGGAGACGTGAAGGTGCTGCTGCTTAGAGGTGCTGAGGGGCGGGCAGCCTCAGCGGGCAGCTGAATCAGAGGGCAGGGAAGCCAAGCAGCTTCCTTCTCTGGGGAAGGGGGCACAGAGAAAGTGATTGGAAATGGGGTACAAGCCCTCAGCCTCTAAAAGCAATCCCTCAGATGTTTAGGCATAGTAAAGTTAGGTATATCTATTTGACTCTAGACCCCAACATGTTTGTTAGTGTTCTGGTTTGTCCACTGCTTTCTTGTGGGGGATTTGAGTTGGCCATTACTGTTTAGGTGAATGCTGACTTCATATCTATGGTGCACTTTATTCTTAAAATGGGAAGTTTCTACCAATTTCCCGTCCAAACTTGCTCATAAGCCAACTGCAGTCATCATTTCAGATGTGTCTCCCAACTTACACATTTCCTATTTCTCCTTGATATTTACTCAAGAAATTCATTTACGTAGAGACAACATATTCTTCTCTCAACTGGCATCTGGCCGGGCAGAATGATGTCCTTTCATTCCCTTCCAGGCAATAGGCAACTTGTTCCTTCTGTCTTGTGAACTCTTCCTCCTAAGTTCAATGTGAATACAAGTGGCAGAACTGTGCCTCATGTCTCAAATGAGTGTCAGGGCTGCCTTGTCCAGTGTATTCATACTGGAGGGAAAAAAAAATGAATAGCCATACACACTATATAACCACTAAACTTTTTCAGTCCTCCTTGTGCTAACAGTGCATGAACGTGAGGTTTTGTTGTCATTTTTGTTTGTTTGTTTGTTTGCTTGCTTTAAACTCCTGACTGCCATATAGCAAACATGACCAAAAAACACCCTTTTTTGAGAATCTCTGAGAATGGCTCTGCTTTGTATTATCACCTGTCACTTCACCTGAACCATTTCAATCACAAGCGATATCCTTCTGTCAGGCTTGGTAGTACTTCCCAACCTTATGTCCCCTGCAAATCTCAAAGCTCATGTGTAATTTTTAATCTTCAGCCACCATGTCCATACCGAACATATCTAACTTTGAAGTCAGCTCTGCCCTGAATAGGAGGTTGGGTTTTCAGAGGTCCCTTCCAGCCTACATTTCTCCATGAGTCTTTGCCTCCTTAGCAGCTGCAGTTTCAGAACTGTCTCTGAGAATTACCATAGGTAACGACTCCTTTGCTGGTAAGTCCCTCTTCAGTGTGAACAATTGTAAATTCCCTTTATTCACTTGCAGCCCCAAAGCCCAAATCCGTAGATAATGTATCAGAAGCTCACAGAAAGTGAAATAGATGTAATTCATCCCCTGTGTAGGGAAGAACTGGTCCTAGAAAGGAAAGCTATTAAATTATCTGGAAACAATTTAGCTCTGATAAATTATTTTGTAAATTACACATTACCCCCTCCTTCCCTGGTCTTAGCTGTTCTTGCTCCAAAACTTTGCATGGTGTTGATGTCAAACTAACAGGCCCACACTTGTCTGGATGACTCTTTACCCTCTTCTGGACAGAGGTGTATTTGTTACTCTCCCATTCTGGGGACTATCCCTGATTTGCACAATTGTTATGCATTTTTCCTACTTGACTTGTTGTTCTGTGTGCCAATGCTGTTAATAGGCTAGGTAGATATCAGCTTTTCATTTTTCACTTGAATCGCTATAGATTGTTATTTCACCTCAGATGATGTTGCGCCTAGTGCCCTACCCTCCTTTTCAATGGGAGTCCTGTCACTGCCCTTAATATCACATTGTTGTTGCTGTTAGATGCAGGAAATAAGATTTGCAGCATTTGAGACATCAGTAACTTTTGATCTATTTTTGCCTCAAGCGTGCAACTGTCCTAATTTGTTCTCTTTGTTCCCCCTGGTTTCTGTGGCTTAAGTACCACTTACTATTATTGTTTAATTTCCTATGTGAAGGAGGTTTTTGGTCATTCTTACTTTATTTCTGCAGGTTTTAACCTCTGAAACATGCCTTTTCTCATCGCTTTTTTCCTCTTTGAATTTTGAATTTTAACTATGCCTTCTCTGCACTCAAGTCCCAGAGCTGCTTAGTCAGACTCAATTATTCATTTCCTTAGATTTCAAAGTTTGCATTTCTAAGCCTCAAAACCTTCATTCTAAACCTGGTTTTGTCTGTCGTGAAATGTAAAATGAGAAAAGTCAGCTCATGATCACACTTTATTCAAATTTTACTACATTTAAACCCATACAGGAGCCAAGTCTAAAATGGTCTTATATTTTTTCACTTTTGGGAAGAAATCCATCACATAGTATACCTCTGTGAACATAAGTGGTAATTATCTTTCAATCTTTTGCTGGGAAGTTAAAGTCTCCCATAATTCCCATTATTGTTTATGTGTCTGATAACTGTACAGAGAGAATTCACTATTAGACTGGAGCTAAGAGCAAAGAGCAGGCTAGCAAGGCTGTCTATCTTTAGCAGTGATTTGCACAAAACCACTCTTTTGCTGACCCATAACATTTAATTTCTCCATCCTCTGCTTCTTGCTAACACAAAGCACCATCTTATTCCATCCATTTGCCTTGGTTTCCAGCCTTCCTGAGATTTATCAGTACTTGTATGACATTCATGCCTTTGTTTCACCCTTCCTGTGTTGACACTTGTCATAACAGTTTTAGATCCTGAACATGATCATCTCAAAGTTTGCCTGACAGTTAGGTCTTCCTCACATTGTCATAGAGTATCAGGTCTCTACCACTTGAAATAGATTGGATTGGATTAGATTATTGGCACCGTCTCTTGTGCTGGTAGTCCATTATCTTCACAGTCCGTACAACTGGCCATCAGTGAACATGAAGTGGCCTTATCCTGCCCATTTACCTTTCTGGAAATCAGCCACTCTGTCTGCCTAGAACAGGGAATGGATTTTCCTCACCTTTCTTCAAAAGCTCTGAAGTTTTCTGTGATCTTTCCAATTGTACGGTATGATAAGCTTTTGCTGCCACTGAAGGGTAGAAGTCATTATGAATAGTGCCAACAAAACAGAAACATAACAATGAAAACGATATTTTAATTCAGAATAGGTATTTGAAAAGTTCACCTTTTCTAGCACAAATGGGGAAAAGAAAAAAAGGAAGGAAAAAAAAAAAAAAAAAAGCAGTCCTAAAACATCAAAACTGTGGCCAAAGAATTAGAAGAAACACTATTTTTCCAAAGCTGCAATGTTTTCCATTCATCTGGCTGGGCCAGCAGAGCACTGGAGACCTGGATGCACTGTACTCATGGCTGGTTCCCCTAAATGACCTGCAGGGAGATCTTCTTCTCTCTATCCCTCTGTTTCTCCTTTCAATCTCTGTTTTGTCTGTTTGTATCACTAGCTCTTAAATCGCCACTGATATATGCACGTGCAGCACCCAGCACAACCTTGTTTCAGGCTCCAGCGCGACCTTTAGGCATTACCATCCTGTAAACAAATAACAATGATAGTGAGCGTAATTACAATCGTCAAACTATTCCAGCTCCACATCATTAGCCATGCCCTGAGCTAAATAACATTTTAATCAGTTTGATATGTCATCTGTGGCTTTCTTCACTGTCACTTGCAATCCAGCAAACTCCTTCCTTCACGTTTCTAGATTAGACAGAGGGTTCTCAACTGCAGACATCCAATTCCCTGTTCAGGAAGCAGCGAGACCTTTCCTCTTCTCACAGATTTAAGATGATAGCCAAGCATCATGAGACACAGTGCGTATGTCTCCTAGGCCCATCCCATGAGAGCAGGACATTTACCACACATGAGAAGAAGACTTAATGCAGTGGCAAAGCAAAATACTCGGTGTCAAAGCCATGTCTAGATGATCATTAAAGACAGATCAAAATTACCCAATACAGGAGGAAAATCTATCGTTTGTAGAAGATTATGTTCTCTGATTATTAGTTTCAAAATTAGTTTTTCCTCTGGATTTCCTCTGAACTTAAACTTAGTTTGGAATGCCTTTGGTTTTGAATATTTCTGAAATCGTATTACTTCTCCTAAGTAAGTTGCTAGTCTGTTCTGTTTACGTGAAATTCGAATAATATTGTGAAGTATCTGCCATCAGTTTTACTGTGTGCCAGGCTGAGTTCCCTGATGAATTTCAAATTTCAGATATGAAACAGTAAAGGTTAAAAAAAAAAAATGTTACAAAGGGTACTTCATGCAGTAGCATAAACTTCTGTTTTCTCAAAACTTGTATCAGTTCATCTCACCAGGACCAGCAGGGGAAGCACACTCTGCCTAGGCACTGGCAAAGGGACACAGTGAGAGTGTAGGGTCTCTTGCTGGGGCCATTCAAAATTTGACTGTACAAGCCCCTGAGCAATATGACAGGGCTTTAAAAATGGCCCTGCTTGAAGTACGCGGGTGATCTGGAGACCTCTAAGGTGCTTTCCAACAAAAGCTTTTCTATAATTGTATGAAATCACCTGCAATAGATTAACCCTGGTCATTATTCCTATCACAGGAAATAACTGTGACACCTGGGTAACAGGTGAGCTTACTGCGACACCAGGGAGAGCCTTCCTGTACTTAAAGGCAACCTGTAGGAAAGCTGGGGAGGGAGTCTTTATCAGGGCCTGGAGTGACAGGACAAGGAGTAACCGCTTTAAACTGAAAAGTAGCACCCAGAAAGAACGGAGTCACGCAACAGGATTCATTTCCAAAACCACCTCATAGACACCTGGGCCAAAGAGCAGGGCCTTGAGCGGGTATATCACAATGGCAGAGTTCATTTCCTTCCCAGTAGCTGGCACGTGCCGTTTTTTGGGATTTCGGGGCTACAGTGAGCTGCTAAGAGGGATGTCTTAGCTCTTGCAGGGCAGTGCTTCCACTAAGGCCAGGACTTTTCTGCATCTTCTACTGCCCTGCAAGCGAGGATGCTTGGGGCACACAGGAAGCTGGGAGGGGACACAGCTGCAGGGATTCCATAAGGCACAAGCAAATGCAGCCTTGGCTTGGTGACACTTTCTCTTGATTACTGCTCAACACAAATTACCTCGAGCAAGTCTACTGTGAGGACTAAAGGAAAGAGACGTATGGATGCTGCTAAGCTCTTCTAGCTTGTACCAGGTAGGAAAGATACCTCTGTAGCAGGCGTGAAGAGGATAGCACTAATTAATTAGATGAGAAGCGGAGGAAAGGCACTTAGAGGTAGTGAAAAGCAGTTAATGTGATGTTCCGGGGAAGCTTCAGTCTGCTTAAGGAGCAGCAAGAACAAGCCTAAAGTCATAGCCAAATACAAGAAAGAGAGGAGGACACGCAGCATGAGAAGCTCCCGAGAGAAAGGAGCTCTGTTTTGGGTAAAAATCAGTCCCTTTTTCTATCATGGAGACATCCAAGGGCGTAGGACACGTGCACTTCAGGGAACCAAGAGATGCTGTGCATTTCTCTCGTCCCCCTGACACAGCCACTAGGTGACGATGCTTCCAATTCTCTCTAAAGAAACCTTGCTTTCTCAGGCCCAGGTGTCCAGCTGCACACCAAGGACGTCCCTGGCTCCCAGGCAGAGTTCCCAGGCCCAAGGCCGAGCTCCCCTCCGAACCCCCATTCCAGCAGACCTTGCTCCTGGCATTGTGGAGCAGCCATTTCATGTCAGCCTTTTCTCCTGGCAGTCAGCTTAGCGCCGTAACCTCTGCCATCGGGGCGCCCGAGAGCCGTGTGAGGTCAGCAGAGAGTCACTGTCAGCCTTTGACCTCACAAAGGTGGGTGGCCATAAGTGCCCTGAGCGTCCAGCTCGCATTGAGTACTGCTGGTGGCACTCGAGGCGTGGAGGTCTGCATGGTGCAATGGGAGACGCCGATGTCCTGCTGCTGGAACAAGAGGCGCTGATGTGCTGCTGGTGCAGGAGGAGACGTGAAGGTGCTGCTGCTTAGAGGTGCTGAGGGGCGGGCAGCCTCAGCGGGCAGCTGAATCAGAGGGCAGGGAAGCCAAGCAGCTTCCTTCTCTGGGGAAGGGGGCACAGAGAAAGTGATTGGAAATGGGGTACAAGCCCTCAGCCTCTAAAAGCAATCCCTCAGATGTTTAGGCATAGTAAAGTTAGGTATATCTATTTGACTCTAGACCCCAACATGTTTGTTAGTGTTCTGGTTTGTCCACTGCTTTCTTGTGGGGGATTTGAGTTGGCCATTACTCTTTAGGTGAATGCTGACTTCATATCTATGGTGCACTTTATTCTTAAAATGGGAAGTTTCTACCAATTTCCCGTCCAAACTTGCTCATAAGCCAACTGCAGTCATCATTTCAGATGTGTCTCCCAACTTACACATTTCCTATTTCTCCTTGATATTTACTCAAGAAATTCATTTACGTAGAGACAACATATTCTTCTCTCAACTGGCATCTGGCTGGGCAGAATGATGTCCTTTCATTCCCTTCCAGGCAATAGGCAACTTGTTCCTTCTGTCTTGTGAACTCTTCCTCCTAAGTTCAATGTGAATACAAGTGGCAGAACTGTGCCTCATGTCTCAAATGAGTGTCAGGGCTGCCTTGTCCAGTGTATTCATACTGGAGGGAAAAAAAAATGAATAGCCATACACACTATATAACCACTAAACTTTTTCAGTCCTCCTTGTGCTAACAGTGCATGAACGTGAGGTTTTGTTGTCATTTTTGTTTGTTTGTTTGTTTGCTTGCTTTAAACTCCTGACTGCCATATAGCAAACATGACCAAAAAACACCCTTTTTTGAGAATCTCTGAGAATGGCTCTGCTTTGTATTATCACCTGTCACTTCACCTGAACCATTTCAATCACAAGCGATATCCTTCTGTCAGGCTTGGTAGTACTTCCCAACCTTATGTCCCCTGCAAATCTCAAAGCTCATGTGTAATTTTTAATCTTCAGCCACCATGTCCATACCGAACATATCTAACTTTGAAGTCAGCTCTGCCCTGAATAGGAGGTTGGGTTTTCAGAGGTCCCTTCCAGCCTACATTTCTCCATGAGTCTTTGCCTCCTTAGCAGCTGCAGTTTCAGAACTGTCTCTGAGAATTACCATAGGTAACGACTCCTTTGCTGGTAAGTCCCTCTTCAGTGTGAACAATTGTAAATTCCCTTTATTCACTTGCAGCCCCAAAGCCCAAATCCGTAGATAATGTATCAGAAGCTCACAGAAAGTGAAATAGATGTAATTCATCCCCTGTGTAAGGAAGAACTGGTCCTAGAAAGGAAAGCTATTAAATTATCTGGAAACAATTTAGCTCTGATAAATTATTTTGTAAATTACACATTACCCCCTCCTTCCCTGGTCTTAGCTGTTCTTGCTCCAAAACTTTGCATGGTGTTGATGTCAAACTAACAGGCCCACACTTGTCTGGATGACTCTTTACCCTCTTCTGGACAGAGGTGTATTTGTTACTCTCCCATTCTGGGGACTATCCCTGATTTGCACAATTGTTATGCATTTTTCCTACTTGACTTGTTGTTCTGTGTGCCAATGCTGTTAATAGGCTAGGTAGATATCAGCTTTTCATTTTTCACTTGAATCGCTATAGATTGTTATTTCACCTCAGATGATGTTGCGCCTAGTGCCCTACCCTCCTTTTCAATGGGAGTCCTGTCACTGCCCTTAATATCACATTGTTGTTGCTGTTAGATGCAGGAAATAAGATTTGCAGCATTTGAGACATCAGTAACTTTTGATCTATTTTTGCCTCAAGTGTGCAACTGTCCTAATTTGTTCTCTTTGTTCCCCCTGGTTTCTGTGGCTTAAGTACCACTTACTATTATTGTTTAATTTCCTATGTGAAGGAGGTTTTTGGTCATTCTTACTTTATTTCTGCAGGTTTTAACCTCTGAAACATGCCTTTTCTCATCGCTTTTTTCCTCTTTGAATTTTGAATTTTAACTATGCCTTCTCTGCACTCAAGTCCCAGAGCTGCTTAGTCAGACTCAATTATTCATTTCCTTAGATTTCAAAGTTTGCATTTCTAAGCCTCAAAACCTTCATTCTAAACCTGGTTTTGTCTGTCGTGAAATGTAAAATGAGAAAAGTCAGCTCATGATCACACTTTATTCAAATTTTACTACATTTAAACCCATACAGGAGCCAAGTCTAAAATGGTCTTATATTTTTTCACTTTTGGGAAGAAATCCATCACATAGTATACCTCTGTGAACATAAGTGGTAATTATCTTTCAATCTTTTGCTGGGAAGTTAAAGTCTCCCATAATTCCCATTATTGTTTACGTGTCTGATAACTGTACAGAGAGAATTCACTATTAGACTGGAGCTAAGAGCAAAGAGCAGGCTAGCAAGGCTGTCTATCTTTAGCAGTGATTTGCACAAAACCACTCTTTTGCTGACCCATAACATTTAATTTCTCCATCCTCTGCTTCTTGCTAACACAAAGCACCATCTTATTCCATCCATTTGCCTTGGTTTCCAGCCTTCCTGAGATTTATCAGTACTTGTATGACATTCATGCCTTTGTTTCACCCTTCCTGTGTTGACACTTGTCATAACAGTTTTAGATCCTGAACATGATCATCTCAAAGTTTGCCTGACAGTTAGGTCTTCCTCACATTGTCATAGAGTATCAGGTCTCTACCACTTGAAATAGATTGGATTGGATTAGATTATTGGCACCGTCTCTTGTGCTGGTAGTCCATTATCTTCACAGTCCGTACAACTGGCCATCAGTGAACATGAAGTGGCCTTATCCTGCCCATTTACCTTTCTGGAAATCAGCCACTCTCTCTGCCTAGAACAGGGAATGGATTTTCCTCACCTTTCTTCAAAAGCTCTGAAGTTTTCTGTGATCTTTCCAATTGTACGGTATGATAAGCTTTTGCTGCCACTGAAGGGTAGAAGTCATTATGAATAGTGCCAACAAAACAGAAACATAACAATGAAAACGATATTTTAATTCAGAATAGGTATTTGAAAAGTTCACCTTTTCTAGCACAAATGGGGAAAAGAAAAAAAGGAAGGAAAAAAAAAAAAAAAAGCAGTCCTAAAACATCAAAACTGTGGCCAAAGAATTAGAAGAAACACTATTTTTCCAAAGCTGCAATGTTTTCCATTCATCTGGCTGGGCCAGCAGAGCACTGGAGACCTGGATGCACTGTACTTATGGCTGGTTCCCCTAAATGACCTGCAGGGAGATCTTCTTCTCTCTATCCCTCTGTTTCTCCTTTCAATCTCTGTTTTGTCTGTTTGTATCACTAGCTCTTAAATCGCCACTGATATATGCACGTGCAGCACCCAGCACAACCTTGTTTCAGGCTCCAGCGCGACCTTTAGGCATTACCATCCTGTAAACAAATAACAATGATAGTGAGCGTAATTACAATCGTCAAACTATTCCAGCTCCACATCATTAGCCATGCCCTGAGCTAAATAACATTTTAATCAGTTTGATATGTCATCTGTGGCTTTCTTCACTGTCACTTGCAATCCAGCAAACTCCTTCCTTCACGTTTCTAGATTAGACAGAGGGTTCTCAACTGCAGACATCCAATTCCCTGTTCAGGAAGCAGCGAGACCTTTCCTCTTCTCACAGATTTAAGATGATAGCCAAGCATCATGAGACACAGTGCGTATGTCTCCTAGGCCCATCCCATGAGAGCAGGACATTTACCACACATGAGAAGAAGACTTAATGCAGTGGCAAAGCAAAATACTCGGTGTCAAAGCCATGTCTAGATGATCATTAAAGACAGATCAAAATTACCCAATACAGGAGGAAAATCTATCGTTTGTAGAAGATTATGTTCTCTGATTATTAGTTTCAAAATTAGTTTTTCCTTTGGATTTCCTCTGAACTTAAACTTAGTTTGGAATGCCTTTGGTTTTGAATATTTCTGAAATCGTATTACTTCTCCTAAGTAAGTTGCTAGTCTGTTCTGTTTACGTGAAATTCGAATAATATTGTGAAGTATCTGCCATCAGTTTTACTGTGTGCCAGGCTGAGTTCCCTGATGAATTTCAAATTTCAGATATGAAACAGTAAAGGTTAAAAAAAAAAAATGTTACAAAGGGTACTTCATGCAGTAGCATAAACTTCTGTTTTCTCAAAACTTGTATCAGTTCATCTCACCAGGACCAGCAGGGGAAGCACACTCTGCCTAGGCACTGGCAAAGGGACACAGTGAGAGTGTAGGGTCTCTTGCTGGGGCCATTCAAAATTTGACTGTACAAGCCCCTGAGCAATATGACAGGGCTTTAAAAATGGCCCTGCTTGAAGTACGCGGGTGATCTGGAGACCTCTAAGGTGCTTTCCAACAAAAGCTTTTCTATAATTGTATGAAATCACCTGCAATAGATTAACCCTGGTCATTATTCCTATCACAGGAAATAACTGTGACACCTGGGTAACAGGTGAGCTTACTGCGACACCAGGGAGAGCCTTCCTGTACTTAAAGGCAACCTGTAGGAAAGCTGGGGAGGGAGTCTTTATCAGGGCCTGGAGTGACAGGACAAGGAGTAACCGCTTTAAACTGAAAAGTAGCACCCAGAAAGAACGGAGTCACGCAACAGGATTCATTTCCAAAACCACCTCATAGACACCTGGGCCAAAGAGCAGGGCCTTGAGCGGGTATATCACAATGGCAGAGTTCATTTCCTTCCCAGTAGCTGGCACGTGCCGTTTTTTGGGATTTCGGGGCTACAGTGAGCTGCTAAGAGGGATGTCTTAGCTCTTGCAGGGCAGTGCTTCCACTAAGGCCAGGACTTTTCTGCATCTTCTACTGCCCTGCAAGCGAGGATGCTTGGGGCACACAGGAAGCTGGGAGGGGACACAGCTGCAGGGATTCCATAAGGCACAAGCAAATGCAGCCTTGGCTTGGTGACACTTTCTCTTGATTACTGCTCAACACAAATTACCTCGAGCAAGTCTACTGTGAGGACTAAAGGAAAGAGACGTATGGATGCTGCTAAGCTCTTCTAGCTTGTACCAGGTAGGAAAGATACCTCTGTAGCAGGCGTGAAGAGGATAGCACTAATTAATTAGATGAGAAGCGGAGGAAAGGCACTTAGAGGTAGTGAAAAGCAGTTAATGTGATGTTCCGGGGAAGCTTCAGTCTGCTTAAGGAGTAGCAAGAACAAGCCTAAAGTCATAGCCAAATACAAGAAAGAGAGGAGGACACGCAGCATGAGAAGCTCCCGAGAGAAAGGAGCTCTGTTTTGGGTAAAAATCAGTCCCTTTTTCTATCATGGAGACATCCAAGGGCGTAGGACACGTGCACTTCAGGGAACCAAGAGATGCTGTGCATTTCTCTCGTCCCCCTGACACAGCCACTAGGTGACGATGCTTCCAATTCTCTCTAAAGAAACCTTGCTTTCTCAGGCCCAGGTGTCCAGCTGCACACCAAGGACGTCCCTGGCTCCCAGGCACAGTTCCCAGGCCCAAGGCCGAGCTCCGCTCCGAACCCCCATTCCAGCAGACCTTGCTCCTGGCATTGTGGAGCAGCCATTTCATGTCAGCCTTTTCTCCTGGCAGTCAGCTTAGCGCCGTAACCTCTGCCATCGGGGCGCCCGAGAGCCGTGTGAGGTCAGCAGAGAGTCACTGTCAGCCTTTGACCTCACAAAGGTGGGTGGCCATAAGTGCCCTGAGCGTCCAGCTCGCATTGAGTACTGCTGGTGGCACTCGAGGCGTGGAGGTCTGCATGGTGCAATGGGAGACGCCGATGTCCTGCTGCTGGAACAAGAGGCGCTGATGTGCTGCTGGTGCAGGAGGAGACGTGAAGGTGCTGCTGCTTAGAGGTGCTGAGGGGCGGGCAGCCTCAGCGGGCAGCTGAATCAGAGGGCAGGGAAGCCAAGCAGCTTCCTTCTCTGGGGAAGGGGGCACAGAGAAAGTGATTGGAAATGGGGTACAAGCCCTCAGCCTCTAAAAGCAATCCCTCAGATGTTTAGGCATAGTAAAGTTAGGTATATCTATTTGACTCTAGACCCCAACATGTTTGTTAGTGTTCTGGTTTGTCCACTGCTTTCTTGTGGGGGATTTGAGTTGGCCATTACTCTTTAGGTGAATGCTGACTTCATATCTATGGTGCACTTTATTCTTAAAATGGGAAGTTTCTACCAATTTCCCGTCCAAACTTGCTCATAAGCCAACTGCAGTCATCATTTCAGATGTGTCTCCCAACTTACACATTTCCTATTTCTCCTTGATATTTACTCAAGAAATTCATTTACGTGGAGACAACATATTCTTCTCTCAACTGGCATCTGGCTGGGCAGAATGATGTCCTTTCATTCCCTTCCAGGCAATAGGCAACTTGTTCCTTCTGTCTTGTGAACTCTTCCTCCTAAGTTCAATGTGAATACAAGTGGCAGAACTGTGCCTCATGTCTCAAATGAGTGTCAGGGCTGCCTTGTCCAGTGTATTCATACTGGAGGGAAAAAAAAATGAATAGCCATACACACTATATAACCACTAAACTTTTTCAGTCCTCCTTGTGCTAACAGTGCATGAACGTGAGGTTTTGTTGTCATTTTTGTTTGTTTGTTTGTTTGCTTGCTTTAAACTCCTGACTGCCATATAGCAAACATGACCAAAAAACACCCTTTTTTGAGAATCTCTGAGAATGGCTCTGCTTTGTATTATCACCTGTCACTTCACCTGAACCATTTCAATCACAAGCGATATCCTTCTGTCAGGCTTGGTAGTACTTCCCAACCTTATGTCCCCTGCAAATCTCAAAGCTCATGTGTAATTTTTAATCTTCAGCCACCATGTCCATACCGAACATATCTAACTTTGAAGTCAGCTCTGCCCTGAATAGGAGGTTGGGTTTTCAGAGGTCCCTTCCAGCCTACATTTCTCCATGAGTCTTTGCCTCCTTAGCAGCTGCAGTTTCAGAACTGTCTCTGAGAATTACCATAGGTAACGACTCCTTTGCTGGTAAGTCCCTCTTCAGTGTGAACAATTGTAAATTCCCTTTATTCACTTGCAGCCCCAAAGCCCAAATCCGTAGATAATGTATCAGAAGCTCACAGAAAGTGAAATAGATGTAATTCATCCCCTGTGTAAGGAAGAACTGGTCCTAGAAAGGAAAGCTATTAAATTATCTGGAAACAATTTAGCTCTGATAAATTATTTTGTAAATTACACATTACCCCCTCCTTCCCTGGTCTTAGCTGTTCTTGCTCCAAAACTTTGCATGGTGTTGATGTCAAACTAACAGGCCCACACTTGTCTGGATGACTCTTTACCCTCTTCTGGACAGAGGTGTATTTGTTACTCTCCCATTCTGGGGACTATCCCTGATTTGCACAATTGTTATGCATTTTTCCTACTTGACTTGTTGTTCTGTGTGCCAATGCTGTTAATAGGCTAGGTAGATATCAGCTTTTCATTTTTCACTTGAATCGCTATAGATTGTTATTTCACCTCAGATGATGTTGCGCCTAGTGCCCTACCCTCCTTTTCAATGGGAGTCCTGTCACTGCCCTTAATATCACATTGTTGTTGCTGTTAGATGCAGGAAATAAGATTTGCAGCATTTGAGACATCAGTAACTTTTGATCTATTTTTGCCTCAAGCGTGCAACTGTCCTAATTTGTTCTCTTTGTTCCCCCTGGTTTCTGTGGCTTAAGTACCACTTACTATTATTGTTTAATTTCCTATGTGAAGGAGGTTTTTGGTCATTCTTACTTTATTTCTGCAGTTTTTAACCTCTGAAACATGCCTTTTCTCATCGCTTTTTTCCTCTTTGAATTTTGAATTTTAACTATGCCTTCTCTGCACTCAAGTCCCAGAGCTGCTTAGTCAGACTCAATTATTCATTTCCTTAGATTTCAAAGTTTGCATTTCTAAGCCTCAAAACCTTCATTCTAAACCTGGTTTTGTCTGTCGTGAAATGTAAAATGAGAAAAGTCAGCTCATGATCACACTTTATTCAAATTTTACTACATTTAAACCCATACAGGAGCCAAGTCTAAAATGGTCTTATATTTTTTCACTTTTGGGAAGAAATCCATCACATAGTATACCTCTATGAACATAAGTGGTAATTATCTTTCAATCTTTTGCTGGGAAGTTAAAGTCTCCCATAATTCCCATTATTGTTTACGTGTCTGATAACTGTACAGAGATAATTCACTATTAGACTGGAGCTAAGAGCAAAGAGCAGGCTAGCAAGGCTGTCTATCTTTAGCAGTGATTTGCACAAAACCACTCTTTTGCTGACCCATAACATTTAATTTCTCCATCCTCTGCTTCTTGCTAACACAAAGCACCATCTTATTCCATCCATTTGCCTTGGTTTCCAGCCTTCCTGAGATTTATCAGTACTTGTATGACATTCATGCCTTTGTTTCACCCTTCCTGTGTTGACACTTGTCATAACAGTTTTAGATCCTGAACATGATCATCTCAAAGTTTGCCTGACAGTTAGGTCTTCCTCACATTGTCATAGAGTATCAGGTCTCTACCACTTGAAATAGATTGGATTGGATTAGATTATTGGCACCGTCTCTTGTGCTGGTAGTCCGTTATCTTCACAGTCCGTACAACTGGCCATCAGTGAACATGAAGTGGCCTTATCCTGCCCATTTACCTTTCTGGAAATCAGCCACTCTCTCTGCCTAGAACAGGGAATGGATTTTCCTCACCTTTCTTCAAAAGCTCTGAAGTTTTCTGTGATCTTTCCAATTGTACGGTATGATAAGCTTTTGCTGCCACTGAAGGGTAGAAGTCATTATGAATAGTGCCAACAAAACAGAAACATAACAATGAAAACGATATTTTAATTCAGAATAGGTATTTGAAAAGTTCACCTTTTCTAGCACAAATGGGGAAAAGAAAAAAAGGAAGGAAAAAAAAAAAAAAAAAGCAGTCCTAAAACATCAAAACTGTGGCCAAAGAATTAGAAGAAACACTATTTTTCCAAAGCTGCAATGTTTTCCATTCATCTGGCTGGGCCAGCAGAGCACTGGAGACCTGGATGCACTGTACTCATGGCTGGTTCCCCTAAATGACCTGCAGGGAGATCTTCTTCTCTCTATCCCTCTGTTTCTCCTTTCAATCTCTGTTTTGTCTGTTTGTATCACTAGCTCTCAAATCGCCACTGATATATGCACGTGCAGCACCCAGCACAACCTTGTTTCAGGCTCCAGCGGGACCTTTAGGCATTACCATCCTGTAAACAAATAACAATGATAGTGAGTGTAATTACAATCGTCAAACTATTCCAGCTCCACATCATTAGCCATGCCCTGAGCTAAATAACATTTTAATCAGTTTGATATGTCATCTGTGGCTTTCTTCACTGTCACTTGCAATCCAGCAAACTCCTTCCTTCACGTTTCTAGATTAGACAGAGGGTTCTCAACTGCAGACATCCAATTCCCTGTTCAGGAAGCAGCGAGACCTTTCCTCTTCTCACAGATTTAAGATGATAGCCAAGCATCATGAGACACAGTGCGTATGTCTCCTAGGCCCATCCCATGAGAGCAGGACATTTACCACACATGAGAAGAAGACTTAATGCAGTGGCAAAGCAAAATACTCGGTGTCAAAGCCATGTCTAGATGATCATTAAAGACAGATCAAAATTACCCAATACAGGAGGAAAATCTATCGTTTGTAGAAGATTATGTTCTCTGATTATTAGTTTCAAAATTAGTTTTTCCTTTGGATTTCCTCTGAACTTAAACTTAGTTTGGAATGCCTTTGGTTTTGAATATTTCTGAAATCGTATTACTTCTCCTAAGTAAGTTGCTAGTCTGTTCTATTTACATGAAATTCGAATAATATTGTGAAGTATCTGCCATCAGTTTTACTGTGTGCCAGGCTGAGTTCCCTGATGAATTTCAAATTTCAGATATGAAACAGTAAAGGTTAAAAAAAAAACATGTTACAAAGGGTACTTCATGCAGTAGCATAAACTTCTGTTTTCTCAAAACTTGTATCAGTTCATCTCACCAGGACCAGCAGGGGAAGCACACTCTGCCTAGGCACTGGCAAAGGGACACAGTGAGAGTGTAGGGTCTCTTGCTGGGGCCATTCAAAATTTGACTGTACAAGCCCCTGAGCAATATGACAGGGCTTTAAAAATGGCCCTGCTTGAAGTACGCGGGTGATCTGGAGACCTCTAAGGTGCTTTCCAACAAAAGCTTTTCTATAATTGTATGAAATCACCTGCAATAGATTAACCCTGGTCATTATTCCTATCACAGGAAATAACGGTGACACCTGGGTAACAGGTGAGCTTACTGCGACACCAGGGAGAGCCTTCCTGTACTTAAAGGCAACCTGTAGGAAAGCTGTGGAGGGAGTCTTTATCAGGGCCTGGAGTGACAGGACAAGGAGTAACCGCTTTAAACTGAAAAGTAGCACCCAGAAAGAACGGAGTCACGCAACAGGATTCATTTCCAAAACCACCTCATAGACACCTGGGCCAAAGAGCAGGGCCTTGAGCGGGTATATCACAATGGCGGAGTTCATTTCCTTCCCAGTAGCTGGCACGTGCCGTTTTTTGGGATTTCGGGGCTACAGTGAGCTGCTAAGAGGGATGTCTTAGCTCTTGCAGGGCAGTGCTTCCACTAAGGCCAGGACTTTTCTGCATCTTCTACTGCCCTGCAAGCGAGGATGCTTGGGGCACACAGGAAGCTGGGAGGGGACACAGCTGCAGGGATTCCATAAGGCACAAGCAAATGCAGCCTTGGCTTGGTGACACTTTCTCTTGATTACTGCTCAACACAAATTACCTCGAGCAAGTCTACTGTGAGGACTAAAGGAAAGAGACGTATGGATGCTGCTAAGCTCTTCTAGCTTGTACCAGGTAGGAAAGATACCTCTGTAGCAGGCGTGAAGAGGATAGCACTAATTAATTAGATGAGAAGCGGAGGAAAGGCACTTAGAGGTAGTGAAAAGCAGTTAATGTGATGTTCCGGGGAAGCTTCAGTCTGCTTAAGGAGTAGCAAGAACAAGCCTAAAGTCATAGCCAAATACAAGAAAGAGAGGAGGACACGCAGCATGAGAAGCTCCCGAGAGAAAGGAGCTCTGTTTTGGGTAAAAATCAGTCCCTTTTTCTATCATGGAGACATCCAAGGGCGTAGGACACGTGCACTTCAGGGAACCAAGAGATGCTGTGCATTTCTCTCGTCCCCCTGACACAGCCACTAGGTGACGATGCTTCCAATTCTCTCTAAAGAAACCTTGCTTTCTCAGGCCCAGGTGTCCAGCTGCACACCAAGGACGTCCCTGGCTCCCAGGCACAGTTCCCAGGCCCAAGGCCGAGCTCCGCTCCGAACCCCCATTCCAGCAGACCTTGCTCCTGGCATTGTGGAGCAGCCATTTCATGTCAGCCTTTTCTCCTGGCAGTCAGCTTAGCGCCGTAACCTCTGCCATCGGGGCGCCCGAGAGCCGTGTGAGGTCAGCAGAGAGTCACTGTCAGCCTTTGACCTCACAAAGGTGGGTGGCCATAAGTGCCCTGAGCGTCCAGCTCGCATTGAGTACTGCTGGTGGCACTCGAGGCGTGGAGGTCTGCATGGTGCAATGGGAGACGCCGATGTCCTGCTGCTGGAACAAGAGGCGCTGATGTGCTGCTGGTGCAGGAGAAGACGTGAAGGTGCTGCTGCTTAGAGGTGCTGAGGAGCGGGCAGCCTCAGCGGGCAGCTGAATCAGAGGGCAGGGAAGCCAAGCAGCTTCCTTCTCTGGGGAAGGGGGCACAGAGAAAGTGATTGGAAATGGGGTACAAGCCCTCAGCCTCTAAAAGCAATCCCTCAGATGTTTAGGCATAGTAAAGTTAGGTATATCTATTTGACTCTAGACCCCAACATGTTTGTTAGTGTTCTGGTTTGTCCACTGCTTTCTTGTGGGGGATTTGAGTTGGCCATTACTGTTTAGGTGAATGCTGACTTCATATCTATGGTGCACTTTATTCTTAAAATGGGAAGTTTCTACCAATTTCCCGTCCAAACTTGCTCATAAGCCAACTGCAGTCATCATTTCAGATGTGTCTCCCAACTTACACATTTCCTATTTCTCCTTGATATTTACTCAAGAAATTCATTTACGTAGAGACAACATATTCTTCTCTCAACTGGCATCTGGCTGGGCAGAATGATGTCCTTTCATTCCCTTCCAGGCAATAGGCAACTTGTTCCTTCTGTCTTGTGAACTCTTCCTCCTAAGTTCAATGTGAATACAAGTGGCAGAACTGTGCCTCATGTCTCAAATGAGTGTCAGGGCTGCCTTGTCCAGTGTATTCATACTGGAGGGAAAAAAAAATGAATAGCCATACACACTATATAACCACTAAACTTTTTCAGTCCTCCTTGTGCTAACAGTGCATGAACGTGAGGTTTTGTTGTCATTTTTGTTTGTTTGCTTGCTTTAAACTCCTGACTGCCATATAGCAAACATGACCAAAAAACACCCTTTTTTGAGAATCTCTGAGAATGGCTCTGCTTTGTATTATCACCTGTCACTTCACCTGAACCATTTCAATCACAAGCGATATCCTTCTGTCAGGCTTGGTAGTACTTCCCAACCTTATGTCCCCTGCAAATCTCAAAGCTCATGTGTAATTTTTAATCTTCAGCCACCATGTCCATACCGAACATATCTAACTTTGAAGTCAGCTCTGCCCTGAATAGGAGGTTGGGTTTTCAGAGGTCCCTTCCAGCCTACATTTCTCCATGAGTCTTTGCCTCCTTAGCAGCTGCAGTTTCAGAACTGTCTCTGAGAATTACCATAGGTAACGACTCCTTTGCTGGTAAGTCCCTCTTCAGTGTGAACAATTGTAAATTCCCTTTATTCACTTGCAGCCCCAAAGCCCAAATCCGTAGATAATGTATCAGAAGCTCACAGAAAGTGAAATAGATGTAATTCATCCCCTGTGTAGGGAAGAACTGGTCCTAGAAAGGAAAGCTATTAAATTATCTGGAAACAATTTAGCTCTGATAAATTATTTTGTAAATTACACATTACCCCCTCCTTCCCTGGTCTTAGCTGTTCTTGCTCCAAAACTTTGCATGGTGTTGATGTCAAACTAACAGGCCCACACTTGTCTGGATGACTCTTTACCCTCTTCTGGACAGAGGTGTATTTGTTACTCTCCCATTCTGGGGACTATCCCTGATTTGCACAATTGTTATGCATTTTTCCTACTTGACTTGTTGTTCTGTGTGCCAATGCTGTTAATAGGCTAGGTAGATATCAGCTTTTCATTTTTCACTTGAATCGCTATAGATTGTTATTTCACCTCAGATGATGTTGCGCCTAGTGCCCTACCCTCCTTTTCAATGGGAGTCCTGTCACTGCCCTTAATATCACATTGTTGTTGCTGTTAGATGCAGGAAATAAGATTTGCAGCATTTGAGACATCAGTAACTTTTGATCTATTTTTGCCTCAAGCGTGCAACTGTCCTAATTTGTTCTCTTTGTTCCCCCTGGTTTCTGTGGCTTAAGTACCACTTACTATTATTGTTTAATTTCCTATGTGAAGGAGGTTTTTGGTCATTCTTACTTTATTTCTGCAGTTTTTAACCTCTGAAACATGCCTTTTCTCATCACTTTTTTCCTCTTTGAATTTTGAATTTTAACTATGCCTTCTCTGCACTCAAGTCCCAGAGCTGCTTAGTCAGACTCAATTATTCATTTCCTTAGATTTCAAAGTTTGCATTTCTAAGCCTCAAAACCTTCATTCTAAACCTGGTTTTGTCTGTCGTGAAATGTAAAATGAGAAAAGTCAGCTCATGATCACACTTTATTCAAATTTTACTACATTTAAACCCATACAGGAGCCAAGTCTAAAATGGTCTTATATTTTTTCACTTTTGGGAAGAAATCCATCACATAGTACACCTCTGTGAACATAAGTGGTAATTATCTTTCAATCTTTTGCTGGGAAGTTAAAGTCTCCCATAATTCCCATTATTGTTTACGTGTCTGATAACTGTACAGAGATAATTCACTATTAGACTGGAGCTAAGAGCAAAGAGCAGGCTAGCAAGGCTGTCTATCTTTAGCAGTGATTTGCACAAAACCACTCTTTTGCTGACCCATAACATTTAATTTCTCCATCCTCTGCTTCTTGCTAACACAAAGCACCATCTTATTCCATCCATTTGCCTTGGTTTCCAGCCTTCCTGAGATTTATCAGTACTTGTATGACATTCATGCCTTTGTTTCACCCTTCCTGTGTTGACACTTGTCATAACAGTTTTAGATCCTGAACATGATCATCTCAAAGTTTGCCTGACAGTTAGGTCTTCCTCACATTGTCATAGAGTATCAGGTCTCTACCACTTGAAATAGATTGGATTGGATTAGATTATTGGCACCGTCTCTTGTGCTGGTAGTCCATTATCTTCACAGTCCGTACAACTGGCCATCAGTGAACATGAAGTGGCCTTATCCTGCCCATTTACCTTTCTGGAAATCAGCCACTCTCTCTGCCTAGAACAGGGAATGGATTTTCCTCACCTTTCTTCAAAAGCTCTGAAGTTTTCTGTGATCTTTCCAATTGTACGGTATGATAAGCTTTTGCTGCCACTGAAGGGTAGAAGTCATTATGAATAGTGCCAACAAAACAGAAACATAACAATGAAAACGATATTTTAATTCAGAATAGGTATTTGAAAAGTTCACCTTTTCTAGCACAAATGGGGAAAAGAAAAAAAGGAAGGAAAAAAAAAAAAAAAGCAGTCCTAAAACATCAAAACTGTGGCCAAAGAATTAGAAGAAACACTATTTTTCCAAAGCTGCAATGTTTTCCATTCATCTGGCTGGGCCAGCAGAGCACTGGAGACCTGGATGCACTGTACTCATGGCTGGTTCCCCTAAATGACCTGCAGGGAGATCTTCTTCTCTCTATCCCTCTGTTTCTCCTTTCAATCTCTGTTTTGTCTGTTTGTATCACTAGCTCTCAAATCGCCACTGATATATGCACGTGCAGCACCCAGCACAACCTTGTTTCAGGCTCCAGCGGGACCTTTAGGCATTACCATCCTGTAAACAAATAACAATGATAGTGAGTGTAATTACAATCGTCAAACTATTCCAGCTCCACATCATTAGCCATGCCCTGAGCTAAATAACATTTTAATCAGTTTGATATGTCATCTGTGGCTTTCTTCACTGTCACTTGCAATCCAGCAAACTCCTTCCTTCACGTTTCTAGATTAGACAGAGGGTTCTCAACTGCAGACATCCAATTCCCTGTTCAGGAAGCAGCGAGACCTTTCCTCTTCTCACAGATTTAAGATGATAGCCAAGCATCATGAGACACAGTGCGTATGTCTCCTAGGCCCATCCCATGAGAGCAGGACATTTACCACACATGAGAAGAAGACTTAATGCAGTGGCAAAGCAAAATACTCGGTGTCAAAGCCATGTCTAGATGATCATTAAAGACAGATCAAAATTACCCAATACAGGAGGAAAATCTATCGTTTGTAGAAGATTATGTTCTCTGATTATTAGTTTCAAAATTAGTTTTTCCTTTGGATTTCCTCTGAACTTAAACTTAGTTTGGAATGCCTTTGGTTTTGAATATTTCTGAAATCGTATTACTTCTCCTAAGTAAGTTGCTAGTCTGTTCTGTTTACGTGAAATTCGAATAATATTGTGAAGTATCTGCCATCAGTTTTACTGTGTGCCAGGCTGAGTTCCCTGATGAATTTCAAATTTCAGATATGAAACAGTAAAGGTTAAAAAAAAAAAATGTTACAAAGGGTACTTCATGCAGTAGCATAAACTTCTGTTTTCTCAAAACTTGTATCAGTTCATCTCACCAGGACCAGCAGGGGAAGCACACTCTGCCTAGGCACTGGCAAAGGGACACAGTGAGAGTGTAGGGTCTCTTGCTGGGGCCATTCAAAATTTGACTGTACAAGCCCCTGAGCAATATGACAGGGCTTTAAAAATGGCCCTGCTTGAAGTACGCGGGTGATCTGGAGACCTCTAAGGTGCTTTCCAACAAAAGCTTTTCTATAATTGTATGAAATCACCTGCAATAGATTAACCCTGGTCATTATTCCTATCACAGGAAATAACTGTGACACCTGGGTAACACGTGAGCTTACTGCGACACCAGGGAGAGCCTTCCTGTACTTAAAGGCAACCTGTAGGAAAGCTGGGGAGGGAGTCTTTATCAGGGCCTGGAGTGACAGGACAAGGAGTAACCGCTTTAAACTGAAAAGTAGCACCCAGAAAGAACGGAGTCACGCAACAGGATTCATTTCCAAAACCACCTCATAGACACCTGGGCCAAAGAGCAGGGCCTTGAGCGGGTATATCACAATGACAGAGTTCATTTCCTTCCCAGTAGCTGGCACGTGCCGTTTTTTGGGATTTCGGGGCTACAGTGAGCTGCTAAGAGGGATGTCTTAGCTCTTGCAGGGCAGTGCTTCCACTAAGGCCAGGACTTTTCTGCATCTTCTACTGCCCTGCAAGCGAGGATGCTTGGGGCACACAGGAAGCTGGGAGCGGACACAGCTGCAGGGATTCCATAAGACACAAGCAAATGCAGCCTTGGCTTGGTGACACTTTCTCTTGATTACTGCTCAACACAAATTACCTCGAGCAAGTCTACTGTGAGGACTAAAGGAAAGAGACGTATGGATGCTGCTAAGCTCTTCTAGCTTGTACCAGGTAGGAAAGATACCTCTGTAGCAGGCGTGAAGAGGATAGCACTAATTAATTAGATGAGAAGCGGAGGAAAGGCACTTAGAGGTAGTGAAAAGCAGTTAATGTGATGTTCCGGGGAAGCTTCAGTCTGCTTAAGGAGTAGCAAGAACAAGCCTAAAGTCATAGCCAAATACAAGAAAGAGAGGAGGACACGCAGCATGAGAAGCTCCCGAGAGAAAGGAGCTCTGTTTTGGGTAAAAATCAGTCCCTTTTTCTATCATGGAGACATCCAAGGGCGTAGGACACGTGCACTTCAGGGAACCAAGAGATGCTGTGCATTTCTCTCATCCCCCTGACACAGCCACTAGGTGACGATGCTTCCAATTCTCTCTAAAGAAACCTTGCTTTCTCAGGCCCAGGTGTCCAGCTGCACACCAAGGACGTCCCTGGCTCCCAGGCACAGTTCCCAGGCCCAAGGCCGAGCTCCCCTCCGAACCCCCATTCCAGCAGACCTTGCTCCTGGCATTGTGGAGCAGCCATTTCATGTCAGCCTTTTCTCCTGGCAGTCAGCTTAGCGCCGTAACCTCTGCCATCGGGGCGCCCGAGAGCCGTGTGAGGTCAGCAGAGAGTCACTGTCAGCCTTTGACCTCACAAAGGTGGGCGGCCATAAGTGCCCTGAGCGTCCAGCTCGCATTGAGTACTGCTGGTGGCACTCGAGGCGTGGAGGTCTGCATGGTGCAATGGGAGACGCCGATGTCCTGCTGCTGGAACAAGAGGCGCTGATGTGCTGCTGGTGCAGGAGAAGACGTGAAGGTGCTGCTGCTTAGAGGTGCTGAGGGGCGGGCAGCCTCAGCGGGCAGCTGAATCAGAGGGCAGGGAAGCCAAGCAGCTTCCTTCTCTGGGGAAGGGGGCACAGAGAAAGTGATTGGAAATGGGGTACAAGCCCTCAGCCTCTAAAAGCAATCCCTCAGATGTTTAGGCATAGTAAAGTTAGGTATATCTGTTTGACTCTAGACCCCAACATGTTTGTTAGTGTTCTGGTTTGTCCACTGCTTTCTTGTGGGGGATTTGAGTTGGCCATTACTCTTTAGGTGAATGCTGACTTCATATCTATGGTGCACTTTATTCTTAAAATGGGAAGTTTCTACCAATTTCCCGTCCAAACTTGCTCATAAGCCAACTGCAGTCATCATTTCAGATGTGTCTCCCAACTTACACATTTCCTATTTCTCCTTGATATTTACTCAAGAAATTCATTTACGTAGAGACAACATATTCTTCTCTCAACTGGCATCTGGCTGGGCAGAATGATGTCCTTTCATTCCCTTCCAGGCAATAGGCAACTTGTTCCTTCTGTCTTGTGAACTCTTCCTCCTAAGTTCAATGTGAATACAAGTGGCAGAACTGTGCCTCATGTCTCAAATGAGTGTCAGGGCTGCCTTGTCCAGTGTATTCATACTGGAGGGAAAAAAAAATGAATAGCCATACACACTATATAACCACTAAACTTTTTCAGTCCTCCTTGTGCTAACAGTGCATGAACGTGAGGTTTTGTTGTCATTTTTGTTTGTTTGTTTGTTTGCTTGCTTTAAACTCCTGACTGCCATATAGCAAACATGACAAAAAAACACCCTTTTTTGAGAATCTCTGAGAATGGCTCTGCTTTGTATTATCACCTGTCACTTCACCTGAACCATTTCAATCACAAGCGATATCCTTCTGTCAGGCTTGGTAGTACTTCCCAACCTTATGTCCCCTGCAAATCTCAAAGCTCATGTGTAATTTTTAATCTTCAGCCACCATGTCCATACCGAACATATCTAACTTTGAAGTCAGCTCTGCCCTGAATAGGAGGTTGGGTTTTCAGAGGTCCCTTCCAGCCTACATTTCTCCATGAGTCTTTGCCTCCTTAGCAGCTGCAGTTTCAGAACTGTCTCTGAGAATTACCATAGGTAACGACTCCTTTGCTGCTAAGTCCCTCTTCAGTGTGAACAATTGTAAATTCCCTTTATTCACTTGCAGCCCCAAAGCCCAAATCCGTAGATAATGTATCAGAAGCTCACAGAAAGTGAAATAGATGTAATTCATCCCCTGTGTAGGGAAGAACTGGTCCTAGAAAGGAAAGCTATTAAATTATCTGGAAACAATTTAGCTCTGATAAATTATTTTGTAAATTACACATTACCCCCTCCTTCCCTGGTCTTAGCTGTTCTTGCTCCAAAACTTTGCATGGTGTTGATGTCAAACTAGCAGGCCCACACTTGTCTGGATGACTCTTTACCCTCTTCTGGACAGAGGTGTATTTGTTACTCTCCCATTCTGGGGACTATCCCTGATTTGCACAATTGTTATGCATTTTTCCTACTTGACTTGTTGTTCTGTGTGCCAATGCTGTTAATAGGCTAGGTAGATATCAGCTTTTCATTTTTCACTTGAATCGCTATAGATTGTTATTTCACCTCAGATGATGTTGCGCCTAGTGCCCTACCCTCCTTTTCAATGGGAGTCCTGTCACTGCCCTTAATATCACATTGTTGTTGCTGTTAGATGCAGGAAATAAGATTTGCAGCATTTGAGACATCAGTAACTTTTGATCTATTTTTGCCTCAAGCGTGCAACTGTCCTAATTTGTTCTCTTTGTTCCCCCTGGTTTCTGTGGCTTAAGTACCACTTACTATTATTGTTTAATTTCCTATGTGAAGGAGGTTTTCGGTCATTCTTACTTTATTTCTGCAGTTTTTAACCTCTGAAACATGCCTTTTCTCATCGCTTTTTTCCTCTTTGAATTTTGAATTTTAACTATGCCTTCTCTGCACTCAAGTCCCAGAGCTGCTTAGTCAGACTCAATTATTCATTTCCTTAGATTTCAAAGTTTGCATTTCTAAGCCTCAAAACCTTCATTCTAAACCTGGTTTTGTCTGTCGTGAAATGTAAAATGAGAAAAGTCAGCTCATGATCACACTTTATTCAAATTTTACTACATTTAAACCCATACAGGAGCCAAGTCTAAAATGGTCTTATATTTTTTCACTTTTGGGAAGAAATCCATCACATAGTACACCTCTATGAACATAAGTGGTAATTATCTTTCAATCTTTTGCTGGGAAGTTAAAGTCTCCCATAATTCCCATTATTGTTTACGTGTCTGATAACTGTACAGAGAGAATTCACTATTAGACTGGAGCTAAGAGCAAAGAGCAGGCTAGCAAGGCTGTCTATCTTTAGCAGTGATTTGCACAAAACCACTCTTTTGCTGACCCATAACATTTAATTTCTCCATCCTCTGCTTCTTGCTAACACAAAGCACCATCTTATTCCATCCATTTGCCTTGGTTTCCAGCCTTCCTGAGATTTATCAGTACTTGTATGACATTCATGCCTTTGTTTCACCCTTCCTGTGTTGACACTTGTCATAACAGTTTTAGATCCTGAACATGATCATCTCAAAGTTTGCCTGACAGTTAGGTCTTCCTCACATTGTCATAGAGTATCAGGTCTCTACCACTTGAAATAGATTGGATTGGATTAGATTATTGGCACCGTCTCTTGTGCTGGTAGTCCATTATCTTCACAGTCCGTACAACTGGCCATCAGTGAACATGAAGTGGCCTTATCCTGCCCATTTACCTTTCTGGAAATCAGCCACTCTGTCTGCCTAGAACAGGGAATGGATTTTCCTCACCTTTCTTCAAAAGCTCTGAAGTTTTCTGTGATCTTTCCAATTGTACGGTATGATAAGCTTTTGCTGCCACTGAAGGGTAGAAGTCATTATGAATAGTGCCAACAAAACAGAAACATAACAATGAAAACGATATTTTAATTCAGAATAGGTATTTGAAAAGTTCACCTTTTCTAGCACAAATGGGGAAAAGAAAAATAGGAAGGAAAAAAAAAAAAAAAAAAGCAGTCCTAAAACATCAAAACTGTGGCCAAAGAATTAGAAGAAACACTATTTTTCCAAAGCTGCAATGTTTTCCATTCATCTGGCTGGGCCAGCAGAGCACTGGAGACCTGGATGCACTGTACTCATGGCTGGTTCCCCTAAATGACCTGCAGGGAGATCTTCTTCTCTCTATCCCTCTGTTTCTCCTTTCAATCTCTGTTTTGTCTGTTTGTATCACTAGCTCTCAAATCGCCACTGATATATGCACGTGCAGCACCCAGCACAACCTTGTTTCAGGCTCCAGCGGGACCTTTAGGCATTACCATCCTGTAAACAAATAACAATGATAGTGAGTGTAATTACAATCGTCAAACTATTCCAGCTCCACATCATTAGCCATGCCCTGAGCTAAATAACATTTTAATCAGTTTGATATGTCATCTGTGGCTTTCTTCACTGTCACTTGCAATCCAGCAAACTCCTTCCTTCACGTTTCTAGATTAGACAGAGGGTTCTCAACTGCAGACATCCAATTCCCTGTTCAGGAAGCAGCGAGACCTTTCCTCTTCTCACAGATTTAAGATGATAGCCAAGCATCATGAGACACAGTGCGTATGTCTCCTAGGCCCATCCCATGAGAGCAGGACATTTACCACACATGAGAAGAAGACTTAATGCAGTGGCAAAGCAAAATACTCAGTGTCAAAGCCATGTCTAGATGATCATTAAAGACAGATCAAAATTACCCAATACAGGAGGAAAATCTATCGTTTGTAGAAGATTATGTTCTCTGATTATTAGTTTCAAAATTAGTTTTTCCTTTGGATTTCCTCTGAACTTAAACTTAGTTTGGAATGCCTTTGGTTTTGAATATTTCTGAAATCGTATTACTTCTCCTAAGTAAGTTGCTAGTCTGTTCTATTTACGTGAAATTCGAATAATATTGTGAAGTATCTGCCATCAGTTTTACTGTGTGCCAGGCTGAGTTCCCTGATGAATTTCAAATTTCAGATATGAAACAGTAAAGGTTAAAAAAAAAAAATGTTACAAAGGGTACTTCATGCAGTAGCATAAACTTCTGTTTTCTCAAAACTTGTATCAGTTCATCTCACCAGGACCAGCAGGGGAAGCACACTCTGCCTAGGCACTGGCAAAGGGACACAGTGAGAGTGTAGGGTCTCTTGCTGGGGCCATTCAAAATTTGACTGTACAAGCCCCTGAGCAATATGACAGGGCTTTAAAAATGGCCCTGCTTGAAGTACGCGGGTGATCTGGAGACCTCTAAGGTGCTTTCCAACAAAAGCTTTTCTATAATTGTATGAAATCACCTGCAATAGATTAACCCTGGTCATTATTCCTATCACAGGAAATAACTGTGACACCTGGGTAACAGGTGAGCTTACTGCGACACCAGGGAGAGCCTTCCTGTACTTAAAGGCAACCTGTAGGAAAGCTGGGGAGGGAGTCTTTATCAGGGCCTGGAGTGACAGGACAAGGAGTAACCGCTTTAAACTGAAAAGTAGCACCCAGAAAGAACGGAGTCACACAACAGGATTCATTTCCAAAACCACCTCATAGACACCTGGGCCAAAGAGCAGGGCCTTGAGCGGGTATATCACAATGACAGAGTTCATTTCCTTCCCAGTAGCTGGCACGTGCCGTTTTTTGGGATTTCGGGGCTACAGTGAGCTGCTAAGAGGGATGTCTTAGCTCTTGCAGGGCAGTGCTTCCACTAAGGCCAGGACTTTTCTGCATCTTCTACTGCCCTGCAAGCGAGGATGCTTGGGGCACACAGGAAGCTGGGAGGGGACACAGCTGCAGGGATTCCATAAGGCACAAGCAAATGCAGCCTTGGCTTGGTGACACTTTCTCTTGATTACTGCTCAACACAAATTACCTCGAGCAAGTCTACTGTGAGGACTAAAGGAAAGAGACGTATGGATGCTGCTAAGCTCTTCTAGCTTGTACCAGGTAGGAAAGATACCTCTGTAGCAGGCGTGAAGAGGATAGCACTAATTAATTAGATGAGAAGCGGAGGAAAGGCACTTAGAGGTAGTGAAAAGCAGTTAATGTGATGTTCCGGGGAAGCTTCAGTCTGCTTAAGGAGTAGCAAGAACAAGCCTAAAGTCATAGCCAAATACAAGAAAGAGAGGAGGACACGCAGCATGAGAAGCTCCCGAGAGAAAGGAGCTCTGTTTTGGGTAAAAATCAGTCCCTTTTTCTATCATGGAGACATCCAAGGGCGTAGGACACGTGCACTTCAGGGAACCAAGAGATGCTGTGCATTTCTCTCGTCCCCCTGACACAGCCACTAGGTGACGATGCTTCCAATTCTCTCTAAAGAAACCTTGCTTTCTCAGGCCCAGGTGTCCAGCTGCACACCAAGGACGTCCCTGGCTCCCAGGCACAGTTCCCAGGCCCAAGGCCGAGCTCCCCTCCGAACCCCCATTCCAGCAGACCTTGCTCCTGGCATTGTGGAGCAGCCATTTCATGTCAGCCTTTTCTCCTGGCAGTCAGCTTAGCGCCGTAACCTCTGCCATCGGGGCGCCCGAGAGCCGTGTGAGGTCAGCAGAGAGTCACTGTCAGCCTTTGACCTCACAAAGGTGGGTGGCCATAAGTGCCCTGAGCGTCCAGCTCGCATTGAGTACTGCTGGTGGCACTCGAGGCGTGGAGGTCTGCATGGTGCAATGGGAGACGCCGATGTCCTGCTGCTGGAACAAGAGGCGCTGATGTGCTGCTGGTGCAGGAGGAGACGTGAAGGTGCTGCTGCTTAGAGGTGCTGAGGGGCGGGCAGCCTCAGCGGGCAGCTGAATCAGAGGGCAGGGAAGCCAAGCAGCTTCCTTCTCTGGGGAAGGGGGCACAGAGAAAGTGATTGGAAATGGGGTACAAGCCCTCAGCCTCTAAAAGCAATCCCTCAGATGTTTAGGCATAGTAAAGTTAGGTATATCTATTTGACTCTAGACCCCAACATGTTTGTTAGTGTTCTGGTTTGTCCACTGCTTTCTTGTGGGGGATTTGAGTTGGCCATTACTGTTTAGGTGAATGCTGACTTCATATCTATGGTGCACTTTATTCTTAAAATGGGAAGTTTCTACCAATTTCCCGTCCAAACTTGCTCATAAGCCAACTGCAGTCATCATTTCAGATGTGTCTCCCAACTTACACATTTCCTATTTCTCCTTGATATTTACTCAAGAAATTCATTTACGTAGAGACAACATATTCTTCTCTCAACTGGCATCTGGCTGGGCAGAATGATGTCCTTTCATTCCCTTCCAGGCAATAGGCAACTTGTTCCTTCTGTCTTGTGAACTCTTCCTCCTAAGTTCAATGTGAATACAAGTGGCAGAACTGTGCCTCATGTCTCAAATGAGTGTCAGGGCTGCCTTGTCCAGTGTATTCATACTGGAGGGAAAAAAAAATGAATAGCCATACACACTATATAACCACTAAACTTTTTCAGTCCTCCTTGTGCTAACAGTGCATGAACGTGAGGTTTTGTTGTCATTTTTGTTTGTTTGTTTGTTTGCTTGCTTTAAACTCCTGACTGCCATATAGCAAACATGACAAAAAAACACCCTTTTTTGAGAATCTCTGAGAATGGCTCTGCTTTGTATTATCACCTGTCACTTCACCTGAACCATTTCAATCACAAGCGATATCCTTCTGTCAGGCTTGGTAGTACTTCCCAACCTTATGTCCCCTGCAAATCTCAAAGCTCATGTGTAATTTTTAATCTTCAGCCACCATGTCCATACCGAACATATCTAACTTTGAAGTCAGCTCTGCCCTGAATAGGAGGTTGGGTTTTCAGAGGTCCCTTCCAGCCTACATTTCTCCATGAGTCTTTGCCTCCTTAGCAGCTGCAGTTTCAGAACTGTCTCTGAGAATTACCATAGGTAACGACTCCTTTGCTGGTAAGTCCCTCTTCAGTGTGAACAATTGTAAATTCCCTTTATTCACTTGCAGCCCCAAAGCCCAAATCCGTAGATAATGTATCAGAAGCTCACAGAAAGTGAAATAGATGTAATTCATCCCCTGTGTAGGGAAGAACTGGTCCTAGAAAGGAAAGCTATTAAATTATCTGGAAACAATTTAGCTCTGATAAATTATTTTGTAAATTACACATTACCCCCTCCTTCCCTGGTCTTAGCTGTTCTTGCTCCAAAACTTTGCATGGTGTTGATGTCAAACTAACAGGCCCACACTTGTCTGGATGACTCTTTACCCTCTTCTGGACAGAGGTGTATTTGTTACTCTCCCATTCTGGGGACTATCCCTGATTTGCACAATTGTTATGCATTTTTCCTACTTGACTTGTTGTTCTGTGTGCCAATGCTGTTAATAGGCTAGGTAGATATCAGCTTTTCATTTTTCACTTGAATCGCTATAGATTGTTATTTCACCTCAGATGATGTTGCGCCTAGTGCCCTACCCTCCTTTTCAATGGGAGTCCTGTCACTGCCCTTAATATCACATTGTTGTTGCTGTTAGATGCAGGAAATAAGATTTGCAGCATTTGAGACATCAGTAACTTTTGATCTATTTTTGCCTCAAGCGTGCAACTGTCCTAATTTGTTCTCTTTGTTCCCCCTGGTTTCTGTGGCTTAAGTACCACTTACTATTATTGTTTAATTTCCTATGTGAAGGAAGTTTTCGGTCATTCTTACTTTATTTCTGCAGTTTTTAACCTCTGAAACATGCCTTTTCTCATCGCTTTTTTCCTCTTTGAATTTTGAATTTTAACTATGCCTTCTCTGCACTCAAGTCCCAGAGCTGCTTAGTCAGACTCAATTATTCATTTCCTTAGATTTCAAAGTTTGCATTTCTAAGCCTCAAAACCTTCATTCTAAACCTGGTTTTGTCTGTCGTGAAATGTAAAATGAGAAAAGTCAGCTCATGATCACACTTTATTCAAATTTTACTACATTTAAACCCATACAGGAGCCAAGTCTAAAATGGTCTTATATTTTTTCACTTTTGGGAAGAAATCCATCACATAGTACACCTCTGTGAACATAAGTGGTAATTATCTTTCAATCTTTTGCTGGGAAGTTAAAGTCTCCCATAATTCCCATTATTGTTTACGTGTCTGATAACTGTACAGAGAGAATTCACTATTAGACTGGAGCTAAGAGCAAAGAGCAGGCTAGCAAGGCTGTCTATCTTTAGCAGTGATTTGCACAAAACCACTCTTTTGCTGACCCATAACATTTAATTTCTCCATCCTCTGCTTCTTGCTAACACAAAGCACCATCTTATTCCATCCATTTGCCTTGGTTTCCAGCCTTCCTGAGATTTATCAGTACTTGTATGACATTCATGCCTTTGTTTCACCCTTCCTGTGTTGACACTTGTCATAACAGTTTTAGATCCTGAACATGATCATCTCAAAGTTTGCCTGACAGTTAGGTCTTCCTCACATTGTCATAGAGTATCAGGTCTCTACCACTTGAAATAGATTGGATTGGATTAGATTATTGGCACCGTCTCTTGTGCTGGTAGTCCGTTATCTTCACAGTCCGTACAACTGGCCATCAGTGAACATGAAGTGGCCTTATCCTGCCCATTTACCTTTCTGGAAATCAGCCACTCTCTCTGCCTAGAACAGGGAATGGATTTTCCTCACCTTTCTTCAAAAGCTCTGAAGTTTTCTGTGATCTTTCCAATTGTACGGTATGATAAGCTTTTGCTGCCACTGAAGGGTAGAAGTCATTATGAATAGTGCCAACAAAACAGAAACATAACAATGAAAACGATATTTTAATTCAGAATAGGTATTTGAAAAGTTCACCTTTTCTAGCACAAATGGGGAAAAGAAAAAAAGGAAGAAAAAAAAAAAAAAAGCAGTCCTAAAACATCAAAAGTGTGGCCAAAGAATTAGAAGAAACACTATTTTTCCAAAGCTGCAATGTTTTCCATTCATCTGGCTGGGCCAGCAGAGCACTGGAGACCTGGATGCACTGTACTCATGGCTGGTTCCCCTAAATGACCTGCAGGGAGATCTTCTTCTCTCTATCCCTCTGTTTCTCCTTTCAATCTCTGTTTTGTCTGTTTGTATCACTAGCTCTCAAATCGCCACTGATATATGCACGTGCAGCACCCAGCACAACCTTGTTTCAGGCTCCAGCGGGACCTTTAGGCATTACCATCCTGTAAACAAATAACAATGATAGTGAGTGTAATTACAATCGTCAAACTATTCCAGCTCCACATCATTAGCCATGCCCTGAGCTAAATAACATTTTAATCAGTTTGATATGTCATCTGTGGCTTTCTTCACTGTCACTTGCAATCCAGCAAACTCCTTCCTTCACGTTTCTAGATTAGACAGAGGGTTCTCAACTGCAGACATCCAATTCCCTGTTCAGGAAGCAGCGAGACCTTTCCTCTTCTCACAGATTTAAGATGATAGCCAAGCATCATGAGACACAGTGCGTATGTCTCCTAGGCCCATCCCATGAGAGCAGGACATTTACCACACATGAGAAGAAGACTTAATGCAGTGGCAAAGCAAAATACTCGGTGTCAAAGCCATGTCTAGATGATCATTAAAGACAGATCAAAATTACCCAATACAGGAGGAAAATCTATCGTTTGTAGAAGATTATGTTCTCTGATTATTAGTTTCAAAATTAGTTTTTCCTTTGGATTTCCTCTGAACTTAAACTTAGTTTGGAATGCCTTTGGTTTTGAATATTTCTGAAATCGTATTACTTCTCCTAAGTAAGTTGCTAGTCTGTTCTATTTACGTGAAATTCGAATAATATTGTGAAGTATCTGCCATCAGTTTTACTGTGTGCCAGGCTGAGTTCCCTGATGAATTTCAAATTTCAGATATGAAACAGTAAAGGTTAAAAAAAAAAAATGTTACAAAGGGTACTTCATGCAGTAGCATAAACTTCTGTTTTCTCAAAACTTGTATCAGTTCATCTCACCAGGACCAGCAGGGGAAGCACACTCTGCCTAGGCACTGGCAAAGGGACACAGTGAGAGTGTAGGGTCTCTTGCTGGGGCCATTCAAAATTTGACTGTACAAGCCCCTGAGCAATATGACAGGGCTTTAAAAATGGCCCTGCTTGAAGTACGCGGGTGATCTGGAGACCTCTAAGGTGCTTTCCAACAAAAGCTTTTCTATAATTGTATGAAATCACCTGCAATAGATTAACCCTGGTCATTATTCCTATCACAGGAAATAACTGTGACACCTGGGTAACAGGTGAGCTTACTGCGACACCAGGGAGAGCCTTCCTGTACTTAAAGGCAACCTGTAGGAAAGCTGGGGAGGGAGTCTTTATCAGGGCCTGGAGTGACAGGACAAGGAGTAACCGCTTTAAACTGAAAAGTAGCACCCAGAAAGAACGGAGTCACACAACAGGATTCATTTCCAAAACCACCTCATAGACACCTGGGCCAAAGAGCAGGGCCTTGAGCGGGTATATCACAATGACAGAGTTCATTTCCTTCCCAGTAGCTGGCACGTGCCGTTTTTTGGGATTTCGGGGCTACAGTGAGCTGCTAAGAGGGATGTCTTAGCTCTTGCAGGGCAGTGCTTCCACTAAGGCCAGGACTTTTCTGCATCTTCTACTGCCCTGCAAGCGAGGATGCTTGGGGCACACAGGAAGCTGGGAGGGGACACAGCTGCAGGGATTCCATAAGGCACAAGCAAATGCAGCCTTGGCTTGGTGACACTTTCTCTTGATTACTGCTCAACACAAATTACCTCGAGCAAGTCTACTGTGAGGACTAAAGGAAAGAGACGTATGGATGCTGCTAAGCTCTTCTAGCTTGTACCAGGTAGGAAAGATACCTCTGTAGCAGGCGTGAAGAGGATAGCACTAATTAATTAGATGAGAAGCGGAGGAAAGGCACTTAGAGGTAGTGAAAAGCAGTTAATGTGATGTTCCGGGGAAGCTTCAGTCTGCTTAAGGAGTAGCAAGAACAAGCCTAAAGTCATAGCCAAATACAAGAAAGAGAGGAGGACACGCAGCATGAGAAGCTCCCGAGAGAAAGGAGCTCTGTTTTGGGTAAAAATCAGTCCCTTTTTCTATCATGGAGACATCCAAGGGCGTAGGACACGTGCACTTCAGGGAACCAAGAGATGCTGTGCATTTCTCTCGTCCCCCTGACACAGCCACTAGGTGACGATGCTTCCAATTCTCTCTAAAGAAACCTTGCTTTCTCAGGCCCAGGTGTCCAGCTGCACACCAAGGACGTCCCTGGCTCCCAGGCACAGTTCCCAGGCCCAAGGCCGAGCTCCCCTCCGAACCCCCATTCCAGCAGACCTTGCTCCTGGCATTGTGGAGCAGCCATTTCATGTCAGCCTTTTCTCCTGGCAGTCAGCTTAGCGCCGTAACCTCTGCCATCGGGGCGCCCGAGAGCCGTGTGAGGTCAGCAGAGAGTCACTGTCAGCCTTTGACCTCACAAAGGTGGGTGGCCATAAGTGCCCTGAGCGTCCAGCTCGCATTGAGTACTGCTGGTGGCACTCGAGGCGTGGAGGTCTGCATGGTGCAATGGGAGACGCCGATGTCCTGCTGCTGGAACAAGAGGCGCTGATGTGCTGCTGGTGCAGGAGGAGACGTGAAGGTGCTGCTGCTTAGAGGTGCTGAGGGGCGGGCAGCCTCAGCGGGCAGCTGAATCAGAGGGCAGGGAAGCCAAGCAGCTTCCTTCTCTGGGGAAGGGGGCACAGAGAAAGTGATTGGAAATGGGGTACAAGCCCTCAGCCTCTAAAAGCAATCCCTCAGATGTTTAGGCATAGTAAAGTTAGGTATATCTATTTGACTCTAGACCCCAACATGTTTGTTAGTGTTCTGGTTTGTCCACTGCTTTCTTGTGGGGGATTTGAGTTGGCCATTACTCTTTAGGTGAATGCTGACTTCATATCTATGGTGCACTTTATTCTTAAAATGGGAAGTTTCTACCAATTTCCCGTCCAAACTTGCTCATAAGCCAACTGCAGTCATCATTTCAGATGTGTCTCCCAACTTACACATTTCCTATTTCTCCTTGATATTTACTCAAGAAATTCATTTACGTAGAGACAACATATTCTTCTCTCAACTGGCATCTGGCCGGGCAGAATGATGTCCTTTCATTCCCTTCCAGGCAATAGGCAACTTGTTCCTTCTGTCTTGTGAACTCTTCCTCCTAAGTTCAATGTGAATACAAGTGGCAGAACTGTGCCTCATGTCTCAAATGAGTGTCAGGGCTGCCTTGTCCAGTGTATTCATACTGGAGGGAAAAAAAAATGAATAGCCATACACACTATATAACCACTAAACTTTTTCAGTCCTCCTTGTGCTAACAGTGCATGAACGTGAGGTTTTGTTGTCATTTTTGTTTGTTTGTTTGTTTGCTTGCTTTAAACTCCTGACTGCCATATAGCAAACATGACAAAAAAACACCCTTTTTTGAGAATCTCTGAGAATGGCTCTGCTTTGTATTATCACCTGTCACTTCACCTGAACCATTTCAATCACAAGCGATATCCTTCTGTCAGGCTTGGTAGTACTTCCCAACCTTATGTCCCCTGCAAATCTCAAAGCTCATGTGTAATTTTTAATCTTCAGCCACCATGTCCATACCGAACATATCTAACTTTGAAGTCAGCTCTGCCCTGAATAGGAGGTTGGGTTTTCAGAGGTCCCTTCCAGCCTACATTTCTCCATGAGTCTTTGCCTCCTTAGCAGCTGCAGTTTCAGAACTGTCTCTGAGAATTACCATAGGTAACGACTCCTTTGCTGGTAAGTCCCTCTTCAGTGTGAACAATTGTAAATTCCCTTTATTCACTTGCAGCCCCAAAGCCCAAATCCGTAGATAATGTATCAGAAGCTCACAGAAAGTGAAATAGATGTAATTCATCCCCTGTGTAGGGAAGAACTGGTCCTAGAAAGGAAAGCTATTAAATTATCTGGAAACAATTTAGCTCTGATAAATTATTTTGTAAATTACACATTACCCCCTCCTTCCCTGGTCTTAGCTGTTCTTGCTCCAAAACTTTGCATGGTGTTGATGTCAAACTAACAGGCCCACACTTGTCTGGATGACTCTTTACCCTCTTCTGGACAGAGGTGTATTTGTTACTCTCCCATTCTGGGGACTATCCCTGATTTGCACAATTGTTATGCATTTTTCCTACTTGACTTGTTGTTCTGTGTGCCAATGCTGTTAATAGGCTAGGTAGATATCAGCTTTTCATTTTTCACTTGAATCGCTATAGATTGTTATTTCACCTCAGATGATGTTGCGCCTAGTGCCCTACCCTCCTTTTCAATGGGAGTCCTGTCACTGCCCTTAATATCACATTGTTGTTGCTGTTAGATGCAGGAAATAAGATTTGCAGCATTTGAGACATCAGTAACTTTTGATCTATTTTTGCCTCAAGCGTGCAACTGTCCTAATTTGTTCTCTTTGTTCCCCCTGGTTTCTGTGGCTTAAGTACCACTTACTATTATTGTTTAATTTCCTATGTGAAGGAAGTTTTCGGTCATTCTTACTTTATTTCTGCAGTTTTTAACCTCTGAAACATGCCTTTTCTCATCGCTTTTTTCCTCTTTGAATTTTGAATTTTAACTATGCCTTCTCTGCACTCAAGTCCCAGAGCTGCTTAGTCAGACTCAATTATTCATTTCCTTAGATTTCAAAGTTTGCATTTCTAAGCCTCAAAACCTTCATTCTAAACCTGGTTTTGTCTGTCGTGAAATGTAAAATGAGAAAAGTCAGCTCATGATCACACTTTATTCAAATTTTACTACATTTAAACCCATACAGGAGCCAAGTCTAAAATGGTCTTATATTTTTTCACTTTTGGGAAGAAATCCATCACATAGTACACCTCTGTGAACATAAGTGGTAATTATCTTTCAATCTTTTGCTGGGAAGTTAAAGTCTCCCATAATTCCCATTATTGTTTACGTGTCTGATAACTGTACAGAGAGAATTCACTATTAGACTGGAGCTAAGAGCAAAGAGCAGGCTAGCAAGGCTGTCTATCTTTAGCAGTGATTTGCACAAAACCACTCTTTTGCTGACCCATAACATTTAATTTCTCCATCCTCTGCTTCTTGCTAACACAAAGCACCATCTTATTCCATCCATTTGCCTTGGTTTCCAGCCTTCCTGAGATTTATCAGTACTTGTATGACATTCATGCCTTTGTTTCACCCTTCCTGTGTTGACACTTGTCATAACAGTTTTAGATCCTGAACATGATCATCTCAAAGTTTGCCTGACAGTTAGGTCTTCCTCACATTGTCATAGAGTATCAGGTCTCTACCACTTGAAATAGATTGGATTGGATTAGATTATTGGCACCGTCTCTTGTGCTGGTAGTCCGTTATCTTCACAGTCCGTACAACTGGCCATCAGTGAACATGAAGTGGCCTTATCCTGCCCATTTACCTTTCTGGAAATCAGCCACTCTCTCTGCCTAGAACAGGGAATGGATTTTCCTCACCTTTCTTCAAAAGCTCTGAAGTTTTCTGTGATCTTTCCAATTGTACGGTATGATAAGCTTTTGCTGCCACTGAAGGGTAGAAGTCATTATGAATAGTGCCAACAAAACAGAAACATAACAATGAAAACGATATTTTAATTCAGAATAGGTATTTGAAAAGTTCACCTTTTCTAGCACAAATGGGGAAAAGAAAAAAAGGAAGGGAAAAAAAAAAAAAAAAAGCAGTCCTAAAACATCAAAAGTGTGGCCAAAGAATTAGAAGAAACACTATTTTTCCAAAGCTGCAATGTTTTCCATTCATCTGGCTGGGCCAGCAGAGCACTGGAGACCTGGATGCACTGTACTCATGGCTGGTTCCCCTAAATGACCTGCAGGGAGATCTTCTTCTCTCTATCCCTCTGTTTCTCCTTTCAATCTCTGTTTTGTCTGTTTGTATCACTAGCTCTCAAATCGCCACTGATATATGCACGTGCAGCACCCAGCACAACCTTGTTTCAGGCTCCAGCGGGACCTTTAGGCATTACCATCCTGTAAACAAATAACAATGATAGTGAGTGTAATTACAATCGTCAAACTATTCCAGCTCCACATCATTAGCCATGCCCTGAGCTAAATAACATTTTAATCAGTTTGATATGTCATCTGTGGCTTTCTTCACTGTCACTTGCAATCCAGCAAACTCCTTCCTTCACGTTTCTAGATTAGACAGAGGGTTCTCAACTGCAGACATCCAATTCCCTGTTCAGGAAGCAGCGAGACCTTTCCTCTTCTCACAGATTTAAGATGATAGCCAAGCATCATGAGACACAGTGCGTATGTCTCCTAGGCCCATCCCATGAGAGCAGGACATTTACCACACATGAGAAGAAGACTTAATGCAGTGGCAAAGCAAAATACTCGGTGTCAAAGCCATGTCTAGATGATCATTAAAGACAGATCAAAATTACCCAATACAGGAGGAAAATCTATCGTTTGTAGAAGATTATGTTCTCTGATTATTAGTTTCAAAATTAGTTTTTCCTTTGGATTTCCTCTGAACTTAAACTTAGTTTGGAATGCCTTTGGTTTTGAATATTTCTGAAATCGTATTACTTCTCCTAAGTAAGTTGCTAGTCTGTTCTATTTACGTGAAATTCGAATAATATTGTGAAGTATCTGCCATCAGTTTTACTGTGTGCCAGGCTGAGTTCCCTGATGAATTTCAAATTTCAGATATGAAACAGTAAAGGTTAAAAAAAAAAATGTTACAAAGGGTACTTCATGCAGTAGCATAAACTTCTGTTTTCTCAAAACTTGTATCAGTTCATCTCACCAGGACCAGCAGGGGAAGCACACTCTGCCTAGGCACTGGCAAAGGCACACAGTGAGACTGTAGGGTCTCTTGCTGGGGCCATTCAAAATTTGACTGTACAAGCACCTGAGCAATATGACAGGGCTTTAAAAATGGCCCTGCTTGAAGTACGCGGGTGATCTGGAGACCTCTAAGGTGCTTTCCAACAAAAGCTTTTCTATAATTGTATGAAATCACCTGCAATAGATTAACCCTGGTCATTATTCCTATCACAGGAAATAACTGTGACACCTGGGTAACACGTGAGCTTACTGCGACACCAGGGAGAGCCTTCCTGTACTTAAAGGCAACCTGTAGGAAAGCTGGGGAGGGAGTCTTTATCAGGGCCTGGAGTGACAGGACAAGGAGTAACCGCTTTAAACTGAAAAGTAGCACCCAGAAAGAACGGAGTCACGCAACAGGATTCATTTCCAAAACCACCTCATAGACACCTGGGCCAAAGAGCAGGGCCTTGAGCGGGTATATCACAATGACAGAGTTCATTTCCTTCCCACTAGCTGGCACGTGCCGTTTTTTGGGATTTCGGGGCTACAGTGAGCTGCTAAGAGGGATGTCTTAGCTCTTGCAGGGCAGTGCTTCCACTAAGGCCAGGACTTTTCTGCATCTTCTACTGCCCTGCAAGCGAGGATGCTTGGGGCACACAGGAAGCTGGGAGCGGACACAGCTGCAGGGATTCCATAAGACACAAGCAAATGCAGCCTTGGCTTGGTGACACTTTCTCTTGATTACTGCTCAACACAAATTACCTCGAGCAAGTCTACTGTGAGGACTAAAGGAAAGAGACGTATGGATGCTGCTAAGCTCTTCTAGCTTGTACCAGGTAGGAAAGATACCTCTGTAGCAGGCGTGAAGAGGATAGCACTAATTAATTAGATGAGAAGCGGAGGAAAGGCACTTAGAGGTAGTGAAAAGCAGTTAATGTGATGTTCCGGGGAAGCTTCAGTCTGCTTAAGGAGTAGCAAGAACAAGCCTAAAGTCATAGCCAAATACAAGAAAGAGAGGAGGACACGCAGCATGAGAAGCTCCCGAGAGAAAGGAGCTCTGTTTTGGGTAAAAATCAGTCCCTTTTTCTATCATGGAGACATCCAAGGGCGTAGGACACGTGCACTTCAGGGAACCAAGAGATGCTGTGCATTTCTCTCGTCCCCCTGACACAGCCACTAGGTGACGATGCTTCCAATTCTCTCTAAAGAAACCTTGCTTTCTCAGGCCCAGGTGTCCAGCTGCACACCAAGGACGTCCCTGGCTCCCAGGCACAGTTCCCAGGCCCAAGGCCGAGCTCCGCTCCGAACCCCCATTCCAGCAGACCTTGCTCCTGGCATTGTGGAGCAGCCATTTCATGTCAGCCTTTTCTCCTGGCAGTCAGCTTAGCGCCGTAACCTCTGCCATCGGGGCGCCCGAGAGCCGTGTGAGGTCAGCAGAGAGTCACTGTCAGCCTTTGACCTCACAAAGGTGGGTGGCCGTAAGTGCCCTGAGCGTCCAGCTCGCATTGAGTACTGCTGGTGGCACTCGAGGCGTGGAGGTCTGCATGGTGCAATGGGAGACGCCGATGTCCTGCTGCTGGAACAAGAGGCGCTGATGTGCTGCTGGTGCAGGAGAAGACGTGAAGGTGCTGCTGCTTAGAGGTGCTGAGGAGCGGGCAGCCTCAGCGGGCAGCTGAATCAGAGGGCAGGGAAGCCAAGCAGCTTCCTTCTCTGGGGAAGGGGGCACAGAGAAAGTGATTGGAAATGGGGTACAAGCCCTCAGCCTCTAAAAGCAATCCCTCAGATGTTTAGGCATAGTAAAGTTAGGTATATCTATTTGACTCTAGACCCCAACATGTTTGTTAGTGTTCTGGTTTGTCCACTGCTTTCTTGTGGGGGATTTGAGTTGGCCATTACTCTTTAGGTGAATGCTGACTTCATATCTATGGTGCACTTTATTCTTAAAATGGGAAGTTTCTACCAATTTCCCGTCCAAACTTGCTCATAAGCCAACTGCAGTCATCATTTCAGATGTGTCTCCCAACTTACACATTTCCTATTTCTCCTTGATATTTACTCAAGAAATTCATTTACGTAGAGACAACATATTCTTCTCTCAACTGGCATCTGGCTGGGCAGAATGATGTCCTTTCATTCCCTTCCAGGCAATAGGCAACTTGTTCCTTCTGTCTTGTGAACTCTTCCTCCTAAGTTCAATGTGAATACAGGTGGCAGAACTGTGCCTCATGTCTCAAATGAGTGTCAGGGCTGCCTTGTCCAATGTATTCATACTGGAGGGAAAAAAAAATGAATAGCCATACACACTATATAACCACTAAACTTTTTCAGTCCTCCTTGTGCTAACAGTGCATGAACGTGAGGTTTTGTTGTCATTTTTGTTTGTTTGTTTGTTTGCTTGCTTTAAACTCCTGACTGCCATATAGCAAACATGACAAAAAAACACCCTTTTTTGAGAATCTCTGAGAATGGCTCTGCTTTGTATTATCACCTGTCACTTCACCTGAACCATTTCAATCACAAGCGATATCCTTCTGTCAGGCTTGGTAGTACTTCCCAACCTTATGTCCCCTGCAAATCTCAAAGCTCATGTGTAATTTTTAATCTTCAGCCACCATGTCCATACCGAACATATCTAACTTTGAAGTCAGCTCTGCCCTGAATAGGAGGTTGGGTTTTCAGAGGTCCCTTCCAGCCTACATTTCTCCATGAGTCTTTGCCTCCTTAGCAGCTGCAGTTTCAGAACTGTCTCTGAGAATTACCATAGGTAACGACTCCTTTGCTGGTAAGTCCCTCTTCAGTGTGAACAATTGTAAATTCCCTTTATTCACTTGCAGCCCCAAAGCCCAAATCCGTAGATAATGTATCAGAAGCTCACAGAAAGTGAAATAGATGTAATTCATCCCCTGTGTAGGGAAGAACTGGTCCTAGAAAGGAAAGCTATTAAATTATCTGGAAACAATTTAGCTCTGATAAATTATTTTGTAAATTACACATTACCCCCTCCTTCCCTGGTCTTAGCTGTTCTTGCTCCAAAACTTTGCATGGTGTTGATGTCAAACTAACAGGCCCACACTTGTCTGGATGACTCTTTACCCTCTTCTGGACAGAGGTGTATTTGTTACTCTCCCATTCTGGGGACTATCCCTGATTTGCACAATTGTTATGCATTTTTCCTACTTGACTTGTTGTTCTGTGTGCCAATGCTGTTAATAGGCTAGGTAGATATCAGCTTTTCATTTTTCACTTGAATCGCTATAGATTGTTATTTCACCTCAGATGGTGTTACGCCTAGTGCCCTACCCTCCTTTTCAATGGGAGTCCTGTCACTGCCCTTAATATCACATTGTTGTTGCTGTTAGATGCAGGAAATAAGATTTGCAGCATTTGAGACAAACAGTAACGTTTGATCTATTTTTGCCTCAAGCGTGCAACTGTCCTAATTTGTTCTCTTTGTTCCCCCTGGTTTCTGTGGCTTAAGTACCACTTACTATTATTGTTTAATTTCCTATGTGAAGGAGGTTTTTGGTCATTCTTACTTTATTTCTGCAGTTTTTAACCTCTGAAACCTGCCTTTTCTCATCGCTTTTTTCCTCTTTGAATTTTGAATTTTAACTATGCCTTCTCTGCACTCAAGTCCCAGAGCTGCTTAGTCAGACTCAATTATTCATTTCCTTAGATTTCAAAGTTTGCATTTCTAAGCCTCAAAACCTTCATTCTAAACCTGGTTTTGTCTGTCGTGAAATGTAAAATGAGAAAAGTCAGCTCATGATCACACTTTATTCAAATTTTACTACATTTAAACCCATACAGGAGCCAAGTCTAAAATGGTCTTATATTTTTTCACTTTTGGGAAGAAATCCATCACATAGTATACCTCTGTGAACATAAGTGGTAATTATCTTTCAATCTTTTGCTGGGAAGTTAAAGTCTCCCATAATTCCCATTATTGTTTACGTGTCTGATAACTGTACAGAGATAATTCACTATTAGACTGGAGCTAAGAGCAAAGAGCAGGCTAGCAAGGCTGTCTATCTTTAGCAGTGATTTGCACAAAACCACTCTTTTGCTGACCCATAACATTTAATTTCTCCATCCTCTGCTTCTTGCTAACACAAAGCACCATCTTATTCCATCCATTTGCCTTGGTTTCCAGCCTTCCTGAGATTTATCAGTACTTGTATGACATTCATGCCTTTGTTTCACCCTTCCTGTGTTGACACTTGTCATAACAGTTTTAGATCCTGAACATGATCATCTCAAAGTTTGCCTGACAGTTAGGTCTTCCTCACATTGTCATAGAGTATCAGGTCTCTACCACTTGAAATAGATTGGATTGGATTAGATTATTGGCACCGTCTCTTGTGCTGGTAGTCCATTATCTTCACAGTCCGTACAACTGGCCATCAGTGAACATGAAGTGGCCTTATCCTGCCCATTTACCTTTCTGGAAATCAGCCACTCTCTCTGCCTAGAACAGGGAATGGATTTTCCTCACCTTTCTTCAAAAGCTCTGAAGTTTTCTGTGATCTTTCCAATTGTACGGTATGATAAGCTTTTGCTGCCACTGAAGGGTAGAAGTCATTATGAATAGTGCCAACAAAACAGAAACATAACAATGAAAACGATATTTTAATTCAGAATAGGTATTTGAAAAGTTCACCTTTTCTAGCACAAATGGGGAAAAGAAAAAAAGGAAGGAAAAAAAAAAAAAAAAGCAGTCCCAAAACATCAAAACTGTGGCCAAAGAATTAGAAGAAACACTATTTTTCCAAAGCTGCAATGTTTTCCATTCATCTGGCTGGGCCAGCAGAGCACTGGAGACCTGGATGCACTGTACTCATGGCTGGTTCCCCTAAATGACCTGCAGGGAGATCTTCTTCTCTCTATCCCTCTGTTTCTCCTTTCAATCTCTGTTTTGTCTGTTTGTATCACTAGCTCTCAAATCGCCACTGATATATGCACGTGCAGCACCCAGCACAACCTTGTTTCAGGCTCCAGCGGGACCTTTAGGCATTACCATCCTGTAAACAAATAACAATGATAGTGAGTGTAATTACAATCGTCAAACTATTCCAGCTCCACATCATTAGCCATGCCCTGAGCTAAATAACATTTTAATCAGTTTGATATGTCATCTGTGGCTTTCTTCACTGTCACTTGCAATCCAGCAAACTCCTTCCTTCACGTTTCTAGATTAGACAGAGGGTTCTCAACTGCAGACATCCAATTCCCTGTTCAGGAAGCAGCGAGACCTTTCCTCTTCTCACAGATTTAAGATGATAGCCAAGCATCATGAGACACAGTGCGTATGTCTCCTAGGCCCATCCCATGAGAGCAGGACATTTACCACACATGAGAAGAAGACTTAATGCAGTGGCAAAGCAAAATACTCAGTGTCAAAGCCATGTCTAGATGATCATTAAAGACAGATCAAAATTACCCAATACAGGAGGAAAATCTATCGTTTGTAGAAGATTATGTTCTCTGATTATTAGTTTCAAAATTAGTTTTTCCTTTGGATTTCCTCTGAACTTAAACTTAGTTTGGAATGCCTTTGGTTTTGAATATTTCTGAAATCGTATTACTTCTCCTAAGTAAGTTGCTAGTCTGTTCTATTTACGTGAAATTCGAATAATATTGTGAAGTATCTGCCATCAGTTTTACTGTGTGCCAGGCTGAGTTCCCTGATGAATTTCAAATTTCAGATATGAAACAGTAAAGGTTAAAAAAAAAAATGTTACAAAGGGTACTTCATGCAGTAGCATAAACTTCTGTTTTCTCAAAACTTGTATCAGTTCATCTCACCAGGACCAGCAGGGGAAGCACACTCTGCCTAGGCACTGGCAAAGGGACACAGTGAGAGTGTAGGGTCTCTTGCTGGGGCCATTCAAAATTTGACTGTACAAGCCCCTGAGCAATATGACAGGGCTTTAAAAATGGCCCTGCTTGAAGTACGCGGGTGATCTGGAGACCTCTAAGGTGCTTTCCAACAAAAGCTTTTCTATAATTGTATGAAATCACCTGCAATAGATTAACCCTGGTCATTATTCCTATCACAGGAAATAACTGTGACACCTGGGTAACACGTGAGCTTACTGCGACACCAGGGAGAGCCTTCCTGTACTTAAAGGCAACCTGTAGGAAAGCTGGGGAGGGAGTCTTTATCAGGGCCTGGAGTGACAGGACAAGGAGTAACCGCTTTAAACTGAAAAGTAGCACCCAGAAAGAACGGAGTCACGCAACAGGATTCATTTCCAAAACCACCTCATAGACACCTGGGCCAAAGAGCAGGGCCTTGAGCGGGTATATCACAATGGCAGAGTTCATTTCCTTCCCACTAGCTGGCACGTGCCGTTTTTTGGGATTTCGGGGCTACAGTGAGCTGCTAAGAGGGATGTCTTAGCTCTTGCAGGGCAGTGCTTCCACTAAGGCCAGGACTTTTCTGCATCTTCTACTGCCCTGCAAGCGAGGATGCTTGGGGCACACAGGAAGCTGGGAGGGGACACAGCTGCAGGGATTCCATAAGGCACAAGCAAATGCAGCCTTGGCTTGGTGACACTTTCTCTTGATTACTGCTCAACACAAATTACCTCGAGCAAGTCTACTGTGAGGACTAAAGGAAAGAGACGTATGGATGCTGCTAAGCTCTTCTAGCTTGTACCAGGTAGGAAAGATACCTCTGTAGCAGGCGTGAAGAGGATAGCACTAATTAATTAGATGAGAAGCGGAGGAAAGGCACTTAGAGGTAGTGAAAAGCAGTTAATGTGATGTTCCGGGGAAGCTTCAGTCTGCTTAAGGAGTAGCAAGAACAAGCCTAAAGTCATAGCCAAATACAAGAAAGAGAGGAGGACACGCAGCATGAGAAGCTCCCGAGAGAAAGGAGCTCTGTTTTGGGTAAAAATCAGTCCCTTTTTCTATCATGGAGACATCCAAGGGCGTAGGACACGTGCACTTCAGGGAACCAAGAGATGCTGTGCATTTCTCTCGTCCCCCTGACACAGCCACTAGGTGACGATGCTTCCAATTCTCTCTAAAGAAACCTTGCTTTCTCAGGCCCAGGTGTCCAGCTGCACACCAAGGACGTCCCTGGCTCCCAGGCACAGTTCCCAGGCCCAAGGCCGAGCTCCGCTCCGAACCCCCATTCCAGCAGACCTTGCTCCTGGCATTGTGGAGCAGCCATTTCATGTCAGCCTTTTCTCCTGGCAGTCAGCTTAGCGCCGTAACCTCTGCCATCGGGGCGCCCGAGAGCCGTGTGAGGTCAGCAGAGAGTCACTGTCAGCCTTTGACCTCACAAAGGTGGGTGGCCATAAGTGCCCTGAGCGTCCAGCTCGCATTGAGTACTGCTGGTGGCACTCGAGGCGTGGAGGTCTGCATGGTGCAATGGGAGACGCCGATGTCCTGCTGCTGGAACAAGAGGCGCTGATGTGCTGCTGGTGCAGGAGGAGACGTGAAGGTGCTGCTGCTTAGAGGTGCTGAGGGGCGGGCAGCCTCAGCGGGCAGCTGAATCAGAGGGCAGGGAAGCCAAGCAGCTTCCTTCTCTGGGGAAGGGGGCACAGAGAAAGTGATTGGAAATGGGGTACAAGCCCTCAGCCTCTAAAAGCAATCCCTCAGATGTTTAGGCATAGTAAAGTTAGGTATATCTATTTGACTCTAGACCCCAACATGTTTGTTAGTGTTCTGGTTTGTCCACTGCTTTCTTGTGGGGGATTTGAGTTGGCCATTACTCTTTAGGTGAATGCTGACTTCATATCTATGGTGCACTTTATTCTTAAAATGGGAAGTTTCTACCAATTTCCCGTCCAAACTTGCTCATAAGCCAACTGCAGTCATCATTTCAGATGTGTCTCCCAACTTACACATTTCCTATTTCTCCTTGATATTTACTCAAGAAATTCATTTACGTAGAGACAACATATTCTTCTCTCAACTGGCATCTGGCCGGGCAGAATGATGTCCTTTCATTCCCTTCCAGGCAATAGGCAACTTGTTCCTTCTGTCTTGTGAACTCTTCCTCCTAAGTTCAATGTGAATACAAGTGGCAGAACTGTGCCTCATGTCTCAAATGAGTGTCAGGGCTGCCTTGTCCAGTGTATTCATACTGGAGGGAAAAAAAAATGAATAGCCATACACACTATATAACCACTAAACTTTTTCAGTCCTCCTTGTGCTAACAGTGCATGAACGTGAGGTTTTGTTGTCATTTTTGTTTGTTTGTTTGTTTGCTTGCTTTAAACTCCTGACTGCCATATAGCAAACATGACAAAAAAACACCCTTTTTTGAGAATCTCTGAGAATGGCTCTGCTTTGTATTATCACCTGTCACTTCACCTGAACCATTTCAATCACAAGCGATATCCTTCTGTCAGGCTTGGTAGTACTTCCCAACCTTATGTCCCCTGCAAATCTCAAAGCTCATGTGTAATTTTTAATCTTCAGCCACCATGTCCATACCGAACATATCTAACTTTGAAGTCAGCTCTGCCCTGAATAGGAGGTTGGGTTTTCAGAGGTCCCTTCCAGCCTACATTTCTCCATGAGTCTTTGCCTCCTTAGCAGCTGCAGTTTCAGAACTGTCTCTGAGAATTACCATAGGTAACGACTCCTTTGCTGGTAAGTCCCTCTTCAGTGTGAACAATTGTAAATTCCCTTTATTCACTTGCAGCCCCAAAGCCCAAATCCGTAGATAATGTATCAGAAGCTCACAGAAAGTGAAATAGATGTAATTCATCCCCTGTGTAGGGAAGAACTGGTCCTAGAAAGGAAAGCTATTAAATTATCTGGAAACAATTTAGCTCTGATAAATTATTTTGTAAATTACACATTACCCCCTCCTTCCCTGGTCTTAGCTGTTCTTGCTCCAAAACTTTGCATGGTGTTGATGTCAAACTAACAGGCCCACACTTGTCTGGATGACTCTTTACCCTCTTCTGGACAGAGGTGTATTTGTTACTCTCCCATTCTGGGGACTATCCCTGGTTTGCACAATTGTTATGCATTTTTCCTACTTGACTTGTTGTTCTGTGTGCCAATGCTGTTAATAGGCTAGGTAGATATCAGCTTTTCATTTTTCACTTGAATCGCTATAGATTGTTATTTCACCTCAGATGATGTTGCGCCTAGTGCCCTACCCTCCTTTTCAATGGGAGTCCTGTCACTGCCCTTAATATCACATTGTTGTTGCTGTTAGATGCAGGAAATAAGATTTGCAGCATTTGAGACATCAGTAACTTTTGATCTATTTTTGCCTCAAGCGTGCAACTGTCCTAATTTGTTCTCTTTGTTCCCCCTGGTTTCTGTGGCTTAAGTACCACTTACTATTATTGTTTAATTTCCTATGTGAAGGAGGTTTTTGGTCATTCTTACTTTATTTCTGCAGTTTTTAACCTCTGAAACATGCCTTTTCTCATCGCTTTTTTCCTCTTTGAATTTTGAATTTTAACTATGCCTTCTCTGCACTCAAGTCCCAGAGCTGCTTAGTCAGACTCAATTATTCATTTCCTTAGATTTCAAAGTTTGCATTTCTAAGCCTCAAAACCTTCATTCTAAACCTGGTTTTGTCTGTCGTGAAATGTAAAATGAGAAAAGTCAGCTCATGATCACACTTTATTCAAATTTTACTACATTTAAACCCATACAGGAGCCAAGTCTAAAATGGTCTTATATTTTTTCACTTTTGGGAAGAAATCCATCACATAGTATACCTCTGTGAACATAAGTGGTAATTATCTTTCAATCTTTTGCTGGGAAGTTAAAGTCTCCCATAATTCCCATTATTGTTTACGTGTCTGATAACTGTACAGAGAGAATTCACTATTAGACTGGAGCTAAGAGCAAAGAGCAGGCTAGCAAGGCTGTCTATCTTTAGCAGTGATTTGCACAAAACCACTCTTTTGCTGACCCATAACATTTAATTTCTCCATCCTCTGCTTCTTGCTAACACAAAGCACCATCTTATTCCATCCATTTGCCTTGGTTTCCAGCCTTCCTGAGATTTATCAGTACTTGTATGACATTCATGCCTTTGTTTCACCCTTCCTGTGTTGACACTTGTCATAACAGTTTTAGATCCTGAACATGATCATCTCAAAGTTTGCCTGACAGTTAGGTCTTCCTCACATTGTCATAGAGTATCAGGTCTCTACCACTTGAAATAGATTGGATTGGATTAGATTATTGGCACCGTCTCTTGTGCTGGTAGTCCATTATCTTCACAGTCCGTACAACTGGCCATCAGTGAACATGAAGTGGCCTTATCCTGCCCATTTACCTTTCTGGAAATCAGCCACTCTCTCTGCCTAGAACAGGGAATGGATTTTCCTCACCTTTCTTCAAAAGCTCTGAAGTTTTCTGTGATCTTTCCAATTGTACGGTATGATAAGCTTTTGCTGCCACTGAAGGGTAGAAGTCATTATGAATAGTGCCAACAAAACAGAAACATAACAATGAAAACGATATTTTAATTCAGAATAGGTATTTGAAAAGTTCACCTTTTCTAGCACAAATGGGGAAAAGAAAAAAAGGAAGGAAAAAAAAAAAAAAAAGCAGTCCCAAAACATCAAAACTGTGGCCAAAGAATTAGAAGAAACACTATTTTTCCAAAGCTGCAATGTTTTCCATTCATCTGGCTGGGCCAGCAGAGCACTGGAGACCTGGATGCACTGTACTCATGGCTGGTTCCCCTAAATGACCTGCAGGGAGATCTTCTTCTCTCTATCCCTCTGTTTCTCCTTTCAATCTCTGTTTTGTCTGTTTGTATCACTAGCTCTCAAATCGCCACTGATATATGCACGTGCAGCACCCAGCACAACCTTGTTTCAGGCTCCAGCGGGACCTTTAGGCATTACCATCCTGTAAACAAATAACAATGATAGTGAGTGTAATTACAATCGTCAAACTATTCCAGCTCCACATCATTAGCCATGCCCTGAGCTAAATAACATTTTAATCAGTTTGATATGTCATCTGTGGCTTTCTTCACTGTCACTTGCAATCCAGCAAACTCCTTCCTTCACGTTTCTAGATTAGACAGAGGGTTCTCAACTGCAGACATCCAATTCCCTGTTCAGGAAGCAGCGAGACCTTTCCTCTTCTCACAGATTTAAGATGATAGCCAAGCATCATGAGACACAGTGCGTATGTCTCCTAGGCCCATCCCATGAGAGCAGGACATTTACCACACATGAGAAGAAGACTTAATGCAGTGGCAAAGCAAAATACTCAGTGTCAAAGCCATGTCTAGATGATCATTAAAGACAGATCAAAATTACCCAATACAGGAGGAAAATCTATCGTTTGTAGAAGATTATGTTCTCTGATTATTAGTTTCAAAATTAGTTTTTCCTTTGGATTTCCTCTGAACTTAAACTTAGTTTGGAATGCCTTTGGTTTTGAATATTTCTGAAATCGTATTACTTCTCCTAAGTAAGTTGCTAGTCTGTTCTGTTTACGTGAAATTCGAATAATATTGTGAAGTATCTGCCATCAGTTTTACTGTGTGCCAGGCTGAGTTCCCTGATGAATTTCAAATTTCAGATATGAAACAGTAAAGGTTAAAAAAAAAAATGTTACAAAGGGTACTTCATGCAGTAGCATAAACTTCTGTTTTCTCAAAACTTGTATCAGTTCATCTCACCAGGACCAGCAGGGGAAGCACACTCTGCCTAGGCACTGGCAAAGGGACACAGTGAGAGTGTAGGGTCTCTTGCTGGGGCCATTCAAAATTTGACTGTACAAGCCCCTGAGCAATATGACAGGGCTTTAAAAATGGCCCTGCTTGAAGTACGCGGGTGATCTGGAGACCTCTAAGGTGCTTTCCAACAAAAGCTTTTCTGTAATTGTATGAAATCACCTGCAATAGATTAACCCTGGTCATTATTCCTATCACAGGAAATAACTGTGACACCTGGGTAACAGGTGAGCTTACTGCGACACCAGGGAGAGCCTTCCTGTACTTAAAGGCAACCTGTAGGAAAGCTGGGGAGGGAGTCTTTATCAGGGCCTGGAGTGACAGGACAAGGAGTAACCGCTTTAAACTGAAAAGTAGCACCCAGAAAGAACGGAGTCACGCAACAGGATTCATTTCCAAAACCACCTCATAGACACCTGGGCCAAAGAGCAGGGCCTTGAGCGGGTATATCACAATGGCAGAGTTCATTTCCTTCCCACTAGCTGGCACGTGCCGTTTTTTGGGATTTCGGGGCTACAGTGAGCTGCTAAGAGGGATGTCTTAGCTCTTGCAGGGCAGTGCTTCCACTAAGGCCAGGACTTTTCTGCATCTTCTACTGCCCTGCAAGCGAGGATGCTTGGGGCACACAGGAAGCTGGGAGGGGACACAGCTGCAGGGATTCCATAAGACACAAGCAAATGCAGCCTTGGCTTGGTGACACTTTCTCTTGATTACTGCTCAACACAAATTACCTCGAGCAAGTCTACTGTGAGGACTAAAGGAAAGAGACGTATGGATGCTGCTAAGCTCTTCTAGCTTGTACCAGGTAGGAAAGATACCTCTGTAGCAGGCGTGAAGAGGATAGCACTAATTAATTAGATGAGAAGCGGAGGAAAGGCACTTAGAGGTAGTGAAAAGCAGTTAATGTGATGTTCCGGGGAAGCTTCAGTCTGCTTAAGGAGTAGCAAGAACAAGCCTAAAGTCATAGCCAAATACAAGAAAGAGAGGAGGACACGCAGCATGAGAAGCTCCCGAGAGAAAGGAGCTCTGTTTTGGGTAAAAATCAGTCCCTTTTTCTATCATGGAGACATCCAAGGGCGTAGGACACGTGCACTTCAGGGAACCAAGAGATGCTGTGCATTTCTCTCGTCCCCCTGACACAGCCACTAGGTGACGATGCTTCCAATTCTCTCTAAAGAAACCTTGCTTTCTCAGGCCCAGGTGTCCAGCTGCACACCAAGGACGTCCCTGGCTCCCAGGCACAGTTCCCAGGCCCAAGGCCGAGCTCCCCTCCGAACCCCCATTCCAGCAGACCTTGCTCCTGGCATTGTGGAGCAGCCATTTCATGTCAGCCTTTTCTCCTGGCAGTCAGCTTAGCGCCGTAACCTCTGCCATCGGGGCGCCCGAGAGCCGTGTGAGGTCAGCAGAGAGTCACTGTCAGCCTTTGACCTCACAAAGGTGGGTGGCCATAAGTGCCCTGAGCGTCCAGCTCGCATTGAGTACTGCTGGTGGCACTCGAGGCGTGGAGGTCTGCATGGTGCAATGGGAGACGCCGATGTCCTGCTGCTGGAACAAGAGGCGCTGATGTGCTGCTGGTGCAGGAGGAGACGTGAAGGTGCTGCTGCTTAGAGGTGCTGAGGGGCGGGCAGCCTCAGCGGGCAGCTGAATCAGAGGGCAGGGAAGCCAAGCAGCTTCCTTCTCTGGGGAAGGGGGCACAGAGAAAGTGATTGGAAATGGGGTACAAGCCCTCAGCCTCTAAAAGCAATCCCTCAGATGTTTAGGCATAGTAAAGTTAGGTATATCTATTTGACTCTAGACCCCAACATGTTTGTTAGTGTTCTGGTTTGTCCACTGCTTTCTTGTGGGGGATTTGAGTTGGCCATTACTCTTTAGGTGAATGCTGACTTCATATCTATGGTGCACTTTATTCTTAAAATGGGAAGTTTCTACCAATTTCCCGTCCAAACTTGCTCATAAGCCAACTGCAGTCATCATTTCAGATGTGTCTCCCAACTTACACATTTCCTATTTCTCCTTGATATTTACTCAAGAAATTCATTTACGTAGAGACAACATATTCTTCTCTCAACTGGCATCTGGCCGGGCAGAATGATGTCCTTTCATTCCCTTCCAGGCAATAGGCAACTTGTTCCTTCTGTCTTGTGAACTCTTCCTCCTAAGTTCAATGTGAATACAAGTGGCAGAACTGTGCCTCATGTCTCAAATGAGTGTCAGGGCTGCCTTGTCCAGTGTATTCATACTGGAGGGAAAAAAAAATGAATAGCCATACACACTATATAACCACTAAACTTTTTCAGTCCTCCTTGTGCTAACAGTGCATGAACGTGAGGTTTTGTTGTCATTTTTGTTTGTTTGCTTGCTTTAAACTCCTGACTGCCATATAGCAAACATGACAAAAAAACACCCTTTTTTGAGAATCTCTGAGAATGGCTCTGCTTTGTATTATCACCTGTCACTTCACCTGAACCATTTCAATCACAAGCGATATCCTTCTGTCAGGCTTGGTAGTACTTCCCAACCTTATGTCCCCTGCAAATCTCAAAGCTCATGTGAGCTCATGTATCCGTAGATAATGTTTCAGAAGCTCACAGAAAGTGAAATAGATGTAATTCATCCCCTGTGTAGGGAAGAACTGGTCCTAGAAAGGAAAGCTATTAAATTATCTGGAAACAATTTAGCTCTGATAAATTATTTTGTAAATTACACATTACCCCCTCCTTCCCTGGTCTTAGCTGTTCTTGCTCCAAAACTTTGCATGGTGTTGATGTCAAACTAACAGGCCCACACTTGTCTGGATGACTCTTTACCCTCTTCTGGACAGAGGTGTATTTGTTACTCTCCCATTCTGGGGACTATCCCTGATTTGCACAATTGTTATGCATTTTTCCTACTTGACTTGTTGTTCTGTGTGCCAATGCTGTTAATAGGCTAGGTAGATATCAGCTTTTCATTTTTCACTTGAATCGCTATAGATTGTTATTTCACCTCAGATGATGTTGCGCCTAGTGCCCTACCCTCCTTTTCAATGGGAGTCCTGTCACTGCCCTTAATATCACATTGTTGTTGCTGTTAGATGCAGGAAATAAGATTTGCAGCATTTGAGACATCAGTAACTTTTGATCTATTTTTGCCTCAAGTGTGCAACTGTCCTAATTTGTTCTCTTTGTTCCCCCTGGTTTCTGTGGCTTAAGTACCACTTACTATTATTGTTTAATTTCCTATGTGAAGGAGGTTTTTGGTCATTCTTACTTTATTTCTGCAGTTTTTAACCTCTGAAACATGCCTTTTCTCATCGCTTTTTTCCTCTTTGAATTTTGAATTTTAACTATGCCTTCTCTGCACTCAAGTCCCAGAGCTGCTTAGTCAGACTCAATTATTCATTTCCTTAGATTTCAAAGTTTGCATTTCTAAGCCTCAAAACCTTCATTCTAAACCTGGTTTTGTCTGTCGTGAAATGTAAAATGAGAAAAGTCAGCTCATGATCACACTTTATTCAAATTTTACTACATTTAAACCCATACAGGAGCCAAGTCTAAAATGGTCTTATATTTTTTCACTTTTGGGAAGAAATCCATCACATAGTATACCTCTATGAACATAAGTGGTAATTATCTTTCAATCTTTTGCTGGGAAGTTAAAGTCTCCCATAATTCCCATTATTGTTTACGTGTCTGATAACTGTACAGAGATAATTCACTATTAGACTGGAGCTAAGAGCAAAGAGCAGGCTAGCAAGGCTGTCTATCTTTAGCAGTGATTTGCACAAAACCACTCTTTTGCTGACCCATAACATTTAATTTCTCCATCCTCTGCTTCTTGCTAACACAAAGCACCATCTTATTCCATCCATTTGCCTTGGTTTCCAGCCTTCCTGAGATTTATCAGTACTTGTATGACATTCATGCCTTTGTTTCACCCTTCCTGTGTTGACACTTGTCATAACAGTTTTAGATCCTGAACATGATCATCTCAAAGTTTGCCTGACAGTTAGGTCTTCCTCACATTGTCATAGAGTATCAGGTCTCTACCACTTGAAATAGATTGGATTGGATTAGATTATTGGCACCGTCTCTTGTGCTGGTAGTCCATTATCTTCACAGTCCGTACAACTGGCCATCAGTGAACATGAAGTGGCCTTATCCTGCCCATTTACCTTTCTGGAAATCAGCCACTCTCTCTGCCTAGAACAGGGAATGGATTTTCCTCACCTTTCTTCAAAAGCTCTGAAGTTTTCTGTGATCTTTCCAATTGTACGGTATGATAAGCTTTTGCTGCCACTGAAGGGTAGAAGTCATTATGAATAGTGCCAACAAAACTGAAACATAACAATGAAAACGATATTTTAATTCAGAATAGGTATTTGAAAAGTTCACCTTTTCTAGCACAAATGGGGAAAAGAAAAAAAGGAAGAAAAAAAAAAAAAAAGCAGTCCTAAAACATCAAAACTGTGGCCAAAGAATTAGAAGAAACACTATTTTTCCAAAGCTGCAATGTTTTCCATTCATCTGGCTGGGCCAGCAGAGCACTGGAGACCTGGATGCACTGTACTCATGGCTGGTTCCCCTAAATGACCTGCAGGGAGATCTTCTTCTCTCTATCCCTCTGTTTCTCCTTTCAATCTCTGTTTTGTCTGTTTGTATCACTAGCTCTCAAATCGCCACTGATATATGCACGTGCAGCACCCAGCACAACCTTGTTTCAGGCTCCAGCGGGACCTTTAGGCATTACCATCCTGTAAACAAATAACAATGATAGTGAGTGTAATTACAATCGTCAAACTATTCCAGCTCCACATCATTAGCCATGCCCTGAGCTAAATAACATTTTAATCAGTTTGATATGTCATCTGTGGCTTTCTTCACTGTCACTTGCAATCCAGCAAACTCCTTCCTTCACGTTTCTAGATTAGACAGAGGGTTCTCAACTGCAGACATCCAATTCCCTGTTCAGGAAGCAGCGAGACCTTTCCTCTTCTCACAGATTTAAGATGATAGCCAAGCATCATGAGACACAGTGCGTATGTCTCCTAGGCCCATCCCATGAGAGCAGGACATTTACCACACATGAGAAGAAGACTTAATGCAGTGGCAAAGCAAAATACTCAGTGTCAAAGCCATGTCTAGATGATCATTAAAGACAGATCAAAATTACCCAATACAGGAGGAAAATCTATCGTTTGTAGAAGATTATGTTCTCTGATTATTAGTTTCAAAATTAGTTTTTCCTTTGGATTTCCTCTGAACTTAAACTTAGTTTGGAATGCCTTTGGTTTTGAATATTTCTGAAATCGTATTACTTCTCCTAAGTAAGTTGCTAGTCTGTTCTGTTTACGTGAAATTCGAATAATATTGTGAAGTATCTGCCATCAGTTTTACTGTGTGCCAGGCTGAGTTCCCTGATGAATTTCAAATTTCAGATATGAAACAGTAAAGGTTAAAAAAAAAAAATGTTACAAAGGGTACTTCATGCAGTAGCATAAACTTCTGTTTTCTCAAAACTTGTATCAGTTCATCTCACCAGGACCAGCAGGGGAAGCACACTCTGCCTAGGCACTGGCAAAGGGACACAGTGAGAGTGTAGGGTCTCTTGCTGGGGCCATTCAAAATTTGACTGTACAAGCCCCTGAGCAATATGACAGGGCTTTAAAAATGGCCCTGCTTGAAGTACGCGGGTGATCTGGAGACCTCTAAGGTGCTTTCCAACAAAAGCTTTTCTATAATTGTATGAAATCACCTGCAATAGATTAACCCTGGTCATTATTCCTATCACAGGAAATAACTGTGACACCTGGGTAACAGGTGAGCTTACTGCGACACCAGGGAGAGCCTTCCTGTACTTAAAGGCAACCTGTAGGAAAGCTGGGGAGGGAGTCTTTATCAGGGCCTGGAGTGACAGGACAAGGAGTAACCACTTTAAACTGAAAAGTAGCACCCAGAAAGAACGGAGTCACGCAACAGGATTCATTTCCAAAACCACCTCATAGACACCTGGGCCAAAGAGCAGGGCCTTGAGCGGGTATATCACAATGGCGGAGTTCATTTCCTTCCCAGTAGCTGGCACGTGCCGTTTTTTGGGATTTCGGGGCTACAGTGAGCTGCTAAGAGGGATGTCTTAGCTCTTGCAGGGCAGTGCTTCCACTAAGGCCAGGACTTTTCTGCATCTTCTACTGCCCTGCAAGCGAGGATGCTTGGGGCACACAGGAAGCTGGGAGGGGACACAGCTGCAGGGATTCCATAAGGCACAAGCAAATGCAGCCTTGGCTTGGTGACACTTTCTCTTGATTACTGCTCAACACAAATTACCTCGAGCAAGTCTACTGTGAGGACTAAAGGAAAGAGACGTATGGATGCTGCTAAGCTCTTCTAGCTTGTACCAGGTAGGAAAGATACCTCTGTAGCAGGCGTGAAGAGGATAGCACTAATTAATTAGATGAGAAGCGGAGGAAAGGCACTTAGAGGTAGTGAAAAGCAGTTAATGTGATGTTCCGGGGAAGCTTCAGTCTGCTTAAGGAGTAGCAAGAACAAGCCTAAAGTCATAGCCAAATACAAGAAAGAGAGGAGGACACGCAGCATGAGAAGCTCCCGAGAGAAAGGAGCTCTGTTTTGGGTAAAAATCAGTCCCTTTTTCTATCATGGAGACATCCAAGGGCGTAGGACACGTGCACTTCAGGGAACCAAGAGATGCTGTGCATTTCTCTCGTCCCCCTGACACAGCCACTAGGTGACGATGCTTCCAATTCTCTCTAAAGAAACCTTGCTTTCTCAGGCCCAGGTGTCCAGCTGCACACCAAGGACGTCCCTGGCTCCCAGGCACAGTTCCCAGGCCCAAGGCCGAGCTCCGCTCCGAACCCCCATTCCAGCAGACCTTGCTCCTGGCATTGTGGAGCAGCCATTTCATGTCAGCCTTTTCTCCTGGCAGTCAGCTTAGCGCCGTAACCTCTGCCATCGGGGCGCCCGAGAGCCGTGTGAGGTCAGCAGAGAGTCACTGTCAGCCTTTGACCTCACAAAGGTGGGTGGCCATAAGTGCCCTGAGCGTCCAGCTCGCATTGAGTACTGCTGGTGGCACTCGAGGCGTGGAGGTCTGCATGGTGCAATGGGAGACGCCGATGTCCTGCTGCTGGAACAAGAGGCGCTGATGTGCTGCTGGTGCAGGAGGAGACGTGAAGGTGCTGCTGCTTAGAGGTGCTGAGGGGCGGGCAGCCTCAGCGGGCAGCTGAATCAGAGGGCAGGGAAGCCAAGCAGCTTCCTTCTCTGGGGAAGGGGGCACAGAGAAAGTGATTGGAAATGGGGTACAAGCCCTCAGCCTCTAAAAGCAATCCCTCAGATGTTTAGGCATAGTAAAGTTAGGTATATCTATTTGACTCTAGACCCCAACATGTTTGTTAGTGTTCTGGTTTGTCCACTGCTTTCTTGTGGGGGATTTGAGTTGGCCATTACTGTTTAGGTGAATGCTGACTTCATATCTATGGTGCACTTTATTCTTAAAATGGGAAGTTTCTACCAATTTCCCGTCCAAACTTGCTCATAAGCCAACTGCAGTCATCATTTCAGATGTGTCTCCCAACTTACACATTTCCTATTTCTCCTTGATATTTACTCAAGAAATTCATTTACGTAGAGACAACATATTCTTCTCTCAACTGGCATCTGGCCGGGCAGAATGATGTCCTTTCATTCCCTTCCAGGCAATAGGCAACTTGTTCCTTCTGTCTTGTGAACTCTTCCTCCTAAGTTCAATGTGAATACAAGTGGCAGAACTGTGCCTCATGTCTCAAATGAGTGTCAGGGCTGCCTTGTCCAGTGTATTCATACTGGAGGGAAAAAAAAATGAATAGCCATACACACTATATAACCACTAAACTTTTTCAGTCCTCCTTGTGCTAACAGTGCATGAACGTGAGGTTTTGTTGTCATTTTTGTTTGTTTGTTTGTTTGCTTGCTTTAAACTCCTGACTGCCATATAGCAAACATGACCAAAAAACACCCTTTTTTGAGAATCTCTGAGAATGGCTCTGCTTTGTATTATCACCTGTCACTTCACCTGAACCATTTCAATCACAAGCGATATCCTTCTGTCAGGCTTGGTAGTACTTCCCAACCTTATGTCCCCTGCAAATCTCAAAGCTCATGTGTAATTTTTAATCTTCAGCCACCATGTCCATACCGAACATATCTAACTTTGAAGTCAGCTCTGCCCTGAATAGGAGGTTGGGTTTTCAGAGGTCCCTTCCAGCCTACATTTCTCCATGAGTCTTTGCCTCCTTAGCAGCTGCAGTTTCAGAACTGTCTCTGAGAATTACCATAGGTAACGACTCCTTTGCTGGTAAGTCCCTCTTCAGTGTGAACAATTGTAAATTCCCTTTATTCACTTGCAGCCCCAAAGCCCAAATCCGTAGATAATGTATCAGAAGCTCACAGAAAGTGAAATAGATGTAATTCATCCCCTGTGTAGGGAAGAACTGGTCCTAGAAAGGAAAGCTATTAAATTATCTGGAAACAATTTAGCTCTGATAAATTATTTTGTAAATTACACATTACCCCCTCCTTCCCTGGTCTTAGCTGTTCTTGCTCCAAAACTTTGCATGGTGTTGATGTCAAACTAACAGGCCCACACTTGTCTGGATGACTCTTTACCCTCTTCTGGACAGAGGTGTATTTGTTACTCTCCCATTCTGGGGACTATCCCTGATTTGCACAATTGTTATGCATTTTTCCTACTTGACTTGTTGTTCTGTGTGCCAATGCTGTTAATAGGCTAGGTAGATATCAGCTTTTCATTTTTCACTTGAATCGCTATAGATTGTTATTTCACCTCAGATGATGTTGCGCCTAGTGCCCTACCCTCCTTTTCAATGGGAGTCCTGTCACTGCCCTTAATATCACATTGTTGTTGCTGTTAGATGCAGGAAATAAGATTTGCAGCATTTGAGACATCAGTAACTTTTGATCTATTTTTGCCTCAAGTGTGCAACTGTCCTAATTTGTTCTCTTTGTTCCCCCTGGTTTCTGTGGCTTAAGTACCACTTACTATTATTGTTTAATTTCCTATGTGAAGGAGGTTTTTGGTCATTCTTACTTTATTTCTGCAGGTTTTAACCTCTGAAACATGCCTTTTCTCATCGCTTTTTTCCTCTTTGAATTTTGAATTTTAACTATGCCTTCTCTGCACTCAAGTCCCAGAGCTGCTTAGTCAGACTCAATTATTCATTTCCTTAGATTTCAAAGTTTGCATTTCTAAGCCTCAAAACCTTCATTCTAAACCTGGTTTTGTCTGTCGTGAAATGTAAAATGAGAAAAGTCAGCTCATGATCACACTTTATTCAAATTTTACTACATTTAAACCCATACAGGAGCCAAGTCTAAAATGGTCTTATATTTTTTCACTTTTGGGAAGAAATCCATCACATAGTATACCTCTGTGAACATAAGTGGTAATTATCTTTCAATCTTTTGCTGGGAAGTTAAAGTCTCCCATAATTCCCATTATTGTTTACGTGTCTGATAACTGTACAGAGAGAATTCACTATTAGACTGGAGCTAAGAGCAAAGAGCAGGCTAGCAAGGCTGTCTATCTTTAGCAGTGATTTGCACAAAACCACTCTTTTGCTGACCCATAACATTTAATTTCTCCATCCTCTGCTTCTTGCTAACACAAAGCACCATCTTATTCCATCCATTTGCCTTGGTTTCCAGCCTTCCTGAGATTTATCAGTACTTGTATGACATTCATGCCTTTGTTTCACCCTTCCTGTGTTGACACTTGTCATAACAGTTTTAGATCCTGAACATGATCATCTCAAAGTTTGCCTGACAGTTAGGTCTTCCTCACATTGTCATAGAGTATCAGGTCTCTACCACTTGAAATAGATTGGATTGGATTAGATTATTGGCACCGTCTCTTGTGCTGGTAGTCCATTATCTTCACAGTCCGTACAACTGGCCATCAGTGAACATGAAGTGGCCTTATCCTGCCCATTTACCTTTCTGGAAATCAGCCACTCTCTCTGCCTAGAACAGGGAATGGATTTTCCTCACCTTTCTTCAAAAGCTCTGAAGTTTTCTGTGATCTTTCCAATTGTACGGTATGATAAGCTTTTGCTGCCACTGAAGGGTAGAAGTCATTATGAATAGTGCCAACAAAACAGAAACATAACAATGAAAACGATATTTTAATTCAGAATAGGTATTTGAAAAGTTCACCTTTTCTAGCACAAATGGGGAAAAGAAAAAAAGGAAGGAAAAAAAAAAAAAAAAGCAGTCCTAAAACATCAAAACTGTGGCCAAAGAATTAGAAGAAACACTATTTTTCCAAAGCTGCAATGTTTTCCATTCATCTGGCTGGGCCAGCAGAGCACTGGAGACCTGGATGCACTGTACTCATGGCTGGTTCCCCTAAATGACCTGCAGGGAGATCTTCTTCTCTCTATCCCTCTGTTTCTCCTTTCAATCTCTGTTTTGTCTGTTTGTATCACTAGCTCTTAAATCGCCACTGATATATGCACGTGCAGCACCCAGCACAACCTTGTTTCAGGCTCCAGCGGGACCTTTAGGCATTACCATCCTGTAAACAAATAACAATGATACTGAGCGTAATTACAATCGTCAAACTATTCCAGCTCCACATCATTAGCCATGCCCTGAGCTAAATAACATTTTAATCAGTTTGATATGTCATCTGTGGCTTTCTTCACTGTCACTTGCAATCCAGCAAACTCCTTCCTTCACGTTTCTAGATTAGACAGAGGGTTCTCAACTGCAGACATCCAATTCCCTGTTCAGGAAGCAGCGAGACCTTTCCTCTTCTCACAGATTTAAGATGATAGCCAAGCATCATGAGACACAGTGCGTATGTCTCCTAGGCCCATCCCATGAGAGCAGGACATTTACCACACATGAGAAGAAGACTTAATGCAGTGGCAAAGCAAAATACTCAGTGTCAAAGCCATGTCTAGATGATCATTAAAGACAGATCAAAATTACCCAATACAGGAGGAAAATCTATCGTTTGTAGAAGATTATGTTCTCTGATTATTAGTTTCAAAATTAGTTTTTCCTTTGGATTTCCTCTGAACTTAAACTTAGTTTGGAATGCCTTTGGTTTTGAATATTTCTGAAATCGTATTACTTCTCCTAAGTAAGTTGCTAGTCTGTTCTGTTTACGTGAAATTCGAATAATATTGTGAAGTATCTGCCATCAGTTTTACTGTGTGCCAGGCTGAGTTCCCTGATGAATTTCAAATTTCAGATATGAAACAGTAAAGGTTAAAAAAAAAACATGTTACAAAGGGTACTTCATGCAGTAGCATAAACTTCTGTTTTCTCAAAACTTGTATCAGTTCATCTCACCAGGACCAGCAGGGGAAGCACACTCTGCCTAGGCACTGGCAAAGGGACACAGTGAGAGTGTAGGGTCTCTTGCTGGGGCCATTCAAAATTTGACTGTACAAGCCCCTGAGCAATATGACAGGGCTTTAAAAATGGCCCTGCTTGAAGTACGCGGGTGATCTGGAGACCTCTAAGGTGCTTTCCAACAAAAGCTTTTCTATAATTGTATGAAATCACCTGCAATAGATTAACCCTGGTCATTATTCCTATCACAGGAAATAACTGTGACACCTGGGTAACAGGTGAGCTTACTGCGACACCAGGGAGAGCCTTCCTGTACTTAAAGGCAACCTGTAGGAAAGCTGGGGAGGGAGTCTTTATCAGGGCCTGGAGTGACAGGACAAGGAGTAACCGCTTTAAACTGAAAAGTAGCACCCAGAAAGAACGGAGTCACGCAACAGGATTCATTTCCAAAACCACCTCATAGACACCTGGGCCAAAGAGCAGGGCCTTGAGCGGGTATATCACAATGGCGGAGTTCATTTCCTTCCCAGTAGCTGGCACGTGCCGTTTTTTGGGATTTCGGGGCTACAGTGAGCTGCTAAGAGGGATGTCTTAGCTCTTGCAGGGCAGTGCTTCCACTAAGGCCAGGACTTTTCTGCATCTTCTACTGCCCTGCAAGCGAGGATGCTTGGGGCACACAGGAAGCTGGGAGGGGACACAGCTGCAGGGATTCCATAAGACACAAGCAAATGCAGCCTTGGCTTGGTGACACTTTCTCTTGATTACTGCTCAACACAAATTACCTCGAGCAAGTCTACTGTGAGGACTAAAGGAAAGAGACGTATGGATGCTGCTAAGCTCTTCTAGCTTGTACCAGGTAGGAAAGATACCTCTGTAGCAGGCGTGAAGAGGATAGCACTAATTAATTAGATGAGAAGCGGAGGAAAGGCACTTAGAGGTAGTGAAAAGCAGTTAATGTGATGTTCCGGGGAAGCTTCAGTCTGCTTAAGGAGTAGCAAGAACAAGCCTAAAGTCATAGCCAAATACAAGAAAGAGAGGAGGACACGCAGCATGAGAAGCTCCCGAGAGAAAGGAGCTCTGTTTTGGGTAAAAATCAGTCCCTTTTTCTATCATGGAGACATCCAAGGGCGTAGGACACGTGCACTTCAGGGAACCAAGAGATGCTGTGCATTTCTCTCGTCCCCCTGACACAGCCACTAGGTGACGATGCTTCCAATTCTCTCTAAAGAAACCTTGCTTTCTCAGGCCCAGGTGTCCAGCTGCACACCAAGGACGTCCCTGGCTCCCAGGCACAGTTCCCAGGCCCAAGGCCGAGCTCCGCTCCGAACCCCCATTCCAGCAGACCTTGCTCCTGGCATTGTGGAGCAGCCATTTCATGTCAGCCTTTTCTCCTGGCAGTCAGCTTAGCGCCGTAACCTCTGCCATCGGGGCGCCCGAGAGCCGTGTGAGGTCAGCAGAGAGTCACTGTCAGCCTTTGACCTCACAAAGGTGGGTGGCCATAAGTGCCCTGAGCGTCCAGCTCGCATTGAGTACTGCTGGTGGCACTCGAGGCGTGGAGGTCTGCATGGTGCAATGGGAGACGCCGATGTCCTGCTGCTGGAACAAGAGGCGCTGATGTGCTGCTGGTGCAGGAGGAGACGTGAAGGTGCTGCTGCTTAGAGGTGCTGAGGGGCGGGCAGCCTCAGCGGGCAGCTGAATCAGAGGGCAGGGAAGCCAAGCAGCTTCCTTCTCTGGGGAAGGGGGCACAGAGAAAGTGATTGGAAATGGGGTACAAGCCCTCAGCCTCTAAAAGCAATCCCTCAGATGTTTAGGCATAGTAAAGTTAGGTATATCTATTTGACTCTAGACCCCAACATGTTTGTTAGTGTTCTGGTTTGTCCACTGCTTTCTTGTGGGGGATTTGAGTTGGCCATTACTCTTTAGGTGAATGCTGACTTCATATCTATGGTGCACTTTATTCTTAAAATGGGAAGTTTCTACCAATTTCCCGTCCAAACTTGCTCATAAGCCAACTGCAGTCATCATTTCAGATGTGTCTCCCAACTTACACATTTCCTATTTCTCCTTGATATTTACTCAAGAAATTCATTTACGTAGAGACAACATATTCTTCTCTCAACTGGCATCTGGCTGGGCAGAATGATGTCCTTTCATTCCCTTCCAGGCAATAGGCAACTTGTTCCTTCTGTCTTGTGAACTCTTCCTCCTAAGTTCAATGTGAATACAAGTGGCAGAACTGTGCCTCATGTCTCAAATGAGTGTCAGGGCTGCCTTGTCCAGTGTATTCATACTGGAGGGAAAAAAAAATGAATAGCCATACACACTATATAACCACTAAACTTTTTCAGTCCTCCTTGTGCTAACAGTGCATGAACGTGAGGTTTTGTTGTCATTTTTGTTTGTTTGCTTGCTTTAAACTCCTGACTGCCATATAGCAAACATGACCAAAAAACACCCTTTTTTGAGAATCTCTGAGAATGGCTCTGCTTTGTATTATCACCTGTCACTTCACCTGAACCATTTCAATCACAAGCGATATCCTTCTGTCAGGCTTGGTAGTACTTCCCAACCTTATGTCCCCTGCAAATCTCAAAGCTCATGTGTAATTTTTAATCTTCAGCCACCATGTCCATACCGAACATATCTAACTTTGAAGTCAGCTCTGCCCTGAATAGGAGGTTGGGTTTTCAGAGGTCCCTTCCAGCCTACATTTCTCCATGAGTCTTTGCCTCCTTAGCAGCTGCAGTTTCAGAACTGTCTCTGAGAATTACCATAGGTAACGACTCCTTTGCTGGTAAGTCCCTCTTCAGTGTGAACAATTGTAAATTCCCTTTATTCACTTGCAGCCCCAAAGCCCAAATCCGTAGATAATGTATCAGAAGCTCACAGAAAGTGAAATAGATGTAATTCATCCCCTGTGTAGGGAAGAACTGGTCCTAGAAAGGAAAGCTATTAAATTATCTGGAAACAATTTAGCTCTGATAAATTATTTTGTAAATTACACATTACCCCCTCCTTCCCTGGTCTTAGCTGTTCTTGCTCCAAAACTTTGCATGGTGTTGATGTCAAACTAACAGGCCCACACTTGTCTGGATGACTCTTTACCCTCTTCTGGACAGAGGTGTATTTGTTACTCTCCCATTCTGGGGACTATCCCTGATTTGCACAATTGTTATGCATTTTTCCTACTTGACTTGTTGTTCTGTGTGCCAATGCTGTTAATAGGCTAGGTAGATATCAGCTTTTCATTTTTCACTTGAATCGCTATAGATTGTTATTTCACCTCAGATGATGTTGCGCCTAGTGCCCTACCCTCCTTTTCAATGGGAGTCCTGTCACTGCCCTTAATATCACATTGTTGTTGCTGTTAGATGCAGGAAATAAGATTTGCAGCATTTGAGACATCAGTAACTTTTGATCTATTTTTGCCTCAAGCGTGCAACTGTCCTAATTTGTTCTCTTTGTTCCCCCTGGTTTCTGTGGCTTAAGTACCACTTACTATTATTGTTTAATTTCCTATGTGAAGGAGGTTTTTGGTCATTCTTACTTTATTTCTGCAGTTTTTAACCTCTGAAACATGCCTTTTCTCATCGCTTTTTTCCTGTTTGAATTTTGAATTTTAACTATGCCTTCTCTGCACTCAAGTCCCAGAGCTGCTTAGTCAGACTCAATTATTCATTTCCTTAGATTTCAAAGTTTGCATTTCTAAGCCTCAAAACCTTCATTCTAAACCTGGTTTTGTCTGTCGTGAAATGTAAAATGAGAAAAGTCAGCTCATGATCACACTTTATTCAAATTTTACTACATTTAAACCCATACAGGAGCCAAGTCTAAAATGGTCTTATATTTTTTCACTTTTGGGAAGAAATCCATCACATAGTATACCTCTATGAACATAAGTGGTAATTATCTTTCAATCTTTTGCTGGGAAGTTAAAGTCTCCCATAATTCCCATTATTGTTTACGTGTCTGATAACTGTACAGAGAGAATTCACTATTAGACTGGAGCTAAGAGCAAAGAGCAGGCTAGCAAGGCTGTCTATCTTTAGCAGTGATTTGCACAAAACCACTCTTTTGCTGACCCATAACATTTAATTTCTCCATCCTCTGCTTCTTGCTAACACAAAGCACCATCTTATTCCATCCATTTGCCTTGGTTTCCAGCCTTCCTGAGATTTATCAGTACTTGTATGATATTCATGACTTTGTTTCACCCTTCCTGTGTTGACACTTGTCATAACAGTTTTAGATCCTGAACATGATCATCTCAAAGTTTGCCTGACAGTTAGGTCTTCCTCACATTGTCATAGAGTATCAGGTCTCTACCACTTGAAATAGATTGGATTGGATTAGATTATTGGCACCGTCTCTTGTGCTGGTAGTCCATTATCTTCACAGTCCGTACAACTGGCCATCAGTGAACATGAAGTGGCCTTATCCTGCCCATTTACCTTTCTGGAAATCAGCCACTCTGTCTGCCTAGAACAGGGAATGGATTTTCCTCACCTTTCTTCAAAAGCTCTGAAGTTTTCTGTGATCTTTCCAATTGTACGGTATGATAAGCTTTTGCTGCCACTGAAGGGTAGAAGTCATTATGAATAGTGCCAACAAAACAGAAACATAACAATGAAAACGATATTTTAATTCAGAATAGGTATTTGAAAAGTTCACCTTTTCTAGCACAAATGGGGAAAAGAAAAAAAGGAAGGAAAAAAAAAAAAAAAAAAGCAGTCCTAAAACATCAAAACTGTGGCCAAAGAATTAGAAGAAACACTATTTTTCCAAAGCTGCAATGTTTTCCATTCATCTGGCTGGGCCAGCAGAGCACTGGAGACCTGGATGCACTGTACTCATGGCTGGTTCCCCTAAATGACCTGCAGGGAGATCTTCTTCTCTCTATCCCTCTGTTTCTCCTTTCAATCTCTGTTTTGTCTGTTTGTATCACTAGCTCTTAAATCGCCACTGATATATGCACGTGCAGCACCCAGCACAACCTTGTTTCAGGCTCCAGCGCGACCTTTAGGCATTACCATCCTGTAAACAAATAACAATGATAGTGAGCGTAATTACAATCGTCAAACTATTCCAGCTCCACATCATTAGCCATGCCCTGAGCTAAATAACATTTTAATCAGTTTGATATGTCATCTGTGGCTTTCTTCACTGTCACTTGCAATCCAGCAAACTCCTTCCTTCACGTTTCTAGATTAGACAGAGGGTTCTCAACTGCAGACATCCAATTCCCTGTTCAGGAAGCAGCGAGACCTTTCCTCTTCTCACAGATTTAAGATGATAGCCAAGCATCATGAGACACAGTGCGTATGTCTCCTAGGCCCATCCCATGAGAGCAGGACATTTACCACACATGAGAAGAAGACTTAATGCAGTGGCAAAGCAAAATACTCGGTGTCAAAGCCATGTCTAGATGATCATTAAAGACAGATCAAAATTACCCAATACAGGAGGAAAATCTATCGTTTGTAGAAGATTATGTTCTCTGATTATTAGTTTCAAAATTAGTTTTTCCTCTGGATTTCCTCTGAACTTAAACTTAGTTTGGAATGCCTTTGGTTTTGAATATTTCTGAAATCGTATTACTTCTCCTAAGTAAGTTGCTAGTCTGTTCTGTTTACGTGAAATTCGAATAATATTGTGAAGTATCTGCCATCAGTTTTACTGTGTGCCAGGCTGAGTTCCCTGATGAATTTCAAATTTCAGATATGAAACAGTAAAGGTTAAAAAAAAAACATGTTACAAAGGGTACTTCATGCAGTAGCATAAACTTCTGTTTTCTCAAAACTTGTATCAGTTCATCTCACCAGGACCAGCAGGGGAAGCACACTCTGCCTAGGCACTGGCAAAGGGACACAGTGAGAGTGTAGGGTCTCTTGCTGGGGCCATTCAAAATTTGACTGTACAAGCCCCTGAGCAATATGACAGGGCTTTAAAAATGGCCCTGCTTGAAGTACGCGGGTGATCTGGAGACCTCTAAGGTGCTTTCCAACAAAAGCTTTTCTATAATTGTATGAAATCACCTGCAATAGATTAACCCTGGTCATTATTCCTATCACAGGAAATAACTGTGACACCTGGGTAACAGGTGAGCTTACTGCGACACCAGGGAGAGCCTTCCTGTACTTAAAGGCAACCTGTAGGAAAGCTGGGGAGGGAGTCTTTATCAGGGCCTGGAGTGACAGGACAAGGAGTAACCGCTTTAAACTGAAAAGTAGCACCCAGAAAGAACGGAGTCACGCAACAGGATTCATTTCCAAAACCACCTCATAGACACCTGGGCCAAAGAGCAGGGCCTTGAGCGGGTATATCACAATGGCAGAGTTCATTTCCTTCCCAGTAGCTGGCACGTGCCGTTTTTTGGGATTTCGGGGCTACAGTGAGCTGCTAAGAGGGATGTCTTAGCTCTTGCAGGGCAGTGCTTCCACTAAGGCCAGGACTTTTCTGCATCTTCTACTGCCCTGCAAGCGAGGATGCTTGGGGCACACAGGAAGCTGGGAGGGGACACAGCTGCAGGGATTCCATAAGGCACAAGCAAATGCAGCCTTGGCTTGGTGACACTTTCTCTTGATTACTGCTCAACACAAATTACCTCGAGCAAGTCTACTGTGAGGACTAAAGGAAAGAGACGTATGGATGCTGCTAAGCTCTTCTAGCTTGTACCAGGTAGGAAAGATACCTCTGTAGCAGGCGTGAAGAGGATAGCACTAATTAATTAGATGAGAAGCGGAGGAAAGGCACTTAGAGGTAGTGAAAAGCAGTTAATGTGATGTTCCGGGGAAGCTTCAGTCTGCTTAAGGAGCAGCAAGAACAAGCCTAAAGTCATAGCCAAATACAAGAAAGAGAGGAGGACACGCAGCATGAGAAGCTCCCGAGAGAAAGGAGCTCTGTTTTGGGTAAAAATCAGTCCCTTTTTCTATCATGGAGACATCCAAGGGCGTAGGACACGTGCACTTCAGGGAACCAAGAGATGCTGTGCATTTCTCTCGTCCCCCTGACACAGCCACTAGGTGACGATGCTTCCAATTCTCTCTAAAGAAACCTTGCTTTCTCAGGCCCAGGTGTCCAGCTGCACACCAAGGACGTCCCTGGCTCCCAGGCAGAGTTCCCAGGCCCAAGGCCGAGCTCCCCTCCGAACCCCCATTCCAGCAGACCTTGCTCCTGGCATTGTGGAGCAGCCATTTCATGTCAGCCTTTTCTCCTGGCAGTCAGCTTAGCGCCGTAACCTCTGCCATCGGGGCGCCCGAGAGCCGTGTGAGGTCAGCAGAGAGTCACTGTCAGCCTTTGACCTCACAAAGGTGGGTGGCCATAAGTGCCCTGAGCGTCCAGCTCGCATTGAGTACTGCTGGTGGCACTCGAGGCGTGGAGGTCTGCATGGTGCAATGGGAGACGCCGATGTCCTGCTGCTGGAACAAGAGGCGCTGATGTGCTGCTGGTGCAGGAGGAGACGTGAAGGTGCTGCTGCTTAGAGGTGCTGAGGGGCGGGCAGCCTCAGCGGGCAGCTGAATCAGAGGGCAGGGAAGCCAAGCAGCTTCCTTCTCTGGGGAAGGGGGCACAGAGAAAGTGATTGGAAATGGGGTACAAGCCCTCAGCCTCTAAAAGCAATCCCTCAGATGTTTAGGCATAGTAAAGTTAGGTATATCTATTTGACTCTAGACCCCAACATGTTTGTTAGTGTTCTGGTTTGTCCACTGCTTTCTTGTGGGGGATTTGAGTTGGCCATTACTCTTTAGGTGAATGCTGACTTCATATCTATGGTGCACTTTATTCTTAAAATGGGAAGTTTCTACCAATTTCCCGTCCAAACTTGCTCATAAGCCAACTGCAGTCATCATTTCAGATGTGTCTCCCAACTTACACATTTCCTATTTCTCCTTGATATTTACTCAAGAAATTCATTTACGTAGAGACAACATATTCTTCTCTCAACTGGCATCTGGCTGGGCAGAATGATGTCCTTTCATTCCCTTCCAGGCAATAGGCAACTTGTTCCTTCTGTCTTGTGAACTCTTCCTCCTAAGTTCAATGTGAATACAAGTGGCAGAACTGTGCCTCATGTCTCAAATGAGTGTCAGGGCTGCCTTGTCCAGTGTATTCATACTGGAGGGAAAAAAAAATGAATAGCCATACACACTATATAACCACTAAACTTTTTCAGTCCTCCTTGTGCTAACAGTGCATGAACGTGAGGTTTTGTTGTCATTTTTGTTTGTTTGTTTGTTTGCTTGCTTTAAACTCCTGACTGCCATATAGCAAACATGACAAAAAAACACCCTTTTTTGAGAATCTCTGAGAATGGCTCTGCTTTGTATTATCACCTGTCACTTCACCTGAACCATTTCAATCACAAGCGATATCCTTCTGTCAGGCTTGGTAGTACTTCCCAACCTTATGTCCCCTGCAAATCTCAAAGCTCATGTGTAATTTTTAATCTTCAGCCACCATGTCCATACCGAACATATCTAACTTTGAAGTCAGCTCTGCCCTGAATAGGAGGTTGGGTTTTCAGAGGTCCCTTCCAGCCTACATTTCTCCATGAGTCTTTGCCTCCTTAGCAGCTGCAGTTTCAGAACTGTCTCTGAGAATTACCATAGGTAACGACTCCTTTGCTGCTAAGTCCCTCTTCAGTGTGAACAATTGTAAATTCCCTTTATTCACTTGCAGCCCCAAAGCCCAAATCCGTAGATAATGTATCAGAAGCTCACAGAAAGTGAAATAGATGTAATTCATCCCCTGTGTAGGGAAGAACTGGTCCTAGAAAGGAAAGCTATTAAATTATCTGGAAACAATTTAGCTCTGATAAATTATTTTGTAAATTACACATTACCCCCTCCTTCCCTGGTCTTAGCTGTTCTTGCTCCAAAACTTTGCATGGTGTTGATGTCAAACTAACAGGCCCACACTTGTCTGGATGACTCTTTACCCTCTTCTGGACAGAGGTGTATTTGTTACTCTCCCATTCTGGGGACTATCCCTGATTTGCACAATTGTTATGCATTTTTCCTACTTGACTTGTTGTTCTGTGTGCCAATGCTGTTAATAGGCTAGGTAGATATCAGCTTTTCATTTTTCACTTGAATCGCTATAGATTGTTATTTCACCTCAGATGATGTTGCGCCTAGTGCCCTACCCTCCTTTTCAATGGGAGTCCTGTCACTGCCCTTAATATCACATTGTTGTTGCTGTTAGATGCAGGAAATAAGATTTGCAGCATTTGAGACATCAGTAACTTTTGATCTATTTTTGCCTCAAGTGTGCAACTGTCCTAATTTGTTCTCTTTGTTCCCCCTGGTTTCTGTGGCTTAAGTACCACTTACTATTATTGTTTAATTTCCTATGTGAAGGAGGTTTTTGGTCATTCTTACTTTATTTCTGCAGGTTTTAACCTCTGAAACATGCCTTTTCTCATCGCTTTTTTCCTCTTTGAATTTTGAATTTTAACTATGCCTTCTCTGCACTCAAGTCCCAGAGCTGCTTAGTCAGACTCAATTATTCATTTCCTTAGATTTCAAAGTTTGCATTTCTAAGCCTCAAAACCTTCATTCTAAACCTGGTTTTGTCTGTCGTGAAATGTAAAATGAGAAAAGTCAGCTCATGATCACACTTTATTCAAATTTTACTACATTTAAACCCATACAGGAGCCAAGTCTAAAATGGTCTTATATTTTTTCACTTTTGGGAAGAAATCCATCACATAGTATACCTCTGTGAACATAAGTGGTAATTATCTTTCAATCTTTTGCTGGGAAGTTAAAGTCTCCCATAATTCCCATTATTGTTTACGTGTCTGATAACTGTACAGAGAGAATTCACTATTAGACTGGAGCTAAGAGCAAAGAGCAGGCTAGCAAGGCTGTCTATCTTTAGCAGTGATTTGCACAAAACCACTCTTTTGCTGACCCATAACATTTAATTTCTCCATCCTCTGCTTCTTGCTAACACAAAGCACCATCTTATTCCATCCATTTGCCTTGGTTTCCAGCCTTCCTGAGATTTATCAGTACTTGTATGACATTCATGCCTTTGTTTCACCCTTCCTGTGTTGACACTTGTCATAACAGTTTTAGATCCTGAACATGATCATCTCAAAGTTTGCCTGACAGTTAGGTCTTCCTCACATTGTCATAGAGTATCAGGTCTCTACCACTTGAAATAGATTGGATTGGATTAGATTATTGGCACCGTCTCTTGTGCTGGTAGTCCATTATCTTCACAGTCCGTACAACTGGCCATCAGTGAACATGAAGTGGCCTTATCCTGCCCATTTACCTTTCTGGAAATCAGCCACTCTCTCTGCCTAGAACAGGGAATGGATTTTCCTCACCTTTCTTCAAAAGCTCTGAAGTTTTCTGTGATCTTTCCAATTGTACGGTATGATAAGCTTTTGCTGCCACTGAAGGGTAGAAGTCATTATGAATAGTGCCAACAAAACAGAAACATAACAATGAAAACGATATTTTAATTCAGAATAGGTATTTGAAAAGTTCACCTTTTCTAGCACAAATGGGGAAAAGAAAAAAAGGAAGGAAAAAAAAAAAAAAAAGCAGTCCTAAAACATCAAAACTGTGGCCAAAGAATTAGAAGAAACACTATTTTTCCAAAGCTGCAATGTTTTCCATTCATCTGGCTGGGCCAGCAGAGCACTGGAGACCTGGATGCACTGTACTTATGGCTGGTTCCCCTAAATGACCTGCAGGGAGATCTTCTTCTCTCTATCCCTCTGTTTCTCCTTTCAATCTCTGTTTTGTCTGTTTGTATCACTAGCTCTTAAATCGCCACTGATATATGCACGTGCAGCACCCAGCACAACCTTGTTTCAGGCTCCAGCGCGACCTTTAGGCATTACCATCCTGTAAACAAATAACAATGATAGTGAGCGTAATTACAATCGTCAAACTATTCCAGCTCCACATCATTAGCCATGCCCTGAGCTAAATAACATTTTAATCAGTTTGATATGTCATCTGTGGCTTTCTTCACTGTCACTTGCAATCCAGCAAACTCCTTCCTTCACGTTTCTAGATTAGACAGAGGGTTCTCAACTGCAGACATCCAATTCCCTGTTCAGGAAGCAGCGAGACCTTTCCTCTTCTCACAGATTTAAGATGATAGCCAAGCATCATGAGACACAGTGCGTATGTCTCCTAGGCCCATCCCATGAGAGCAGGACATTTACCACACATGAGAAGAAGACTTAATGCAGTGGCAAAGCAAAATACTCGGTGTCAAAGCCATGTCTAGATGATCATTAAAGACAGATCAAAATTACCCAATACAGGAGGAAAATCTATCGTTTGTAGAAGATTATGTTCTCTGATTATTAGTTTCAAAATTAGTTTTTCCTTTGGATTTCCTCTGAACTTAAACTTAGTTTGGAATGCCTTTGGTTTTGAATATTTCTGAAATCGTATTACTTCTCCTAAGTAAGTTGCTAGTCTGTTCTGTTTACGTGAAATTCGAATAATATTGTGAAGTATCTGCCATCAGTTTTACTGTGTGCCAGGCTGAGTTCCCTGATGAATTTCAAATTTCAGATATGAAACAGTAAAGGTTAAAAAAAAAAAATGTTACAAAGGGTACTTCATGCAGTAGCATAAACTTCTGTTTTCTCAAAACTTGTATCAGTTCATCTCACCAGGACCAGCAGGGGAAGCACACTCTGCCTAGGCACTGGCAAAGGGACACAGTGAGAGTGTAGGGTCTCTTGCTGGGGCCATTCAAAATTTGACTGTACAAGCCCCTGAGCAATATGACAGGGCTTTAAAAATGGCCCTGCTTGAAGTACGCGGGTGATCTGGAGACCTCTAAGGTGCTTTCCAACAAAAGCTTTTCTATAATTGTATGAAATCACCTGCAATAGATTAACCCTGGTCATTATTCCTATCACAGGAAATAACTGTGACACCTGGGTAACAGGTGAGCTTACTGCGACACCAGGGAGAGCCTTCCTGTACTTAAAGGCAACCTGTAGGAAAGCTGGGGAGGGAGTCTTTATCAGGGCCTGGAGTGACAGGACAAGGAGTAACCGCTTTAAACTGAAAAGTAGCACCCAGAAAGAACGGAGTCACGCAACAGGATTCATTTCCAAAACCACCTCATAGACACCTGGGCCAAAGAGCAGGGCCTTGAGCGGGTATATCACAATGGCAGAGTTCATTTCCTTCCCAGTAGCTGGCACGTGCCGTTTTTTGGGATTTCGGGGCTACAGTGAGCTGCTAAGAGGGATGTCTTAGCTCTTGCAGGGCAGTGCTTCCACTAAGGCCAGGACTTTTCTGCATCTTCTACTGCCCTGCAAGCGAGGATGCTTGGGGCACACAGGAAGCTGGGAGGGGACACAGCTGCAGGGATTCCATAAGGCACAAGCAAATGCAGCCTTGGCTTGGTGACACTTTCTCTTGATTACTGCTCAACACAAATTACCTCGAGCAAGTCTACTGTGAGGACTAAAGGAAAGAGACGTATGGATGCTGCTAAGCTCTTCTAGCTTGTACCAGGTAGGAAAGATACCTCTGTAGCAGGCGTGAAGAGGATAGCACTAATTAATTAGATGAGAAGCGGAGGAAAGGCACTTAGAGGTAGTGAAAAGCAGTTAATGTGATGTTCCGGGGAAGCTTCAGTCTGCTTAAGGAGTAGCAAGAACAAGCCTAAAGTCATAGCCAAATACAAGAAAGAGAGGAGGACACGCAGCATGAGAAGCTCCCGAGAGAAAGGAGCTCTGTTTTGGGTAAAAATCAGTCCCTTTTTCTATCATGGAGACATCCAAGGGCGTAGGACACGTGCACTTCAGGGAACCAAGAGATGCTGTGCATTTCTCTCGTCCCCCTGACACAGCCACTAGGTGACGATGCTTCCAATTCTCTCTAAAGAAACCTTGCTTTCTCAGGCCCAGGTGTCCAGCTGCACACCAAGGACGTCCCTGGCTCCCAGGCACAGTTCCCAGGCCCAAGGCCGAGCTCCGCTCCGAACCCCCATTCCAGCAGACCTTGCTCCTGGCATTGTGGAGCAGCCATTTCATGTCAGCCTTTTCTCCTGGCAGTCAGCTTAGCGCCGTAACCTCTGCCATCGGGGCGCCCGAGAGCCGTGTGAGGTCAGCAGAGAGTCACTGTCAGCCTTTGACCTCACAAAGGTGGGTGGCCATAAGTGCCCTGAGCGTCCAGCTCGCATTGAGTACTGCTGGTGGCACTCGAGGCGTGGAGGTCTGCATGGTGCAATGGGAGACGCCGATGTCCTGCTGCTGGAACAAGAGGCGCTGATGTGCTGCTGGTGCAGGAGGAGACGTGAAGGTGCTGCTGCTTAGAGGTGCTGAGGGGCGGGCAGCCTCAGCGGGCAGCTGAATCAGAGGGCAGGGAAGCCAAGCAGCTTCCTTCTCTGGGGAAGGGGGCACAGAGAAAGTGATTGGAAATGGGGTACAAGCCCTCAGCCTCTAAAAGCAATCCCTCAGATGTTTAGGCATAGTAAAGTTAGGTATATCTATTTGACTCTAGACCCCAACATGTTTGTTAGTGTTCTGGTTTGTCCACTGCTTTCTTGTGGGGGATTTGAGTTGGCCATTACTCTTTAGGTGAATGCTGACTTCATATCTATGGTGCACTTTATTCTTAAAATGGGAAGTTTCTACCAATTTCCCGTCCAAACTTGCTCATAAGCCAACTGCAGTCATCATTTCAGATGTGTCTCCCAACTTACACATTTCCTATTTCTCCTTGATATTTACTCAAGAAATTCATTTACGTGGAGACAACATATTCTTCTCTCAACTGGCATCTGGCTGGGCAGAATGATGTCCTTTCATTCCCTTCCAGGCAATAGGCAACTTGTTCCTTCTGTCTTGTGAACTCTTCCTCCTAAGTTCAATGTGAATACAAGTGGCAGAACTGTGCCTCATGTCTCAAATGAGTGTCAGGGCTGCCTTGTCCAGTGTATTCATACTGGAGGGAAAAAAAAATGAATAGCCATACACACTATATAACCACTAAACTTTTTCAGTCCTCCTTGTGCTAACAGTGCATGAACGTGAGGTTTTGTTGTCATTTTTGTTTGTTTGCTTGCTTTAAACTCCTGACTGCCATATAGCAAACATGACAAAAAAACACCCTTTTTTGAGAATCTCTGAGAACGGCTCTGCTTTGTATTATCACCTGTCACTTCACCTGAACCATTTCAATCACAAGCGATATCCTTCTGTCAGGCTTGGTAGTACTTCCCAACCTTATGTCCCCTGCAAATCTCAAAGCTCATGTGTAATTTTTAATCTTCAGCCACCATGTCCATACCGAACATATCTAACTTTGAAGTCAGCTCTGCCCTGAATAGGAGGTTGGGTTTTCAGAGGTCCCTTCCAGCCTACATTTCTCCATGAGTCTTTGCCTCCTTAGCAGCTGCAGTTTCAGAACTGTCTCTGAGAATTACCATAGGTAACGACTCCTTTGCTGGTAAGTCCCTCTTCAGTGTGAACAATTGTAAATTCCCTTTATTCACTTGCAGCCCCAAAGCCCAAATCCGTAGATAATGTATCAGAAGCTCACAGAAAGTGAAATAGATGTAATTCATCCCCTGTGTAAGGAAGAACTGGTCCTAGAAAGGAAAGCTATTAAATTATCTGGAAACAATTTAGCTCTGATAAATTATTTTGTAAATTACACATTACCCCCTCCTTCCCTGGTCTTAGCTGTTCTTGCTCCAAAACTTTGCATGGTGTTGATGTCAAACTAACAGGCCCACACTTGTCTGGATGACTCTTTACCCTCTTCTGGACAGAGGTGTATTTGTTACTCTCCCATTCTGGGGACTATCCCTGATTTGCACAATTGTTATGCATTTTTCCTACTTGACTTGTTGTTCTGTGTGCCAATGCTGTTAATAGGCTAGGTAGATATCAGCTTTTCATTTTTCACTTGAATCGCTATAGATTGTTATTTCACCTCAGATGATGTTGCGCCTAGTGCCCTACCCTCCTTTTCAATGGGAGTCCTGTCACTGCCCTTAATATCACATTGTTGTTGCTGTTAGATGCAGGAAATAAGATTTGCAGCATTTGAGACATCAGTAACTTTTGATCTATTTTTGCCTCAAGCGTGCAACTGTCCTAATTTGTTCTCTTTGTTCCCCCTGGTTTCTGTGGCTTAAGTACCACTTACTATTATTGTTTAATTTCCTATGTGAAGGAGGTTTTTGGTCATTCTTACTTTATTTCTGCAGTTTTTAACCTCTGAAACCTGCCTTTTCTCATCGCTTTTTTCCTCTTTGAATTTTGAATTTTAACTATGCCTTCTCTGCACTCAAGTCCCAGAGCTGCTTAGTCAGACTCAATTATTCATTTCCTTAGATTTCAAAGTTTGCATTTCTAAGCCTCAAAACCTTCATTCTAAACCTGGTTTTGTCTGTCGTGAAATGTAAAATGAGAAAAGTCAGCTCATGATCACACTTTATTCAAATTTTACTACATTTAAACCCATACAGGAGCCAAGTCTAAAATGGTCTTATATTTTTTCACTTTTGGGAAGAAATCCATCACATAGTATACCTCTATGAACATAAGTGGTAATTATCTTTCAATCTTTTGCTGGGAAGTTAAAGTCTCCCATAATTCCCATTATTGTTTACGTGTCTGATAACTGTACAGAGATAATTCACTATTAGACTGGAGCTAAGAGCAAAGAGCAGGCTAGCAAGGCTGTCTATCTTTAGCAGTGATTTGCACAAAACCACTCTTTTGCTGACCCATAACATTTAATTTCTCCATCCTCTGCTTCTTGCTAACACAAAGCACCATCTTATTCCATCCATTTGCCTTGGTTTCCAGCCTTCCTGAGATTTATCAGTACTTGTATGACATTCATGCCTTTGTTTCACCCTTCCTGTGTTGACACTTGTCATAACAGTTTTAGATCCTGAACATGATCATCTCAAAGTTTGCCTGACAGTTAGGTCTTCCTCACATTGTCATAGAGTATCAGGTCTCTACCACTTGAAATAGATTGGATTGGATTAGATTATTGGCACCGTCTCTTGTGCTGGTAGTCCATTATCTTCACAGTCCGTACAACTGGCCATCAGTGAACATGAAGTGGCCTTATCCTGCCCATTTACCTTTCTGGAAATCAGCCACTCTCTCTGCCTAGAACAGGGAATGGATTTTCCTCACCTTTCTTCAAAAGCTCTGAAGTTTTCTGTGATCTTTCCAATTGTACGGTATGATAAGCTTTTGCTGCCACTGAAGGGTAGAAGTCATTATGAATAGTGCCAACAAAACAGAAACATAACAATGAAAACGATATTTTAATTCAGAATAGGTATTTGAAAAGTTCACCTTTTCTAGCACAAATGGGGAAAAGAAAAAAAGGAAGGAAAAAAAAAAAAAAAAAGCAGTCCTAAAACATCAAAACTGTGGCCAAAGAATTAGAAGAAACACTATTTTTCCAAAGCTGCAATGTTTTCCATTCATCTGGCTGGGCCAGCAGAGCACTGGAGACCTGGATGCACTGTACTCATGGCTGGTTCCCCTAAATGACCTGCAGGGAGATCTTCTTCTCTCTATCCCTCTGTTTCTCCTTTCAATCTCTGTTTTGTCTGTTTGTATCACTAGCTCTCAAATCGCCACTGATATATGCACGTGCAGCACCCAGCACAACCTTGTTTCAGGCTCCAGCGGGACCTTTAGGCATTACCATCCTGTAAACAAATAACAATGATAGTGAGTGTAATTACAATCGTCAAACTATTCCAGCTCCACATCATTAGCCATGCCCTGAGCTAAATAACATTTTAATCAGTTTGATATGTCATCTGTGGCTTTCTTCACTGTCACTTGCAATCCAGCAAACTCCTTCCTTCACGTTTCTAGATTAGACAGAGGGTTCTCAACTGCAGACATCCAATTCCCTGTTCAGGAAGCAGCGAGACCTTTCCTCTTCTCACAGATTTAAGATGATAGCCAAGCATCATGAGACACAGTGCGTATGTCTCCTAGGCCCATCCCATGAGAGCAGGACATTTACCACACATGAGAAGAAGACTTAATGCAGTGGCAAAGCAAAATACTCGGTGTCAAAGCCATGTCTAGATGATCATTAAAGACAGATCAAAATTACCCAATACAGGAGGAAAATCTATCGTTTGTAGAAGATTATGTTCTCTGATTATTAGTTTCAAAATTAGTTTTTCCTTTGGATTTCCTCTGAACTTAAACTTAGTTTGGAATGCCTTTGGTTTTGAATATTTCTGAAATCGTATTACTTCTCCTAAGTAAGTTGCTAGTCTGTTCTGTTTACGTGAAATTCGAATAATATTGTGAAGTATCTGCCATCAGTTTTACTGTGTGCCAGGCTGAGTTCCCTGATGAATTTCAAATTTCAGATATGAAACAGTAAAGGTTAAAAAAAAAAAATGTTACAAAGGGTACTTCATGCAGTAGCATAAACTTCTGTTTTCTCAAAACTTGTATCAGTTCATCTCACCAGGACCAGCAGGGGAAGCACACTCTGCCTAGGCACTGGCAAAGGGACACAGTGAGAGTGTAGGGTCTCTTGCTGGGGCCATTCAAAATTTGACTGTACAAGCCCCTGAGCAATATGACAGGGCTTTAAAAATGGCCCTGCTTGAAGTACGCGGGTGATCTGGAGACCTCTAAGGTGCTTTCCAACAAAAGCTTTTCTATAATTGTATGAAATCACCTGCAATAGATTAACCCTGGTCATTATTCCTATCACAGGAAATAACTGTGACACCTGGGTAACAGGTGAGCTTACTGCGACACCAGGGAGAGCCTTCCTGTACTTAAAGGCAACCTGTAGGAAAGCTGGGGAGGGAGTCTTTATCAGGGCCTGGAGTGACAGGACAAGGAGTAACCGCTTTAAACTGAAAAGTAGCACCCAGAAAGAACGGAGTCACGCAACAGGATTCATTTCCAAAACCACCTCATAGACACCTGGGCCAAAGAGCAGGGCCTTGAGCGGGTATATCACAATGGCAGAGTTCATTTCCTTCCCAGTAGCTGGCACGTGCCGTTTTTTGGGATTTCGGGGCTACAGTGAGCTGCTAAGAGGGATGTCTTAGCTCTTGCAGGGCAGTGCTTCCACTAAGGCCAGGACTTTTCTGCATCTTCTACTGCCCTGCAAGCGAGGATGCTTGGGGCACACAGGAAGCTGGGAGGGGACACAGCTGCAGGGATTCCATAAGGCACAAGCAAATGCAGCCTTGGCTTGGTGACACTTTCTCTTGATTACTGCTCAACACAAATTACCTCGAGCAAGTCTACTGTGAGGACTAAAGGAAAGAGACGTATGGATGCTGCTAAGCTCTTCTAGCTTGTACCAGGTAGGAAAGATACCTCTGTAGCAGGCGTGAAGAGGATAGCACTAATTAATTAGATGAGAAGCGGAGGAAAGGCACTTAGAGGTAGTGAAAAGCAGTTAATGTGATGTTCCGGGGAAGCTTCAGTCTGCTTAAGGAGTAGCAAGAACAAGCCTAAAGTCATAGCCAAATACAAGAAAGAGAGGAGGACACGCAGCATGAGAAGCTCCCGAGAGAAAGGAGCTCTGTTTTGGGTAAAAATCAGTCCCTTTTTCTATCATGGAGACATCCAAGGGCGTAGGACACGTGCACTTCAGGGAACCAAGAGATGCTGTGCATTTCTCTCGTCCCCCTGACACAGCCACTAGGTGACGATGCTTCCAATTCTCTCTAAAGAAACCTTGCTTTCTCAGGCCCAGGTGTCCAGCTGCACACCAAGGACGTCCCTGGCTCCCAGGCACAGTTCCCAGGCCCAAGGCCGAGCTCCGCTCCGAACCCCCATTCCAGCAGACCTTGCTCCTGGCATTGTGGAGCAGCCATTTCATGTCAGCCTTTTCTCCTGGCAGTCAGCTTAGCGCCGTAACCTCTGCCATCGGGGCGCCCGAGAGCCGTGTGAGGTCAGCAGAGAGTCACTGTCAGCCTTTGACCTCACAAAGGTGGGTGGCCATAAGTGCCCTGAGCGTCCAGCTCGCATTGAGTACTGCTGGTGGCACTCGAGGCGTGGAGGTCTGCATGGTGCAATGGGAGACGCCGATGTCCTGCTGCTGGAACAAGAGGCGCTGATGTGCTGCTGGTGCAGGAGGAGACGTGAAGGTGCTGCTGCTTAGAGGTGCTGAGGGGCGGGCAGCCTCAGCGGGCAGCTGAATCAGAGGGCAGGGAAGCCAAGCAGCTTCCTTCTCTGGGGAAGGGGGCACAGAGAAAGTGATTGGAAATGGGGTACAAGCCCTCAGCCTCTAAAAGCAATCCCTCAGATGTTTAGGCATAGTAAAGTTAGGTATATCTATTTGACTCTAGACCCCAACATGTTTGTTAGTGTTCTGGTTTGTCCACTGCTTTCTTGTGGGGGATTTGAGTTGGCCATTACTCTTTAGGTGAATGCTGACTTCATATCTATGGTGCACTTTATTCTTAAAATGGGAAGTTTCTACCAATTTCCCGTCCAAACTTGCTCATAAGCCAACTGCAGTCATCATTTCAGATGTGTCTCCCAACTTACACATTTCCTATTTCTCCTTGATATTTACTCAAGAAATTCATTTACGTAGAGACAACATATTCTTCTCTCAACTGGCATCTGGCTGGGCAGAATGATGTCCTTTCATTCCCTTCCAGGCAATAGGCAACTTGTTCCTTCTGTCTTGTGAACTCTTCCTCCTAAGTTCAATGTGAATACAAGTGGCAGAACTGTGCCTCATGTCTCAAATGAGTGTCAGGGCTGCCTTGTCCAGTGTATTCATACTGGAGGGAAAAAAAAATGAATAGCCATACACACTATATAACCACTAAACTTTTTCAGTCCTCCTTGTGCTAACAGTGCATGAACGTGAGGTTTTGTTGTCATTTTTGTTTGTTTGCTTGCTTTAAACTCCTGACTGCCATATAGCAAACATGACAAAAAAACACCCTTTTTTGAGAATCTCTGAGAATGGCTCTGCTTTGTATTATCACCTGTCACTTCACCTGAACCATTTCAATCACAAGCGATATCCTTCTGTCAGGCTTGGTAGTACTTCCCAACCTTATGTCCCCTGCAAATCTCAAAGCTCATGTGTAATTTTTAATCTTCAGCCACCATGTCCATACCGAACATATCTAACTTTGAAGTCAGCTCTGCCCTGAATAGGAGGTTGGGTTTTCAGAGGTCCCTTCCAGCCTACATTTCTCCATGAGTCTTTGCCTCCTTAGCAGCTGCAGTTTCAGAACTGTCTCTGAGAATTACCATAGGTAACGACTCCTTTGCTGGTAAGTCCCTCTTCAGTGTGAACAATTGTAAATTCCCTTTATTCACTTGCAGCCCCAAAGCCCAAATCCGTAGATAATGTATCAGAAGCTCACAGAAAGTGAAATAGATGTAATTCATCCCCTGTGTAAGGAAGAACTGGTCCTAGAAAGGAAAGCTATTAAATTATCTGGAAACAATTTAGCTCTGATAAATTATTTTGTAAATTACACATTACCCCCTCCTTCCCTGGTCTTAGCTGTTCTTGCTCCAAAACTTTGCATGGTGTTGATGTCAAACTAACAGGCCCACACTTGTCTGGATGACTCTTTACCCTCTTCTGGACAGAGGTGTATTTGTTACTCTCCCATTCTGGGGACTATCCCTGATTTGCACAATTGTTATGCATTTTTCCTACTTGACTTGTTGTTCTGTGTGCCAATGCTGTTAATAGGCTAGGTAGATATCAGCTTTTCATTTTTCACTTGAATCGCTATAGATTGTTATTTCACCTCAGATGATGTTGCGCCTAGTGCCCTACCCTCCTTTTCAATGGGAGTCCTGTCACTGCCCTTAATATCACATTGTTGTTGCTGTTAGATGCAGGAAATAAGATTTGCAGCATTTGAGACATCAGTAACTTTTGATCTATTTTTGCCTCAAGCGTGCAACTGTCCTAATTTGTTCTCTTTGTTCCCCCTGGTTTCTGTGGCTTAAGTACCACTTACTATTATTGTTTAATTTCCTATGTGAAGGAGGTTTTTGGTCATTCTTACTTTATTTCTGCAGTTTTTAACCTCTGAAACATGCCTTTTCTCATCGCTTTTTTCCTCTTTGAATTTTGAATTTTAACTATGCCTTCTCTGCACTCAAGTCCCAGAGCTGCTTAGTCAGACTCAATTATTCATTTCCTTAGATTTCAAAGTTTGCATTTCTAAGCCTCAAAACCTTCATTCTAAACCTGGTTTTGTCTGTCGTGAAATGTAAAATGAGAAAAGTCAGCTCATGATCACACTTTATTCAAATTTTACTACATTTAAACCCATACAGGAGCCAAGTCTAAAATGGTCTTATATTTTTTCACTTTTGGGAAGAAATCCATCACATAGTATACCTCTATGAACATAAGTGGTAATTATCTTTCAATCTTTTGCTGGGAAGTTAAAGTCTCCCATAATTCCCATTATTGTTTACGTGTCTGATAACTGTACAGAGAGAATTCACTATTAGACTGGAGCTAAGAGCAAAGAGCAGGCTAGCAAGGCTGTCTATCTTTAGCAGTGATTTGCACAAAACCACTCTTTTGCTGACCCATAACATTTAATTTCTCCATCCTCTGCTTCTTGCTAACACAAAGCACCATCTTATTCCATCCATTTGCCTTGGTTTCCAGCCTTCCTGAGATTTATCAGTACTTGTATGACATTCATGCCTTTGTTTCACCCTTCCTGTGTTGACACTTGTCATAACAGTTTTAGATCCTGAACATGATCATCTCAAAGTTTGCCTGACAGTTAGGTCTTCCTCACATTGTCATAGAGTATCAGGTCTCTACCACTTGAAATAGATTGGATTGGATTAGATTATTGGCACCGTCTCTTGTGCTGGTAGTCCATTATCTTCACAGTCCGTACAACTGGCCATCAGTGAACATGAAGTGGCCTTATCCTGCCCATTTACCTTTCTGGAAATCAGCCACTCTCTCTGCCTAGAACAGGGAATGGATTTTCCTCACCTTTCTTCAAAAGCTCTGAAGTTTTCTGTGATCTTTCCAATTGTACGGTATGATAAGCTTTTGCTGCCACTGAAGGGTAGAAGTCATTATGAATAGTGCCAACAAAACAGAAACATAACAATGAAAACGATATTTTAATTCAGAATAGGTATTTGAAAAGTTCACCTTTTCTAGCACAAATGGGGAAAAGAAAAAAAGGAAGGAAAAAAAAAAAAAAAAAGCAGTCCTAAAACATCAAAACTGTGGCCAAAGAATTAGAAGAAACACTATTTTTCCAAAGCTGCAATGTTTTCCATTCATCTGGCTGGGCCAGCAGAGCACTGGAGACCTGGATGCACTGTACTCATGGCTGGTTCCCCTAAATGACCTGCAGGGAGATCTTCTTCTCTCTATCCCTCTGTTTCTCCTTTCAATCTCTGTTTTGTCTGTTTGTATCACTAGCTCTCAAATCGCCACTGATATATGCACGTGCAGCACCCAGCACAACCTTGTTTCAGGCTCCAGCGGGACCTTTAGGCATTACCATCCTGTAAACAAATAACAATGATAGTGAGTGTAATTACAATCGTCAAACTATTCCAGCTCCACATCATTAGCCATGCCCTGAGCTAAATAACATTTTAATCAGTTTGATATGTCATCTGTGGCTTTCTTCACTGTCACTTGCAATCCAGCAAACTCCTTCCTTCACGTTTCTAGATTAGACAGAGGGTTCTCAACTGCAGACATCCAATTCCCTGTTCAGGAAGCAGCGAGACCTTTCCTCTTCTCACAGATTTAAGATGATAGCCAAGCATCATGAGACACAGTGCGTATGTCTCCTAGGCCCATCCCATGAGAGCAGGACATTTACCACACATGAGAAGAAGACTTAATGCAGTGGCAAAGCAAAATACTCGGTGTCAAAGCCATGTCTAGATGATCATTAAAGACAGATCAAAATTACCCAATACAGGAGGAAAATCTATCGTTTGTAGAAGATTATGTTCTCTGATTATTAGTTTCAAAATTAGTTTTTCCTTTGGATTTCCTCTGAACTTAAACTTAGTTTGGAATGCCTTTGGTTTTGAATATTTCTGAAATCGTATTACTTCTCCTAAGTAAGTTGCTAGTCTGTTCTGTTTACGTGAAATTCGAATAATATTGTGAAGTATCTGCCATCAGTTTTACTGTGTGCCAGGCTGAGTTCCCTGATGAATTTCAAATTTCAGATATGAAACAGTAAAGGTTAAAAAAAAAAATGTTACAAAGGGTACTTCATGCAGTAGCATAAACTTCTGTTTTCTCAAAACTTGTATCAGTTCATCTCACCAGGACCAGCAGGGGAAGCACACTCTGCCTAGGCACTGGCAAAGGGACACAGTGAGAGTGTAGGGTCTCTTGCTGGGGCCATTCAAAATTTGACTGTACAAGCCCCTGAGCAATATGACAGGGCTTTAAAAATGGCCCTGCTTGAAGTACGCGGGTGATCTGGAGACCTCTAAGGTGCTTTCCAACAAAAGCTTTTCTATAATTGTATGAAATCACCTGCAATAGATTAACCCTGGTCATTATTCCTATCACAGGAAATAACTGTGACACCTGGGTAACAGGTGAGCTTACTGCGACACCGGGGAGAGCCTTCCTGTACTTAAAGGCAACCTGTAGGAAAGCTGGGGAGGGAGTCTTTATCAGGGCCTGGAGTGACAGGACAAGGAGTAACCGCTTTAAACTGAAAAGTAGCACCCAGAAAGAACGGAGTCACGCAACAGGATTCATTTCCAAAACCACCTCATAGACACCTGGGCCAAAGAGCAGGGCCTTGAGCGGGTATATCACAATGGCAGAGTTCATTTCCTTCCCAGTAGCTGGCACGTGCCGTTTTTTGGGATTTCGGGGCTACAGTGAACTGCTAAGAGGGATGTCTTAGCTCTTGCAGGGCAGTGCTTCCACTAAGGCCAGGACTTTTCTGCATCTTCTACTGCCCTGCAAGCGAGGATGCTTGGGGCACACAGGAAGCTGGGAGGGGACACAGCTGCAGGGATTCCATAAGGCACAAGCAAATGCAGCCTTGGCTTGGTGACACTTTCTCTTGATTACTGCTCAACACAAATTACCTCGAGCAAGTCTACTGTGAGGACTAAAGGAAAGAGACGTATGGATGCTGCTAAGCTCTTCTAGCTTGTACCAGGTAGGAAAGATACCTCTGTAGCAGGCGTGAAGAGGATAGCACTAATTAATTAGATGAGAAGCGGAGGAAAGGCACTTAGAGGTAGTGAAAAGCAGTTAATGTGATGTTCCGGGGAAGCTTCAGTCTGCTTAAGGAGTAGCAAGAACAAGCCTAAAGTCATAGCCAAATACAAGAAAGAGAGGAGGACACGCAGCATGAGAAGCTCCCGAGAGAAAGGAGCTCTGTTTTGGGTAAAAATCAGTCCCTTTTTCTATCATGGAGACATCCAAGGGCGTAGGACACGTGCACTTCAGGGAACCAAGAGATGCTGTGCATTTCTCTCGTCCCCCTGACACAGCCACTAGGTGACGATGCTTCCAATTCTCTCTAAAGAAACCTTGCTTTCTCAGGCCCAGGTGTCCAGCTGCACACCAAGGACGTCCCTGGCTCCCAGGCACAGTTCCCAGGCCCAAGGCCGAGCTCCGCTCCGAACCCCCATTCCAGCAGACCTTGCTCCTGGCATTGTGGAGCAGCCATTTCATGTCAGCCTTTTCTCCTGGCAGTCAGCTTAGCGCCGTAACCTCTGCCATCGGGGCGCCCGAGAGCCGTGTGAGGTCAGCAGAGAGTCACTGTCAGCCTTTGACCTCACAAAGGTGGGTGGCCATAAGTGCCCTGAGCGTCCAGCTCGCATTGAGTACTGCTGGTGGCACTCGAGGCGTGGAGGTCTGCATGGTGCAATGGGAGACGCCGATGTCCTGCTGCTGGAACAAGAGGCGCTGATGTGCTGCTGGTGCAGGAGGAGACGTGAAGGTGCTGCTGCTTAGAGGTGCTGAGGGGCGGGCAGCCTCAGCGGGCAGCTGAATCAGAGGGCAGGGAAGCCAAGCAGCTTCCTTCTCTGGGGAAGGGGGCACAGAGAAAGTGATTGGAAATGGGGTACAAGCCCTCAGCCTCTAAAAGCAATCCCTCAGATGTTTAGGCATAGTAAAGTTAGGTATATCTATTTGACTCTAGACCCCAACATGTTTGTTAGTGTTCTGGTTTGTCCACTGCTTTCTTGTGGGGGATTTGAGTTGGCCATTACTCTTTAGGTGAATGCTGACTTCATATCTATGGTGCACTTTATTCTTAAAATGGGAAGTTTCTACCAATTTCCCGTCCAAACTTGCTCATAAGCCAACTGCAGTCATCATTTCAGATGTGTCTCCCAACTTACACATTTCCTATTTCTCCTTGATATTTACTCAAGAAATTCATTTACGTAGAGACAACATATTCTTCTCTCAACTGGCATCTGGCTGGGCAGAATGATGTCCTTTCATTCCCTTCCAGGCAATAGGCAACTTGTTCCTTCTGTCTTGTGAACTCTTCCTCCTAAGTTCAATGTGAATACAAGTGGCAGAACTGTGCCTCATGTCTCAAATGAGTGTCAGGGCTGCCTTGTCCAGTGTATTCATACTGGAGGGAAAAAAAAATGAATAGCCATACACACTATATAACCACTAAACTTTTTCAGTCCTCCTTGTGCTAACAGTGCATGAACGTGAGGTTTTGTTGTCATTTTTGTTTGTTTGCTTGCTTTAAACTCCTGACTGCCATATAGCAAACATGACAAAAAAACACCCTTTTTTGAGAATCTCTGAGAATGGCTCTGCTTTGTATTATCACCTGTCACTTCACCTGAACCATTTCAATCACAAGCGATATCCTTCTGTCAGGCTTGGTAGTACTTCCCAACCTTATGTCCCCTGCAAATCTCAAAGCTCATGTGTAATTTTTAATCTTCAGCCACCATGTCCATACCGAACATATCTAACTTTGAAGTCAGCTCTGCCCTGAATAGGAGGTTGGGTTTTCAGAGGTCCCTTCCAGCCTACATTTCTCCATGAGTCTTTGCCTCCTTAGCAGCTGCAGTTTCAGAACTGTCTCTGAGAATTACCATAGGTAACGACTCCTTTGCTGGTAAGTCCCTCTTCAGTGTGAACAATTGTAAATTCCCTTTATTCACTTGCAGCCCCAAAGCCCAAATCCGTAGATAATGTATCAGAAGCTCACAGAAAGTGAAATAGATGTAATTCATCCCCTGTGTAAGGAAGAACTGGTCCTAGAAAGGAAAGCTATTAAATTATCTGGAAACAATTTAGCTCTGATAAATTATTTTGTAAATTACACATTACCCCCTCCTTCCCTGGTCTTAGCTGTTCTTGCTCCAAAACTTTGCATGGTGTTGATGTCAAACTAACAGGCCCACACTTGTCTGGATGACTCTTTACCCTCTTCTGGACAGAGGTGTATTTGTTACTCTCCCATTCTGGGGACTATCCCTGATTTGCACAATTGTTATGCATTTTTCCTACTTGACTTGTTGTTCTGTGTGCCAATGCTGTTAATAGGCTAGGTAGATATCAGCTTTTCATTTTTCACTTGAATCGCTATAGATTGTTATTTCACCTCAGATGATGTTGCGCCTAGTGCCCTACCCTCCTTTTCAATGGGAGTCCTGTCACTGCCCTTAATATCACATTGTTGTTGCTGTTAGATGCAGGAAATAAGATTTGCAGCATTTGAGACATCAGTAACTTTTGATCTATTTTTGCCTCAAGCGTGCAACTGTCCTAATTTGTTCTCTTTGTTCCCCCTGGTTTCTGTGGCTTAAGTACCACTTACTATTATTGTTTAATTTCCTATGTGAAGGAGGTTTTTGGTCATTCTTACTTTATTTCTGCAGTTTTTAACCTCTGAAACATGCCTTTTCTCATCGCTTTTTTCCTCTTTGAATTTTGAATTTTAACTATGCCTTCTCTGCACTCAAGTCCCAGAGCTGCTTAGTCAGACTCAATTATTCATTTCCTTAGATTTCAAAGTTTGCATTTCTAAGCCTCAAAACCTTCATTCTAAACCTGGTTTTGTCTGTCGTGAAATGTAAAATGAGAAAAGTCAGCTCATGATCACACTTTATTCAAATTTTACTACATTTAAACCCATACAGGAGCCAAGTCTAAAATGGTCTTATATTTTTTCACTTTTGGGAAGAAATCCATCACATAGTATACCTCTATGAACATAAGTGGTAATTATCTTTCAATCTTTTGCTGGGAAGTTAAAGTCTCCCATAATTCCCATTATTGTTTACGTGTCTGATAACTGTACAGAGAGAATTCACTATTAGACTGGAGCTAAGAGCAAAGAGCAGGCTAGCAAGGCTGTCTATCTTTAGCAGTGATTTGCACAAAACCACTCTTTTGCTGACCCATAACATTTAATTTCTCCATCCTCTGCTTCTTGCTAACACAAAGCACCATCTTATTCCATCCATTTGCCTTGGTTTCCAGCCTTCCTGAGATTTATCAGTACTTGTATGACATTCATGCCTTTGTTTCACCCTTCCTGTGTTGACACTTGTCATAACAGTTTTAGATCCTGAACATGATCATCTCAAAGTTTGCCTGACAGTTAGGTCTTCCTCACATTGTCATAGAGTATCAGGTCTCTACCACTTGAAATAGATTGGATTGGATTAGATTATTGGCACCGTCTCTTGTGCTGGTAGTCCATTATCTTCACAGTCCGTACAACTGGCCATCAGTGAACATGAAGTGGCCTTATCCTGCCCATTTACCTTTCTGGAAATCAGCCACTCTCTCTGCCTAGAACAGGGAATGGATTTTCCTCACCTTTCTTCAAAAGCTCTGAAGTTTTCTGTGATCTTTCCAATTGTACGGTATGATAAGCTTTTGCTGCCACTGAAGGGTAGAAGTCATTATGAATAGTGCCAACAAAACAGAAACATAACAATGAAAACGATATTTTAATTCAGAATAGGTATTTGAAAAGTTCACCTTTTCTAGCACAAATGGGGAAAAGAAAAAAAGGAAGGAAAAAAAAAAAAAAAAAGCAGTCCTAAAACATCAAAACTGTGGCCAAAGAATTAGAAGAAACACTATTTTTCCAAAGCTGCAATGTTTTCCATTCATCTGGCTGGGCCAGCAGAGCACTGGAGACCTGGATGCACTGTACTCATGGCTGGTTCCCCTAAATGACCTGCAGGGAGATCTTCTTCTCTCTATCCCTCTGTTTCTCCTTTCAATCTCTGTTTTGTCTGTTTGTATCACTAGCTCTCAAATCGCCACTGATATATGCACGTGCAGCACCCAGCACAACCTTGTTTCAGGCTCCAGCGGGACCTTTAGGCATTACCATCCTGTAAACAAATAACAATGATAGTGAGCGTAATTACAATCGTCAAACTATTCCAGCTCCACATCATTAGCCATGCCCTGAGCTAAATAACATTTTAATCAGTTTGATATGTCATCTGTGGCTTTCTTCACTGTCACTTGCAATCCAGCAAACTCCTTCCTTCACGTTTCTAGATTAGACAGAGGGTTCTCAACTGCAGACATCCAATTCCCTGTTCAGGAAGCAGCGAGACCTTTCCTCTTCTCACAGATTTAAGATGATAGCCAAGCATCATGAGACACAGTGCGTATGTCTCCTAGGCCCATCCCATGAGAGCAGGACATTTACCACACATGAGAAGAAGACTTAATGCAGTGGCAAAGCAAAATACTCAGTGTCAAAGCCATGTCTAGATGATCATTAAAGACAGATCAAAATTACCCAATACAGGAGGAAAATCTATCGTTTGTAGAAGATTATGTTCTCTGATTATTAGTTTCAAAATTAGTTTTTCCTTTGGATTTCCTCTGAACTTAAACTTAGTTTGGAATGCCTTTGGTTTTGAATATTTCTGAAATCGTATTACTTCTCCTAAGTAAGTTGCTAGTCTGTTCTATTTACGTGAAATTCGAATAATATTGTGAAGTATCTGCCATCAGTTTTACTGTGTGCCAGGCTGAGTTCCCTGATGAATTTCAAATTTCAGATATGAAACAGTAAAGGTTAAAAAAAAAAAATGTTACAAAGGGTACTTCATGCAGTAGCATAAACTTCTGTTTTCTCAAAACTTGTATCAGTTCATCTCACCAGGACCAGCAGGGGAAGCACACTCTGCCTAGGCACTGGCAAAGGGACACAGTGAGAGTGTAGGGTCTCTTGCTGGGGCCATTCAAAATTTGACTGTACAAGCCCCTGAGCAATATGACAGGGCTTTAAAAATGGCCCTGCTTGAAGTACGCGGGTGATCTGGAGACCTCTAAGGTGCTTTCCAACAAAAGCTTTTCTATAATTGTATGAAATCACCTGCAATAGATTAACCCTGGTCATTATTCCTATCACAGGAAATAACTGTGACACCTGGGTAACAGGTGAGCTTACTGCGACACCAGGGAGAGCCTTCCTGTACTTAAAGGCAACCTGTAGGAAAGCTGGGGAGGGAGTCTTTATCAGGGCCTGGAGTGACAGGACAAGGAGTAACCGCTTTAAACTGAAAAGTAGCACCCAGAAAGAACGGAGTCACGCAACAGGATTCATTTCCAAAACCACCTCATAGACACCTGGGCCAAAGAGCAGGGCCTTGAGCGGGTATATCACAATGGCAGAGTTCATTTCCTTCCCAGTAGCTGGCACGTGCCGTTTTTTGGGATTTCGGGGCTACAGTGAACTGCTAAGAGGGATGTCTTAGCTCTTGCAGGGCAGTGCTTCCACTAAGGCCAGGACTTTTCTGCATCTTCTACTGCCCTGCAAGCGAGGATGCTTGGGGCACACAGGAAGCTGGGAGGGGACACAGCTGCAGGGATTCCATAAGGCACAAGCAAATGCAGCCTTGGCTTGGTGACACTTTCTCTTGATTACTGCTCAACACAAATTACCTCGAGCAAGTCTACTGTGAGGACTAAAGGAAAGAGACGTATGGATGCTGCTAAGCTCTTCTAGCTTGTACCAGGTAGGAAAGATACCTCTGTAGCAGGCGTGAAGAGGATAGCACTAATTAATTAGATGAGAAGCGGAGGAAAGGCACTTAGAGGTAGTGAAAAGCAGTTAATGTGATGTTCCGGGGAAGCTTCAGTCTGCTTAAGGAGTAGCAAGAACAAGCCTAAAGTCATAGCCAAATACAAGAAAGAGAGGAGGACACGCAGCATGAGAAGCTCCCGAGAGAAAGGAGCTCTGTTTTGGGTAAAAATCAGTCCCTTTTTCTATCATGGAGACATCCAAGGGCGTAGGACACGTGCACTTCAGGGAACCAAGAGATGCTGTGCATTTCTCTCGTCCCCCTGACACAGCCACTAGGTGACGATGCTTCCAATTCTCTCTAAAGAAACCTTGCTTTCTCAGGCCCAGGTGTCCAGCTGCACACCAAGGACGTCCCTGGCTCCCAGGCACAGTTCCCAGGCCCAAGGCCGAGCTCCCCTCCGAACCCCCATTCCAGCAGACCTTGCTCCTGGCATTGTGGAGCAGCCATTTCATGTCAGCCTTTTCTCCTGGCAGTCAGCTTAGCGCCGTAACCTCTGCCATCGGGGCGCCCGAGAGCCGTGTGAGGTCAGCAGAGAGTCACTGTCAGCCTTTGACCTCACAAAGGTGGGCGGCCATAAGTGCCCGGAGCGTCCAGCTCGCATTGAGTACTGCTGGTGGCACTCGAGGCGTGGAGGTCTGCATGGTGCAATGGGAGACGCCGATGTCCTGCTGCTGGAACAAGAGGCGCTGATGTGCTGCTGGTGCAGGAGGAGACGTGAAGGTGCTGCTGCTTAGAGGTGCTGAGGGGCGGGCAGCCTCAGCGGGCAGCTGAATCAGAGGGCAGGGAAGCCAAGCAGCTTCCTTCTCTGGGGAAGGGGGCACAGAGAAAGTGATTGGAAATGGGGTACAAGCCCTCAGCCTCTAAAAGCAATCCCTCAGATGTTTAGGCATAGTAAAGTTAGGTATATCTATTTGACTCTAGACCCCAACATGTTTGTTAGTGTTCTGGTTTGTCCACTGCTTTCTTGTGGGGGATTTGAGTTGGCCATTACTCTTTAGGTGAATGCTGACTTCATATCTATGGTGCACTTTATTCTTAAAATGGGAAGTTTCTACCAATTTCCCGTCCAAACTTGCTCATAAGCCAACTGCAGTCATCATTTCAGATGTGTCTCCCAACTTACACATTTCCTATTTCTCCTTGATATTTACTCAAGAAATTCATTTACGTAGAGACAACATATTCTTCTCTCAACTGGCATCTGGCTGGGCAGAATGATGTCCTTTCATTCCCTTCCAGGCAATAGGCAACTTGTTCCTTCTGTCTTGTGAACTCTTCCTCCTAAGTTCAATGTGAATACAAGTGGCAGAACTGTGCCTCATGTCTCAAATGAGTGTCAGGGCTGCCTTGTCCAGTGTATTCATACTGGAGGGAAAAAAAAATGAATAGCCATACACACTATATAACCACTAAACTTTTTCAGTCCTCCTTGTGCTAACAGTGCATGAACGTGAGGTTTTGTTGTCATTTTTGTTTGTTTGTTTGTTTGCTTGCTTTAAACTCCTGACTGCCATATAGCAAACATGACCAAAAAACACCCTTTTTTGAGAATCTCTGAGAATGGCTCTGCTTTGTATTATCACCTGTCACTTCACCTGAACCATTTCAATCACAAGCGATATCCTTCTGTCAGGCTTGGTAGTACTTCCCAACCTTATGTCCCCTGCAAATCTCAAAGCTCATGTGTAATTTTTAATCTTCAGCCACCATGTCCATACCGAACATATCTAACTTTGAAGTCAGCTCTGCCCTGAATAGGAGGTTGGGTTTTCAGAGGTCCCTTCCAGCCTACATTTCTCCATGAGTCTTTGCCTCCTTAGCAGCTGCAGTTTCAGAACTGTCTCTGAGAATTACCATAGGTAACGACTCCTTTGCTGGTAAGTCCCTCTTCAGTGTGAACAATTGTAAATTCCCTTTATTCACTTGCAGCCCCAAAGCCCAAATCCGTAGATAATGTATCAGAAGCTCACAGAAAGTGAAATAGATGTAATTCATCCCCTGTGTAGGGAAGAACTGGTCCTAGAAAGGAAAGCTATTAAATTATCTGGAAACAATTTAGCTCTGATAAATTATTTTGTAAATTACACATTACCCCCTCCTTCCCTGGTCTTAGCTGTTCTTGCTCCAAAACTTTGCATGGTGTTGATGTCAAACTAACAGGCCCACACTTGTCTGGATGACTCTTTACCCTCTTCTGGACAGAGGTGTATTTGTTACTCTCCCATTCTGGGGACTATCCCTGATTTGCACAATTGTTATGCATTTTTCCTACTTGACTTGTTGTTCTGTGTGCCAATGCTGTTAATAGGCTAGGTAGATATCAGCTTTTCATTTTTCACTTGAATCGCTATAGATTGTTATTTCACCTCAGATGATGTTGCGCCTAGTGCCCTACCCTCCTTTTCAATGGGAGTCCTGTCACTGCCCTTAATATCACATTGTTGTTGCTGTTAGATGCAGGAAATAAGATTTGCAGCATTTGAGACATCAGTAACTTTTGATCTATTTTTGCCTCAAGCGTGCAACTGTCCTAATTTGTTCTCTTTGTTCCCCCTGGTTTCTGTGGCTTAAGTACCACTTACTATTATTGTTTAATTTCCTATGTGAAGGAGGTTTTTGGTCATTCTTACTTTATTTCTGCAGTTTTTAACCTCTGAAACATGCCTTTTCTCATCGCTTTTTTCCTCTTTGAATTTTGAATTTTAACTATGCCTTCTCTGCACTCAAGTCCAGAGCTGCTTAGTCAGACTCAATTATTCATTTCCTTAGATTTCAAAGTTTGCATTTCTAAGCCTCAAAACCTTCATTCTAAACCTGGTTTTGTCTGTCGTGAAATGTAAAATGAGAAAAGTCAGCTCATGATCACACTTTATTCAAATTTTACTACATTTAAACCCATACAGGAGCCAAGTCTAAAATGGTCTTATATTTTTTCACTTTTGGGAAGAAATCCATCACATAGTACACCTCTGTGAACATAAGTGGTAATTATCTTTCAATCTTTTGCTGGGAAGTTAAAGTCTCCCATAATTCCCATTATTGTTTACGTGTCTGATAACTGTACAGAGATAATTCACTATTAGACTGGAGCTAAGAGCAAAGAGCAGGCTAGCAAGGCTGTCTATCTTTAGCAGTGATTTGCACAAAACCACTCTTTTGCTGACCCATAACATTTAATTTCTCCATCCTCTGCTTCTTGCTAACACAAAGCACCATCTTATTCCATCCATTTGCCTTGGTTTCCAGCCTTCCTGAGATTTATCAGTACTTGTATGACATTCATGCCTTTGTTTCACCCTTCCTGTGTTGACACTTGTCATAACAGTTTTAGATCCTGAACATGATCATCTCAAAGTTTGCCTGACAGTTAGGTCTTCCTCACATTGTCATAGAGTATCAGGTCTCTACCACTTGAAATAGATTGGATTGGATTAGATTATTGGCACCGTCTCTTGTGCTGGTAGTCCGTTATCTTCACAGTCCGTACAACTGGCCATCAGTGAACATGAAGTGGCCTTATCCTGCCCATTTACCTTTCTGGAAATCAGCCACTCTCTCTGCCTAGAACAGGGAATGGATTTTCCTCACCTTTCTTCAAAAGCTCTGAAGTTTTCTGTGATCTTTCCAATTGTACGGTATGATAAGCTTTTGCTGCCACTGAAGGGTAGAAGTCATTATGAATAGTGCCAACAAAACAGAAACATAACAATGAAAACGATATTTTAATTCAGAATAGGTATTTGAAAAGTTCACCTTTTCTAGCACAAATGGGGAAAAGAAAAAAAGGAAAAAAAAAAAAAAAAAAAGCAGTCCTAAAACATCAAAACTGTGGCCAAAGAATTAGAAGAAACACTATTTTTCCAAAGCTGCAATGTTTTCCATTCATCTGGCTGGGCCAGCAGAGCACTGGAGACCTGGATGCACTGTACTCATGGCTGGTTCCCCTAAATGACCTGCAGGGAGATCTTCTTCTCTCTATCCCTCTGTTTCTCCTTTCAATCTCTGTTTTGTCTGTTTGTATCACTAGCTCTTAAATCGCCACTGATATATGCACGTGCAGCACCCAGCACAACCTTGTTTCAGGCTCCAGCGCGACCTTTAGGCATTACCATCCTGTAAACAAATAACAATGATAGTGAGCGTAATTACAATCGTCAAACTATTCCAGCTCCACATCATTATCCATGCCCTGAGCTAAATAACATTTTAATCAGTTTGATATGTCATCTGTGGCTTTCTTCACTGTCACTTGCAATCCAGCAAACTCCTTCCTTCACGTTTCTAGATTAGACAGAGGGTTCTCAACTGCAGACATCCAATTCCCTGTTCAGGAAGCAGCGAGACCTTTCCTCTTCTCACAGATTTAAGATGATAGCCAAGCATCATGAGACACAGTGCGTATGTCTCCTAGGCCCATCCCATGAGAGCAGGACATTTACCACACATGAGAAGAAGACTTAATGCAGTGGCAAAGCAAAATACTCAGTGTCAAAGCCATGTCTAGATGATCATTAAAGACAGATCAAAATTACCCAATACAGGAGGAAAATCTATCGTTTGTAGAAGATTATGTTCTCTGATTATTAGTTTCAAAATTAGTTTTTCCTTTGGATTTCCTCTGAACTTAAACTTAGTTTGGAATGCCTTTGGTTTTGAATATTTCTGAAATCGTATTACTTCTCCTAAGTAAGTTGCTAGTCTGTTCTGTTTACGTGAAATTCGAATAATATTGTGAAGTATCTGCCATCAGTTTTACTGTGTGCCAGGCTGAGTTCCCTGATGAATTTCAAATTTCAGATATGAAACAGTAAAGGTTAAAAAAAAAAAATGTTACAAAGGGTACTTCATGCAGTAGCATAAACTTCTGTTTTCTCAAAACTTGTATCAGTTCATCTCACCAGGACCAGCAGGGGAAGCACACTCTGCCTAGGCACTGGCAAAGGGACACAGTGAGAGTGTAGGGTCTCTTGCTGGGGCCATTCAAAATTTGACTGTACAAGCCCCTGAGCAATATGACAGGGCTTTAAAAATGGCCCTGCTTGAAGTACGCGGGTGATCTGGAGACCTCTAAGGTGCTTTCCAACAAAAGCTTTTCTATAATTGTATGAAATCACCTGCAATAGATTAACCCTGGTCATTATTCCTATCACAGGAAATAACTGTGACACCTGGGTAACAGGTGAGCTTACTGCGACACCAGGGAGAGCCTTCCTGTACTTAAAGGCAACCTGTAGGAAAGCTGGGGAGGGAGTCTTTATCAGGGCCTGGAGTGACAGGACAAGGAGTAACCGCTTTAAACTGAAAAGTAGCACCCAGAAAGAACGGAGTCACGCAACAGGATTCATTTCCAAAACCACCTCATAGACACCTGGGCCAAAGAGCAGGGCCTTGAGCGGGTATATCACAATGGCAGAGTTCATTTCCTTCCCAGTAGCTGGCACGTGCCGTTTTTTGGGATTTCGGGGCTACAGTGAGCTGCTAAGAGGGATGTCTTAGCTCTTGCAGGGCAGTGCTTCCACTAAGGCCAGGACTTTTCTGCATCTTCTACTGCCCTGCAAGCGAGGATGCTTGGGGCACACAGGAAGCTGGGAGGGGACACAGCTGCAGGGATTCCATAAGGCACAAGCAAATGCAGCCTTGGCTTGGTGACACTTTCTCTTGATTACTGCTCAACACAAATTACCTCGAGCAAGTCTACTGTGAGGACTAAAGGAAAGAGACGTATGGATGCTGCTAAGCTCTTCTAGCTTGTACCAGGTAGGAAAGATACCTCTGTAGCAGGCGTGAAGAGGATAGCACTAATTAATTAGATGAGAAGCGGAGGAAAGGCACTTAGAGGTAGTGAAAAGCAGTTAATGTGATGTTCCGGGGAAGCTTCAGTCTGCTTAAGGAGCAGCAAGAACAAGCCTAAAGTCATAGCCAAATACAAGAAAGAGAGGAGGACACGCAGCATGAGAAGCTCCCGAGAGAAAGGAGCTCTGTTTTGGGTAAAAATCAGTCCCTTTTTCTATCATGGAGACATCCAAGGGCGTAGGACACGTGCACTTCAGGGAACCAAGAGATGCTGTGCATTTCTCTCGTCCCCCTGACACAGCCACTAGGTGACGATGCTTCCAATTCTCTCTAAAGAAACCTTGCTTTCTCAGGCCCAGGTGTCCAGCTGCACACCAAGGACGTCCCTGGCTCCCAGGCACAGTTCCCAGGCCCAAGGCCGAGCTCCGCTCCGAACCCCCATTCCAGCAGACCTTGCTCCTGGCATTGTGGAGCAGCCATTTCATGTCAGCCTTTTCTCCTGGCAGTCAGCTTAGCGCCGTAACCTCTGCCATCGGGGCGCCCGAGAGCCGTGTGAGGTCAGCAGAGAGTCACTGTCAGCCTTTGACCTCACAAAGGTGGGCGGCCATAAGTGCCCTGAGCGTCCAGCTCGCATTGAGTACTGCTGGTGGCACTCGAGGCGTGGAGGTCTGCATGGTGCAATGGGAGACGCCGATGTCCTGCTGCTGGAACAAGAGGCGCTGATGTGCTGCTGGTGCAGGAGGAGACGTGAAGGTGCTGCTGCTTAGAGGTGCTGAGGGGCGGGCAGCCTCAGCGGGCAGCTGAATCAGAGGGCAGGGAAGCCAAGCAGCTTCCTTCTCTGGGGAAGGGGGCACAGAGAAAGTGATTGGAAATGGGGTACAAGCCCTCAGCCTCTAAAAGCAATCCCTCAGATGTTTAGGCATAGTAAAGTTAGGTATATCTATTTGACTCTAGACCCCAACATGTTTGTTAGTGTTCTGGTTTGTCCACTGCTTTCTTGTGGGGGATTTGAGTTGGCCATTACTCTTTAGGTGAATGCTGACTTCATATCTATGGTGCACTTTATTCTTAAAATGGGAAGTTTCTACCAATTTCCCGTCCAAACTTGCTCATAAGCCAACTGCAGTCATCATTTCAGATGTGTCTCCCAACTTACACATTTCCTATTTCTCCTTGATATTTACTCAAGAAATTCATTTACGTAGAGACAACATATTCTTCTCTCAACTGGCATCTGGCTGGGCAGAATGATGTCCTTTCATTCCCTTCCAGGCAATAGGCAACTTGTTCCTTCTGTCTTGTGAACTCTTCCTCCTAAGTTCAATGTGAATACAAGTGGCAGAACTGTGCCTCATGTCTCAAATGAGTGTCAGGGCTGCCTTGTCCAGTGTATTCATACTGGAGGGAAAAAAAAATGAATAGCCATACACACTATATAACCACTAAACTTTTTCAGTCCTCCTTGTGCTAACAGTGCATGAACGTGAGGTTTTGTTGTCATTTTTGTTTGTTTGCTTGCTTTAAACTCCTGACTGCCATATAGCAAACATGACCAAAAAACACCCTTTTTTGAGAATCTCTGAGAATGGCTCTGCTTTGTATTATCACCTGTCACTTCACCTGAACCATTTCAATCACAAGCGATATCCTTCTGTCAGGCTTGGTAGTACTTCCCAACCTTATGTCCCCTGCAAATCTCAAAGCTCATGTGTAATTTTTAATCTTCAGCCACCATGTCCATACCGAACATATCTAACTTTGAAGTCAGCTCTGCCCTGAATAGGAGGTTGGGTTTTCAGAGGTCCCTTCCAGCCTACATTTCTCCATGAGTCTTTGCCTCCTTAGCAGCTGCAGTTTCAGAACTGTCTCTGAGAATTACCATAGGTAACGACTCCTTTGCTGCTAAGTCCCTCTTCAGTGTGAACAATTGTAAATTCCCTTTATTCACTTGCAGCCCCAAAGCCCAAATCCGTAGATAATGTATCAGAAGCTCACAGAAAGTGAAATAGATGTAATTCATCCCCTGTGTAGGGAAGAACTGGTCCTAGAAAGGAAAGCTATTAAATTATCTGGAAACAATTTAGCTCTGATAAATTATTTTGTAAATTACACATTACCCCCTCCTTCCCTGGTCTTAGCTGTTCTTGCTCCAAAACTTTGCATGGTGTTGATGTCAAACTAACAGGCCCACACTTGTCTGGATGACTCTTTACCCTCTTCTGGACAGAGGTGTATTTGTTACTCTCCCATTCTGGGGACTATCCCTGATTTGCACAATTGTTATGCATTTTTCCTACTTGACTTGTTGTTCTGTGTGCCAATGCTGTTAATAGGCTAGGTAGATATCAGCTTTTCATTTTTCACTTGAATCGCTATAGATTGTTATTTCACCTCAGATGATGTTGCGCCTAGTGCCCTACCCTCCTTTTCAATGGGAGTCCTGTCACTGCCCTTAATATCACATTGTTGTTGCTGTTAGATGCAGGAAATAAGATTTGCAGCATTTGAGACATCAGTAACTTTTGATCTATTTTTGCCTCAAGTGTGCAACTGTCCTAATTTGTTCTCTTTGTTCCCCCTGGTTTCTGTGGCTTAAGTACCACTTACTATTATTGTTTAATTTCCTATGTGAAGGAGGTTTTTGGTCATTCTTACTTTATTTCTGCAGTTTTTAACCTCTGAAACATGCCTTTTCTCATCGCTTTTTTCCTCTTTGAATTTTGAATTTTAACTATGCCTTCTCTGCACTCAAGTCCCAGAGCTGCTTAGTCAGACTCAATTATTCATTTCCTTAGATTTCAAAGTTTGCATTTCTAAGCCTCAAAACCTTCATTCTAAACCTGGTTTTGTCTGTCGTGAAATGTAAAATGAGAAAAGTCAGCTCATGATCACACTTTATTCAAATTTTACTACATTTAAACCCATACAGGAGCCAAGTCTAAAATGGTCTTATATTTTTTCACTTTTGGGAAGAAATCCATCACATAGTATACCTCTATGAACATAAGTGGTAATTATCTTTCAATCTTTTGCTGGGAAGTTAAAGTCTCCCATAATTCCCATTATTGTTTACGTGTCTGATAACTGTACAGAGAGAATTCACTATTAGACTGGAGCTAAGAGCAAAGAGCAGGCTAGCAAGGCTGTCTATCTTTAGCAGTGATTTGCACAAAACCACTCTTTTGCTGACCCATAACATTTAATTTCTCCATCCTCTGCTTCTTGCTAACACAAAGCACCATCTTATTCCATCCATTTGCCTTGGTTTCCAGCCTTCCTGAGATTTATCAGTACTTGTATGACATTCATGCCTTTGTTTCACCCTTCCTGTGTTGACACTTGTCATAACAGTTTTAGATCCTGAACATGATCATCTCAAAGTTTGCCTGACAGTTAGGTCTTCCTCACATTGTCATAGAGTATCAGGTCTCTACCACTTGAAATAGATTGGATTGGATTAGATTATTGGCACCGTCTCTTGTGCTGGTAGTCCATTATCTTCACAGTCCGTACAACTGGCCATCAGTGAACATGAAGTGGCCTTATCCTGCCCATTTACCTTTCTGGAAATCAGCCACTCTGTCTGCCTAGAACAGGGAATGGATTTTCCTCACCTTTCTTCAAAAGCTCTGAAGTTTTCTGTGATCTTTCCAATTGTACGGTATGATAAGCTTTTGCTGCCACTGAAGGGTAGAAGTCATTATGAATAGTGCCAACAAAACAGAAACATAACAATGAAAACGATATTTTAATTCAGAATAGGTATTTGAAAAGTTCACCTTTTCTAGCACAAATGGGGAAAAGAAAAAAAGGAAGGAAAAAAAAAAAAAAAAAAGCAGTCCTAAAACATCAAAACTGTGGCCAAAGAATTAGAAGAAACACTATTTTTCCAAAGCTGCAATGTTTTCCATTCATCTGGCTGGGCCAGCAGAGCACTGGAGACCTGGATGCACTGTACTCATGGCTGGTTCCCCTAAATGACCTGCAGGGAGATCTTCTTCTCTCTATCCCTCTGTTTCTCCTTTCAATCTCTGTTTTGTCTGTTTGTATCACTAGCTCTCAAATCGCCACTGATATATGCACGTGCAGCACCCAGCACAACCTTGTTTCAGGCTCCAGCGGGACCTTTAGGCATTACCATCCTGTAAACAAATAACAATGATAGTGAGTGTAATTACAATCGTCAAACTATTCCAGCTCCACATCATTAGCCATGCCCTGAGCTAAATAACATTTTAATCAGTTTGATATGTCATCTGTGGCTTTCTTCACTGTCACTTGCAATCCAGCAAACTCCTTCCTTCACGTTTCTAGATTAGACAGAGGGTTCTCAACTGCAGACATCCAATTCCCTGTTCAGGAAGCAGCGAGACCTTTCCTCTTCTCACAGATTTAAGATGATAGCCAAGCATCATGAGACACAGTGCGTATGTCTCCTAGGCCCATCCCATGAGAGCAGGACGTTTACCACACATGAGAAGAAGACTTAATGCAGTGGCAAAGCAAAATACTCAGTGTCAAAGCCATGTCTAGATGATCATTAAAGACAGATCAAAATTACCCAATACAGGAGGAAAATCTATCGTTTGTAGAAGATTATGTTCTCTGATTATTAGTTTCAAAATTAGTTTTTCCTTTGGATTTCCTCTGAACTTAAACTTAGTTTGGAATGCCTTTGGTTTTGAATATTTCTGAAATCGTATTACTTCTCCTAAGTAAGTTGCTAGTCTGTTCTGTTTACGTGAAATTCGAATAATATTGTGAAGTATCTGCCATCAGTTTTACTGTGTGCCAGGCTGAGTTCCCTGATGAATTTCAAATTTCAGATATGAAACAGTAAAGGTTAAAAAAAAAAAATGTTACAAAGGGTACTTCATGCAGTAGCATAAACTTCTGTTTTCTCAAAACTTGTATCAGTTCATCTCACCAGGACCAGCAGGGGAAGCACACTCTGCCTAGGCACTGGCAAAGGGACACAGTGAGAGTGTAGGGTCTCTTGCTGGGGCCATTCAAAATTTGACTGTACAAGCCCCTGAGCAATATGACAGGGCTTTAAAAATGGCCCTGCTTGAAGTACGCGGGTGATCTGGAGACCTCTAAGGTGCTTTCCAACAAAAGCTTTTCTGTAATTGTATGAAATCACCTGCAATAGATTAACCCTGGTCATTATTCCTATCACAGGAAATAACTGTGACACCTGGGTAACAGGTGAGCTTACTGCGACACCAGGGAGAGCCTTCCTGTACTTAAAGGCAACCTGTAGGAAAGCTGGGGAGGGAGTCTTTATCAGGGCCTGGAGTGACAGGACAAGGAGTAACCGCTTTAAACTGAAAAGTAGCACCCAGAAAGAACGGAGTCACGCAACAGGATTCATTTCCAAAACCACCTCATAGACACCTGGGCCAAAGAGCAGGGCCTTGAGCGGGTATATCACAATGGCGGAGTTCATTTCCTTCCCAGTAGCTGGCACGTGCTGTTTTTTGGGATTTCGGGGCTACAGTGAGCTGCTAAGAGGGATGTCTTAGCTCTTGCAGGGCAGTGCTTCCACTAAGGCCAGGACTTTTCTGCATCTTCTACTGCCCTGCAAGCGAGGATGCTTGGGGCACACAGGAAGCTGGGAGGGGACACAGCTGCAGGGATTCCATAAGGCACAAGCAAATGCAGCCTTGGCTTGGTGACACTTTCTCTTGATTACTGCTCAACACAAATTACCTCGAGCAAGTCTACTGTGAGGACTAAAGGAAAGAGACGTATGGATGCTGCTAAGCTCTTCTAGCTTGTACCAGGTAGGAAAGATACCTCTGTAGCAGGCGTGAAGAGGATAGCACTAATTAATTAGATGAGAAGCGGAGGAAAGGCACTTAGAGGTAGTGAAAAGCAGTTAATGTGATGTTCCGGGGAAGCTTCAGTCTGCTTAAGGAGTAGCAAGAACAAGCCTAAAGTCATAGCCAAATACAAGAAAGAGAGGAGGACACGCAGCATGAGAAGCTCCCGAGAGAAAGGAGCTCTGTTTTGGGTAAAAATCAGTCCCTTTTTCTATCATGGAGACATCCAAGGGCGTAGGACACGTGCACTTCAGGGAACCAAGAGATGCTGTGCATTTCTCTCGTCCCCCTGACACAGCCACTAGGTGACGATGCTTCCAATTCTCTCTAAAGAAACCTTGCTTTCTCAGGCCCAGGTGTCCAGCTGCACACCAAGGACGTCCCTGGCTCCCAGGCACAGTTCCCAGGCCCAAGGCCGAGCTCCCCTCCGAACCCCCATTCCAGCAGACCTTGCTCCTGGCATTGTGGAGCAGCCATTTCATGTCAGCCTTTTCTCCTGGCAGTCAGCTTAGCGCCGTAACCTCTGCCATCGGGGCGCCCGAGAGCCGTGTGAGGTCAGCAGAGAGTCACTGTCAGCCTTTGACCTCACAAAGGTGGGTGGCCATAAGTGCCCTGAGCGTCCAGCTCGCATTGAGTACTGCTGGTGGCACTCGAGGCGTGGAGGTCTGCATGGTGCAATGGGAGACGCCGATGTCCTGCTGCTGGAACAAGAGGCGCTGATGTGCTGCTGGTGCAGGAGGAGACGTGAAGGTGCTGCTGCTTAGAGGTGCTGAGGGGCGGGCAGCCTCAGCGGGCAGCTGAATCAGAGGGCAGGGAAGCCAAGCAGCTTCCTTCTCTGGGGAAGGGGGCACAGAGAAAGTGATTGGAAATGGGGTACAAGCCCTCAGCCTCTAAAAGCAATCCCTCAGATGTTTAGGCATAGTAAAGTTAGGTATATCTATTTGACTCTAGACCCCAACATGTTTGTTAGTGTTCTGGTTTGTCCACTGCTTTCTTGTGGGGGATTTGAGTTGGCCATTACTCTTTAGGTGAATGCTGACTTCATATCTATGGTGCACTTTATTCTTAAAATGGGAAGTTTCTACCAATTTCCCGTCCAAACTTGCTCATAAGCCAACTGCAGTCATCATTTCAGATGTGTCTCCCAACTTACACATTTCCTATTTCTCCTTGATATTTACTCAAGAAATTCATTTACGTAGAGACAACATATTCTTCTCTCAACTGGCATCTGGCTGGGCAGAATGATGTCCTTTCATTCCCTTCCAGGCAATAGGCAACTTGTTCCTTCTGTCTTGTGAACTCTTCCTCCTAAGTTCAATGTGAATACAAGTGGCAGAACTGTGCCTCATGTCTCAAATGAGTGTCAGGGCTGCCTTGTCCAGTGTATTCATACTGGAGGGAAAAAAAAATGAATAGCCATACACACTATATAACCACTAAACTTTTTCAGTCCTCCTTGTGCTAACAGTGCATGAACGTGAGGTTTTGTTGTCATTTTTGTTTGTTTGCTTGCTTTAAACTCCTGACTGCCATATAGCAAACATGACCAAAAAACACCCTTTTTTGAGAATCTCTGAGAATGGCTCTGCTTTGTATTATCACCTGTCACTTCACCTGAACCATTTCAATCACAAGCGATATCCTTCTGTCAGGCTTGGTAGTACTTCCCAACCTTATGTCCCCTGCAAATCTCAAAGCTCATGTGTAATTTTTAATCTTCAGCCACCATGTCCATACCGAACATATCTAACTTTGAAGTCAGCTCTGCCCTGAATAGGAGGTTGGGTTTTCAGAGGTCCCTTCCAGCCTACATTTCTCCATGAGTCTTTGCCTCCTTAGCAGCTGCAGTTTCAGAACTGTCTCTGAGAATTACCATAGGTAACGACTCCTTTGCTGGTAAGTCCCTCTTCAGTGTGAACAATTGTAAATTCCCTTTATTCACTTGCAGCCCCAAAGCCCAAATCCGTAGATAATGTATCAGAAGCTCACAGAAAGTGAAATAGATGTAATTCATCCCCTGTGTAGGGAAGAACTGGTCCTAGAAAGGAAAGCTATTAAATTATCTGGAAACAATTTAGCTCTGATAAATTATTTTGTAAATTACACATTACCCCCTCCTTCCCTGGTCTTAGCTGTTCTTGCTCCAAAACTTTGCATGGTGTTGATGTCAAACTAACAGGCCCACACTTGTCTGGATGACTCTTTACCCTCTTCTGGACAGAGGTGTATTTGTTACTCTCCCATTCTGGGGACTATCCCTGATTTGCACAATTGTTATGCATTTTTCCTACTTGACTTGTTGTTCTGTGTGCCAATGCTGTTAATAGGCTAGGTAGATATCAGCTTTTCATTTTTCACTTGAATCGCTATAGATTGTTATTTCACCTCAGATGATGTTGCGCCTAGTGCCCTACCCTCCTTTTCAATGGGAGTCCTGTCACTGCCCTTAATATCACATTGTTGTTGCTGTTAGATGCAGGAAATAAGATTTGCAGCATTTGAGACATCAGTAACTTTTGATCTATTTTTGCCTCAAGCGTGCAACTGTCCTAATTTGTTCTCTTTGTTCCCCCTGGTTTCTGTGGCTTAAGTACCACTTACTATTATTGTTTAATTTCCTATGTGAAGGAGGTTTTTGGTCATTCTTACTTTATTTCTGCAGTTTTTAACCTCTGAAACATGCCTTTTCTCATCGCTTTTTTCCTGTTTGAATTTTGAATTTTAACTATGCCTTCTCTGCACTCAAGTCCCAGAGCTGCTTAGTCAGACTCAATTATTCATTTCCTTAGATTTCAAAGTTTGCATTTCTAAGCCTCAAAACCTTCATTCTAAACCTGGTTTTGTCTGTCGTGAAATGTAAAATGAGAAAAGTCAGCTCATGATCACACTTTATTCAAATTTTACTACATTTAAACCCATACAGGAGCCAAGTCTAAAATGGTCTTATATTTTTTCACTTTTGGGAAGAAATCCATCACATAGTATACCTCTATGAACATAAGTGGTAATTATCTTTCAATCTTTTGCTGGGAAGTTAAAGTCTCCCATAATTCCCATTATTGTTTACGTGTCTGATAACTGTACAGAGAGAATTCACTATTAGACTGGAGCTAAGAGCAAAGAGCAGGCTAGCAAGGCTGTCTATCTTTAGCAGTGATTTGCACAAAACCACTCTTTTGCTGACCCATAACATTTAATTTCTCCATCCTCTGCTTCTTGCTAACACAAAGCACCATCTTATTCCATCCATTTGCCTTGGTTTCCAGCCTTCCTGAGATTTATCAGTACTTGTATGACATTCATGCCTTTGTTTCACCCTTCCTGTGTTGACACTTGTCATAACAGTTTTAGATCCTGAACATGATCATCTCAAAGTTTGCCTGACAGTTAGGTCTTCCTCACATTGTCATAGAGTATCAGGTCTCTACCACTTGAAATAGATTGGATTGGATTAGATTATTGGCACCGTCTCTTGTGCTGGTAGTCCATTATCTTCACAGTCCGTACAACTGGCCATCAGTGAACATGAAGTGGCCTTATCCTGCCCATTTACCTTTCTGGAAATCAGCCACTCTCTCTGCCTAGAACAGGGAATGGATTTTCCTCACCTTTCTTCAAAAGCTCTGAAGTTTTCTGTGATCTTTCCAATTGTACGGTATGATAAGCTTTTGCTGCCACTGAAGGGTAGAAGTCATTATGAATAGTGCCAACAAAACAGAAACATAACAATGAAAACGATATTTTAATTCAGAATAGGTATTTGAAAAGTTCACCTTTTCTAGCACAAATGGGGAAAAGGAAAAAAGGAAGGAAAAAAAAAAAAAAAAAAAAGCAGTCCTAAAACATCAAAACTGTGGCCAAAGAATTAGAAGAAACACTATTTTTCCAAAGCTGCAATGTTTTCCATTCATCTGGCTGGGCCAGCAGAGCACTGGAGACCTGGATGCACTGTACTCATGGCTGGTTCCCCTAAATGACCTGCAGGGAGATCTTCTTCTCTCTATCCCTCTGTTTCTCCTTTCAATCTCTGTTTTGTCTGTTTGTATCACTAGCTCTCAAATCGCCACTGATATATGCACGTGCAGCACCCAGCACAACCTTGTTTCAGGCTCCAGCGGGACCTTTAGGCATTACCATCCTGTAAACAAATAACAATGATAGTGAGCGTAATTACAATCGTCAAACTATTCCAGCTCCACATCATTAGCCATGCCCTGAGCTAAATAACATTTTAATCAGTTTGATATGTCATCTGTGGCTTTCTTCACTGTCACTTGCAATCCAGCAAACTCCTTCCTTCACGTTTCTAGATTAGACAGAGGGTTCTCAACTGCAGACATCCAATTCCCTGTTCAGGAAGCAGCGAGACCTTTCCTCTTCTCACAGATTTAAGATGATAGCCAAGCATCATGAGACACAGTGCGTATGTCTCCTAGGCCCATCCCATGAGAGCAGGACATTTACCACACATGAGAAGAAGACTTAATGCAGTGGCAAAGCAAAATACTCAGTGTCAAAGCCATGTCTAGATGATCATTAAAGACAGATCAAAATTACCCAATACAGGAGGAAAATCTATCGTTTGTAGAAGATTATGTTCTCTGATTATTAGTTTCAAAATTAGTTTTTCCTTTGGATTTCCTCTGAACTTAAACTTAGTTTGGAATGCCTTTGGTTTTGAATATTTCTGAAATCGTATTACTTCTCCTAAGTAAGTTGCTAGTCTGTTCTGTTTACGTGAAATTCGAATAATATTGTGAAGTATCTGCCATCAGTTTTACTGTGTGCCAGGCTGAGTTCCCTGATGAATTTCAAATTTCAGATATGAAACAGTAAAGGTTAAAAAAAAAAATGTTACAAAGGGTACTTCATGCAGTAGCATAAACTTCTGTTTTCTCAAAACTTGTATCAGTTCATCTCACCAGGACCAGCAGGGGAAGCACACTCTGCCTAGGCACTGGCAAAGGGACACAGTGAGAGTGTAGGGTCTCTTGCTGGGGCCATTCAAAATTTGACTGTACAAGCCCCTGAGCAATATGACAGGGCTTTAAAAATGGCCCTGCTTGAAGTACGCGGGTGATCTGGAGACCTCTAAGGTGCTTTCCAACAAAAGCTTTTCTATAATTGTATGAAATCACCTGCAATAGATTAACCCTGGTCATTATTCCTATCACAGGAAATAACTGTGACACCTGGGTAACAGGTGAGCTTACTGCGACACCAGGGAGAGCCTTCCTGTACTTAAAGGCAACCTGTAGGAAAGCTGGGGAGGGAGTCTTTATCAGGGCCTGGAGTGACAGGACAAGGAGTAACCGCTTTAAACTGAAAAGTAGCACCCAGAAAGAACGGAGTCACGCAACAGGATTCATTTCCAAAACCACCTCATAGACACCTGGGCCAAAGAGCAGGGCCTTGAGCGGGTATATCACAATGGCAGAGTTCATTTCCTTCCCAGTAGCTGGCACGTGCCGTTTTTTGGGATTTCGGGGCTACAGTGAGCTGCTAAGAGGGATGTCTTAGCTCTTGCAGGGCAGTGCTTCCACTAAGGCCAGGACTTTTCTGCATCTTCTACTGCCCTGCAAGTGAGGATGCTTGGGGCACACAGGAAGCTGGGAGGGGACACAGCTGCAGGGATTCCATAAGGCACAAGCAAATGCAGCCTTGGCTTGGTGACACTTTCTCTTGATTACTGCTCAACACAAATTACCTCGAGCAAGTCTACTGTGAGGACTAAAGGAAAGAGACGTATGGATGCTGCTAAGCTCTTCTAGCTTGTACCAGGTAGGAAAGATACCTCTGTAGCAGGCGTGAAGAGGATAGCACTAATTAATTAGATGAGAAGCGGAGGAAAGGCACTTAGAGGTAGTGAAAAGCAGTTAATGTGATGTTCCGGGGAAGCTTCAGTCTGCTTAAGGAGCAGCAAGAACAAGCCTAAAGTCATAGCCAAATACAAGAAAGAGAGGAGGACACGCAGCATGAGAAGCTCCCGAGAGAAAGGAGCTCTGTTTTGGGTAAAAATCAGTCCCTTTTTCTATCATGGAGACATCCAAGGGCGTAGGACACGTGCACTTCAGGGAACCAAGAGATGCTGTGCATTTCTCTCGTCCCCCTGACACAGCCACTAGGTGACGATGCTTCCAATTCTCTCTAAAGAAACCTTGCTTTCTCAGGCCCAGGTGTCCAGCTGCACACCAAGGACGTCCCTGGCTCCCAGGCACAGTTCCCAGGCCCAAGGCCGAGCTCCGCTCCGAACCCCCATTCCAGCAGACCTTGCTCCTGGCATTGTGGAGCAGCCATTTCATGTCAGCCTTTTCTCCTGGCAGTCAGCTTAGCGCCGTAACCTCTGCCATCGGGGCGCTCGAGAGCCGTGTGAGGTCAGCAGAGAGTCACTGTCAGCCTTTGACCTCACAAAGGTGGGTGGCCATAAGTGCCCTGAGCGTCCAGCTCGCATTGAGTACTGCTGGTGGCACTCGAGGCGTGGAGGTCTGCATGGTGCAATGGGAGACGCCGATGTCCTGCTGCTGGAACAAGAGGCGCTGATGTGCTGCTGGTGCAGGAGGAGACGTGAAGGTGCTGCTGCTTAGAGGTGCTGAGGGGCGGGCAGCCTCAGCGGGCAGCTGAATCAGAGGGCAGGGAAGCCAAGCAGCTTCCTTCTCTGGGGAAGGGGGCACAGAGAAAGTGATTGGAAATGGGGTACAAGCCCTCAGCCTCTAAAAGCAATCCCTCAGATGTTTAGGCATAGTAAAGTTAGGTATATCTATTTGACTCTAGACCCCAACATGTTTGTTAGTGTTCTGGTTTGTCCACTGCTTTCTTGTGGGGGATTTGAGTTGGCCATTACTCTTTAGGTGAATGCTGACTTCATATCTATGGTGCACTTTATTCTTAAAATGGGAAGTTTCTACCAATTTCCCGTCCAAACTTGCTCATAAGCCAACTGCAGTCATCATTTCAGATGTGTCTCCCAACTTACACATTTCCTATTTCTCCTTGATATTTACTCAAGAAATTCATTTACGTAGAGACAACATATTCTTCTCTCAACTGGCATCTGGCTGGGCAGAATGATGTCCTTTCATTCCCTTCCAGGCAATAGGCAACTTGTTCCTTCTGTCTTGTGAACTCTTCCTCCTAAGTTCAATGTGAATACAAGTGGCAGAACTGTGCCTCATGTCTCAAATGAGTGTCAGGGCTGCCTTGTCCAGTGTATTCATACTGGAGGGAAAAAAAAATGAATAGCCATACACACTATATAACCACTAAACTTTTTCAGTCCTCCTTGTGCTAACAGTGCATGAACGTGAGGTTTTGTTGTCATTTTTGTTTGTTTGCTTGCTTTAAACTCCTGACTGCCATATAGCAAACATGACCAAAAAACACCCTTTTTTGAGAATCTCTGAGAATGGCTCTGCTTTGTATTATCACCTGTCACTTCACCTGAACCATTTCAATCACAAGCGATATCCTTCTGTCAGGCTTGGTAGTACTTCCCAACCTTATGTCCCCTGCAAATCTCAAAGCTCATGTGTAATTTTTAATCTTCAGCCACCATGTCCATACCGAACATATCTAACTTTGAAGTCAGCTCTGCCCTGAATAGGAGGTTGGGTTTTCAGAGGTCCCTTCCAGCCTACATTTCTCCATGAGTCTTTGCCTCCTTAGCAGCTGCAGTTTCAGAACTGTCTCTGAGAATTACCATAGGTAACGACTCCTTTGCTGCTAAGTCCCTCTTCAGTGTGAACAATTGTAAATTCCCTTTATTCACTTGCAGCCCCAAAGCCCAAATCCGTAGATAATGTATCAGAAGCTCACAGAAAGTGAAATAGATGTAATTCATCCCCTGTGTAGGGAAGAACTGGTCCTAGAAAGGAAAGCTATTAAATTATCTGGAAACAATTTAGCTCTGATAAATTATTTTGTAAATTACACATTACCCCCTCCTTCCCTGGTCTTAGCTGTTCTTGCTCCAAAACTTTGCATGGTGTTGATGTCAAACTAACAGGCCCACACTTGTCTGGATGACTCTTTACCCTCTTCTGGACAGAGGTGTATTTGTTACTCTCCCATTCTGGGGACTATCCCTGATTTGCACAATTGTTATGCATTTTTCCTACTTGACTTGTTGTTCTGTGTGCCAATGCTGTTAATAGGCTAGGTAGATATCAGCTTTTCATTTTTCACTTGAATCGCTATAGATTGTTATTTCACCTCAGATGATGTTGCGCCTAGTGCCCTACCCTCCTTTTCAATGGGAGTCCTGTCACTGCCCTTAATATCACATTGTTGTTGCTGTTAGATGCAGGAAATAAGATTTGCAGCATTTGAGACATCAGTAACTTTTGATCTATTTTTGCCTCAAGCGTGCAACTGTCCTAATTTGTTCTCTTTGTTCCCCCTGGTTTCTGTGGCTTAAGTACCACTTACTATTATTGTTTAATTTCCTATGTGAAGGAGGTTTTTGGTCATTCTTACTTTATTTCTGCAGTTTTTAACCTCTGAAACATGCCTTTTCTCATCGCTTTTTTCCTCTTTGAATTTTGAATTTTAACTATGCCTTCTCTGCACTCAAGTCCAGAGCTGCTTAGTCAGACTCAATTATTCATTTCCTTAGATTTCAAAGTTTGCATTTCTAAGCCTCAAAACCTTCATTCTAAACCTGGTTTTGTCTGTCGTGAAATGTAAAATGAGAAAAGTCAGCTCATGATCACACTTTATTCAAATTTTACTACATTTAAACCCATACAGGAGCCAAGTCTAAAATGGTCTTATATTTTTTCACTTTTGGGAAGAAATCCATCACATAGTATACCTCTATGAACATAAGTGGTAATTATCTTTCAATCTTTTGCTGGGAAGTTAAAGTCTCCCATAATTCCCATTATTGTTTACGTGTCTGATAACTGTACAGAGATAATTCACTATTAGACTGGAGCTAAGAGCAAAGAGCAGGCTAGCAAGGCTGTCTATCTTTAGCAGTGATTTGCACAAAACCACTCTTTTGCTGACCCATAACATTTAATTTCTCCATCCTCTGCTTCTTGCTAACACAAAGCACCATCTTATTCCATCCATTTGCCTTGGTTTCCAGCCTTCCTGAGATTTATCAGTACTTGTATGACATTCATGCCTTTGTTTCACCCTTCCTGTGTTGACACTTGTCATAACAGTTTTAGATCCTGAACATGATCATCTCAAAGTTTGCCTGACAGTTAGGTCTTCCTCACATTGTCATAGAGTATCAGGTCTCTACCACTTGAAATAGATTGGATTGGATTAGATTATTGGCACCGTCTCTTGTGCTGGTAGTCCGTTATCTTCACAGTCCGTACAACTGGCCATCAGTGAACATGAAGTGGCCTTATCCTGCCCATTTACCTTTCTGGAAATCAGCCACTCTCTCTGCCTAGAACAGGGAATGGATTTTCCTCACCTTTCTTCAAAAGCTCTGAAGTTTTCTGTGATCTTTCCAATTGTACGGTATGATAAGCTTTTGCTGCCACTGAAGGGTAGAAGTCATTATGAATAGTGCCAACAAAACAGAAACATAACAATGAAAACGATATTTTAATTCAGAATAGGTATTTGAAAAGTTCACCTTTTCTAGCACAAATGGGGAAAAGAAAAAAAGGAAGGAAAAAAAAAAAAAAAAAGCAGTCCTAAAACATCAAAACTGTGGCCAAAGAATTAGAAGAAACACTATTTTTCCAAAGCTGCAATGTTTTCCATTCATCTGGCTGGGCCAGCAGAGCACTGGAGACCTGGATGCACTGTACTCATGGCTGGTTCCCCTAAATGACCTGCAGGGAGATCTTCTTCTCTCTATCCCTCTGTTTCTCCTTTCAATCTCTGTTTTGTCTGTTTGTATCACTAGCTCTTAAATCGCCACTGATATATGCACGTGCAGCACCCAGCACAACCTTGTTTCAGGCTCCAGCGGGACCTTTAGGCATTACCATCCTGTAAACAAATAACAATGATAGTGAGCGTAATTACAATCGTCAAACTATTCCAGCTCCACATCATTAGCCATGCCCTGAGCTAAATAACATTTTAATCAGTTTGATATGTCATCTGTGGCTTTCTTCACTGTCACTTGCAATCCAGCAAACTCCTTCCTTCACGTTTCTAGATTAGACAGAGGGTTCTCAACTGCAGACATCCAATTCCCTGTTCAGGAAGCAGCGAGACCTTTCCTCTTCTCACAGATTTAAGATGATAGCCAAGCATCATGAGACACAGTGCGTATGTCTCCTAGGCCCATCCCATGAGAGCAGGACATTTACCACACATGAGAAGAAGACTTAATGCAGTGGCAAAGCAAAATACTCAGTGTCAAAGCCATGTCTAGATGATCATTAAAGACAGATCAAAATTACCCAATACAGGAGGAAAATCTATCGTTTGTAGAAGATTATGTTCTCTGATTATTAGTTTCAAAATTAGTTTTTCCTTTGGATTTCCTCTGAACTTAAACTTAGTTTGGAATGCCTTTGGTTTTGAATATTTCTGAAATCGTATTACTTCTCCTAAGTAAGTTGCTAGTCTGTTCTGTTTACGTGAAATTCGAATAATATTGTGAAGTATCTGCCATCAGTTTTACTGTGTGCCAGGCTGAGTTCCCTGATGAATTTCAAATTTCAGATATGAAACAGTAAAGGTTAAAAAAAAAAAATGTTACAAAGGGTACTTCATGCAGTAGCATAAACTTCTGTTTTCTCAAAACTTGTATCAGTTCATCTCACCAGGACCAGCAGGGGAAGCACACTCTGCCTAGGCACTGGCAAAGGGACACAGTGAGAGTGTAGGGTCTCTTGCTGGGGCCATTCAAAATTTGACTGTACAAGCCCCTGAGCAATATGACAGGGCTTTAAAAATGGCCCTGCTTGAAGTACGCGGGTGATCTGGAGACCTCTAAGGTGCTTTCCAACAAAAGCTTTTCTATAATTGTATGAAATCACCTGCAATAGATTAACCCTGGTCATTATTCCTATCACAGGAAATAACTGTGACACCTGGGTAACAGGTGAGCTTACTGCGACACCAGGGAGAGCCTTCCTGTACTTAAAGGCAACCTGTAGGAAAGCTGGGGAGGGAGTCTTTATCAGGGCCTGGAGTGACAGGACAAGGAGTAACCGCTTTAAACTGAAAAGTAGCACCCAGAAAGAACGGAGTCACGCAACAGGATTCATTTCCAAAACCACCTCATAGACACCTGGGCCAAAGAGCAGGGCCTTGAGCGGGTATATCACAATGGCAGAGTTCATTTCCTTCCCAGTAGCTGGCACGTGCCGTTTTTTGGGATTTCGGGGCTACAGTGAGCTGCTAAGAGGGATGTCTTAGCTCTTGCAGGGCAGTGCTTCCACTAAGGCCAGGACTTTTCTGCATCTTCTACTGCCCTGCAAGCGAGGATGCTTGGGGCACACAGGAAGCTGGGAGGGGACACAGCTGCAGGGATTCCATAAGGCACAAGCAAATGCAGCCTTGGCTTGGTGACACTTTCTCTTGATTACTGCTCAACACAAATTACCTCGAGCAAGTCTACTGTGAGGACTAAAGGAAAGAGACGTATGGATGCTGCTAAGCTCTTCTAGCTTGTACCAGGTAGGAAAGATACCTCTGTAGCAGGCGTGAAGAGGATAGCACTAATTAATTAGATGAGAAGCGGAGGAAAGGCACTTAGAGGTAGTGAAAAGCAGTTAATGTGATGTTCCGGGGAAGCTTCAGTCTGCTTAAGGAGCAGCAAGAACAAGCCTAAAGTCATAGCCAAATACAAGAAAGAGAGGAGGACACGCAGCATGAGAAGCTCCCGAGAGAAAGGAGCTCTGTTTTGGGTAAAAATCAGTCCCTTTTTCTATCATGGAGACATCCAAGGGCGTAGGACACGTGCACTTCAGGGAACCAAGAGATGCTGTGCATTTCTCTCGTCCCCCTGACACAGCCACTAGGTGACGATGCTTCCAATTCTCTCTAAAGAAACCTTGCTTTCTCAGGCCCAGGTGTCCAGCTGCACACCAAGGACGTCCCTGGCTCCCAGGCACAGTTCCCAGGCCCAAGGCCGAGCTCCCCTCCGAACCCCCATTCCAGCAGACCTTGCTCCTGGCATTGTGGAGCAGCCATTTCATGTCAGCCTTTTCTCCTGGCAGTCAGCTTAGCGCCGTAACCTCTGCCATCGGGGCGCCCGAGAGCCGTGTGAGGTCAGCAGAGAGTCACTGTCAGCCTTTGACCTCACAAAGGTGGGCGGCCATAAGTGCCCTGAGCGTCCAGCTCGCATTGAGTACTGCTGGTGGCACTCGAGGCGTGGAGGTCTGCATGGTGCAATGGGAGACGCCGATGTCCTGCTGCTGGAACAAGAGGCGCTGATGTGCTGCTGGTGCAGGAGGAGACGTGAAGGTGCTGCTGCTTAGAGGTGCTGAGGAGCGGGCAGCCTCAGCGGGCAGCTGAATCAGAGGGCAGGGAAGCCAAGCAGCTTCCTTCTCTGGGGAAGGGGGCACAGAGAAAGTGATTGGAAATGGGGTACAAGCCCTCAGCCTCTAAAAGCAATCCCTCAGATGTTTAGGCATAGTAAAGTTAGGTATATCTATTTGACTCTAGACCCCAACATGTTTGTTAGTGTTCTGGTTTGTCCACTGCTTTCTTGTGGGGGATTTGAGTTGGCCATTACTCTTTAGGTGAATGCTGACTTCATATCTATGGTGCACTTTATTCTTAAAATGGGAAGTTTCTACCAATTTCCCGTCCAAACTTGCTCATAAGCCAACTGCAGTCATCATTTCAGATGTGTCTCCCAACTTACACATTTCCTATTTCTCCTTGATATTTACTCAAGAAATTCATTTACGTAGAGACAACATATTCTTCTCTCAACTGGCATCTGGCTGGGCAGAATGATGTCCTTTCATTCCCTTCCAGGCAATAGGCAACTTGTTCCTTCTGTCTTGTGAACTCTTCCTCCTAAGTTCAATGTGAATACAAGTGGCAGAACTGTGCCTCATGTCTCAAATGAGTGTCAGGGCTGCCTTGTCCAGTGTATTCATACTGGAGGGAAAAAAAAATGAATAGCCATACACACTATATAACCACTAAACTTTTTCAGTCCTCCTTGTGCTAACAGTGCATGAACGTGAGGTTTTGTTGTCATTTTTGTTTGTTTGCTTGCTTTAAACTCCTGACTGCCATATAGCAAACATGACAAAAAAACACCCTTTTTTGAGAATCTCTGAGAATGGCTCTGCTTTGTATTATCACCTGTCACTTCACCTGAACCATTTCAATCACAAGCGATATCCTTCTGTCAGGCTTGGTAGTACTTCCCAACCTTATGTCCCCTGCAAATCTCAAAGCTCATGTGTAATTTTTAATCTTCAGCCACCATGTCCATACCGAACATATCTAACTTTGAAGTCAGCTCTGCCCTGAATAGGAGGTTGGGTTTTCAGAGGTCCCTTCCAGCCTACATTTCTCCATGAGTCTTTGCCTCCTTAGCAGCTGCAGTTTCAGAACTGTCTCTGAGAATTACCATAGGTAACGACTCCTTTGCTGGTAAGTCCCTCTTCAGTGTGAACAATTGTAAATTCCCTTTATTCACTTGCAGCCCCAAAGCCCAAATCCGTAGATAATGTATCAGAAGCTCACAGAAAGTGAAATAGATGTAATTCATCCCCTGTGTAAGGAAGAACTGGTCCTAGAAAGGAAAGCTATTAAATTATCTGGAAACAATTTAGCTCTGATAAATTATTTTGTAAATTACACATTACCCCCTCCTTCCCTGGTCTTAGCTGTTCTTGCTCCAAAACTTTGCATGGTGTTGATGTCAAACTAACAGGCCCACACTTGTCTGGATGACTCTTTACCCTCTTCTGGACAGAGGTGTATTTGTTACTCTCCCATTCTGGGGACTATCCCTGATTTGCACAATTGTTATGCATTTTTCCTACTTGACTTGTTGTTCTGTGTGCCAATGCTGTTAATAGGCTAGGTAGATATCAGCTTTTCATTTTTCACTTGAATCGCTATAGATTGTTATTTCACCTCAGATGATGTTGCGCCTAGTGCCCTACCCTCCTTTTCAATGGGAGTCCTGTCACTGCCCTTAATATCACATTGTTGTTGCTGTTAGATGCAGGAAATAAGATTTGCAGCATTTGAGACATCAGTAACTTTTGATCTATTTTTGCCTCAAGTGTGCAACTGTCCTAATTTGTTCTCTTTGTTCCCCCTGGTTTCTGTGGCTTAAGTACCACTTACTATTATTGTTTAATTTCCTATGTGAAGGAGGTTTTTGGTCATTCTTACTTTATTTCTGCAGTTTTTAACCTCTGAAACATGCCTTTTCTCATCGCTTTTTTCCTCTTTGAATTTTGAATTTTAACTATGCCTTCTCTGCACTCAAGTCCCAGAGCTGCTTAGTCAGACTCAATTATTCATTTCCTTAGATTTCAAAGTTTGCATTTCTAAGCCTCAAAACCTTCATTCTAAACCTGGTTTTGTCTGTCGTGAAATGTAAAATGAGAAAAGTCAGCTCATGATCACACTTTATTCAAATTTTACTACATTTAAACCCATACAGGAGCCAAGCCTAAAATGGTCTTATATTTTTTCACTTTTGGGAAGAAATCCATCACATAGTATACCTCTATGAACATAAGTGGTAATTATCTTTCAATCTTTTGCTGGGAAGTTAAAGTCTCCCATAATTCCCATTATTGTTTACGTGTCTGATAACTGTACAGAGATAATTCACTATTAGACTGGAGCTAAGAGCAAAGAGCAGGCTAGCAAGGCTGTCTATCTTTAGCAGTGATTTGCACAAAACCACTCTTTTGCTGACCCATAACATTTAATTTCTCCATCCTCTGCTTCTTGCTAACACAAAGCACCATCTTATTCCATCCATTTGCCTTGGTTTCCAGCCTTCCTGAGATTTATCAGTACTTGTATGACATTCATGCCTTTGTTTCACCCTTCCTGTATTGACACTTGTCATAACAGTTTTAGATCCTGAACATGATCATCTCAAAGTTTGCCTGACAGTTAGGTCTTCCTCACATTGTCATAGAGTATCAGGTCTCTACCACTTGAAATAGATTGGATTGGATTAGATTATTGGCACCGTCTCTTGTGCTGGTAGTCCATTATCTTCACAGTCCGTACAACTGGCCATCAGTGAACATGAAGTGGCCTTATCCTGCCCATTTACCTTTCTGGAAATCAGCCACTCTGTCTGCCTAGAACAGGGAATGGATTTTCCTCACCTTTCTTCAAAAGCTCTGAAGTTTTCTGTGATCTTTCCAATTGTACGGTATGATAAGCTTTTGCTGCCACTGAAGGGTAGAAGTCATTATGAATAGTGCCAACAAAACAGAAACATAACAATGAAAACGATATTTTAATTCAGAATAGGTATTTGAAAAGTTCACCTTTTCTAGCACAAATGGGGAAAAGAAAAAAAGGAAGGAAAAAAAAAAAAAAAAGCAGTCCTAAAACATCAAAACTGTGGCCAAAGAATTAGAAGAAACACTATTTTTCCAAAGCTGCAATGTTTTCCATTCATCTGGCTGGGCCAGCAGAGCACTGGAGACCTGGATGCACTGTACTCATGGCTGGTTCCCCTAAATGACCTGCAGGGAGATCTTCTTCTCTCTATCCCTCTGTTTCTCCTTTCAATCTCTGTTTTGTCTGTTTGTATCACTAGCTCTTAAATCGCCACTGATATATGCACGTGCAGCACCCAGCACAACCTTGTTTCAGGCTCCAGCGGGACCTTTAGGCATTACCATCCTGTAAACAAATAACAATGATAGTGAGCGTAATTACAATCGTCAAACTATTCCAGCTCCACATCATTAGCCATGCCCTGAGCTAAATAACATTTTAATCAGTTTGATATGTCATCTGTGGCTTTCTTCACTGTCACTTGCAATCCAGCAAACTCCTTCCTTCACGTTTCTAGATTAGACAGAGGGTTCTCAACTGCAGACATCCAATTCCCTGTTCAGGAAGCAGCGAGACCTTTCCTCTTCTCACAGATTTAAGATGATAGCCAAGCATCATGAGACACAGTGCGTATGTCTCCTAGGCCCATCCCATGAGAGCAGGACATTTACCACACATGAGAAGAAGACTTAATGCAGTGGCAAAGCAAAATACTCAGTGTCAAAGCCATGTCTAGATGATCATTAAAGACAGATCAAAATTACCCAATACAGGAGGAAAATCTATCGTTTGTAGAAGATTATGTTCTCTGATTATTAGTTTCAAAATTAGTTTTTCCTTTGGATTTCCTCTGAACTTAAACTTAGTTTGGAATGCCTTTGGTTTTGAATATTTCTGAAATCGTATTACTTCTCCTAAGTAAGTTGCTAGTCTGTTCTGTTTACGTGAAATTCGAATAATATTGTGAAGTATCTGCCATCAGTTTTACTGTGTGCCAGGCTGAGTTCCCTGATGAATTTCAAATTTCAGATATGAAACAGTAAAGGTTAAAAAAAAAAATGTTACAAAGGGTACTTCATGCAGTAACATAAACTTCTGTTTTCTCAAAACTTGTATCAGTTCATCTCACCAGGACCAGCAGGGGAAGCACACTCTGCCTAGGCACTGGCAAAGGCACACAGTGAGAGTGTAGGGTCTCTTGCTGGGGCCATTCAAAATTTGACTGTACAAGCCCCTGAGCAATATGACAGGGCTTTAAAAATGGCCCTGCTTGAAGTACGCGGGTGATCTGGAGACCTCTAAGGTGCTTTCCAACAAAAGCTTTTCTATAATTGTATGAAATCACCTGCAATAGATTAACCCTGGTCATTATTCCTATCACAGGAAATAACTGTGACACCTGGGTAACAGGTGAGCTTACTGCGACACCAGGGAGAGCCTTCCTGTACTTAAAGGCAACCTGTAGGAAAGCTGGGGAGGGAGTCTTTATCAGGGCCTGGAGTGACAGGACAAGGAGTAACCGCTTTAAACTGAAAAGTAGCACCCAGAAAGAACGGAGTCACGCAACAGGATTCATTTCCAAAACCACCTCGTAGACACCTGGGCCAAAGAGCAGGGCCTTGAGCGGGTATATCACAATGGCGGAGTTCATTTCCTTCCCAGTAGCTGGCACGTGCCGTTTTTTGGGATTTCGGGGCTACAGTGAGCTGCTAAGAGGGATGTCTTAGCTCTTGCAGGGCAGTGCTTCCACTAAGGCCAGGACTTTTCTGCATCTTCTACTGCCCTGCAAGCGAGGATGCTTGGGGCACACAGGAAGCTGGGAGCGGACACAGCTGCAGGGATTCCATAAGACACAAGCAAATGCAGCCTTGGCTTGGTGACACTTTCTCTTGATTACTGCTCAACACAAATTACCTCGAGCAAGTCTACTGTGAGGACTAAAGGAAAGAGACGTATGGATGCTGCTAAGCTCTTCTAGCTTGTACCAGGTAGGAAAGATACCTCTGTAGCAGGCGTGAAGAGGATAGCACTAATTAATTAGATGAGAAGCGGAGGAAAGGCACTTAGAGGTAGTGAAAAGCAGTTAATGTGATGTTCCGGGGAAGCTTCAGTCTGCTTAAGGAGTAGCAAGAACAAGCCTAAAGTCATAGCCAAATACAAGAAAGAGAGGAGGACACGCAGCATGAGAAGCTCCCGAGAGAAAGGAGCTCTGTTTTGGGTAAAAATCAGTCCCTTTTTCTATCATGGAGACATCCAAGGGCGTAGGACACGTGCACTTCAGGGAACCAAGAGATGCTGTGCATTTCTCTCGTCCCCCTGACACAGCCACTAGGTGACGATGCTTCCAATTCTCTCTAAAGAAACCTTGCTTTCTCAGGCCCAGGTGTCCAGCTGCACACCAAGGACGTCCCTGGCTCCCAGGCACAGTTCCCAGGCCCAAGGCCGAGCTCCGCTCCGAACCCCCATTCCAGCAGACCTTGCTCCTGGCATTGTGGAGCAGCCATTTCATGTCAGCCTTTTCTCCTGGCAGTCAGCTTAGCGCCGTAACCTCTGCCATCGGGGCGCCCGAGAGCCGTGTGAGGTCAGCAGAGAGTCACTGTCAGCCTTTGACCTCACAAAGGTGGGCGGCCATAAGTGCCCGGAGCGTCCAGCTCGCATTGAGTACTGCTGGTGGCACTCGAGGCGTGGAGGTCTGCATGGTGCAATGGGAGACGCCGATGTCCTGCTGCTGGAACAAGAGGCGCTGATGTGCTGCTGGTGCAGGAGGAGACGTGAAGGTGCTGCTGCTTAGAGGTGCTGAGGGGCGGGCAGCCTCAGCGGGCAGCTGAATCAGAGGGCAGGGAAGCCAAGCAGCTTCCTTCTCTGGGGAAGGGGGCACAGAGAAAGTGATTGGAAATGGGGTACAAGCCCTCAGCCTCTAAAAGCAATCCCTCAGATGTTTAGGCATAGTAAAGTTAGGTATATCTATTTGACTCTAGACCCCAACATGTTTGTTAGTGTTCTGGTTTGTCCACTGCTTTCTTGTGGGGGATTTGAGTTGGCCATTACTCTTTAGGTGAATGCTGACTTCATATCTATGGTGCACTTTATTCTTAAAATGGGAAGTTTCTACCAATTTCCCGTCCAAACTTGCTCATAAGCCAACTGCAGTCATCATTTCAGATGTGTCTCCCAACTTACACATTTCCTATTTCTCCTTGATATTTACTCAAGAAATTCATTTACGTAGAGACAACATATTCTTCTCTCAACTGGCATCTGGCTGGGCAGAATGATGTCCTTTCATTCCCTTCCAGGCAATAGGCAACTTGTTCCTTCTGTCTTGTGAACTCTTCCTCCTAAGTTCAATGTGAATACAAGTGGCAGAACTGTGCCTCATGTCTCAAATGAGTGTCAGGGCTGCCTTGTCCAGTGTATTCATACTGGAGGGAAAAAAAAATGAATAGCCATACACACTATATAACCACTAAACTTTTTCAGTCCTCCTTGTGCTAACAGTGCATGAACGTGAGGTTTTGTTGTCATTTTTGTTTGTTTGCTTGCTTTAAACTCCTGACTGCCATATAGCAAACATGACCAAAAAACACCCTTTTTTGAGAATCTCTGAGAATGGCTCTGCTTTGTATTATCACCTGTCACTTCACCTGAACCATTTCAATCACAAGCGATATCCTTCTGTCAGGCTTGGTAGTACTTCCCAACCTTATGTCCCCTGCAAATCTCAAAGCTCATGTGTAATTTTTAATCTTCAGCCACCATGTCCATACCGAACATATCTAACTTTGAAGTCAGCTCTGCCCTGAATAGGAGGTTGGGTTTTCAGAGGTCCCTTCCAGCCTACATTTCTCCATGAGTCTTTGCCTCCTTAGCAGCTGCAGTTTCAGAACTGTCTCTGAGAATTACCATAGGTAACGACTCCTTTGCTGGTAAGTCCCTCTTCAGTGTGAACAATTGTAAATTCCCTTTATTCACTTGCAGCCCCAAAGCCCAAATCCGTAGATAATGTATCAGAAGCTCACAGAAAGTGAAATAGATGTAATTCATCCCCTGTGTAGGGAAGAACTGGTCCTAGAAAGGAAAGCTATTAAATTATCTGGAAACAATTTAGCTCTGATAAATTATTTTGTAAATTACACATTACCCCCTCCTTCCCTGGTCTTAGCTGTTCTTGCTCCAAAACTTTGCATGGTGTTGATGTCAAACTAACAGGCCCACACTTGTCTGGATGACTCTTTACCCTCTTCTGGACAGAGGTGTATTTGTTACTCTCCCATTCTGGGGACTATCCCTGATTTGCACAATTGTTATGCATTTTTCCTACTTGACTTGTTGTTCTGTGTGCCAATGCTGTTAATAGGCTAGGTAGATATCAGCTTTTCATTTTTCACTTGAATCGCTATAGATTGTTATTTCACCTCAGATGATGTTGCGCCTAGTGCCCTACCCTCCTTTTCAATGGGAGTCCTGTCACTGCCCTTAATATCACATTGTTGTTGCTGTTAGATGCAGGAAATAAGATTTGCAGCATTTGAGACATCAGTAACTTTTGATCTATTTTTGCCTCAAGTGTGCAACTGTCCTAATTTGTTCTCTTTGTTCCCCCTGGTTTCTGTGGCTTAAGTACCACTTACTATTATTGTTTAATTTCCTATGTGAAGGAGGTTTTTGGTCATTCTTACTTTATTTCTGCAGTTTTTAACCTCTGAAACATGCCTTTTCTCATCGCTTTTTTCCTCTTTGAATTTTGAATTTTAACTATGCCTTCTCTGCACTCAAGTCCCAGAGCTGCTTAGTCAGACTCAATTATTCATTTCCTTAGATTTCAAAGTTTGCATTTCTAAGCCTCAAAACCTTCATTCTAAACCTGGTTTTGTCTGTCGTGAAATGTAAAATGAGAAAAGTCAGCTCATGATCACACTTTATTCAAATTTTACTACATTTAAACCCATACAGGAGCCAAGCCTAAAATGGTCTTATATTTTTTCACTTTTGGGAAGAAATCCATCACATAGTATACCTCTATGAACATAAGTGGTAATTATCTTTCAATCTTTTGCTGGGAAGTTAAAGTCTCCCATAATTCCCATTATTGTTTACGTGTCTGATAACTGTACAGAGATAATTCACTATTAGACTGGAGCTAAGAGCAAAGAGCAGGCTAGCAAGGCTGTCTATCTTTAGCAGTGATTTGCACAAAACCACTCTTTTGCTGACCCATAACATTTAATTTCTCCATCCTCTGCTTCTTGCTAACACAAAGCACCATCTTATTCCATCCATTTGCCTTGGTTTCCAGCCTTCCTGAGATTTATCAGTACTTGTATGACATTCATGCCTTTGTTTCACCCTTCCTGTATTGACACTTGTCATAACAGTTTTAGATCCTGAACATGATCATCTCAAAGTTTGCCTGACAGTTAGGTCTTCCTCACATTGTCATAGAGTATCAGGTCTCTACCACTTGAAATAGATTGGATTGGATTAGATTATTGGCACCGTCTCTTGTGCTGGTAGTCCATTATCTTCACAGTCCGTACAACTGGCCATCAGTGAACATGAAGTGGCCTTATCCTGCCCATTTACCTTTCTGGAAATCAGCCACTCTCTCTGCCTAGAACAGGGAATGGATTTTCCTCACCTTTCTTCAAAAGCTCTGAAGTTTTCTGTGATCTTTCCAATTGTACGGTATGATAAGCTTTTGCTGCCACTGAAGGGTAGAAGTCATTATGAATAGTGCCAACAAAACAGAAACATAACAATGAAAACGATATTTTAATTCAGAATAGGTATTTGAAAAGTTCACCTTTTCTAGCACAAATGGGGAAAAGAAAAAAAGGAAGGAAAAAAAAAAAAAAAAGCAGTCCTAAAACATCAAAACTGTGGCCAAAGAATTAGAAGAAACACTATTTTTCCAAAGCTGCAATGTTTTCCATTCATCTGGCTGGGCCAGCAGAGCACTGGAGACCTGGATGCACTGTACTCATGGCTGGTTCCCCTAAATGACCTGCAGGGAGATCTTCTTCTCTCTATCCCTCTGTTTCTCCTTTCAATCTCTGTTTTGTCTGTTTGTATCACTAGCTCTTAAATCGCCACTGATATATGCACGTGCAGCACCCAGCACAACCTTGTTTCAGGCTCCAGCGGGACCTTTAGGCATTACCATCCTGTAAACAAATAACAATGATAGTGAGCGTAATTACAATCGTCAAACTATTCCAGCTCCACATCATTAGCCATGCCCTGAGCTAAATAACATTTTAATCAGTTTGATATGTCATCTGTGGCTTTCTTCACTGTCACTTGCAATCCAGCAAACTCCTTCCTTCACGTTTCTAGATTAGACAGAGGGTTCTCAACTGCAGACATCCAATTCCCTGTTCAGGAAGCAGCGAGACCTTTCCTCTTCTCACAGATTTAAGATGATAGCCAAGCATCATGAGACACAGTGCGTATGTCTCCTAGGCCCATCCCATGAGAGCAGGACATTTACCACACATGAGAAGAAGACTTAATGCAGTGGCAAAGCAAAATACTCAGTGTCAAAGCCATGTCTAGATGATCATTAAAGACAGATCAAAATTACCCAATACAGGAGGAAAATCTATCGTTTGTAGAAGATTATGTTCTCTGATTATTAGTTTCAAAATTAGTTTTTCCTTTGGATTTCCTCTGAACTTAAACTTAGTTTGGAATGCCTTTGGTTTTGAATATTTCTGAAATCGTATTACTTCTCCTAAGTAAGTTGCTAGTCTGTTCTGTTTACGTGAAATTCGAATAATATTGTGAAGTATCTGCCATCAGTTTTACTGTGTGCCAGGCTGAGTTCCCTGATGAATTTCAAATTTCAGATATGAAACAGTAAAGGTTAAAAAAAAAAATGTTACAAAGGGTACTTCATGCAGTAACATAAACTTCTGTTTTCTCAAAACTTGTATCAGTTCATCTCACCAGGACCAGCAGGGGAAGCACACTCTGCCTAGGCACTGGCAAAGGCACACAGTGAGAGTGTAGGGTCTCTTGCTGGGGCCATTCAAAATTTGACTGTACAAGCCCCTGAGCAATATGACAGGGCTTTAAAAATGGCCCTGCTTGAAGTACGCGGGTGATCTGGAGACCTCTAAGGTGCTTTCCAACAAAAGCTTTTCTATAATTGTATGAAATCACCTGCAATAGATTAACCCTGGTCATTATTCCTATCACAGGAAATAACTGTGACACCTGGGTAACAGGTGAGCTTACTGCGACACCAGGGAGAGCCTTCCTGTACTTAAAGGCAACCTGTAGGAAAGCTGGGGAGGGAGTCTTTATCAGGGCCTGGAGTGACAGGACAAGGAGTAACCGCTTTAAACTGAAAAGTAGCACCCAGAAAGAACGGAGTCACGCAACAGGATTCATTTCCAAAACCACCTCATAGACACCTGGGCCAAAGAGCAGGGCCTTGAGCGGGTATATCACAATGGCGGAGTTCATTTCCTTCCCAGTAGCTGGCACGTGCCGTTTTTTGGGATTTCGGGGCTACAGTGAGCTGCTAAGAGGGATGTCTTAGCTCTTGCAGGGCAGTGCTTCCACTAAGGCCAGGACTTTTCTGCATCTTCTACTGCCCTGCAAGCGAGGATGCTTGGGGCACACAGGAAGCTGGGAGCGGACACAGCTGCAGGGATTCCATAAGACACAAGCAAATGCAGCCTTGGCTTGGTGACACTTTCTCTTGATTACTGCTCAACACAAATTACCTCGAGCAAGTCTACTGTGAGGACTAAAGGAAAGAGACGTATGGATGCTGCTAAGCTCTTCTAGCTTGTACCAGGTAGGAAAGATACCTCTGTAGCAGGCGTGAAGAGGATAGCACTAATTAATTAGATGAGAAGCGGAGGAAAGGCACTTAGAGGTAGTGAAAAGCAGTTAATGTGATGTTCCGGGGAAGCTTCAGTCTGCTTAAGGAGTAGCAAGAACAAGCCTAAAGTCATAGCCAAATACAAGAAAGAGAGGAGGACACGCAGCATGAGAAGCTCCCGAGAGAAAGGAGCTCTGTTTTGGGTAAAAATCAGTCCCTTTTTCTATCATGGAGACATCCAAGGGCGTAGGACACGTGCACTTCAGGGAACCAAGAGATGCTGTGCATTTCTCTCGTCCCCCTGACACAGCCACTAGGTGACGATGCTTCCAATTCTCTCTAAAGAAACCTTGCTTTCTCAGGCCCAGGTGTCCAGCTGCACACCAAGGACGTCCCTGGCTCCCAGGCAGAGTTCCCAGGCCCAAGGCCGAGCTCCGCTCCGAACCCCCATTCCAGCAGACCTTGCTCCTGGCATTGTGGAGCAGCCATTTCATGTCAGCCTTTTCTCCTGGCAGTCAGCTTAGCGCCGTAACCTCTGCCATCGGGGCGCCCGAGAGCCGTGTGAGGTCAGCAGAGAGTCACTGTCAGCCTTTGACCTCACAAAGGTGGGCGGCCATAAGTGCCCGGAGCGTCCAGCTCGCATTGAGTACTGCTGGTGGCACTCGAGGCGTGGAGGTCTGCATGGTGCAATGGGAGACGCCGATGTCCTGCTGCTGGAACAAGAGGCGCTGATGTGCTGCTGGTGCAGGAGGAGACGTGAAGGTGCTGCTGCTTAGAGGTGCTGAGGGGCGGGCAGCCTCAGCGGGCAGCTGAATCAGAGGGCAGGGAAGCCAAGCAGCTTCCTTCTCTGGGGAAGGGGGCACAGAGAAAGTGATTGGAAATGGGGTACAAGCCCTCAGCCTCTAAAAGCAATCCCTCAGATGTTTAGGCATAGTAAAGTTAGGTATATCTATTTGACTCTAGACCCCAACATGTTTGTTAGTGTTCTGGTTTGTCCACTGCTTTCTTGTGGGGGATTTGAGTTGGCCATTACTCTTTAGGTGAATGCTGACTTCATATCTATGGTGCACTTTATTCTTAAAATGGGAAGTTTCTACCAATTTCCCGTCCAAACTTGCTCATAAGCCAACTGCAGTCATCATTTCAGATGTGTCTCCCAACTTACACATTTCCTATTTCTCCTTGATATTTACTCAAGAAATTCATTTACGTAGAGACAACATATTCTTCTCTCAACTGGCATCTGGCTGGGCAGAATGATGTCCTTTCATTCCCTTCCAGGCAATAGGCAACTTGTTCCTTCTGTCTTGTGAACTCTTCCTCCTAAGTTCAATGTGAATACAAGTGGCAGAACTGTGCCTCATGTCTCAAATGAGTGTCAGGGCTGCCTTGTCCAGTGTATTCATACTGGAGGGAAAAAAAAATGAATAGCCATACACACTATATAACCACTAAACTTTTTCAGTCCTCCTTGTGCTAACAGTGCATGAACGTGAGGTTTTGTTGTCATTTTTGTTTGTTTGCTTGCTTTAAACTCCTGACTGCCATATAGCAAACATGACAAAAAAACACCCTTTTTTGAGAATCTCTGAGAATGGCTCTGCTTTGTATTATCACCTGTCACTTCACCTGAACCATTTCAATCACAAGCGATATCCTTCTGTCAGGCTTGGTAGTACTTCCCAACCTTATGTCCCCTGCAAATCTCAAAGCTCATGTGTAATTTTTAATCTTCAGCCACCATGTCCATACCGAACATATCTAACTTTGAAGTCAGCTCTGCCCTGAATAGGAGGTTGGGTTTTCAGAGGTCCCTTCCAGCCTACATTTCTCCATGAGTCTTTGCCTCCTTAGCAGCTGCAGTTTCAGAACTGTCTCTGAGAATTACCATAGGTAACGACTCCTTTGCTGCTAAGTCCCTCTTCAGTGTGAACAATTGTAAATTCCCTTTATTCACTTGCAGCCCCAAAGCCCAAATCCGTAGATAATGTATCAGAAGCTCACAGAAAGTGAAATAGATGTAATTCATCCCCTGTGTAGGGAAGAACTGGTCCTAGAAAGGAAAGCTATTAAATTATCTGGAAACAATTTAGCTCTGATAAATTATTTTGTAAATTACACATTACCCCCTCCTTCCCTGGTCTTAGCTGTTCTTGCTCCAAAACTTTGCATGGTGTTGATGTCAAACTAACAGGCCCACACTTGTCTGGATGACTCTTTACCCTCTTCTGGACAGAGGTGTATTTGTTACTCTCCCATTCTGGGGACTATCCCTGATTTGCACAATTGTTATGCATTTTTCCTACTTGACTTGTTGTTCTGTGTGCCAATGCTGTTAATAGGCTAGGTAGATATCAGCTTTTCATTTTTCACTTGAATCGCTATAGATTGTTATTTCACCTCAGATGATGTTGCGCCTAGTGCCCTACCCTCCTTTTCAATGGGAGTCCTGTCACTGCCCTTAATATCACATTGTTGTTGCTGTTAGATGCAGGAAATAAGATTTGCAGCATTTGAGACATCAGTAACTTTTGATCTATTTTTGCCTCAAGCGTGCAACTGTCCTAATTTGTTCTCTTTGTTCCCCCTGGTTTCTGTGGCTTAAGTACCACTTACTATTATTGTTTAATTTCCTATGTGAAGGAGGTTTTTGGTCATTCTTACTTTATTTCTGCAGTTTTTAACCTCTGAAACATGCCTTTTCTCATCGCTTTTTTCCTCTTTGAATTTTGAATTTTAACTATGCCTTCTCTGCACTCAAGTCCAGAGCTGCTTAGTCAGACTCAATTATTCATTTCCTTAGATTTCAAAGTTTGCATTTCTAAGCCTCAAAACCTTCATTCTAAACCTGGTTTTGTCTGTCGTGAAATGTAAAATGAGAAAAGTCAGCTCATGATCACACTTTATTCAAATTTTACTACATTTAAACCCATACAGGAGCCAAGTCTAAAATGGTCTTATATTTTTTCACTTTTGGGAAGAAATCCATCACATAGTACACCTCTGTGAACATAAGTGGTAATTATCTTTCAATCTTTTGCTGGGAAGTTAAAGTCTCCCATAATTCCCATTATTGTTTACGTGTCTGATAACTGTACAGAGATAATTCACTATTAGACTGGAGCTAAGAGCAAAGAGCAGGCTAGCAAGGCTGTCTATCTTTAGCAGTGATTTGCACAAAACCACTCTTTTGCTGACCCATAACATTTAATTTCTCCATCCTCTGCTTCTTGCTAACACAAAGCACCATCTTATTCCATCCATTTGCCTTGGTTTCCAGCCTTCCTGAGATTTATCAGTACTTGTATGACATTCATGCCTTTGTTTCACCCTTCCTGTGTTGACACTTGTCATAACAGTTTTAGATCCTGAACATGATCATCTCAAAGTTTGCCTGACAGTTAGGTCTTCCTCACATTGTCATAGAGTATCAGGTCTCTACCACTTGAAATAGATTGGATTGGATTAGATTATTGGCACCGTCTCTTGTGCTGGTAGTCCATTATCTTCACAGTCCGTACAACTGGCCATCAGTGAACATGAAGTGGCCTTATCCTGCCCATTTACCTTTCTGGAAATCAGCCACTCTCTCTGCCTAGAACAGGGAATGGATTTTCCTCACCTTTCTTCAAAAGCTCTGAAGTTTTCTGTGATCTTTCCAATTGTACGGTATGATAAGCTTTTGCTGCCACTGAAGGGTAGAAGTCATTATGAATAGTGCCAACAAAACAGAAACATAACAATGAAAACGATATTTTAATTCAGAATAGGTATTTGAAAAGTTCACCTTTTCTAGCACAAATGGGGAAAAGAAAAAAAGGAAGGAAAAAAAAAAAAAAAAGCAGTCCTAAAACATCAAAACTGTGGCCAAAGAATTAGAAGAAACACTATTTTTCCAAAGCTGCAATGTTTTCCATTCATCTGGCTGGGCCAGCAGAGCACTGGAGACCTGGATGCACTGTACTCATGGCTGGTTCCCCTAAATGACCTGCAGGGAGATCTTCTTCTCTCTATCCCTCTGTTTCTCCTTTCAATCTCTGTTTTGTCTGTTTGTATCACTAGCTCTTAAATCGCCACTGATATATGCACGTGCAGCACCCAGCACAACCTTGTTTCAGGCTCCAGCGGGACCTTTAGGCATTACCATCCTGTAAACAAATAACAATGATAGTGAGCGTAATTACAATCGTCAAACTATTCCAGCTCCACATCATTAGCCATGCCCTGAGCTAAATAACATTTTAATCAGTTTGATATGTCATCTGTGGCTTTCTTCACTGTCACTTGCAATCCAGCAAACTCCTTCCTTCACGTTTCTAGATTAGACAGAGGGTTCTCAACTGCAGACATCCGATTCCCTGTTCAGGAAGCAGCGAGACCTTTCCTCTTCTCACAGATTTAAGATGATAGCCAAGCATCATGAGACACAGTGCGTATGTCTCCTAGGCCCATCCCATGAGAGCAGGACGTTTACCACACATGAGAAGAAGACTTAATGCAGTGGCAAAGCAAAATACTCAGTGTCAAAGCCATGTCTAGATGATCATTAAAGACAGATCAAAATTACCCAATACAGGAGGAAAATCTATCGTTTGTAGAAGATTATGTTCTCTGATTATTAGTTTCAAAATTAGTTTTTCCTTTGGATTTCCTCTGAACTTAAACTTAGTTTGGAATGCCTTTGGTTTTGAATATTTCTGAAATCGTATTACTTCTCCTAAGTAAGTTGCTAGTCTGTTCTGTTTACGTGAAATTCGAATAATATTGTGAAGTATCTGCCATCAGTTTTACTGTGTGCCAGGCTGAGTTCCCTGATGAATTTCAAATTTCAGATATGAAACAGTAAAGGTTAAAAAAAAAAATGTTACAAAGGGTACTTCATGCAGTAGCATAAACTTCTGTTTTCTCAAAACTTGTATCAGTTCATCTCACCAGGACCAGCAGGGGAAGCACACTCTGCCTAGGCACTGGCAAAGGGACACAGTGAGAGTGTAGGGTCTCTTGCTGGGGCCATTCAAAATTTGACTGTACAAGCCCCTGAGCAATATGACAGGGCTTTAAAAATGGCCCTGCTTGAAGTACGCGGGTGATCTGGAGACCTCTAAGGTGCTTTCCAACAAAAGCTTTTCTATAATTGTATGAAATCACCTGCAATAGATTAACCCTGGTCATTATTCCTATCACAGGAAATAACTGTGACACCTGGGTAACAGGTGAGCTTACTGCGACACCAGGGAGAGCCTTCCTGTACTTAAAGGCAACCTGTAGGAAAGCTGGGGAGGGAGTCTTTATCAGGGCCTGGAGTGACAGGACAAGGAGTAACCGCTTTAAACTGAAAAGTAGCACCCAGAAAGAACGGAGTCACGCAACAGGATTCATTTCCAAAACCACCTCGTAGACACCTGGGCCAAAGAGCAGGGCCTTGAGCGGGTATATCACAATGGCAGAGTTCATTTCCTTCCCAGTAGCTGGCACGTGCCGTTTTTTGGGATTTCGGGGCTACAGTGAGCTGCTAAGAGGGATGTCTTAGCTCTTGCAGGGCAGTGCTTCCACTAAGGCCAGGACTTTTCTGCATCTTCTACTGCCCTGCAAGCGAGGATGCTTGGGGCACACAGGAAGCTGGGAGGGGACACAGCTGCAGGGATTCCATAAGGCACAAGCAAATGCAGCCTTGGCTTGGTGACACTTTCTCTTGATTACTGCTCAACACAAATTACCTCGAGCAAGTCTACTGTGAGGACTAAAGGAAAGAGACGTATGGATGCTGCTAAGCTCTTCTAGCTTGTACCAGGTAGGAAAGATACCTCTGTAGCAGGCGTGAAGAGGATAGCACTAATTAATTAGATGAGAAGCGGAGGAAAGGCACTTAGAGGTAGTGAAAAGCAGTTAATGTGATGTTCCGGGGAAGCTTCAGTCTGCTTAAGGAGTAGCAAGAACAAGCCTAAAGTCATAGCCAAATACAAGAAAGAGAGGAGGACACGCAGCATGAGAAGCTCCCGAGAGAAAGGAGCTCTGTTTTGGGTAAAAATCAGTCCCTTTTTCTATCATGGAGACATCCAAGGGCGTAGGACACGTGCACTTCAGGGAACCAAGAGATGCTGTGCATTTCTCTCGTCCCCCTGACACAGCCACTAGGTGACGATGCTTCCAATTCTCTCTAAAGAAACCTTGCTTTCTCAGGCCCAGGTGTCCAGCTGCACACCAAGGACGTCCCTGGCTCCCAGGCACAGTTCCCAGGCCCAAGGCCGAGCTCCCCTCCGAACCCCCATTCCAGCAGACCTTGCTCCTGGCATTGTGGAGCAGCCATTTCATGTCAGCCTTTTCTCCTGGCAGTCAGCTTAGCGCCGTAACCTCTGCCATCGGGGCGCCCGAGAGCCGTGTGAGGTCAGCAGAGAGTCACTGTCAGCCTTTGACCTCACAAAGGTGGGTGGCCATAAGTGCCCTGAGCGTCCAGCTCGCATTGAGTACTGCTGGTGGCACTCGAGGCGTGGAGGTCTGCATGGTGCAATGGGAGACGCCGATGTCCTGCTGCTGGAACAAGAGGCGCTGATGTGCTGCTGGTGCAGGAGGAGACGTGAAGGTGCTGCTGCTTAGAGGTGCTGAGGGGCGGGCAGCCTCAGCGGGCAGCTGAATCAGAGGGCAGGGAAGCCAAGCAGCTTCCTTCTCTGGGGAAGGGGGCACAGAGAAAGTGATTGGAAATGGGGTACAAGCCCTCAGCCTCTAAAAGCAATCCCTCAGATGTTTAGGCATAGTAAAGTTAGGTATATCTATTTGACTCTAGACCCCAACATGTTTGTTAGTGTTCTGGTTTGTCCACTGCTTTCTTGTGGGGGATTTGAGTTGGCCATTACTCTTTAGGTGAATGCTGACTTCATATCTATGGTGCACTTTATTCTTAAAATGGGAAGTTTCTACCAATTTCCCGTCCAAACTTGCTCATAAGCCAACTGCAGTCATCATTTCAGATGTGTCTCCCAACTTACACATTTCCTATTTCTCCTTGATATTTACTCAAGAAATTCATTTACGTAGAGACAACATATTCTTCTCTCAACTGGCATCTGGCTGGGCAGAATGATGTCCTTTCATTCCCTTCCAGGCAATAGGCAACTTGTTCCTTCTGTCTTGTGAACTCTTCCTCCTAAGTTCAATGTGAATACAAGTGGCAGAACTGTGCCTCATGTCTCAAATGAGTGTCAGGGCTGCCTTGTCCAGTGTATTCATACTGGAGGGAAAAAAAAATGAATAGCCATACACACTATATAACCACTAAACTTTTTCAGTCCTCCTTGTGCTAACAGTGCATGAACGTGAGGTTTTGTTGTCATTTTTGTTTGTTTGCTTGCTTTAAACTCCTGACTGCCATATAGCAAACATGACCAAAAAACACCCTTTTTTGAGAATCTCTGAGAATGGCTCTGCTTTGTATTATCACCTGTCACTTCACCTGAACCATTTCAATCACAAGCGATATCCTTCTGTCAGGCTTGGTAGTACTTCCCAACCTTATGTCCCCTGCAAATCTCAAAGCTCATGTGTAATTTTTAATCTTCAGCCACCATGTCCATACCGAACATATCTAACTTTGAAGTCAGCTCTGCCCTGAATAGGAGGTTGGGTTTTCAGAGGTCCCTTCCAGCCTACATTTCTCCATGAGTCTTTGCCTCCTTAGCAGCTGCAGTTTCAGAACTGTCTCTGAGAATTACCATAGGTAACGACTCCTTTGCTGGTAAGTCCCTCTTCAGTGTGAACAATTGTAAATTCCCTTTATTCACTTGCAGCCCCAAAGCCCAAATCCGTAGATAATGTATCAGAAGCTCACAGAAAGTGAAATAGATGTAATTCATCCCCTGTGTAGGGAAGAACTGGTCCTAGAAAGGAAAGCTATTAAATTATCTGGAAACAATTTAGCTCTGATAAATTATTTTGTAAATTACACATTACCCCCTCCTTCCCTGGTCTTAGCTGTTCTTGCTCCAAAACTTTGCATGGTGTTGATGTCAAACTAACAGGCCCACACTTGTCTGGATGACTCTTTACCCTCTTCTGGACAGAGGTGTATTTGTTACTCTCCCATTCTGGGGACTATCCCTGATTTGCACAATTGTTATGCATTTTTCCTACTTGACTTGTTGTTCTGTGTGCCAATGCTGTTAATAGGCTAGGTAGATATCAGCTTTTCATTTTTCACTTGAATCGCTATAGATTGTTATTTCACCTCAGATGATGTTGCGCCTAGTGCCCTACCCTCCTTTTCAATGGGAGTCCTGTCACTGCCCTTAATATCACATTGTTGTTGCTGTTAGATGCAGGAAATAAGATTTGCAGCATTTGAGACATCAGTAACTTTTGATCTATTTTTGCCTCAAGCGTGCAACTGTCCTAATTTGTTCTCTTTGTTCCCCCTGGTTTCTGTGGCTTAAGTACCACTTACTATTATTGTTTAATTTCCTATGTGAAGGAGGTTTTTGGTCATTCTTACTTTATTTCTGCAGTTTTTAACCTCTGAAACATGCCTTTTCTCATCGCTTTTTTCCTCTTTGAATTTTGAATTTTAACTATGCCTTCTCTGCACTCAAGTCCAGAGCTGCTTAGTCAGACTCAATTATTCATTTCCTTAGATTTCAAAGTTTGCATTTCTAAGCCTCAAAACCTTCATTCTAAACCTGGTTTTGTCTGTCGTGAAATGTAAAATGAGAAAAGTCAGCTCATGATCACACTTTATTCAAATTTTACTACATTTAAACCCATACAGGAGCCAAGTCTAAAATGGTCTTATATTTTTTCACTTTTGGGAAGAAATCCATCACATAGTACACCTCTATGAACATAAGTGGTAATTATCTTTCAATCTTTTGCTGGGAAGTTAAAGTCTCCCATAATTCCCATTATTGTTTACGTGTCTGATAACTGTACAGAGATAATTCACTATTAGACTGGAGCTAAGAGCAAAGAGCAGGCTAGCAAGGCTGTCTATCTTTAGCAGTGATTTGCACAAAACCACTCTTTTGCTGACCCATAACATTTAATTTCTCCATCCTCTGCTTCTTGCTAACACAAAGCACCATCTTATTCCATCCATTTGCCTTGGTTTCCAGCCTTCCTGAGATTTATCAGTACTTGTATGACATTCATGCCTTTGTTTCACCCTTCCTGTGTTGACACTTGTCATAACAGTTTTAGATCCTGAACATGATCATCTCAAAGTTTGCCTGACAGTTAGGTCTTCCTCACATTGTCATAGAGTATCAGGTCTCTACCACTTGAAATAGATTGGATTGGATTAGATTATTGGCACCGTCTCTTGTGCTGGTAGTCCGTTATCTTCACAGTCCGTACAACTGGCCATCAGTGAACATGAAGTGGCCTTATCCTGCCCATTTACCTTTCTGGAAATCAGCCACTCTCTCTGCCTAGAACAGGGAATGGATTTTCCTCACCTTTCTTCAAAAGCTCTGAAGTTTTCTGTGATCTTTCCAATTGTACGGTATGATAAGCTTTTGCTGCCACTGAAGGGTAGAAGTCATTATGAATAGTGCCAACAAAACAGAAACATAACAATGAAAACGATATTTTAATTCAGAATAGGTATTTGAAAAGTTCACCTTTTCTAGCACAAATGGGGAAAAGAAAAAAAGGAAGGAAAAAAAAAAAAAAAAAGCAGTCCTAAAACATCAAAACTGTGGCCAAAGAATTAGAAGAAACACTATTTTTCCAAAGCTGCAATGTTTTCCATTCATCTGGCTGGGCCAGCAGAGCACTGGAGACCTGGATGCACTGTACTCATGGCTGGTTCCCCTAAATGACCTGCAGGGAGATCTTCTTCTCTCTATCCCTCTGTTTCTCCTTTCAATCTCTGTTTTGTCTGTTTGTATCACTAGCTCTTAAATCGCCACTGATATATGCACGTGCAGCACCCAGCACAACCTTGTTTCAGGCTCCAGCGGGACCTTTAGGCATTACCATCCTGTAAACAAATAACAATGATAGTGAGCGTAATTACAATCGTCAAACTATTCCAGCTCCACATCATTAGCCATGCCCTGAGCTAAATAACATTTTAATCAGTTTGATATGTCATCTGTGGCTTTCTTCACTGTCACTTGCAATCCAGCAAACTCCTTCCTTCACGTTTCTAGATTAGACAGAGGGTTCTCAACTGCAGACATCCAATTCCCTGTTCAGGAAGCAGCGAGACCTTTCCTCTTCTCACAGATTTAAGATGATAGCCAAGCATCATGAGACACAGTGCGTATGTCTCCTAGGCCCATCCCATGAGAGCAGGACGTTTACCACACATGAGAAGAAGACTTAATGCAGTGGCAAAGCAAAATACTCAGTGTCAAAGCCATGTCTAGATGATCATTAAAGACAGATCAAAATTACCCAATACAGGAGGAAAATCTATCGTTTGTAGAAGATTATGTTCTCTGATTATTAGTTTCAAAATTAGTTTTTCCTTTGGATTTCCTCTGAACTTAAACTTAGTTTGGAATGCCTTTGGTTTTGAATATTTCTGAAATCGTATTACTTCTCCTAAGTAAGTTGCTAGTCTGTTCTGTTTACGTGAAATTCGAATAATATTGTGAAGTATCTGCCATCAGTTTTACTGTGTGCCAGGCTGAGTTCCCTGATGAATTTCAAATTTCAGATATGAAACAGTAAAGGTTAAAAAAAAAAATGTTACAAAGGGTACTTCATGCAGTAGCATAAACTTCTGTTTTCTCAAAACTTGTATCAGTTCATCTCACCAGGACCAGCAGGGGAAGCACACTCTGCCTAGGCACTGGCAAAGGGACACAGTGAGAGTGTAGGGTCTCTTGCTGGGGCCATTCAAAATTTGACTGTACAAGCCCCTGAGCAATATGACAGGGCTTTAAAAATGGCCCTGCTTGAAGTACGCGGGTGATCTGGAGACCTCTAAGGTGCTTTCCAACAAAAGCTTTTCTATAATTGTATGAAATCACCTGCAATAGATTAACCCTGGTCATTATTCCTATCACAGGAAATAACTGTGACACCTGGGTAACAGGTGAGCTTACTGCGACACCAGGGAGAGCCTTCCTGTACTTAAAGGCAACCTGTAGGAAAGCTGGGGAGGGAGTCTTTATCAGGGCCTGGAGTGACAGGACAAGGAGTAACCGCTTTAAACTGAAAAGTAGCACCCAGAAAGAACGGAGTCACGCAACAGGATTCATTTCCAAAACCACCTCGTAGACACCTGGGCCAAAGAGCAGGGCCTTGAGCGGGTATATCACAATGGCAGAGTTCATTTCCTTCCCAGTAGCTGGCACGTGCCGTTTTTTGGGATTTCGGGGCTACAGTGAGCTGCTAAGAGGGATGTCTTAGCTCTTGCAGGGCAGTGCTTCCACTAAGGCCAGGACTTTTCTGCATCTTCTACTGCCCTGCAAGCGAGGATGCTTGGGGCACACAGGAAGCTGGGAGGGGACACAGCTGCAGGGATTCCATAAGACACAAGCAAATGCAGCCTTGGCTTGGTGACACTTTCTCTTGATTACTGCTCAACACAAATTACCTCGAGCAAGTCTACTGTGAGGACTAAAGGAAAGAGACGTATGGATGCTGCTAAGCTCTTCTAGCTTGTACCAGGTAGGAAAGATACCTCTGTAGCAGGCGTGAAGAGGATAGCACTAATTAATTAGATGAGAAGCGGAGGAAAGGCACTTAGAGGTAGTGAAAAGCAGTTAATGTGATGTTCCGGGGAAGCTTCAGTCTGCTTAAGGAGTAGCAAGAACAAGCCTAAAGTCATAGCCAAATACAAGAAAGAGAGGAGGACACGCAGCATGAGAAGCTCCCGAGAGAAAGGAGCTCTGTTTTGGGTAAAAATCAGTCCCTTTTTCTATCATGGAGACATCCAAGGGCGTAGGACACGTGCACTTCAGGGAACCAAGAGATGCTGTGCATTTCTCTCGTCCCCCTGACACAGCCACTAGGTGACGATGCTTCCAATTCTCTCTAAAGAAACCTTGCTTTCTCAGGCCCAGGTGTCCAGCTGCACACCAAGGACGTCCCTGGCTCCCAGGCACAGTTCCCAGGCCCAAGGCCGAGCTCCCCTCCGAACCCCCATTCCAGCAGACCTTGCTCCTGGCATTGTGGAGCAGCCATTTCATGTCAGCCTTTTCTCCTGGCAGTCAGCTTAGCGCCGTAACCTCTGCCATCGGGGCGCCCGAGAGCCGTGTGAGGTCAGCAGAGAGTCACTGTCAGCCTTTGACCTCACAAAGGTGGGTGGCCATAAGTGCCCTGAGCGTCCAGCTCGCATTGAGTACTGCTGGTGGCACTCGAGGCGTGGAGGTCTGCATGGTGCAATGGGAGACGCCGATGTCCTGCTGCTGGAACAAGAGGCGCTGATGTGCTGCTGGTGCAGGAGGAGACGTGAAGGTGCTGCTGCTTAGAGGTGCTGAGGGGCGGGCAGCCTCAGCGGGCAGCTGAATCAGAGGGCAGGGAAGCCAAGCAGCTTCCTTCTCTGGGGAAGGGGGCACAGAGAAAGTGATTGGAAATGGGGTACAAGCCCTCAGCCTCTAAAAGCAATCCCTCAGATGTTTAGGCATAGTAAAGTTAGGTATATCTATTTGACTCTAGACCCCAACATGTTTGTTAGTGTTCTGGTTTGTCCACTGCTTTCTTGTGGGGGATTTGAGTTGGCCATTACTCTTTAGGTGAATGCTGACTTCATATCTATGGTGCACTTTATTCTTAAAATGGGAAGTTTCTACCAATTTCCCGTCCAAACTTGCTCATAAGCCAACTGCAGTCATCATTTCAGATGTGTCTCCCAACTTACACATTTCCTATTTCTCCTTGATATTTACTCAAGAAATTCATTTACGTAGAGACAACATATTCTTCTCTCAACTGGCATCTGGCTGGGCAGAATGATGTCCTTTCATTCCCTTCCAGGCAATAGGCAACTTGTTCCTTCTGTCTTGTGAACTCTTCCTCCTAAGTTCAATGTGAATACAAGTGGCAGAACTGTGCCTCATGTCTCAAATGAGTGTCAGGGCTGCCTTGTCCAGTGTATTCATACTGGAGGGAAAAAAAAATGAATAGCCATACACACTATATAACCACTAAACTTTTTCAGTCCTCCTTGTGCTAACAGTGCATGAACGTGAGGTTTTGTTGTCATTTTTGTTTGTTTGTTTGTTTGCTTGCTTTAAACTCCTGACTGCCATATAGCAAACATGACAAAAAAACACCCTTTTTTGAGAAGCTCTGAGAATGGCTCTGCTTTGTATTATCACCTGTCACTTCACCTGAACCATTTCAATCACAAGCGATATCCTTCTGTCAGGCTTGGTAGTACTTCCCAACCTTATGTCCCCTGCAAATCTCAAAGCTCATGTGTAATTTTTAATCTTCAGCCACCATGTCCATACCGAACATATCTAACTTTGAAGTCAGCTCTGCCCTGAATAGGAGGTTGGGTTTTCAGAGGTCCCTTCCAGCCTACATTTCTCCATGAGTCTTTGCCTCCTTAGCAGCTGCAGTTTCAGAACTGTCTCTGAGAATTACCATAGGTAACGACTCCTTTGCTGCTAAGTCCCTCTTCAGTGTGAACAATTGTAAATTCCCTTTATTCACTTGCAGCCCCAAAGCCCAAATCCGTAGATAATGTATCAGAAGCTCACAGAAAGTGAAATAGATGTAATTCATCCCCTGTGTAGGGAAGAACTGGTCCTAGAAAGGAAAGCTATTAAATTATCTGGAAACAATTTAGCTCTGATAAATTATTTTGTAAATTACACATTACCCCCTCCTTCCCTGGTCTTAGCTGTTCTTGCTCCAAAACTTTGCATGGTGTTGATGTCAAACTAACAGGCCCACACTTGTCTGGATGACTCTTTACCCTCTTCTGGACAGAGGTGTATTTGTTACTCTCCCATTCTGGGGACTATCCCTGATTTGCACAATTGTTATGCATTTTTCCTACTTGACTTGTTGTTCTGTGTGCCAATGCTGTTAATAGGCTAGGTAGATATCAGCTTTTCATTTTTCACTTGAATCGCTATAGATTGTTATTTCACCTCAGATGATGTTGCGCCTAGTGCCCTACCCTCCTTTTCAATGGGAGTCCTGTCACTGCCCTTAATATCACATTGTTGTTGCTGTTAGATGCAGGAAATAAGATTTGCAGCATTTGAGACATCAGTAACTTTTGATCTATTTTTGCCTCAAGCGTGCAACTGTCCTAATTTGTTCTCTTTGTTCCCCCTGGTTTCTGTGGCTTAAGTACCACTTACTATTATTGTTTAATTTCCTATGTGAAGGAGGTTTTTGGTCATTCTTACTTTATTTCTGCAGTTTTTAACCTCTGAAACATGCCTTTTCTCATCGCTTTTTTCCTCTTTGAATTTTGAATTTTAACTATGCCTTCTCTGCACTCAAGTCCAGAGCTGCTTAGTCAGACTCAATTATTCATTTCCTTAGATTTCAAAGTTTGCATTTCTAAGCCTCAAAACCTTCATTCTAAACCTGGTTTTGTCTGTCGTGAAATGTAAAATGAGAAAAGTCAGCTCATGATCACACTTTATTCAAATTTTACTACATTTAAACCCATACAGGAGCCAAGTCTAAAATGGTCTTATATTTTTTCACTTTTGGGAAGAAATCCATCACATAGTATACCTCTATGAACATAAGTGGTAATTATCTTTCAATCTTTTGCTGGGAAGTTAAAGTCTCCCATAATTCCCATTATTGTTTACGTGTCTGATAACTGTACAGAGAGAATTCACTATTAGACTGGAGCTAAGAGCAAAGAGCAGGCTAGCAAGGCTGTCTATCTTTAGCAGTGATTTGCACAAAACCACTCTTTTGCTGACCCATAACATTTAATTTCTCCATCCTCTGCTTCTTGCTAACACAAAGCACCATCTTATTCCATCCATTTGCCTTGGTTTCCAGCCTTCCTGAGATTTATCAGTACTTGTATGACATTCATGCCTTTGTTTCACCCTTCCTGTGTTGACACTTGTCATAACAGTTTTAGATCCTGAACATGATCATCTCAAAGTTTGCCTGACAGTTAGGTCTTCCTCACATTGTCATAGAGTATCAGGTCTCTACCACTTGAAATAGATTGGATTGGATTAGATTATTGGCACCGTCTCTTGTGCTGGTAGTCCGTTATCTTCACAGTCCGTACAACTGGCCGTCAGTGAACATGAAGTGGCCTTATCCTGCCCATTTACCTTTCTGGAAATCAGCCACTCTCTCTGCCTAGAACAGGGAATGGATTTTCCTCACCTTTCTTCAAAAGCTCTGAAGTTTTCTGTGATCTTTCCAATTGTACGGTATGATAAGCTTTTGCTGCCACTGAAGGGTAGAAGTCATTATGAATAGTGCCAACAAAACAGAAACATAACAATGAAAACGATATTTTAATTCAGAATAGGTATTTGAAAAGTTCACCTTTTCTAGCACAAATGGGGAAAAGAAAAAAAGGAAGGAAAAAAAAAAAAAAAAAGCAGTCCTAAAACATCAAAACTGTGGCCAAAGAATTAGAAGAAACACTATTTTTCCAAAGCTGCAATGTTTTCCATTCATCTGGCTGGGCCAGCAGAGCACTGGAGACCTGGATGCACTGTACTCATGGCTGGTTCCCCTAAATGACCTGCAGGGAGATCTTCTTCTCTCTATCCCTCTGTTTCTCCTTTCAATCTCTGTTTTGTCTGTTTGTATCACTAGCTCTTAAATCGCCACTGATATATGCACGTGCAGCACCCAGCACAACCTTGTTTCAGGCTCCAGCGGGACCTTTAGGCATTACCATCCTGTAAACAAATAACAATGATAGTGAGCGTAATTACAATCGTCAAACTATTCCAGCTCCACATCATTAGCCATGCCCTGAGCTAAATAACATTTTAATCAGTTTGATATGTCATCTGTGGCTTTCTTCACTGTCACTTGCAATCCAGCAAACTCCTTCCTTCACGTTTCTAGATTAGACAGAGGGTTCTCAACTGCAGACATCCAATTCCCTGTTCAGGAAGCAGCGAGACCTTTCCTCTTCTCACAGATTTAAGATGATAGCCAAGCATCATGAGACACAGTGCGTATGTCTCCTAGGCCCATCCCATGAGAGCAGGACGTTTACCACACATGAGAAGAAGACTTAATGCAGTGGCAAAGCAAAATACTCAGTGTCAAAGCCATGTCTAGATGATCATTAAAGACAGATCAAAATTACCCAATACAGGAGGAAAATCTATCGTTTGTAGAAGATTATGTTCTCTGATTATTAGTTTCAAAATTAGTTTTTCCTTTGGATTTCCTCTGAACTTAAACTTAGTTTGGAATGCCTTTGGTTTTGAATATTTCTGAAATCGTATTACTTCTCCTAAGTAAGTTGCTAGTCTGTTCTGTTTACGTGAAATTCGAATAATATTGTGAAGTATCTGCCATCAGTTTTACTGTGTGCCAGGCTGAGTTCCCTGATGAATTTCAAATTTCAGATATGAAACGGTAAAGGTTAAAAAAAAAAATGTTACAAAGGGTACTTCATGCAGTAGCATAAACTTCTGTTTTCTCAAAACTTGTATCAGTTCATCTCACCAGGACCAGCAGGGGAAGCACACTCTGCCTAGGCACTGGCAAAGGGACACAGTGAGAGTGTAGGGTCTCTTGCTGGGGCCATTCAAAATTTGACTGTACAAGCCCCTGAGCAATATGACAGGGCTTTAAAAATGGCCCTGCTTGAAGTACGCGGGTGATCTGGAGACCTCTAAGGTGCTTTCCAACAAAAGCTTTTCTATAATTGTATGAAATCACCTGCAATAGATTAACCCTGGTCATTATTCCTATCACAGGAAATAACTGTGACACCTGGGTAACAGGTGAGCTTACTGCGACACCAGGGAGAGCCTTCCTGTACTTAAAGGCAACCTGTAGGAAAGCTGGGGAGGGAGTCTTTATCAGGGCCTGGAGTGACAGGACAAGGAGTAACCGCTTTAAACTGAAAAGTAGCACCCAGAAAGAACGGAGTCACGCAACAGGATTCATTTCCAAAACCACCTCATAGACACCTGGGCCAAAGAGCAGGGCCTTGAGCGGGTATATCACAATGGCAGAGTTCATTTCCTTCCCAGTAGCTGGCACGTGCCGTTTTTTGGGATTTCGGGGCTACAGTGAGCTGCTAAGAGGGATGTCTTAGCTCTTGCAGGGCAGTGCTTCCACTAAGGCCAGGACTTTTCTGCATCTTCTACTGCCCTGCAAGCGAGGATGCTTGGGGCACACAGGAAGCTGGGAGGGGACACAGCTGCAGGGATTCCATAAGACACAAGCAAATGCAGCCTTGGCTTGGTGACACTTTCTCTTGATTACTGCTCAACACAAATTACCTCGAGCAAGTCTACTGTGAGGACTAAAGGAAAGAGACGTATGGATGCTGCTAAGCTCTTCTAGCTTGTACCAGGTAGGAAAGATACCTCTGTAGCAGGCGTGAAGAGGATAGCACTAATTAATTAGATGAGAAGCGGAGGAAAGGCACTTAGAGGTAGTGAAAAGCAGTTAATGTGATGTTCCGGGGAAGCTTCAGTCTGCTTAAGGAGTAGCAAGAACAAGCCTAAAGTCATAGCCAAATACAAGAAAGAGAGGAGGACACGCAGCATGAGAAGCTCCCGAGAGAAAGGAGCTCTGTTTTGGGTAAAAATCAGTCCCTTTTTCTATCATGGAGACATCCAAGGGCGTAGGACACGTGCACTTCAGGGAACCAAGAGATGCTGTGCATTTCTCTCGTCCCCCTGACACAGCCACTAGGTGACGATGCTTCCAATTCTCTCTAAAGAAACCTTGCTTTCTCAGGCCCAGGTGTCCAGCTGCACACCAAGGACGTCCCTGGCTCCCAGGCACAGTTCCCAGGCCCAAGGCCGAGCTCCGCTCCGAACCCCCATTCCAGCAGACCTTGCTCCTGGCATTGTGGAGCAGCCATTTCATGTCAGCCTTTTCTCCTGGCAGTCAGCTTAGCGCCGTAACCTCTGCCATCGGGGCGCCCGAGAGCCGTGTGAGGTCAGCAGAGAGTCACTGTCAGCCTTTGACCTCACAAAGGTGGGTGGCCATAAGTGCCCTGAGCGTCCAGCTCGCATTGAGTACTGCTGGTGGCACTCGAGGCGTGGAGGTCTGCATGGTGCAATGGGAGACGCCGATGTCCTGCTGCTGGAACAAGAGGCGCTGATGTGCTGCTGGTGCAGGAGGAGACGTGAAGGTGCTGCTGCTTAGAGGTGCTGAGGAGCGGGCAGCCTCAGCGGGCAGCTGAATCAGAGGGCAGGGAAGCCAAGCAGCTTCCTTCTCTGGGGAAGGGGGCACAGAGAAAGCGATTGGAAATGGGGTACAAGCCCTCAGCCTCTAAAAGCAATCCCTCAGATGTTTAGGCATAGTAAAGTTAGGTATATCTATTTGACTCTAGACCCCAACATGTTTGTTAGTGTTCTGGTTTGTCCACTGCTTTCTTGTGGGGGATTTGAGTTGGCCATTACTCTTTAGGTGAATGCTGACTTCATATCTATGGTGCACTTTATTCTTAAAATGGGAAGTTTCTACCAATTTCCCGTCCAAACTTGCTCATAAGCCAACTGCAGTCATCATTTCAGATGTGTCTCCCAACTTACACATTTCCTATTTCTCCTTGATATTTACTCAAGAAATTCATTTACGTAGAGACAACATATTCTTCTCTCAACTGGCATCTGGCTGGGCAGAATGATGTCCTTTCATTCCCTTCCAGGCAATAGGCAACTTGTTCCTTCTGTCTTGTGAACTCTTCCTCCTAAGTTCAATGTGAATACAAGTGGCAGAACTGTGCCTCATGTCTCAAATGAGTGTCAGGGCTGCCTTGTCCAGTGTATTCATACTGGAGGGAAAAAAAAATGAATAGCCATACACACTATATAACCACTAAACTTTTTCAGTCCTCCTTGTGCTAACAGTGCATGAACGTGAGGTTTTGTTGTCATTTTTGTTTGTTTGTTTGTTTGCTTGCTTTAAACTCCTGACTGCCATATAGCAAACATGACAAAAAAACACCCTTTTTTGAGAATCTCTGAGAATGGCTCTGCTTTGTATTATCACCTGTCACTTCACCTGAACCATTTCAATCACAAGCGATATCCTTCTGTCAGGCTTGGTAGTACTTCCCAACCTTATGTCCCCTGCAAATCTCAAAGCTCATGTGTAATTTTTAATCTTCAGCCACCATGTCCATACCGAACATATCTAACTTTGAAGTCAGCTCTGCCCTGAATAGGAGGTTGGGTTTTCAGAGGTCCCTTCCAGCCTACATTTCTCCATGAGTCTTTGCCTCCTTAGCAGCTGCAGTTTCAGAACTGTCTCTGAGAATTACCATAGGTAACGACTCCTTTGCTGCTAAGTCCCTCTTCAGTGTGAACAATTGTAAATTCCCTTTATTCACTTGCAGCCCCAAAGCCCAAATCCGTAGATAATGTATCAGAAGCTCACAGAAAGTGAAATAGATGTAATTCATCCCCTGTGTAGGGAAGAACTGGTCCTAGAAAGGAAAGCTATTAAATTATCTGGAAACAATTTAGCTCTGATAAATTATTTTGTAAATTACACATTACCCCCTCCTTCCCTGGTCTTAGCTGTTCTTGCTCCAAAACTTTGCATGGTGTTGATGTCAAACTAACAGGCCCACACTTGTCTGGATGACTCTTTACCCTCTTCTGGACAGAGGTGTATTTGTTACTCTCCCATTCTGGGGACTATCCCTGATTTGCACAATTGTTATGCATTTTTCCTACTTGACTTGTTGTTCTGTGTGCCAATGCTGTTAATAGGCTAGGTAGATATCAGCTTTTCATTTTTCACTTGAATCGCTATAGATTGTTATTTCACCTCAGATGATGTTGCGCCTAGTGCCCTACCCTCCTTTTCAATGGGAGTCCTGTCACTGCCCTTAATATCACATTGTTGTTGCTGTTAGATGCAGGAAATAAGATTTGCAGCATTTGAGACATCAGTAACTTTTGATCTATTTTTGCCTCAAGTGTGCAACTGTCCTAATTTGTTCTCTTTGTTCCCCCTGGTTTCTGTGGCTTAAGTACCACTTACTATTATTGTTTAATTTCCTATGTGAAGGAGGTTTTTGGTCATTCTTACTTTATTTCTGCAGTTTTTAACCTCTGAAACATGCCTTTTCTCATCGCTTTTTTCCTCTTTGAATTTTGAATTTTAACTATGCCTTCTCTGCACTCAAGTCCCAGAGCTGCTTAGTCAGACTCAATTATTCATTTCCTTAGATTTCAAAGTTTGCATTTCTAAGCCTCAAAACCTTCATTCTAAACCTGGTTTTGTCTGTCGTGAAATGTAAAATGAGAAAAGTCAGCTCATGATCACACTTTATTCAAATTTTACTACATTTAAACCCATACAGGAGCCAAGTCTAAAATGGTCTTATATTTTTTCACTTTTGGGAAGAAATCCATCACATAGTATACCTCTATGAACATAAGTGGTAATTATCTTTCAATCTTTTGCTGGGAAGTTAAAGTCTCCCATAATTCCCATTATTGTTTACGTGTCTGATAACTGTACAGAGATAATTCACTATTAGACTGGAGCTAAGAGCAAAGAGCAGGCTAGCAAGGCTGTCTATCTTTAGCAGTGATTTGCACAAAACCACTCTTTTGCTGACCCATAACATTTAATTTCTCCATCCTCTGCTTCTTGCTAACACAAAGCACCATCTTATTCCATCCATTTGCCTTGGTTTCCAGCCTTCCTGAGATTTATCAGTACTTGTATGACATTCATGCCTTTGTTTCACCCTTCCTGTGTTGACACTTGTCATAACAGTTTTAGATCCTGAACATGATCATCTCAAAGTTTGCCTGACAGTTAGGTCTTCCTCACATTGTCATAGAGTATCAGGTCTCTACCACTTGAAATAGATTGGATTGGATTAGATTATTGGCACCGTCTCTTGTGCTGGTAGTCCATTATCTTCACAGTCCGTACAACTGGCCATCAGTGAACATGAAGTGGCCTTATCCTGCCCATTTACCTTTCTGGAAATCAGCCACTCTCTCTGCCTAGAACAGGGAATGGATTTTCCTCACCTTTCTTCAAAAGCTCTGAAGTTTTCTGTGATCTTTCCAATTGTACGGTATGATAAGCTTTTGCTGCCACTGAAGGGTAGAAGTCATTATGAATAGTGCCAACAAAACAGAAACATAACAATGAAAACGATATTTTAATTCAGAATAGGTATTTGAAAAGTTCACCTTTTCTAGCACAAATGGGGAAAAGAAAAAAAGGAAGGAAAAAAAAAAAAAAAAAGCAGTCCTAAAACATCAAAACTGTGGCCAAAGAATTAGAAGAAACACTATTTTTCCAAAGCTGCAATGTTTTCCATTCATCTGGCTGGGCCAGCAGAGCACTGGAGACCTGGATGCACTGTACTCATGGCTGGTTCCCCTAAATGACCTGCAGGGAGATCTTCTTCTCTCTATCCCTCTGTTTCTCCTTTCAATCTCTGTTTTGTCTGTTTGTATCACTAGCTCTCAAATCGCCACTGATATATGCACGTGCAGCACCCAGCACAACCTTGTTTCAGGCTCCAGCGGGACCTTTAGGCATTACCATCCTGTAAACAAATAACAATGATAGTGAGTGTAATTACAATCGTCAAACTATTCCAGCTCCACATCATTAGCCATGCCCTGAGCTAAATAACATTTTAATCAGTTTGATATGTCATCTGTGGCTTTCTTCACTGTCACTTGCAATCCAGCAAACTCCTTCCTTCACGTTTCTAGATTAGACAGAGGGTTCTCAACTGCAGACATCCAATTCCCTGTTCAGGAAGCAGCGAGACCTTTCCTCTTCTCACAGATTTAAGATGATAGCCAAGCATCATGAGACACAGTGCGTATGTCTCCTAGGCCCATCCCATGAGAGCAGGACATTTACCACACATGAGAAGAAGACTTAATGCAGTGGCAAAGCAAAATACTCAGTGTCAAAGCCATGTCTAGATGATCATTAAAGACAGATCAAAATTACCCAATACAGGAGGAAAATCTATCGTTTGTAGAAGATTATGTTCTCTGATTATTAGTTTCAAAATTAGTTTTTCCTTTGGATTTCCTCTGAACTTAAACTTAGTTTGGAATGCCTTTGGTTTTGAATATTTCTGAAATCGTATTACTTCTCCTAAGTAAGTTGCTAGTCTGTTCTGTTTACGTGAAATTCGAATAATATTGTGAAGTATCTGCCATCAGTTTTACTGTGTGCCAGGCTGAGTTCCCTGATGAATTTCAAATTTCAGATATGAAACAGTAAAGGTTAAAAAAAAAAAATGTTACAAAGGGTACTTCATGCAGTAGCATAAACTTCTGTTTTCTCAAAACTTGTATCAGTTCATCTCACCAGGACCAGCAGGGGAAGCACACTCTGCCTAGGCACTGGCAAAGGGACACAGTGAGAGTGTAGGGTCTCTTGCTGGGGCCATTCAAAATTTGACTGTACAAGCCCCTGAGCAATATGACAGGGCTTTAAAAATGGCCCTGCTTGAAGTACGCGGGTGATCTGGAGACCTCTAAGGTGCTTTCCAACAAAAGCTTTTCTATAATTGTATGAAATCACCTGCAATAGATTAACCCTGGTCATTATTCCTATCACAGGAAATAACTGTGACACCTGGGTAACAGGTGAGCTTACTGCGACACCAGGGAGAGCCTTCCTGTACTTAAAGGCAACCTGTAGGAAAGCTGGGGAGGGAGTCTTTATCAGGGCCTGGAGTGACAGGACAAGGAGTAACCGCTTTAAACTGAAAAGTAGCACCCAGAAAGAACGGAGTCACGCAACAGGATTCATTTCCAAAACCACCTCATAGACACCTGGGCCAAAGAGCAGGGCCTTGAGCGGGTATATCACAATGGCAGAGTTCATTTCCTTCCCAGTAGCTGGCACGTGCTGTTTTTTGGGATTTCGGGGCTACAGTGAGCTGCTAAGAGGGATGTCTTAGCTCTTGCAGGGCAGTGCTTCCACTAAGGCCAGGACTTTTCTGCATCTTCTACTGCCCTGCAAGCGAGGATGCTTGGGGCACACAGGAAGCTGGGAGGGGACACAGCTGCAGGGATTCCATAAGGCACAAGCAAATGCAGCCTTGGCTTGGTGACACTTTCTCTTGATTACTGCTCAACACAAATTACCTCGAGCAAGTCTACTGTGAGGACTAAAGGAAAGAGACGTATGGATGCTGCTAAGCTCTTCTAGCTTGTACCAGGTAGGAAAGATACCTCTGTAGCAGGCGTGAAGAGGATAGCACTAATTAATTAGATGAGAAGCGGAGGAAAGGCACTTAGAGGTAGTGAAAAGCAGTTAATGTGATGTTCCGGGGAAGCTTCAGTCTGCTTAAGGAGTAGCAAGAACAAGCCTAAAGTCATAGCCAAATACAAGAAAGAGAGGAGGACACGCAGCATGAGAAGCTCCCGAGAGAAAGGAGCTCTGTTTTGGGTAAAAATCAGTCCCTTTTTCTATCATGGAGACATCCAAGGGCGTAGGACACGTGCACTTCAGGGAACCAAGAGATGCTGTGCATTTCTCTCGTCCCCCTGACACAGCCACTAGGTGACGATGCTTCCAATTCTCTCTAAAGAAACCTTGCTTTCTCAGGCCCAGGTGTCCAGCTGCACACCAAGGACGTCCCTGGCTCCCAGGCACAGTTCCCAGGCCCAAGGCCGAGCTCCGCTCCGAACCCCCATTCCAGCAGACCTTGCTCCTGGCATTGTGGAGCAGCCATTTCATGTCAGCCTTTTCTCCTGGCAGTCAGCTTAGCGCCGTAACCTCTGCCATCGGGGCGCCCGAGAGCCGTGTGAGGTCAGCAGAGAGTCACTGTCAGCCTTTGACCTCACAAAGGTGGGTGGCCATAAGTGCCCGGAGCGTCCAGCTCGCATTGAGTACTGCTGGTGGCACTCGAGGCGTGGAGGTCTGCATGGTGCAATGGGAGACGCCGATGTCCTGCTGCTGGAACAAGAGGCGCTGATGTGCTGCTGGTGCAGGAGGAGACGTGAAGGTGCTGCTGCTTAGAGGTGCTGAGGGGCGGGCAGCCTCAGCGGGCAGCTGAATCAGAGGGCAGGGAAGCCAAGCAGCTTCCTTCTCTGGGGAAGGGGGCACAGAGAAAGTGATTGGAAATGGGGTACAAGCCCTCAGCCTCTAAAAGCAATCCCTCAGATGTTTAGGCATAGTAAAGTTAGGTATATCTATTTGACTCTAGACCCCAACATGTTTGTTAGTGTTCTGGTTTGTCCACTGCTTTCTTGTGGGGGATTTGAGTTGGCCATTACTCTTTAGGTGAATGCTGACTTCATATCTATGGTGCACTTTATTCTTAAAATGGGAAGTTTCTACCAATTTCCCGTCCAAACTTGCTCATAAGCCAACTGCAGTCATCATTTCAGATGTGTCTCCCAACTTACACATTTCCTATTTCTCCTTGATATTTACTCAAGAAATTCATTTACGTAGAGACAACATATTCTTCTCTCAACTGGCATCTGGCTGGGCAGAATGATGTCCTTTCATTCCCTTCCAGGCAATAGGCAACTTGTTCCTTCTGTCTTGTGAACTCTTCCTCCTAAGTTCAATGTGAATACAAGTGGCAGAACTGTGCCTCATGTCTCAAATGAGTGTCAGGGCTGCCTTGTCCAGTGTATTCATACTGGAGGGAAAAAAAAATGAATAGCCATACACACTATATAACCACTAAACTTTTTCAGTCCTCCTTGTGCTAACAGTGCATGAACGTGAGGTTTTGTTGTCATTTTTGTTTGTTTGTTTGTTTGCTTGCTTTAAACTCCTGACTGCCATATAGCAAACATGACAAAAAAACACCCTTTTTTGAGAAGCTCTGAGAATGGCTCTGCTTTGTATTATCACCTGTCACTTCACCTGAACCATTTCAATCACAAGCGATATCCTTCTGTCAGGCTTGGTAGTACTTCCCAACCTTATGTCCCCTGCAAATCTCAAAGCTCATGTGTAATTTTTAATCTTCAGCCACCATGTCCATACCGAACATATCTAACTTTGAAGTCAGCTCTGCCCTGAATAGGAGGTTGGGTTTTCAGAGGTCCCTTCCAGCCTACATTTCTCCATGAGTCTTTGCCTCCTTAGCAGCTGCAGTTTCAGAACTGTCTCTGAGAATTACCATAGGTAACGACTCCTTTGCTGCTAAGTCCCTCTTCAGTGTGAACAATTGTAAATTCCCTTTATTCACTTGCAGCCCCAAAGCCCAAATCCGTAGATAATGTATCAGAAGCTCACAGAAAGTGAAATAGATGTAATTCATCCCCTGTGTAGGGAAGAACTGGTCCTAGAAAGGAAAGCTATTAAATTATCTGGAAACAATTTAGCTCTGATAAATTATTTTGTAAATTACACATTACCCCCTCCTTCCCTGGTCTTAGCTGTTCTTGCTCCAAAACTTTGCATGGTGTTGATGTCAAACTAACAGGCCCACACTTGTCTGGATGACTCTTTACCCTCTTCTGGACAGAGGTGTATTTGTTACTCTCCCATTCTGGGGACTATCCCTGATTTGCACAATTGTTATGCATTTTTCCTACTTGACTTGTTGTTCTGTGTGCCAATGCTGTTAATAGGCTAGGTAGATATCAGCTTTTCATTTTTCACTTGAATCGCTATAGATTGTTATTTCACCTCAGATGATGTTGCGCCTAGTGCCCTACCCTCCTTTTCAATGGGAGTCCTGTCACTGCCCTTAATATCACATTGTTGTTGCTGTTAGATGCAGGAAATAAGATTTGCAGCATTTGAGACATCAGTAACTTTTGATCTATTTTTGCCTCAAGCGTGCAACTGTCCTAATTTGTTCTCTTTGTTCCCCCTGGTTTCTGTGGCTTAAGTACCACTTACTATTATTGTTTAATTTCCTATGTGAAGGAGGTTTTTGGTCATTCTTACTTTATTTCTGCAGTTTTTAACCTCTGAAACATGCCTTTTCTCATCGCTTTTTTCCTCTTTGAATTTTGAATTTTAACTATGCCTTCTCTGCACTCAAGTCCCAGAGCTGCTTAGTCAGACTCAATTATTCATTTCCTTAGATTTCAAAGTTTGCATTTCTAAGCCTCAAAACCTTCATTCTAAACCTGGTTTTGTCTGTCGTGAAATGTAAAATGAGAAAAGTCAGCTCATGATCACACTTTATTCAAATTTTACTACATTTAAACCCATACAGGAGCCAAGTCTAAAATGGTCTTATATTTTTTCACTTTTGGGAAGAAATCCATCACATAGTATACCTCTATGAACATAAGTGGTAATTATCTTTCAATCTTTTGCTGGGAAGTTAAAGTCTCCCATAATTCCCATTATTGTTTACGTGTCTGATAACTGTACAGAGAGAATTCACTATTAGACTGGAGCTAAGAGCAAAGAGCAGGCTAGCAAGGCTGTCTATCTTTAGCAGTGATTTGCACAAAACCACTCTTTTGCTGACCCATAACATTTAATTTCTCCATCCTCTGCTTCTTGCTAACACAAAGCACCATCTTATTCCATCCATTTGCCTTGGTTTCCAGCCTTCCTGAGATTTATCAGTACTTGTATGACATTCATGCCTTTGTTTCACCCTTCCTGTGTTGACACTTGTCATAACAGTTTTAGATCCTGAACATGATCATCTCAAAGTTTGCCTGACAGTTAGGTCTTCCTCACATTGTCATAGAGTATCAGGTCTCTACCACTTGAAATAGATTGGATTGGATTAGATTATTGGCACCGTCTCTTGTGCTGGTAGTCCATTATCTTCACAGTCCGTACAACTGGCCATCAGTGAACATGAAGTGGCCTTATCCTGCCCATTTACCTTTCTGGAAATCAGCCACTCTCTCTGCCTAGAACAGGGAATGGATTTTCCTCACCTTTCTTCAAAAGCTCTGAAGTTTTCTGTGATCTTTCCAATTGTACGGTATGATAAGCTTTTGCTGCCACTGAAGGGTAGAAGTCATTATGAATAGTGCCAACAAAACAGAAACATAACAATGAAAACGATATTTTAATTCAGAATAGGTATTTGAAAAGTTCACCTTTTCTAGCACAAATGGGGAAAAGAAAAAAAGGAAGGAAAAAAAAAAAAAAAAAGCAGTCCTAAAACATCAAAACTGTGGCCAAAGAATTAGAAGAAACACTATTTTTCCAAAGCTGCAATGTTTTCCATTCATCTGGCTGGGCCAGCAGAGCACTGGAGACCTGGATGCACTGTACTCATGGCTGGTTCCCCTAAATGACCTGCAGGGAGATCTTCTTCTCTCTATCCCTCTGTTTCTCCTTTCAATCTCTGTTTTGTCTGTTTGTATCACTAGCTCTCAAATCGCCACTGATATATGCACGTGCAGCACCCAGCACAACCTTGTTTCAGGCTCCAGCGGGACCTTTAGGCATTACCATCCTGTAAACAAATAACAATGATAGTGAGTGTAATTACAATCGTCAAACTATTCCAGCTCCACATCATTAGCCATGCCCTGAGCTAAATAACATTTTAATCAGTTTGATATGTCATCTGTGGCTTTCTTCACTGTCACTTGCAATCCAGCAAACTCCTTCCTTCACGTTTCTAGATTAGACAGAGGGTTCTCAACTGCAGACATCCAATTCCCTGTTCAGGAAGCAGCGAGACCTTTCCTCTTCTCACAGATTTAAGATGATAGCCAAGCATCATGAGACACAGTGCGTATGTCTCCTAGGCCCATCCCATGAGAGCAGGACATTTACCACACATGAGAAGAAGACTTAATGCAGTGGCAAAGCAAAATACTCAGTGTCAAAGCCATGTCTAGATGATCATTAAAGACAGATCAAAATTACCCAATACAGGAGGAAAATCTATCGTTTGTAGAAGATTATGTTCTCTGATTATTAGTTTCAAAATTAGTTTTTCCTTTGGATTTCCTCTGAACTTAAACTTAGTTTGGAATGCCTTTGGTTTTGAATATTTCTGAAATCGTATTACTTCTCCTAAGTAAGTTGCTAGTCTGTTCTGTTTACGTGAAATTCGAATAATATTGTGAAGTATCTGCCATCAGTTTTACTGTGTGCCAGGCTGAGTTCCCTGATGAATTTCAAATTTCAGATATGAAACAGTAAAGGTTAAAAAAAAAAATGTTACAAAGGGTACTTCATGCAGTAGCATAAACTTCTGTTTTCTCAAAACTTGTATCAGTTCATCTCACCAGGACCAGCAGGGGAAGCACACTCTGCCTAGGCACTGGCAAAGGGACACAGTGAGAGTGTAGGGTCTCTTGCTGGGGCCATTCAAAATTTGACTGTACAAGCCCCTGAGCAATATGACAGGGCTTTAAAAATGGCCCTGCTTGAAGTACGCGGGTGATCTGGAGACCTCTAAGGTGCTTTCCAACAAAAGCTTTTCTATAATTGTATGAAATCACCTGCAATAGATTAACCCTGGTCATTATTCCTATCACAGGAAATAACTGTGACACCTGGGTAACAGGTGAGCTTACTGCGACACCAGGGAGAGCCTTCCTGTACTTAAAGGCAACCTGTAGGAAAGCTGGGGAGGGAGTCTTTATCAGGGCCTGGAGTGACAGGACAAGGAGTAACCGCTTTAAACTGAAAAGTAGCACCCAGAAAGAACGGAGTCACGCAACAGGATTCATTTCCAAAACCACCTCGTAGACACCTGGGCCAAAGAGCAGGGCCTTGAGCGGGTATATCACAATGGCAGAGTTCATTTCCTTCCCAGTAGCTGGCACGTGCCGTTTTTTGGGATTTCGGGGCTACAGTGAGCTGCTAAGAGGGATGTCTTAGCTCTTGCAGGGCAGTGCTTCCACTAAGGCCAGGACTTTTCTGCATCTTCTACTGCCCTGCAAGCGAGGATGCTTGGGGCACACAGGAAGCTGGGAGGGGACACAGCTGCAGGGATTCCATAAGGCACAAGCAAATGCAGCCTTGGCTTGGTGACACTTTCTCTTGATTACTGCTCAACACAAATTACCTCGAGCAAGTCTACTGTGAGGACTAAAGGAAAGAGACGTATGGATGCTGCTAAGCTCTTCTAGCTTGTACCAGGTAGGAAAGATACCTCTGTAGCAGGCGTGAAGAGGATAGCACTAATTAATTAGATGAGAAGCGGAGGAAAGGCACTTAGAGGTAGTGAAAAGCAGTTAATGTGATGTTCCGGGGAAGCTTCAGTCTGCTTAAGGAGCAGCAAGAACAAGCCTAAAGTCATAGCCAAATACAAGAAAGAGAGGAGGACACGCAGCATGAGAAGCTCCCGAGAGAAAGGAGCTCTGTTTTGGGTAAAAATCAGTCCCTTTTTCTATCATGGAGACATCCAAGGGCGTAGGACACGTGCCCTTCAGGGAACCAAGAGATGCTGTGCATTTCTCTCGTCCCCCTGACACAGCCACTAGGTGACGATGCTTCCAATTCTCTCTAAAGAAACCTTGCTTTCTCAGGCCCAGGTGTCCAGCTGCACACCAAGGACGTCCCTGGCTCCCAGGCACAGTTCCCAGGCCCAAGGCCGAGCTCCGCTCCGAACCCCCATTCCAGCAGACCTTGCTCCTGGCATTGTGGAGCAGCCATTTCATGTCAGCCTTTTCTCCTGGCAGTCAGCTTAGCGCCGTAACCTCTGCCATCGGGGCGCCCGAGAGCCGTGTGAGGTCAGCAGAGAGTCACTGTCAGCCTTTGACCTCACAAAGGTGGGTGGCCATAAGTGCCCTGAGCGTCCAGCTCGCATTGAGTACTGCTGGTGGCACTCGAGGCGTGGAGGTCTGCATGGTGCAATGGGAGACGCCGATGTCCTGCTGCTGGAACAAGAGGCGCTGATGTGCTGCTGGTGCAGGAGGAGACGTGAAGGTGCTGCTGCTTAGAGGTGCTGAGGGGCGGGCAGCCTCAGCGGGCAGCTGAATCAGAGGGCAGGGAAGCCAAGCAGCTTCCTTCTCTGGGGAAGGGGGCACAGAGAAAGTGATTGGAAATGGGGTACAAGCCCTCAGCCTCTAAAAGCAATCCCTCAGATGTTTAGGCATAGTAAAGTTAGGTATATCTATTTGACTCTAGACCCCAACATGTTTGTTAGTGTTCTGGTTTGTCCACTGCTTTCTTGTGGGGGATTTGAGTTGGCCATTACTCTTTAGGTGAATGCTGACTTCATATCTATGGTGCACTTTATTCTTAAAATGGGAAGTTTCTACCAATTTCCCGTCCAAACTTGCTCATAAGCCAACTGCAGTCATCATTTCAGATGTGTCTCCCAACTTACACATTTCCTATTTCTCCTTGATATTTACTCAAGAAATTCATTTACGTAGAGACAACATATTCTTCTCTCAACTGGCATCTGGCTGGGCAGAATGATGTCCTTTCATTCCCTTCCAGGCAATAGGCAACTTGTTCCTTCTGTCTTGTGAACTCTTCCTCCTAAGTTCAATGTGAATACAAGTGGCAGAACTGTGCCTCATGTCTCAAATGAGTGTCAGGGCTGCCTTGTCCAGTGTATTCATACTGGAGGGAAAAAAAAATGAATAGCCATACACACTATATAACCACTAAACTTTTTCAGTCCTCCTTGTGCTAACAGTGCATGAACGTGAGGTTTTGTTGTCATTTTTGTTTGTTTGCTTGCTTTAAACTCCTGACTGCCATATAGCAAACATGACAAAAAAACACCCTTTTTTGAGAATCTCTGAGAATGGCTCTGCTTTGTATTATCACCTGTCACTTCACCTGAACCATTTCAATCACAAGCGATATCCTTCTGTCAGGCTTGGTAGTACTTCCCAACCTTATGTCCCCTGCAAATCTCAAAGCTCATGTGTAATTTTTAATCTTCAGCCACCATGTCCATACCGAACATATCTAACTTTGAAGTCAGCTCTGCCCTGAATAGGAGGTTGGGTTTTCAGAGGTCCCTTCCAGCCTACATTTCTCCATGAGTCTTTGCCTCCTTAGCAGCTGCAGTTTCAGAACTGTCTCTGAGAATTACCATAGGTAACGACTCCTTTGCTGGTAAGTCCCTCTTCAGTGTGAACAATTGTAAATTCCCTTTATTCACTTGCAGCCCCAAAGCCCAAATCCGTAGATAATGTATCAGAAGCTCACAGAAAGTGAAATAGATGTAATTCATCCCCTGTGTAGGGAAGAACTGGTCCTAGAAAGGAAAGCTATTAAATTATCTGGAAACAATTTAGCTCTGATAAATTATTTTGTAAATTACACATTACCCCCTCCTTCCCTGGTCTTAGCTGTTCTTGCTCCAAAACTTTGCATGGTGTTGATGTCAAACTAACAGGCCCACACTTGTCTGGATGACTCTTTACCCTCTTCTGGACAGAGGTGTATTTGTTACTCTCCCATTCTGGGGACTATCCCTGATTTGCACAATTGTTATGCATTTTTCCTACTTGACTTGTTGTTCTGTGTGCCAATGCTGTTAATAGGCTAGGTAGATATCAGCTTTTCATTTTTCACTTGAATCGCTATAGATTGTTATTTCACCTCAGATGATGTTGCGCCTAGTGCCCTACCCTCCTTTTCAATGGGAGTCCTGTCACTGCCCTTAATATCACATTGTTGTTGCTGTTAGATGCAGGAAATAAGATTTGCAGCATTTGAGACATCAGTAACTTTTGATCTATTTTTGCCTCAAGCGTGCAACTGTCCTAATTTGTTCTCTTTGTTCCCCCTGGTTTCTGTGGCTTAAGTACCACTTACTATTATTGTTTAATTTCCTATGTGAAGGAGGTTTTTGGTCATTCTTACTTTATTTCTGCAGTTTTTAACCTCTGAAACATGCCTTTTCTCATCGCTTTTTTCCTCTTTGAATTTTGAATTTTAACTATGCCTTCTCTGCACTCAAGTCCCAGAGCTGCTTAGTCAGACTCAATTATTCATTTCCTTAGATTTCAAAGTTTGCATTTCTAAGCCTCAAAACCTTCATTCTAAACCTGGTTTTGTCTGTCGTGAAATGTAAAATGAGAAAAGTCAGCTCATGATCACACTTTATTCAAATTTTACTACATTTAAACCCATACAGGAGCCAAGTCTAAAATGGTCTTATATTTTTTCACTTTTGGGAAGAAATCCATCACATAGTATACCTCTGTGAACATAAGTGGTAATTATCTTTCAATCTTTTGCTGGGAAGTTAAAGTCTCCCATAATTCCCATTATTGTTTACGTGTCTGATAACTGTACAGAGATAATTCACTATTAGACTGGAGCTAAGAGCAAAGAGCAGGCTAGCAAGGCTGTCTATCTTTAGCAGTGATTTGCACAAAACCACTCTTTTGCTGACCCATAACATTTAATTTCTCCATCCTCTGCTTCTTGCTAACACAAAGCACCATCTTATTCCATCCATTTGCCTTGGTTTCCAGCCTTCCTGAGATTTATCAGTACTTGTATGACATTCATGCCTTTGTTTCACCCTTCCTGTGTTGACACTTGTCATAACAGTTTTAGATCCTGAACATGATCATCTCAAAGTTTGCCTGACAGTTAGGTCTTCCTCACATTGTCATAGAGTATCAGGTCTCTACCACTTGAAATAGATTGGATTGGATTAGATTATTGGCACCGTCTCTTGTGCTGGTAGTCCATTATCTTCACAGTCCGTACAACTGGCCATCAGTGAACATGAAGTGGCCTTATCCTGCCCATTTACCTTTCTGGAAATCAGCCACTCTCTCTGCCTAGAACAGGGAATGGATTTTCCTCACCTTTCTTCAAAAGCTCTGAAGTTTTCTGTGATCTTTCCAATTGTACGGTATGATAAGCTTTTGCTGCCACTGAAGGGTAGAAGTCATTATGAATAGTGCCAACAAAACAGAAACATAACAATGAAAACGATATTTTAATTCAGAATAGGTATTTGAAAAGTTCACCTTTTCTAGCACAAATGGGGAAAAGAAAAAAAGGAAGGAAAAAAAAAAAAAAAAGCAGTCCTAAAACATCAAAACTGTGGCCAAAGAATTAGAAGAAACACTATTTTTCCAAAGCTGCAATGTTTTCCATTCATCTGGCTGGGCCAGCAGAGCACTGGAGACCTGGATGCACTGTACTCATGGCTGGTTCCCCTAAATGACCTGCAGGGAGATCTTCTTCTCTCTATCCCTCTGTTTCTCCTTTCAATCTCTGTTTTGTCTGTTTGTATCACTAGCTCTTAAATCGCCACTGATATATGCACGTGCAGCACCCAGCACAACCTTGTTTCAGGCTCCAGCGGGACCTTTAGGCATTACCATCCTGTAAACAAATAACAATGATAGTGAGCGTAATTACAATCGTCAAACTATTCCAGCTCCACATCATTAGCCATGCCCTGAGCTAAATAACATTTTAATCAGTTTGATATGTCATCTGTGGCTTTCTTCACTGTCACTTGCAATCCAGCAAACTCCTTCCTTCACGTTTCTAGATTAGACAGAGGGTTCTCAACTGCAGACATCCAATTCCCTGTTCAGGAAGCAGCGAGACCTTTCCTCTTCTCACAGATTTAAGATGATAGCCAAGCATCATGAGACACAGTGCGTATGTCTCCTAGGCCCATCCCATGAGAGCAGGACATTTACCACACATGAGAAGAAGACTTAATGCAGTGGCAAAGCAAAATACTCAGTGTCAAAGCCATGTCTAGATGATCATTAAAGACAGATCAAAATTACCCAATACAGGAGGAAAATCTATCGTTTGTAGAAGATTATGTTCTCTGATTATTAGTTTCAAAATTAGTTTTTCCTTTGGATTTCCTCTGAACTTAAACTTAGTTTGGAATGCCTTTGGTTTTGAATATTTCTGAAATCGTATTACTTCTCCTAAGTAAGTTGCTAGTCTGTTCTGTTTACGTGAAATTCGAATAATATTGTGAAGTATCTGCCATCAGTTTTACTGTGTGCCAGGCTGAGTTCCCTGATGAATTTCAAATTTCAGATATGAAACAGTAAAGGTTAAAAAAAAAACATGTTACAAAGGGTACTTCATGCAGTAGCATAAACTTCTGTTTTCTCAAAACTTGTATCAGTTCATCTCACCAGGACCAGCAGGGGAAGCACACTCTGCCTAGGCACTGGCAAAGGGACACAGTGAGAGTGTAGGGTCTCTTGCTGGGGCCATTCAAAATTTGACTGTACAAGCCCCTGAGCAATATGACAGGGCTTTAAAAATGGCCCTGCTTGAAGTACGCGGGTGATCTGGAGACCTCTAAGGTGCTTTCCAACAAAAGCTTTTCTATAATTGTATGAAATCACCTGCAATAGATTAACCCTGGTCATTATTCCTATCACAGGAAATAACTGTGACACCTGGGTAACAGGTGAGCTTACTGCGACACCAGGGAGAGCCTTCCTGTACTTAAAGGCAACCTGTAGGAAAGCTGGGGAGGGAGTCTTTATCAGGGCCTGGAGTGACAGGACAAGGAGTAACCGCTTTAAACTGAAAAGTAGCACCCAGAAAGAACGGAGTCACGCAACAGGATTCATTTCCAAAACCACCTCATAGACACCTGGGCCAAAGAGCAGGGCCTTGAGCGGGTATATCACAATGACAGAGTTCATTTCCTTCCCAGTAGCTGGCACGTGCCGTTTTTTGGGATTTCGGGGCTACAGTGAGCTGCTAAGAGGGATGTCTTAGCTCTTGCAGGGCAGTGCTTCCACTAAGGCCAGGACTTTTCTGCATCTTCTACTGCCCTGCAAGCGAGGATGCTTGGGGCACACAGGAAGCTGGGAGGGGACACAGCTGCAGGGATTCCATAAGACACAAGCAAATGCAGCCTTGGCTTGGTGACACTTTCTCTTGATTACTGCTCAACACAAATTACCTCGAGCAAGTCTACTGTGAGGACTAAAGGAAAGAGATGTATGGATGCTGCTAAGCTCTTCTAGCTTGTACCAGGTAGGAAAGATACCTCTGTAGCAGGCGTGAAGAGGATAGCACTAATTAATTAGATGAGAAGCGGAGGAAAGGCACTTAGAGGTAGTGAAAAGCAGTTAATGTGATGTTCCGGGGAAGCTTCAGTCTGCTTAAGGAGTAGCAAGAACAAGCCTAAAGTCATAGCCAAATACAAGAAAGAGAGGAGGACACGCAGCATGAGAAGCTCCCGAGAGAAAGGAGCTCTGTTTTGGGTAAAAATCAGTCCCTTTTTCTATCATGGAGACATCCAAGGGCGTAGGACACGTGCACTTCAGGGAACCAAGAGATGCTGTGCATTTCTCTCGTCCCCCTGACACAGCCACTAGGTGACGATGCTTCCAATTCTCTCTAAAGAAACCTTGCTTTCTCAGGCCCAGGTGTCCAGCTGCACACCAAGGACGTCCCTGGCTCCCAGGCACAGTTCCCAGGCCCAAGGCCGAGCTCCGCTCCGAACCCCCATTCCAGCAGACCTTGCTCCTGGCATTGTGGAGCAGCCATTTCATGTCAGCCTTTTCTCCTGGCAGTCAGCTTAGCGCCGTAACCTCTGCCATCGGGGCGCCCGAGAGCCGTGTGAGGTCAGCAGAGAGTCACTGTCAGCCTTTGACCTCACAAAGGTGGGTGGCCATAAGTGCCCTGAGCGTCCAGCTCGCATTGAGTACTGCTGGTGGCACTCGAGGCGTGGAGGTCTGCATGGTGCAATGGGAGACGCCGATGTCCTGCTGCTGGAACAAGAGGCGCTGATGTGCTGCTGGTGCAGGAGGAGACGTGAAGGTGCTGCTGCTTAGAGGTGCTGAGGGGCGGGCAGCCTCAGCGGGCAGCTGAATCAGAGGGCAGGGAAGCCAAGCAGCTTCCTTCTCTGGGGAAGGGGGCACAGAGAAAGTGATTGGAAATGGGGTACAAGCCCTCAGCCTCTAAAAGCAATCCCTCAGATGTTTAGGCATAGTAAAGTTAGGTATATCTATTTGACTCTAGACCCCAACATGTTTGTTAGTGTTCTGGTTTGTCCACTGCTTTCTTGTGGGGGATTTGAGTTGGCCATTACTCTTTAGGTGAATGCTGACTTCATATCTATGGTGCACTTTATTCTTAAAATGGGAAGTTTCTACCAATTTCCCGTCCAAACTTGCTCATAAGCCAACTGCAGTCATCATTTCAGATGTGTCTCCCAACTTACACATTTCCTATTTCTCCTTGATATTTACTCAAGAAATTCATTTACGTAGAGACAACATATTCTTCTCTCAACTGGCATCTGGCTGGGCAGAATGATGTCCTTTCATTCCCTTCCAGGCAATAGGCAACTTGTTCCTTCTGTCTTGTGAACTCTTCCTCCTAAGTTCAATGTGAATACAAGTGGCAGAACTGTGCCTCATGTCTCAAATGAGTGTCAGGGCTGCCTTGTCCAGTGTATTCATACTGGAGGGGAAAAAAAATGAATAGCCATACACACTATATAACCACTAAACTTTTTCAGTCCTCCTTGTGCTAACAGTGCATGAACGTGAGGTTTTGTTGTCATTTTTGTTTGTTTGCTTGCTTTAAACTCCTGACTGCCATATAGCAAACATGACAAAAAAACACCCTTTTTTGAGAATCTCTGAGAATGGCTCTGCTTTGTATTATCACCTGTCACTTCACCTGAACCATTTCAATCACAAGCGATATCCTTCTGTCAGGCTTGGTAGTACTTCCCAACCTTATGTCCCCTGCAAATCTCAAAGCTCATGTGTAATTTTTAATCTTCAGCCACCATGTCCATACCGAACATATCTAACTTTGAAGTCAGCTCTGCCCTGAATAGGAGGTTGGGTTTTCAGAGGTCCCTTCCAGCCTACATTTCTCCATGAGTCTTTGCCTCCTTAGCAGCTGCAGTTTCAGAACTGTCTCTAAGAATTACCATAGGTAACGACTCCTTTGCTGCTAAGTCCCTCTTCAGTGTGAACAATTGTAAATTCCCTTTATTCACTTGCAGCCCCAAAGCCCAAATCCGTAGATAATGTATCAGAAGCTCACAGAAAGTGAAATAGATGTAATTCATCCCCTGTGTAGGGAAGAACTGGTCCTAGAAAGGAAAGCTATTAAATTATCTGGAAACAATTTAGCTCTGATAAATTATTTTGTAAATTACACATTACCCCCTCCTTCCCTGGTCTTAGCTGTTCTTGCTCCAAAACTTTGCATGGTGTTGATGTCAAACTAACAGGCCCACACTTGTCTGGATGACTCTTTACCCTCTTCTGGACAGAGGTGTATTTGTTACTCTCCCATTCTGGGGACTATCCCTGATTTGCACAATTGTTATGCATTTTTCCTACTTGACTTGTTGTTCTGTGTGCCAATGCTGTTAATAGGCTAGGTAGATATCAGCTTTTCATTTTTCACTTGAATCGCTATAGATTGTTATTTCACCTCAGATGATGTTGCGCCTAGTGCCCTACCCTCCTTTTCAATGGGAGTCCTGTCACTGCCCTTAATATCACATTGTTGTTGCTGTTAGATGCAGGAAATAAGATTTGCAGCATTTGAGACATCAGTAACTTTTGATCTATTTTTGCCTCAAGTGTGCAACTGTCCTAGTTTGTTCTCTTTGTTCCCCCTGGTTTCTGTGGCTTAAGTACCACTTACTATTATTGTTTAATTTCCTATGTGAAGGAGGTTTTTGGTCATTCTTACTTTATTTCTGCAGTTTTTAACCTCTGAAACATGCCTTTTCTCATCGCTTTTTTCCTCTTTGAATTTTGAATTTTAACTATGCCTTCTCTGCACTCAAGTCCCAGAGCTGCTTAGTCAGACTCAATTATTCATTTCCTTAGATTTCAAAGTTTGCATTTCTAAGCCTCAAAACCTTCATTCTAAACCTGGTTTTGTCTGTCGTGAAATGTAAAATGAGAAAAGTCAGCTCATGATCACACTTTATTCAAATTTTACTACATTTAAACCCATACAGGAGCCAAGTCTAAAATGGTCTTATATTTTTTCACTTTTGGGAAGAAATCCATCACATAGTATACCTCTATGAACATAAGTGGTAATTATCTTTCAATCTTTTGCTGGGAAGTTAAAGTCTCCCATAATTCCCATTATTGTTTACGTGTCTGATAACTGTACAGAGAGAATTCACTATTAGACTGGAGCTAAGAGCAAAGAGCAGGCTAGCAAGGCTGTCTATCTTTAGCAGTGATTTGCACAAAACCACTCTTTTGCTGACCCATAACATTTAATTTCTCCATCCTCTGCTTCTTGCTAACACAAAGCACCATCTTATTCCATCCATTTGCCTTGGTTTCCAGCCTTCCTGAGATTTATCAGTACTTGTATGACATTCATGCCTTTGTTTCACCCTTCCTGTGTTGACACTTGTCATAACAGTTTTAGATCCTGAACATGATCATCTCAAAGTTTGCCTGACAGTTAGGTCTTCCTCACATTGTCATAGAGTATCAGGTCTCTACCACTTGAAATAGATTGGATTGGATTAGATTATTGGCACCGTCTCTTGTGCTGGTAGTCCATTATCTTCACAGTCCGTACAACTGGCCATCAGTGAACATGAAGTGGCCTTATCCTGCCCATTTACCTTTCTGGAAATCAGCCACTCTCTCTGCCTAGAACAGGGAATGGATTTTCCTCACCTTTCTTCAAAAGCTCTGAAGTTTTCTGTGATCTTTCCAATTGTACGGTATGATAAGCTTTTGCTGCCACTGAAGGGTAGAAGTCATTATGAATAGTGCCAACAAAACAGAAACATAACAATGAAAACGATATTTTAATTCAGAATAGGTATTTGAAAAGTTCACCTTTTCTAGCACAAATGGGGAAAAGAAAAAAAGGAAGGAAAAAAAAAAAAAAAAAGCAGTCCTAAAACATCAAAACTGTGGCCAAAGAATTAGAAGAAACACTATTTTTCCAAAGCTGCAATGTTTTCCATTCATCTGGCTGGGCCAGCAGAGCACTGGAGACCTGGATGCACTGTACTCATGGCTGGTTCCCCTAAATGACCTGCAGGGAGATCTTCTTCTCTCTATCCCTCTGTTTCTCCTTTCAATCTCTGTTTTGTCTGTTTGTATCACTAGCTCTTAAATCGCCACTGATATATGCACGTGCAGCACCCAGCACAACCTTGTTTCAGGCTCCAACGGGACCTTTAGGCATTACCATCCTGTAAACAAATAACAATGATAGTGAGCGTAATTACAATCGTCAAACTATTCCAGCTCCACATCATTAGCCATGCCCTGAGCTAAATAACATTTTAATCAGTTTGATATGTCATCTGTGGCTTTCTTCACTGTCACTTGCAATCCAGCAAACTCCTTCCTTCACGTTTCTAGATTAGACAGAGGGTTCTCAACTGCAGACATCCAATTCCCTGTTCAGGAAGCAGCGAGACCTTTCCTCTTCTCACAGATTTAAGATGATAGCCAAGCATCATGAGACACAGTGCGTATGTCTCCTAGGCCCATCCCATGAGAGCAGGACATTTACCACACATGAGAAGAAGACTTAATGCAGTGGCAAAGCAAAATACTCAGTGTCAAAGCCATGTCTAGATGATCATTAAAGACAGATCAAAATTACCCAATACAGGAGGAAAATCTATCGTTTGTAGAAGATTATGTTCTCTGATTATTAGTTTCAAAATTAGTTTTTCCTTTGGATTTCCTCTGAACTTAAACTTAGTTTGGAATGCCTTTGGTTTTGAATATTTCTGAAATCGTATTACTTCTCCTAAGTAAGTTGCTAGTCTGTTCTGTTTACGTGAAATTCGAATAATATTGTGAAGTATCTGCCATCAGTTTTACTGTGTGCCAGGCTGAGTTCCCTGATGAATTTCAAATTTCAGATATGAAACAGTAAAGGTTAAAAAAAAAAAATGTTACAAAGGGTACTTCATGCAGTAGCATAAACTTCTGTTTTCTCAAAACTTGTATCAGTTCATCTCACCAGGACCAGCAGGGGAAGCACACTCTGCCTAGGCACTGGCAAAGGGACACAGTGAGAGTGTAGGGTCTCTTGCTGGGGCCATTCAAAATTTGACTGTACAAGCCCCTGAGCAATATGACAGGGCTTTAAAAATGGCCCTGCTTGAAGTACGCGGGTGATCTGGAGACCTCTAAGGTGCTTTCCAACAAAAGCTTTTCTATAATTGTATGAAATCACCTGCAATAGATTAACCCTGGTCATTATTCCTATCACAGGAAATAACTGTGACACCTGGGTAACAGGTGAGCTTACTGCGACACCAGGGAGAGCCTTCCTGTACTTAAAGGCAACCTGTAGGAAAGCTGGGGAGGGAGTCTTTATCAGGGCCTGGAGTGACAGGACAAGGAGTAACCGCTTTAAACTGAAAAGTAGCACCCAGAAAGAACGGAGTCACGCAACAGGATTCATTTCCAAAACCACCTCATAGACACCTGGGCCAAAGAGCAGGGCCTTGAGCGGGTATATCGCAATGGCAGAGTTCATTTCCTTCCCAGTAGCTGGCACGTGCCGTTTTTTGGGATTTCGGGGCTACAGTGAGCTGCTAAGAGGGATGTCTTAGCTCTTGCAGGGCAGTGCTTCCACTAAGGCCAGGACTTTTCTGCATCTTCTACTGCCCTGCAAGCGAGGATGCTTGGGGCACACAGGAAGCTGGGAGGGGACACAGCTGCAGGGATTCCATAAGGCACAAGCAAATGCAGCCTTGGCTTGGTGACACTTTCTCTTGATTACTGCTCAACACAAATTACCTCGAGCAAGTCTACTGTGAGGACTAAAGGAAAGAGACGTATGGATGCTGCTAAGCTCTTCTAGCTTGTACCAGGTAGGAAAGATACCTCTGTAGCAGGCGTGAAGAGGATAGCACTAATTAATTAGATGAGAAGCGGAGGAAAGGCACTTAGAGGTAGTGAAAAGCAGTTAATGTGATGTTCCGGGGAAGCTTCAGTCTGCTTAAGGAGCAGCAAGAACAAGCCTAAAGTCATAGCCAAATACAAGAAAGAGAGGAGGACACGCAGCATGAGAAGCTCCCGAGAGAAAGGAGCTCTGTTTTGGGTAAAAATCAGTCCCTTTTTCTATCATGGAGACATCCAAGGGCGTAGGACACGTGCACTTCAGGGAACCAAGAGATGCTGTGCATTTCTCTCGTCCCCCTGACACAGCCACTAGGTGACGATGCTTCCAATTCTCTCTAAAGAAACCTTGCTTTCTCAGGCCCAGGTGTCCAGCTGCACACCAAGGACGTCCCTGGCTCCCAGGCACAGTTCCCAGGCCCAAGGCCGAGCTCCCCTCCGAACCCCCATTCCAGCAGACCTTGCTCCTGGCATTGTGGAGCAGCCATTTCATGTCAGCCTTTTCTCCTGGCAGTCAGCTTAGCGCCGTAACCTCTGCCATCGGGGCGCCCGAGAGCCGTGTGAGGTCAGCAGAGAGTCACTGTCAGCCTTTGACCTCACAAAGGTGGGTGGCCATAAGTGCCCTGAGCGTCCAGCTCGCATTGAGTACTGCTGGTGGCACTCGAGGCGTGGAGGTCTGCATGGTGCAATGGGAGACGCCGATGTCCTGCTGCTGGAACAAGAGGCGCTGATGTGCTGCTGGTGCAGGAGGAGACGTGAAGGTGCTGCTGCTTAGAGGTGCTGAGGGGCGGGCAGCCTCAGCGGGCAGCTGAATCAGAGGGCAGGGAAGCCAAGCAGCTTCCTTCTCTGGGGAAGGGGGCACAGAGAAAGTGATTGGAAATGGGGTACAAGCCCTCAGCCTCTAAAAGCAATCCCTCAGATGTTTAGGCATAGTAAAGTTAGGTATATCTATTTGACTCTAGACCCCAACATGTTTGTTAGTGTTCTGGTTTGTCCACTGCTTTCTTGTGGGGGATTTGAGTTGGCCATTACTGTTTAGGTGAATGCTGACTTCATATCTATGGTGCACTTTATTCTTAAAATGGGAAGTTTCTACCAATTTCCCGTCCAAACTTGCTCATAAGCCAACTGCAGTCATCATTTCAGATGTGTCTCCCAACTTACACATTTCCTATTTCTCCTTGATATTTACTCAAGAAATTCATTTACGTAGAGACAACATATTCTTCTCTCAACTGGCATCTGGCTGGGCAGAATGATGTCCTTTCATTCCCTTCCAGGCAATAGGCAACTTGTTCCTTCTGTCTTGTGAACTCTTCCTCCTAAGTTCAATGTGAATACAAGTGGCAGAACTGTGCCTCATGTCTCAAATGAGTGTCAGGGCTGCCTTGTCCAGTGTATTCATACTGGAGGGAAAAAAAAATGAATAGCCATACACACTATATAACCACTAAACTTTTTCAGTCCTCCTTGTGCTAACAGTGCATGAACGTGAGGTTTTGTTGTCATTTTTGTTTGTTTGCTTGCTTTAAACTCCTGACTGCCATATAGCAAACATGACAAAAAAACACCCTTTTTTGAGAATCTCTGAGAATGGCTCTGCTTTGTATTATCACCTGTCACTTCACCTGAACCATTTCAATCACAAGCGATATCCTTCTGTCAGGCTTGGTAGTACTTCCCAACCTTATGTCCCCTGCAAATCTCAAAGCTCATGTGTAATTTTTAATCTTCAGCCACCATGTCCATACCGAACATATCTAACTTTGAAGTCAGCTCTGCCCTGAATAGGAGGTTGGGTTTTCAGAGGTCCCTTCCAGCCTACATTTCTCCATGAGTCTTTGCCTCCTTAGCAGCTGCAGTTTCAGAACTGTCTCTGAGAATTACCATAGGTAACGACTCCTTTGCTGGTAAGTCCCTCTTCAGTGTGAACAATTGTAAATTCCCTTTATTCACTTGCAGCCCCAAAGCCCAAATCCGTAGATAATGTATCAGAAGCTCACAGAAAGTGAAATAGATGTAATTCATCCCCTGTGTAGGGAAGAACTGGTCCTAGAAAGGAAAGCTATTAAATTATCTGGAAACAATTTAGCTCTGATAAATTATTTTGTAAATTACACATTACCCCCTCCTTCCCTGGTCTTAGCTGTTCTTGCTCCAAAACTTTGCATGGTGTTGATGTCAAACTAACAGGCCCACACTTGTCTGGATGACTCTTTACCCTCTTCTGGACAGAGGTGTATTTGTTACTCTCCCATTCTGGGGACTATCCCTGATTTGCACAATTGTTATGCATTTTTCCTACTTGACTTGTTGTTCTGTGTGCCAATGCTGTTAATAGGCTAGGTAGATATCAGCTTTTCATTTTTCACTTGAATCGCTATAGATTGTTATTTCACCTCAGATGATGTTGCGCCTAGTGCCCTACCCTCCTTTTCAATGGGAGTCCTGTCACTGCCCTTAATATCACATTGTTGTTGCTGTTAGATGCAGGAAATAAGATTTGCAGCATTTGAGACATCAGTAACTTTTGATCTATTTTTGCCTCAAGTGTGCAACTGTCCTATTTTGTTCTCTTTGTTCCCCCTGGTTTCTGTGGCTTAAGTACCACTTACTATTATTGTTTAATTTCCTATGTGAAGGAGGTTTTTGGTCATTCTTACTTTATTTCTGCAGTTTTTAACCTCTGAAACATGCCTTTTCTCATCGCTTTTTTCCTCTTTGAATTTTGAATTTTAACTATGCCTTCTCTGCACTCAAGTCCCAGAGCTGCTTAGTCAGACTCAATTATTCATTTCCTTAGATTTCAAAGTTTGCATTTCTAAGCCTCAAAACCTTCATTCTAAACCTGGTTTTGTCTGTCGTGAAATGTAAAATGAGAAAAGTCAGCTCATGATCACACTTTATTCAAATTTTACTACATTTAAACCCATACAGGAGCCAAGTCTAAAATGGTCTTATATTTTTTCACTTTTGGGAAGAAATCCATCACATAGTATACCTCTATGAACATAAGTGGTAATTATCTTTCAATCTTTTGCTGGGAAGTTAAAGTCTCCCATAATTCCCATTATTGTTTACGTGTCTGATAACTGTACAGAGAGAATTCACTATTAGACTGGAGCTAAGAGCAAAGAGCAGGCTAGCAAGGCTGTCTATCTTTAGCAGTGATTTGCACAAAACCACTCTTTTGCTGACCCATAACATTTAATTTCTCCATCCTCTGCTTCTTGCTAACACAAAGCACCATCTTATTCCATCCATTTGCCTTGGTTTCCAGCCTTCCTGAGATTTATCAGTACTTGTATGACATTCATGCCTTTGTTTCACCCTTCCTGTGTTGACACTTGTCATAACAGTTTTAGATCCTGAACATGATCATCTCAAAGTTTGCCTGACAGTTAGGTCTTCCTCACATTGTCATAGAGTATCAGGTCTCTACCACTTGAAATAGATTGGATTGGATTAGATTATTGGCACCGTCTCTTGTGCTGGTAGTCCATTATCTTCACAGTCCGTACAACTGGCCATCAGTGAACATGAAGTGGCCTTATCCTGCCCATTTACCTTTCTGGAAATCAGCCACTCTCTCTGCCTAGAACAGGGAATGGATTTTCCTCACCTTTCTTCAAAAGCTCTGAAGTTTTCTGTGATCTTTCCAATTGTACGGTATGATAAGCTTTTGCTGCCACTGAAGGGTAGAAGTCATTATGAATAGTGCCAACAAAACAGAAACATAACAATGAAAACGATATTTTAATTCAGAATAGGTATTTGAAAAGTTCACCTTTTCTAGCACAAATGGGGAAAAGAAAAAAAGGAAGGAAAAAAAAAAAAAAAAAAGCAGTCCTAAAACATCAAAAGTGTGGCCAAAGAATTAGAAGAAACACTATTTTTCCAAAGCTGCAATGTTTTCCATTCATCTGGCTGGGCCAGCAGAGCACTGGAGACCTGGATGCACTGTACTCATGGCTGGTTCCCCTAAATGACCTGCAGGGAGATCTTCTTCTCTCTATCCCTCTGTTTCTCCTTTCAATCTCTGTTTTGTCTGTTTGTATCACTAGCTCTTAAATCGCCACTGATATATGCACGTGCAGCACCCAGCACAACCTTGTTTCAGGCTCCAGCGGGACCTTTAGGCATTACCATCCTGTAAACAAATAACAATGATAGTGAGCGTAATTACAATCGTCAAACTATTCCAGCTCCACATCATTAGCCATGCCCTGAGCTAAATAACATTTTAATCAGTTTGATATGTCATCTGTGGCTTTCTTCACTGTCACTTGCAATCCAGCAAACTCCTTCCTTCACGTTTCTAGATTAGACAGAGGGTTCTCAACTGCAGACATCCAATTCCCTGTTCAGGAAGCAGCGAGACCTTTCCTCTTCTCACAGATTTAAGATGATAGCCAAGCATCATGAGACACAGTGCGTATGTCTCCTAGGCCCATCCCATGAGAGCAGGACATTTACCACACATGAGAAGAAGACTTAATGCAGTGGCAAAGCAAAATACTCAGTGTCAAAGCCATGTCTAGATGATCATTAAAGACAGATCAAAATTACCCAATACAGGAGGAAAATCTATCGTTTGTAGAAGATTATGTTCTCTGATTATTAGTTTCAAAATTAGTTTTTCCTTTGGATTTCCTCTGAACTTAAACTTAGTTTGGAATGCCTTTGGTTTTGAATATTTCTGAAATCGTATTACTTCTCCTAAGTAAGTTGCTAGTCTGTTCTGTTTACGTGAAATTCGAATAATATTGTGAAGTATCTGCCATCAGTTTTACTGTGTGCCAGGCTGAGTTCCCTGATGAATTTCAAATTTCAGATATGAAACAGTAAAGGTTAAAAAAAAAAAATGTTACAAAGGGTACTTCATGCAGTAGCATAAACTTCTGTTTTCTCAAAACTTGTATCAGTTCATCTCACCAGGACCAGCAGGGGAAGCACACTCTGCCTAGGCACTGGCAAAGGGACACAGTGAGAGTGTAGGGTCTCTTGCTGGGGCCATTCAAAATTTGACTGTACAAGCCCCTGAGCAATATGACAGGGCTTTAAAAATGGCCCTGCTTGAAGTACGCGGGTGATCTGGAGACCTCTAAGGTGCTTTCCAACAAAAGCTTTTCTATAATTGTATGAAATCACCTGCAATAGATTAACCCTGGTCATTATTCCTATCACAGGAAATAACTGTGACACCTGGGTAACAGGTGAGCTTACTGCGACACCAGGGAGAGCCTTCCTGTACTTAAAGGCAACCTGTAGGAAAGCTGGGGAGGGAGTCTTTATCAGGGCCTGGAGTGACAGGACAAGGAGTAACCGCTTTAAACTGAAAAGTAGCACCCAGAAAGAACGGAGTCACGCAACAGGATTCATTTCCAAAACCACCTCATAGACACCTGGGCCAAAGAGCAGGGCCTTGAGCGGGTATATCACAATGGCAGAGTTCATTTCCTTCCCAGTAGCTGGCACGTGCCGTTTTTTGGGATTTCGGGGCTACAGTGAGCTGCTAAGAGGGATGTCTTAGCTCTTGCAGGGCAGTGCTTCCACTAAGGCCAGGACTTTTCTGCATCTTCTACTGCCCTGCAAGCGAGGATGCTTGGGGCACACAGGAAGCTGGGAGGGGACACAGCTGCAGGGATTCCATAAGGCACAAGCAAATGCAGCCTTGGCTTGGTGACACTTTCTCTTGATTACTGCTCAACACAAATTACCTCGAGCAAGTCTACTGTGAGGACTAAAGGAAAGAGACGTATGGATGCTGCTAAGCTCTTCTAGCTTGTACCAGGTAGGAAAGATACCTCTGTAGCAGGCGTGAAGAGGATAGCACTAATTAATTAGATGAGAAGCGGAGGAAAGGCACTTAGAGGTAGTGAAAAGCAGTTAATGTGATGTTCCGGGGAAGCTTCAGTCTGCTTAAGGAGCAGCAAGAACAAGCCTAAAGTCATAGCCAAATACAAGAAAGAGAGGAGGACATGCAGCATGAGAAGCTCCCGAGAGAAAGGAGCTCTGTTTTGGGTAAAAATCAGTCCCTTTTTCTATCATGGAGACATCCAAGGACGTAGGACACGTGCACTTCAGGGAACCAAGAGATGCTGTGCATTTCTCTCGTCCCCCTGACACAGCCACTAGGTGACGATGCTTCCAATTCTCTCTAAAGAAACCTTGCTTTCTCAGGCCCAGGTGTCCAGCTGCACACCAAGGACGTCCCTGGCTCCCAGGCACAGTTCCCAGGCCCAAGGCCGAGCTCCGCTCCGAACCCCCATTCCAGCAGACCTTGCTCCTGGCATTGTGGAGCAGCCATTTCATGTGAGCCTTTTCTCCTGGCAGTCAGCTTAGCGCCGTAACCTCTGCCATCAGGGCGCCCGAGAGCCGTGTGAGGTCAGCAGAGAGTCACTGTCAGCCTTTGACCTCACAAAGGTGGGTGGCCATAAGTGCCCTGAGCGTCCAGCTCGCATTGAGTACTGCTGGTGGCACTCGAGGCGTGGAGGTCTGCATGGTGCAATGGGAGATGCCGATGTCCTGCTGCTGGAACAAGAGGCGCTGATGTGCTGCTGGTGCAGGAGGAGACGTGAAGGTGCTGCTGCTTAGAGGTGCTGAGGGGCGGGCAGCCTCAGCGGGCAGCTGAATCAGAGGGCAGGGAAGCCAAGCAGCTTCCTTCTCTGGGGAAGGGGGCACAGAGAAAGTGATTGGAAATGGGGTACAAGCCCTCAGCCTCTAAAAGCAATCCCTCAGATGTTTAGGCATAGTAAAGTTAGGTATATCTATTTGACTCTAGACCCCAACATGTTTGTTAGTGTTCTGGTTTGTCCACTGCTTTCTTGTGGGGGATTTGAGTTGGCCATTACTCTTTAGGTGAATGCTGACTTCATATCTATGGTGCACTTTATTCTTAAAATGGGAATTTTCTACCAATTTCCCGTCCAAACTTGCTCATAAGCCAACTGCAGTCATCATTTCAGATGTGTCTCCCAACTTACACATTTCCTATTTCTCCTTGATATTTACTCAAGAAATTCATTTACGTAGAGACAACATATTCTTCTCTCAACTGGCATCTGGCCGGGCAGAATGATGTCCTTTCATTCCCTTCCAGGCAATAGGCAACTTGTTCCTTCTGTCTTGTGAACTCTTCCTCCTAAGTTCAATGTGAATACAAGTGGCAGAACTGTGCCTCATGTCTCAAATGAGTGTCAGGGCTGCCTTGTCCAGTGTATTCATACTGGAGGGAAAAAAAAATGAATAGCCATACACACTATATAACCACTAAACTTTTTCAGTCCTCCTTGTGCTAACAGTGCATGAACGTGAGGTTTTGTTGTCATTTTTGTTTGTTTGTTTGTTTGCTTGCTTTAAACTCCTGACTGCCATATAGCAAACATGACCAAAAAACACCCTTTTTTGAGAATCTCTGAGAATGGCTCTGCTTTGTATTATCACCTGTCACTTCACCTGAACCATTTCAATCACAAGCGATATCCTTCTGTCAGGCTTGGTAGTACTTCCCAACCTTATGTCCCCTGCAAATCTCAAAGCTCATGTGAGCTCATGTATCCGTAGATAATGTTTCAGAAGCTCACAGAAAGTGAAATAGATGTAATTCATCCCCTGTGTAGGGAAGAACTGGTCCTAGAAGGGAAAGCTATTAAATTATCTGGAAACAATTTAGCTCTGATAAATTATTTTGTAAATTACACATTACCCCCTCCTTCCCTGGTCTTAGCTGTTCTTGCTCCAAAACTTTGCATGGTGTTGATGTCAAACTAACAGGCCCACACTTGTCTGGATGACTCTTTACCCTCTTCTGGACAGAGGTGTATTTGTTACTCTCCCATTCTGGGGACTATCCCTGATTTGCACAATTGTTATGCATTTTTCCTACTTGACTTGTTGTTCTGTGTGCCAATGCTGTTAATAGGCTAGGTAGATATCAGCTTTTCATTTTTCACTTGAATCGCTATAGATTGTTATTTCACCTCAGATGATTTGCGCCTAGTGCCCTACCCTCCTTTTCAATGGGAGTCCTGTCACTGCCCTTAATATCACATTGTTGTTGCTGTTAGATGCAGGAAATAAGATTTGCAGCATTTGAGACATCAGTAACTTTTGATCTATTTTTGCCTCAAGTGTGCAACTGTCCTAATTTGTTCTCTTTGTTCCCCCTGGTTTCTGTGGCTTAAGTACCACTTACTATTATTGTTTAATTTCCTATGTGAAGGAGGTTTTTGGTCATTCTTACTTTATTTCTGCAGGTTTTAACCTCTGAAACATGCCTTTTCTCATCGCTTTTTTCCTCTTTGAATTTTGAATTTTAACTATGCCTTCTCTGCACTCAAGTCCCAGAGCTGCTTAGTCAGACTCAATTATTCATTTCCTTAGATTTCAAAGTTTGCATTTCTAAGCCTCAAAACCTTCATTCTAAACCTGGTTTTGTCTGTCGTGAAATGTAAAATGAGAAAAGTCAGCTCATGATCACACTTTATTCAAATTTTACTACATTTAAACCCATACAGGAGCCAAGTCTAAAATGGTCTTATATTTTTTCACTTTTGGGAAGAAATCCATCACATAGTATACCTCTGTGAACATAAGTGGTAATTATCTTTCAATCTTTTGCTGGGAAGTTAAAGTCTCCCATAATTCCCATTATTGTTTACGTGTCTGATAACTGTACAGAGAGAATTCACTATTAGACTGGAGCTAAGAGCAAAGAGCAGGCTAGCAAGGCTGTCTATCTTTAGCAGTGATTTGCACAAAACCACTCTTTTGCTGACCCATAACATTTAATTTCTCCATCCTCTGCTTCTTGCTAACACAAAGCACCATCTTATTCCATCCATTTGCCTTGGTTTCCAGCCTTCCTGAGATTTATCAGTACTTGTATGACATTCATGCCTTTGTTTCACCCTTCCTGTGTTGACACTTGTCATAACAGTTTTAGATCCTGAACATGATCATCTCAAAGTTTGCCTGACAGTTAGGTCTTCCTCACATTGTCATAGAGTATCAGGTCTCTACCACTTGAAATAGATTGGATTGGATTAGATTATTGGCACCGTCTCTTGTGCTGGTAGTCCATTATCTTCACAGTCCGTACAACTGGCCATCAGTGAACATGAAGTGGCCTTATCCTGCCCATTTACCTTTCTGGAAATCAGCCACTCTCTCTGCCTAGAACAGGGAATGGATTTTCCTCACCTTTCTTCAAAAGCTCTGAAGTTTTCTGTGATCTTTCCAATTGTACGGTATGATAAGCTTTTGCTGCCACTGAAGGGTAGAAGTCATTATGAATAGTGCCAACAAAACAGAAACATAACAATGAAAACGATATTTTAATTCAGAATAGGTATTTGAAAAGTTCACCTTTTCTAGCACAAATGGGGAAAAGAAAAAAAGGAAGGAAAAAAAAAAAAAAAAAGCAGTCCTAAAACATCAAAACTGTGGCCAAAGAATTAGAAGAAACACTATTTTTCCAAAGCTGCAATGTTTTCCATTCATCTGGCTGGGCCAGCAGAGCACTGGAGACCTGGATGCACTGTACTCATGGCTGGTTCCCCTAAATGACCTGCAGGGAGATCTTCTTCTCTCCATCCCTCTGTTTCTCCTTTCAATCTCTGTTTTGTCTGTTTGTATCACTAGCTCTCAAATCGCCACTGATATATGCACGTGCAGCACCCAGCACAACCTTGTTTCAGGCTCCAGCGGGACCTTTAGGCATTACCATCCTGTAAACAAATAACAATGATAGTGAGCGTAATTACAATCGTCAAACTATTCCAGCTCCACATCATTAGCCATGCCCTGAGCTAAATAACATTTTAATCAGTTTGATATGTCATCTGTGGCTTTCTTCACTGTCACTTGCAATCCAGCAAACTCCTTCCTTCACGTTTCTAGATTAGACAGAGGGTTCTCAACTGCAGACATCCAATTCCCTGTTCAGGAAGCAGCGAGACCTTTCCTCTTCTCACAGATTTAAGATGATAGCCAAGCATCATGAGACACAGTGCGTATGTCTCCTAGGCCCATCCCATGAGAGCAGGACATTTACCACACATGAGAAGAAGACTTAATGCAGTGGCAAAGCAAAATACTCAGTGTCAAAGCCATGTCTAGATGATCATTAAAGACAGATCAAAATTACCCAATACAGGAGGAAAATCTATCGTTTGTAGAAGATTATGTTCTCTGATTATTAGTTTCAAAATTAGTTTTTCCTTTGGATTTCCTCTGAACTTAAACTTAGTTTGGAATGCCTTTGGTTTTGAATATTTCTGAAATCGTATTACTTCTCCTAAGTAAGTTGCTAGTCTGTTCTGTTTACGTGAAATTCGAATAATATTGTGAAGTATCTGCCATCAGTTTTACTGTGTGCCAGGCTGAGTTCCCTGATGAATTTCAAATTTCAGATATGAAACAGTAAAGGTTAAAAAAAAAAATGTTACAAAGGGTACTTCATGCAGTAGCATAAACTTCTGTTTTCTCAAAACTTGTATCAGTTCATCTCACCAGGACCAGCAGGGGAAGCACACTCTGCCTAGGCACTGGCAAAGGCACACAGTGAGACTGTAGGGTCTCTTGCTGGGGCCATTCAAAATTTGACTGTACAAGCCCCTGAGCAATATGACAGGGCTTTAAAAATGGCCCTGCTTGAAGTACGCGGGTGATCTGGAGACCTCTAAGGTGCTTTCCAACAAAAGCTTTTCTATAATTGTATGAAATCACCTGCAATAGATTAACCCTGGTCATTATTCCTATCACAGGAAATAACTGTGACACCTGGGTAACAGGTGAGCTTACTGCGACACCAGGGAGAGCCTTCCTGTACTTAAAGGCAACCTGTAGGAAAGCTGGGGAGGGAGTCTTTATCAGGGCCTGGAGTGACAGGACAAGGAGTAACCGCTTTAAACTGAAAAGTAGCACCCAGAAAGAACGGAGTCACGCAACAGGATTCATTTCCAAAACCACCTCATAGACACCTGGGCCAAAGAGCAGGGCCTTGAGCGGGTATATCACAATGGCAGAGTTCATTTCCTTCCCAGTAGCTGGCACGTGCCGTTTTTTGGGATTTCGGGGCTACAGTGAGCTGCTAAGAGGGATGTCTTAGCTCTTGCAGGGCAGTGCTTCCACTAAGGCCAGGACTTTTCTGCATCTTCTACTGCCCTGCAAGCGAGGATGCTTGGGGCACACAGGAAGCTGGGAGGGGACACAGCTGCAGGGATTCCATAAGGCACAAGCAAATGCAGCCTTGGCTTGGTGACACTTTCTCTTGATTACTGCTCAACACAAATTACCTCGAGCAAGTCTACTGTGAGGACTAAAGGAAAGAGACGTATGGATGCTGCTAAGCTCTTCTAGCTTGTACCAGGTAGGAAAGATACCTCTGTAGCAGGCGTGAAGAGGATAGCACTAATTAATTAGATGAGAAGCGGAGGAAAGGCACTTAGAGGTAGTGAAAAGCAGTTAATGTGATGTTCCGGGGAAGCTTCAGTCTGCTTAAGGAGCAGCAAGAACAAGCCTAAAGTCATAGCCAAATACAAGAAAGAGAGGAGGACACGCAGCATGAGAAGCTCCCGAGAGAAAGGAGCTCTGTTTTGGGTAAAAATCAGTCCCTTTTTCTATCATGGAGACATCCAAGGGCGTAGGACACGTGCACTTCAGGGAACCAAGAGATGCTGTGCATTTCTCTCGTCCCCCTGACACAGCCACTAGGTGACGATGCTTCCAATTCTCTCTAAAGAAACCTTGCTTTCTCAGGCCCAGGTGTCCAGCTGCACACCAAGAACGTCCCTGGCTCCCAGGCACAGTTCCCAGGCCCAAGGCCGAGCTCCCCTCCGAACCCCCATTCCAGCAGACCTTGCTCCTGGCATTGTGGAGCAGCCATTTCATGTCAGCCTTTTCTCCTGGCAGTCAGCTTAGCGCCGTAACCTCTGCCATCGGGGCGCCCGAGAGCCGTGTGAGGTCAGCAGAGAGTCACTGTCAGCCTTTGACCTCACAAAGGTGGGTGGCCATAAGTGCCCTGAGCGTCCAGCTCGCATTGAGTACTGCTGGTGGCACTCGAGGCGTGGAGGTCTGCATGGTGCAATGGGAGACGCCGATGTCCTGCTGCTGGAACAAGAGGCGCTGATGTGCTGCTGGTGCAGGAGGAGACGTGAAGGTGCTGCTGCTTAGAGGTGCTGAGGGGCGGGCAGCCTCAGCGGGCAGCTGAATCAGAGGGCAGGGAAGCCAAGCAGCTTCCTTCTCTGGGGAAGGGGGCACAGAGAAAGTGATTGGAAATGGGGTACAAGCCCTCAGCCTCTAAAAGCAATCCCTCAGATGTTTAGGCATAGTAAAGTTAGGTATATCTATTTGACTCTAGACCCCAACATGTTTGTTAGTGTTCTGGTTTGTCCACTGCTTTCTTGTGGGGGATTTGAGTTGGCCATTACTGTTTAGGTGAATGCTGACTTCATATCTATGGTGCACTTTATTCTTAAAATGGGAAGTTTCTACCAATTTCCCGTCCAAACTTGCTCATAAGCCAACTGCAGTCATCATTTCAGATGTGTCTCCCAACTTACACATTTCCTATTTCTCCTTGATATTTACTCAAGAAATTCATTTAGGTAGAGACAACATATTCTTCTCTCAACTGGCATCTGGCTGGGCAGAATGATGTCCTTTCATTCCCTTCCAGGCAATAGGCAACTTGTTCCTTCTGTCTTGTGAACTCTTCCTCCTAAGTTCAATGTGAATACAAGTGGCAGAACCGTGCCTCATGTCTCAAATGAGTGTCAGGGCTGCCTTGTCCAGTGTATTCATACTGGAGGGAAAAAAAAATGAATAGCCATACACACTATATAACCACTAAACTTTTTCAGTCCTCCTTGTGCTAACAGTGCATGAACGTGAGGTTTTGTTGTCATTTTTGTTTGTTTGCTTGCTTTAAACTCCTGACTGCCATATAGCAAACATGACAAAAAAACACCCTTTTTTGAGAAGCTCTGAGAATGGCTCTGCTTTGTATTATCACCTGTCACTTCACCCGAACCATTTCAATCACAAGCGATATCCTTCTGTCAGGCTTGGTAGTACTTCCCAACCTTATGTAAGAAATGGTCCAGCAATTCGTGCCACTAAGGGGTTTTGAAGGGTTAACATTGAGGCCTGGGTTTAGGCGCGAAAAGAACAAGGGATTTCTTCGGAGAAAAACTACTGACTTTGCACGGATGTGCAGTAACTTCTGATAGCCGGCCAAGAGACCACCAGATAAGGAGGAAGAATGAGAGCCTTCCTGTCTTCCTGTCTCCCTGGACCACCAGATAAGGAGGAAGAATGAGGGCCTTCCTGTCTCCCTGTTCGAGCAGCCCCTGAGAAAGTAACAGAGACTGATAAGCAGGCGACATCGGATTCGGGAAACCAATTATAATAACCTTGCCTCTTTTAGAAGTAGTAATAAATATGTATTAGCCTAGGAGTATAAAAAAGTAGATGCCTTACGTAACGGGTGTGCGTCCCGGTGGAGCAGAGACTCCCGGCGCACCCAGCGCTGTTTGCTTGCCTCTATTCGTTTAATAAATTGTAAACTCTGATTGTAATCCTATTTGGGACTCAGTCATTTATAACAATTGGGGGCTCGTCCGGGATGGTCTTGGTTCCTGAATTCTGACTTGATCTAGGAGGGGCGCCCCCACCATTTGGTGGCTCCTGTTCGAGTCAGGTCGGGGCTAACACCATCCTGAACCTGAATAAGGGCAAGCAAAGATTTAGATTTTTTTATGAGCTCCCTTTGCCGGCTGCAGCACTATATTTTGCCCGTAATTCTGCGCGCGAAGATCCGAACGAAGACGACGGAGTCGTAAGTATTTAATGTGTATACCGTTCGGTTGGGTGGGTTTCGGTTGCCTGTGTGTGTGAGAGTGTGATTGAGACGGAACGTAGTTCCGAAGCGATTGTGGAGGTCTTCTAACCGCGGTTCCAATCTCCCGCGAGGGACTTGGCCGGTGAAGGACCGAAGCGATTCCTATAGGATTCGTGGGTGGGTGATAGGTCCTAAACCCCCTGCAAGACACTCTCACTAAGGCAACCAAGGGCTGTAGGAATTGCCACAGTAAAATTCCTAGATGGGTCAGATTAAATCGAAGACCCGGGACCAGAGAAAAGGGAGCAAATTACCAGACATACCACCAGAAAGTCCATTAGGGATAATGATTAGAAATTGGAACGATAGGGGCCCCAGAAAAGGAAAAAGCAAAGTAAAAATGATTCAGTATTGTATGATAGAATGGCCAAAGGAGCCTTTAAGACCACACGTCTTTTGGCCTATTTTCGGATCTTTTGAAGACTGGGTTTGCCAGGCTTTAAATCTACATGTTAACTCAAAGGAACCTTTTAGTCAGGAGGAAAGTGATTATGCAAGGTTATGGATCAGGACTTCACGTCCTTTTCCAGCCTCAGTATTTACACTAAAAACAGAGGAGGAGTTTGAAGAAGGAGAAGAAAAACGGGAAAAAGAAAAAGAGGATAAATGGGAGCCATTAGATAATTTACCACCTCTATATCCTAACAATCCACCCCCGGTGGTGCATCTTGTAATCCTGTTTTGTTCTTAAATGTTTTGACTGTGTCAAGGAGGAAGGTGGGAGCATTATCTAAGTAACAGTTTAGAAGTTTGGGTATATTCGCGGTGGTGTTCGGTCAGTTTCCCAAGTATCGGGGGAGGGGGGCTGACTGATTATCAAAGTGGTAGAACGGAGAGTCACTTCTTTGGTGGTTCGGGCCTGAGCCCTGGGAATTCGGTAAGAAGGGGGAGAGCGAATTTATTTAGGCCTCAATACCTTTTTAAACCCCCATCTTGACGGATACACAGGAGTGATTCCTTGTTTTGTGTAGGCTTACTAACAAAGTGCATGAGAAAAATTAGCATTCGGCTTGAAATTCGGCCTTGTTGAAATGTACATTTTGTGGAAAAGGTGTTATTGTTTGTCTAGAAGACAGAAGGCCGAGTGCTTCAGGTGTTTTTCCGAAGTCCTGCGGATTTATGATTGGAATGGGGCTCATTAATAATCTGAAATAGTAAAGTTTGTATGTGGAAAGAAGAGTTTAATCCCAGAGAATTGGGACATTTGGGAAGAAGATTAGGAAAAGATAGTAAAAACCTGCAATAAAAAGGTTTGCGTGGAAATTGAAACAAGGGACAGTAACTAATATAAATAAATAAAAGGGAATGGGAAATCAAGGAAAAGGGGAAAATCCAAAAAAAAAAAAAAAAAAAAAAAAAAAAAAAGACGTCCTAAAAAAGAAAAAGCCTCCTTGGGTGCATATTGGCACATTGGAAGGATATTGTTAGAAATGGGGGCACAGAAAGCAAGAGGACTTTCACTAAGTATTGCAATCAATGGTGGCCACTATATAAACTAAATGGCCACTTTATGGATCAATCGACTATAACAGTGTCTTGCAATTAATGTTTTTGAGGAGAGAAGGAAAATAGGATGAAATGTTGTATAGTGATATGTTGTTTCAGCATGTTGGAGGGAAAAGGTTTGGAATTAAGTTGGCCCCTGACTGAGCCTTTGGTGTTGGCATTAGAAAAGTACGGGCTGGAGAAAGATAAAGGAAGTGTTAAAAGGGTTGTTGAAGGTGTTAAAGGTTGTGTGGCATGTAGTATTTAACAGAGCTGTTTGAAGTTGAATGAGCAGGGGAAGAGGATGTAGGAATGTTAATAGTTCCGTCTCAACCCGAGGCTGAGATCTCTAAATAGCGGGTGTGAACCCTCTGGGGCAGGGGGACCGTGATGGGTCCGAGAGAGTTGTCGTGGAAACAGAAAAGCAGCTAACTTTTGAAACAACCTGAGTTCCTGTGTGAGCTCAGATTGCCAATGGGACCACTCAGGGAACTTTCAACGATTGCATTCCCCTGACCGACCCCCTCACTGAGACCCTAATCACCCCGGAAATTATGTAAATACTAAAATCTGGTTAAATTGGCTATTGGGAATTGAGAATCTGTTCCAAGAAGGTCCAAAAGAAACCCCTATGGAATTTATGGAATTTTTGAATTTCTGGACCGACTTTGAAATGCAATGAAAAAAAAAAAAAAAATGGACCTGGCTTAAAAAAAAAAAAAAAAAAAAAAAAAAAAAAAAAAAGAGAGAGAGGCAACTGGCTAACCTCTTTCCAGGGCAATCAGCCCCTGATATCAGAAAGAAATTGTCTTAGGCTGCAGGACAAACTTACAACAGTCAGGAATGATGGGGACCTGGGGCATCTACCCTAGCAGGTCCACTAGTTGAAATAAAGCTAGGAAACGAAGACAGGCTTGAATTTTTTGTTGGTTATGGGAGCTTCTTTCTCTGTGTTAATTAGGCTGTAAATGTAATAGGAGCAACATATTCAGTGTTAAATAGTTTAAAAGGACGATTAGGAACTAAGACAACTACAATAATTGGAGCCACAGGGAAAGAGGAAGAATGGTCATTCTTACGACCCCTTGATTTGCGTTTTGGGGGTGAGGAACTAACCCATGAATTTTAGTATGTACCAGAATGCCCGATGCCACTCTTGGGACGGGATCTATTAGCCAAATTAGATGCAACAATAACCTTTGAGGATGGAGAATTAATAATGAAGGTACCTGAGTCCAAAGTAGGACAAATTCTACTCAAAGTAGGACAAAGATAAACCCTTTGTTAATATTCCAAGAGAAGTAGAAAATGCAGTTATACCAGCAGTATGGGAAACAGATGTACCAGGGAAGTCGAAACTGGCACAACCGGTAAAGGTGGAATTAAAGAAAGGAGCCAAACCTGTTTGAATCAAAAAATATCCACTTAAGATAGAAGCTAGGCAGGGGATAGTGAAAATTATTGACAAATTTCTCAAATATCAGATTCTGGAAGAATGTAAATCGGAATACAATACTCCAATTTTTCCAGTAAAGAAGCCAAATGGCGAGTATAGATTTGTACAAGATCTTAGAGGAATAAATGAAATAACAAAGGACATTCACCCAGTAGTAGCTAATCCTTACACATTGTTAACATCTGTGAAAGGGAAATATAAATGGTTTACCGTGATAGATTTAAAGGATGCCTTCTTTTGCATACCTCTTGATAAAGATAGTAGAAAATTATTTGCCTTCGAATGGGAAAACATATTGAAGTTTTTGGACCACATATGGTAACAACCATTTTAGAACAAAAGGGGGGCCACTGGTTATCACCCAGCCGGATGATGAAATATCAGGCAATACTAACTGAACAAGATGACATAACCTTGAAAACGACTAACCTGTTATATCCAGCAGTATTTCTAGGAACCGTTCCAGAAGAAGGACCGTTGGAACACAATTGTGTGGAAATAATCGAACATAAGCCAGCCACAAAGATTTGAAGGATGTACCCCTTGAAAGGTATTCAGTGGGAATACCACACTCCGTGGCACCCACAAAGCTCAGGGAAAGTAGAAAGGATGAATCAAACAATAAAACAACAATTGGCTAAGTTAATGATCGAGACACAGCTGCCCTGGACGAAATGCTTACCATTGGCGCTTTTAAACATAAGAACTAAACCACACAGTGAGACTGGATTATCATCATATGAAATGTTATATGGTATGCCTTATTCTCAAGGGATGCCCCTAGGGAACAATGTAGTTGAGGATCATAGTATCCAGAAATACATAATTACCATTGGAAGGAGATTACAGGAGATAAGAGAAATTGGGATGATGACTCAGACACCACCTTTAGGATTTGCTATTCATAAAATACAACCAGGAGACAAGGTCTTAATAAAAACCTGGAGAGAAGAATCATTGAACCCCGATGGGAGGGACTGTACCTTGTTTTACTTACTACTGAAACAGCTGTGAGAACAGCAAGAAGGGGTTGGACCCACGCATCCAGAATAAAAGGACCAATAACTACCGAAGCCTGGAGGGTTGAGTCCACTCCTGGGGAACTGAAACTGAGACTAAAGAGGAACTGATATCCCAGCAATGAGGTTCTGCATGAATTAAGGGCACTGGATAAAGAGGACAAGGCTGAAGGGAGGAAAGGGAGAAGGCAAGACCGGGGTAGGACCCTCCACTGCGGCGTGTATGGTCTACCGAGGGAGGCAACCCCTATGGGTATTGACCGCCGAGTGAGAGTGCCTCGACCGGACTTCTCCCACACCAAGATCAGTTTGTCCTGAGAAAAATAACATGAGAACCTTTTAAACCCATAATAAAATTGTGATTAGTTTTTCCAGGAGCTGGATCACCCTGAAGGGCTGAATGGTAACACAAGCTCTGAAAGCGGGCCCAACCCCATGATTGAAGGCGCTTCCCACACTCTCAAGATTGGACGGCGAAAAAGGCTTATAATATGACAGGTCGCCAAAGAGAACTGAATTGTGACTGTAAGTGGAAACCCAACGTGGGAGCTTGGAAGCGTGCATATACGAGTACAAACGGGGCAGACATTGTAACAGGACCACTCGGTAACAAGGACACTCTGTATTATCACGCCCCAAAGGGTAAAGATGGATGGAATGGTCCTTTTCCAAATGGGACATGGGCCCTAAAGGGACATTATTGGGTGTGTGGCAAACATGCTTACAAGAGGCTACCTGAAAATTGGTCGGGAATATGCTATGTGGGGTACATAAGACCCTTGTTCTTTTTATTGTCACAAACACAAGGAGATCATTTAGGAATAAGATTATATGATGACCTGAACAGAGTGAAACGATCTATAGATACTTCCTTAACCGGGGGTAGTGCCCAAAAATGGGGAAAGGATGAATGGCCTCCTGAAAGAATCATACAGCATTATGGGCCAGCCACCTGGAACCCAAATGAGTTGATATCAGGAGCCCGAGAACCTATTTATAATTTGAACCGAATAATTAGGTTGCAAGCTATCCTCGAGGTTGTAACAAATCAAACAGCGACAGCCTTGGATCTTTTGGCTGACCAATCCACTCAAATGAGAAATGCTATATTCCAACATAGAATGGTCTTAGACTATTTACTAGCAGAAGAAGGGGGAGTATGTGGAAAACTGAACGATTCTAATTGTTGTCTACAGATTGATGATAATGGAAAAGTGGTCAAGCAGATAAAGGAAATTAGAAAGTTAGCCCACGTCCCAGTACAAACTTGGAAGGGTATGGATTGGGATTTCTTTTCATGGTTGCCTGGTGAACCATGGGTTAAAAGGATGCTGTTTTTATTTTTATGTGGTGTAATGACATTATTGTTTATACCTTGTATGATACCTTGCTTTACGTTGTTGATACGGCGAGTAATAAATAGCACCCAATTTGTGATGACTTCAGTGGAGAGAAAAGGTGACGTGTCGATAATGATGCTTAAGAAGTGGACACCCCGAGAACTGACTGATGAAATCCAATTGTTACTGACAAAGGTTGAAGGAGAGACACGAATTGATGATTAAAAAAAAAAAACAAAAGGGAGGAATTGTAAGAAATGGTCCAGCAATTCGTGCCACTAAGGGGTTTTGAAGGGTTAACATTGAGGCCTGGGTTTAGGCGCGAAAAGAACAAGGGATTTCTTCGGAGAAAAACTACTGACTTTGCACGGATGTGCAGTAACTTCTGATAGCCGGCCAAGAGACCACCAGATAAGGAGGAAGAATGAGAGCCTTCCTGTCTTCCTGTCTCCCTGGACCACCAGATAAGGAGGAAGAATGAGGGCCTTCCTGTCTCCCTGTTCGAGCAGCCCCTGAGAAAGTAACAGAGACTGATAAGCAGGCGACATCGGATTCGGGAAACCAATTATAATAACCTTGCCTCTTTTAGAAGTAGTAATAAATATGTATTAGCCTAGGAGTATAAAAAAGTAGATGCCTTACGTAACGGGTGTGCGTCCCGGTGGAGCAGAGACTCCCGGCGCACCCAGCGCTGTTTGCTTGCCTCTATTCGTTTAATAAATTGTAAACTCTGATTGTAATCCTATTTGGGACTCAGTCATTTATAACACTTATGTCCCCTGCAAATCTCAAAGCTCATGTGTAATTTTTAATCTTCAGCCACCATGTCCATACCGAACATATCTAACTTTGAAGTCAGCTCTGCCCTGAATAGGAGGTTGGGTTTTCAGAGGTCCCTTCCAGCCTACATTTCTCCATGAGTCTTTGCCTCCTTAGCAGCTGCAGTTTCAGAACTGTCTCTGAGAATTACCATAGGTAACGACTCCTTTGCTGGTAAGTCCCTCTTCAGTGTGAACAATTGTAAATTCCCTTTATTCACTTGCAGCCCCAAAGCCCAAATCCGTAGATAATGTATCAGAAGCTCACAGAAAGTGAAATAGATGTAATTCATCCCCTGTGTAGGGAAGAACTGGTCCTAGAAAGGAAAGCTATTAAATTATCTGGAAACAATTTAGCTCTGATAAATTATTTTGTAAATTACACATTACCCCCTCCTTCCCTGGTCTTAGCTGTTCTTGCTCCAAAACTTTGCATGGTGTTGATGTCAAACTAACAGGCCCACACTTGTCTGGATGACTCTTTACCCTCTTCTGGACAGAGGTGTATTTGTTACTCTCCCATTCTGGGGACTATCCCTGATTTGCACAATTGTTATGCATTTTTCCTACTTGACTTGTTGTTCTGTGTGCCAATGCTGTTAATAGGCTAGGTAGATATCAGCTTTTCATTTTTCACTTGAATCGCTATAGATTGTTATTTCACCTCAGATGATGTTGCGCCTAGTGCCCTACCCTCCTTTTCAATGGGAGTCCTGTCACTGCCCTTAATATCACATTGTTGTTGCTGTTAGATGCAGGAAATAAGATTTGCAGCATTTGAGACATCAGTAACTTTTGATCTATTTTTGCCTCAAGCGTGCAACTGTCCTAATTTGTTCTCTTTGTTCCCCCTGGTTTCTGTGGCTTAAGTACCACTTACTATTATTGTTTAATTTCCTATGTGAAGGAGGTTTTTGGTCATTCTTACTTTATTTCTGCAGGTTTTTAACCTCTGAAACATGCCTTTTCTCATCGCTTTTTTCCTCTTTGAATTTTGAATTTTAACTATGCCTTCTCTGCACTCAAGTCCCAGAGCTGCTTAGTCAGACTCAATTATTCATTTCCTTAGATTTCACAGTTTGCATTTCTAAGCCTCAAAACCTTCATTCTAAACCTGGTTTTGTCTGTCGTGAAATGTAAAATGAGAAAAGTCAGCTCATGATCACACTTTATTCAAATTTTACTACATTTAAACCCATACAGGAGCCAAGTCTAAAACGGTCTTATATTTTTTCACTTTTGGGAAGAAATCCATCACATAGTACACCTCTATGAACATAAGTGGTAATTATCTTTCAATCTTTTGCTGGGAAGTTAAAGTCTCCCATAATTCCCATTATTGTTTACGTGTCTGATAACTGTACAGAGAGAATTCACTATTAGACTGGAGCTAAGAGCAAAGAGCAGGCTAGCAAGGCTGTCTATCTTTAGCAGTGATTTGCACAAAACCACTCTTTTGCTGACCCATAACATTTAATTTCTCCATCCTCTGCTTCTTGCTAACACAAAGCACCATCTTATTCCATCCATTTGCCTTGGTTTCCAGCCTTCCTGAGATTTATCAGTACTTGTATGACATTCATGCCTTTGTTTCACCCTTCCTGTGTTGACACTTGTCATAACAGTTTTAGATCCTGAACATGATCATCTCAAAGTTTGCCTGACAGTTAGGTCTTCCTCACATTGTCATAGAGTATCAGGTCTCTACCACTTGAAATAGATTGGATTGGATTAGATTATTGGCACCGTCTCTTGTGCTGGTAGTCCATTATCTTCACAGTCCGTACAACTGGCCATCAGTGAACATGAAGTGGCCTTATCCTGCCCATTTACCTTTCTGGAAATCAGCCACTCTCTCTGCCTAGAACAGGGAATGGATTTTCCTCACCTTTCTTCAAAAGCTCTGAAGTTTTCTGTGATCTTTCCAATTGTACGGTATGATAAGCTTTTGCTGCCACTGAAGGGTAGAAGTCATTATGAATAGTGCCAACAAAACAGAAACATAACAATGAAAACGATATTTTAATTCAGAATAGGTATTTGAAAAGTTTACCTTTTCTAGCACAAATGGGGAAAAGAAAAAAAGGAAGGAAAAAAAAAAAAAAAAGCAGTCCTAAAACATCAAAACTGTGGCCAAAGAATTAGAAGAAACACTATTTTTCCAAAGCTGCAATGTTTTCCATTCATCTGGCTGGGCCAGCAGAGCACTGGAGACCTGGATGCACTGTACTCATGGCTGGTTCCCCTAAATGACCTGCAGGGAGATCTTCTTCTCTCTATCCCTCTGTTTCTCCTTTCAATCTCTGTTTTGTCTGTTTGTATCACTAGCTCTCAAATCGCCACTGATATATGCACGTGCAGCACCCAGCACAACCTTGTTTCAGGCTCCAGCGGGACCTTTAGGCATTACCATCCTGTAAACAAATAACAATGATAGTGAGTGTAATTACAATCGTCAAACTATTCCAGCTCCACATCATTAGCCATGCCCTGAGCTAAATAACATTTTAATCAGTTTGATATGTCATCTGTGGCTTTCTTCACTGTCACTTGCAATCCAGCAAACTCCTTCCTTCACGTTTCTAGATTAGACAGAGGGTTCTCAACTGCAGACATCCAATTCCCTGTTCAGGAAGCAGCGAGACCTTTCCTCTTCTCACAGATTTAAGATGATAGCCAAGCATCATGAGACACAGTGCGTATGTCTCCTAGGCCCATCCCATGAGAGCAGGACATTTACCACACATGAGAAGAAGACTTAATGCAGTGGCAAAGCAAAATACTCAGTGTCAAAGCCATGTCTAGATGATCATTAAAGACAGATCAAAATTACCCAATACAGGAGGAAAATCTATTGTTTGTAGAAGATTACGTTCTCTGATTATTAGTTTCAAAATTAGTTTTTCCTTTGGATTTCCTCTGAACTTAAACTTAGTTTGGAATGCCTTTGGTTTTGAATATTTCTGAAATCGTATTACTTCTCCTAAGTAAGTTGCTAGTCTGTTCTGTTTACGTGAAATTCGAATAATATTGTGAAGTATCTGCCATCAGTTTTACTGTGTGCCAGGCTGAGTTCCCTGATGAATTTCAAATTTCAGATATGAAACAGTAAAGGTTAAAAAAAAAATGTTACAAAGGGTACTTCATGCAGTAGCATAAACTTCTGTTTTCTCAAAACTTGTATCAGTTCATCTCACCAGGACCAGCAGGGGAAGCACACTCTGCCTAGGCACTGGCAAAGGGACACAGTGAGAGTGTAGGGTCTCTTGCTGGGGCCATTCAAAATTTGACTGTACAAGCCCCTGAGCAATATGACAGGGCTTTAAAAATGGCCCTGCTTGAAGTACGCGGGTGATCTGGAGACCTCTAAGGTGCTTTCCAACAAAAGCTTTTCTATAATTGTATGAAATCACCTGCAATAGATTAACCCTGGTCATTATTCCTATCACAGGAAATAACTGTGACACCTGGGTAACAGGTGAGCTTACTGCGACACCAGGGAGAGCCTTCCTGTACTTAAAGGCAACCTGTAGGAAAGCTGGGGAGGGAGTCTTTATCAGGGCCTGGAGTGACAGGACAAGGAGTAACCGCTTTAAACTGAAAAGTAGCACCCAGAAAGAACGGAGTCACGCAACAGGATTCATTTCCAAAACCACCTCGTAGACACCTGGGCCAAAGAGCAGGGCCTTGAGCGGGTATATCACAATGACAGAGTTCATTTCCTTCCCGGTAGCTGGCACGTGCCGTTTTTTGGGATTTCGGGGCTACAGTGAGCTGCTAAGAGGGATGTCTTAGCTCTTGCAGGGCAGTGCTTCCACTAAGGCCAGGACTTTTCTGCATCTTCTACTGCCCTGCAAGCGAGGATGCTTGGGGCACACAGGAAGCTGGGAGGGGACACAGCTGCAGGGATTCCATAAGGCACAAGCAAATGCAGCCTTGGCTTGGTGACACTTTCTCTTGATTACTGCTCAACACAAATTACCTCGAGCAAGTCTACTGTGAGGACTAAAGGAAAGAGACGTATGGATGCTGCTAAGCTCTTCTAGCTTGTACCAGGTAGGAAAGATACCTCTGTAGCAGGCGTGAAGAGGATAGCACTAATTAATTAGATGAGAAGCGGAGGAAAGGCACTTAGAGGTAGTGAAAAGCAGTTAATGTGATGTTCCGGGGAAGCTTCAGTCTGCTTAAGGAGTAGCAAGAACAAGCCTAAAGTCATAGCCAAATACAAGAAAGAGAGGAGGACACGCAGCATGAGAAGCTCCCGAGAGAAAGGAGCTCTGTTTTGGGTAAAAATCAGTCCCTTTTTCTATCATGGAGACATCCAAGGGCGTAGGACACGTGCGCTTCAGGGAACCAAGAGATGCTGTGCATTTCTCTCGTCCCCCTGACACAGCCACTAGGTGACGATGCTTCCAATTCTCTCTAAAGAAACCTTGCTTTCTCAGGCCCAGGTGTCCAGCTGCACACCAAGGACGTCCCTGGCTCCCAGGCACAGTTCCCAGGCCCAAGGCCGAGCTCCCCTCCGAACCCCCATTCCAGCAGACCTTGCTCCTGGCATTGTGGAGCAGCCATTTCATGTCAGCCTTTTCTCCTGGCAGTCAGCTTAGCGCCGTAACCTCTGCCATCGGGGCGCCCGAGAGCCGTGTGAGGTCAGCAGAGGGTCACTGTCAGCCTTTGACCTCACAAAGGTGGGTGGCCATAAGTGCCCTGAGCGTCCAGCTCGCATTGAGTACTGCTGGTGGCACTCGAGGCGTGGAGGTCTGCATGGTGCAATGGGAGACGCCGATGTCCTGCTGCTGGAACAAGAGGCGCTGATGTGCTGCTTGTGCAGGAGAAGACGTGAAGGTGCTGCTGCTTAGAGGTGCTGAGGAGCGGGCAGCCTCAGCGGGCAGCTGAATCAGAGGGCAGGGAAGCCAAGCAGCTTCCTTCTCTGGGGAAGGGGGCACAGAGAAAGTGATTGGAAATGGGGTACGAGCCCTCAGCCTCTAAAAGCAATCCCTCAGATGTTTAGGCATAGTAAAGTTAGGTATATCTATTTGACTCTAGACCCCAACATGTTTGTTAGTGTTCTGGTTTGTCCACTGCTTTCTTGTGGGGGATTTGAGTTGGCCATTACTGTTTAGGTGAATGCTGACTTCATATCTATGGTGCACTTTATTCTTAAAATGGGAAGTTTCTACCAATTTCCCGTCCAAACTTGCTCATAAGCCAACTGCAGTCATCATTTCAGATGTGTCTCCCAACTTACACATTTCCTATTTCTCCTTGATATTTACTCAAGAAATTCATTTACGTAGAGACAACATATTCTTCTCTCAACTGGCATCTGGCTGGGCAGAATGATGTCCTTTCATTCCCTTCCAGGCAATAGGCAACTTGTTCCTTCTGTCTTGTGAACTCTTCCTCCTAAGTTCAATGTGAATACAAGTGGCAGAACTGTGCCTCATGTCTCAAATGAGTGTCAGGGCTGCCTTGTCCAGTGTATTCATACTGGAGGGAAAAAAAAATGAATAGCCATACACACTATATAACCACTAAACTTTTTCAGTCCTCCTTGTGCTAACAGTGCATGAACGTGAGGTTTTGTTGTCATTTTTGTTTGTTTGTTTGTTTGCTTGCTTTAAACTCCTGACTGCCATATAGCAACCATGACAAAAAAACACCCTTTTTTGAGAAGCTCTGAGAATGGCTCTGCTTTGTATTATCACCTGTCACTTCACCCGAACCATTTCAATCACAAGCGATATCCTTCTGTCAGGCTTGGTAGTACTTCCCAACCTTATGTCCCCTGCAAATCTCAAAGCTCATGTGTAATTTTTAATCTTCAGCCACCATGTCCATACCGAACATATCTAACTTTGAAGTCAGCTCTGCCCTGAATAGGAGGTTGGGTTTTCAGAGGTCCCTTCCAGCCTACATTTCTCCATGAGTCTTTGCCTCCTTAGCAGCTGCAGTTTCAGAACTGTCTCTGAGAATTACCATAGGTAACGACTCCTTTGCTGGTAAGTCCCTCTTCAGTGTGAACAATTGTAAATTCCCTTTATTCACTTGCAGCCCCAAAGCCCAAATCCGTAGATAATGTATCAGAAGCTCACAGAAAGTGAAATAGATGTAATTCATCCCCTGTGTAGGGAAGAACTGGTCCTAGAAAGGAAAGCTATTAAATTATCTGGAAACAATTTAGCTCTGATAAATTATTTTGTAAATTACACATTACCCCCTCCTTCCCTGGTCTTAGCTGTTCTTGCTCCAAAACTTTGCATGGTGTTGATGTCAAACTAACAGGCCCACACTTGTCTGGATGACTCTTTACCCTCTTCTGGACAGAGGTGTATTTGTTACTCTCCCATTCTGGGGACTATCCCTGGTTTGCACAATTGTTATGCATTTTTCCTACTTGACTTGTTGTTCTGTGTGCCAATGCTGTTAATAGGCTAGGTAGATATCAGCTTTTCATTTTTCACTTGAATCGCTATAGATTGTTATTTCACCTCAGATGATGTTGCGCCTAGTGCCCTACCCTCCTTTTCAATGGGAGTCCTGTCACTGCCCTTAATATCACATTGTTGTTGCTGTTAGATGCAGGAAATAAGATTTGCAGCATTTGAGACATCAGTAACTTTTGATCTATTTTTGCCTCAAGCGTGCAACTGTCCTAATTTGTTCTCTTTGTTCCCCCTGGTTTCTGTGGCTTAAGTACCACTTACTATTATTGTTTAATTTCCTATGTGAAGGAGGTTTTTGGTCATTCTTACTTTATTTCTGCAGTTTTTAACCTCTGAAACATGCCTTTTCTCATCGCTTTTTTCCTCTTTGAATTTTGAATTTTAACTATGCCTTCTCTGCACTCAAGTCCCAGAGCTGCTTAGTCAGACTCAATTATTCATTTCCTTAGATTTCAAAGTTTGCATTTCTAAGCCTCAAAACCTTCATTCTAAACCTGGTTTTGTCTGTCGTGAAATGTAAAATGAGAAAAGTCAGCTCATGATCACACTTTATTCAAATTTTACTACATTTAAACCCATACAGGAGCCAAGTCTAAAATGGTCTTATATTTTTTCACTTTTGGGAAGAAATCCATCACATAGTACACCTCTGTGAACATAAGTGGTAATTATCTTTCAATCTTTTGCTGGGAAGTTAAAGTCTCCCATAATTCCCATTATTGTTTACGTGTCTGATAACTGTACAGAGAGAATTCACTATTAGACTGGAGCTAAGAGCAAAGAGCAGGCTAGCAAGGCTGTCTATCTTTAGCAGTGATTTGCACAAAACCACTCTTTTGCTGACCCATAACATTTAATTTCTCCATCCTCTGCTTCTTGCTAACACAAAGCACCATCTTATTCCATCCATTTGCCTTGGTTTCCAGCCTTCCTGAGATTTATCAGTACTTGTATGACATTCATGCCTTTGTTTCACCCTTCCTGTGTTGACACTTGTCATAACAGTTTTAGATCCTGAACATGATCATCTCAAAGTTTGCCTGACAGTTAGGTCTTCCTCACATTGTCATAGAGTATCAGGTCTCTACCACTTGAAATAGATTGGATTGGATTAGATTATTGGCACCGTCTCTTGTGCTGGTAGTCCATTATCTTCACAGTCCGTACAACTGGCCGTCAGTGAACATGAAGTGGCCTTATCCTGCCCATTTACCTTTCTGGAAATCAGCCACTCTCTCTGCCTAGAACAGGGAATGGATTTTCCTCACCTTTCTTCAAAAGCTCTGAAGTTTTCTGTGATCTTTCCAATTGTACGGTATGATAAGCTTTTGCTGCCACTGAAGGGTAGAAGTCATTATGAATAGTGCCAACAAAACAGAAACATAACAATGAAAACGATATTTTAATTCAGAATAGGTATTTGAAAAGTTCACCTTTTCTAGCACAAATGGGGAAAAGAAAAAAAGGAAAAAAAAAAAAAAAAAAGCAGTCCTAAAACATCAAAACTGTGGCCAAAGAATTAGAAGAAACACTATTTTTCCAAAGCTGCAATGTTTTCCATTCATCTGGCTGGGCCAGCAGAGCACTGGAGACCTGGATGCACTGTACTCATGGCTGGTTCCCCTAAATGACCTGCAGGGAGATCTTCTTCTCTCTATCCCTCTGTTTCTCCTTTCAATCTCTGTTTTGTCTGTTTGTATCACTAGCTCTCAAATCGCCACTGATATATGCACGTGCAGCACCCAGCACAACCTTGTTTCAGGCTCCAGCGGGACCTTTAGGCATTACCATCCTGTAAACAAATAACAATGATAGTGAGTGTAATTACAATCGTCAAACTATTCCAGCTCCACATCATTAGCCATGCCCTGAGCTAAATAACATTTTAATCAGTTTGATATGTCATCTGTGGCTTTCTTCACTGTCACTTGCAATCCAGCAAACTCCTTCCTTCACGTTTCTAGATTAGACAGAGGGTTCTCAACTGCAGACATCCAATTCCCTGTTCAGGAAGCAGCGAGACCTTTCCTCTTCTCACAGATTTAAGATGATAGCCAAGCATCATGAGACACAGTGCGTATGTCTCCTAGGCCCATCCCATGAGAGCAGGACATTTACCACACATGAGAAGAAGACTTAATGCAGTGGCAAAGCAAAATACTCAGTGTCAAAGCCATGTCTAGATGATCATTAAAGACAGATCAAAATTACCCAATACAGGAGGAAAATCTATTGTTTGTAGAAGATTATGTTCTCTGATTATTAGTTTCAAAATTAGTTTTTCCTTTGGATTTCCTCTGAACTTAAACTTAGTTTGGAATGCCTTTGGTTTTGAATATTTCTGAAATCGTATTACTTCTCCTAAGTAAGTTGCTAGTCTGTTCTGTTTACGTGAAATTCGAATAATATTGTGAAGTATCTGCCATCAGTTTTACTGTGTGCCAGGCTGAGTTCCCTGATGAATTTCAAATTTCAGATATGAAACAGTAAAGGTTAAAAAAAAAAATGTTACAAAGGGTACTTCATGCAGTAGCATAAACTTCTGTTTTCTCAAAACTTGTATCAGTTCATCTCACCAGGACCAGCAGGGGAAGCACACTCTGCCTAGGCACTGGCAAAGGGACACAGTGAGAGTGTAGGGTCTCTTGCTGGGGCCATTCAAAATTTGACTGTACAAGCCCCTGAGCAATATGACAGGGCTTTAAAAATGGCCCTGCTTGAAGTACGCGGGTGATCTGGAGACCTCTAAGGTGCTTTCCAACAAAAGCTTTTCTATAATTGTATGAAATCACCTGCAATAGATTAACCCTGGTCATTATTCCTATCACAGGAAATAACTGTGACACCTGGGTAACAGGTGAGCTTACTGCGACACCAGGGAGAGCCTTCCTGTACTTAAAGGCAACCTGTAGGAAAGCTGGGGAGGGAGTCTTTATCAGGGCCTGGAGTGACAGGACAAGGAGTAACCGCTTTAAACTGAAAAGTAGCACCCAGAAAGAACGGAGTCACGCAACAGGATTCATTTCCAAAACCACCTCGTAGACACCTGGGCCAAAGAGCAGGGCCTTGAGCGGGTATATCACAATGACAGAGTTCATTTCCTTCCCGGTAGCTGGCACGTGCCGTTTTTTGGGATTTCGGGGCTACAGTGAGCTGCTAAGAGGGATGTCTTAGCTCTTGCAGGGCAGTGCTTCCACTAAGGCCAGGACTTTTCTGCATCTTCTACTGCCCTGCAAGCGAGGATGCTTGGGGCACACAGGAAGCTGGGAGGGGACACAGCTGCAGGGATTCCATAAGGCACAAGCAAATGCAGCCTTGGCTTGGTGACACTTTCTCTTGATTACTGCTCAACACAAATTACCTCGAGCAAGTCTACTGTGAGGACTAAAGGAAAGAGACGTATGGATGCTGCTAAGCTCTTCTAGCTTGTACCAGGTAGGAAAGATACCTCTGTAGCAGGCGTGAAGAGGATAGCACTAATTAATTAGATGAGAAGCGGAGGAAAGGCACTTAGAGGTAGTGAAAAGCAGTTAATGTGATGTTCCGGGGAAGCTTCAGTCTGCTTAAGGAGTAGCAAGAACAAGCCTAAAGTCATAGCCAAATACAAGAAAGAGAGGAGGACACGCAGCATGAGAAGCTCCCGAGAGAAAGGAGCTCTGTTTTGGGTAAAAATCAGTCCCTTTTTCTATCATGGAGACATCCAAGGGCGTAGGACACGTGCGCTTCAGGGAACCAAGAGATGCTGTGCATTTCTCTCGTCCCCCTGACACAGCCACTAGGTGACGATGCTTCCAATTCTCTCTAAAGAAACCTTGCTTTCTCAGGCCCAGGTGTCCAGCTGCACACCAAGGACGTCCCTGGCTCCCAGGCACAGTTCCCAGGCCCAAGGCCGAGCTCCGCTCCGAACCCCCATTCCAGCAGACCTTGCTCCTGGCATTGTGGAGCAGCCATTTCATGTCAGCCTTTTCTCCTGGCAGTCAGCTTAGCGCCGTAACCTCTGCCATCGGGGCGCCCGAGAGCCGTGTGAGGTCAGCAGAGAGTCACTGTCAGCCTTTGACCTCACAAAGGTGGGTGGCCGTAAGTGCCCTGAGCGTCCAGCTCGCATTGAGTACTGCTGGTGGCACTCGAGGCGTGGAGGTCTGCATGGTGCAATGGGAGACGCCGATGTCCTGCTGCTGGAACAAGAGGCGCTGATGTGCTGCTGGTGCAGGAGGAGACGTGAAGGTGCTGCTGCTTAGAGGTGCTGAGGGGCGGGCAGCCTCAGCGGGCAGCTGAATCAGAGGGCAGGGAAGCCAAGCAGCTTCCTTCTCTGGGGAAGGGGGCACAGAGAAAGTGATTGGAAATGGGGTACAAGCCCTCAGCCTCTAAAAGCAATCCCTCAGATGTTTAGGCATAGTAAAGTTAGGTATATCTATTTGACTCTAGACCCCAACATGTTTGTTAGTGTTCTGGTTTGTCCACTGCTTTCTTGTGGGGGATTTGAGTTGGCCATTACTGTTTAGGTGAATGCTGACTTCATATCTATGGTGCACTTTATTCTTAAAATGGGAAGTTTCTACCAATTTCCCGTCCAAACTTGCTCATAAGCCAACTGCAGTCATCATTTCAGATGTGTCTCCCAACTTACACATTTCCTATTTCTCCTTGATATTTACTCAAGAAAGTCATTTACGTAGAGACAACATATTCTTCTCTCAACTGGCATCTGGCTGGGCAGAATGATGTCCTTTCATTCCCTTCCAGGCAATAGGCAACTTGTTCCTTCTGTCTTGTGAACTCTTCCTCCTAAGTTCAATGTGAATACAAGTGGCAGAACTGTGCCTCATGTCTCAAATGAGTGTCAGGGCTGCCTTGTCCAGTGTATTCATACTGGAGGGAAAAAAAAATGAATAGCCATACACACTATATAACCACTAAACTTTTTCAGTCCTCCTTGTGCTAACAGTGCATGAACGTGAGGTTTTGTTGTCATTTTTGTTTGTTTGTTTGTTTGCTTGCTTTAAACTCCTGACTGCCATATAGCAAACATGACAAAAAAACACCCTTTTTTGAGAAGCTCTGAGAATGGCTCTGCTTTGTATTATCACCTGTCACTTCACCTGAACCATTTCAATCACAAGCGATATCCTTCTGTCAGGCTTGGTAGTACTTCCCAACCTTATGTCCCCTGCAAATCTCAAAGCTCATGTGTAATTTTTAATCTTCAGCCACCATGTCCATACCGAACATATCTAACTTTGAAGTCAGCTCTGCCCTGAATAGGAGGTTGGGTTTTCAGAGGTCCCTTCCAGCCTACATTTCTCCATGAGTCTTTGCCTCCTTAGCAGCTGCAGTTTCAGAACTGTCTCTGAGAATTACCATAGGTAACGACTCCTTTGCTGGTAAGTCCCTCTTCAGTGTGAACAATTGTAAATTCCCTTTATTCACTTGCAGCCCCAAAGCCCAAATCCGTAGATAATGTATCAGAAGCTCACAGAAAGTGAAATAGATGTAATTCATCCCCTGTGTAGGGAAGAACTGGTCCTAGAAAGGAAAGCTATTAAATTATCTGGAAACAATTTAGCTCTGATAAATTATTTTGTAAATTACACGTTACCCCCTCCTTCCCTGGTCTTAGCTGTTCTTGCTCCAAAACTTTGCATGGTGTTGATGTCAAACTAACAGGCCCACACTTGTCTGGATGACTCTTTACCCTCTTCTGGACAGAGGTGTATTTGTTACTCTCCCATTCTGGGGACTATCCCTGATTTGCACAATTGTTATGCATTTTTCCTACTTGACTTGTTGTTCTGTGTGCCAATGCTGTTAATAGGCTAGGTAGATATCAGCTTTTCATTTTTCACTTGAATCGCTATAGATTGTTATTTCACCTCAGATGATGTTGCGCCTAGTGCCCTACCCTCCTTTTCAATGGGAGTCCTGTCACTGCCCTTAATATCACATTGTTGTTGCTGTTAGATGCAGGAAATAAGATTTGCAGCATTTGAGACATCAGTAACTTTTGATCTATTTTTGCCTCAAGCGTGCAACTGTCCTAATTTGTTCTCTTTGTTCCCCCTGGTTTCTGTGGCTTAAGTACCACTTACTATTATTGTTTAATTTCCTATGTGAAGGAGGTTTTTGGTCATTCTTACTTTATTTCTGCAGTTTTTAACCTCTGAAACATGCCTTTTCTCATCGCTTTTTTCCTCTTTGAATTTTGAATTTTAACTATGCCTTCTCTGCACTCAAGTCCCAGAGCTGCTTAGTCAGACTCAATTATTCATTTCCTTAGATTTCAAAGTTTGCATTTCTAAGCCTCAAAACCTTCATTCTAAACCTGGTTTTGTCTGTCGTGAAATGTAAAATGAGAAAAGTCAGCTCATGATCACACTTTATTCAAATTTTACTACATTTAAACCCATACAGGAGCCAAGTCTAAAACGGTCTTATATTTTTTCACTTTTGGGAAGAAATCCATCACATAGTATACCTCTATGAACATAAGTGGTAATTATCTTTCAATCTTTTGCTGGGAAGTTAAAGTCTCCCATAATTCCCATTATTGTTTACGTGTCTGATAACTGTACAGAGATAATTCACTATTAGACTGGAGCTAAGAGCAAAGAGCAGGCTAGCAAGGCTGTCTGTCTTTAGCAGTGATTTGCACAAAACCACTCTTTTGCTGACCCATAACATTTAATTTCTCCATCCTCTGCTTCTTGCTAACACAAAGCACCATCTTATTCCATCCATTTGCCTTGGTTTCCAGCCTTCCTGAGATTTATCAGTACTTGTATGACATTCATGCCTTTGTTTCACCCTTCCTGTGTTGACACTTGTCATAACAGTTTTAGATCCTGAACATGATCATCTCAAAGTTTGCCTGACAGTTAGGTCTTCCTCACATTGTCATAGAGTATCAGGTCTCTACCACTTGAAATAGATTGGATTGGATTAGATTATTGGCACCGTCTCTTGTGCTGGTAGTCCATTATCTTCACAGTCCGTACAACTGGCCATCAGTGAACATGAAGTGGCCTTATCCTGCCCATTTACCTTTCTGGAAATCAGCCACTCTCTCTGCCTAGAACAGGGAATGGATTTTCCTCACCTTTCTTCAAAAGCTCTGAAGTTTTCTGTGATCTTTCCAATTGTACGGTATGATAAGCTTTTGCTGCCACTGAAGGGTAGAAGTCATTATGAATAGTGCCAACAAAACAGAAACATAACAATGAAAACGATATTTTAATTCAGAATAGGTATTTGAAAAGTTCACCTTTTCTAGCACAAATGGGGAAAAGAAAAAAAGGAAGGAAAAAAAAAAAAAAAAAAAAGCAGTCCTAAAACATCAGAACTGTGGCCAAAGAATTAGAAGAAACACTATTTTTCCAAAGCTGCAATGTTTTCCATTCATCTGGCTGGGCCAGCAGAGCACTGGAGACCTGGATGCACTGTACTCATGGCTGGTTCCCCTAAATGACCTGCAGGGAGATCTTCTTCTCTCTATCCCTCTGTTTCTCCTTTCAATCTCTGTTTTGTCTGTTTGTATCACTAGCTCTCAAATCGCCACTGATATATGCACGTGCAGCACCCAGCACAACCTTGTTTCAGGCTCCAGCGGGACCTTTAGGCATTACCATCCTGTAAACAAATAACAATGATAGTGAGTGTAATTACAATCGTCAAACTATTCCAGCTCCACATCATTAGCCATGCCCTGAGCTAAATAACATTTTAATCAGTTTGATATGTCATCTGTGGCTTTCTTCACTGTCACTTGCAATCCAGCAAACTCCTTCCTTCACGTTTCTAGATTAGACAGAGGGTTCTCAACTGCAGACATCCAATTCCCTGTTCAGGAAGCAGCGAGACCTTTCCTCTTCTCACAGATTTAAGATGATAGCCAAGCATCATGAGACACAGTGCGTATGTCTCCTAGGCCCATCCCATGAGAGCAGGACATTTACCACACATGAGAAGAAGACTTAATGCAGTGGCAAAGCAAAATACTCGGTGTCAAAGCCATGTCTAGATGATCATTAAAGACAGATCAAAATTACCCAATACAGGAGGAAAATCTATCGTTTGTAGAAGATTATGTTCTCTGATTATTAGTTTCAAAATTAGTTTTTCCTTTGGATTTCCTCTGAACTTAAACTTAGTTTGGAATGCCTTTGGTTTTGAATATTTCTGAAATCGTATTACTTCTCCTAAGTAAGTTGCTAGTCTGTTCTATTTACGTGAAATTCGAATAATATTGTGAAGTATCTGCCATCAGTTTTACTGTGTGCCAGGCTGAGTTCCCTGATGAATTTCAAATTTCAGATATGAAACAGTAAAGGTTAAAAAAAAAAAATGTTACAAAGGGTACTTCATGCAGTAGCATAAACTTCTGTTTTCTCAAAACTTGTATCAGTTCATCTCACCAGGACCAGCAGGGGAAGCACACTCTGCCTAGGCACTGGCAAAGGGACACAGTGAGAGTGTAGGGTCTCTTGCTGGGGCCATTCAAAATTTGACTGTACAAGCCCCTGAGCAATATGACAGGGCTTTAAAAATGGCCCTGCTTGAAGTACGCGGGTGATCTGGAGACCTCTAAGGTGCTTTCCAACAAAAGCTTTTCTATAATTGTATGAAATCACCTGTAATAGATTAACCCTGGTCATTATTCCTATCACAGGAAATAACTGTGACACCTGGGTAACAGGTGAGCTTACTGCGACACCAGGGAGAGCCTTCCTGTACTTAAAGGCAACCTGTAGGAAAGCTGGGGAGGGAGTCTTTATCAGGGCCTGGAGTGACAGGACAAGGAGTAACCGCTTTAAACTGAAAAGTAGCACCCAGAAAGAACGGAGTCACGCAACAGGATTCATTTCCAAAACCACCTCATAGACACCTGGGCCAAAGAGCAGGGCCTTGAGCGGGTATATCACAGTGGCGGAGTTCATTTCCTTCCCAGTAGCTGGCACGTGCCGTTTTTTGGGATTTCGGGGCTACAGTGAGCTGCTAAGAGGGATGTCTTAGCTCTTGCAGGGCAGTGCTTCCACTAAGGCCAGGACTTTTCTGCATCTTCTACTGCCCTGCAAGCGAGGATGCTTGGGGCACACAGGAAGCTGGGAGGGGACACAGCTGCAGGGATTCCATAAGGCACAAGCAAATGCAGCCTTGGCTTGGTGACACTTTCTCTTGATTACTGCTCAACACAAATTACCTCGAGCAAGTCTACTGTGAGGACTAAAGGAAAGAGACGTATGGATGCTGCTAAGCTCTTCTAGCTTGTACCAGGTAGGAAAGATACCTCTGTAGCAGGCGTGAAGAGGATAGCACTAATTAATTAGATGAGAAGCGGAGGAAAGGCACTTAGAGGTAGTGAAAAGCAGTTAATGTGATGTTCCGGGGAAGCTTCAGTCTGCTTAAGGAGTAGCAAGAACAAGCCTAAAGTCATAGCCAAATACAAGAAAGAGAGGAGGACACGCAGCATGAGAAGCTCCCGAGAGAAAGGAGCTCTGTTTTGGGTAAAAATCAGTCCCTTTTTCTATCATGGAGACATCCAAGGGCGTAGGACACGTGCACTTCAGGGAACCAAGAGATGCTGTGCATTTCTCTCGTCCCCCTGACACAGCCACTAGGTGACGATGCTTCCAATTCTCTCTAAAGAAACCTTGCTTTCTCAGGCCCAGGTGTCCAGCTGCACACCAAGAACGTCCCTGGCTCCCAGGCACAGTTCCCAGGCCCAAGGCCGAGCTCCCCTCCGAACCCCCATTCCAGCAGACCTTGCTCCTGGCATTGTGGAGCAGCCATTTCATGTCAGCCTTTTCTCCTGGCAGTCAGCTTAGCGCCGTAACCTCTGCCATCGGGGCGCCCGAGAGCCGTGTGAGGTCAGCAGAGGGTCACTGTCAGCCTTTGACCTCACAAAGGTGGGTGGCCATAAGTGCCCTGAGCGTCCAGCTCGCATTGAGTACTGCTGGTGGCACTCGAGGCGTGGAGGTCTGCATGGTGCAATGGGAGACGCCGATGTCCTGCTGCTGGAACAAGAGGCGCTGATGTGCTGCTGGTGCAGGAGAAGACGTGAAGGTGCTGCTGCTTAGAGGTGCTGAGGAGCGGGCAGCCTCAGCGGGCAGCTGAATCAGAGGGCAGGGAAGCCAAGCAGCTTCCTTCTCTGGGGAAGGGGGCACAGAGAAAGTGATTGGAAATGGGGTACGAGCCCTCAGCCTCTAAAAGCAATCCCTCAGATGTTTAGGCATAGTAAAGTTAGGTATATCTATTTGACTCTAGACCCCAACATGTTTGTTAGTGTTCTGGTTTGTCCACTGCTTTCTTGTGGGGGATTTGAGTTGGCCATTACTGTTTAGGTGAATGCTGACTTCATATCTATGGTGCACTTTATTCTTAAAATGGGAAGTTTCTACCAATTTCCCGTCCAAACTTGCTCATAAGCCAACTGCAGTCATCATTTCAGATGTGTCTCCCAACTTACACATTTCCTATTTCTCCTTGATATTTACTCAAGAAATTCATTTACGTAGAGACAACATATTCTTCTCTCAACTGGCATCTGGCTGGGCAGAATGATGTCCTTTCATTCCCTTCCAGGCAATAGGCAACTTGTTCCTTCTGTCTTGTGAACTCTTCCTCCTAAGTTCAATGTGAATACAAGTGGCAGAACTGTGCCTCATGTCTCAAATGAGTGTCAGGGCTGCCTTGTCCAGTGTATTCATACTGGAGGGAAAAAAAAATGAATAGCCATACACACTATATAACCACTAAACTTTTTCAGTCCTCCTTGTGCTAACAGTGCATGAACGTGAGGTTTTGTTGTCATTTTTGTTTGTTTGTTTGTTTGCTTGCTTTAAACTCCTGACTGCCATATAGCAAACATGACAAAAAAACACCCTTTTTTGAGAAGCTCTGAGAATGGCTCTGCTTTGTATTATCACCTGTCACTTCACCTGAACCATTTCAATCACAAGCGATATCCTTCTGTCAGGCTTGGTAGTACTTCCCAACCTTATGTCCCCTGCAAATCTCAAAGCTCATGTGTAATTTTTAATCTTCAGCCACCATGTCCATACCGAACATATCTAACTTTGAAGTCAGCTCTGCCCTGAATAGGAGGTTGGGTTTTCAGAGGTCCCTTCCAGCCTACATTTCTCCATGAGTCTTTGCCTCCTTAGCAGCTGCAGTTTCAGAACTGTCTCTGAGAATTACCATAGGTAACGACTCCTTTGCTGGTAAGTCCCTCTTCAGTGTGAACAATTGTAAATTCCCTTTATTCACTTGCAGCCCCAAAGCCCAAATCCGTAGATAATGTATCAGAAGCTCACAGAAAGTGAAATAGATGTAATTCATCCCCTGTGTAGGGAAGAACTGGTCCTAGAAAGGAAAGCTATTAAATTATCTGGAAACAATTTAGCTCTGATAAATTATTTTGTAAATTACACATTACCCCCTCCTTCCCTGGTCTTAGCTGTTCTTGCTCCAAAACTTTGCATGGTGTTGATGTCAAACTAACAGGCCCACACTTGTCTGGATGACTCTTTACCCTCTTCTGGACAGAGGTGTATTTGTTACTCTCCCATTCTGGGGACTATCCCTGATTTGCACAATTGTTATGCATTTTTCCTACTTGACTTGTTGTTCTGTGTGCCAATGCTGTTAATAGGCTAGGTAGATATCAGCTTTTCATTTTTCACTTGAATCGCTATAGATTGTTATTTCACCTCAGATGATGTTGCGCCTAGTGCCCTACCCTCCTTTTCAATGGGAGTCCTGTCACTGCCCTTAATATCACATTGTTGTTGCTGTTAGATGCAGGAAATAAGATTTGCAGCATTTGAGACATCAGTAACTTTTGATCTATTTTTGCCTCAAGTGTGCAACTGTCCTAATTTGTTCTCTTTGTTCCCCCTGGTTTCTGTGGCTTAAGTACCACTTACTATTATTGTTTAATTTCCTATGTGAAGGAGGTTTTTGGTCATTCTTACTTTATTTCTGCAGTTTTTAACCTCTGAAACATGCCTTTTCTCATCGCTTTTTTCCTCTTTGAATTTTGAATTTTAACTATGCCTTCTCTGCACTCAAGTCCCAGAGCTGCTTAGTCAGACTCAATTATTCATTTCCTTAGATTTCAAAGTTTGCATTTCTAAGCCTCAAAACCTTCATTCTAAACCTGGTTTTGTCTGTCGTGAAATGTAAAATGAGAAAAGTCAGCTCATGATCACACTTTATTCAAATTTTACTACATTTAAACCCATACAGGAGCCAAGTCTAAAACGGTCTTATATTTTTTCACTTTTGGGAAGAAATCCATCACATAGTATACCTCTGTGAACATAAGTGGTAATTATCTTTCAATCTTTTGCTGGGAAGTTAAAGTCTCCCATAATTCCCATTATTGTTTACGTGTCTGATAACTGTACAGAGAGAATTCACTATTAGACTGGAGCTAAGAGCAAAGAGCAGGCTAGCAAGGCTGTCTATCTTTAGCAGTGATTTGCACAAAACCACTCTTTTGCTGACCCATAACATTTAATTTCTCCATCCTCTGCTTCTTGCTAACACAAAGCACCATCTTATTCCATCCATTTGCCTTGGTTTCCAGCCTTCCTGAGATTTATCAGTACTTGTATGACATTCATGCCTTTGTTTCACCCTTCCTGTGTTGACACTTGTCATAACAGTTTTAGATCCTGAACATGATCATCTCAAAGTTTGCCTGACAGTTAGGTCTTCCTCACATTGTCATAGAGTATCAGGTCTCTACCACTTGAAATAGATTGGATTGGATTAGATTATTGGCACCGTCTCTTGTGCTGGTAGTCCATTATCTTCACAGTCCGTACAACTGGCCATCAGTGAACATGAAGTGGCCTTATCCTGCCCATTTACCTTTCTGGAAATCAGCCACTCTCTCTGCCTAGAACAGGGAATGGATTTTCCTCACCTTTCTTCAAAAGCTCTGAAGTTTTCTGTGATCTTTCCAATTGTACGGTATGATAAGCTTTTGCTGCCACTGAAGGGTAGAAGTCATTATGAATAGTGCCAACAAAACAGAAACATAACAATGAAAACGATATTTTAATGCAGAATAGGTATTTGAAAAGTTTACCTTTTCTAGCACAAATGGGGAAAAGAAAAAAAGGAAGGAAAAAAAAAAAAAAAAAGCAGTCCTAAAACATCAAAACTGTGGCCAAAGAATTAGAAGAAACACTATTTTTCCAAAGCTGCAATGTTTTCCATTCATCTGGCTGGGCCAGCAGAGCACTGGAGACCTGGATGCACTGTACTCATGGCTGGTTCCCCTAAATGACCTGCAGGGAGATCTTCTTCTCTCTATCCCTCTGTTTCTCCTTTCAATCTCTGTTTTGTCTGTTTGTATCACTAGCTCTCAAATCGCCACTGATATATGCACGTGCAGCACCCAGCACAACCTTGTTTCAGGCTCCAGCGGGACCTTTAGGCATTACCATCCTGTAAACAAATAACAATGATAGTGAGTGTAATTACAATCGTCAAACTATTCCAGCTCCACATCATTAGCCATGCCCTGAGCTAAATAACATTTTAATCAGTTTGATATGTCATCTGTGGCTTTCTTCACTGTCACTTGCAATCCAGCAAACTCCTTCCTTCACGTTTCTAGATTAGACAGAGGGTTCTCAACTGCAGACATCCAATTCCCTGTTCAGGAAGCAGCGAGACCTTTCCTCTTCTCACAGATTTAAGATGATAGCCAAGCATCATGAGACACAGTGCGTATGTCTCCTAGGCCCATCCCATGAGAGCAGGACATTTACCACACATGAGAAGAAGACTTAATGCAGTGGCAAAGCAAAATACTCGGTGTCAAAGCCATGTCTAGATGATCATTAAAGACAGATCAAAATTACCCAATACAGGAGGAAAATCTATCGTTTGTAGAAGATTATGTTCTCTGATTATTAGTTTCAAAATTAGTTTTTCCTTTGGATTTCCTCTGAACTTAAACTTAGTTTGGAATGCCTTTGGTTTTGAATATTTCTGAAATCGTATTACTTCTCCTAAGTAAGTTGCTAGTCTGCTCTATTTACGTGAAATTCGAATAATATTGTGAAGTATCTGCCATCAGTTTTACTGTGTGCCAGGCTGAGTTCCCTGATGAATTTCAAATTTCAGATATGAAACAGTAAAGGTTAAAAAAAAACATGTTACAAAGGGTACTTCATGCAGTAGCATAAACTTCTGTTTTCTCAAAACTTGTATCAGTTCATCTCACCAGGACCAGCAGGGGAAGCACACTCTGCCTAGGCACTGGCAAAGGGACACAGTGAGAGTGTAGGGTCTCTTGCTGGGGCCATTCAAAATTTGACTGTACAAGCCCCTGAGCAATATGACAGGGCTTTAAAAATGGCCCTGCTTGAAGTACGCGGGTGATCTGGAGACCTCTAAGGTGCTTTCCAACAAAAGCTTTTCTATAATTGTATGAAATCACCTGCAATAGATTAACCCTGGTCATTATTCCTATCACAGGAAATAACTGTGACACCTGGGTAACAGGTGAGCTTACTGCGACACCAGGGAGAGCCTTCCTGTACTTAAAGGCAACCTGTAGGAAAGCTGGGGAGGGAGTCTTTATCAGGGCCTGGAGTGACAGGACAAGGAGTAACCGCTTTAAACTGAAAAGTAGCACCCAGAAAGAACGGAGTCACGCAACAGGATTCATTTCCAAAACCACCTCATAGACACCTGGGCCAAAGAGCAGGGCCTTGAGCGGGTATATCACAATGGCGGAGTTCATTTCCTTCCCAGTAGCTGGCACGTGCCGTTTTTTGGGATTTCGGGGCTACAGTGAGCTGCTAAGAGGGATGTCTTAGCTCTTGCAGGGCAGTGCTTCCACTAAGGCCAGGACTTTTCTGCATCTTCTACTGCCCTGCAAGCGAGGATGCTTGGGGCACACAGGAAGCTGGGAGGGGACACAGCTGCAGGGATTCCATAAGACACAAGCAAATGCAGCCTTGGCTTGGTGACACTTTCTCTTGATTACTGCTCAACACAAATTACCTCGAGCAAGTCTACTGTGAGGACTAAAGGAAAGAGACGTATGGATGCTGCTAAGCTCTTCTAGCTTGTACCAGGTAGGAAAGATACCTCTGTAGCAGGCGTGAAGAGGATAGCACTAATTAATTAGATGAGAAGCGGAGGAAAGGCACTTAGAGGTAGTGAAAAGCAGTTAATGTGATGTTCCGGGGAAGCTTCAGTCTGCTTAAGGAGTAGCAAGAACAAGCCTAAAGTCATAGCCAAATACAAGAAAGAGAGGAGGACACGCAGCATGAGAAGCTCCCGAGAGAAAGGAGCTCTGTTTTGGGTAAAAATCAGTCCCTTTTTCTATCATGGAGACATCCAAGGGCGTAGGACACGTGCGCTTCAGGGAACCAAGAGATGCTGTGCATTTCTCTCGTCCCCCTGACACAGCCACTAGGTGACGATGCTTCCAATTCTCTCTAAAGAAACCTTGCTTTCTCAGGCCCAGGTGTCCAGCTGCACACCAAGGACGTCCCTGGCTCCCAGGCACAGTTCCCAGGCCCAAGGCCGAGCTCCCCTCCGAACCCCCATTCCAGCAGACCTTGCTCCTGGCATTGTGGAGCAGCCATTTCATGTCAGCCTTTTCTCCTGGCAGTCAGCTTAGCGCCGTAACCTCTGCCATCGGGGCGCCCGAGAGCCGTGTGAGGTCAGCAGAGAGTCACTGTCAGCCTTTGACCTCACAAAGGTGGGTGGCCATAAGTGCCCTGAGCGTCCAGCTCGCATTGAGTACTGCTGGTGGCACTCGAGGCGTGGAGGTCTGCATGGTGCAATGGGAGACGCCGATGTCCTGCTGCTGGAACAAGAGGCGCTGATGTGCTGCTGGTGCAGGAGGAGACGTGAAGGTGCTGCTGCTTAGAGGTGCTGAGGAGCGGGCAGCCTCCGTGCCGGTGGCTGAGCATGCTACTCTTAATTAGTGCTCTACCCTTCCTATCTTTTTACTAAGGTGGGTAGAGAGAAATGCCCATATCTGTTTATTTCCTGGTAAGAAATGTAAGAGCCTTGTATCTGCATATTCACCAGATTCATCCCAGCGCCCTTGGTACTGGCGATCTGTGTTGATCTGTAATAAAGAGCAATCGGTAGCACACCAAGTCTCCGTGACCTTGCATCTAACAGAATCGTCCAAATCCCTGTTGTGATCTCTCTCTAGCTGTGGGCTGGCTAAGCTGTCTGTTGGATGGTGAAAATGGGAAATGATTGGGATGGGAAATGATGAGTGGGCCGAGAAATCATTGCTGGGATGGGAAGACTTCCTTGGGGTGGAAAGCCATTGGGCTAGGAACTCAAAGAGATGGGAAATCTTCCCTGGGTTTGAAATCATTGGGAAGCAAAAGCGTTGGGATGGGAAATCACTCCGGGGATGGGGAAGTATTGGGATGGGAAGTCTTTAATGGGGTGGGTAACATTCACTGGGGAAGGAAGTACTTGGAAAAGTAATCAGAGGAATGGGAATTCTTTGGGATGAGATCTCTTTGGATTAAGAAACGCTTCGTGTCGATGGGAAATATCTCGTATGGGAATCTGTTATCATGTGAAATTGTAAGGATGGGAAATGACCGTTAGGATGCAAAGCTGGTACTGGGACGGGAAATGCTTGGGACGGGGAAGTGTTGGTGTGAAACCGTCCTGGGCATGGCAAATGATGCGTGGGAGGGAAAGCCCGATGGGGATGGAAAAGTCTTGCGATGGGAAGCCTGCTTGGGTCCAAAAGCTGCAGTCCTCACCAAGATGGCGGCGAGGGGCTGGTCAGCCGTTGGGACGGAACGGCCGTTGCCCGCGTTCCCCAACCGACCTCCCCACTCTCCAGCCACCATGGCAGGTACAGCAGCCGGCTCCCGCTCCTCCCGGGGCTGCGGCCCTGCTGGCGAGCCCAGCGCCCCGGATCTCACCCCAGCGCCCTTTTTCCCACAGAGGGTTTCCCCAGACGGCTTCCGCGGCTTCCGCAGACGCAAAACTCCCCCTTCGTCGTCCCAGCCGTGCCGCCAACGGTGGCTGCCTGGCTGCTGCCCTCCCTCCCCGGAGCGATGGCGCTGCCCTTGCAGCCCCCCCAGGTACCCACCCTCCCCTACGCGCTGCCCCAGGCCACCGTCTGGCACGTGGTGCCGGGGGTCCAGGGGCAGGTGCTGCAGCTCCCCGCCGGGGTGCAGCTGGCACCTGGGGGGCACCTCCCACCCGAGGGGCACCACCTGCAGCTTGGGCAGCTCCCCGCCGTGGGGCAGCTCCCTGCTGTGGGGCAGCTCCCCCACACCGCTCCTCCCTGGGCCCCCGTCTACCAGTGGGGACAGCCCGTGGGGACGGGGACGGTGCTGCCCCAGGATCCCCTCTGGCTGGGGCCCGGGGCCGTGCTCCATGGGGAGCTCCTGCACCCCGCAGGCACCTGCCTGCTGCAGGCCCCTGCCCACCCCGGCCCCCCACCACTCCTCGTCCCGGGGCCTCCGCTGCGGGGGCAGGCGCTCCCCGCGCCCCGCACCCTGACCAGCAGCCGGGGGCAGCTGCCGGAGCCCTGCGACCACGCCGTGGGGCTCAGCGAGGACCAGGGGCCCCCGCTGCCCGGCCCCACTCCCCCCGAGCCTGCCCAGGCTCCAACGACCGCCAGCACCCAGACGGTGACGCCCAACGGTGAGTTTGGGGCTGGCACAGCCGGCCGCTGGGCGCCCCACACCCAGGAGCCATGGGAAAGCTGGCATCGCCCATCCTGGGGGATTTGCTTGCTTTTTCCTCAGCGGCGACAGTTGCAGAGGTGCCTGAGGAGCCCCTGGAGCTGCTTGAGCTGGGCCCCGATGCCTTCGCCGAGGCCTTTCCCCACCTGGCAGGGGACAGCCAGCAGCTGCAGCACCTGCAGGACCAGCTCCCGGCCGACCTGGACATCTCCGGCTTGGAGGAGCTGCTCAGCTGGCTCGATGCCGTGGAGCCCCAGGACGCCTTCCCCGGTGTCCCCAGCAGTCCTGTGCTCAGCCGCTTCCTGTCTGAGCTGCCCGACCTCTGCGAGGACATGGAGGAGCCGAGCACACAGGGACTGGCAGCCACCAGAGCGCTGGGTGAGGTACCCTCAACCCCTGGGGTACACCCCGAGAAGGTGCAGGGTGGGCGGGCGGTGCAGCCCCCTGCTGTGCCGGCAGCGAGCTCCCCCCTCAAGCCTGCAGCCAGTCCCCAGCTCAGTGCCCTCAGGAGACCCCTGCCCAACCCTCCCTTCACTCTCCCCAAAAGGCCCCCCCACCCTGAATTCCTCACTGCCCTTAGCAGACCCCTGCCCAACCCTCCCTCGCGTCCCCTCAAGAGACCCCCCGACCCTCAATTCCTTAATTCCCTTAGGAGACCCCTGCCCAAGCCTCGCCTGAGTCCCCTCAAGAGCCCCCCCGACCCTGAATTTATTAGTGCCCTTAGGAGACCCCTGCCCAATCCCCCTCTGGGTCCCCTCAAGAGCCCCCCCGGCCCTGAATTTATTAGTGCCCTTAGGAGGCCCCTGCCCAATCCCCCTCTGAGTCCCCTCAAGAGCCCCCCGCCTGCCCCTGCGCCCACCGGCACCAAGTGGGGGGCCAAGCGCCCCGCGCCCACCAGCACCCCCAGCACAGCGCAGAGCTCCCAGCACAGGAGGCCGGCGACGGAGAAAACCCCCGGCAAGGAGAAGACGACGCTGCTGGGCCAGGGTGGCCAAGGCCCCAAGACGCTGTGCCAGGGGAAGACGGGTGGCCACAGCGCGGTGGCTGGCAGCAGCGGCCAAGCGGGCGGCGGCAGGCAGCAGCCGGCGAGCGACAGCACCAGGGCGCCCAGCAAGAGGGCCCGAAGCCCGGGGGCTGCTGGGGGGCAAGGAGCAGCGGCACCGCCTCCCCGGAGAGCGCTGCTGCTGCTGGAGCCCCCCCCCATTAAGCCCCGTGCCCGTGCCCGTGCCGTGCGGGCCCAGGACAGGCTCCGTCCCCAAGCCATCGGGGACAAGACGCTGCAGCGCCAGCACCCGGGGACAAAGACCCCCAGCGAGACTTTGCAGCCGCTGGGGGCCAGGGCGAAGGCGCTGGGGCCAGTGCGCCAGCCGCCCTGTGTGCAGCCGCAGCCCACCTCCAGCGGCCCCAGCAGCATGCCCAGGGCCCCGCCGACGGTGCCAGGCTCCAGCGCTGTGCCCGCTGCCCCCCGGCCCCCAGCTGGAGACAAGGCCCAGGCGGTGCCGGCACCACCAGGCAGCACGGCGCGAGCGTGGAGAGCTCCCCTGCAGCAGGCGCCCAGAGCGCCGTGCCTGCCAGCCGCGGGGGGCCAAGCGCAGCGGGAGCCTCTGCCCACGCAGCCGCGCACGCTGCAGCGTCCGGCGCAGCCCCGCGTGGACTACGTGCCCTGCGTGGGGCCCTGGGCGGGCGGCGACGCGGCGCCCACGCCGCTGGAGGAGCAGGAGGCGTCGGTGCCCATCACGCCGCAGCAGCGTCCCGAGCGGGAGCGCCTGAAGAAGCTGGCCCAGGAGGAGCGGCAGCGGGCGGCCCACCAGATGAAGATCGGCCCCGTGCAATTCTTCGTGCAGCGGCAGAAGGACCACGCCATAGCCAAGTATTACGGCTACCCGTGACCCTGCGCTCCTCGACGGCCCCCGCAGCACCCGGGCCTGCTCAGCATGCAGGCACAGAGACCTCTGCAGGCGCCTGCTCCAGCTTCAGCCACGCTCCTCAGCCCTTGCCCCTCTCGCTTGCCCTCTCCCTTCTCCAGTGCTGGAGCTAGGCAGTGTTTGCCACTGTCAGGGATGGGCAACTGGGGCAATGGGAAATGCGCGCGTCACGAATGAACGTTGCAATGGGAAGCTGTTGGGATGTTGGCAATAGCTGGGGTGGGAAAGGTTGGGCGTGGGAACTGCTTGTTGGGACACCAAATGGCTGAGATCCCAAACTTCTTTCTTCTTTCGGGTCATTTCTCTTCTTTAGTGCCTTCCTTATTAAATTCCTCTAGTGTAGGTGTTCACTCAGCAAGGCCTCTGCCTGCAGCTGTTCTGGCACTGGGATGCCGAGGGGATTTCATGCAGCCCGCTCCCGCTGCCCATGCTCAGTCCGTGCATGGATGTGGGCATGGCCAGCACGGACGGGAGAAAATGGGTGGACGGCTGGGTGGATGGGAGGGTGATGGGAGTTGGGAATTCAGCCTTGGGATCAGACACGGGAGGTTGTTGGGATAGGAAATGACCAGTGGGATGGGAAGTCACGATGGGGATAGGAATTCATTAGAATAGGACAAATTGGTTTCATTTTTATTTATTATTTTATTAATTTTAATATTTATTTTATTTATTATATTTATTAATTTTATTTATTAAATTTACTTTATTGACTGTGTTGTACAGGATGGCATTTTTTTAGGTTCTCTTCCTTTTCTACCCTATTAAACTCTCTTTATCACAACGCACTGCTTTGTACTTCATTTTTCCTTCCGAGTCGTTCTGGATTCACTCAGGATGGGGGGGACATTAGTGAACGCCTGTGTGCTTCAGATCCAAGCTCACCTTTGCCCTCAACTCAAGATACATATTTGCATCTGTTGTCATGATACAAAATTAACAGCAACAAAATAAAAGTTAACTACTTCCGAGCACCAGCTGTACGTTTGCTGGGTCTGCTCTATGCATTTTGAAGACCATTCAATACTATTCAGCACCTTCAGGAGGAAATGTGTGGTTCTAGGGAAATGCATCTTGATCTGATGCAAACCTGCGACGCACCCTGCAGCCCCTCCAACCCCTGTGATTTTACCTGCAGCCCCTGCAACCCCTGTGATTTTACCTGCAGCCCCTCCAAGCCCTGTGATTTTACCAGCAGCCACTCCAACCCTGTGACAGGCCCTACAGCTGGCTCCGGGGACTACCCCGTTGCCGTATCAGTCGCCAATACACACACAAGATGAAGGAATGGATGCAGAAGTCATCTCGTTTAGGCAGGGAAGAAAGTCCTCCGAAGAAGGGGAAGGAGCAACAGGACGGCGAGGCAGGCGACCCCAATGTAGGGCCATCCCAGGGAAGAGGAGGCTGTTATAAAATAGAAAAGAGAGAAAAGCAGCAGTAAGCAGGTGATCCCCATCCCTGGGCGAGCTGCGAGACATGGGACAAGATTTCAGCTGTCATGCAGGCGAGCACATTGTCACCTGGCTGCTGCGATGCTGGGATAACAGCTCCGGGAGCCTGGAATCGGAGGGCAGGGAAGCCAAGCAGCTGGGATCCTTCTCTGGGGAAGGGGGCACTGAGAAAGCGATCGGAAACGGGGCACAAGCCTCTGGAGGCGGCGCCTGTCAGGCGTGAAGGAAAGGGATCCCTTCCAGGAAGATGCTGTGGGGTTGCTGAGGGTCGAAGAACAGCAGGTGTTGCCTGCACCCACCGTGCTGCAGCAGCGGCAAGGGAGAGACGTGGTGGTTTTCCTCAGCTGGGCAGCTGAGCTCCACCTCAACCGCTCTTTCCCTGCCCCTCCTCAAAGGGAAAGGGGAGAAAATAGGATGGAAAGGGCTCAAGGGCTGAGAGAAGGACAGGGAGATCACTCCACAATGATCGTCACGGGCAAAAGAGGCTCAGCAGAGCCTGTTCCAGTCCAGCCCGGGCCTGCTCCTGCGGGGGCTCTCCACAGGCCGCGGCCTCCTCCAGGCCACATCCACCTGCTCCACCGGGGGCTCCTCCACGGGCTGCAGCGTGGAGATCTGCTCCGTGTGGGACCCGTGGGCTGCAGGGGGACAGCCTGCTCCACCAGGGGCCTCTCCCCAGGCCGCAGGGGAACTGCTGCTGTGAGCCTGGAGCACCTCCTGCCTCCTGCTGCACTCACCTTGGGGGCTGCAGAGAGGTTTCTCACTCCTCCCTGACCCAGACGCTGCTGTGCAGCAGGTTTCTTTCCCTTTCTTAGATGGGCTCTCACACAGGCGCAAACATCATCCGTTTTGTCTCACTTCTGGGCAGCAGCGGGTCCCTCTGGAGCCTCCTGGAACCGGCCCTTATCTAACATGGGGCAGCTGCTGCATTCTCCTCACAGAGGACACCCCTGCAGCCCCCCGCTACCAGAACCTGTCCTCGTAAACCCAACACAAGACACCGACCGAGCCTCCCTGATTCCCAGCAGGTGGGTCAGGCTGGGAACCCAGGCCAGTGCCCGGCAGACCCTCCTGGGCCTTGAAAAGCAAGCTTTATGGGGATGTAGCACCCAGAAAGAACGGAGTCACACAACAGGATTCATTTCCAAAACCACCTCATAGACACCTGGGCCAAAGTGCAGGGCCTTGAGCGGGTATATCACAATGACAGAGTTCATTTCCTTCCCAGTAGCTGGCACATGCCGTTTTTTGGGATTTCGGGGCTACAGTGAGCTGCTAAGAGGGATGTCTTAGCTCTTGCAGGGCAGTGCTTCCACTAAGGCCAGGACTTTTCTGCATCTTCTACTGCCCTGCAAGCGAGGATGCTTGGGGCACACAGGAAGCTGGGAGGGGACACAGCTGCAGGGATTCCATAAGACACAAGCAAATGCAGCCTTGGCTTGGTGACACTTTCTCTTGATTACTGCTCAACACAAATTACCTCGAGCAAGTCTACTGTGAGGACTAAAGGAAAGAGACGTATGGATGCTGCTAAGCTCTTCTAGCTTGTACCAGGTAGGAAAGATACCTCTGTAGCAGGCGTGAAGAGGATAGCACTAATTAATTAGATGAGAAGCGGAGGAAAGGCACTTAGAGGTAGTGAAAAGCAGTTAATGTGATGTTCCGGGGAAGCTTCAGTCTGCTTAAGGAGTAGCAAGAACAAGCCTAAAGTCATAGCCAAATACAAGAAAGAGAGGAGGACACGCAGCATGAGAAGCTCCCGAGAGAAAGGAGCTCTGTTTTGGGTAAAAATCAGTCCCTTTTTCTATCATGGAGACATCCAAGGGCGTAGGACACGTGCGCTTCAGGGAACCAAGAGATGCTGTGCATTTCTCTCGTCCCCCTGACACAGCCACTAGGTGACGATGCTTCCAATTCTCTCTAAAGAAACCTTGCTTTCTCAGGCCCAGGTGTCCAGCTGCACACCAAGGACGTCCCTGGCTCCCAGGCACAGTTCCCAGGCCCAAGGCCGAGCTCCCCTCCGAACCCCCATTCCAGCAGACCTTGCTCCTGGCATTGTGGAGCAGCCATTTCATGTCAGCCTTTTCTTCTGGCAGTCAGCTTAGCGCCGTAACCTCTGCCATCGGGGCGCCCGAGAGCCGTGTGAGGTCAGCAGAGAGTCACTGTCAGCCTTTGACCTCACAAAGGTGGGTGGCCATAAGTGCCCTGAGCGTCCAGCTCGCATTGAGTACTGCTGGTGGCACTCGAGGCGTGGAGGTCTGCATGGTGCAATGGGAGACGCCGATGTCCTGCTGCTGGAACAAGAGGCGCTGATGTGCTGCTGGTGCAGGAGGAGACGTGAAGGTGCTGCTGCTTAGAGGTGCTGAGGAGCGGGCAGCCTCCGTGCCGGTGGCTGAGCATGCTACTCTTAATTAGTGCTCTACCCTTCCTATCTTTTTACTAAGGTGGGTAGAGAGAAATGCCCATATCTGTTTATTTCCTGGTAAGAAATGTAAGAGCCTTGTATCTGCATATTCACCAGATTCATCCCAGCGCCCTTGGTACTGGCGATCTGTGTTGATCTGTAATAAAGAGCAATCGGTAGCACACCAAGTCTCCGTGACCTTGCATCTAACAGAATCGTCCAAATCCCTGTTGTGATCTCTCTCTAGCTGTGGGCTGGCTAAGCTGTCTGTTGGATGGTGAAAATGGGAAATGATTGGGATGGGAAATGATGAGTGGGCCGAGAAATCATTGCTGGGATGGGAAGACTTCCTTGGGGTGGAAAGCCATTGGGGTGGGAACTCAAAGAGATGGGAAATCTTCCCTGGGTTTGAAATCATTGGGAAGCAAAAGCGTTGGGATGGGAAATCACTCCGGGGATGGGGAAGTATTGGGATGGGAAGTCTTTAATGGGGTGGGTAACATTCACTGGGGAAGGAAGTACTTGGAAAAGTAATCAGAGGAATGGGAATTCTTTGGGATGAGATCTCTTTGGATTAAGAAACGCTTCGTGTCGATGGGAAATATCTCGTATGGGAATCTGTTATCATGTGAAATTGTAAGGATGGGAAATGACCGTTAGGATGCAAAGCTGGTACTGGGACGGGAAATGCTTGGGACGGGGAAGTGTTGGTGTGAAACCGTCCTGGGCATGGCAAATGATGCGTGGGAGGGAAAGCCCGATGGGGATGGAAAAGTCTTGCGATGGGAAGCCTGCTTGGGTCCAAAAGCTGCAGTCCTCACCAAGATGGCGGCGAGGGGCTGGTCAGCCGTTGGGACGGAACGGCCGTTGCCCGCGTTCCCCAACCGACCGCCCCACTCTCCAGCCACCATGGCAGGTACAGCAGCCGGCTCCCGCTCCTCCCGGGGCTGCGGCCCTGCTGGCGAGCCCAGCGCCCCGGATCTCACCCCAGCGCCCTTTTTCCCACAGAGGGTTTCCCCAGACGGCTTCCGCGGCTTCCGCAGACGCAAAACTCCCCCTTCGTCGTCCCAGCCGTGCCGCCAACGGTGGCTGCCTGGCTGCTGCCCTCCCTCCCCGGAGCGATGGCGCTGCCCTTGCAGCCCCCCCAGGTACCCACCCTCCCCTACGCGCTGCCCCAGGCCACCGTCTGGCACGTGGTGCCGGGGGTCCAGGGGCAGGTGCTGCAGCTCCCCGCCGGGGTGCAGCTGGCACCTGGGGGGCACCTCCCACCCGAGGGGCACCACCTGCAGCTTGGGCAGCTCCCCGCCGTGGGGCAGCTCCCTGCTGTGGGGCAGCTCCCCCACACCGCTCCTCCCTGGGCCCCCGTCTACCAGTGGGGACAGCCCGTGGGGACGGGGACGGTGCTGCCCCAGGATCCCCTCTGGCTGGGGCCCGGGGCCGTGCTCCATGGGGAGCTCCTGCACCCCGCAGGCACCTGCCTGCTGCAGGCCCCTGCCCACCCCGGCCCCCCACCACTCCTCGTCCCGGGGCCTCCGCTGCGGGGGCAGGCGCTCCCCGCGCCCCGCACCCTGACCAGCAGCCGGGGGCAGCTGCCGGAGCCCTGCGACCACGCCGTGGGGCTCAGCGAGGACCAGGGGCCCCCGCTGCCCGGCCCCACTCCCCCCGAGCCTGCCCAGGCTCCAACGACCGCCAGCACCCAGACGGTGACGCCCAACGGTGAGTTTGGGGCTGGCACAGCCGGCCGCTGGGCGCCCCACACCCAGGAGCCATGGGAAAGCTGGCATCGCCCATCCTGGGGGATTTGCTTGCTTTTTCCTCAGCGGCGACAGTTGCAGAGGTGCCTGAGGAGCCCCTGGAGCTGCTTGAGCTGGGCCCCGATGCCTTCGCCGAGGCCTTTCCCCACCTGGCAGGAGACAGCCAGCAGCTGCAGCACCTGCAGGACCAGCTCCCGGCCGACCTGGACATCTCCGGCTTGGAGGAGCTGCTCAGCTGGCTCGATGCCGTGGAGCCCCAGGACGCCTTCCCCGGTGTCCCCAGCAGTCCTGTGCTCAGCCGCTTCCTGTCTGAGCTGCCCGACCTCTGCGAGGACATGGAGGAGCCGAGCACACAGGGACTGGCAGCCACCAGAGCGCTGGGTGAGGTACCCTCAACCCCTGGGGTGCACCCCGAGAAGGTGCAGGGTGGGCGGGCGGTGCAGCCCCCTGCTGTGCCGGCAGCGAGCTCCCCCCTCAAGCCTGCAGCCAGTCCCCAGCTCAGTGCCCTCAGGAGACCCCTGCCCAACCCTCCCTTCACTCTCCCCAAAAGGCCCCCCCACCCTGAATTCCTCACTGCCCTTAGCAGACCCCTGCCCAACCCTCCCTCGCGTCCCCTCAAGAGACCCCCCGACCCTGAATTCCTTAATTCCCTTAGGAGACCCCTGCCCAAGCCTCACCTGAGTCCCCTCAAGAGCCCCCCCGACCCTGAATTTATTAGTGCCCTTAGGAGACCCCTGCCCAATCCCCCTCTGGGTCCCCTCAAGAGCCCCCCCGGCCCTGAATTTATTAGTGCCCTTAGGAGGCCCCTGCCCAATCCCCCTCTGAGTCCCCTCAAGAGCCCCCCGCCTGCCCCTGCGCCCACCGGCACCAAGTGGGGGGCCAAGCGCCCCGCGCCCACCAGCACCCCCAGCACAGCGCAGAGCTCCCAGCACAGGAGGCCGGCGACGGAGAAAACCCCCGGCAAGGAGAAGACGACGCTGCTGGGCCAGGGTGGCCAAGGCCCCAAGACGCTGTGCCAGGGGAAGACGGGTGGCCACAGCGCGGTGGCTGGCAGCAGCGGCCAAGCGGGCGGCGGCAGGCAGCAGCCGGCGAGCGACAGCACCAGGGCACCCAGCAAGAGGGCCCGAAGCCCGGGGGCTGCTGGGGGGCAAGGAGCAGCGGCACCGCCTCCCCGGAGAGCGCTGCTGCTGCTGGAGCCCCCCCCCATTAAGCCCCGTGCCCGTGCCCGCGCCGTGCGGGCCCAGGACAGGCTCCGTCCCCAAGCCATCGGGGACAAGACGCTGCAGCGCCAGCACCCGGGGACAAAGACCCCCAGCGAGACTTTGCAGCCGCTGGGGGCCAGGGCGAAGGCGCTGGGGCCAGTGCGCCAGCCGCCCTGTGTGCAGCCGCAGCCCACCTCCAGCGGCCCCAGCAGCATGCCCAGGGCCCCGCCGACGGTGCCAGGCTCCAGCGCTGTGCCCGCTGCCCCCCGGCCCCCAGCTGGAGACAAGGCCCAGGCGGTGCCGGCACCACCAGGCAGCACGGCGCGAGCGTGGAGAGCTCCCCTGCAGCAGGCGCCCAGAGCGCCGTGCCTGCCAGCCGCGGGGGGCCAAGCGCAGCGGGAGCCTCTGCCCACGCAGCCGCGCACGCTGCAGCGTCCGGCGCAGCCCCGCGTGGACTACGTGCCCTGCGTGGGGCCCTGGGCAGGCGGCGACGCGGCGCCCACGCCGCTGGAGGAGCAGGAGGCGTCGGTGCCCATCACGCCGCAGCAGCGTCCCGAGCGGGAGCGCCTGAAGAAGCTGGCCCAGGAGGAGCGGCAGCGGGCGGCCCACCAGATGAAGATCGGCCCCGTGCAATTCTTCGTGCAGCGGCAGAAGGACCACGCCATAGCCAAGTATTACGGCTACCCGTGACCCTGCGCTCCTCGACGGCCCCCGCAGCACCCGGGCCCGCTCAGCATGCAGGCACAGAGACCTCTGCAGGCGCCTGCTCCAGCTTCAGCCACGCTCCTCAGCCCTTGCCCCTCTCGCTTGCCCTCTCCCTTCTCCAGTGCTGGAGCTAGGCAGTGTTTGCCACTGTCAGGGATGGGCAACTGGGGCAATGGGAAATGCGCACGTCACGAATGAACGTTGCAATGGGAAGCTGTTGGGATGTTGGCAATAGCTGGGGTGGGAAAGGTTGGGCGTGGGAACTGCTTGTTGGGACACCAAATGGCTGAGATCCCAAACTTCTTTCTTCTTTCGGGTCATTTCTCTTCTTTAGTGCCTTCCTTATTAAATTCCTCTAGTGTAGGTGTTCACTCAGCAAGGCCTCTGCCTGCAGCTGTTCTGGCACTGGGATGCCGAGGGGATTTCATGCAGCCCGCTCCCGCTGCCCATGCTCAGTCCGTGCATGGATGTGGGCATGGCCAGCACGGACGGGAGAAAATGGGTGGACGGCTGGGTGGATGGGAGGGTGATGGGAGTTGGGAATTCAGCCTTGGGATCAGACACGGGAGGTTGTTGGGATAGGAAATGACCAGTGGGATGGGAAGTCACGATGGGGATAGGAATTCATTAGAATAGGACAAATTGGTTTCATTTTTATTTATTATTTTATTAATTTTAATATTTATTTTATTTATTATATTTATTAATTTTATTTATTAAATTTACTTTATTGACTGTGTTGTACAGGATGGCATTTTTTTAGGTTCTCTTCCTTTTCTACCCTATTAAACTCTCTTTATCACAACGCACTGCTTTGTACTTCATTTTTCCTTCCGAGTCGTTCTGGATTCACTCAGGATGGGGGGGACATTAGTGAACGCCTGTGTGCTTCAGATCCAAGCTCACCTTTGCCCTCAACTCAAGATACATATTTGCATCTGTTGTCATGATACAAAATTAACAGCAACAAAATAAAAGTTAACTACTTCCGAGCACCAGCTGTACGTTTGCTGGGTCTGCTCTATGCATTTTGAAGACCATTCAATACTATTCAGCACCTTCAGGAGGAAATGTGTGGTTCTAGGGAAATGCATCTTGATCTGATGCAAACCTGCGACGCACCCTGCAGCCCCTCCAACCCCTGTGATTTTACCTGCAGCCCCTCCAAGCCCTGTGATTTTACCAGCAGCCACTCCAACCCTGTGACAGGCCCTACAGCTGGCTCCGGGGACTACCCCGTTGCCGTATCAGTCGCCAATACACACACAAGATGAAGGAATGGATGCAGAAGTCATCTCGTTTAGGCAGGGAAGAAAGTCCTCCGAAGAAGGGGAAGGAGCAAGAGGAAGGCGAGGCAGGCGACCCCAATGTAGGGCCATCCCAGGGAAGAGGAGGCTGTTATAAAATAGAAAAGAGAGAAAAGCAGCAGTAAGCAGGTGATCCCCATCCCTGGGCGAGCTGCGAGACATGGGACAAGATTTCAGCTGTCATGCAGGCGAGCACATTGTCACCTGGCTGCTGCGATGCTGGGATAACAGCTCCGGGAGCCTGGAATCGGAGGGCAGGGAAGCCAAGCAGCTGGGATCCTTCTCTGGGGAAGGGGGCACTGAGAAAGCGATCGGAAACGGGGCACAAGCCTCTGGAGGCGGCGCCTGTCAGGCGTGAAGGAAAGGGATCCCTTCCAGGAAGATGCTGTGGGGTTGCTGAGGGTCGAAGAACAGCAGGTGTTGCCTGCACCCACCGTGCTGCAGCAGCGGCAAGGGAGAGACGTGGTGGTTTTCCTCAGCTGGGCAGCTGAGCTCCACCTCAACCGCTCTCTCCCTGCCCCTCCTCAAAGGGAAAGGGGAGAAAATAGGATGGAAAGGGCTCAAGGGCTGAGAGAAGGACAGGGAGATCACTCCACAATGATCGTCACGGGCAAAAGAGGCTCAGCAGAGCCTGTTCCAGTCCAGCCCGGGCCTGCTCCTGCGGGGGCTCTCCACAGGCCGCGGCCTCCTCCAGGCCACATCCACCTGCTCCACCGGGGGCTCCTCCACGGGCTGCAGCGTGGAGATCTGCTCCGTGTGGGACCCGTGGGCTGCAGGGGGACAGCCTGCTCCACCAGGGGCCTCTCCCCAGGCCGCAGGGGAACTGCTGCTGTGAGCCTGGAGCACCTCCTGCCTCCTGCTGCACTCACCTTGGGGGCTGCAGAGAGGTTTCTCACTCCTCCCTGACCCAGACGCTGCTGTGCAGCAGGTTTCTTTCCCTTTCTTAGATGGGCTCTCACACAGGCGCAAACATCATCCGTTTTGTCTCACTTCTGGGCAGCAGCGGGTCCCTCTGGAGCCTCCTGGAACCGGCCCTTATCTAACATGGGGCAGCTGCTGCATTCTCCTCACAGAGGACACCCCTGCAGCCCCCCGCTACCAGAACCTGTCCTCGTAAACCCAACACAAGACACCGACCGAGCCTCCCTGATTCCCAGCAGGTGGGTCAGGCTGGGAACCCAGGCCAGTGCCCGGCAGACCCTCCTGGGCCTTGAAAAGCAAGCTTTATGGGGATGTAGCACCCAGAAAGAACGGAGTCACACAACAGGATTCATTTCCAAAACCGTCTCATAGACACCTGGGCCAAAGTGCAGGGCCTTGAGCGGGTATATCACAATGACAGAGTTCATTTCCTTCCCAGTAGCTGGCACGTGCCGTTTTTTGGGATTTCGGGGCTACAGTGAGCTGCTAAGAGGGATGTCTTAGCTCTTGCAGGGCAGTGCTTCCACTAAGGCCAGGACTTTTCTGCATCTTCTACTGCCCTGCAAGCGAGGATGCTTGGGGCACACAGGAAGCTGGGAGGGGACACAGCTGCAGGGATTCCATAAGACACAAGCAAATGCAGCCTTGGCTTGGTGACACTTTCTCTTGATTACTGCTCAACACAAATTACCTCGAGCAAGTCTACTGTGAGGACTAAAGGAAAGAGACGTATGGATGCTGCTAAGCTCTTCTAGCTTGTACCAGGTAGGAAAGATACCTCTGTAGCAGGCGTGAAGAGGATAGCACTAATTAATTAGATGAGAAGCGGAGGAAAGGCACTTAGAGGTAGTGAAAAGCAGTTAATGTGATGTTCCGGGGAAGCTTCAGTCTGCTTAAGGAGTAGCAAGAACAAGCCTAAAGTCATAGCCAAATACAAGAAAGAGAGGAGGACACGCAGCATGAGAAGCTCCCGAGAGAAAGGAGCTCTGTTTTGGGTAAAAATCAGTCCCTTTTTCTATCATGGAGACATCCAAGGGCGTAGGACACGTGCACTTCAGGGAACCAAGAGATGCTGTGCATTTCTCTCGTCCCCCTGACACAGCCACTAGGTGACGATGCTTCCAATTCTCTCTAAAGAAACCTTGCTTTCTCAGGCCCAGGTGTCCAGCTGCACACCAAGGACGTCCCTGGCTCCCAGGCACAGTTCCCAGGCCCAAGGCCGAGCTCCCCTCCGAACCCCCATTCCAGCAGACCTTGCTCCTGGCATTGTGGAGCAGCCATTTCATGTCAGCCTTTTCTCCTGGCAGTCAGCTTAGCGCCGTAACCTCTGCCATCGGGGCGCCCGAGAGCCGTGTGAGGTCAGCAGAGAGTCACTGTCAGCCTTTGACCTCACAAAGGTGGGTGGCCATAAGTGCCCTGAGCGTCCAGCTCGCATTGAGTACTGCTGGTGGCACTCGAGGCGTGGAGGTCTGCATGGTGCAATGGGAGACGCCGATGTCCTGCTGCTGGTGCAAGAGGCGCTGATGTGCTGCTGGTGCAGGAGGAGACGTGAAGGTGCTGCTGCTTAGAGGTGCTGAGGAGCGGGCAGCCTCCGTGCCGGTGGCTGAGCATGCTACTCTTAATTAGTGCTCTACCCTTCCTATCTTTTTACTAAGGTGGGTAGAGAGAAATGCCCATATCTGTTTATTTCCTGGTAAGAAATGTAAGAGCCTTGTATCTGCATATTCACCAGATTCATCCCAGCGCCCTTGGTACTGGCGATCTGTGTTGATCTGTAATAAAGAGCAATTGGTAGCACACCAAGTCTCCGTGACCTTGCATCTAACAGAATCGTCCAAATCCCTGTTGTGATCTCTCTCTAGCTGTGGGCTGGCTAAGCTGTCTGTTGGATGGTGAAAATGGGAAATGATTGGGATGGGAAATGATGAGTGGGCCGAGAAATCATTGCTGGGATGGGAAGACTTCCTTGGGGTGGAAAGCCATTGGGCTAGGAACTCAAAGAGATGGGAAATCTTCCCTGGGTTTGAAATCATTGGGAAGCAAAAGCGTTGGGATGGGAAATCACTCCGGGGATGGGGAAGTATTGGGATGGGAAGTCTTTAATGGGGTGGGTAACATTCACTGGGGAAGGAAGTACTTGGAAAAGTAATCAGAGGAATGGGAATTCTTTGGGATGAGATCTCTTTGGATTAAGAAACGCTTCGTGTCGATGGGAAATATCTCGTATGGGAATCTGTTATCATGTGAAATTGTAAGGATGGGAAATGACCGTTAGGATGCAAAGCTGGTACTGGGACGGGAAATGCTTGGGACGGGGAAGTGTTGGTGTGAAACCGTCCTGGGCATGGCAAATGATGCGTGGGAGGGAAAGCCTGATGGGGATGGAAAAGTCTTGCGATGGGAAGCCTGCTTGGGTCCAAAAGCTGCAGTCCTCACCAAGATGGCGGCGAGGGGCTGGTCAGCCGTTGGGACGGAACGGCCGTTGCCCGCGTTCCCCAACCGACCGCCCCACTCTCCAGCCACCATGGCAGGTACAGCAGCCGGCTCCCGCTCCTCCCGGGGCTGCGGCCCTGCTGGCGAGCCCAGCGCCCCGGATCTCACCCCAGCGCCCTTTTTCCCACAGAGGGTTTCCCCAGACGGCTTCCGCGGCTTCCGCAGACGCAAAACTCCCCCTTCGTCGTCCCAGCCGTGCCGCCAACGGTGGCTGCCTGGCTGCTGCCCTCCCTCCCCGGAGCGATGGCGCTGCCCTTGCAGCCCCCCCAGGTACCCACCCTCCCCTACGCGCTGCCCCAGGCCACCGTCTGGCACGTGGTGCCGGGGGTCCAGGGGCAGGTGCTGCAGCTCCCCGCCGGGGTGCAGCTGGCACCTGGGGGGCACCTCCCACCCGAGGGGCACCACCTGCAGCTTGGGCAGCTCCCCGCCGTGGGGCAGCTCCCTGCTGTGGGGCAGCTCCCCCACACCGCTCCTCCCTGGGCCCCCGTCTACCAGTGGGGACAGCCCGTGGGGACGGGGACGGTGCTGCCCCAGGATCCCCTCTGGCTGGGGCCCGGGGCCGTGCTCCATGGGGAGCTCCTGCACCCCGCAGGCACCTGCCTGCTGCAGGCCCCTGCCCACCCCGGCCCCCCACCCCTCCTCGTCCCGGGGCCTCCGCTGCGGGGGCAGGCGCTCCCCGCGCCCCGCACCCTGACCAGCAGCCGGGGGCAGCTGCCGGAGCCCTGCGACCACGCCGTGGGGCTCAGCGAGGACCAGGGGCCCCCGCTGCCCGGCCCCACTCCCCCCGAGCCTGCCCAGGCTCCAACGACCGCCAGCACCCAGACGGTGACGCCCAACGGTGAGTTTGGGGCTGGCACAGCCGGCCGCTGGGCGCCCCACACCCAGGAGCCATGGGAAAGCTGGCATCGCCCATCCTGGGGGATTTGCTTGCTTTTTCCTCAGCGGCGACAGTTGCAGAGGTGCCTGAGGAGCCCCTGGAGCTGCTTGAGCTGGGCCCCGATGCCTTCGCCGAGGCCTTTCCCCACCTGGCAGGGGACAGCCAGCAGCTGCAGCACCTGCAGGACCAGCTCCCGGCCGACCTGGACATCTCCGGCTTGGAGGAGCTGCTCAGCTGGCTCGATGCCGTGGAGCCCCAGGACGCCTTCCCCGGTGTCCCCAGCAGTCCTGTGCTCAGCCGCTTCCTGTCTGAGCTGCCCGACCTCTGCGAGGACATGGAGGAGCCGAGCACACAGGGACTGGCAGCCACCAGAGCGCTGGGTGAGGTACCCTCAACCCCTGGGGTGCACCCCGAGAAGGTGCAGGGTGGGCGGGCGGTGCAGCCCCCTGCTGTGCCGGCAGCGAGCTCCCCCCTCAAGCCTGCAGCCAGTCCCCAGCTCAGTGCCCTCAGGAGACCCCTGCCCAACCCTCCCTTCACTCTCCCCAAAAGGCCCCCCCACCCTGAATTCCTCACTGCCCTTAGCAGACCCCTGCCCAACCCTCCCTCGCGTCCCCTCAAGAGACCCCCCGACCCTCAATTCCTTAATTCCCTTAGGAGACCCCTGCCCAAGCCTCGCCTGAGTCCCCTCAAGAGCCCCCCCGACCCTGAATTTATTAGTGCCCTTAGGAGACCCCTGCCCAATCCCCCTCTGGGTCCCCTCAAGAGCCCCCCCGGCCCTGAATTTATTAGTGCCCTTAGGAGGCCCCTGCCCAATCCCCCTCTGAGTCCCCTCAAGAGCCCCCCGCCTGCCCCTGCGCCCACCGGCACCAAGTGGGGGGCCAAGCGCCCCGCGCCCACCAGCACCCCCAGCACAGCGCAGAGCTCCCAGCACAGGAGGCCGGCGACGGAGAAAACCCCCGGCAAGGAGAAGACGACGCTGCTGGGCCAGGGTGGCCAAGGCCCCAAGACGCTGTGCCAGGGGAAGACGGGTGGCCACAGCGCGGTGGCTGGCAGCAGCGGCCAAGCGGGCGGCGGCAGGCAGCAGCCGGCAAGCGACAGCTCCAGGGCGCCCAGCAAGAGGGCCCGAAGCCCGGGGGCTGCTGGGGGGCAAGGAGCAGCGGCACCGCCTCCCCGGAGAGCGCTGCTGCTGCTGGAGCCCCCCCCCATTAAGCCCCGTGCCCGTGCCCGCGCCGTGCGGGCCCAGGACAGGCTCCGTCCCCAAGCCATCGGGGACAAGACGCTGCAGCGCCAGCACCCGGGGACAAAGACCCCCAGCGAGACTTTGCAGCCGCTGGGGGCCAGGGCGAAGGCGCTGGGGCCAGTGCGCCAGCCGCCCTGTGTGCAGCCGCAGCCCACCTCCAGCGGCCCCAGCAGCATGCCCAGGGCCCCGCCGACGGTGCCAGGCTCCAGCGCTGTGCCCGCTGCCCCCCGGCCCCCAGCTGGAGACAAGGCCCAGGCGGTGCCGGCACCACCAGGCAGCACGGCGCGAGCGTGGAGAGCTCCCCTGCAGCAGGCGCCCAGAGCGCCGTGCCTGCCAGCCGCGGGGGGCCAAGCGCAGCGGGAGCCTCTGCCCACGCAGCCGCGCACGCTGCAGCGTCCGGCGCAGCCCCGCGTGGACTACGTGCCCTGCGTGGGGCCCTGGGCAGGCGGCGACGCGGCGCCCACGCCGCTGGAGGAGCAGGAGGCGTCGGTGCCCATCACGCCGCAGCAGCGTCCCGAGCGGGAGCGCCTGAAGAAGCTGGCCCAGGAGGAGCGGCAGCGGGCGGCCCACCAGATGAAGATCGGCCCCGTGCAATTCTTCGTGCAGCGGCAGAAGGACCACGCCATAGCCAAGTATTACGGCTACCCGTGACCCTGCGCTCCTCGACGGCCCCCGCAGCACCCGGGCCCGCTCAGCATGCAGGCACAGAGACCTCTGCAGGCGCCTGCTCCAGCTTCAGCCACGCTCCTCAGCCCTTGCCCCTCTCGCTTGCCCTCTCCCTTCTCCAGTGCTGGAGCTAGGCAGTGTTTGCCACTGTCAGGGATGGGCAACTGGGGCAATGGGAAATGCGCGCGTCACGAATGAACGTTGCAATGGGAAGCTGTTGGGATGTTGGCAATAGCTGGGGTGGGAAAGGTTGGGCGTGGGAACTGCTTGTTGGGACACCAAATGGCTGAGATCCCAAACTTCTTTCTTCTTTCGGGTCATTTCTCTTCTTTAGTGCCTTCCTTATTAAATTCCTCTAGTGTAGGTGTTCACTCAGCAAGGCCTCTGCCTGCAGCTGTTCTGGCACTGGGATGCCGAGGGGATTTCATGCAGCCCGCTCCCGCTGCCCATGCTCAGTCCGTGCATGGATGTGGGCATGGCCAGCACGGACGGGAGAAAATGGGTGGACGGCTGGGTGGATGGGAGGGTGATGGGAGTTGGGAATTCAGCCTTGGGATCAGACACGGGAGGTTGTTGGGATAGGAAATGACCAGTGGGATGGGAAGTCACGATGGGGATAGGAATTCATTAGAATAGGACAAATTGGTTTCATTTTTATTTATTATTTTATTAATTTTAATATTTATTTTATTTATTATATTTATTAATTTTATTTATTAAATTTACTTTATTGACTGTGTTGTACAGGATGGCATTTTTTTAGGTTCTCTTCCTTTTCTACCCTATTAAACTCTCTTTATCACAACGCACTGCTTTGTACTTCATTTTTCCTTCCGAGTCGTTCTGGATTCACTCAGGATGGGGGGGACATTAGTGAACGCCTGTGTGCTTCAGATCCAAGCTCACCTTTGCCCTCAACTCAAGATACATATTTGCATCTGTTGTCATGATACAAAATTAACAGCAACAAAATAAAAGTTAACTACTTCCGAGCACCAGCTGTACGTTTGCTGGGTCTGCTCTATGCATTTTGAAGACCATTCAATACTATTCAGCACCTTCAGGAGGAAATGTGTGGTTCTAGGGAAATGCATCTTGATCTGATGCAAACCTGCGACGCACCCTGCAGCCCCTCCAACCCCTGTGATTTTACCTGCAGCCCCTGCAACCCCTGTGATTTTACCTGCAGCCCCTCCAAGCCCTGTGATTTTACCAGCAGCCACTCCAACCCTGTGACAGGCCCTACAGCTGGCTCCGGGGACTACCCCGTTGCCGTATCAGTCGCCAATACACACACAAGATGAAGGAATGGATGCAGAAGTCATCTCGTTTAGGCAGGGAAGAAAGTCCTCCGAAGAAGGGGAAGGAGCAAGAGGAAGGCGAGGCAGGCGACCCCAATGTAGGGCCATCCCAGGGAAGAGGAGGCTGTTATAAAATAGAAAAGAGAGAAAAGCAGCAGTAAGCAGGTGATCCCCATCCCTGGGCGAGCTGCGAGACATGGGACAAGATTTCAGCTGTCATGCAGGCGAGCACATTGTCACCTGGCTGCTGCGATGCTGGGATAACAGCTCCGGGAGCCTGGAATCGGAGGGCAGGGAAGCCAAGCAGCTGGGATCCTTCTCTGGGGAAGGGGGCACTGAGAAAGCGATCGGAAACGGGGCACAAGCCTCTGGAGGCGGCGCCTGTCAGGCGTGAAGGAAAGGGATCCCTTCCAGGAAGATGCTGTGGGGTTGCTGAGGGTCGAAGAACAGCAGGTGTTGCCTGCACCCACCGTGCTGCAGCAGCGGCAAGGGAGAGACGTGGTGGTTTTCCTCAGCTGGGCAGCTGAGCTCCACCTCAACCGCTCTCTCCCTGCCCCTCCTCAAAGGGAAAGGGGAGAAAATAGGATGGAAAGGGCTCAAGGGCTGAGAGAAGGACAGGGAGATCACTCCACAATGATCGTCACGGGCAAAAGAGGCTCAGCAGAGCCTGTTCCAGTCCAGCCCGGGCCTGCTCCTGCGGGGGCTCTCCACAGGCCGCGGCCTCCTCCAGGCCACATCCACCTGCTCCACCGGGGGCTCCTCCACGGGCTGCAGCGTGGAGATCTGCTCCGTGTGGGACCCGTGGGCTGCAGGGGGACAGCCTGCTCCACCAGGGGCCTCTCCCCAGGCCGCAGGGGAACTGCTGCTGTGAGCCTGGAGCACCTCCTGCCTCCTGCTGCACTCACCTTGGGGGCTGCAGAGAGGTTTCTCACTCCTCCCTGACCCAGACGCTGCTGTGCAGCAGGTTTCTTTCCCTTTCTTAGATGGGCTCTCACACAGGCGCAAACATCATCCGTTTTGTCTCACTTCTGGGCAGCAGCGGGTCCCTCTGGAGCCTCCTGGAACCGGCCCTTATCTAACATGGGGCAGCTGCTGCATTCTCCTCACAGAGGACACCCCTGCAGCCCCCCGCTACCAGAACCTGTCCTCGTAAACCCAACACAAGACACCGACCGAGCCTCCCTGATTCCCAGCAGGTGGGTCAGGCTGGGAACCCAGGCCAGTGCCCGGCAGACCCTCCTGGGCCTTGAAAAGCAAGCTTTATGGGGATGTAGCACCCAGAAAGAACGGAGTCACACAACAGGATTCATTTCCAAAACCGTCTCATAGACACCTGGGCCAAAGTGCAGGGCCTTGAGCGGGTATATCACAATGACAGAGTTCATTTCCTTCCCAGTAGCTGGCACGTGCCGTTTTTTGGGATTTCGGGGCTACAGTGAGCTGCTAAGAGGGATGTCTTAGCTCTTGCAGGGCAGTGCTTCCACTAAGGCCAGGACTTTTCTGCATCTTCTACTGCCCTGCAAGCGAGGATGCTTGGGGCACACAGGAAGCTGGGAGGGGACACAGCTGCAGGGATTCCATAAGACACAAGCAAATGCAGCCTTGGCTTGGTGACACTTTCTCTTGATTACTGCTCAACACAAATTACCTCGAGCAAGTCTACTGTGAGGACTAAAGGAAAGAGACATATGGATGCTGCTAAGCTCTTCTAGCTTGTACCAGGTAGGAAAGATACCTCTGTAGCAGGCGTGAAGAGGATAGCACTAATTAATTAGATGAGAAGCGGAGGAAAGGCACTTAGAGGTAGTGAAAAGCAGTTAATGTGATGTTCCGGGGAAGCTTCAGTCTGCTTAAGGAGTAGCAAGAACAAGCCTAAAGTCATAGCCAAATACAAGAAAGAGAGGAGGACACGCAGCATGAGAAGCTCCCGAGAGAAAGGAGCTCTGTTTTGGGTAAAAATCAGTCCCTTTTTCTATCATGGAGACATCCAAGGGCGTAGGACACGTGCACTTCAGGGAACCAAGAGATGCTGTGCATTTCTCTCGTCCCCCTGACACAGCCACTAGGTGACGATGCTTCCAATTCTCTCTAAAGAAACCTTGCTTTCTCAGGCCCAGGTGTCCAGCTGCACACCAAGGACGTCCCTGGCTCCCAGGCAGAGTTCCCAGGCCCAAGGCCGAGCTCCCCTCCGAACCCCCATTCCAGCAGACCTTGCTCCTGGCATTGTGGAGCAGCCATTTCATGTCAGCCTTTTCTCCTGGCAGTCAGCTTAGCGCCGTAACCTCTGCCATCGGGGCGCCCGAGAGCCGTGTGAGGTCAGCAGAGAGTCACTGTCAGCCTTTGACCTCACAAAGGTGGGTGGCCATAAGTGCCCTGAGCGTCCAGCTCGCATTGAGTACTGCTGGTGGCACTCGAGGCGTGGAGGTCTGCATGGTGCAATGGGAGACGCCGATGTCCTGCTGCTGGTGCAAGAGGCGCTGATGTGCTGCTGGTGCAGGAGGAGACGTGAAGGTGCTGCTGCTTAGAGGTGCTGAGGAGCGGGCAGCCTCCGTGCCGGTGGCTGAGCATGCTACTCTTAATTAGTGCTCTACCCTTCCTATCTTTTTACTAAGGTGGGTAGAGAGAAATGCCCATATCTGTTTATTTCCTGGTAAGAAATGTAAGAGCCTTGTATCTGCATATTCACCAGATTCATCCCAGCGCCCTTGGTACTGGCGATCTGTGTTGATCTGTAATAAAGAGCAATTGGTAGCACACCAAGTCTCCGTGACCTTGCATCTAACAGAATCGTCCAAATCCCTGTTGTGATCTCTCTCTAGCTGTGGGCTGGCTAAGCTGTCTGTTGGATGGTGAAAATGGGAAATGATTGGGATGGGAAATGATGAGTGGGCCGAGAAATCATTGCTGGGATGGGAAGACTTCCTTGGGGTGGAAAGCCATTGGGCTAGGAACTCAAAGAGATGGGAAATCTTCCCTGGGTTTGAAATCATTGGGAAGCAAAAGCGTTGGGATGGGAAATCACTCCGGGGATGGGGAAGTATTGGGATGGGAAGTCTTTAATGGGGTGGGTAACATTCACTGGGGAAGGAAGTACTTGGAAAAGTAATCAGAGGAATGGGAATTCTTTGGGATGAGATCTCTTTGGATTAAGAAACGCTTCGTGTCGATGGGAAATATCTCGTATGGGAATCTGTTATCATGTGAAATTGTAAGGATGGGAAATGACCGTTAGGATGCAAAGCTGGTACTGGGACGGGAAATGCTTGGGACGGGGAAGTGTTGGTGTGAAACCGTCCTGGGCATGGCAAATGATGCGTGGGAGGGAAAGCCCGATGGGGATGGAAAAGTCTTGCGATGGGAAGCCTGCTTGGGTCCAAAAGCTGCAGTCCTCACCAAGATGGCGGCGAGGGGCTGGTCAGCCGTTGGGACGGAACGGCCGTTGCCCGCGTTCCCCAACCGACCGCCCCACTCTCCAGCCACCATGGCAGGTACAGCAGCCGGCTCCCGCTCCTCCCGGGGCTGCGGCCCTGCTGGCGAGCCCAGCGCCCCGGATCTCACCCCAGCGCCCTTTTTCCCACAGAGGGTTTCCCCAGACGGCTTCCGCGGCTTCCGCAGACGCAAAACTCCCCCTTCGTCGTCCCAGCCGTGCCGCCAACGGTGGCTGCCTGGCTGCTGCCCTCCCTCCCCGGAGCGATGGCGCTGCCCTTGCAGCCCCCCCAGGTACCCACCCTCCCCTACGCGCTGCCCCAGGCCACCGTCTGGCACGTGGTGCCGGGGGTCCAGGGGCAGGTGCTGCAGCTCCCCGCCGGGGTGCAGCTGGCACCTGGGGGGCACCTCCCACCCGAGGGGCACCACCTGCAGCTTGGGCAGCTCCCCGCCGTGGGGCAGCTCCCTGCTGTGGGGCAGCTCCCCCACACCGCTCCTCCCTGGGCCCCCGTCTACCAGTGGGGACAGCCCGTGGGGACGGGGACGGTGCTGCCCCAGGATCCCCTCTGGCTGGGGCCCGGGGCCGTGCTCCATGGGGAGCTCCTGCACCCCGCAGGCACCTGCCTGCTGCAGGCCCCTGCCCACCCCGGCCCCCCACCACTCCTCGTCCCGGGGCCTCCGCTGCGGGGGCAGGCGCTCCCCGCGCCCCGCACCCTGACCAGCAGCCGGGGGCAGCTGCCGGAGCCCTGCGACCACGCCGTGGGGCTCAGCGAGGACCAGGGGCCCCCGCTGCCCGGCCCCACTCCCCCCGAGCCTGCCCAGGCTCCAACGACCGCCAGCACCCAGACGGTGACGCCCAACGGTGAGTTTGGGGCTGGCACAGCCGGCCGCTGGGCGCCCCACACCCAGGAGCCATGGGAAAGCTGGCATCGCCCATCCTGGGGGATTTGCTTGCTTTTTCCTCAGCGGCGACAGTTGCAGAGGTGCCTGAGGAGCCCCTGGAGCTGCTTGAGCTGGGCCCCGATGCCTTCGCCGAGGCCTTTCCCCACCTGGCAGGGGACAGCCAGCAGCTGCAGCACCTGCAGGACCAGCTCCCGGCCGACCTGGACATCTCCGGCTTGGAGGAGCTGCTCAGCTGGCTCGATGCCGTGGAGCCCCAGGACGCCTTCCCCGGTGTCCCCAGCAGTCCTGTGCTCAGCCGCTTCCTGTCTGAGCTGCCCGACCTCTGCGAGGACATGGAGGAGCCGAGCACACAGGGACTGGCAGCCACCAGAGCGCTGGGTGAGGTACCCTCAACCCCTGGGGTGCACCCCGAGAAGGTGCAGGGTGGGCGGGCGGTGCAGCCCCCTGCTGTGCCGGCAGCGAGCTCCCCCCTCAAGCCTGCAGCCAGTCCCCAGCTCAGTGCCCTCAGGAGACCCCTGCCCAACCCTCCCTTCACTCTCCCCAAAAGGCCCCCCCACCCTGAATTCCTCACTGCCCTTAGCAGACCCCTGCCCAACCCTCCCTCGCGTCCCCTCAAGAGACCCCCCGACCCTCAATTCCTTAATTCCCTTAGGAGACCCCTGCCCAAGCCTCGCCTGAGTCCCCTCAAGAGCCCCCCCGACCCTGAATTTATTAGTGCCCTTAGGAGACCCCTGCCCAATCCCCCTCTGGGTCCCCTCAAGAGCCCCCCCGGCCCTGAATTTATTAGTGCCCTTAGGAGGCCCCTGCCCAATCCCCCTCTGAGTCCCCTCAAGAGCCCCCCGCCTGCCCCTGCGCCCACCGGCACCAAGTGGGGGGCCAAGCGCCCCGCGCCCACCAGCACCCCCAGCACAGCGCAGAGCTCCCAGCACAGGAGGCCGGCGACGGAGAAAACCCCCGGCAAGGAGAAGACGACGCTGCTGGGCCAGGGTGGCCAAGGCCCCAAGACGCTGTGCCAGGGGAAGACGGGTGGCCACAGCGCGGTGGCTGGCAGCAGCGGCCAAGCGGGCGGCGGCAGGCAGCAGCCGGCAAGCGACAGCTCCAGGGCGCCCAGCAAGAGGGCCCGAAGCCCGGGGGCTGCTGGGGGGCAAGGAGCAGCGGCACCGCCTCCCCGGAGAGCGCTGCTGCTGCTGGAGCCCCCCCCCATTAAGCCCCGTGCCCGTGCCCGTGCCGTGCGGGCCCAGGACAGGCTCCGTCCCCAAGCCATCGGGGACAAGACGCTGCAGCGCCAGCACCCGGGGACAAAGACCCCCAGCGAGACTTTGCAGCCGCTGGGGGCCAGGGCGAAGGCGCTGGGGCCAGTGCGCCAGCCGCCCTGTGTGCAGCCGCAGCCCACCTCCAGCGGCCCCAGCAGCATGCCCAGGGCCCCGCCGACGGTGCCAGGCTCCAGCGCTGTGCCCGCTGCCCCCCGGCCCCCAGCTGGAGACAAGGCCCAGGCGGTGCCGGCACCACCAGGCAGCACGGCGCGAGCGTGGAGAGCTCCCCTGCAGCAGGCGCCCAGAGCGCCGTGCCTGCCAGCCGCGGGGGGCCAAGCGCAGCGGGAGCCTCTGCCCACGCAGCCGCGCACGCTGCAGCGTCCGGCGCAGCCCCGCGTGGACTACGTGCCCTGCGTGGGGCCCTGGGCAGGCGGCGACGCGGCGCCCACGCCGCTGGAGGAGCAGGAGGCGTCGGTGCCCATCACGCCGCAGCAGCGTCCCGAGCGGGAGCGCCTGAAGAAGCTGGCCCAGGAGGAGCGGCAGCGGGCGGCCCACCAGATGAAGATCGGCCCCGTGCAATTCTTCGTGCAGCGGCAGAAGGACCACGCCATAGCCAAGTATTACGGCTACCCGTGACCCTGCGCTCCTCGACGGCCCCCGCAGCACCCGGGCCCGCTCAGCATGCAGGCACAGAGACCTCTGCAGGCGCCTGCTCCAGCTTCAGCCACGCTCCTCAGCCCTTGCCCCTCTCGCTTGCCCTCTCCCTTCTCCAGTGCTGGAGCTAGGCAGTGTTTGCCACTGTCAGGGATGGGCAACTGGGGCAATGGGAAATGCGCGCGTCACGAATGAACGTTGCAATGGGAAGCTGTTGGGATGTTGGCAATAGCTGGGGTGGGAAAGGTTGGGCGTGGGAACTGCTTGTTGGGACACCAAATGGCTGAGATCCCAAACTTCTTTCTTCTTTCGGGTCATTTCTCTTCTTTAGTGCCTTCCTTATTAAATTCCTCTAGTGTAGGTGTTCACTCAGCAAGGCCTCTGCCTGCAGCTGTTCTGGCACTGGGATGCCGAGGGGATTTCATGCAGCCCGCTCCCGCTGCCCATGCTCAGTCCGTGCATGGATGTGGGCATGGCCAGCACGGACGGGAGAAAATGGGTGGACGGCTGGGTGGATGGGAGGGTGATGGGAGTTGGGAATTCAGCCTTGGGATCAGACACGGGAGGTTGTTGGGATAGGAAATGACCAGTGGGATGGGAAGTCACGATGGGGATAGGAATTCATTAGAATAGGACAAATTGGTTTCATTTTTATTTATTATTTTATTAATTTTAATATTTATTTTATTTATTATATTTATTAATTTTATTTATTAAATTTACTTTATTGACTGTGTTGTACAGGATGGCATTTTTTTAGGTTCTCTTCCTTTTCTACCCTATTAAACTCTCTTTATCACAACGCACTGCTTTGTACTTCATTTTTCCTTCCGAGTCGTTCTGGATTCACTCAGGATGGGGGGGACATTAGTGAACGCCTGTGTGCTTCAGATCCAAGCTCACCTTTGCCCTCAACTCAAGATACATATTTGCATCTGTTGTCATGATACAAAATTAACAGCAACAAAATAAAAGTTAACTACTTCCGAGCACCAGCTGTACGTTTGCTGGGTCTGCTCTATGCATTTTGAAGACCATTCAATACTATTCAGCACCTTCCGGAGGAAATGTGTGGTTCTAGGGAAATGCATCTTGATCTGATGCAAACCTGCGACGCACCCTGCAGCCCCTCCAACCCCTGTGATTTTACCTGCAGCCCCTGCAACCCCTGTGATTTTACCTGCAGCCCCTCCAAGCCCTGTGATTTTACCAGCAGCCACTCCAACCCTGTGACAGGCCCTACAGCTGGCTCCGGGGACTACTCCGTTGCCGTATCAGTCGCCAATACACACACAAGATGAAGGAATGGATGCAGAAGTCATCTCGTTTAGGCAGGGAAGAAAGTCCTCCGAAGAAGGGGAAGGAGCAAGAGGAAGGCGAGGCAGGCGACCCCAATGTAGGGCCATCCCAGGGAAGAGGAGGCTGTTATAAAATAGAAAAGAGAGAAAAGCAGCAGTAAGCAGGTGATCCCCATCCCTGGGCGAGCTGCGAGACATGGGACAAGATTTCAGCTGTCATGCAGGCGAGCACATTGTCACCTGGCTGCTGCGATGCTGGGATAACAGCTCCGGGAGCCTGGAATCGGAGGGCAGGGAAGCCAAGCAGCTGGGATCCTTCTCTGGGGAAGGGGGCACTGAGAAAGTGATCGGAAACGGGGCACAAGCCTCTGGAGGCGGCGCCTGTCAGGCGTGAAGGAAAGGGATCCCTTCCAGGAAGATGCTGTGGGGTTGCTGAGGGTCGAAGAACAGCAGGTGTTGCCTGCACCCACCGTGCTGCAGCAGCGGCAAGGGAGAGACGTGGTGGTTTTCCTCAGCTGGGCAGCTGAGCTCCACCTCAACCGCTCTTTCCCTGCCCCTCCTCAAAGGGAAAGGGGAGAAAATAGGATGGAAAGGGCTCAAGGGCTGAGAGAAGGACAGGGAGATCACTCCACAATGATCGTCACGGGCAAAAGAGGCTCAGCAGAGCCTGTTCCAGTCCAGCCCGGGCCTGCTCCTGCGGGGGCTCTCCACAGGCCGCGGCCTCCTCCAGGCCACATCCACCTGCTCCACCGGGGGCTCCTCCACGGGCTGCAGCGTGGAGATCTGCTCCGTGTGGGACCCGTGGGCTGCAGGGGGACAGCCTGCTCCACCAGGGGCCTCTCCCCAGGCCGCAGGGGAACTGCTGCTGTGAGCCTGGAGCACCTCCTGCCTCCTGCTGCACTCACCTTGGGGGCTGCAGAGAGGTTTCTCACTCCTCCCTGACCCAGACGCTGCTGTGCAGCAGGTTTCTTTCCCTTTCTTAGATGGGCTCTCACACAGGCGCAAACATCATCCGTTTTGTCTCACTTCTGGGCAGCAGCGGGTCCCTCTGGAGCCTCCTGGAACCGGCCCTTATCTAACATGGGGCAGCTGCTGCATTCTCCTCACAGAGGACACCCCTGCAGCCCCCCGCTACCAGAACCTGTCCTCGTAAACCCAACACAAGACACCGACCGAGCCTCCCTGATTCCCAGCAGGTGGGTCAGGCTGGGAACCCAGGCCAGTGCCCGGCAGACCCTCCTGGGCCTTGAAAAGCAAGCTTTATGGGGATGTAGCACCCAGAAAGAACGGAGTCACACAACAGGATTCATTTCCAAAACCGTCTCATAGACACCTGGGCCAAAGTGCAGGGCCTTGAGCGGGTATATCACAATGGCAGAGTTCATTTCCTTCCCAGTAGCTGGCACGTGCCGTTTTTTGGGATTTCGGGGCTACAGTGAGCTGCTAAGAGGGATGTCTTAGCTCTTGCAGGGCAGTGCTTCCACTAAGGCCAGGACTTTTCTGCATCTTCTACTGCCCTGCAAGCGAGGATGCTTGGGGCACACAGGAAGCTGGGAGGGGACACAGCTGCAGGGATTCCATAAGACACAAGCAAATGCAGCCTTGGCTTGGTGACACTTTCTCTTGATTACTGCTCAACACAAATTACCTCGAGCAAGTCTACTGTGAGGACTAAAGGAAAGAGACGTATGGATGCTGCTAAGCTCTTCTAGCTTGTACCAGGTAGGAAAGATACCTCTGTAGCAGGCGTGAAGAGGATAGCACTAATTAATTAGATGAGAAGCGGAGGAAAGGCACTTAGAGGTAGTGAAAAGCAGTTAATGTGATGTTCCGGGGAAGCTTCAGTCTGCTTAAGGAGTAGCAAGAACAAGCCTAAAGTCATAGCCAAATACAAGAAAGAGAGGAGGACACGCAGCATGAGAAGCTCCCGAGAGAAAGGAGCTCTGTTTTGGGTAAAAATCAGTCCCTTTTTCTATCATGGAGACATCCAAGGGCGTAGGACACGTGCACTTCAGGGAACCAAGAGATGCTGTGCATTTCTCTCGTCCCCCTGACACAGCCACTAGGTGACGATGCTTCCAATTCTCTCTAAAGAAACCTTGCTTTCTCAGGCCCAGGTGTCCAGCTGCACACCAAGGACGTCCCTGGCTCCCAGGCACAGTTCCCAGGCCCAAGGCCGAGCTCCCCTCCGAACCCCCATTCCAGCAGACCTTGCTCCTGGCATTGTGGAGCAGCCATTTCATGTCAGCCTTTTCTCCTGGCAGTCAGCTTAGCGCCGTAACCTCTGCCATCGGGGCGCCCGAGAGCCGTGTGAGGTCAGCAGAGAGTCACTGTCAGCCTTTGACCTCACAAAGGTGGGTGGCCATAAGTGCCCTGAGCGTCCAGCTCGCATTGAGTACTGCTGGTGGCACTCGAGGCGTGGAGGTCTGCATGGTGCAATGGGAGACGCCGATGTCCTGCTGCTGGAACAAGAGGCGCTGATGTGCTGCTGGTGCAGGAGGAGACGTGAAGGTGCTGCTGCTTAGAGGTGCTGAGGGGCGGGCAGCCTCAGCGGGCAGCTGAATCAGAGGGCAGGGAAGCCAAGCAGCTTCCTTCTCTGGGGAAGGGGGCACAGAGAAAGTGATTGGAAATGGGGTACAAGCCCTCAGCCTCTAAAAGCAATCCCTCAGATGTTTAGGCATAGTAAAGTTAGGTATATCTATTTGACTCTAGACCCCAACATGTTTGTTAGTGTTCTGGTTTGTCCACTGCTTTCTTGTGGGGGATTTGAGTTGGCCATTACTGTTTAGGTGAATGCTGACTTCATATCTATGGTGCACTTTATTCTTAAAATGGGAAGTTTCTACCAATTTCCCGTCCAAACTTGCTCATAAGCCAACTGCAGTCATCATTTCAGATGTGTCTCCCAACTTACACATTTCCTATTTCTCCTTGATATTTACTCAAGAAATTCATTTACGTAGAGACAACATATTCTTCTCTCAACTGGCATCTGGCTGGGCAGAATGATGTCCTTTCATTCCCTTCCAGGCAATAGGCAACTTGTTCCTTCTGTCTTGTGAACTCTTCCTCCTAAGTTCAATGTGAATACAAGTGGCAGAACTGTGCCTCATGTCTCAAATGAGTGTCAGGGCTGCCTTGTCCAGTGTATTCATACTGGAGGGAAAAAAAAATGAATAGCCATACACACTGTATAACCACTAAACTTTTTCAGTCCTCCTTGTGCTAACAGTGCATGAACGTGAGGTTTTGTTGTCATTTTTGTTTGTTTGTTTGTTTGCTTGCTTTAAACTCCTGACTGCCATATAGCAAACATGACAAAAAAACACCCTTTTTTGAGAATCTCTGAGAATGGCTCTGCTTTGTATTATCACCTGTCACTTCACCTGAACCATTTCAATCACAAGCGATATCCTTCTGTCAGGCTTGGTAGTACTTCCCAACCTTATGTCCCCTGCAAATCTCAAAGCTCATGTGTAATTTTTAATCTTCAGCCACCATGTCCATACCGAACATATCTAACTTTGAAGTCAGCTCTGCCCTGAATAGGAGGTTGGGTTTTCAGAGGTCCCTTCCAGCCTACATTTCTCCATGAGTCTTTGCCTCCTTAGCAGCTGCAGTTTCAGAACTGTCTCTGAGAATTACCATAGGTAACGACTCCTTTGCTGGTAAGTCCCTCTTCAGTGTGAACAATTGTAAATTCCCTTTATTCACTTGCAGCCCCAAAGCCCAAATCCGTAGATAATGTATCAGAAGCTCACAGAAAGTGAAATAGATGTAATTCATCCCCTGTGTAGGGAAGAACTGGTCCTAGAAAGGAAAGCTATTAAATTATCTGGAAACAATTTAGCTCTGATAAATTATTTTGTAAATTACACATTACCCCCTCCTTCCCTGGTCTTAGCTGTTCTTGCTCCAAAACTTTGCATGGTGTTGATGTCAAACTAACAGGCCCACACTTGTCTGGATGACTCTTTACCCTCTTCTGGACAGAGGTGTATTTGTTACTCTCCCATTCTGGGGACTATCCCTGATTTGCACAATTGTTATGCATTTTTCCTACTTGACTTGTTGTTCTGTGTGCCAATGCTGTTAATAGGCTAGGTAGATATCAGCTTTTCATTTTTCACTTGAATCGCTATAGATTGTTATTTCACCTCAGATGATGTTGCGCCTAGTGCCCTACCCTCCTTTTCAATGGGAGTCCTGTCACTGCCCTTAATATCACATTGTTGTTGCTGTTAGATGCAGGAAATAAGATTTGCAGCATTTGAGACATCAGTAACTTTTGATCTATTTTTGCCTCAAGCGTGCAACTGTCCTAATTTGTTCTCTTTGTTCCCCCTGGTTTCTGTGGCTTAAGTACCACTTACTATTATTGTTTAATTTCCTATGTGAAGGAGGTTTTCGGTCATTCTTACTTTATTTCTGCAGTTTTTAACCTCTGAAACATGCCTTTTCTCATCGCTTTTTTCCTCTTTGAATTTTGAATTTTAACTATGCCTTCTCTGCACTCAAGTCCCAGAGCTGCTTAGTCAGACTCAATTATTCATTTCCTTAGATTTCAAAGTTTGCATTTCTAAGCCTCAAAACCTTCATTCTAAACCTGGTTTTGTCTGTCGTGAAATGTAAAATGAGAAAAGTCAGCTCATGATCACACTTTATTCAAATTTTACTACATTTAAACCCATACAGGAGCCAAGTCTAAAATGGTCTTATATTTTTTCACTTTTGGGAAGAAATCCATCACATAGTATACCTCTGTGAACATAAGTGGTAATTATCTTTCAATCTTTTGCTGGGAAGTTAAAGTCTCCCATAATTCCCATTATTGTTTACGTGTCTGATAACTGTACAGAGATAATTCACTATTAGACTGGAGCTAAGAGCAAAGAGCAGGCTAGCAAGGCTGTCTATCTTTAGCAGTGATTTGCACAAAACCACTCTTTTGCTGACCCATAACATTTAATTTCTCCATCCTCTGCTTCTTGCTAACACAAAGCACCATCTTATTCCATCCATTTGCCTTGGTTTCCAGCCTTCCTGAGATTTATCAGTACTTGTATGACATTCATGCCTTTGTTTCACCCTTCCTGTGTTGACACTTGTCATAACAGTTTTAGATCCTGAACATGATCATCTCAAAGTTTGCCTGACAGTTAGGTCTTCCTCACATTGTCATAGAGTATCAGGTCTCTACCACTTGAAATAGACTGGATTGGATTAGATTATTGGCACCGTCTCTTGTGCTGGTAGTCCATTATCTTCACAGTCCGTACAACTGGCCATCAGTGAACATGAAGTGGCCTTATCCTGCCCATTTACCTTTCTGGAAATCAGCCACTCTCTCTGCCTAGAACAGGGAATGGATTTTCCTCACCTTTCTTCAAAAGCTCTGAAGTTTTCTGTGATCTTTCCAATTGTACGGTATGATAAGCTTTTGCTGCCACTGAAGGGTAGAAGTCATTATGAATAGTGCCAACAAAACAGAAACATAACAATGAAAACGATATTTTAATTCAGAATAGGTATTTGAAAAGTTCACCTTTTCTAGCACAAATGGGGAAAAGAAAAAAAGGAAGGAAAAAAAAAAAAAAAAAGCAGTCCTAAAACATCAAAACTGTGGCCAAAGAATTAGAAGAAACACTATTTTTCCAAAGCTGCAATGTTTTCCATTCATCTGGCTGGGCCAGCAGAGCACTGGAGACCTGGATGCACTGTACTCATGGCTGGTTCCCCTAAATGACCTGCAGGGAGATCTTCTTCTCTCTATCCCTCTGTTTCTCCTTTCAATCTCTGTTTTGTCTGTTTGTATCACTAGCTCTCAAATCGCCACTGATATATGCACGTGCAGCACCCAGCACAACCTTGTTTCAGGCTCCAGCGGGACCTTTAGGCATTACCATCCTGTAAACAAATAACAATGATAGTGAGTGTAATTACAATCGTCAAACTATTCCAGCTCCACATCATTAGCCATGCCCTGAGCTAAATAACATTTTAATCAGTTTGATATGTCATCTGTGGCTTTCTTCACTGTCACTTGCAATCCAGCAAACTCCTTCCTTCACGTTTCTAGATTAGACAGAGGGTTCTCAACTGCAGACATCCAATTCCCTGTTCAGGAAGCAGCGAGACCTTTCCTCTTCTCACAGATTTAAGATGATAGCCAAGCATCATGAGACACAGTGCGTATGTCTCCTAGGCCCATCCCATGAGAGCAGGACATTTACCACACATGAGAAGAAGACTTAATGCAGTGGCAAAGCAAAATACTCGGTGTCAAAGCCATGTCTAGATGATCATTAAAGACAGATCAAAATTACCCAATACAGGAGGAAAATCTATCGTTTGTAGAAGATTATGTTCTCTGATTATTAGTTTCAAAATTAGTTTTTCCTTTGGATTTCCTCTGAACTTAAACTTAGTTTGGAATGCCTTTGGTTTTGAATATTTCTGAAATCGTATTACTTCTCCTAAGTAAGTTGCTAGTCTGTTCTATTTACGTGAAATTCGAATAATATTGTGAAGTATCTGCCATCAGTTTTACTGTGTGCCAGGCTGAGTTCCCTGATGAATTTCAAATTTCAGATATGAAACAGTAAAGGTTAAAAAAAAAAATGTTACAAAGGGTACTTCATGCAGTAGCATAAACTTCTGTTTTCTCAAAACTTGTATCAGTTCATCTCACCAGGACCAGCAGGGGAAGCACACTCTGCCTAGGCACTGGCAAAGGCACACAGTGAGAGTGTAGGGTCTCTTGCTGGGGCCATTCAAAATTTGACTGTACAAGCCCCTGAGCAATATGACAGGGCTTTAAAAATGGCCCTGCTTGAAGTACGCGGGTGATCTGGAGACCTCTAAGGTGCTTTCCAACAAAAGCTTTTCTATAATTGTATTAAATCACCTGCAATAGATTAACCCTGGTCATTATTCCTATCACAGGAAATAACTGTGACACCTGGGTAACAGGTGAGCTTACTGCGACACCAGGGAGAGCCTTCCTGTACTTAAAGGCAACCTGTAGGAAAGCTGGGGAGGGAGTCTTTATCAGGGCCTGGAGTGACAGGACAAGGAGTAACCGCTTTAAACTGAAAAGTAGCACCCAGAAAGAACGGAGTCACGCAACAGGATTCATTTCCAAAACCACCTCATAGACACCTGGGCCAAAGAGCAGGGCCTTGAGCGGGTATATCACAATGGCAGAGTTCATTTCCTTCCCAGTAGCTGGCACGTGCCGTTTTTTGGGATTTCGGGGCTACAGTGAGCTGCTAAGAGGGATGTCTTAGCTCTTGCAGGGCAGTGCTTCCACTAAGGCCAGGACTTTTCTGCATCTTCTACTGCCCTGCAAGCGAGGATGCTTGGGGCACACAGGAAGCTGGGAGGGGACACAGCTGCAGGGATTCCATAAGGCACAAGCAAATGCAGCCTTGGCTTGGTGACACTTTCTCTTGATTACTGCTCAACACAAATTACCTCGAGCAAGTCTACTGTGAGGACTAAAGGAAAGAGACGTATGGATGCTGCTAAGCTCTTCTAGCTTGTACCAGGTAGGAAAGATACCTCTGTAGCAGGCGTGAAGAGGATAGCACTAATTAATTAGATGAGAAGCGGAGGAAAGGCACTTAGAGGTAGTGAAAAGCAGTTAATGTGATGTTCCGGGGAAGCTTCAGTCTGCTTAAGGAGTAGCAAGAACAAGCCTAAAGTCATAGCCAAATACAAGAAAGAGAGGAGGACACGCAGCATGAGAAGCTCCCGAGAGAAAGGAGCTCTGTTTTGGGTAAAAATCAGTCCCTTTTTCTATCATGGAGACATCCAAGGGCGTAGGACACGTGCACTTCAGGGAACCAAGAGATGCTGTGCATTTCTCTCGTCCCCCTGACACAGCCACTAGGTGACGATGCTTCCAATTCTCTCTAAAGAAACCTTGCTTTCTCAGGCCCAGGTGTCCAGCTGCACACCAAGAACGTCCCTGGCTCCCAGGCACAGTTCCCAGGCCCAAGGCCGAGCTCCCCTCCGAACCCCCATTCCAGCAGACCTTGCTCCTGGCATTGTGGAGCAGCCATTTCATGTCAGCCTTTTCTCCTGGCAGTCAGCTTAGCGCCGTAACCTCTGCCATCGGGGCGCCCGAGAGCCGTGTGAGGTCAGCAGAGAGTCACTGTCAGCCTTTGACCTCACAAAGGTGGGTGGCCATAAGTGCCCTGAGCGTCCAGCTCGCATTGAGTACTGCTGGTGGCACTCGAGGCGTGGAGGTCTGCATGGTGCAATGGGAGACGCCGATGTCCTGCTGCTGGAACAAGAGGCGCTGATGTGCTGCTGGTGCAGGAGGAGACGTGAAGGTGCTGCTGCTTAGAGGTGCTGAGGAGCGGGCAGCCTCAGCGGGCAGCTGAATCAGAGGGCAGGGAAGCCAAGCAGCTTCCTTCTCTGGGGAAGGGGGCACAGAGAAAGTGATTGGAAATGGGGTACAAGCCCTCAGCCTCTAAAAGCAATCCCTCAGATGTTTAGGCATAGTAAAGTTAGGTATATCTATTTGACTCTAGACCCCAACATGTTTGTTAGTGTTCTGGTTTGTCCACTGCTTTCTTGTGGGGGATTTGAGTTGGCCATTACTGTTTAGGTGAATGCTGACTTCATATCTATGGTGCACTTTATTCTTAAAATGGGAAGTTTCTACCAATTTCCCGTCCAAACTTGCTCATAAGCCAACTGCAGTCATCATTTCAGATGTGTCTCCCAACTTACACATTTCCTATTTCTCCTTGATATTTACTCAAGAAATTCATTTACGTAGAGACAACATATTCTTCTCTCAACTGGCATCTGGCTGGGCAGAATGATGTCCTTTCATTCCCTTCCAGGCAATAGGCAACTTGTTCCTTCTGTCTTGTGAACTCTTCCTCCTAAGTTCAATGTGAATACAAGTGGCAGAACTGTGCCTCATGTCTCAAATGAGTGTCAGGGCTGCCTTGTCCAGTGTATTCATACTGGAGGGAAAAAAAAATGAATAGCCATACACACTGTATAACCACTAAACTTTTTCAGTCCTCCTTGTGCTAACAGTGCATGAACGTGAGGTTTTGTTGTCATTTTTGTTTGTTTGTTTGTTTGCTTGCTTTAAACTCCTGACTGCCATATAGCAAACATGACAAAAAAACACCCTTTTTTGAGAATCTCTGAGAATGGCTCTGCTTTGTATTATCACCTGTCACTTCACCTGAACCATTTCAATCACAAGCGATATCCTTCTGTCAGGCTTGGTAGTACTTCCCAACCTTATGTCCCCTGCAAATCTCAAAGCTCATGTGTAATTTTTAATCTTCAGCCACCATGTCCATACCGAACATATCTAACTTTGAAGTCAGCTCTGCCCTGAATAGGAGGTTGGGTTTTCAGAGGTCCCTTCCAGCCTACATTTCTCCATGAGTCTTTGCCTCCTTAGCAGCTGCAGTTTCAGAACTGTCTCTGAGAATTACCATAGGTAACGACTCCTTTGCTGGTAAGTCCCTCTTCAGTGTGAACAATTGTAAATTCCCTTTATTCACTTGCAGCCCCAAAGCCCAAATCCGTAGATAATGTATCAGAAGCTCACAGAAAGTGAAATAGATGTAATTCATCCCCTGTGTAGGGAAGAACTGGTCCTAGAAAGGAAAGCTATTAAATTATCTGGAAACAATTTAGCTCTGATAAATTATTTTGTAAATTACACATTACCCCCTCCTTCCCTGGTCTTAGCTGTTCTTGCTCCAAAACTTTGCATGGTGTTGATGTCAAACTAACAGGCCCACACTTGTCTGGATGACTCTTTACCCTCTTCTGGACAGAGGTGTATTTGTTACTCTCCCATTCTGGGGACTATCCCTGATTTGCACAATTGTTATGCATTTTTCCTACTTGACTTGTTGTTCTGTGTGCCAATGCTGTTAATAGGCTAGGTAGATATCAGCTTTTCATTTTTCACTTGAATCGCTATAGATTGTTATTTCACCTCAGATGATGTTGCGCCTAGTGCCCTACCCTCCTTTTCAATGGGAGTCCTGTCACTGCCCTTAATATCACATTGTTGTTGCTGTTAGATGCAGGAAATAAGATTTGCAGCATTTGAGACATCAGTAACTTTTGATCTATTTTTGCCTCAAGCGTGCAACTGTCCTAATTTGTTCTCTTTGTTCCCCCTGGTTTCTGTGGCTTAAGTACCACTTACTATTATTGTTTAATTTCCTATGTGAAGGAGGTTTTCGGTCATTCTTACTTTATTTCTGCAGTTTTTAACCTCTGAAACATGCCTTTTCTCATCGCTTTTTTCCTCTTTGAATTTTGAATTTTAACTATGCCTTCTCTGCACTCAAGTCCCAGAGCTGCTTAGTCAGACTCAATTATTCATTTCCTTAGATTTCAAAGTTTGCATTTCTAAGCCTCAAAACCTTCATTCTAAACCTGGTTTTGTCTGTCGTGAAATGTAAAATGAGAAAAGTCAGCTCATGATCACACTTTATTCAAATTTTACTACATTTAAACCCATACAGGAGCCAAGTCTAAAATGGTCTTATATTTTTTCACTTTTGGGAAGAAATCCATCACATAGTACACCTCTGTGAACATAAGTGGTAATTATCTTTCAATCTTTTGCTGGGAAGTTAAAGTCTCCCATAATTCCCATTATTGTTTACGTGTCTGATAACTGTACAGAGATAATTCACTATTAGACTGGAGCTAAGAGCAAAGAGCAGGCTAGCAAGGCTGTCTATCTTTAGCAGTGATTTGCACAAAACCACTCTTTTGCTGACCCATAACATTTAATTTCTCCATCCTCTGCTTCTTGCTAACACAAAGCACCATCTTATTCCATCCATTTGCCTTGGCTTCCAGCCTTCCTGAGATTTATCAGTACTTGTATGACATTCATGCCTTTGTTTCACCCTTCCTGTGTTGACACTTGTCATAACAGTTTTAGATCCTGAACATGATCATCTCAAAGTTTGCCTGACAGTTAGGTCTTCCTCACATTGTCATAGAGTATCAGGTCTCTACCACTTGAAATAGATTGGATTGGATTAGATTATTGGCACCGTCTCTTGTGCTGGTAGTCCATTATCTTCACAGTCCGTACAACTGGCCATCAGTGAACATGAAGTGGCCTTATCCTGCCCATTTACCTTTCTGGAAATCAGCCACTCTCTCTGCCTAGAACAGGGAATGGATTTTCCTCAACCTTTCTTCAAAAGCTCTGAAGTTTTCTGTGATCTTTCCAATTGTACGGTATGATAAGCTTTTGCTGCCACTGAAGGGTAGAAGTCATTATGAATAGTGCCAACAAAACAGAAACATAACAATGAAAACGATATTTTAATTCAGAATAGGTATTTGAAAAGTTCACCTTTTCTAGCACAAATGGGGAAAAGAAAAAAAGGAAGGAAAAAAAAAAAAAAAAAAAGCAGTCCTAAAACATCAAAACTGTGGCCAAAGAATTAGAAGAAACACTATTTTTCCAAAGCTGCAATGTTTTCCATTCATCTGGCTGGGCCAGCAGAGCACTGGAGACCTGGATGCACTGCACTCATGGCTGGTTCCCCTAAATGACCTGCAGGGAGATCTTCTTCTCTCTATCCCTCTGTTTCTCCTTTCAATCTCTGTTTTGTCTGTTTGTATCACTAGCTCTCAAATCGCCACTGATATATGCACGTGCAGCACCCAGCACAACCTTGTTTCAGGCTCCAGCGGGACCTTTAGGCATTACCATCCTGTAAACAAATAACAATGATAGTGAGTGTAATTACAATCGTCAAACTATTCCAGCTCCACATCATTAGCCATGCCCTGAGCTAAATAACATTTTAATCAGTTTGATATGTCATCTGTGGCTTTCTTCACTGTCACTTGCAATCCAGCAAACTCCTTCCTTCACGTTTCTAGATTAGACAGAGGGTTCTCAACTGCAGACATCCAATTCCCTGTTCAGGAAGCAGCGAGACCTTTCCTCTTCTCACAGATTTAAGATGATAGCCAAGCATCATGAGACACAGTGCGTATGTCTCCTAGGCCCATCCCATGAGAGCAGGACATTTACCACACATGAGAAGAAGACTTAATGCAGTGGCAAAGCAAAATACTCGGTGTCAAAGCCATGTCTAGATGATCATTAAAGACAGATCAAAATTACCCAATACAGGAGGAAAATCTATCGTTTGTAGAAGATTATGTTCTCTGATTATTAGTTTCAAAATTAGTTTTTCCTTTGGATTTCCTCTGAACTTAAACTTAGTTTGGAATGCCTTTGGTTTTGAATATTTCTGAAATCGTATTACTTCTCCTAAGTAAGTTGCTAGTCTGTTCTATTTACGTGAAATTCGAATAATATTGTGAAGTATCTGCCATCAGTTTTACTGTGTGCCAGGCTGAGTTCCCTGATGAATTTCAAATTTCAGATATGAAACAGTAAAGGTTAAAAAAAAAAATGTTACAAAGGGTACTTCATGCAGTAGCATAAACTTCTGTTTTCTCAAAACTTGTATCAGTTCATCTCACCAGGACCAGCAGGGGAAGCACACTCTGCCTAGGCACTGGCAAAGGGACACAGTGAGAGTGTAGGGTCTCTTGCTGGGGCCATTCAAAATTTGACTGTACAAGCCCCTGAGCAATATGACAGGGCTTTAAAAATGGCCCTGCTTGAAGTACGGGGGTGATCTGGAGACCTCTAAGGTGCTTTCCAACAAAAGCTTTTCTATAATTGTATGAAATCACCTGCAATAGATTAACCCTGGTCATTATTCCTATCACAGGAAATAACTGTGACACCTGGGTAACAGGTGAGCTTACTGCGACACCAGGGAGAGCCTTCCTGTACTTAAAGGCAACCTGTAGGAAAGCTGGGGAGGGAGTCTTTATCAGGGCCTGGAGTGACAGGACAAGGAGTAACCGCTTTAAACTGAAAAGTAGCACCCAGAAAGAACGGAGTCACGCAACAAGATTCATTTCCAAAACCACCTCATAGACACCTGGGCCAAAGAGCAGGGCCTTGAGCGGGTATATCACAATGACAGAGTTCATTTCCTTCCCAGTAGCTGGCACGTGCCGTTTTTTGGGATTTCGGGGCTACAGTGAGCTGCTAAGAGGGATGTCTTAGCTCTTGCAGGGCAGTGCTTCCACTAAGGCCAGGACTTTTCTGCATCTTCTACTGCCCTGCAAGCGAGGATGCTTGGGGCACACAGGAAGCTGGGAGGGGACACAGCTGCAGGGATTCCATAAGGCACAAGCAAATGCAGCCTTGGCTTGGTGACACTTTCTCTTGATTACTGCTCAACACAAATTACCTCGAGCAAGTCTACTGTGAGGACTAAAGGAAAGAGACGTATGGATGCTGCTAAGCTCTTCTAGCTTGTACCAGGTAGGAAAGATACCTCTGTAGCAGGCGTGAAGAGGATAGCACTAATTAATTAGATGAGAAGCGGAGGAAAGGCACTTAGAGGTAGTGAAAAGCAGTTAATGTGATGTTCCGGGGAAGCTTCAGTCTGCTTAAGGAGTAGCAAGAACAAGCCTAAAGTCATAGCCAAATACAAGAAAGAGAGGAGGACACGCAGCATGAGAAGCTCCCGAGAGAAAGGAGCTCTGTTTTGGGTAAAAATCAGTCCCTTTTTCTATCATGGAGACATCCAAGGGCGTAGGACACGTGCACTTCAGGGAACCAAGAGATGCTGTGCATTTCTCTCGTCCCCCTGACACAGCCACTAGGTGACGATGCTTCCAATTCTCTCTAAAGAAACCTTGCTTTCTCAGGCCCAGGTGTCCAGCTGCACACCAAGAACGTCCCTGGCTCCCAGGCACAGTTCCCAGGCCCAAGGCCGAGCTCCCCTCCGAACCCCCATTCCAGCAGACCTTGCTCCTGGCATTGTGGAGCAGCCATTTCATGTCAGCCTTTTCTCCTGGCAGTCAGCTTAGCGCCGTAACCTCTGCCATCGGGGCGCCCGAGAGCCGTGTGAGGTCAGCAGAGAGTCACTGTCAGCCTTTGACCTCACAAAGGTGGGTGGCCATAAGTGCCCTGAGCGTCCAGCTCGCATTGAGTACTGCTGGTGGCACTCGAGGCGTGGAGGTCTGCATGGTGCAATGGGAGACGCCGATGTCCTGCTGCTGGAACAAGAGGCGCTGATGTGCTGCTGGTGCAGGAGGAGACGTGAAGGTGCTGCTGCTTAGAGGTGCTGAGGAGCGGGCAGCCTCAGCGGGCAGCTGAATCAGAGGGCAGGGAAGCCAAGCAGCTTCCTTCTCTGGGGAAGGGGGCACAGAGAAAGTGATTGGAAATGGGGTACAAGCCCTCAGCCTCTAAAAGCAATCCCTCAGATGTTTAGGCATAGTAAAGTTAGGTATATCTATTTGACTCTAGACCCCAACATGTTTGTTAGTGTTCTGGTTTGTCCACTGCTTTCTTGTGGGGGATTTGAGTTGGCCATTACTCTTTAGGTGAATGCTGACTTCATATCTATGGTGCACTTTATTCTTAAAATGGGAAGTTTCTACCAATTTCCCGTCCAAACTTGCTCATAAGCCAACTGCAGTCATCATTTCAGATGTGTCTCCCAACTTACACATTTCCTATTTCTCCTTGATATTTACTCAAGAAATTCATTTACGTAGAGACAACATATTCTTCTCTCAACTGGCATCTGGCTGGGCAGAATGATGTCCTTTCATTCCCTTCCAGGCAATAGGCAACTTGTTCCTTCTGTCTTGTGAACTCTTCCTCCTAAGTTCAATGTGAATACAAGTGGCAGAACTGTGCCTCATGTCTCAAATGAGTGTCAGGGCTGCCTTGTCCAGTGTATTCATACTGGAGGGAAAAAAAAATGAATAGCCATACACACTGTATAACCACTAAACTTTTTCAGTCCTCCTTGTGCTAACAGTGCATGAACGTGAGGTTTTGTTGTCATTTTTGTTTGTTTGTTTGTTTGCTTGCTTTAAACTCCTGACTGCCATATAGCAAACATGACAAAAAAACACCCTTTTTTGAGAATCTCTGAGAATGGCTCTGCTTTGTATTATCACCTGTCACTTCACCTGAACCATTTCAATCACAAGCGATATCCTTCTGTCAGGCTTGGTAGTACTTCCCAACCTTATGTCCCCTGCAAATCTCAAAGCTCATGTGTAATTTTTAATCTTCAGCCACCATGTCCATACCGAACATATCTAACTTTGAAGTCAGCTCTGCCCTGAATAGGAGGTTGGGTTTTCAGAGGTCCCTTCCAGCCTACATTTCTCCATGAGTCTTTGCCTCCTTAGCAGCTGCAGTTTCAGAACTGTCTCTGAGAATTACCATAGGTAACGACTCCTTTGCTGGTAAGTCCCTCTTCAGTGTGAACAATTGTAAATTCCCTTTATTCACTTGCAGCCCCAAAGCCCAAATCCGTAGATAATGTATCAGAAGCTCACAGAAAGTGAAATAGATGTAATTCATCCCCTGTGTAGGGAAGAACTGGTCCTAGAAAGGAAAGCTATTAAATTATCTGGAAACAATTTAGCTCTGATAAATTATTTTGTAAATTACACATTACCCCCTCCTTCCCTGGTCTTAGCTGTTCTTGCTCCAAAACTTTGCATGGTGTTGATGTCAAACTAACAGGCCCACACTTGTCTGGATGACTCTTTACCCTCTTCTGGACAGAGGTGTATTTGTTACTCTCCCATTCTGGGGACTATCCCTGATTTGCACAATTGTTATGCATTTTTCCTACTTGACTTGTTGTTCTGTGTGCCAATGCTGTTAATAGGCTAGGTAGATATCAGCTTTTCATTTTTCACTTGAATCGCTATAGATTGTTATTTCACCTCAGATGATGTTGCGCCTAGTGCCCTACCCTCCTTTTCAATGGGAGTCCTGTCACTGCCCTTAATATCACATTGTTGTTGCTGTTAGATGCAGGAAATAAGATTTGCAGCATTTGAGACATCAGTAACTTTTGATCTATTTTTGCCTCAAGCGTGCAACTGTCCTAATTTGTTCTCTTTGTTCCCCCTGGTTTCTGTGGCTTAAGTACCACTTACTATTATTGTTTAATTTCCTATGTGAAGGAGGTTTTCGGTCATTCTTACTTTATTTCTGCAGTTTTTAACCTCTGAAACATGCCTTTTCTCATCGCTTTTTTCCTCTTTGAATTTTGAATTTTAACTATGCCTTCTCTGCACTCAAGTCCCAGAGCTGCTTAGTCAGACTCAATTATTCATTTCCTTAGATTTCAAAGTTTGCATTTCTAAGCCTCAAAACCTTCATTCTAAACCTGGTTTTGTCTGTCGTGAAATGTAAAATGAGAAAAGTCAGCTCATGATCACACTTTATTCAAATTTTACTACATTTAAACCCATACAGGAGCCAAGTCTAAAATGGTCTTATATTTTTTCACTTTTGGGAAGAAATCCATCACATAGTACACCTCTGTGAACATAAGTGGTAATTATCTTTCAATCTTTTGCTGGGAAGTTAAAGTCTCCCATAATTCCCATTATTGTTTACGTGTCTGATAACTGTACAGAGATAATTCACTATTAGACTGGAGCTAAGAGCAAAGAGCAGGCTAGCAAGGCTGTCTATCTTTAGCAGTGATTTGCACAAAACCACTCTTTTGCTGACCCATAACATTTAATTTCTCCATCCTCTGCTTCTTGCTAACACAAAGCACCATCTTATTCCATCCATTTGCCTTGGCTTCCAGCCTTCCTGAGATTTATCAGTACTTGTATGACATTCATGCCTTTGTTTCACCCTTCCTGTGTTGACACTTGTCATAACAGTTTTAGATCCTGAACATGATCATCTCAAAGTTTGCCTGACAGTTAGGTCTTCCTCACATTGTCATAGAGTATCAGGTCTCTACCACTTGAAATAGATTGGATTGGATTAGATTATTGGCACCGTCTCTTGTGCTGGTAGTCCATTATCTTCACAGTCCGTACAACTGGCCATCAGTGAACATGAAGTGGCCTTATCCTGCCCATTTACCTTTCTGGAAATCAGCCACTCTCTCTGCCTAGAACAGGGAATGGATTTTCCTCAACCTTTCTTCAAAAGCTCTGAAGTTTTCTGTGATCTTTCCAATTGTACGGTATGATAAGCTTTTGCTGCCACTGAAGGGTAGAAGTCATTATGAATAGTGCCAACAAAACAGAAACATAACAATGAAAACGATATTTTAATTCAGAATAGGTATTTGAAAAGTTCACCTTTTCTAGCACAAATGGGGAAAAGAAAAAAAGGAAGGAAAAAAAAAAAAAAAAAAAAGCAGTCCTAAAACATCAAAACTGTGGCCAAAGAATTAGAAGAAACACTATTTTTCCAAAGCTGCAATGTTTTCCATTCATCTGGCTGGGCCAGCAGAGCACTGGAGACCTGGATGCACTGCACTCATGGCTGGTTCCCCTAAATGACCTGCAGGGAGATCTTCTTCTCTCTATCCCTCTGTTTCTCCTTTCAATCTCTGTTTTGTCTGTTTGTATCACTAGCTCTCAAATCGCCACTGATATATGCACGTGCAGCACCCAGCACAACCTTGTTTCAGGCTCCAGCGGGACCTTTAGGCATTACCATCCTGTAAACAAATAACAATGATAGTGAGTGTAATTACAATCGTCAAACTATTCCAGCTCCACATCATTAGCCATGCCCTGAGCTAAATAACATTTTAATCAGTTTGATATGTCATCTGTGGCTTTCTTCACTGTCACTTGCAATCCAGCAAACTCCTTCCTTCACGTTTCTAGATTAGACAGAGGGTTCTCAACTGCAGACATCCAATTCCCTGTTCAGGAAGCAGCGAGACCTTTCCTCTTCTCACAGATTTAAGATGATAGCCAAGCATCATGAGACACAGTGCGTATGTCTCCTAGGCCCATCCCATGAGAGCAGGACATTTACCACACATGAGAAGAAGACTTAATGCAGTGGCAAAGCAAAATACTCGGTGTCAAAGCCATGTCTAGATGATCATTAAAGACAGATCAAAATTACCCAATACAGGAGGAAAATCTATCGTTTGTAGAAGATTATGTTCTCTGATTATTAGTTTCAAAATTAGTTTTTCCTTTGGATTTCCTCTGAACTTAAACTTAGTTTGGAATGCCTTTGGTTTTGAATATTTCTGAAATCGTATTACTTCTCCTAAGTAAGTTGCTAGTCTGTTCTATTTACGTGAAATTCGAATAATATTGTGAAGTATCTGCCATCAGTTTTACTGTGTGCCAGGCTGAGTTCCCTGATGAATTTCAAATTTCAGATATGAAACAGTAAAGGTTAAAAAAAAAAATGTTACAAAGGGTACTTCATGCAGTAGCATAAACTTCTGTTTTCTCAAAACTTGTATCAGTTCATCTCACCAGGACCAGCAGGGGAAGCACACTCTGCCTAGGCACTGGCAAAGGCACACAGTGAGACTGTAGGGTCTCTTGCTGGGGCCATTCAAAATTTGACTGTACAAGCACCTGAGCAATATGACAGGGCTTTAAAAATGGCCCTGCTTGAAGTACGGGGGTGATCTGGAGACCTCTAAGGTGCTTTCCAACAAAAGCTTTTCTATAATTGTATGAAATCACCTGCAATAGATTAACCCTGGTCATTATTCCTATCACAGGAAATAACTGTGACACCTGGGTAACAGGTGAGCTTACTGCGACACCAGGGAGAGCCTTCCTGTACTTAAAGGCAACCTGTAGGAAAGCTGGGGAGGGAGTCTTTATCAGGGCCTGGAGTGACAGGACAAGGAGTAACCGCTTTAAACTGAAAAGTAGCACCCAGAAAGAACGGAGTCACGCAACAAGATTCATTTCCAAAACCACCTCATAGACACCTGGGCCAAAGAGCAGGGCCTTGAGCGGGTATATCACAATGACAGAGTTCATTTCCTTCCCAGTAGCTGGCACGTGCCGTTTTTTGGGATTTCGGGGCTACAGTGAGCTGCTAAGAGGGATGTCTTAGCTCTTGCAGGGCAGTGCTTCCACTAAGGCCAGGACTTTTCTGCATCTTCTACTGCCCTGCAAGCGAGGATGCTTGGGGCACACAGGAAGCTGGGAGGGGACACAGCTGCAGGGATTCCATAAGGCACAAGCAAATGCAGCCTTGGCTTGGTGACACTTTCTCTTGATTACTGCTCAACACAAATTACCTCGAGCAAGTCTACTGTGAGGACTAAAGGAAAGAGACGTATGGATGCTGCTAAGCTCTTCTAGCTTGTACCAGGTAGGAAAGATACCTCTGTAGCAGGCGTGAAGAGGATAGCACTAATTAATTAGATGAGAAGCGGAGGAAAGGCACTTAGAGGTAGTGAAAAGCAGTTAATGTGATGTTCCGGGGAAGCTTCAGTCTGCTTAAGGAGTAGCAAGAACAAGCCTAAAGTCATAGCCAAATACAAGAAAGAGAGGAGGACACGCAGCATGAGAAGCTCCCGAGAGAAAGGAGCTCTGTTTTGGGTAAAAATCAGTCCCTTTTTCTATCATGGAGACATCCAAGGGCGTAGGACACGTGCACTTCAGGGAACCAAGAGATGCTGTGCATTTCTCTCGTCCCCCTGACACAGCCACTAGGTGACGATGCTTCCAATTCTCTCTAAAGAAACCTTGCTTTCTCAGGCCCAGGTGTCCAGCTGCACACCAAGAACGTCCCTGGCTCCCAGGCACAGTTCCCAGGCCCAAGGCCGAGCTCCCCTCCGAACCCCCATTCCAGCAGACCTTGCTCCTGGCATTGTGGAGCAGCCATTTCATGTCAGCCTTTTCTCCTGGCAGTCAGCTTAGCGCCGTAACCTCTGCCATCGGGGCGCCCGAGAGCCGTGTGAGGTCAGCAGAGAGTCACTGTCAGCCTTTGACCTCACAAAGGTGGGTGGCCATAAGTGCCCTGAGCGTCCAGCTCGCATTGAGTACTGCTGGTGGCACTCGAGGCGTGGAGGTCTGCATGGTGCAATGGGAGACGCCGATGTCCTGCTGCTGGAACAAGAGGCGCTGATGTGCTGCTGGTGCAGGAGGAGACGTGAAGGTGCTGCTGCTTAGAGGTGCTGAGGAGCGGGCAGCCTCAGCGGGCAGCTGAATCAGAGGGCAGGGAAGCCAAGCAGCTTCCTTCTCTGGGGAAGGGGGCACAGAGAAAGTGATTGGAAATGGGGTACAAGCCCTCAGCCTCTAAAAGCAATCCCTCAGATGTTTAGGCATAGTAAAGTTAGGTATATCTATTTGACTCTAGACCCCAACATGTTTGTTAGTGTTCTGGTTTGTCCACTGCTTTCTTGTGGGGGATTTGAGTTGGCCATTACTCTTTAGGTGAATGCTGACTTCATATCTATGGTGCACTTTATTCTTAAAATGGGAAGTTTCTACCAATTTCCCGTCCAAACTTGCTCATAAGCCAACTGCAGTCATCATTTCAGATGTGTCTCCCAACTTACACATTTCCTATTTCTCCTTGATATTTACTCAAGAAATTCATTTACGTAGAGACAACATATTCTTCTCTCAACTGGCATCTGGCTGGGCAGAATGATGTCCTTTCATTCCCTTCCAGGCAATAGGCAACTTGTTCCTTCTGTCTTGTGAACTCTTCCTCCTAAGTTCAATGTGAATACAAGTGGCAGAACTGTGCCTCATGTCTCAAATGAGTGTCAGGGCTGCCTTGTCCAGTGTATTCATACTGGAGGGAAAAAAAAATGAATAGCCATACACACTGTATAACCACTAAACTTTTTCAGTCCTCCTTGTGCTAACAGTGCATGAACGTGAGGTTTTGTTGTCATTTTTGTTTGTTTGTTTGTTTGCTTGCTTTAAACTCCTGACTGCCATATAGCAAACATGACAAAAAAACACCCTTTTTTGAGAATCTCTGAGAATGGCTCTGCTTTGTATTATCACCTGTCACTTCACCTGAACCATTTCAATCACAAGCGATATCCTTCTGTCAGGCTTGGTAGTACTTCCCAACCTTATGTCCCCTGCAAATCTCAAAGCTCATGTGTAATTTTTAATCTTCAGCCACCATGTCCATACCGAACATATCTAACTTTGAAGTCAGCTCTGCCCTGAATAGGAGGTTGGGTTTTCAGAGGTCCCTTCCAGCCTACATTTCTCCATGAGTCTTTGCCTCCTTAGCAGCTGCAGTTTCAGAACTGTCTCTGAGAATTACCATAGGTAACGACTCCTTTGCTGGTAAGTCCCTCTTCAGTGTGAACAATTGTAAATTCCCTTTATTCACTTGCAGCCCCAAAGCCCAAATCCGTAGATAATGTATCAGAAGCTCACAGAAAGTGAAATAGATGTAATTCATCCCCTGTGTAGGGAAGAACTGGTCCTAGAAAGGAAAGCTATTAAATTATCTGGAAACAATTTAGCTCTGATAAATTATTTTGTAAATTACACATTACCCCCTCCTTCCCTGGTCTTAGCTGTTCTTGCTCCAAAACTTTGCATGGTGTTGATGTCAAACTAACAGGCCCACACTTGTCTGGATGACTCTTTACCCTCTTCTGGACAGAGGTGTATTTGTTACTCTCCCATTCTGGGGACTATCCCTGATTTGCACAATTGTTATGCATTTTTCCTACTTGACTTGTTGTTCTGTGTGCCAATGCTGTTAATAGGCTAGGTAGATATCAGCTTTTCATTTTTCACTTGAATCGCTATAGATTGTTATTTCACCTCAGATGATGTTGCGCCTAGTGCCCTACCCTCCTTTTCAATGGGAGTCCTGTCACTGCCCTTAATATCACATTGTTGTTGCTGTTAGATGCAGGAAATAAGATTTGCAGCATTTGAGACATCAGTAACGTTTGATCTATTTTTGCCTCAAGCGTGCAACTGTCCTAATTTGTTCTCTTTGTTCCCCCTGGTTTCTGTGGCTTAAGTACCACTTACTATTATTGTTTAATTTCCTATGTGAAGGAGGTTTTTGGTCATTCTTACTTTATTTCTGCAGTTTTTAACCTCTGAAACATGCCTTTTCTCATCGCTTTTTTCCTCTTTGAATTTTGAATTTTAACTATGCCTTCTCTGCACTCAAGTCCCAGAGCTGCTTAGTCAGACTCAATTATTCATTTCCTTAGATTTCAAAGTTTGCATTTCTAAGCCTCAAAACCTTCATTCTAAACCTGGTTTTGTCTGTCGTGAAATGTAAAATGAGAAAAGTCAGCTCATGATCACACTTTATTCAAATTTTACTACATTTAAACCCATACAGGAGCCAAGTCTAAAATGGTCTTATATTTTTTCACTTTTGGGAAGAAATCCATCACATAGTATACCTCTGTGAACATAAGTGGTAATTATCTTTCAATCTTTTGCTGGGAAGTTAAAGTCTCCCATAATTCCCATTATTGTTTACGTGTCTGATAACTGTACAGAGATAATTCACTATTAGACTGGAGCTAAGAGCAAAGAGCAGGCTAGCAAGGCTGTCTATCTTTAGCAGTGATTTGCACAAAACCACTCTTTTGCTGACCCATAACATTTAATTTCTCCATCCTCTGCTTCTTGCTAACACAAAGCACCATCTTATTCCATCCATTTGCCTTGGTTTCCAGCCTTCCTGAGATTTATCAGTACTTGTATGACATTCATGCCTTTGTTTCACCCTTCCTGTGTTGACACTTGTCATAACAGTTTTAGATCCTGAACATGATCATCTCAAAGTTTGCCTGACAGTTAGGTCTTCCTCACATTGTCATAGAGTATCAGGTCTCTACCACTTGAAATAGATTGGATTGGATTAGATTATTGGCACCGTCTCTTGTGCTGGTAGTCCATTATCTTCACAGTCCGTACAACTGGCCATCAGTGAACATGAAGTGGCCTTATCCTGCCCATTTACCTTTCTGGAAATCAGCCACTCTCTCTGCCTAGAACAGGGAATGGATTTTCCTCACCTTTCTTCAAAAGCTCTGAAGTTTTCTGTGATCTTTCCAATTGTACGGTATGATAAGCTTTTGCTGCCACTGAAGGGTAGAAGTCATTATGAATAGTGCCAACAAAACAGAAACATAACAATGAAAACGATATTTTAATTCAGAATAGGTATTTGAAAAGTTCACCTTTTCTAGCACAAATGGGGAAAAGAAAAAAAGGAAGGAAAAAAAAAAAAAAAGCAGTCCTAAAACATCAAAAGTGTGGCCAAAGAATTAGAAGAAACACTATTTTTCCAAAGCTGCAATGTTTTCCATTCATCTGGCTGGGCCAGCAGAGCACTGGAGACCTGGATGCACTGCACTCATGGCTGGTTCCCCTAAATGACCTGCAGGGAGATCTTCTTCTCTCTATCCCTCTGTTTCTCCTTTCAATCTCTGTTTTGTCTGTTTGTATCACTAGCTCTCAAATCGCCACTGATATATGCACGTGCAGCACCCAGCACAACCTTGTTTCAGGCTCCAGCGGGACCTTTAGGCATTACCATCCTGTAAACAAATAACAATGATAGTGAGTGTAATTACAATCGTCAAACTATTCCAGCTCCACATCATTAGCCATGCCCTGAGCTAAATAACATTTTAATCAGTTTGATATGTCATCTGTGGCTTTCTTCACTGTCACTTGCAATCCAGCAAACTCCTTCCTTCACGTTTCTAGATTAGACAGAGGGTTCTCAACTGCAGACATCCAATTCCCTGTTCAGGAAGCAGCGAGACCTTTCCTCTTCTCACAGATTTAAGATGATAGCCAAGCATCATGAGACACAGTGCGTATGTCTCCTAGGCCCATCCCATGAGAGCAGGACATTTACCACACATGAGAAGAAGACTTAATGCAGTGGCAAAGCAAAATACTCGGTGTCAAAGCCATGTCTAGATGATCATTAAAGACAGATCAAAATTACCCAATACAGGAGGAAAATCTATCGTTTGTAGAAGATTATGTTCTCTGATTATTAGTTTCAAAATTAGTTTTTCCTTTGGATTTCCTCTGAACTTAAACTTAGTTTGGAATGCCTTTGGTTTTGAATATTTCTGAAATCGTATTACTTCTCCTAAGTAAGTTGCTAGTCTGTTCTATTTACGTGAAATTCGAATAATATTGTGAAGTATCTGCCATCAGTTTTACTGTGTGCCAGGCTGAGTTCCCTGATGAATTTCAAATTTCAGATATGAAACAGTAAAGGTTAAAAAAAAAAATGTTACAAAGGGTACTTCATGCAGTAGCATAAACTTCTGTTTTCTCAAAACTTGTATCAGTTCATCTCACCAGGACCAGCAGGGGAAGCACACTCTGCCTAGGCACTGGCAAAGGCACACAGTGAGACTGTAGGGTCTCTTGCTGGGGCCATTCAAAATTTGACTGTACAAGCACCTGAGCAATATGACAGGGCTTTAAAAATGGCCCTGCTTGAAGTACGCGGGTGATCTGGAGACCTCTAAGGTGCTTTCCAACAAAAGCTTTTCTATAATTGTATGAAATCACCTGCAATAGATTAACCCTGGTCATTATTCCTATCACAGGAAATAACTGTGACACCTGGGTAACAGGTGAGCTTACTGCGACACCAGGGAGAGCCTTCCTGTACTTAAAGGCAACCTGTAGGAAAGCTGGGGAGGGAGTCTTTATCAGGGCCTGGAGTGACAGGACAAGGAGTAACCGCTTTAAACTGAAAAGTAGCACCCAGAAAGAACGGAGTCACGCAACAGGATTCATTTCCAAAACCACCTCATAGACACCTGGGCCAAAGAGCAGGGCCTTGAGCGGGTATATCACAATGGCAGAGTTCATTTCCTTCCCAGTAGCTGGCACGTGCCGTTTTTTGGGATTTCGGGGCTACAGTGAGCTGCTAAGAGGGATGTCTTAGCTCTTGCAGGGCAGTGCTTCCACTAAGGCCAGGACTTTTCTGCATCTTCTACTGCCCTGCAAGCGAGGATGCTTGGGGCACACAGGAAGCTGGGAGGGGACACAGCTGCAGGGATTCCATAAGACACAAGCAAATGCAGCCTTGGCTTGGTGACACTTTCTCTTGATTACTGCTCAACACAAATTACCTCGAGCAAGTCTACTGTGAGGACTAAAGGAAAGAGACGTATGGATGCTGCTAAGCTCTTCTAGCTTGTACCAGGTAGGAAAGATACCTCTGTAGCAGGCGTGAAGAGGATAGCACTAATTAATTAGATGAGAAGCGGAGGAAAGGCACTTAGAGGTAGTGAAAAGCAGTTAATGTGATGTTCCGGGGAAGCTTCAGTCTGCTTAAGGAGTAGCAAGAACAAGCCTAAAGTCATAGCCAAATACAAGAAAGAGAGGAGGACACGCAGCATGAGAAGCTCCCGAGAGAAAGGAGCTCTGTTTTGGGTAAAAATCAGTCCCTTTTTCTATCATGGAGACATCCAAGGGCGTAGGACACGTGCACTTCAGGGAACCAAGAGATGCTGTGCATTTCTCTCGTCCCCCTGACACAGCCACTAGGTGACGATGCTTCCAATTCTCTCTAAAGAAACCTTGCTTTCTCAGGCCCAGGTGTCCAGCTGCACACCAAGGACGTCCCTGGCTCCCAGGCACAGTTCCCAGGCCCAAGGCCGAGCTCCCCTCCGAACCCCCATTCCAGCAGACCTTGCTCCTGGCATTGTGGAGCAGCCATTTCATGTCAGCCTTTTCTCCTGGCAGTCAGCTTAGCGCCGTAACCTCTGCCATCGGGGCGCCCGAGAGCCGTGTGAGGTCAGCAGAGAGTCACTGTCAGCCTTTGACCTCACAAAGGTGGGTGGCCATAAGTGCCCTGAGCGTCCAGCTCGCATTGAGTACTGCTGGTGGCACTCGAGGCGTGGAGGTCTGCATGGTGCAATGGGAGACGCCGATGTCCTGCTGCTGGAACAAGAGGCGCTGATGTGCTGCTGGTGCAGGAGGAGACGTGAAGGTGCTGCTGCTTAGAGGTGCTGAGGGGCGGGCAGCCTCAGCGGGCAGCTGAATCAGAGGGCAGGGAAGCCAAGCAGCTTCCTTCTCTGGGGAAGGGGGCACAGAGAAAGTGATTGGAAATGGGGTACAAGCCCTCAGCCTCTAAAAGCAATCCCTCAGATGTTTAGGCATAGTAAAGTTAGGTATATCTATTTGACTCTAGACCCCAACATGTTTGTTAGTGTTCTGGTTTGTCCACTGCTTTCTTGTGGGGGATTTGAGTTGGCCATTACTCTTTAGGTGAATGCTGACTTCATATCTATGGTGCACTTTATTCTTAAAATGGGAAGTTTCTACCAATTTCCCGTCCAAACTTGCTCATAAGCCAACTGCAGTCATCATTTCAGATGTGTCTCCCAACTTACACATTTCCTATTTCTCCTTGATATTTACTCAAGAAATTCATTTACGTAGAGACAACATATTCTTCTCTCAACTGGCATCTGGCTGGGCAGAATGATGTCCTTTCATTCCCTTCCAGGCAATAGGCAACTTGTTCCTTCTGTCTTGTGAACTCTTCCTCCTAAGTTCAATGTGAATACAAGTGGCAGAACTGTGCCTCATGTCTCAAATGAGTGTCAGGGCTGCCTTGTCCAGTGTATTCATACTGGAGGGAAAAAAAAATGAATAGCCATACACACTGTATAACCACTAAACTTTTTCAGTCCTCCTTGTGCTAACAGTGCATGAACGTGAGGTTTTGTTGTCATTTTTGTTTGTTTGTTTGTTTGCTTGCTTTAAACTCCTGACTGCCATATAGCAAACATGACAAAAAAACACCCTTTTTTGAGAATCTCTGAGAATGGCTCTGCTTTGTATTATCACCTGTCACTTCACCTGAACCATTTCAATCACAAGCGATATCCTTCTGTCAGGCTTGGTAGTACTTCCCAACCTTATGTCCCCTGCAAATCTCAAAGCTCATGTGTAATTTTTAATCTTCAGCCACCATGTCCATACCGAACATATCTAACTTTGAAGTCAGCTCTGCCCTGAATAGGAGGTTGGGTTTTCAGAGGTCCCTTCCAGCCTACATTTCTCCATGAGTCTTTGCCTCCTTAGCAGCTGCAGTTTCAGAACTGTCTCTGAGAATTACCATAGGTAACGACTCCTTTGCTGGTAAGTCCCTCTTCAGTGTGAACAATTGTAAATTCCCTTTATTCACTTGCAGCCCCAAAGCCCAAATCCGTAGATAATGTATCAGAAGCTCACAGAAAGTGAAATAGATGTAATTCATCCCCTGTGTAGGGAAGAACTGGTCCTAGAAAGGAAAGCTATTAAATTATCTGGAAACAATTTAGCTCTGATAAATTATTTTGTAAATTACACATTACCCCCTCCTTCCCTGGTCTTAGCTGTTCTTGCTCCAAAACTTTGCATGGTGTTGATGTCAAACTAACAGGCCCACACTTGTCTGGATGACTCTTTACCCTCTTCTGGACAGAGGTGTATTTGTTACTCTCCCATTCTGGGGACTATCCCTGATTTGCACAATTGTTATGCATTTTTCCTACTTGACTTGTTGTTCTGTGTGCCAATGCTGTTAATAGGCTAGGTAGATATCAGCTTTTCATTTTTCACTTGAATCGCTATAGATTGTTATTTCACCTCAGATGATGTTGCGCCTAGTGCCCTACCCTCCTTTTCAATGGGAGTCCTGTCACTGCCCTTAATATCACATTGTTGTTGCTGTTAGATGCAGGAAATAAGATTTGCAGCATTTGAGACATCAGTAACTTTTGATCTATTTTTGCCTCAAGCGTGCAACTGTCCTAATTTGTTCTCTTTGTTCCCCCTGGTTTCTGTGGCTTAAGTACCACTTACTATTATTGTTTAATTTCCTATGTGAAGGAGGTTTTTGGTCATTCTTACTTTATTTCTGCAGTTTTTAACCTCTGAAACATGCCTTTTCTCATCGCTTTTTTCCTCTTTGAATTTTGAATTTTAACTATGCCTTCTCTGCACTCAAGTCCCAGAGCTGCTTAGTCAGACTCAATTATTCATTTCCTTAGATTTCAAAGTTTGCATTTCTAAGCCTCAAAACCTTCATTCTAAACCTGGTTTTGTCTGTCGTGAAATGTAAAATGAGAAAAGTCAGCTCATGATCACACTTTATTCAAATTTTACTACATTTAAACCCATACAGGAGCCAAGTCTAAAATGGTCTTATATTTTTTCACTTTTGGGAAGAAATCCATCACATAGTACACCTCTGTGAACATAAGTGGTAATTATCTTTCAATCTTTTGCTGGGAAGTTAAAGTCTCCCATAATTCCCATTATTGTTTACGTGTCTGATAACTGTACAGAGAGAATTCACTATTAGACTGGAGCTAAGAGCAAAGAGCAGGCTAGCAAGGCTGTCTATCTTTAGCAGTGATTTGCACAAAACCACTCTTTTGCTGACCCATAACATTTAATTTCTCCATCCTCTGCTTCTTGCTAACACAAAGCACCATCTTATTCCATCCATTTGCCTTGGTTTCCAGCCTTCCTGAGATTTATCAGTACTTGTATGACATTCATGCCTTTGTTTCACCCTTCCTGTGTTGACACTTGTCATAACAGTTTTAGATCCTGAACATGATCATCTCAAAGTTTGCCTGACAGTTAGGTCTTCCTCACATTGTCATAGAGTATCAGGTCTCTACCACTTGAAATAGATTGGATTGGATTAGATTATTGGCACCGTCTCTTGTGCTGGTAGTCCATTATCTTCACAGTCCGTACAACTGGCCATCAGTGAACATGAAGTGGCCTTATCCTGCCCATTTACCTTTCTGGAAATCAGCCACTCTCTCTGCCTAGAACAGGGAATGGATTTTCCTCACCTTTCTTCAAAAGCTCTGAAGTTTTCTGTGATCTTTCCAATTGTACGGTATGATAAGCTTTTGCTGCCACTGAAGGGTAGAAGTCATTATGAATAGTGCCAACAAAACAGAAACATAACAATGAAAACGATATTTTAATTCAGAATAGGTATTTGAAAAGTTCACCTTTTCTAGCACAAATGGGGAAAAGAAAAAAAGGAAGGAAAAAAAAAAAAAAGCAGTCCTAAAACATCAAAACTGTGGCCAAAGAATTAGAAGAAACACTATTTTTCCAAAGCTGCAATGTTTTCCATTCATCTGGCTGGGCCAGCAGAGCACTGGAGACCTGGATGCACTGCACTCATGGCTGGTTCCCCTAAATGACCTGCAGGGAGATCTTCTTCTCTCTATCCCTCTGTTTCTCCTTTCAATCTCTGTTTTGTCTGTTTGTATCACTAGCTCTCAAATCGCCACTGATATATGCACGTGCAGCACCCAGCACAACCTTGTTTCAGGCTCCAGCGGGACCTTTAGGCATTACCATCCTGTAAACAAATAACAATGATAGTGAGTGTAATTACAATCGTCAAACTATTCCAGCTCCACATCATTAGCCATGCCCTGAGCTAAATAACATTTTAATCAGTTTGATATGTCATCTGTGGCTTTCTTCACTGTCACTTGCAATCCAGCAAACTCCTTCCTTCACGTTTCTAGATTAGACAGAGGGTTCTCAACTGCAGACATCCAATTCCCTGTTCAGGAAGCAGCGAGACCTTTCCTCTTCTCACAGATTTAAGATGATAGCCAAGCATCATGAGACACAGTGCGTATGTCTCCTAGGCCCATCCCATGAGAGCAGGACATTTACCACACATGAGAAGAAGACTTAATGCAGTGGCAAAGCAAAATACTCGGTGTCAAAGCCATGTCTAGATGATCATTAAAGACAGATCAAAATTACCCAATACAGGAGGAAAATCTATCGTTTGTAGAAGATTATGTTCTCTGATTATTAGTTTCAAAATTAGTTTTTCCTTTGGATTTCCTCTGAACTTAAACTTAGTTTGGAATGCCTTTGGTTTTGAATATTTCTGAAATCGTATTACTTCTCCTAAGTAAGTTGCTAGTCTGTTCTGTTTACGTGAAATTCGAATAATATTGTGAAGTATCTGCCATCAGTTTTACTGTGTGCCAGGTTGAGTTCCCTGATGAATTTCAAATTTCAGATATGAAACAGTAAAGGTTAAAAAAAAAACATGTTACAAAGGGTACTTCATGCAGTAGCATAAACTTCTGTTTTCTCAAAACTTGTATCAGTTCATCTCACCAGGACCAGCAGGGGAAGCACACTCTGCCTAGGCACTGGCAAAGGGACACAGTGAGAGTGTAGGGTCTCTTGCTGGGGCCATTCAAAATTTGACTGTACAAGCCCCTGAGCAATATGACAGGGCTTTAAAAATGGCCCTGCTTGAAGTACGCGGGTGATCTGGAGACCTCTAAGGTGCTTTCCAACAAAAGCTTTTCTATAATTGTATGAAATCACCTGCAATAGATTAACCCTGGTCATTATTCCTATCACAGGAAATAACTGTGACACCTGGGTAACAGGTGAGCTTACTGCGACACCAGGGAGAGCCTTCCTGTACTTAAAGGCAACCTGTAGGAAAGCTGGGGAGGGAGTCTTTATCAGGGCCTGGAGTGACAGGACAAGGAGTAACCGCTTTAAACTGAAAAGTAGCACCCAGAAAGAACGGAGTCACGCAACAGGATTCATTTCCAAAACCACCTCATAGACACCTGGGCCAAAGAGCAGGGCCTTGAGCGGGTATATCACAATGACAGAGTTCATTTCCTTCCCAGTAGCTGGCACGTGCCGTTTTTTGGGATTTCGGGGCTACAGTGAGCTGCTAAGAGGGATGTCTTAGCTCTTGCAGGGCAGTGCTTCCACTAAGGCCAGGACTTTTCTGCATCTTCTACTGCCCTGCAAGCGAGGATGCTTGGGGCACACAGGAAGCTGGGAGGGGACACAGCTGCAGGGATTCCATAAGGCACAAGCAAATGCAGCCTTGGCTTGGTGACACTTTCTCTTGATTACTGCTCAACACAAATTACCTCGAGCAAGTCTACTGTGAGGACTAAAGGAAAGAGACGTATGGATGCTGCTAAGCTCTTCTAGCTTGTACCAGGTAGGAAAGATACCTCTGTAGCAGGCGTGAAGAGGATAGCACTAATTAATTAGATGAGAAGCGGAGGAAAGGCACTTAGAGGTAGTGAAAAGCAGTTAATGTGATGTTCCGGGGAAGCTTCAGTCTGCTTAAGGAGTAGCAAGAACAAGCCTAAAGTCATAGCCAAATACAAGAAAGAGAGGAGGACACGCAGCATGAGAAGCTCCCGAGAGAAAGGAGCTCTGTTTTGGGTAAAAATCAGTCCCTTTTTCTATCATGGAGACATCCAAGGGCGTAGGACACGTGCACTTCAGGGAACCAAGAGATGCTGTGCATTTCTCTCGTCCCCCTGACACAGCCACTAGGTGACGATGCTTCCAATTCTCTCTAAAGAAACCTTGCTTTCTCAGGCCCAGGTGTCCAGCTGCACACCAAGGACGTCCCTGGCTCCCAGGCACAGTTCCCAGGCCCAAGGCCGAGCTCCCCTCCGAACCCCCATTCCAGCAGACCTTGCTCCTGGCATTGTGGAGCAGCCATTTCATGTCAGCCTTTTCTCCTGGCAGTCAGCTTAGCGCCGTAACCTCTGCCATCGGGGCGCCCGAGAGCCGTGTGAGGTCAGCAGAGAGTCACTGTCAGCCTTTGACCTCACAAAGGTGGGTGGCCATAAGTGCCCTGAGCGTCCAGCTCGCATTGAGTACTGCTGGTGGCACTCGAGGCGTGGAGGTCTGCATGGTGCAATGGGAGACGCCGATGTCCTGCTGCTGGAACAAGAGGCGCTGATGTGCTGCTGGTGCAGGAGGAGACGTGAAGGTGCTGCTGCTTAGAGGTGCTGAGGGGCGGGCAGCCTCAGCGGGCAGCTGAATCAGAGGGCAGGGAAGCCAAGCAGCTTCCTTCTCTGGGGAAGGGGGCACAGAGAAAGTGATTGGAAATGGGGTACAAGCCCTCAGCCTCTAAAAGCAATCCCTCAGATGTTTAGGCATAGTAAAGTTAGGTATATCTATTTGACTCTAGACCCCAACATGTTTGTTAGTGTTCTGGTTTGTCCACTGCTTTCTTGTGGGGGATTTGAGTTGGCCATTACTGTTTAGGTGAATGCTGACTTCATATCTATGGTGCACTTTATTCTTAAAATGGGAAGTTTCTACCAATTTCCCGTCCAAACTTGCTCATAAGCCAACTGCAGTCATCATTTCAGATGTGTCTCCCAACTTACACATTTCCTATTTCTCCTTGATATTTACTCAAGAAATTCATTTACGTAGAGACAACATATTCTTCTCTCAACTGGCATCTGGCTGGGCAGAATGATGTCCTTTCATTCCCTTCCAGGCAATAGGCAACTTGTTCCTTCTGTCTTGTGAACTCTTCCTCCTAAGTTCAATGTGAATACAAGTGGCAGAACTGTGCCTCATGTCTCAAATGAGTGTCAGGGCTGCCTTGTCCAGTGTATTCATACTGGAGGGAAAAAAAAATGAATAGCCATACACACTATATAACCACTAAACTTTTTCAGTCCTCCTTGTGCTAACAGTGCATGAACGTGAGGTTTTGTTGTCATTTTTGTTTGTTTGCTTGCTTTAAACTCCTGACTGCCATATAGCAAACATGACCAAAAAACACCCTTTTTTGAGAATCTCTGAGAATGGCTCTGCTTTGTATTATCACCTGTCACTTCACCTGAACCATTTCAATCACAAGCGATATCCTTCTGTCAGGCTTGGTAGTACTTCCCAACCTTATGTCCCCTGCAAATCTCAAAGCTCATGTGTAATTTTTAATCTTCAGCCACCATGTCCATACCGAACATATCTAACTTTGAAGTCAGCTCTGCCCTGAATAGGAGGTTGGGTTTTCAGAGGTCCCTTCCAGCCTACATTTCTCCATGAGTCTTTGCCTCCTTAGCAGCTGCAGTTTCAGAACTGTCTCTGAGAATTACCATAGGTAACGACTCCTTTGCTGGTAAGTCCCTCTTCAGTGTGAACAATTGTAAATTCCCTTTATTCACTTGCAGCCCCAAAGCCCAAATCCGTAGATAATGTATCAGAAGCTCACAGAAAGTGAAATAGATGTAATTCATCCCCTGTGTAGGGAAGAACTGGTCCTAGAAAGGAAAGCTATTAAATTATCTGGAAACAATTTAGCTCTGATAAATTATTTTGTAAATTACACATTACCCCCTCCTTCCCTGGTCTTAGCTGTTCTTGCTCCAAAACTTTGCATGGTGTTGATGTCAAACTAGCAGGCCCACACTTGTCTGGATGACTCTTTACCCTCTTCTGGACAGAGGTGTATTTGTTACTCTCCCATTCTGGGGACTATCCCTGATTTGCACAATTGTTATGCATTTTTCCTACTTGACTTGTTGTTCTGTGTGCCAATGCTGTTAATAGGCTAGGTAGATATCAGCTTTTCATTTTTCACTTGAATCGCTATAGATTGTTATTTCACCTCAGATGATGTTGCGCCTAGTGCCCTACCCTCCTTTTCAATGGGAGTCCTGTCACTGCCCTTAATATCACATTGTTGTTGCTGTTAGATGCAGGAAATAAGATTTGCAGCATTTGAGACATCAGTAACGTTTGATCTATTTTTGCCTCAAGCGTGCAACTGTCCTAATTTGTTCTCTTTGTTCCCCCTGGTTTCTGTGGCTTAAGTACCACTTACTATTATTGTTTAATTTCCTATGTGAAGGAGGTTTTTGGTCATTCTTACTTTATTTCTGCAGTTTTTAACCTCTGAAACATGCCTTTTCTCATCGCTTTTTTCCTCTTTGAATTTTGAATTTTAACTATGCCTTCTCTGCACTCAAGTCCCAGAGCTGCTTAGTCAGACTCAATTATTCATTTCCTTAGATTTCAAAGTTTGCATTTCTAAGCCTCAAAACCTTCATTCTAAACCTGGTTTTGTCTGTCGTGAAATGTAAAATGAGAAAAGTCAGCTCATGATCACACTTTATTCAAATTTTACTACATTTAAACCCATACAGGAGCCAAGTCTAAAATGGTCTTATATTTTTTCACTTTTGGGAAGAAATCCATCACATAGTATACCTCTGTGAACATAAGTGGTAATTATCTTTCAATCTTTTGCTGGGAAGTTAAAGTCTCCCATAATTCCCATTATTGTTTACGTGTCTGATAACTGTACAGAGATAATTCACTATTAGACTGGAGCTAAGAGCAAAGAGCAGGCTAGCAAGGCTGTCTATCTTTAGCAGTGATTTGCACAAAACCACTCTTTTGCTGACCCATAACATTTAATTTCTCCATCCTCTGCTTCTTGCTAACACAAAGCACCATCTTATTCCATCCATTTGCCTTGGTTTCCAGCCTTCCTGAGATTTATCAGTACTTGTATGACATTCATGCCTTTGTTTCACCCTTCCTGTGTTGACACTTGTCATAACAGTTTTAGATCCTGAACATGATCATCTCAAAGTTTGCCTGACAGTTAGGTCTTCCTCACATTGTCATAGAGTATCAGGTCTCTACCACTTGAAATAGATTGGATTGGATTAGATTATTGGCACCGTCTCTTGTGCTGGTAGTCCATTATCTTCACAGTCCGTACAACTGGCCATCAGTGAACATGAAGTGGCCTTATCCTGCCCATTTACCTTTCTGGAAATCAGCCACTCTCTCTGCCTAGAACAGGGAATGGATTTTCCTCACCTTTCTTCAAAAGCTCTGAAGTTTTCTGTGATCTTTCCAATTGTACGGTATGATAAGCTTTTGCTGCCACTGAAGGGTAGAAGTCATTATGAATAGTGCCAACAAAACAGAAACATAACAATGAAAACGATATTTTAATTCAGAATAGGTATTTGAAAAGTTCACCTTTTCTAGCACAAATGGGGAAAAGAAAAAAAGGAAGGAAAAAAAAAAAAAAAAAAGCAGTCCTAAAACATCAAAAGTGTGGCCAAAGAATTAGAAGAAACACTATTTTTCCAAAGCTGCAATGTTTTCCATTCATCTGGCTGGGCCAGCAGAGCACTGGAGACCTGGATGCACTGTACTCATGGCTGGTTCCCCTAAATGACCTGCAGGGAGATCTTCTTCTCTCTATCCCTCTGTTTCTCCTTTCAATCTCTGTTTTGTCTGTTTGTATCACTAGCTCTCAAATCGCCACTGATATATGCACGTGCAGCACCCAGCACAACCTTGTTTCAGGCTCCAGCGGGACCTTTAGGCATTACCATCCTGTAAACAAATAACAATGATAGTGAGTGTAATTACAATCGTCAAACTATTCCAGCTCCACATCATTAGCCATGCCCTGAGCTAAATAACATTTTAATCAGTTTGATATGTCATCTGTGGCTTTCTTCACTGTCACTTGCAATCCAGCAAACTCCTTCCTTCACGTTTCTAGATTAGACAGAGGGTTCTCAACTGCAGACATCCAATTCCCTGTTCAGGAAGCAGCGAGACCTTTCCTCTTCTCACAGATTTAAGATGATAGCCAAGCATCATGAGACACAGTGCGTATGTCTCCTAGGCCCATCCCATGAGAGCAGGACATTTACCACACATGAGAAGAAGACTTAATGCAGTGGCAAAGCAAAATACTCGGTGTCAAAGCCATGTCTAGATGATCATTAAAGACAGATCAAAATTACCCAATACAGGAGGAAAATCTATCGTTTGTAGAAGATTATGTTCTCTGATTATTAGTTTCAAAATTAGTTTTTCCTTTGGATTTCCTCTGAACTTAAACTTAGTTTGGAATGCCTTTGGTTTTGAATATTTCTGAAATCGTATTACTTCTCCTAAGTAAGTTGCTAGTCTGTTCTATTTACGTGAAATTCGAATAATATTGTGAAGTATCTGCCATCAGTTTTACTGTGTGCCAGGCTGAGTTCCCTGATGAATTTCAAATTTCAGATATGAAACAGTAAAGGTTAAAAAAAAAAATGTTACAAAGGGTACTTCATGCAGTAGCATAAACTTCTGTTTTCTCAAAACTTGTATCAGTTCATCTCACCAGGACCAGCAGGGGAAGCACACTCTGCCTAGGCACTGGCAAAGGCACACAGTGAGACTGTAGGGTCTCTTGCTGGGGCCATTCAAAATTTGACTGTACAAGCACCTGAGCAATATGACAGGGCTTTAAAAATGGCCCTGCTTGAAGTACGCGGGTGATCTGGAGACCTCTAAGGTGCTTTCCAACAAAAGCTTTTCTATAATTGTATGAAATCACCTGCAATAGATTAACCCTGGTCATTATTCCTATCACAGGAAATAACTGTGACACCTGGGTAACAGGTGAGCTTACTGCGACACCAGGGAGAGCCTTCCTGTACTTAAAGGCAACCTGTAGGAAAGCTGGGGAGGGAGTCTTTATCAGGGCCTGGAGTGACAGGACAAGGAGTAACCGCTTTAAACTGAAAAGTAGCACCCAGAAAGAACGGAGTCACGCAACAGGATTCATTTCCAAAACCACCTCATAGACACCTGGGCCAAAGAGCAGGGCCTTGAGCGGGTATATCACAATGGCAGAGTTCATTTCCTTCCCAGTAGCTGGCACGTGCCGTTTTTTGGGATTTCGGGGCTACAGTGAGCTGCTAAGAGGGATGTCTTAGCTCTTGCAGGGCAGTGCTTCCACTAAGGCCAGGACTTTTCTGCATCTTCTACTGCCCTGCAAGCGAGGATGCTTGGGGCACACAGGAAGCTGGGAGGGGACACAGCTGCAGGGATTCCATAAGGCACAAGCAAATGCAGCCTTGGCTTGGTGACACTTTCTCTTGATTACTGCTCAACACAAATTACCTCGAGCAAGTCTACTGTGAGGACTAAAGGAAAGAGACGTATGGATGCTGCTAAGCTCTTCTAGCTTGTACCAGGTAGGAAAGATACCTCTGTAGCAGGCGTGAAGAGGATAGCACTAATTAATTAGATGAGAAGCGGAGGAAAGGCACTTAGAGGTAGTGAAAAGCAGTTAATGTGATGTTCCGGGGAAGCTTCAGTCTGCTTAAGGAGTAGCAAGAACAAGCCTAAAGTCATAGCCAAATACAAGAAAGAGAGGAGGACACGCAGCATGAGAAGCTCCCGAGAGAAAGGAGCTCTGTTTTGGGTAAAAATCAGTCCCTTTTTCTATCATGGAGACATCCAAGGGCGTAGGACACGTGCACTTCAGGGAACCAAGAGATGCTGTGCATTTCTCTCGTCCCCCTGACACAGCCACTAGGTGACGATGCTTCCAATTCTCTCTAAAGAAACCTTGCTTTCTCAGGCCCAGGTGTCCAGCTGCACACCAAGGACGTCCCTGGCTCCCAGGCACAGTTCCCAGGCCCAAGGCCGAGCTCCCCTCCGAACCCCCATTCCAGCAGACCTTGCTCCTGGCATTGTGGAGCAGCCATTTCATGTCAGCCTTTTCTCCTGGCAGTCAGCTTAGCGCCGTAACCTCTGCCATCGGGGCGCCCGAGAGCCGTGTGAGGTCAGCAGAGAGTCACTGTCAGCCTTTGACCTCACAAAGGTGGGTGGCCATAAGTGCCCTGAGCGTCCAGCTCGCATTGAGTACTGCTGGTGGCACTCGAGGCGTGGAGGTCTGCATGGTGCAATGGGAGACGCCGATGTCCTGCTGCTGGAACAAGAGGCGCTGATGTGCTGCTGGTGCAGGAGGAGACGTGAAGGTGCTGCTGCTTAGAGGTGCTGAGGGGCGGGCAGCCTCAGCGGGCAGCTGAATCAGAGGGCAGGGAAGCCAAGCAGCTTCCTTCTCTGGGGAAGGGGGCACAGAGAAAGTGATTGGAAATGGGGTACAAGCCCTCAGCCTCTAAAAGCAATCCCTCAGATGTTTAGGCATAGTAAAGTTAGGTATATCTATTTGACTCTAGACCCCAACATGTTTGTTAGTGTTCTGGTTTGTCCACTGCTTTCTTGTGGGGGATTTGAGTTGGCCATTACTCTTTAGGTGAATGCTGACTTCATATCTATGGTGCACTTTATTCTTAAAATGGGAAGTTTCTACCAATTTCCCGTCCAAACTTGCTCATAAGCCAACTGCAGTCATCATTTCAGATGTGTCTCCCAACTTACACATTTCCTATTTCTCCTTGATATTTACTCAAGAAATTCATTTACGTAGAGACAACATATTCTTCTCTCAACTGGCATCTGGCTGGGCAGAATGATGTCCTTTCATTCCCTTCCAGGCAATAGGCAACTTGTTCCTTCTGTCTTGTGAACTCTTCCTCCTAAGTTCAATGTGAATACAAGTGGCAGAACTGTGCCTCATGTCTCAAATGAGTGTCAGGGCTGCCTTGTCCAGTGTATTCATACTGGAGGGAAAAAAAAATGAATAGCCATACACACTATATAACCACTAAACTTTTTCAGTCCTCCTTGTGCTAACAGTGCATGAACGTGAGGTTTTGTTGTCATTTTTGTTTGTTTGCTTGCTTTAAACTCCTGACTGCCATATAGCAAACATGACCAAAAAACACCCTTTTTTGAGAATCTCTGAGAATGGCTCTGCTTTGTATTATCACCTGTCACTTCACCTGAACCATTTCAATCACAAGCGATATCCTTCTGTCAGGCTTGGTAGTACTTCCCAACCTTATGTCCCCTGCAAATCTCAAAGCTCATGTGTAATTTTTAATCTTCAGCCACCATGTCCATACCGAACATATCTAACTTTGAAGTCAGCTCTGCCCTGAATAGGAGGTTGGGTTTTCAGAGGTCCCTTCCAGCCTACATTTCTCCATGAGTCTTTGCCTCCTTAGCAGCTGCAGTTTCAGAACTGTCTCTGAGAATTACCATAGGTAACGACTCCTTTGCTGGTAAGTCCCTCTTCAGTGTGAACAATTGTAAATTCCCTTTATTCACTTGCAGCCCCAAAGCCCAAATCCGTAGATAATGTATCAGAAGCTCACAGAAAGTGAAATAGATGTAATTCATCCCCTGTGTAGGGAAGAACTGGTCCTAGAAAGGAAAGCTATTAAATTATCTGGAAACAATTTAGCTCTGATAAATTATTTTGTAAATTACACATTACCCCCTCCTTCCCTGGTCTTAGCTGTTCTTGCTCCAAAACTTTGCATGGTGTTGATGTCAAACTAACAGGCCCACACTTGTCTGGATGACTCTTTACCCTCTTCTGGACAGAGGTGTATTTGTTACTCTCCCATTCTGGGGACTATCCCTGATTTGCACAATTGTTATGCATTTTTCCTACTTGACTTGTTGTTCTGTGTGCCAATGCTGTTAATAGGCTAGGTAGATATCAGCTTTTCATTTTTCACTTGAATCGCTATAGATTGTTATTTCACCTCAGATGATGTTGCGCCTAGTGCCCTACCCTCCTTTTCAATGGGAGTCCTGTCACTGCCCTTAATATCACATTGTTGTTGCTGTTAGATGCAGGAAATAAGATTTGCAGCATTTGAGACATCAGTAACTTTTGATCTATTTTTGCCTCAAGCGTGCAACTGTCCTAATTTGTTCTCTTTGTTCCCCCTGGTTTCTGTGGCTTAAGTACCACTTACTATTATTGTTTAATTTCCTATGTGAAGGAGGTTTTTGGTCATTCTTACTTTATTTCTGCAGTTTTTAACCTCTGAAACATGCCTTTTCTCATCGCTTTTTTCCTCTTTGAATTTTGAATTTTAACTATGCCTTCTCTGCACTCAAGTCCCAGAGCTGCTTAGTCAGACTCAATTATTCATTTCCTTAGATTTCAAAGTTTGCATTTCTAAGCCTCAAAACCTTCATTCTAAACCTGGTTTTGTCTGTCGTGAAATGTAAAATGAGAAAAGTCAGCTCATGATCACACTTTATTCAAATTTTACTACATTTAAACCCATACAGGAGCCAAGTCTAAAATGGTCTTATATTTTTTCACTTTTGGGAAGAAATCCATCACATAGTATACCTCTGTGAACATAAGTGGTAATTATCTTTCAATCTTTTGCTGGGAAGTTAAAGTCTCCCATAATTCCCATTATTGTTTACGTGTCTGATAACTGTACAGAGAGAATTCACTATTAGACTGGAGCTAAGAGCAAAGAGCAGGCTAGCAAGGCTGTCTATCTTTAGCAGTGATTTGCACAAAACCACTCTTTTGCTGACCCATAACATTTAATTTCTCCATCCTCTGCTTCTTGCTAACACAAAGCACCATCTTATTCCATCCATTTGCCTTGGTTTCCAGCCTTCCTGAGATTTATCAGTACTTGTATGACATTCATGCCTTTGTTTCACCCTTCCTGTGTTGACACTTGTCATAACAGTTTTAGATCCTGAACATGATCATCTCAAAGTTTGCCTGACAGTTAGGTCTTCCTCACATTGTCATAGAGTATCAGGTCTCTACCACTTGAAATAGATTGGATTGGATTAGATTATTGGCACCGTCTCTTGTGCTGGTAGTCCATTATCTTCACAGTCCGTACAACTGGCCATCAGTGAACATGAAGTGGCCTTATCCTGCCCATTTACCTTTCTGGAAATCAGCCACTCTCTCTGCCTAGAACAGGGAATGGATTTTCCTCACCTTTCTTCAAAAGCTCTGAAGTTTTCTGTGATCTTTCCAATTGTACGGTATGATAAGCTTTTGCTGCCACTGAAGGGTAGAAGTCATTATGAATAGTGCCAACAAAACAGAAACATAACAATGAAAACGATATTTTAATTCAGAATAGGTATTTGAAAAGTTCACCTTTTCTAGCACAAATGGGGAAAAGAAAAAAAGGAAGGAAAAAAAAAAAAAAAAAAAGCAGTCCTAAAACATCAAAACTGTGGCCAAAGAATTAGAAGAAACACTATTTTTCCAAAGCTGCAATGTTTTCCATTCATCTGGCTGGGCCAGCAGAGCACTGGAGACCTGGATGCACTGTACTCATGGCTGGTTCCCCTAAATGACCTGCAGGGAGATCTTCTTCTCTCTATCCCTCTGTTTCTCCTTTCAATCTCTGTTTTGTCTGTTTGTATCACTAGCTCTCAAATCGCCACTGATATATGCACGTGCAGCACCCAGCACAACCTTGTTTCAGGCTCCAGCGGGACCTTTAGGCATTACCATCCTGTAAACAAATAACAATGATAGTGAGTGTAATTACAATCGTCAAACTATTCCAGCTCCACATCATTAGCCATGCCCTGAGCTAAATAACATTTTAATCAGTTTGATATGTCATCTGTGGCTTTCTTCACTGTCACTTGCAATCCAGCAAACTCCTTCCTTCACGTTTCTAGATTAGACAGAGGGTTCTCAACTGCAGACATCCAATTCCCTGTTCAGGAAGCAGCGAGACCTTTCCTCTTCTCACAGATAGCCAAGCATCATGAGACACAGTGCGTATGTCTCCTAGGCCCATCCCATGAGAGCAGGACATTTACCACACATGAGAAGAAGACTTAATGCAGTGGCAAAGCAAAATACTCGGTGTCAAAACCATGTCTAGATGATCATTAAAGACAGATCAAAATTACCCAATACAGGAGGAAAATCTATCGTTTGTAGAAGATTATGTTCTCTGATTATTAGTTTCAAAATTAGTTTTTCCTTTGGATTTCCTCTGAACTTAAACTTAGTTTGGAATGCCTTTGGTTTTGAATATTTCTGAAATCGTATTACTTCTCCTAAGTAAGTTGCTAGTCTGTTCTGTTTACGTGAAATTCGAATAATATTGTGAAGTATCTGCCATCAGTTTTACTGTGTGCCAGGCTGAGTTCCCTGATGAATTTCAAATTTCAGATATGAAACAGTAAAGGTTAAAAAAAAAAAGGTTACAAAGGGTACTTCATGCAGTAGCATAAACTTCTGTTTTCTCAAAACTTGTATCAGTTCATCTCACCAGGACCAGCAGGGGAAGCACACTCTGCCTAGGCACTGGCAAAGGGACACAGTGAGAGTGTAGGGTCTCTTGCTGGGGCCATTCAAAATTTGACTGTACAAGCCCCTGAGCAATATGACAGGGCTTTAAAAATGGCCCTGCTTGAAGTACGCGGGTGATCTGGAGACCTCTAAGGTGCTTTCCAACAAAAGCTTTTCTATAATTGTATGAAATCACCTGCAATAGATTAACCCTGGTCATTATTCCTATCACAGGAAATAACTGTGACACCTGGGTAACAGGTGAGCTTACTGCGACACCAGGGAGAGCCTTCCTGTACTTAAAGGCAACCTGTAGGAAAGCTGGGGAGGGAGTCTTTATCAGGGCCTGGAGTGACAGGACAAGGAGTAACCGCTTTAAACTGAAAAGTAGCACCCAGAAAGAACGGAGTCACGCAACAAGATTCATTTCCAAAACCACCTCATAGACACCTGGGCCAAAGAGCAGGGCCTTGAGCGGGTATATCACAATGACAGAGTTCATTTCCTTCCCAGTAGCTGGCACGTGCCGTTTTTTGGGATTTCGGGGCTACAGTGAGCTGCTAAGAGGGATGTCTTAGCTCTTGCAGGGCAGTGCTTCCACTAAGGCCAGGACTTTTCTGCATCTTCTACTGCCCTGCAAGCGAGGATGCTTGGGGCACACAGGAAGCTGGGAGGGGACACAGCTGCAGGGATTCCATAAGGCACAAGCAAATGCAGCCTTGGCTTGGTGACACTTTCTCTTGATTACTGCTCAACACAAATTACCTCGAGCAAGTCTACTGTGAGGACTAAAGGAAAGAGACGTATGGATGCTGCTAAGCTCTTCTAGCTTGTACCAGGTAGGAAAGATACCTCTGTAGCAGGCGTGAAGAGGATAGCACTAATTAATTAGATGAGAAGCGGAGGAAAGGCACTTAGAGGTAGTGAAAAGCAGTTAATGTGATGTTCCGGGGAAGCTTCAGTCTGCTTAAGGAGTAGCAAGAACAAGCCTAAAGTCATAGCCAAATACAAGAAAGAGAGGAGGACACGCAGCATGAGAAGCTCCCGAGAGAAAGGAGCTCTGTTTTGGGTAAAAATCAGTCCCTTTTTCTATCATGGAGACATCCAAGGGCGTAGGACACGTGCACTTCAGGGAACCAAGAGATGCTGTGCATTTCTCTCGTCCCCCTGACACAGCCACTAGGTGACGATGCTTCCAATTCTCTCTAAAGAAACCTTGCTTTCTCAGGCCCAGGTGTCCAGCTGCACACCAAGAACGTCCCTGGCTCCCAGGCACAGTTCCCAGGCCCAAGGCCGAGCTCCCCTCCGAACCCCCATTCCAGCAGACCTTGCTCCTGGCATTGTGGAGCAGCCATTTCATGTCAGCCTTTTCTCCTGGCAGTCAGCTTAGCGCCGTAACCTCTGCCATCGGGGCGCCCGAGAGCCGTGTGAGGTCAGCAGAGAGTCACTGTCAGCCTTTGACCTCACAAAGGTGGGTGGCCATAAGTGCCCTGAGCGTCCAGCTCGCATTGAGTACTGCTGGTGGCACTCGAGGCGTGGAGGTCTGCATGGTGCAATGGGAGACGCCGATGTCCTGCTGCTGGAACAAGAGGCGCTGATGTGCTGCTGGTGCAGGAGGAGACGTGAAGGTGCTGCTGCTTAGAGGTGCTGAGGAGCGGGCAGCCTCAGCGGGCAGCTGAATCAGAGGGCAGGGAAGCCAAGCAGCTTCCTTCTCTGGGGAAGGGGGCACAGAGAAAGTGATTGGAAATGGGGTACAAGCCCTCAGCCTCTAAAAGCAATCCCTCAGATGTTTAGGCATAGTAAAGTTAGGTATATCTATTTGACTCTAGACCCCAACATGTTTGTTAGTGTTCTGGTTTGTCCACTGCTTTCTTGTGGGGGATTTGAGTTGGCCATTACTGTTTAGGTGAATGCTGACTTCATATCTATGGTGCACTTTATTCTTAAAATGGGAAGTTTCTACCAATTTCCCGTCCAAACTTGCTCATAAGCCAACTGCAGTCATCATTTCAGATGTGTCTCCCAACTTACACATTTCCTATTTCTCCTTGATATTTACTCAAGAAATTCATTTACGTAGAGACAACATATTCTTCTCTCAACTGGCATCTGGCTGGGCAGAATGATGTCCTTTCATTCCCTTCCAGGCAATAGGCAACTTGTTCCTTCTGTCTTGTGAACTCTTCCTCCTAAGTTCAATGTGAATACAAGTGGCAGAACTGTGCCTCATGTCTCAAATGAGTGTCAGGGCTGCCTTGTCCAGTGTATTCATACTGGAGGGAAAAAAAAATGAATAGCCATACACACTGTATAACCACTAAACTTTTTCAGTCCTCCTTGTGCTAACAGTGCATGAACGTGAGGTTTTGTTGTCATTTTTGTTTGTTTCTTTGTTTGCTTGCTTTAAACTCCTGACTGCCATATAGCAAACATGACAAAAAAACACCCTTTTTTGAGAATCTCTGAGAATGGCTCTGCTTTGTATTATCACCTGTCACTTCACCTGAACCATTTCAATCACAAGCGATATCCTTCTGTCAGGCTTGGTAGTACTTCCCAACCTTATGTCCCCTGCAAATCTCAAAGCTCATGTGTAATTTTTAATCTTCAGCCACCATGTCCATACCGAACATATCTAACTTTGAAGTCAGCTCTGCCCTGAATAGGAGGTTGGGTTTTCAGAGGTCCCTTCCAGCCTACATTTCTCCATGAGTCTTTGCCTCCTTAGCAGCTGCAGTTTCAGAACTGTCTCTGAGAATTACCATAGGTAATGACTCCTTTGCTGGTAAGTCCCTCTTCAGTGTGAACAATTGTAAATTCCCTTTATTCACTTGCAGCCCCAAAGCCCAAATCCGTAGATAATGTATCAGAAGCTCACAGAAAGTGAAATAGATGTAATTCATCCCCTGTGTAGGGAAGAACTGGTCCTAGAAAGGAAAGCTATTAAATTATCTGGAAACAATTTAGCTCTGATAAATTATTTTGTAAATTACACATTACCCCCTCCTTCCCTGGTCTTAGCTGTTCTTGCTCCAAAACTTTGCATGGTGTTGATGTCAAACTAACAGGCCCACACTTGTCTGGATGACTCTTTACCCTCTTCTGGACAGAGGTGTATTTGTTACTCTCCCATTCTGGGGACTATCCCTGATTTGCACAATTGTTATGCATTTTTCCTACTTGACTTGTTGTTCTGTGTGCCAATGCTGTTAATAGGCTAGGTAGATATCAGCTTTTCATTTTTCACTTGAATCGCTATAGATTGTTATTTCACCTCAGATGATGTTGCGCCTAGTGCCCTACCCTCCTTTTCAATGGGAGTCCTGTCACTGCCCTTAATATCACATTGTTGTTGCTGTTAGATGCAGGAAATAAGATTTGCAGCATTTGAGACATCAGTAACTTTTGATCTATTTTTGCCTCAAGCGTGCAACTGTCCTAATTTGTTCTCTTTGTTCCCCCTGGTTTCTGTGGCTTAAGTACCACTTACTATTATTGTTTAATTTCCTATGTGAAGGAGGTTTTTGGTCATTCTTACTTTATTTCTGCAGTTTTTAACCTCTGAAACATGCCTTTTCTCATCGCTTTTTTCCTCTTTGAATTTTGAATTTTAACTATGCCTTCTCTGCACTCAAGTCCCAGAGCTGCTTAGTCAGACTCAATTATTCATTTCCTTAGATTTCAAAGTTTGCATTTCTAAGCCTCAAAACCTTCATTCTAAACCTGGTTTTGTCTGTCGTGAAATGTAAAATGAGAAAAGTCAGCTCATGATCACACTTTATTCAAATTTTACTACATTTAAACCCATACAGGAGCCAAGTCTAAAATGGTCTTATATTTTTTCACTTTTGGGAAGAAATCCATCACATAGTATACCTCTATGAACATAAGTGGTAATTATCTTTCAATCTTTTGCTGGGAAGTTAAAGTCTCCCATAATTCCCATTATTGTTTACGTGTCTGATAACTGTACAGAGAGAATTCACTATTAGACTGGAGCTAAGAGCAAAGAGCAGGCTAGCAAGGCTGTCTATCTTTAGCAGTGATTTGCACAAAACCACTCTTTTGCTGACCCATAACATTTAATTTCTCCATCCTCTGCTTCTTGCTAACACAAAGCACCATCTTATTCCATCCATTTGCCTTGGTTTCCAGCCTTCCTGAGATTTATCAGTACTTGTATGACATTCATGCCTTTGTTTCACCCTTCCTGTGTTGACACTTGTCATAACAGTTTTAGATCCTGAACATGATCATCTCAAAGTTTGCCTGACAGTTAGGTCTTCCTCACATTGTCATAGAGTATCAGGTCTCTACCACTTGAAATAGATTGGATTGGATTAGATTATTGGCACCGTCTCTTGTGCTGGTAGTCCATTATCTTCACAGTCCGTACAACTGGCCATCAGTGAACATGAAGTGGCCTTATCCTGCCCATTTACCTTTCTGGAAATCAGCCACTCTCTCTGCCTAGAACAGGGAATGGATTTTCCTCACCTTTCTTCAAAAGCTCTGAAGTTTTCTGTGATCTTTCCAATTGTACGGTATGATAAGCTTTTGCTGCCACTGAAGGGTAGAAGTCATTATGAATAGTGCCAACAAAACAGAAACATAACAATGAAAACGATATTTTAATTCAGAATAGGTATTTGAAAAGTTCACCTTTTCTAGCACAAATGGGGAAAAGAAAAAAAGGAAGGAAAAAAAAAAAAAAAAAAGCAGTCCTAAAACATCAAAACTGTGGCCAAAGAATTAGAAGAAACACTATTTTTCCAAAGCTGCAATGTTTTCCATTCATCTGGCTGGGCCAGCAGAGCACTGGAGACCTGGATGCACTGCACTCATGGCTGGTTCCCCTAAATGACCTGCAGGGAGATCTTCTTCTCTCTATCCCTCTGTTTCTCCTTTCAATCTCTGTTTTGTCTGTTTGTATCACTAGCTCTCAAATCGCCACTGATATATGCACGTGCAGCACCCAGCACAACCTTGTTTCAGGCTCCAGCGGGACCTTTAGGCATTACCATCCTGTAAACAAATAACAATGATAGTGAGTGTAATTACAATCGTCAAACTATTCCAGCTCCACATCATTAGCCATGCCCTGAGCTAAATAACATTTTAATCAGTTTGATATGTCATCTGTGGCTTTCTTCACTGTCACTTGCAATCCAGCAAACTCCTTCCTTCACGTTTCTAGATTAGACAGAGGGTTCTCAACTGCAGACATCCAATTCCCTGTTCAGGAAGCAGCGAGACCTTTCCTCTTCTCACAGATTTAAGATGATAGCCAAGCATCATGAGACACAGTGCGTATGTCTCCTAGGCCCATCCCATGAGAGCAGGACATTTACCACACATGAGAAGAAGACTTAATGCAGTGGCAAAGCAAAATACTCGGTGTCAAAGCCATGTCTAGATGATCATTAAAGACAGATCAAAATTACCCAATACAGGAGGAAAATCTATCGTTTGTAGAAGATTATGTTCTCTGATTATTAGTTTCAAAATTAGTTTTTCCTTTGGATTTCCTCTGAACTTAAACTTAGTTTGGAATGCCTTTGGTTTTGAATATTTCTGAAATCGTATTACTTCTCCTAAGTAAGTTGCTAGTCTGTTCTATTTACGTGAAATTCGAATAATATTGTGAAGTATCTGCCATCAGTTTTACTGTGTGCCAGGCTGAGTTCCCTGATGAATTTCAAATTTCAGATATGAAACAGTAAAGGTTAAAAAAAAAAAATGTTACAAAGGGTACTTCATGCAGTAGCATAAACTTCTGTTTTCTCAAAACTTGTATCAGTTCATCTCACCAGGACCAGCAGGGGAAGCACACTCTGCCTAGGCACTGGCAAAGGGACACAGTGAGAGTGTAGGGTCTCTTGCTGGGGCCATTCAAAATTTGACTGTACAAGCCCCTGAGCAATATGACAGGGCTTTAAAAATGGCCCTGCTTGAAGTACGCGGGTGATCTGGAGACCTCTAAGGTGCTTTCCAACAAAAGCTTTTCTATAATTGTATGAAATCACCTGCAATAGATTAACCCTGGTCATTATTCCTATCACAGGAAATAACTGTGACACCTGGGTAACAGGTGAGCTTACTGCGACACCAGGGAGAGCCTTCCTGTACTTAAAGGCAACCTGTAGGAAAGCTGGGGAGGGAGTCTTTATCAGGGCCTGGAGTGACAGGACAAGGAGTAACCGCTTTAAACTGAAAAGTAACACCCAGAAAGAACGGAGTCACGCAACAGGATTCATTTCCAAAACCACCTCATAGACACCTGGGCCAAAGAGCAGGGCCTTGAGCGGGTATATCACAATGGCAGAGTTCATTTCCTTCCCAGTAGCTGGCACGTGCCGTTTTTTGGGATTTCGGGGCTACAGTGAGCTGCTAAGAGGGATGTCTTAGCTCTTGCAGGGCAGTGCTTCCACTAAGGCCAGGACTTTTCTGCATCTTCTACTGCCCTGCAAGCGAGGATGCTTGGGGCACACAGGAAGCTGGGAGGGGACACAGCTGCAGGGATTCCATAAGGCACAAGCAAATGCAGCCTTGGCTTGGTGACACTTTCTCTTGATTACTGCTCAACACAAATTACCTCGAGCAAGTCTACTGTGAGGACTAAAGGAAAGAGACGTATGGATGCTGCTAAGCTCTTCTAGCTTGTACCAGGTAGGAAAGATACCTCTGTAGCAGGCGTGAAGAGGATAGCACTAATTAATTAGATGAGAAGCGGAGGAAAGGCACTTAGAGGTAGTGAAAAGCAGTTAATGTGATGTTCCGGGGAAGCTTCAGTCTGCTTAAGGAGTAGCAAGAACAAGCCTAAAGTCATAGCCAAATACAAGAAAGAGAGGAGGACACGCAGCATGAGAAGCTCCCGAGAGAAAGGAGCTCTGTTTTGGGTAAAAATCAGTCCCTTTTTCTATCATGGAGACATCCAAGGGCGTAGGACACGTGCACTTCAGGGAACCAAGAGATGCTGTGCATTTCTCTCGTCCCCCTGACACAGCCACTAGGTGACGATGCTTCCAATTCTCTCTAAAGAAACCTTGCTTTCTCAGGCCCAGGTGTCCAGCTGCACACCAAGAACGTCCCTGGCTCCCAGGCACAGTTCCCAGGCCCAAGGCCGAGCTCCCCTCCGAACCCCCATTCCAGCAGACCTTGCTCCTGGCATTGTGGAGCAGCCATTTCATGTCAGCCTTTTCTCCTGGCAGTCAGCTTAGCGCCGTAACCTCTGCCATCGGGGCGCCCGAGAGCCGTGTGAGGTCAGCAGAGAGTCACTGTCAGCCTTTGACCTCACAAAGGTGGGTGGCCATAAGTGCCCTGAGCGTCCAGCTCGCATTGAGTACTGCTGGTGGCACTCGAGGCGTGGAGGTCTGCATGGTGCAATGGGAGACGCCGATGTCCTGCTGCTGGAACAAGAGGCGCTGATGTGCTGCTGGTGCAGGAGGAGACGTGAAGGTGCTGCTGCTTAGAGGTGCTGAGGAGCGGGCAGCCTCAGCGGGCAGCTGAATCAGAGGGCAGGGAAGCCAAGCAGCTTCCTTCTCTGGGGAAGGGGGCACAGAGAAAGTGATTGGAAATGGGGTACAAGCCCTCAGCCTCTAAAAGCAATCCCTCAGATGTTTAGGCATAGTAAAGTTAGGTATATCTATTTGACTCTAGACCCCAACATGTTTGTTAGTGTTCTGGTTTGTCCACTGCTTTCTTGTGGGGGATTTGAGTTGGCCATTACTCTTTAGGTGAATGCTGACTTCATATCTATGGTGCACTTTATTCTTAAAATGGGAAGTTTCTACCAATTTCCCGTCCAAACTTGCTCATAAGCCAACTGCAGTCATCATTTCAGATGTGTCTCCCAACTTACACATTTCCTATTTCTCCTTGATATTTACTCAAGAAATTCATTTACGTAGAGACAACATATTCTTCTCTCAACTGGCATCTGGCTGGGCAGAATGATGTCCTTTCATTCCCTTCCAGGCAATAGGCAACTTGTTCCTTCTGTCTTGTGAACTCTTCCTCCTAAGTTCAATGTGAATACAAGTGGCAGAACTGTGCCTCATGTCTCAAATGAGTGTCAGGGCTGCCTTGTCCAGTGTATTCATACTGGAGGGAAAAAAAAATGAATAGCCATACACACTGTATAACCACTAAACTTTTTCAGTCCTCCTTGTGCTAACAGTGCATGAACGTGAGGTTTTGTTGTCATTTTTGTTTGTTTCTTTGTTTGCTTGCTTTAAACTCCTGACTGCCATATAGCAAACATGACAAAAAAACACCCTTTTTTGAGAATCTCTGAGAATGGCTCTGCTTTGTATTATCACCTGTCACTTCACCTGAACCATTTCAATCACAAGCGATATCCTTCTGTCAGGCTTGGTAGTACTTCCCAACCTTATGTCCCCTGCAAATCTCAAAGCTCATGTGTAATTTTTAATCTTCAGCCACCATGTCCATACCGAACATATCTAACTTTGAAGTCAGCTCTGCCCTGAATAGGAGGTTGGGTTTTCAGAGGTCCCTTCCAGCCTACATTTCTCCATGAGTCTTTGCCTCCTTAGCAGCTGCAGTTTCAGAACTGTCTCTGAGAATTACCATAGGTAACGACTCCTTTGCTGGTAAGTCCCTCTTCAGTGTGAACAATTGTAAATTCCCTTTATTCACTTGCAGCCCCAAAGCCCAAATCCGTAGATAATGTATCAGAAGCTCACAGAAAGTGAAATAGATGTAATTCATCCCCTGTGTAGGGAAGAACTGGTCCTAGAAAGGAAAGCTATTAAATTATCTGGAAACAATTTAGCTCTGATAAATTATTTTGTAAATTACACATTACCCCCTCCTTCCCTGGTCTTAGCTGTTCTTGCTCCAAAACTTTGCATGGTGTTGATGTCAAACTAACAGGCCCACACTTGTCTGGATGACTCTTTACCCTCTTCTGGACAGAGGTGTATTTGTTACTCTCCCATTCTGGGGACTATCCCTGATTTGCACAATTGTTATGCATTTTTCCTACTTGACTTGTTGTTCTGTGTGCCAATGCTGTTAATAGGCTAGGTAGATATCAGCTTTTCATTTTTCACTTGAATCGCTATAGATTGTTATTTCACCTCAGATGATGTTGCGCCTAGTGCCCTACCCTCCTTTTCAATGGGAGTCCTGTCACTGCCCTTAATATCACATTGTTGTTGCTGTTAGATGCAGGAAATAAGATTTGCAGCATTTGAGACATCAGTAACTTTTGATCTATTTTTGCCTCAAGCGTGCAACTGTCCTAATTTGTTCTCTTTGTTCCCCCTGGTTTCTGTGGCTTAAGTACCACTTACTATTATTGTTTAATTTCCTATGTGAAGGAGGTTTTTGGTCATTCTTACTTTATTTCTGCAGTTTTTAACCTCTGAAACATGCCTTTTCTCATCGCTTTTTTCCTCTTTGAATTTTGAATTTTAACTATGCCTTCTCTGCACTCAAGTCCCAGAGCTGCTTAGTCAGACTCAATTATTCATTTCCTTAGATTTCAAAGTTTGCATTTCTAAGCCTCAAAACCTTCATTCTAAACCTGGTTTTGTCTGTCGTGAAATGTAAAATGAGAAAAGTCAGCTCATGATCACACTTTATTCAAATTTTACTACATTTAAACCCATACAGGAGCCAAGTCTAAAATGGTCTTATATTTTTTCACTTTTGGGAAGAAATCCATCACATAGTATACCTCTGTGAACATAAGTGGTAATTATCTTTCAATCTTTTGCTGGGAAGTTAAAGTCTCCCATAATTCCCATTATTGTTTACGTGTCTGATAACTGTACAGAGAGAATTCACTATTAGACTGGAGCTAAGAGCAAAGAGCAGGCTAGCAAGGCTGTCTATCTTTAGCAGTGATTTGCACAAAACCACTCTTTTGCTGACCCATAACATTTAATTTCTCCATCCTCTGCTTCTTGCTAACACAAAGCACCATCTTATTCCATCCATTTGCCTTGGTTTCCAGCCTTCCTGAGATTTATCAGTACTTGTATGACATTCATGCCTTTGTTTCACCCTTCCTGTGTTGACACTTGTCATAACAGTTTTAGATCCTGAACATGATCATCTCAAAGTTTGCCTGACAGTTAGGTCTTCCTCACATTGTCATAGAGTATCAGGTCTCTACCACTTGAAATAGATTGGATTGGATTAGATTATTGGCACCGTCTCTTGTGCTGGTAGTCCATTATCTTCACAGTCCGTACAACTGGCCATCAGTGAACATGAAGTGGCCTTATCCTGCCCATTTACCTTTCTGGAAATCAGCCACTCTCTCTGCCTAGAACAGGGAATGGATTTTCCTCACCTTTCTTCAAAAGCTCTGAAGTTTTCTGTGATCTTTCCAATTGTACGGTATGATAAGCTTTTGCTGCCACTGAAGGGTAGAAGTCATTATGAATAGTGCCAACAAAACAGAAACATAACAATGAAAACGATATTTTAATTCAGAATAGGTATTTGAAAAGTTCACCTTTTCTAGCACAAATGGGGAAAAGAAAAAAAGGAAGGAAAAAAAAAAAAAAAAAAAGCAGTCCTAAAACATCAGAACTGTGGCCAAAGAATTAGAAGAAACACTATTTTTCCAAAGCTGCAATGTTTTCCATTCATCTGGCTGGGCCAGCAGAGCACTGGAGACCTGGATGCACTGTACTCATGGCTGGTTCCCCTAAATGACCTGCAGGGAGATCTTCTTCTGTCTATCCCTCTGTTTCTCCTTTCAATCTCTGTTTTGTCTGTTTGTATCACTAGCTCTCAAATCGCCACTGATATATGCACGTGCAGCACCCAGCACAACCTTGTTTCAGGCTCCAGCGGGACCTTTAGGCATTACCATCCTGTAAACAAATAACAATGATAGTGAGTGTAATTACAATCGTCAAACTATTCCAGCTCCACATCATTAGCCATGCCCTGAGCTAAATAACATTTTAATCAGTTTGATATGTCATCTGTGGCTTTCTTCACTGTCACTTGCAATCCAGCAAACTCCTTCCTTCACGTTTCTAGATTAGACAGAGGGTTCTCAACTGCAGACATCCAATTCCCTGTTCAGGAAGCAGCGAGACCTTTCCTCTTCTCACAGATTTAAGATGATAGCCAAGCATCATGAGACACAGTGCGTATGTCTCCTAGGCCCATCCCATGAGAGCAGGACATTTACCACACATGAGAAGAAGACTTAATGCAGTGGCAAAGCAAAATACTCGGTGTCAAAGCCATGTCTAGATGATCATTAAAGACAGATCAAAATTACCCAATACAGGAGGAAAATCTATCGTTTGTAGAAGATTATGTTCTCTGATTATTAGTTTCAAAATTAGTTTTTCCTTTGGATTTCCTCTGAACTTAAACTTAGTTTGGAATGCCTTTGGTTTTGAATATTTCTGAAATCGTATTACTTCTCCTAAGTAAGTTGCTAGTCTGTTCTATTTACGTGAAATTCGAATAATATTGTGAAGTATCTGCCATCAGTTTTACTGTGTGCCAGGCTGAGTTCCCTGATGAATTTCAAATTTCAGATATGAAACAGTAAAGGTTAAAAAAAAAAATGTTACAAAGGGTACTTCATGCAGTAGCATAAACTTCTGTTTTCTCAAAACTTGTATCAGTTCATCTCACCAGGACCAGCAGGGGAAGCACACTCTGCCTAGGCACTGGCAAAGGCACACAGTGAGACTGTAGGGTCTCTTGCTGGGGCCATTCAAAATTTGACTGTACAAGCCCCTGAGCAATATGACAGGGCTTTAAAAATGGCCCTGCTTGAAGTACGGGGGTGATCTGGAGACCTCTAAGGTGCTTTCCAACAAAAGCTTTTCTATAATTGTATGAAATCACCTGCAATAGATTAACCCTGGTCATTATTCCTATCACAGGAAATAACTGTGACACCTGGGTAACAGGTGAGCTTACTGCGACACCAGGGAGAGCCTTCCTGTACTTAAAGGCAACCTGTAGGAAAGCTGGGGAGGGAGTCTTTATCAGGGCCTGGAGTGACAGGACAAGGAGTAACCGCTTTAAACTGAAAAGTAGCACCCAGAAAGAACGGAGTCACGCAACAGGATTCATTTCCAAAACCACCTCATAGACACCTGGGCCAAAGAGCAGGGCCTTGAGCGGGTATATCACAATGGCGGAGTTCATTTCCTTCCCAGTAGCTGGCACGTGCCGTTTTTTGGGATTTCGGGGCTACAGTGAGCTGCTAAGAGGGATGTCTTAGCTCTTGCAGGGCAGTGCTTCCACTAAGGCCAGGACTTTTCTGCATCTTCTACTGCCCTGCAAGCGAGGATGCTTGGGGCACACAGGAAGCTGGGAGGGGACACAGCTGCAGGGATTCCATAAGGCACAAGCAAATGCAGCCTTGGCTTGGTGACACTTTCTCTTGATTACTGCTCAACACAAATTACCTCGAGCAAGTCTACTGTGAGGACTAAAGGAAAGAGACGTATGGATGCTGCTAAGCTCTTCTAGCTTGTACCAGGTAGGAAAGATACCTCTGTAGCAGGCGTGAAGAGGATAGCACTAATTAATTAGATGAGAAGCGGAGGAAAGGCACTTAGAGGTAGTGAAAAGCAGTTAATGTGATGTTCCGGGGAAGCTTCAGTCTGCTTAAGGAGTAGCAAGAACAAGCCTAAAGTCATAGCCAAATACAAGAAAGAGAGGAGGACACGCAGCATGAGAAGCTCCCGAGAGAAAGGAGCTCTGTTTTGGGTAAAAATCAGTCCCTTTTTCTATCATGGAGACATCCAAGGGCGTAGGACACGTGCACTTCAGGGAACCAAGAGATGCTGTGCATTTCTCTCGTCCCCCTGACACAGCCACTAGGTGACGATGCTTCCAATTCTCTCTAAAGAAACCTTGCTTTCTCAGGCCCAGGTGTCCAGCTGCACACCAAGAACGTCCCTGGCTCCCAGGCACAGTTCCCAGGCCCAAGGCCGAGCTCCCCTCCGAACCCCCATTCCAGCAGACCTTGCTCCTGGCATTGTGGAGCAGCCATTTCATGTCAGCCTTTTCTCCTGGCAGTCAGCTTAGCGCCGTAACCTCTGCCATCGGGGCGCCCGAGAGCCGTGTGAGGTCAGCAGAGAGTCACTGTCAGCCTTTGACCTCACAAAGGTGGGTGGCCATAAGTGCCCTGAGCGTCCAGCTCGCATTGAGTACTGCTGGTGGCACTCGAGGCGTGGAGGTCTGCATGGTGCAATGGGAGACGCCGATGTCCTGCTGCTGGAACAAGAGGCGCTGATGTGCTGCTGGTGCAGGAGGAGACGTGAAGGTGCTGCTGCTTAGAGGTGCTGAGGAGCGGGCAGCCTCAGCGGGCAGCTGAATCAGAGGGCAGGGAAGCCAAGCAGCTTCCTTCTCTGGGGAAGGGGGCACAGAGAAAGTGATTGGAAATGGGGTACAAGCCCTCAGCCTCTAAAAGCAATCCCTCAGATGTTTAGGCATAGTAAAGTTAGGTATATCTATTTGACTCTAGACCCCAACATGTTTGTTAGTGTTCTGGTTTGTCCACTGCTTTCTTGTGGGGGATTTGAGTTGGCCATTACTCTTTAGGTGAATGCTGACTTCATATCTATGGTGCACTTTATTCTTAAAATGGGAAGTTTCTACCAATTTCCCGTCCAAACTTGCTCATAAGCCAACTGCAGTCATCATTTCAGATGTGTCTCCCAACTTACACATTTCCTATTTCTCCTTGATATTTACTCAAGAAATTCATTTACGTAGAGACAACATATTCTTCTCTCAACTGGCATCTGGCTGGGCAGAATGATGTCCTTTCATTCCCTTCCAGGCAATAGGCAACTTGTTCCTTCTGTCTTGTGAACTCTTCCTCCTAAGTTCAATGTGAATACAAGTGGCAGAACTGTGCCTCATGTCTCAAATGAGTGTCAGGGCTGCCTTGTCCAGTGTATTCATACTGGAGGGAAAAAAAAATGAATAGCCATACACACTGTATAACCACTAAACTTTTTCAGTCCTCCTTGTGCTAACAGTGCATGAACGTGAGGTTTTGTTGTCATTTTTGTTTGTTTGTTTGCTTGCTTTAAACTCCTGACTGCCATATAGCAAACATGACAAAAAAACACCCTTTTTTGAGAATCTCTGAGAATGGCTCTGCTTTGTATTATCACCTGTCACTTCACCTGAACCATTTCAATCACAAGCGATATCCTTCTGTCAGGCTTGGTAGTACTTCCCAACCTTATGTCCCCTGCAAATCTCAAAGCTCATGTGTAATTTTTAATCTTCAGCCACCATGTCCATACCGAACATATCTAACTTTGAAGTCAGCTCTGCCCTGAATAGGAGGTTGGGTTTTCAGAGGTCCCTTCCAGCCTACATTTCTCCATGAGTCTTTGCCTCCTTAGCAGCTGCAGTTTCAGAACTGTCTCTGAGAATTACCATAGGTAACGACTCCTTTGCTGGTAAGTCCCTCTTCAGTGTGAACAATTGTAAATTCCCTTTATTCACTTGCAGCCCCAAAGCCCAAATCCGTAGATAATGTATCAGAAGCTCACAGAAAGTGAAATAGATGTAATTCATCCCCTGTGTAGGGAAGAACTGGTCCTAGAAAGGAAAGCTATTAAATTATCTGGAAACAATTTAGCTCTGATAAATTATTTTGTAAATTACACATTACCCCCTCCTTCCCTGGTCTTAGCTGTTCTTGCTCCAAAACTTTGCATGGTGTTGATGTCAAACTAACAGGCCCACACTTGTCTGGATGACTCTTTACCCTCTTCTGGACAGAGGTGTATTTGTTACTCTCCCATTCTGGGGACTATCCCTGATTTGCACAATTGTTATGCATTTTTCCTACTTGACTTGTTGTTCTGTGTGCCAATGCTGTTAATAGGCTAGGTAGATATCAGCTTTTCATTTTTCACTTGAATCGCTATAGATTGTTATTTCACCTCAGATGATGTTGCGCCTAGTGCCCTACCCTCCTTTTCAATGGGAGTCCTGTCACTGCCCTTAATATCACATTGTTGTTGCTGTTAGATGCAGGAAATAAGATTTGCAGCATTTGAGACATCAGTAACTTTTGATCTATTTTTGCCTCAAGCGTGCAACTGTCCTAATTTGTTCTCTTTGTTCCCCCTGGTTTCTGTGGCTTAAGTACCACTTACTATTATTGTTTAATTTCCTATGTGAAGGAGGTTTTTGGTCATTCTTACTTTATTTCTGCAGTTTTTAACCTCTGAAACATGCCTTTTCTCATCGCTTTTTTCCTCTTTGAATTTTGAATTTTAACTATGCCTTCTCTGCACTCAAGTCCCAGAGCTGCTTAGTCAGACTCAATTATTCATTTCCTTAGATTTCAAAGTTTGCATTTCTAAGCCTCAAAACCTTCATTCTAAACCTGGTTTTGTCTGTCGTGAAATGTAAAATGAGAAAAGTCAGCTCATGATCACACTTTATTCAAATTTTACTACATTTAAACCCATACAGGAGCCAAGTCTAAAATGGTCTTATATTTTTTCACTTTTGGGAAGAAATCCATCACATAGTATACCTCTGTGAACATAAGTGGTAATTATCTTTCAATCTTTTGCTGGGAAGTTAAAGTCTCCCATAATTCCCATTATTGTTTACGTGTCTGATAACTGTACAGAGAGAATTCACTATTAGACTGGAGCTAAGAGCAAAGAGCAGGCTAGCAAGGCTGTCTATCTTTAGCAGTGATTTGCACAAAACCACTCTTTTGCTGACCCATAACATTTAATTTCTCCATCCTCTGCTTCTTGCTAACACAAAGCACCATCTTATTCCATCCATTTGCCTTGGTTTCCAGCCTTCCTGAGATTTATCAGTACTTGTATGACATTCATGCCTTTGTTTCACCCTTCCTGTGTTGACACTTGTCATAACAGTTTTAGATCCTGAACATGATCATCTCAAAGTTTGCCTGACAGTTAGGTCTTCCTCACATTGTCATAGAATATCAGGTCTCTACCACTTGAAATAGATTGGATTGGATTAGATTATTGGCACCGTCTCTTGTGCTGGTAGTCCATTATCTTCACAGTCCGTACAACTGGCCATCAGTGAACATGAAGTGGCCTTATCCTGCCCATTTACCTTTCTGGAAATCAGCCACTCTCTCTGCCTAGAACAGGGAATGGATTTTCCTCACCTTTCTTCAAAAGCTCTGAAGTTTTCTGTGATCTTTCCAATTGTACGGTATGATAAGCTTTTGCTGCCACTGAAGGGTAGAAGTCATTATGAATAGTGCCAACAAAACAGAAACATAACAATGAAAACGATATTTTAATTCAGAATAGGTATTTGAAAAGTTCACCTTTTCTAGCACAAATGGGGAAAAGAAAAAAAGGAAGGAAAAAAAAAAAAAAAAGCAGTCCTAAAACATCAAAACTGTGGCCAAAGAATTAGAAGAAACACTATTTTTCCAAAGCTGCAATGTTTTCCATTCATCTGGCTGGGCCAGCAGAGCACTGGAGACCTGGATGCACTGCACTCATGGCTGGTTCCCCTAAATGACCTGCAGGGAGATCTTCTTCTCTCTATCCCTCTGTTTCTCCTTTCAATCTCTGTTTTGTCTGTTTGTATCACTAGCTCTCAAATCGCCACTGATATATGCACGTGCAGCACCCAGCACAACCTTGTTTCAGGCTCCAGCGGGACCTTTAGGCATTACCATCCTGTAAACAAATAACAATGATAGTGAGTGTAATTACAATCGTCAAACTATTCCAGCTCCACATCATTAGCCATGCCCTGAGCTAAATAACATTTTAATCAGTTTGATATGTCATCTGTGGCTTTCTTCACTGTCACTTGCAATCCAGCAAACTCCTTCCTTCACGTTTCTAGATTAGACAGAGGGTTCTCAACTGCAGACATCCAATTCCCTGTTCAGGAAGCAGCGAGACCTTTCCTCTTCTCACAGATTTAAGATGATAGCCAAGCATCATGAGACACAGTGCGTATGTCTCCTAGGCCCATCCCATGAGAGCAGGACATTTACCACACATGAGAAGAAGACTTAATGCAGTGGCAAAGCAAAATACTCGGTGTCAAAGCCATGTCTAGATGATCATTAAAGACAGATCAAAATTACCCAATACAGGAGGAAAATCTATCGTTTGTAGAAGATTATGTTCTCTGATTATTAGTTTCAAAATTAGTTTTTCCTTTGGATTTCCTCTGAACTTAAACTTAGTTTGGAATGCCTTTGGTTTTGAATATTTCTGAAATCGTATTACTTCTCCTAAGTAAGTTGCTAGTCTGTTCTATTTACGTGAAATTCGAATAATATTGTGAAGTATCTGCCATCAGTTTTACTGTGTGCCAGGCTGAGTTCCCTGATGAATTTCAAATTTCAGATATGAAACAGTAAAGGTTAAAAAAAAAAATGTTACAAAGGGTACTTCATGCAGTAGCATAAACTTCTGTTTTCTCAAAACTTGTATCAGTTCATCTCACCAGGACCAGCAGGGGAAGCACACTCTGCCTAGGCACTGGCAAAGGGACACAGTGAGAGTGTAGGGTCTCTTGCTGGGGCCATTCAAAATTTGACTGTACAAGCCCCTGAGCAATATGACAGGGCTTTAAAAATGGCCCTGCTTGAAGTACGCGGGTGATCTGGAGACCTCTAAGGTGCTTTCCAACAAAAGCTTTTCTATAATTGTATGAAATCACCTGCAATAGATTAACCCTGGTCATTATTCCTATCACAGGAAATAACTGTGACACCTGGGTAACAGGTGAGCTTACTGCGACACCAGGGAGAGCCTTCCTGTACTTAAAGGCAACCTGTAGGAAAGCTGGGGAGGGAGTCTTTATCAGGGCCTGGAGTGACAGGACAAGGAGTAACCGCTTTAAACTGAAAAGTAGCACCCAGAAAGAACGGAGTCACGCAACAGGATTCATTTCCAAAACCACCTCATAGACACCTGGGCCAAAGAGCAGGGCCTTGAGCGGGTATATCACAATGGCAGAGTTCATTTCCTTCCCAGTAGCTGGCACGTGCCGTTTTTTGGGATTTCGGGGCTACACTGAGCTGCTAAGAGGGATGTCTTAGCTCTTGCAGGGCAGTGCTTCCACTAAGGCCAGGACTTTTCTGCATCTTCTACTGCCCTGCAAGCGAGGATGCTTGGGGCACACAGGAAGCTGGGAGGGGACACAGCTGCAGGGATTCCATAAGGCACAAGCAAATGCAGCCTTGGCTTGGTGACACTTTCTCTTGATTACTGCTCAACACAAATTACCTCGAGCAAGTCTACTGTGAGGACTAAAGGAAAGAGACGTATGGATGCTGCTAAGCTCTTCTAGCTTGTACCAGGTAGGAAAGATACCTCTGTAGCAGGCGTGAAGAGGATAGCACTAATTAATTAGATGAGAAGCGGAGGAAAGGCACTTAGAGGTAGTGAAAAGCAGTTAATGTGATGTTCCGGGGAAGCTTCAGTCTGCTTAAGGAGTAGCAAGAACAAGCCTAAAGTCATAGCCAAATACAAGAAAGAGAGGAGGACACGCAGCATGAGAAGCTCCCGAGAGAAAGGAGCTCTGTTTTGGGTAAAAATCAGTCCCTTTTTCTATCATGGAGACATCCAAGGGCGTAGGACACGTGCACTTCAGGGAACCAAGAGATGCTGTGCATTTCTCTCGTCCCCCTGACACAGCCACTAGGTGACGATGCTTCCAATTCTCTCTAAAGAAACCTTGCTTTCTCAGGCCCAGGTGTCCAGCTGCACACCAAGGACGTCCCTGGCTCCCAGGCACAGTTCCCAGGCCCAAGGCCGAGCTCCCCTCCGAACCCCCATTCCAGCAGACCTTGCTCCTGGCATTGTGGAGCAGCCATTTCATGTCAGCCTTTTCTCCTGGCAGTCAGCTTAGCGCCGTAACCTCTGCCATCGGGGCGCCCGAGAGCCGTGTGAGGTCAGCAGAGAGTCACTGTCAGCCTTTGACCTCACAAAGGTGGGTGGCCATAAGTGCCCTGAGCGTCCAGCTCGCATTGAGTACTGCTGGTGGCACTCGAGGCGTGGAGGTCTGCATGGTGCAATGGGAGACGCCGATGTCCTGCTGCTGGAACAAGAGGCGCTGATGTGCTGCTGGTGCAGGAGGAGACGTGAAGGTGCTGCTGCTTAGAGGTGCTGAGGAGCGGGCAGCCTCCGTGCCGGTGGCTGAGCATGCTACTCTTAATTAGTGCTCTACCCTTCCTATCTTTTTACTAAGGTGGGTAGAGAGAAATGCCCATATCTGTTTATTTCCTGGTAAGAAATGTAAGAGCCTTGTATCTGCATATTCACCAGATTCATCCCAGCGCCCTTGGTACTGGCGATCTGTGTTGATCTGTAATAAAGAGCAATCGGTAGCACACCAAGTCTCCGTGACCTTGCATCTAACAGAATCGTCCAAATCCCTGTTGTGATCTCTCTCTAGCTGTGGGCTGGCTAAGCTGTCTGTTGGATGGTGAAAATGGGAAATGATTGGGATGGGAAATGATGAGTGGGCCGAGAAATCATTGCTGGGATGGGAAGACTTCCTTGGGGTGGAAAGCCATTGGGCTAGGAACTCAAAGAGATGGGAAATCTTCCCTGGGTTTGAAATCATTGGGAAGCAAAAGCGTTGGGATGGGAAATCACTCCGGGGATGGGGAAGTATTGGGATGGGAAGTCTTTAATGGGGTGGGTAACATTCACTGGGGAAGGAAGTACTTGGAAAAGTAATCAGAGGAATGGGAATTCTTTGGGATGAGATCTCTTTGGATTAAGAAACGCTTCGTGTCGATGGGAAATATCTCGTATGGGAATCTGTTATCATGTGAAATTGTAAGGATGGGAAATGACCGTTAGGATGCAAAGCTGGTACTGGGACGGGAAATGCTTGGGACGGGGAAGTGTTGGTGTGAAACCGTCCTGGGCATGGCAAATGATGCGTGGGAGGGAAAGCCCGATGGGGATGGAAAAGTCTTGCGATGGGAAGCCTGCTTGGGTCCAAAAGCTGCAGTCCTCACCAAGATGGCGGCGAGGGGCTGGTCAGCCGTTGGGACGGAACGGCCGTTGCCCGCGTTCCCCAACCGACCGCCCCACTCTCCAGCCACCATGGCAGGTACAGCAGCCGGCTCCCGCTCCTCCCGGGGCTGCGGCCCTGCTGGCGAGCCCAGCGCCCCGGATCTCACCCCAGCGCCCTTTTTCCCACAGAGGGTTTCCCCAGACGGCTTCCGCGGCTTCCGCAGACGCAAAACTCCCCCTTCGTCGTCCCAGCCGTGCCGCCAACGGTGGCTGCCTGGCTGCTGCCCTCCCTCCCCGGAGCGATGGCGCTGCCCTTGCAGCCCCCCCAGGTACCCACCCTCCCCTACGCGCTGCCCCAGGCCACCGTCTGGCACGTGGTGCCGGGGGTCCAGGGGCAGGTGCTGCAGCTCCCCGCCGGGGTGCAGCTGGCACCTGGGGGGCACCTCCCACCCGAGGGGCACCACCTGCAGCTTGGGCAGCTCCCCGCCGTGGGGCAGCTCCCTGCTGTGGGGCAGCTCCCCCACACCGCTCCTCCCTGGGCCCCCGTCTACCAGTGGGGACAGCCCGTGGGGACGGGGACGGTGCTGCCCCAGGATCCCCTCTGGCTGGGGCCCGGGGCCGTGCTCCATGGGGAGCTCCTGCACCCCGCAGGCACCTGCCTGCTGCAGGCCCCTGCCCACCCCGGCCCCCCACCACTCCTCGTCCCGGGGCCTCCGCTGCGGGGGCAGGCGCTCCCCGCGCCCCGCACCCTGACCAGCAGCCGGGGGCAGCTGCCGGAGCCCTGCGACCACGCCGTGGGGCTCAGCGAGGACCAGGGGCCCCCGCTGCCCGGCCCCACTCCCCCCGAGCCTGCCCAGGCTCCAACGACCGCCAGCACCCAGACGGTGACGCCCAACGGTGAGTTTGGGGCTGGCACAGCCGGCCGCTGGGCGCCCCACACCCAGGAGCCATGGGAAAGCTGGCATCGCCCATCCTGGGGGATTTGCTTGCTTTTTCCTCAGCGGCGACAGTTGCAGAGGTGCCTGAGGAGCCCCTGGAGCTGCTTGAGCTGGGCCCCGATGCCTTCGCCGAGGCCTTTCCCCACCTGGCAGGGGACAGCCAGCAGCTGCAGCACCTGCAGGACCAGCTCCCGGCCGACCTGGACATCTCCGGCTTGGAGGAGCTGCTCAGCTGGCTCGATGCCGTGGAGCCTCAGGACGCCTTCCCCGGTGTCCCCAGCAGTCCTGTGCTCAGCCGCTTCCTGTCTGAGCTGCCCGACCTCTGCGAGGACATGGAGGAGCCGAGCACACAGGGACTGGCAGCCACCAGAGCGCTGGGTGAGGTACCCTCAACCCCTGGGGTGCACCCCGAGAAGGTGCAGGGTGGGCGGGCGGTGCAGCCCCCTGCTGTGCCGGCAGCGAGCTCCCCCCTCAAGCCTGCAGCCAGTCCCCAGCTCAGTGCCCTCAGGAGACCCCTGCCCAACCCTCCCTTCACTCTCCCCAAAAGGCCCCCCCACCCTGAATTCCTCACTGCCCTTAGCAGACCCCTGTCCAACCCTCCCTCGCGTCCCCTCAAGAGACCCCCCGACCCTGAATTCCTTAATTCCCTTAGGAGACCCCTGCCCAAGCCTCGCCTGAGTCCCCTCAAGAGCCCCCCCGGCCCTGAATTTATTAGTGCCCTTAGGAGACCCCTGCCCAATCCCCCTCTGGGTCCCCTCAAGAGCCCCCCCGGCCCTGAATTTATTAGTGCCCTTAGGAGGCCCCTGCCCAATCCCCCTCTGAGTCCCCTCAAGAGCCCCCCGCCTGCCCCTGCGCCCACCGGCACCAAGTGGGGGGCCAAGCGCCCCGCGCCCACCAGCACCCCCAGCACAGCGCAGAGCTCCCAGCACAGGAGGCCGGCGACGGAGAAAACCCCCGGCAAGGAGAAGACGACGCTGCTGGGCCAGGGTGGCCAAGGCCCCAAGACGCTGTGCCAGGGGAAGACGGGTGGCCACAGCGCGGTGGCTGGCAGCAGCGGCCAAGCGGGCGGCGGCAGGCAGCAGCCGGCGAGCGACAGCACCAGGGCACCCAGCAAGAGGGCCCGAAGCCCGGGGGCTGCTGGGGGGCAAGGAGCAGCGGCACCGCCTCCCCGGAGAGCGCTGCTGCTGCTGGAGCCCCCCCCCATTAAGCCCCGTGCCCGTGCCCGTGCCGTGCGGGCCCAGGACAGGCTCCGTCCCCAAGCCATCGGGGACAAGACGCTGCAGCGCCAGCACCCGGGGACAAAGACCCCCAGCGAGACTTTGCAGCCGCTGGGGGCCAGGGCGAAGGCGCTGGGGCCAGTGCGCCAGCCGCCCTGTGTGCAGCCGCAGCCCACCTCCAGCGGCCCCAGCAGCATGCCCAGGGCCCCGCCGACGGTGCCAGGCTCCAGCGCTGTGCCCGCTGCCCCCCGGCCCCCAGCTGGAGACAAGGCCCAGGCGGTGCCGGCACCACCAGGCAGCACGGCGCGAGCGTGGAGAGCTCCCCTGCAGCAGGCGCCCAGAGCGCCGTGCCTGCCAGCCGCGGGGGGCCAAGCGCAGCGGGAGCCTCTGCCCACGCAGCCGCGCACGCTGCAGCGTCCGGCGCAGCCCCGCGTGGACTACGTGCCCTGCGTGGGGCCCTGGGCAGGCGGCGACGCGGCGCCCACGCCGCTGGAGGAGCAGGAGGCGTCGGTGCCCATCACGCCGCAGCAGCGTCCCGAGCGGGAGCGCCTGAAGAAGCTGGCCCAGGAGGAGCGGCAGCGGGCGGCCCACCAGATGAAGATCGGCCCCGTGCAATTCTTCGTGCAGCGGCAGAAGGACCACGCCATAGCCAAGTATTACGGCTACCCGTGACCCTGCGCTCCTCGACGGCCCCCGCAGCACCCGGGCCCGCTCAGCATGCAGGCACAGAGACCTCTGCAGGCGCCTGCTCCAGCTTCAGCCACGCTCCTCAGCCCTTGCCCCTCTCGCTTGCCCTCTCCCTTCTCCAGTGCTGGAGCTAGGCAGTGTTTGCCACTGTCAGGGATGGGCAACTGGGGCAATGGGAAATGCGCGCGTCACGAATGAACGTTGCAATGGGAAGCTGTTGGGATGTTGGCAATAGCTGGGGTGGGAAAGGTTGGGCGTGGGAACTGCTTGTTGGGACACCAAATGGCTGAGATCCCAAACTTCTTTCTTCTTTCGGGTCATTTCTCTTCTTTAGTGCCTTCCTTATTAAATTCCTCTAGTGTAGGTGTTCACTCAGCAAGGCCTCTGCCTGCAGCTGTTCTGGCACTGGGATGCCGAGGGGATTTCATGCAGCCCGCTCCCGCTGCCCATGCTCAGTCCGTGCATGGATGTGGGCATGGCCAGCACGGACGGGAGAAAATGGGTGGACGGCTGGGTGGATGGGAGGGTGATGGGAGTTGGGAATTCAGCCTTGGGATCAGACACGGGAGGTTGTTGGGATAGGAAATGACCAGTGGGATGGGAAGTCACGATGGGGATAGGAATTCATTAGAATAGGACAAATTGGTTTCATTTTTATTTATTATTTTATTAATTTTAATATTTATTTTATTTATTATATTTATTAATTTTATTTATTAAATTTACTTTATTGACTGTGTTGTACAGGATGGCATTTTTTTAGGTTCTCTTCCTTTTCTACCCTATTAAACTCTCTTTATCACAACGCACTGCTTTGTACTTCATTTTTCCTTCCGAGTCGTTCTGGATTCACTCAGGATGGGGGGGACATTAGTGAACGCCTGTGTGCTTCAGATCCAAGCTCACTTTTGCCCTCAACTCAAGATACATATTTGCATCTGTTGTCATGATACAAAATTAACAGCAACAAAATAAAAGTTAACTACTTCCGAGCACCAGCTGTACGTTTGCTGGGTCTGCTCTATGCATTTTGAAGACCATTCAATACTATTCAGCACCTTCAGGAGGAAATGTGTGGTTCTAGGGAAATGCATCTTGATCTGATGCAAACCTGCGACGCACCCTGCAGCCCCTCCAACCCCTGTGATTTTACCTGCAGCCCCTGCAACCCCTGTGATTTTACCTGCAGCCCCTCCAAGCCCTGTGATTTTACCAGCAGCCACTCCAACCCTGTGACAGGCCCTACAGCTGGCTCCGGGGACTACCCCGTTGCCGTATCAGTCGCCAATACACACACAAGATGAAGGAATGGATGCAGAAGTCATCTCGTTTAGGCAGGGAAGAAAGTCCTCCGAAGAAGGGGAAGGAGCAAGAGGAAGGCGAGGCAGGCGACCCCAATGTAGGGCCATCCCAGGGAAGAGGAGGCTGTTATAAAATAGAAAAGAGAGAAAAGCAGCAGTAAGCAGGTGATCCCCATCCCTGGGCGAGCTGCGAGACATGGGACAAGATTTCAGCTGTCATGCAGGCGAGCACATTGTCACCTGGCTGCTGCGATGCTGGGATAACAGCTCCGGGAGCCTGGAATCGGAGGGCAGGGAAGCCAAGCAGCTGGGATCCTTCTCTGGGGAAGGGGGCACTGAGAAAGCGATCGGAAGCGGGGCACAAGCCTCTGGAGGCGGCGCCTGTCAGGCGTGAAGGAAAGGGATCCCTTCCAGGAAGATGCTGTGGGGTTGCTGAGGGTCGAAGAACAGCAGGTGTTGCCTGCACCCACCGTGCTGCAGCAGCGGCAAGGGAGAGACGTGGTGGTTTTCCTCAGCTGGGCAGCTGAGCTCCACCTCAACCGCTCTTTCCCTGCCCCTCCTCAAAGGGAAAGGGGAGAAAATAGGATGGAAAGGGCTCAAGGGCTGAGAGAAGGACAGGGAGATCACTCCACAATGATCGTCACGGGCAAAAGAGGCTCAGCAGAGCCTGTTCCAGTCCAGCCCGGGCCTGCTCCTGCGGGGGCTCTCCACAGGCCGCGGCGTCCTCCAGGCCACATCCACCTGCTCCACCGGGGGCTCCTCCACGGGCTGCAGCGTGGAGATCTGCTCCGTGTGGGACCCGTGGGCTGCAGGGGGACAGCCTGCTCCACCAGGGGCCTCTCCCCAGGCCGCAGGGGAACTGCTGCTGTGAGCCTGGAGCACCTCCTGCCTCCTGCTGCACTCACCTTGGGGGCTGCAGAGAGGTTTCTCACTCCTCCCTGACCCAGACGCTGCTGTGCAGCAGGTTTCTTTCCCTTTCTTAGATGGGCTCTCACACAGGCGCAAACATCATCCGTTTTGTCTCACTTCTGGGCAGCAGCGGGTCCCTCTGGAGCCTCCTGGAACCGGCCCTTATCTAACATGGGGCAGCTGCTGCATTCTCCTCACAGAGGACACCCCTGCAGCCCCCCGCTACCAGAACCTGTCCTCGTAAACCCAACACAAGACACCGACCGAGCCTCCCTGATTCCCAGCAGGTGGGTCAGGCTGGGAACCCAGGCCAGTGCCCGGCAGACCCTCCTGGGCCTTGAAAAGCAAGCTTTATGGGGATGTAGCACCCAGAAAGAACGGAGTCACACAACAGGATTCATTTCCAAAACCGTCTCATAGACACCTGGGCCAAAGTGCAGGGCCTTGAGCGGGTATATCACAATGGCAGAGTTCATTTCCTTCCCAGTAGCTGGCACATGCCGTTTTTTGGGATTTCGGGGCTACAGTGAGCTGCTAAGAGGGATGTCTTAGCTCTTGCAGGGCAGTGCTTCCACTAAGGCCAGGACTTTTCTGCATCTTCTACTGCCCTGCAAGCGAGGATGCTTGGGGCACACAGGAAGCTGGGAGGGGACACAGCTGCAGGGATTCCATAAGACACAAGCAAATGCAGCCTTGGCTTGGTGACACTTTCTCTTGATTACTGCTCAACACAAATTACCTCGAGCAAGTCTACTGTGAGGACTAAAGGAAAGAGACGTATGGATGCTGCTAAGCTCTTCTAGCTTGTACCAGGTAGGAAAGATACCTCTGTAGCAGGCGTGAAGAGGATAGCACTAATTAATTAGATGAGAAGCGGAGGAAAGGCACTTAGAGGTAGTGAAAAGCAGTTAATGTGATGTTCCGGGGAAGCTTCAGTCTGCTTAAGGAGTAGCAAGAACAAGCCTAAAGTCATAGCCAAATACAAGAAAGAGAGGAGGACACGCAGCATGAGAAGCTCCCGAGAGAAAGGAGCTCTGTTTTGGGTAAAAATCAGTCCCTTTTTCTATCATGGAGACATCCAAGGGCGTAGGACACGTGCACTTCAGGGAACCAAGAGATGCTGTGCATTTCTCTCGTCCCCCTGACACAGCCACTAGGTGACGATGCTTCCAATTCTCTCTAAAGAAACCTTGCTTTCTCAGGCCCAGGTGTCCAGCTGCACACCAAGGACGTCCCTGGCTCCCAGGCACAGTTCCCAGGCCCAAGGCCGAGCTCCCCTCCGAACCCCCATTCCAGCAGACCTTGCTCCTGGCATTGTGGAGCAGCCATTTCATGTCAGCCTTTTCTCCTGGCAGTCAGCTTAGCGCCGTAACCTCTGCCATCGGGGCGCCCGAGAGCCGTGTGAGGTCAGCAGAGAGTCACTGTCAGCCTTTGACCTCACAAAGGTGGGTGGCCATAAGTGCCCTGAGCGTCCAGCTCGCATTGAGTACTGCTGGTGGCACTCGAGGCGTGGAGGTCTGCATGGTGCAATGGGAGACGCCGATGTCCTGCTGCTGGAACAAGAGGCGCTGATGTGCTGCTGGTGCAGGAGGAGACGTGAAGGTGCTGCTGCTTAGAGGTGCTGAGGAGCGGGCAGCCTCCGTGCCGGTGGCTGAGCATGCTACTCTTAATTAGTGCTCTACCCTTCCTATCTTTTTACTAAGGTGGGTAGAGAGAAATGCCCATATCTGTTTATTTCCTGGTAAGAAATGTAAGAGCCTTGTATCTGCATATTCACCAGATTCATCCCAGCGCCCTTGGTACTGGCGATCTGTGTTGATCTGTAATAAAGAGCAATCGGTAGCACACCAAGTCTCCGTGACCTTGCATCTAACAGAATCGTCCAAATCCCTGTTGTGATCTCTCTCTAGCTGTGGGCTGGCTAAGCTGTCTGTTGGATGGTGAAAATGGGAAATGATTGGGATGGGAAATGATGAGTGGGCCGAGAAATCATTGCTGGGATGGGAAGACTTCCTTGGGGTGGAAAGCCATTGGGCTAGGAACTCAAAGAGATGGGAAATCTTCCCTGGGTTTGAAATCATTGGGAAGCAAAAGCGTTGGGATGGGAAATCACTCCGGGGATGGGGAAGTATTGGGATGGGAAGTCTTTAATGGGGTGGGTAACATTCACTGGGGAAGGAAGTACTTGGAAAAGTAATCAGAGGAATGGGAATTCTTTGGGATGAGATCTCTTTGGATTAAGAAACGCTTCGTGTCGATGGGAAATATCTCGTATGGGAATCTGTTATCATGTGAAATTGTAAGGATGGGAAATGACCGTTAGGATGCAAAGCTGGTACTGGGACGGGAAATGCTTGGGACGGGGAAGTGTTGGTGTGAAACCGTCCTGGGCATGGCAAATGATGCGTGGGAGGGAAAGCCTGATGGGGATGGAAAAGTCTTGCGATGGGAAGCCTGCTTGGGTCCAAAAGCTGCAGTCCTCACCAAGATGGCGGCGAGGGGCTGGTCAGCCGTTGGGACGGAACGGCCGTTGCCCGCGTTCCCCAACGGACCGCCCCACTCTCCAGCCACCATGGCAGGTACAGCAGCCGGCTCCCGCTCCTCCCGGGGCTGCGGCCCTGCTGGCGAGCCCAGCGCCCCGGATCTCACCCCAGCGCCCTTTTTCCCACAGAGGGTTTCCCCAGACGGCTTCCGCGGCTTCCGCAGACGCAAAACTCCCCCTTCGTCGTCCCAGCCGTGCCGCCAACGGTGGCTGCCTGGCTGCTGCCCTCCCTCCCCGGAGCGATGGCGCTGCCCTTGCAGCCCCCCCAGGTACCCACCCTCCCCTACGCGCTGCCCCAGGCCACCGTCTGGCACGTGGTGCCGGGGGTCCAGGGGCAGGTGCTGCAGCTCCCCGCCGGGGTGCAGCTGGCACCTGGGGGGCACCTCCCACCCGAGGGGCACCACCTGCAGCTTGGGCAGCTCCCCGCCGTGGGGCAGCTCCCTGCTGTGGGGCAGCTCCCCCACACCGCTCCTCCCTGGGCCCCCGTCTACCAGTGGGGACAGCCCGTGGGGACGGGGACGGTGCTGCCCCAGGATCCCCTCTGGCTGGGGCCCGGGGCCGTGCTCCATGGGGAGCTCCTGCACCCCGCAGGCACCTGCCTGCTGCAGGCCCCTGCCCACCCCGGCCCCCCACCACTCCTCGTCCCGGGGCCTCCGCTGCGGGGGCAGGCGCTCCCCGCGCCCCGCACCCTGACCAGCAGCCGGGGGCAGCTGCCGGAGCCCTGCGACCACGCCGTGGGGCTCAGCGAGGACCAGGGGCCCCCGCTGCCCGGCCCCACTCCCCCCGAGCCTGCCCAGGCTCCAACGACCGCCAGCACCCAGACGGTGACGCCCAACGGTGAGTTTGGGGCTGGCACAGCCGGCCGCTGGGCGCCCCACACCCAGGAGCCATGGGAAAGCTGGCATCGCCCATCCTGGGGGATTTGCTTGCTTTTTCCTCAGCGGCGACAGTTGCAGAGGTGCCTGAGGAGCCCCTGGAGCTGCTTGAGCTGGGCCCCGATGCCTTCGCCGAGGCCTTTCCCCACCTGGCAGGAGACAGCCAGCAGCTGCAGCACCTGCAGGACCAGCTCCCGGCCGACCTGGACATCTCCGGCTTGGAGGAGCTGCTCAGCTGGCTCGATGCCGTGGAGCCCCAGGACGCCTTCCCCGGTGTCCCCAGCAGTCCTGTGCTCAGCCGCTTCCTGTCTGAGCTGCCCGACCTCTGCGAGGACATGGAGGAGCCGAGCACACAGGGACTGGCAGCCACCAGAGCGCTGGGTGAGGTACCCTCAACCCCTGGGGTGCACCCCGAGAAGGTGCAGGGTGGGCGGGCGGTGCAGCCCCCTGCTGTGCCGGCAGCGAGCTCCCCCCTCAAGCCTGCAGCCAGTCCCCAGCTCAGTGCCCTCAGGAGACCCCTGCCCAACCCTCCCTTCACTCTCCCCAAAAGGCCCCCCCACCCTGAATTCCTCACTGCCCTTAGCAGACCCCTGCCCAACCCTCCCTCGCGTCCCCTCAAGAGACCCCCCGACCCTGAATTCCTTAATTCCCTTAGGAGACCCCTGCCCAAGCCTCGCCTGAGTCCCCTCAAGAGCCCCCCCGGCCCTGAATTTATTAGTGCCCTTAGGAGACCCCTGCCCAATCCCCCTCTGGGTCCCCTCAAGAGCCCCCCCGGCCCTGAATTTATTAGTGCCCTTAGGAGGCCCCTGCCCAATCCCCCTCTGAGTCCCCTCAAGAGCCCCCCGCCTGCCCCTGCGCCCACCGGCACCAAGTGGGGGGCCAAGCGCCCCGCGCCCACCAGCACCCCCAGCACAGCGCAGAGCTCCCAGCACAGGAGGCCGGCGACGGAGAAAACCCCCGGCAAGGAGAAGACGACGCTGCTGGGCCAGGGTGGCCAAGGCCCCAAGACGCTGTGCCAGGGGAAGACGGGTGGCCACAGCGCGGTGGCTGGCAGCAGCGGCCAAGCGGGCGGCGGCAGGCAGCAGCCGGCGAGCGACAGCACCAGGGCACCCAGCAAGAGGGCCCGAAGCCCGGGGGCTGCTGGGGGGCAAGGAGCAGCGGCACCGCCTCCCCGGAGAGCGCTGCTGCTGCTGGAGCCCCCCCCCATTAAGCCCCGTGCCCGTGCCCGTGCCGTGCGGGCCCAGGACAGGCTCCGTCCCCAAGCCATCGGGGACAAGACGCTGCAGCGCCAGCACCCGGGGACAAAGACCCCCAGCGAGACTTTGCAGCCGCTGGGGGCCAGGGCGAAGGCGCTGGGGCCAGTGCGCCAGCCGCCCTGTGTGCAGCCGCAGCCCACCTCCAGCGGCCCCAGCAGCATGCCCAGGGCCCCGCCGACGGTGCCAGGCTCCAGCGCTGTGCCCGCTGCCCCCCGGCCCCCAGCTGGAGACAAGGCCCAGGCGGTGCCGGCACCACCAGGCAGCACGGCGCGAGCGTGGAGAGCTCCCCTGCAGCAGGCGCCCAGAGCGCCGTGCCTGCCAGCCGCGGGGGGCCAAGCGCAGCGGGAGCCTCTGCCCACGCAGCCGCGCACGCTGCAGCGTCCGGCGCAGCCCCGCGTGGACTACGTGCCCTGCGTGGGGCCCTGGGCAGGCGGCGACGCGGCGCCCACGCCGCTGGAGGAGCAGGAGGCGTCGGTGCCCATCACGCCGCAGCAGCGTCCCGAGCGGGAGCGCCTGAAGAAGCTGGCCCAGGAGGAGCGGCAGCGGGCGGCCCACCAGATGAAGATCGGCCCCGTGCAATTCTTCGTGCAGCGGCAGAAGGACCACGCCATAGCCAAGTATTACGGCTACCCGTGACCCTGCGCTCCTCGACGGCCCCCGCAGCACCCGGGCCTGCTCAGCATGCAGGCACAGAGACCTCTGCAGGCGCCTGCTCCAGCTTCAGCCACGCTCCTCAGCCCTTGCCCCTCTCGCTTGCCCTCTCCCTTCTCCAGTGCTGGAGCTAGGCAGTGTTTGCCACTGTCAGGGATGGGCAACTGGGGCAATGGGAAATGCGCACGTCACGAATGAACGTTGCAATGGGAAGCTGTTGGGATGTTGGCAATAGCTGGGGTGGGAAAGGTTGGGCGTGGGAACTGCTTGTTGGGACACCAAATGGCTGAGATCCCAAACTTCTTTCTTCTTTCGGGTCATTTCTCTTCTTTAGTGCCTTCCTTATTAAATTCCTCTAGTGTAGGTGTTCACTCAGCAAGGCCTCTGCCTGCAGCTGTTCTGGCACTGGGATGCCGAGGGGATTTCATGCAGCCCGCTCCCGCTGCCCATGCTCAGTCCGTGCATGGATGTGGGCATGGCCAGCACGGACGGGAGAAAATGGGTGGACGGCTGGGTGGATGGGAGGGTGATGGGAGTTGGGAATTCAGCCTTGGGATCAGACACGGGAGGTTGTTGGGATAGGAAATGACCAGTGGGATGGGAAGTCACGATGGGGATAGGAATTCATTAGAATAGGACAAATTGGTTTCATTTTTATTTATTATTTTATTAATTTTAATATTTATTTTATTTATTATATTTATTAATTTTATTTATTAAATTTACTTTATTGACTGTGTTGTACAGGATGGCATTTTTTTAGGTTCTCTTCCTTTTCTACCCTATTAAACTCTCTTTATCACAACGCACTGCTTTGTACTTCATTTTTCCTTCCGAGTCGTTCTGGATTCACTCAGGATGGGGGGGACATTAGTGAACGCCTGTGTGCTTCAGATCCAAGCTCACCTTTGCCCTCAACTCAAGATACATATTTGCATCTGTTGTCATGATACAAAATTAACAGCAACAAAATAAAAGTTAACTACTTCCGAGCACCAGCTGTACGTTTGCTGGGTCTGCTCTATGCATTTTGAAGACCATTCAATACTATTCAGCACCTTCAGGAGGAAATGTGTGGTTCTAGGGAAATGCATCTTGATCTGATGCAAACCTGCGACGCACCCTGCAGCCCCTCCAACCCCTGTGATTTTACCTGCAGCCCCTGCAACCCCTGTGATTTTACCTGCAGCCCCTCCAAGCCCTGTGATTTTACCAGCAGCCACTCCAACCCTGTGACAGGCCCTACAGCTGGCTCCGGGGACTACCCCGTTGCCGTATCAGTCGCCAATACACACACAAGATGAAGGAATGGATGCAGAAGTCATCTCGTTTAGGCAGGGAAGAAAGTCCTCCGAAGAAGGGGAAGGAGCAAGAGGAAGGCGAGGCAGGCGACCCCAATGTAGGGCCATCCCAGGGAAGAGGAGGCTGTTATAAAATAGAAAAGAGAGAAAAGCAGCAGTAAGCAGGTGATCCCCATCCCTGGGCGAGCTGCGAGTCATGGGACAAGATTTCAGCTGTCATGCAGGCGAGCACATTGTCACCTGGCTGCTGCGATGCTGGGATAACAGCTCCGGGAGCCTGGAATCGGAGGGCAGGGAAGCCAAGCAGCTGGGATCCTTCTCTGGGGAAGGGGGCACTGAGAAAGCGATCGGAAACGGGGCACAAGCCTCTGGAGGCGGCGCCTGTCAGGCGTGAAGGAAAGGGATCCCTTCCAGGAAGATGCTGTGGGGTTGCTGAGGGTCGAAGAACAGCAGGTGTTGCCTGCACCCACCGTGCTGCAGCAGCGGCAAGGGAGAGACATGGTGGTTTTCCTCAGCTGGGCAGCTGAGCTCCACCTCAACCGCTCTTTCCCTGCCCCTCCTCAAAGGGAAAGGGGAGAAAATAGGATGGAAAGGGCTCAAGGGCTGAGAGAAGGACAGGGAGATCACTCCACAATGATCGTCACGGGCAAAAGAGGCTCAGCAGAGCCTGTTCCAGTCCAGCCCGGGCCTGCTCCTGCGGGGGCTCTCCACAGGCCGCGGCCTCCTCCAGGCCACATCCACCTGCTCCACCGGGGGCTCCTCCACGGGCTGCAGCGTGGAGATCTGCTCCGTGTGGGACCCGTGGGCTGCAGGGGGACAGCCTGCTCCACCAGGGGCCTCTCCCCAGGCCGCAGGGGAACTGCTGCTGTGAGCCTGGAGCACCTCCTGCCTCCTGCTGCACTCACCTTGGGGGCTGCAGAGAGGTTTCTCACTCCTCCCTGACCCAGACGCTGCTGTGCAGCAGGTTTCTTTCCCTTTCTTAGATGGGCTCTCACACAGGCGCAAACATCATCCGTTTTGTCTCAGTTCTGGGCAGCAGCGGGTCCCTCTGGAGCCTCCTGGAACCGGCCCTTATCTAACATGGGGCAGCTGCTGCATTCTCCTCACAGAGGACACCCCTGCAGCCCCCCGCTACCAGAACCTGTCCTCGTAAACCCAACACAAGACACCGACCGAGCCTCCCTGATTCCCAGCAGGTGGGTCAGGCTGGGAACCCAGGCCAGTGCCCGGCAGACCCTCCTGGGCCTTGAAAAGCAAGCTTTATGGGGATGTAGCACCCAGAAAGAACGGAGTCACACAACAGGATTCATTTCCAAAACCGTCTCATAGACACCTGGGCCAAAGTGCAGGGCCTTGAGCGGGTATATCACAATGGCAGAGTTCATTTCCTTCCCAGTAGCTGGCACATGCCGTTTTTTGGGATTTCGGGGCTACAGTGAGCTGCTAAGAGGGATGTCTTAGCTCTTGCAGGGCAGTGCTTCCACTAAGGCCAGGACTTTTCTGCATCTTCTACTGCCCTGCAAGCGAGGATGCTTGGGGCACACAGGAAGCTGGGAGGGGACACAGCTGCAGGGATTCCATAAGACACAAGCAAATGCAGCCTTGGCTTGGTGACACTTTCTCTTGATTACTGCTCAACACAAATTACCTCGAGCAAGTCTACTGTGAGGACTAAAGGAAAGAGACGTATGGATGCTGCTAAGCTCTTCTAGCTTGTACCAGGTAGGAAAGATACCTCTGTAGCAGGCGTGAAGAGGATAGCACTAATTAATTAGATGAGAAGCGGAGGAAAGGCACTTAGAGGTAGTGAAAAGCAGTTAATGTGATGTTCCGGGGAAGCTTCAGTCTGCTTAAGGAGTAGCAAGAACAAGCCTAAAGTCATAGCCAAATACAAGAAAGAGAGGAGGACACGCAGCATGAGAAGCTCCCGAGAGAAAGGAGCTCTGTTTTGGGTAAAAATCAGTCCCTTTTTCTATCATGGAGACATCCAAGGGCGTAGGACACGTGCACTTCAGGGAACCAAGAGATGCTGTGCATTTCTCTCGTCCCCCTGACACAGCCACTAGGTGACGATGCTTCCAATTCTCTCTAAAGAAACCTTGCTTTCTCAGGCCCAGGTGTCCAGCTGCACACCAAGGACGTCCCTGGCTCCCAGGCACAGTTCCCAGGCCCAAGGCCGAGCTCCCCTCCGAACCCCCATTCCAGCAGACCTTGCTCCTGGCATTGTGGAGCAGCCATTTCATGTCAGCCTTTTCTCCTGGCAGTCAGCTTAGCGCCGTAACCTCTGCCATCGGGGCGCCCGAGAGCCGTGTGAGGTCAGCAGAGAGTCACTGTCAGCCTTTGACCTCACAAAGGTGGGTGGCCATAAGTGCCCTGAGCGTCCAGCTCGCATTGAGTACTGCTGGTGGCACTCGAGGCGTGGAGGTCTGCATGGTGCAATGGGAGACGCCGATGTCCTGCTGCTGGAACAAGAGGCGCTGATGTGCTGCTGGTGCAGGAGGAGACGTGAAGGTGCTGCTGCTTAGAGGTGCTGAGGAGCGGGCAGCCTCCGTGCCGGTGGCTGAGCATGCTACTCTTAATTAGTGCTCTACCCTTCCTATCTTTTTACTAAGGTGGGTAGAGAGAAATGCCCATATCTGTTTATTTCCTGGTAAGAAATGTAAGAGCCTTGTATCTGCATATTCACCAGATTCATCCCAGCGCCCTTGGTACTGGCGATCTGTGTTGATCTGTAATAAAGAGCAATCGGTAGCACACCAAGTCTCCGTGACCTTGCATCTAACAGAATCGTCCAAATCCCTGTTGTGATCTCTCTCTAGCTGTGGGCTGGCTAAGCTGTCTGTTGGATGGTGAAAATGGGAAATGATTGGGATGGGAAATGATGAGTGGGCCGAGAAATCATTGCTGGGATGGGAAGACTTCCTTGGGGTGGAAAGCCATTGGGCTAGGAACTCAAAGAGATGGGAAATCTTCCCTGGGTTTGAAATCATTGGGAAGCAAAAGCGTTGGGATGGGAAATCACTCCGGGGATGGGGAAGTATTGGGATGGGAAGTCTTTAATGGGGTGGGTAACATTCACTGGGGAAGGAAGTACTTGGAAAAGTAATCAGAGGAATGGGAATTCTTTGGGATGAGATCTCTTTGGATTAAGAAACGCTTCGTGTCGATGGGAAATATCTCGTATGGGAATCTGTTATCATGTGAAATTGTAAGGATGGGAAATGACCGTTAGGATGCAAAGCTGGTACTGGGACGGGAAATGCTTGGGACGGGGAAGTGTTGGTGTGAAACCGTCCTGGGCATGGCAAATGATGCGTGGGAGGGAAAGCCTGATGGGGATGGAAAAGTCTTGCGATGGGAAGCCTGCTTGGGTCCAAAAGCTGCAGTCCTCACCAAGATGGCGGCGAGGGGCTGGTCAGCCGTTGGGACGGAACGGCCGTTGCCCGCGTTCCCCAACGGACCGCCCCACTCTCCAGCCACCATGGCAGGTACAGCAGCCGGCTCCCGCTCCTCCCGGGGCTGCGGCCCTGCTGGCGAGCCCAGCGCCCCGGATCTCACCCCAGCGCCCTTTTTCCCACAGAGGGTTTCCCCAGACGGCTTCCGCGGCTTCCGCAGACGCAAAACTCCCCCTTCGTCGTCCCAGCCGTGCCGCCAACGGTGGCTGCCTGGCTGCTGCCCTCCCTCCCCGGAGCGATGGCGCTGCCCTTGCAGCCCCCCCAGGTACCCACCCTCCCCTACGCGCTGCCCCAGGCCACCGTCTGGCACGTGGTGCCGGGGGTCCAGGGGCAGGTGCTGCAGCTCCCCGCCGGGGTGCAGCTGGCACCTGGGGGGCACCTCCCACCCGAGGGGCACCACCTGCAGCTTGGGCAGCTCCCCGCCGTGGGGCAGCTCCCTGCTGTGGGGCAGCTCCCCCACACCGCTCCTCCCTGGGCCCCCGTCTACCAGTGGGGACAGCCCGTGGGGACGGGGACGGTGCTGCCCCAGGATCCCCTCTGGCTGGGGCCCGGGGCCGTGCTCCATGGGGAGCTCCTGCACCCCGCAGGCACCTGCCTGCTGCAGGCCCCTGCCCACCCCGGCCCCCCACCACTCCTCGTCCCGGGGCCTCCGCTGCGGGGGCAGGCGCTCCCCGCGCCCCGCACCCTGACCAGCAGCCGGGGGCAGCTGCCGGAGCCCTGCGACCACGCCGTGGGGCTCAGCGAGGACCAGGGGCCCCCGCTGCCCGGCCCCACTCCCCCCGAGCCTGCCCAGGCTCCAACGACCGCCAGCACCCAGACGGTGACGCCCAACGGTGAGTTTGGGGCTGGCACAGCCGGCCGCTGGGCGCCCCACACCCAGGAGCCATGGGAAAGCTGGCATCGCCCATCCTGGGGGATTTGCTTGCTTTTTCCTCAGCGGCGACAGTTGCAGAGGTGCCTGAGGAGCCCCTGGAGCTGCTTGAGCTGGGCCCCGATGCCTTCGCCGAGGCCTTTCCCCACCTGGCAGGGGACAGCCAGCAGCTGCAGCACCTGCAGGACCAGCTCCCGGCCGACCTGGACATCTCCGGCTTGGAGGAGCTGCTCAGCTGGCTCGATGCCGTGGAGCCTCAGGACGCCTTCCCCGGTGTCCCCAGCAGTCCTGTGCTCAGCCGCTTCCTGTCTGAGCTGCCCGACCTCTGCGAGGACATGGAGGAGCCGAGCACACAGGGACTGGCAGCCACCAGAGCGCTGGGTGAGGTACCCTCAACCCCTGGGGTGCACCCCGAGAAGGTGCAGGGTGGGCGGGCGGTGCAGCCCCCTGCTGTGCCGGCAGCGAGCTCCCCCCTCAAGCCTGCAGCCAGTCCCCAGCTCAGTGCCCTCAGGAGACCCCTGCCCAACCCTCCCTTCACTCTCCCCAAAAGGCCCCCCCACCCTGAATTCCTCACTGCCCTTAGCAGACCCCTGCCCAACCCTCCCTCGCGTCCCCTCAAGAGACCCCCCGACCCTCAATTCCTTAATTCCCTTAGGAGACCCCTGCCCAAGCCTCGCCTGAGTCCCCTCAAGAGCCCCCCCGACCCTGAATTTATTAGTGCCCTTAGGAGACCCCTGCCCAATCCCCCTCTGGGTCCCCTCAAGAGCCCCCCCGGCCCTGAATTTATTAGTGCCCTTAGGAGGCCCCTGCCCAATCCCCCTCTGAGTCCCCTCAAGAGCCCCCCGCCTGCCCCTGCGCCCACCGGCACCAAGTGGGGGGCCAAGCGCCCCGCGCCCACCAGCACCCCCAGCACAGCGCAGAGCTCCCAGCACAGGAGGCCGGCGACGGAGAAAACCCCCGGCAAGGAGAAGACGACGCTGCTGGGCCAGGGTGGCCAAGGCCCCAAGACGCTGTGCCAGGGGAAGACGGGTGGCCACAGCGCGGTGGCTGGCAGCAGCGGCCAAGCGGGCGGCGGCAGGCAGCAGCCGGCGAGCGACAGCTCCAGGGCGCCCAGCAAGAGGGCCCGAAGCCCGGGGGCTGCTGGGGGGCAAGGAGCAGCGGCACCGCCTCCCCGGAGAGCGCTGCTGCTGCTGGAGCCCCCCCCCATTAAGCCCCGTGCCCGTGCCCGCGCCGTGCGGGCCCAGGACAGGCTCCGTCCCCAAGCCATCGGGGACAAGACGCTGCAGCGCCAGCACCCGGGGACAAAGACCCCCAGCGAGACTTTGCAGCCGCTGGGGGCCAGGGCGAAGGCGCTGGGGCCAGTGCGCCAGCCGCCCTGTGTGCAGCCGCAGCCCACCTCCAGCGGCCCCAGCAGCATGCCCAGGGCCCCGCCGACGGTGCCAGGCTCCAGCGCTGTGCCCGCTGCCCCCCGGCCCCCAGCTGGAGACAAGGCCCAGGCGGTGCCGGCACCACCAGGCAGCACGGCGCGAGCGTGGAGAGCTCCCCTGCAGCAGGCGCCCAGAGCGCCGTGCCTGCCAGCCGCGGGGGGCCAAGCGCAGCGGGAGCCTCTGCCCACGCAGCCGCGCACGCTGCAGCGTCCGGCGCAGCCCCGCGTGGACTACGTGCCCTGCGTGGGGCCCTGGGCAGGCGGCGACGCGGCGCCCACGCCGCTGGAGGAGCAGGAGGCGTCGGTGCCCATCACGCCGCAGCAGCGTCCCGAGCGGGAGCGCCTGAAGAAGCTGGCCCAGGAGGAGCGGCAGCGGGCGGCCCACCAGATGAAGATCGGCCCCGTGCAATTCTTCGTGCAGCGGCAGAAGGACCACGCCATAGCCAAGTATTACGGCTACCCGTGACCCTGCGCTCCTCGACGGCCCCCGCAGCACCCGGGCCCGCTCAGCATGCAGGCACAGAGACCTCTGCAGGCGCCTGCTCCAGCTTCAGCCACGCTCCTCAGCCCTTGCCCCTCTCGCTTGCCCTCTCCCTTCTCCAGTGCTGGAGCTAGGCAGTGTTTGCCACTGTCAGGGATGGGCAACTGGGGCAATGGGAAATGCGCGCGTCACGAATGAACGTTGCAATGGGAAGCTGTTGGGATGTTGGCAATAGCTGGGGTGGGAAAGGTTGGGCGTGGGAACTGCTTGTTGGGACACCAAATGGCTGAGATCCCAAACTTCTTTCTTCTTTCGGGTCATTTCTCTTCTTTAGTGCCTTCCTTATTAAATTCCTCTAGTGTAGGTGTTCACTCAGCAAGGCCTCTGCCTGCAGCTGTTCTGGCACTGGGATGCCGAGGGGATTTCATGCAGCCCGCTCCCGCTGCCCATGCTCAGTCCGTGCATGGATGTGGGCATGGCCAGCACGGACGGGAGAAAATGGGTGGACGGCTGGGTGGATGGGAGGGTGATGGGAGTTGGGAATTCAGCCTTGGGATCAGACACGGGAGGTTGTTGGGATAGGAAATGACCAGTGGGATGGGAAGTCACGATGGGGATAGGAATTCATTAGAATAGGACAAATTGGTTTCATTTTTATTTATTATTTTATTAATTTTAATATTTATTTTATTTATTATATTTATTAATTTTATTTATTAAATTTACTTTATTGACTGTGTTGTACAGGATGGCATTTTTTTAGGTTCTCTTCCTTTTCTACCCTATTAAACTCTCTTTATCACAACGCACTGCTTTGTACTTCATTTTTCCTTCCGAGTCGTTCTGGATTCACTCAGGATGGGGGGGACATTAGTGAACGCCTGTGTGCTTCAGATCCAAGCTCACCTTTGCCCTCAACTCAAGATACATATTTGCATCTGTTGTCATGATACAAAATTAACAGCAACAAAATAAAAGTTAACTACTTCCGAGCACCAGCTGTACGTTTGCTGGGTCTGCTCTATGCATTTTGAAGACCATTCAATACTATTCAGCACCTTCAGGAGGAAATGTGTGGTTCTAGGGAAATGCATCTTGATCTGATGCAAACCTGCGACGCACCCTGCAGCCCCTCCAACCCCTGTGATTTTACCTGCAGCCCCTGCAACCCCTGTGATTTTACCTGCAGCCCCTCCAAGCCCTGTGATTTTACCAGCAGCCACTCCAACCCTGTGACAGGCCCTACAGCTGGCTCCGGGGACTACCCCGTTGCCGTATCAGTCGCCAATACACACACAAGATGAAGGAATGGATGCAGAAGTCATCTCGTTTAGGCAGGGAAGAAAGTCCTCCGAAGAAGGGGAAGGAGCAAGAGGAAGGCGAGGCAGGCGACCCCAATGTAGGGCCATCCCAGGGAAGAGGAGGCTGTTATAAAATAGAAAAGAGAGAAAAGCAGCAGTAAGCAGGTGATCCCCATCCCTGGGCGAGCTGCGAGACATGGGACAAGATTTCAGCTGTCATGCAGGCGAGCACATTGTCACCTGGCTGCTGCGATGCTGGGATAACAGCTCCGGGAGCCTGGAATCGGAGGGCAGGGAAGCCAAGCAGCTGGGATCCTTCTCTGGGGAAGGGGGCACTGAGAAAGCGATCGGAAACGGGGCACAAGCCTCTGGAGGCGGCGCCTGTCAGGCGTGAAGGAAAGGGATCCCTTCCAGGAAGATGCTGTGGGGTTGCTGAGGGTCGAAGAACAGCAGGTGTTGCCTGCACCCACCGTGCTGCAGCAGCGGCAAGGGAGAGACGTGGTGGTTTTCCTCAGCTGGGCAGCTGAGCTCCACCTCAACCGCTCTCTCCCTGCCCCTCCTCAAAGGGAAAGGGGAGAAAATAGGATGGAAAGGGCTCAAGGGCTGAGAGAAGGACAGGGAGATCACTCCACAATGATCGTCACGGGCAAAAGAGGCTCAGCAGAGCCTGTTCCAGTCCAGCCCGGGCCTGCTCCTGCGGGGGCTCTCCACAGGCCGCGGCCTCCTCCAGGCCACATCCACCTGCTCCACCGGGGGCTCCTCCACGGGCTGCAGCGTGGAGATCTGCTCCGTGTGGGACCCGTGGGCTGCAGGGGGACAGCCTGCTCCACCAGGGGCCTCTCCCCAGGCCGCAGGGGAACTGCTGCTGTGAGCCTGGAGCACCTCCTGCCTCCTGCTGCACTCACCTTGGGGGCTGCAGAGAGGTTTCTCACTCCTCCCTGACCCAGACGCTGCTGTGCAGCAGGTTTCTTTCCCTTTCTTAGATGGGCTCTCACACAGGCGCAAACATCATCCGTTTTGTCTCAGTTCTGGGCAGCAGCGGGTCCCTCTGGAGCCTCCTGGAACCGGCCCTTATCTAACATGGGGCAGCTGCTGCATTCTCCTCACAGAGGACACCCCTGCAGCCCCCCGCTACCAGAACCTGTCCTCGTAAACCCAACACAAGACACCGACCGAGCCTCCCTGATTCCCAGCAGGTGGGTCAGGCTGGGAACCCAGGCCAGTGCCCGGCAGACCCTCCTGGGCCTTGAAAAGCAAGCTTTATGGGGATGTAGCACCCAGAAAGAACGGAGTCACACAACAGGATTCATTTCCAAAACCGTCTCATAGACACCTGGGCCAAAGTGCAGGGCCTTGAGCGGGTATATCACAATGGCAGAGTTCATTTCCTTCCCAGTAGCTGGCACGTGCCGTTTTTTGGGATTTCGGGGCTACAGTGAGCTGCTAAGAGGGATGTCTTAGCTCTTGCAGGGCAGTGCTTCCACTAAGGCCAGGACTTTTCTGCATCTTCTACTGCCCTGCAAGCGAGGATGCTTGGGGCACACAGGAAGCTGGGAGGGGACACAGCTGCAGGGATTCCATAAGACACAAGCAAATGCAGCCTTGGCTTGGTGACACTTTCTCTTGATTACTGCTCAACACAAATTACCTCGAGCAAGTCTACTGTGAGGACTAAAGGAAAGAGACGTATGGATGCTGCTAAGCTCTTCTAGCTTGTACCAGGTAGGAAAGATACCTCTGTAGCAGGCGTGAAGAGGATAGCACTAATTAATTAGATGAGAAGCGGAGGAAAGGCACTTAGAGGTAGTGAAAAGCAGTTAATGTGATGTTCCGGGGAAGCTTCAGTCTGCTTAAGGAGTAGCAAGAACAAGCCTAAAGTCATAGCCAAATACAAGAAAGAGAGGAGGACACGCAGCATGAGAAGCTCCCGAGAGAAAGGAGCTCTGTTTTGGGTAAAAATCAGTCCCTTTTTCTATCATGGAGACATCCAAGGGCGTAGGACACGTGCACTTCAGGGAACCAAGAGATGCTGTGCATTTCTCTCGTCCCCCTGACACAGCCACTAGGTGACGATGCTTCCAATTCTCTCTAAAGAAACCTTGCTTTCTCAGGCCCAGGTGTCCAGCTGCACACCAAGGACGTCCCTGGCTCCCAGGCACAGTTCCCAGGCCCAAGGCCGAGCTCCCCTCCGAACCCCCATTCCAGCAGACCTTGCTCCTGGCATTGTGGAGCAGCCATTTCATGTCAGCCTTTTCTCCTGGCAGTCAGCTTAGCGCCGTAACCTCTGCCATCGGGGCGCCCGAGAGCCGTGTGAGGTCAGCAGAGAGTCACTGTCAGCCTTTGACCTCACAAAGGTGGGTGGCCATAAGTGCCCTGAGCGTCCAGCTCGCATTGAGTACTGCTGGTGGCACTCGAGGCGTGGAGGTCTGCATGGTGCAATGGGAGACGCCGATGTCCTGCTGCTGGAACAAGAGGCGCTGATGTGCTGCTGGTGCAGGAGGAGACGTGAAGGTGCTGCTGCTTAGAGGTGCTGAGGAGCGGGCAGCCTCCGTGCCGGTGGCTGAGCATGCTACTCTTAATTAGTGCTCTACCCTTCCTATCTTTTTACTAAGGTGGGTAGAGAGAAATGCCCATATCTGTTTATTTCCTGGTAAGAAATGTAAGAGCCTTGTATCTGCATATTCACCAGATTCATCCCAGCGCCCTTGGTACTGGCGATCTGTGTTGATCTGTAATAAAGAGCAATCGGTAGCACACCAAGTCTCCGTGACCTTGCATCTAACAGAATCGTCCAAATCCCTGTTGTGATCTCTCTCTAGCTGTGGGCTGGCTAAGCTGTCTGTTGGATGGTGAAAATGGGAAATGATTGGGATGGGAAATGATGAGTGGGCCGAGAAATCATTGCTGGGATGGGAAGACTTCCTTGGGGTGGAAAGCCATTGGGCTAGGAACTCAAAGAGATGGGAAATCTTCCCTGGGTTTGAAATCATTGGGAAGCAAAAGCGTTGGGATGGGAAATCACTCCGGGGATGGGGAAGTATTGGGATGGGAAGTCTTTAATGGGGTGGGTAACATTCACTGGGGAAGGAAGTACTTGGAAAAGTAATCAGAGGAATGGGAATTCTTTGGGATGAGATCTCTTTGGATTAAGAAACGCTTCGTGTCGATGGGAAATATCTCGTATGGGAATCTGTTATCATGTGAAATTGTAAGGATGGGAAATGACCGTTAGGATGCAAAGCTGGTACTGGGACGGGAAATGCTTGGGACGGGGAAGTGTTGGTGTGAAACCGTCCTGGGCATGGCAAATGATGCGTGGGAGGGAAAGCCTGATGGGGATGGAAAAGTCTTGCGATGGGAAGCCTGCTTGGGTCCAAAAGCTGCAGTCCTCACCAAGATGGCGGCGAGGGGCTGGTCAGCCGTTGGGACGGAACGGCCGTTGCCCGCGTTCCCCAACCGACCGCCCCACTCTCCAGCCACCATGGCAGGTACAGCAGCCGGCTCCCGCTCCTCCCGGGGCTGCGGCCCTGCTGGCGAGCCCAGCGCCCCGGATCTCACCCCAGCGCCCTTTTTCCCACAGAGGGTTTCCCCAGACGGCTTCCGCGGCTTCCGCAGACGCAAAACTCCCCCTTCGTCGTCCCAGCCGTGCCGCCAACGGTGGCTGCCTGGCTGCTGCCCTCCCTCCCCGGAGCGATGGCGCTGCCCTTGCAGCCCCCCCAGGTACCCACCCTCCCCTACGCGCAGCCCCAGGCCACCGTCTGGCACGTGGTGCCGGGGGTCCAGGGGCAGGTGCTGCAGCTCCCCGCCGGGGTGCAGCTGGCACCTGGGGGGCACCTCCCACCCGAGGGGCACCACCTGCAGCTTGGGCAGCTCCCCGCCGTGGGGCAGCTCCCTGCTGTGGGGCAGCTCCCCCACACCGCTCCTCCCTGGGCCCCCGTCTACCAGTGGGGACAGCCCGTGGGGACGGGGACGGTGCTGCCCCAGGATCCCCTCTGGCTGGGGCCCGGGGCCGTGCTCCATGGGGAGCTCCTGCACCCCGCAGGCACCTGCCTGCTGCAGGCCCCTGCCCACCCCGGCCCCCCACCCCTCCTCGTCCCGGGGCCTCCGCTGCGGGGGCAGGCGCTCCCCACGCCCCGCACCCTGACCAGCAGCCGGGGGCAGCTGCCGGAGCCCTGCGACCACGCCGTGGGGCTCAGCGAGGACCAGGGGCCCCCGCTGCCCGGCCCCACTCCCCCCGAGCCTGCCCAGGCTCCAACGACCGCCAGCACCCAGACGGTGACGCCCAACGGTGAGTTTGGGGCTGGCACAGCCGGCCGCTGGGCGCCCCACACCCAGGAGCCATGGGAAAGCTGGCATCGCCCATCCTGGGGGATTTGCTTGCTTTTTCCTCAGCGGCGACAGTTGCAGAGGTGCCTGAGGAGCCCCTGGAGCTGCTTGAGCTGGGCCCCGATGCCTTCGCCGAGGCCTTTCCCCACCTGGCAGGGGACAGCCAGCAGCTGCAGCACCTGCAGGACCAGCTCCCGGCCGACCTGGACATCTCCGGCTTGGAGGAGCTGCTCAGCTGGCTCGATGCCGTGGAGCCCCAGGACGCCTTCCCCGGTGTCCCCAGCAGTCCTGTGCTCAGCCGCTTCCTGTCTGAGCTGCCCGACCTCTGCGAGGACATCGAGGAGCCGAGCACACAGGGACTGGCAGCCACCAGAGCGCTGGGTGAGGTACCCTCAACCCCTGGGGTGCACCCCGAGAAGGTGCAGGGTGGGCGGGCGGTGCAGCCCCCTGCTGTGCCAGCAGCGAGCTCCCCCCTCAAGCCTGCAGCCAGTCCCCAGCTCAGTGCCCTCAGGAGACCCCTGCCCAACCCTCCCTTCACTCTCCCCAAAAGGCCCCCCCACCCTGAATTCCTCACTGCCCTTAGCAGACCCCTGCCCAACCCTCCCTCGCGTCCCCTCAAGAGACCCCCCGACCCTGAATTCCTTAATTCCCTTAGGAGACCCCTGCCCAAGCCTCGCCTGAGTCCCCTCAAGAGCCCCCCCGACCCTGAATTTATTAGTGCCCTTAGGAGACCCCTGCCCAATCCCCCTCTGGGTCCCCTCAAGAGCCCCCCCGGCCCTGAATTTATTAGTGCCCTTAGGAGGCCCCTGCCCAATCCCCCTCTGAGTCCCCTCAAGAGCCCCCCGCCTGCCCCTGCGCCCACCGGCACCAAGTGGGGGGCCAAGCGCCCCGCGCCCACCAGCACCCCCAGCACAGCGCAGAGCTCCCAGCACAGGAGGCCGGCGACGGAGAAAACCCCCGGCAAGGAGAAGACGACGCTGCTGGGCCAGGGTGGCCAAGGCCCCAAGACGCTGTGCCAGGGGAAGACGGGTGGCCACAGCGCGGTGGCTGGCAGCAGCGGCCAAGCGGGCGGCGGCAGGCAGCAGCCGGCAAGCGACAGCTCCAGGGCGCCCAGCAAGAGGGCCCGAAGCCCGGGGGCTGCTGGGGGGCAAGGAGCAGCGGCACCGCCTCCCCGGAGAGCGCTGCTGCTGCTGGAGCCCCCCCCCATTAAGCCCCGTGCCCGTGCCCGCGCCGTGCGGGCCCAGGACAGGCTCCGTCCCCAAGCCATCGGGGACAAGACGCTGCAGCGCCAGCACCCGGGGACAAAGACCCCCAGCGAGACTTTGCAGCCGCTGGGGGCCAGGGCGAAGGCGCTGGGGCCAGTGCGCCAGCCGCCCTGTGTGCAGCCGCAGCCCACCTCCAGCGGCCCCAGCAGCATGCCCAGGGCCCCGCCGACGGTGCCAGGCTCCAGCGCTGTGCCCGCTGCCCCCCGGCCCCCAGCTGGAGACAAGGCCCAGGCGGTGCCGGCACCACCAGGCAGCACGGCGCGAGCGTGGAGAGCTCCCCTGCAGCAGGCGCCCAGAGCGCCGTGCCTGCCAGCCGCGGGGGGCCAAGCGCAGCGGGAGCCTCTGCCCACGCAGCCGCGCACGCTGCAGCGTCCGGCGCAGCCCCGCGTGGACTACGTGCCCTGCGTGGGGCCCTGGGCAGGCGGCGACGCGGCGCCCACGCCGCTGGAGGAGCAGGAGGCGTCGGTGCCCATCACGCCGCAGCAGCGTCCCGAGCGGGAGCGCCTGAAGAAGCTGGCCCAGGAGGAGCGGCAGCGGGCGGCCCACCAGATGAAGATCGGCCCCGTGCAATTCTTCGTGCAGCGGCAGAAGGACCACGCCATAGCCAAGTATTACGGCTACCCGTGACCCTGCGCTCCTCGACGGCCCCCGCAGCACCCGGGCCCGCTCAGCATGCAGGCACAGAGACCTCTGCAGGCGCCTGCTCCAGCTTCAGCCACGCTCCTCAGCCCTTGCCCCTCTCGCTTGCCCTCTCCCTTCTCCAGTGCTGCAGCTAGGCAGTGTTTGCCACTGTCAGGGATGGGCAACTGGGGCAATGGGAAATGCGCGCGTCACGAATGAACGTTGCAATGGGAAGCTGTTGGGATGTTGGCAATAGCTGGGGTGGGAAAGGTTGGGCGTGGGAACTGCTTGTTGGGACACCAAATGGCTGAGATCCCAAACTTCTTTCTTCTTTCGGGTCATTTCTCTTCTTTAGTGCCTTCCTTATTAAATTCCTCTAGTGTAGGTGTTCACTCAGCAAGGCCTCTGCCTGCAGCTGTTCTGGCACTGGGATGCCGAGGGGCTTTCATGCAGCCCGCTCCCGCTGCCCATGCTCAGTCCGTGCATGGATGTGGGCATGGCCAGCACGGACGGGAGAAAATGGGTGGACGGCTGGGTGGATGGGAGGGTGATGGGAGTTGGGAATTCAGCCTTGGGATCAGACACGGGAGGTTGTTGGGATAGGAAATGACCAGTGGGATGGGAAGTCACGATGGGGATAGGAATTCATTAGAATAGGACAAATTGGTTTCATTTTTATTTATTATTTTATTAATTTTAATATTTATTTTATTTATTATATTTATTAATTTTATTTATTAAATTTACTTTATTGACTGTGTTGTACAGGATGGCATTTTTTTAGGTTCTCTTCCTTTTCTACCCTATTAAACTCTCTTTATCACAACGCACTGCTTTGTACTTCATTTTTCCTTCCGAGTCGTTCTGGATTCACTCAGGATGGGGGGGACATTAGTGAACGCCTGTGTGCTTCAGATCCAAGCTCACCTTTGCCCTCAACTCAAGATACATATTTGCATCTGTTGTCATGATACAAAATTAACAGCAACAAAATAAAAGTTAACTACTTCCGAGCACCAGCTGTACGTTTGCTGGGTCTGCTCTATGCATTTTGAAGACCATTCAATACTATTCAGCACCTTCAGGAGGAAATGTGTGGTTCTAGGGAAATGCATCTTGATCTGATGCAAACCTGCGACGCACCCTGCAGCCCCTCCAACCCCTGTGATTTTACCTGCAGCCCCTGCAACCCCTGTGATTTTACCTGCAGCCCCTCCAAGCCCTGTGATTTTACCAGCAGCCACTCCAACCCTGTGACAGGCCCTACAGCTGGCTCCGGGGACTACCCCGTTGCCGTATCAGTCGCCAATACACACACAAGATGAAGGAATGGATGCAGAAGTCATCTCGTTTAGGCAGGGAAGAAAGTCCTCCGAAGAAGGGGAAGGAGCAAGAGGAAGGCGAGGCAGGCGACCCCAATGTAGGGCCATCCCAGGGAAGAGGAGGCTGTTATAAAATAGAAAAGAGAGAAAAGCAGCAGTAAGCAGGTGATCCCCATCCCTGGGCGAGCTGCGAGACATGGGACAAGATTTCAGCTGTCATGCAGGCGAGCACATTGTCACCTGGCTGCTGCGATGCTGGGATAACAGCTCCGGGAGCCTGGAATCGGAGGGCAGGGAAGCCAAGCAGCTGGGATCCTTCTCTGGGGAAGGGGGCACTGAGAAAGCGATCGGAAACGGGGCACAAGCCTCTGGAGGCGGCGCCTGTCAGGCGTGAAGGAAAGGGATCCCTTCCAGGAAGATGCTGTGGGGTTGCTGAGGGTCGAAGAACAGCAGGTGTTGCCTGCACCCACCGTGCTGCAGCAGCGGCAAGGGAGAGACGTGGTGGTTTTCCTCAGCTGGGCAGCTGAGCTCCACCTCAACCGCTCTCTCCCTGCCCCTCCTCAAAGGGAAAGGGGAGAAAATAGGATGGAAAGGGCTCAAGGGCTGAGAGAAGGACAGGGAGATCACTCCACAATGATCGTCACGGGCAAAAGAGGCTCAGCAGAGCCTGTTCCAGTCCAGCCCGGGCCTGCTCCTGCGGGGGCTCTCCACAGGCCGCGGCCTCCTCCAGGCCACATCCACCTGCTCCACCGGGGGCTCCTCCACGGGCTGCAGCGTGGAGATCTGTTCCGTGTGGGACCCGTGGGCTGCAGGGGGACAGCCTGCTCCACCAGGGGCCTCTCCCCAGGCCGCAGGGGAACTGCTGCTGTGAGCCTGGAGCACCTCCTGCCTCCTGCTGCACTCACCTTGGGGGCTGCAGAGAGGTTTCTCACTCCTCCCTGACCCAGACGCTGCTGTGCAGCAGGTTTCTTTCCCTTTCTTAGATGGGCTCTCACACAGGCGCAAACATCATCCGTTTTGTCTCACTTCTGGGCAGCAGCGGGTCCCTCTGGAGCCTCCTGGAACCGGCCCTTATCTAACATGGGGCAGCTGCTGCATTCTCCTCACAGAGGACACCCCTGCAGCCCCCCGCTACCAGAACCTGTCCTCGTAAACCCAACACAAGACACCGACCGAGCCTCCCTGATTCCCAGCAGGTGGGTCAGGCTGGGAACCCAGGCCAGTGCCCGGCAGACCCTCCTGGGCCTTGAAAAGCAAGCTTTATGGGGATGTAGCACCCAGAAAGAACGGAGTCACACAACAGGATTCATTTCCAAAACCGTCTCATAGACACCTGGGCCAAAGTGCAGGGCCTTGAGCGGGTATATCACAATGACAGAGTTCATTTCCTTCCCAGTAGCTGGCACATGCCGTTTTTTGGGATTTCGGGGCTACAGTGAGCTGCTAAGAGGGATGTCTTAGCTCTTGCAGGGCAGTGCTTCCACTAAGGCCAGGACTTTTCTGCATCTTCTACTGCCCTGCAAGCGAGGATGCTTGGGGCACACAGGAAGCTGGGAGGGGACACAGCTGCAGGGATTCCATAAGACACAAGCAAATGCAGCCTTGGCTTGGTGACACTTTCTCTTGATTACTGCTCAACACAAATTACCTCGAGCAAGTCTACTGTGAGGACTAAAGGAAAGAGACATATGGATGCTGCTAAGCTCTTCTAGCTTGTACCAGGTAGGAAAGATACCTCTGTAGCAGGCGTGAAGAGGATAGCACTAATTAATTAGATGAGAAGCGGAGGAAAGGCACTTAGAGGTAGTGAAAAGCAGTTAATGTGATGTTCCGGGGAAGCTTCAGTCTGCTTAAGGAGTAGCAAGAACAAGCCTAAAGTCATAGCCAAATACAAGAAAGAGAGGAGGACACGCAGCATGAGAAGCTCCTGAGAGAAAGGAGCTCTGTTTTGGGTAAAAATCAGTCCCTTTTTCTATCATGGAGACATCCAAGGGCGTAGGACACGTGCACTTCAGGGAACCAAGAGATGCTGTGCATTTCTCTCGTCCCCCTGACACAGCCACTAGGTGACGATGCTTCCAATTCTCTCTAAAGAAACCTTGCTTTCTCAGGCCCAGGTGTCCAGCTGCATACCAAGGACGTCCCTGGCTCCCAGGCACAGTTCCCAGGCCCAAGGCCGAGCTCCCCTCCGAACCCCCATTCCAGCAGACCTTGCTCCTGGCATTGTGGAGCAGCCATTTCATGTCAGCCTTTTCTCCTGGCAGTCAGCTTAGCGCCGTAACCTCTGCCATCGGGGCGCCCGAGAGCCGTGTGAGGTCAGCAGAGAGTCACTGTCAGCCTTTGACCTCACAAAGGTGGGTGGCCATAAGTGCCCTGAGCGTCCAGCTCGCATTGAGTACTGCTGGTGGCACTCGAGGCGTGGAGGTCTGCATGGTGCAATGGGAGACGCCGATGTCCTGCTGCTGGTGCAAGAGGCGCTGATGTGCTGCTGATGCAGGAGGAGACGTGAAGGTGCTGCTGCTTAGAGGTGCTGAGGAGCGGGCAGCCTCCGTGCCGGTGGCTGAGCATGCTACTCTTAATTAGTGCTCTACCCTTCCTATCTTTTTACTAAGGTGGGTAGAGAGAAATGCCCATATCTGTTTATTTCCTGGTAAGAAATGTAAGAGCCTTGTATCTGCATATTCACCAGATTCATCCCAGCGCCCTTGGTACTGGCGATCTGTGTTGATCTGTAATAAAGAGCAATTGGTAGCACACCAAGTCTCCGTGACCTTGCATCTAACAGAATCGTCCAAATCCCTGTTGTGATCTCTCTCTAGCTGTGGGCTGGCTAAGCTGTCTGTTGGATGGTGAAAATGGGAAATGATTGGGATGGGAAATGATGAGTGGGCCGAGAAATCATTGCTGGGATGGGAAGACTTCCTTGGGGTGGAAAGCCATTGGGCTAGGAACTCAAAGAGATGGGAAATCTTCCCTGGGTTTGAAATCATTGGGAAGCAAAAGCGTTGGGATGGGAAATCACTCCGGGGATGGGGAAGTATTGGGATGGGAAGTCTTTAATGGGGTGGGTAACATTCACTGGGGAAGGAAGTACTTGGAAAAGTAATCAGAGGAATGGGAATTCTTTGGGATGAGATCTCTTTGGATTAAGAAACGCTTCGTGTCGATGGGAAATATCTCGTATGGGAATCTGTTATCATGTGAAATTGTAAGGATGGGAAATGACCGTTAGGATGCAAAGCTGGTACTGGGACGGGAAATGCTTGGGACGGGGAAGTGTTGGTGTGAAACCGTCCTGGGCATGGCAAATGATGCGTGGGAGGGAAAGCCTGATGGGGATGGAAAAGTCTTGCGATGGGAAGCCTGCTTGGGTCCAAAAGCTGCAGTCCTCACCAAGATGGCGGCGAGGGGCTGGTCAGCCGTTGGGACGGAACGGCCGTTGCCCGCGTTCCCCAACCGACCGCCCCACTCTCCAGCCACCATGGCAGGTACAGCAGCCGGCTCCCGCTCCTCCCGGGGCTGCGGCCCTGCTGGCGAGCCCAGCGCCCCGGATCTCACCCCAGCGCCCTTTTTCCCACAGAGGGTTTCCCCAGACGGCTTCCGCGGCTTCCGCAGACGCAAAACTCCCCCTTCGTCGTCCCAGCCGTGCCGCCAACGGTGGCTGCCTGGCTGCTGCCCTCCCTCCCCGGAGCGATGGCGCTGCCCTTGCAGCCCCCCCAGGTACCCACCCTCCCCTACGCGCTGCCCCAGGCCACCGTCTGGCACGTGGTGCCGGGGGTCCAGGGGCAGGTGCTGCAGCTCCCCGCCGGGGTGCAGCTGGCACCTGGGGGGCACCTCCCACCCGAGGGGCACCACCTGCAGCTTGGGCAGCTCCCCGCCGTGGGGCAGCTCCCTGCTGTGGGGCAGCTCCCCCACACCGCTCCTCCCTGGGCCCCCGTCTACCAGTGGGGACAGCCCGTGGGGACGGGGACGGTGCTGCCCCAGGATCCCCTCTGGCTGGGGCCCGGGGCCGTGCTCCATGGGGAGCTCCTGCACCCCGCAGGCACCTGCCTGCTGCAGGCCCCTGCCCACCCCGGCCCCCCACCACTCCTCGTCCCGGGGCCTCCGCTGCGGGGGCAGGCGCTCCCCGCGCCCCGCACCCTGACCAGCAGCCGGGGGCAGCTGCCGGAGCCCTGCGACCACGCCGTGGGGCTCAGCGAGGACCAGGGGCCCCCGCTGCCCGGCCCCACTCCCCCCGAGCCTGCCCAGGCTCCAACGACCGCCAGCACCCAGACGGTGACGCCCAACGGTGAGTTTGGGGCTGGCACAGCCGGCCGCTGGGCGCCCCACACCCAGGAGCCATGGGAAAGCTGGCATCGCCCATCCTGGGGGATTTGCTTGCTTTTTCCTCAGCGGCGACAGTTGCAGAGGTGCCTGAGGAGCCCCTGGAGCTGCTTGAGCTGGGCCCCGATGCCTTCGCCGAGGCCTTTCCCCACCTGGCAGGGGACAGCCAGCAGCTGCAGCACCTGCAGGACCAGCTCCCGGCCGACCTGGACATCTCCGGCTTGGAGGAGCTGCTCAGCTGGCTCGATGCCGTGGAGCCCCAGGACGCCTTCCCCGGTGTCCCCAGCAGTCCTGTGCTCAGCCGCTTCCTGTCTGAGCTGCCCGACCTCTGCGAGGACATCGAGGAGCCGAGCACACAGGTACTGGCAGCCACCAGAGCGCTGGGTGAGGTACCCTCAACCCCTGGGGTGCACCCCGAGAAGGTGCAGGGTGGGCGGGCGGTGCAGCCCCCTGCTGTGCCGGCAGCGAGCTCCCCCCTCAAGCCTGCAGCCAGTCCCCAGCTCAGTGCCCTCAGGAGACCCCTGCCCAACCCTCCCTTCACTCTCCCCAAAAGGCCCCCCCACCCTGAATTCCTCACTGCCCTTAGCAGACCCCTGCCCAACCCTCCCTCGCGTCCCCTCAAGAGACCCCCCGACCCTGAATTCCTTAATTCCCTTAGGAGACCCCTGCCCAAGCCTCGCCTGAGTCCCCTCAAGAGCCCCCCCGACCCTGAATTTATTAGTGCCCTTAGGAGACCCCTGCCCAATCCCCCTCTGGGTCCCCTCAAGAGCCCCCCCGGCCCTGAATTTATTAGTGCCCTTAGGAGGCCCCTGCCCAATCCCCCTCTGAGTCCCCTCAAGAGCCCCCCGCCTGCCCCTGCGCCCACCGGCACCAAGTGGGGGGCCAAGCGCCCCGCGCCCACCAGCACCCCCAGCACAGCGCAGAGCTCCCAGCACAGGAGGCCGGCGACGGAGAAAACCCCCGGCAAGGAGAAGACGACGCTGCTGGGCCAGGGTGGCCAAGGCCCCAAGACGCTGTGCCAGGGGAAGACGGGTGGCCACAGCGCGGTGGCTGGCAGCAGCGGCCAAGCGGGCGGCGGCAGGCAGCAGCCGGCAAGCGACAGCTCCAGGGCGCCCAGCAAGAGGGCCCGAAGCCTGGGGGCTGCTGGGGGGCAAGGAGCAGCGGCACCGCCTCCCCGGAGAGCGCTGCTGCTGCTGGAGCCCCCCCCCATTAAGCCCCGTGCCCGTGCCCGTGCCGTGCGGGCCCAGGACAGGCTCCGTCCCCAAGCCATCGGGGACAAGACGCTGCAGCGCCAGCACCCGGGGACAAAGACCCCCAGCGAGACTTTGCAGCCGCTGGGGGCCAGGGCGAAGGCGCTGGGGCCAGTGCGCCAGCCGCCCTGTGTGCAGCCGCAGCCCACCTCCAGCGGCCCCAGCAGCATGCCCAGGGCCCCGCCGACGGTGCCAGGCTCCAGCGCTGTGCCCGCTGCCCCCCGGCCCCCAGCTGGAGACAAGGCCCAGGCGGTGCCGGCACCACCAGGCAGCACGGCGCGAGCGTGGAGAGCTCCCCTGCAGCAGGCGCCCAGAGCGCCGTGCCTGCCAGCCGCGGGGGGCCAAGCGCAGCGGGAGCCTCTGCCCACGCAGCCGCGCACGCTGCAGCGTCCGGCGCAGCCCCGCGTGGACTACGTGCCCTGCGTGGGGCCCTGGGCAGGCGGCGACGCGGCGCCCACGCCGCTGGAGGAGCAGGAGGCGTCGGTGCCCATCACGCCGCAGCAGCGTCCCGAGCGGGAGCGCCTGAAGAAGCTGGCCCAGGAGGAGCGGCAGCGGGCGGCCCACCAGATGAAGATCGGCCCCGTGCAATTCTTCGTGCAGCGGCAGAAGGACCACGCCATAGCCAAGTATTACGGCTACCCGTGACCCTGCGCTCCTCGACGGCCCCCGCAGCACCCGGGCCCGCTCAGCATGCAGGCACAGAGACCTCTGCAGGCGCCTGCTCCAGCTTCAGCCACGCTCCTCAGCCCTTGCCCCTCTCGCTTGCCCTCTCCCTTCTCCAGTGCTGGAGCTAGGCAGTGTTTGCCACTGTCAGGGATGGGCAACTGGGGCAATGGGAAATGCGCCCGTCACGAATGAACGTTGCAATGGGAAGCTGTTGGGATGTTGGCAATAGCTGGGGTGGGAAAGGTTGGGCGTGGGAACTGCTTGTTGGGACACCAAATGGCTGAGATCCCAAACTTCTTTCTTCTTTCGGGTCATTTCTCTTCTTTAGTGCCTTCCTTATTAAATTCCTCTAGTGTAGGTGTTCACTCAGCAAGGCCTCTGCCTGCAGCTGTTCTGGCACTGGGATGCCGAGGGGATTTCATGCAGCCCGCTCCCGCTGCCCATGCTCAGTCCGTGCATGGATGTGGGCATGGCCAGCACGGACGGGAGAAAATGGGTGGACGGCTGGGTGGATGGGAGGGTGATGGGAGTTGGGAATTCAGCCTTGGGATCAGACACGGGAGGTTGTTGGGATAGGAAATGACCAGTGGGATGGGAAGTCACGATGGGGATAGGAATTCATTAGAATAGGACAAATTGGTTTCATTTTTATTTATTATTTTATTAATTTTAATATTTATTTTATTTATTATATTTATTAATTTTATTTATTAAATTTACTTTATTGACTGTGTTGTACAGGATGGCATTTTTTTAGGTTCTCTTCCTTTTCTACCCTATTAAACTCTCTTTATCACAACGCACTGCTTTGTACTTCATTTTTCCTTCCGAGTCGTTCTGGATTCACTCAGGATGGGGGGGACATTAGTGAACGCCTGTGTGCTTCAGATCCAAGCTCACCTTTGCCCTCAACTCAAGATACATATTTGCATCTGTTGTCATGATACAAAATTAACAGCAACAAAATAAAAGTTAACTACTTCCGAGCACCAGCTGTACGTTTGCTGGGTCTGCTCTATGCATTTTGAAGACCATTCAATACTATTCAGCACCTTCAGGAGGAAATGTGTGGTTCTAGGGAAATGCATCTTGATCTGATGCAAACCTGCGACGCACCCTGCAGCCCCTCCAACCCCTGTGATTTTACCTGCAGCCCCTGCAACCCCTGTGATTTTACCTGCAGCCCCTCCAAGCCCTGTGATTTTACCAGCAGCCACTCCAACCCTGTGACAGGCCCTACAGCTGGCTCCGGGGACTACCCCGTTGCCGTATCAGTCGCCAATACACACACAAGATGAAGGAATGGATGCAGAAGTCATCTCGTTTAGGCAGGGAAGAAAGTCCTCCGAAGAAGGGGAAGGAGCAAGAGGAAGGCGAGGCAGGCGACCCCAATGTAGGGCCATCCCAGGGAAGAGGAGGCTGTTATAAAATAGAAAAGAGAGAAAAGCAGCAGTAAGCAGGTGATCCCCATCCCTGGGCGAGCTGCGAGACATGGGACAAGATTTCAGCTGTCATGCAGGCGAGCACATTGTCACCGGGCTGCTGCGATGCTGGGATAACAGCTCCGGGAGCCTGGAATCGGAGGGCAGGGAAGCCAAGCAGCTGGGATCCTTCTCTGGGGAAGGGGGCACTGAGAAAGCGATCGGAAACGGGGCACAAGCCTCTGGAGGCGGCGCCTGTCAGGCGTGAAGGAAAGGGATCCCTTCCAGGAAGATGCTGTGGGGTTGCTGAGGGTCGAAGAACAGCAGGTGTTGCCTGCACCCACCGTGCTGCAGCAGCGGCAAGGGAGAGACGTGGTGGTTTTCCTCAGCTGGGCAGCTGAGCTCCACCTCAACCGCTCTTTCCCTGCCCCTCCTCAAAGGGAAAGGGGAGAAAATAGGATGGAAAGGGCTCAAGGGCTGAGAGAAGGACAGGGAGATCACTCCACAATGATCGTCACGGGCAAAAGAGGCTCAGCAGAGCCTGTTCCAGTCCAGCCCGGGCCTGCTCCTGCGGGGGCTCTCCACAGGCCGCGGCCTCCTCCAGGCCACATCCACCTGCTCCACCGGGGGCTCCTCCACGGGCTGCAGCGTGGAGATCTGCTCCGTGTGGGACCCGTGGGCTGCAGGGGGACAGCCTGCTCCACCAGGGGCCTCTCCCCAGGCCGCAGGGGAACTGCTGCTGTGAGCCTGGAGCACCTCCTGCCTCCTGCTGCACTCACCTTGGGGGCTGCAGAGAGGTTTCTCACTCCTCCCTGACCCAGACGCTGCTGTGCAGCAGGTTTCTTTCCCTTTCTTAGATGGGCTCTCACACAGGCGCAAACATCATCCGTTTTGTCTCAGTTCTGGGCAGCAGCGGGTCCCTCTGGAGCCTCCTGGAACCGGCCCTTATCTAACATGGGGCAGCTGCTGCATTCTCCTCACAGAGGACACCCCTGCAGCCCCCCGCTACCAGAACCTGTCCTCGTAAACCCAACACAAGACACCGACCGAGCCTCCCTGATTCCCAGCAGGTGGGTCAGGCTGGGAACCCAGGCCAGTGCCCGGCAGACCCTCCTGGGCCTTGAAAAGCAAGCTTTATGGGGATGTAGCACCCAGAAAGAACGGAGTCACACAACAGGATTCATTTCCAAAACCGTCTCATAGACACCTGGGCCAAAGTGCAGGGCCTTGAGCGGGTATATCACAATGGCAGAGTTCATTTCCTTCCCAGTAGCTGGCACGTGCCGTTTTTTGGGATTTCGGGGCTACAGTGAGCTGCTAAGAGGGATGTCTTAGCTCTTGCAGGGCAGTGCTTCCACTAAGGCCAGGACTTTTCTGCATCTTCTACTGCCCTGCAAGCGAGGATGCTTGGGGCACACAGGAAGCTGGGAGGGGACACAGCTGCAGGGATTCCATAAGACACAAGCAAATGCAGCCTTGGCTTGGTGACACTTTCTCTTGATTACTGCTCAACACAAATTACCTCGAGCAAGTCTACTGTGAGGACTAAAGGAAAGAGACGTATGGATGCTGCTAAGCTCTTCTAGCTTGTACCAGGTAGGAAAGATACCTCTGTAGCAGGCGTGAAGAGGATAGCACTAATTAATTAGATGAGAAGCGGAGGAAAGGCACTTAGAGGTAGTGAAAAGCAGTTAATGTGATGTTCCGGGGAAGCTTCAGTCTGCTTAAGGAGTAGCAAGAACAAGCCTAAAGTCATAGCCAAATACAAGAAAGAGAGGAGGACACGCAGCATGAGAAGCTCCCGAGAGAAAGGAGCTCTGTTTTGGGTAAAAATCAGTCCCTTTTTCTATCATGGAGACATCCAAGGGCGTAGGACACGTGCACTTCAGGGAACCAAGAGATGCTGTGCATTTCTCTCGTCCCCCTGACACAGCCACTAGGTGACGATGCTTCCAATTCTCTCTAAAGAAACCTTGCTTTCTCAGGCCCAGGTGTCCAGCTGCACACCAAGGACGTCCCTGGCTCCCAGGCACAGTTCCCAGGCCCAAGGCCGAGCTCCCCTCCGAACCCCCATTCCAGCAGACCTTGCTCCTGGCATTGTGGAGCAGCCATTTCATGTCAGCCTTTTCTCCTGGCAGTCAGCTTAGCGCCGTAACCTCTGCCATCGGGGCGCCCGAGAGCCGTGTGAGGTCAGCAGAGAGTCACTGTCAGCCTTTGACCTCACAAAGGTGGGTGGCCATAAGTGCCCTGAGCGTCCAGCTCGCATTGAGTACTGCTGGTGGCACTCGAGGCGTGGAGGTCTGCATGGTGCAATGGGAGACGCCGATGTCCTGCTGCTGGAACAAGAGGCGCTGATGTGCTGCTGGTGCAGGAGGAGACGTGAAGGTGCTGCTGCTTAGAGGTGCTGAGGAGCGGGCAGCCTCAGCGGGCAGCTGAATCAGAGGGCAGGGAAGCCAAGCAGCTTCCTTCTCTGGGGAAGGGGGCACAGAGAAAGTGATTGGAAATGGGGTACAAGCCCTCAGCCTCTAAAAGCAATCCCTCAGATGTTTAGGCATAGTAAAGTTAGGTATATCTATTTGACTCTAGACCCCAACATGTTTGTTAGTGTTCTGGTTTGTCCACTGCTTTCTTGTGGGGGATTTGAGTTGGCCATTACTCTTTAGGTGAATGCTGACTTCATATCTATGGTGCACTTTATTCTTAAAATGGGAAGTTTCTACCAATTTCCCGTCCAAACTTGCTCATAAGCCAACTGCAGTCATCATTTCAGATGTGTCTCCCAACTTACACATTTCCTATTTCTCCTTGATATTTACTCAAGAAATTCATTTACGTAGAGACAACATATTCTTCTCTCAACTGGCATCTGGCTGGGCAGAATGATGTCCTTTCATTCCCTTCCAGGCAATAGGCAACTTGTTCCTTCTGTCTTGTGAACTCTTCCTCCTAAGTTCAATGTGAATACAAGTGGCAGAACTGTGCCTCATGTCTCAAATGAGTGTCAGGGCTGCCTTGTCCAGTGTATTCATACTGGAGGGAAAAAAAAATGAATAGCCATACACACTGTATAACCACTAAACTTTTTCAGTCCTCCTTGTGCTAACAGTGCATGAACGTGAGGTTTTGTTGTCATTTTTGTTTGTTTGTTTGTTTGCTTGCTTTAAACTCCTGACTGCCATATAGCAAACATGACAAAAAAACACCCTTTTTTGAGAAGCTCTGAGAATGGCTCTGCTTTGTATTATCACCTGTCACTTCACCTGAACCATTTCAATCACAAGCGATATCCTTCTGTCAGGCTTGGTAGTACTTCCCAACCTTATGTCCCCTGCAAATCTCAAAGCTCATGTGTAATTTTTAATCTTCAGCCACCATGTCCATACCGAACATATCTAACTTTGAAGTCAGCTCTGCCCTGAATAGGAGGTTGGGTTTTCAGAGGTCCCTTCCAGCCTACATTTCTCCATGAGTCTTTGCCTCCTTAGCAGCTGCAGTTTCAGAACTGTCTCTGAGAATTACCATAGGTAACGACTCCTTTGCTGGTAAGTCCCTCTTCAGTGTGAACAATTGTAAATTCCCTTTATTCACTTGCAGCCCCAAAGCCCAAATCCGTAGATAATGTATCAGAAGCTCACAGAAAGTGAAATAGATGTAATTCATCCCCTGTGTAGGGAAGAACTGGTCCTAGAAAGGAAAGCTATTAAATTATCTGGAAACAATTTAGCTCTGATAAATTATTTTGTAAATTACACATTACCCCCTCCTTCCCTGGTCTTAGCTGTTCTTGCTCCAAAACTTTGCATGGTGTTGATGTCAAACTAACAGGCCCACACTTGTCTGGATGACTCTTTACCCTCTTCTGGACAGAGGTGTATTTGTTACTCTCCCATTCTGGGGACTATCCCTGATTTGCACAATTGTTATGCATTTTTCCTACTTGACTTGTTGTTCTGTGTGCCAATGCTGTTAATAGGCTAGGTAGATATCAGCTTTTCATTTTTCACTTGAATCGCTATAGATTGTTATTTCACCTCAGATGATGTTGCGCCTAGTGCCCTACCCTCCTTTTCAATGGGAGTCCTGTCACTGCCCTTAATATCACATTGTTGTTGCTGTTAGATGCAGGAAATAAGATTTGCAGCATTTGAGACATCAGTAACTTTTGATCTATTTTTGCCTCAAGCGTGCAACTGTCCTAATTTGTTCTCTTTGTTCCCCCTGGTTTCTGTGGCTTAAGTACCACTTACTATTATTGTTTAATTTCCTATGTGAAGGAGGTTTTCGGTCATTCTTACTTTATTTCTGCAGTTTTTAACCTCTGAAACATGCCTTTTCTCATCGCTTTTTTCCTCTTTGAATTTTGAATTTTAACTATGCCTTCTCTGCACTCAAGTCCCAGAGCTGCTTAGTCAGACTCAATTATTCATTTCCTTAGATTTCAAAGTTTGCATTTCTAAGCCTCAAAACCTTCATTCTAAACCTGGTTTTGTCTGTCGTGAAATGTAAAATGAGAAAAGTCAGCTCATGATCACACTTTATTCAAATTTTACTACATTTAAACCCATACAGGAGCCAAGTCTAAAATGGTCTTATATTTTTTCACTTTTGGGAAGAAATCCATCACATAGTATACCTCTGTGAACATAAGTGGTAATTATCTTTCAATCTTTTGCTGGGAAGTTAAAGTCTCCCATAATTCCCATTATTGTTTACGTGTCTGATAACTGTACAGAGATAATTCACTATTAGACTGGAGCTAAGAGCAAAGAGCAGGCTAGCAAGGCTGTCTATCTTTAGCAGTGATTTGCACAAAACCACTCTTTTGCTGACCCATAACATTTAATTTCTCCATCCTCTGCTTCTTGCTAACACAAAGCACCATCTTATTCCATCCATTTGCCTTGGTTTCCAGCCTTCCTGAGATTTATCAGTACTTGTATGACATTCATGCCTTTGTTTCACCCTTCCTGTGTTGACACTTGTCATAACAGTTTTAGATCCTGAACATGATCATCTCAAAGTTTGCCTGACAGTTAGGTCTTCCTCACATTGTCATAGAGTATCAGGTCTCTACCACTTGAAATAGATTGGATTGGATTAGATTATTGGCACCGTCTCTTGTGCTGGTAGTCCATTATCTTCACAGTCCGTACAACTGGCCATCAGTGAACATGAAGTGGCCTTATCCTGCCCATTTACCTTTCTGGAAATCAGCCACTCTCTCTGCCTAGAACAGGGAATGGATTTTCCTCACCTTTCTTCAAAAGCTCTGAAGTTTTCTGTGATCTTTCCAATTGTACGGTATGATAAGCTTTTGCTGCCACTGAAGGGTAGAAGTCATTATGAATAGTGCCAACAAAACAGAAACATAACAATGAAAACGATATTTTAATTCAGAATAGGTATTTGAAAAGTTCACCTTTTCTAGCACAAATGGGGAAAAGAAAAAAAGGAAGGAAAAAAAAAAAAAAGCAGTCCTAAAACATCAAAACTGTGGCCAAAGAATTAGAAGAAACACTATTTTTCCAAAGCTGCAATGTTTTCCATTCATCTGGCTGGGCCAGCAGAGCACTGGAGACCTGGATGCACTGTACTCATGGCTGGTTCCCCTAAATGACCTGCAGGGAGATCTTCTTCTCTCTATCCCTCTGTTTCTCCTTTCAATCTCTGTTTTGTCTGTTTGTATCACTAGCTCTCAAATCGCCACTGATATATGCACGTGCAGCACCCAGCACAACCTTGTTTCAGGCTCCAGCGGGACCTTTAGGCATTACCATCCTGTAAACAAATAACAATGATAGTGAGTGTAATTACAATCGTCAAACTATTCCAGCTCCACATCATTAGCCATGCCCTGAGCTAAATAACATTTTAATCAGTTTGATATGTCATCTGTGGCTTTCTTCACTGTCACTTGCAATCCAGCAAACTCCTTCCTTCACGTTTCTAGATTAGACAGAGGGTTCTCAACTGCAGACATCCAATTCCCTGTTCAGGAAGCAGCGAGACCTTTCCTCTTCTCACAGATTTAAGATGATAGCCAAGCATCATGAGACACAGTGCGTATGTCTCCTAGGCCCATCCCATGAGAGCAGGACATTTACCACACATGAGAAGAAGACTTAATGCAGTGGCAAAGCAAAATACTCGGTGTCAAAGCCATGTCTAGATGATCATTAAAGACAGATCAAAATTACCCAATACAGGAGGAAAATCTATCGTTTGTAGAAGATTATGTTCTCTGATTATTAGTTTCAAAATTAGTTTTTCCTTTGGATTTCCTCTGAACTTAAACTTAGTTTGGAATGCCTTTGGTTTTGAATATTTCTGAAATCGTATTACTTCTCCTAAGTAAGTTGCTAGTCTGTTCTGTTTACGTGAAATTCGAATAATATTGTGAAGTATCTGCCATCAGTTTTACTGTGTGCCAGGCTGAGTTCCCTGATGAATTTCAAATTTCAGATATGAAACAGTAAAGGTTAAAAAAAAAAATGTTACAAAGGGTACTTCATGCAGTAGCATAAACTTCTGTTTTCTCAAAACTTGTATCAGTTCATCTCACCAGGACCAGCAGGGGAAGCACACTCTGCCTAGGCACTGGCAAAGGGACACAGTGAGAGTGTAGGGTCTCTTGCTGGGGCCATTCAAAATTTGACTGTACAAGCCCCTGAGCAATATGACAGGGCTTTAAAAATGGCCCTGCTTGAAGTACGCGGGTGATCTGGAGACCTCTAAGGTGCTTTCCAACAAAAGCTTTTCTATAATTGTATGAAATCACCTGCAATAGATTAACCCTGGTCATTATTCCTATCACAGGAAATAACTGTGACACCTGGGTAACAGGTGAGCTTACTGCGACACCAGGGAGAGCCTTCCTGTACTTAAAGGCAACCTGTAGGAAAGCTGGGGAGGGAGTCTTTATCAGGGCCTGGAGTGACAGGACAAGGAGTAACCGCTTTAAACTGAAAAGTAGCACCCAGAAAGAACGGAGTCACGCAACAGGATTCATTTCCAAAACCACCTCATAGACACCTGGGCCAAAGAGCAGGGCCTTGAGCGGGTATATCACAATGACAGAGTTCATTTCCTTCCCAGTAGCTGGCACGTGCCGTTTTTTGGGATTTCGGGGCTACAGTGAGCTGCTAAGAGGGATGTCTTAGCTCTTGCAGGGCAGTGCTTCCACTAAGGCCAGGACTTTTCTGCATCTTCTACTGCCCTGCAAGCGAGGATGCTTGGGGCACACAGGAAGCTGGGAGGGGACACAGCTGCAGGGATTCCATAAGGCACAAGCAAATGCAGCCTTGGCTTGGTGACACTTTCTCTTGATTACTGCTCAACACAAATTACCTCGAGCAAGTCTACTGTGAGGACTAAAGGAAAGAGACGTATGGATGCTGCTAAGCTCTTCTAGCTTGTACCAGGTAGGAAAGATACCTCTGTAGCAGGCGTGAAGAGGATAGCACTAATTAATTAGATGAGAAGCGGAGGAAAGGCACTTAGAGGTAGTGAAAAGCAGTTAATGTGATGTTCCGGGGAAGCTTCAGTCTGCTTAAGGAGTAGCAAGAACAAGCCTAAAGTCATAGCCAAATACAAGAAAGAGAGGAGGACACGCAGCATGAGAAGCTCCCGAGAGAAAGGAGCTCTGTTTTGGGTAAAAATCAGTCTCTTTTTCTATCATGGAGACATCCAAGGGCGTAGGACACGTGCACTTCAGGAAACCAAGAGATGCTGTGCATTTCTCTCGTCCCCCTGACACAGCCACTAGGTGACGATGCTTCCAATTCTCTCTAAAGAAACCTTGCTTTCTCAGGCCCAGGTGTCCAGCTGCACACCAAGGACGTCCCTGGCTCCCAGGCACAGTTCCCAGGCCCAAGGCCGAGCTCCCCTCCGAACCCCCATTCCAGCAGACCTTGCTCCTGGCATTGTGGAGCAGCCATTTCATGTCAGCCTTTTCTCCTGGCAGTCAGCTTAGCGCCGTAACCTCTGCCATCGGGGCGCCCGAGAGCCGTGTGAGCTCAGCAGAGAGTCACTGTCAGCCTTTGACCTCACAAAGGTGGGTGGCCATAAGTGCCCTGAGCGTCCAGCTCGCATTGAGTACTGCTGGTGGCACTCGAGGCGTGGAGGTCTGCATGGTGCAATGGGAGACGCCGATGTCCTGCTGCTGGAACAAGAGGCGCTGATGTGCTGCTGGTGCAGGAGGAGACGTGAAGGTGCTGCTGCTTAGAGGTGCTGAGGGGCGGGCAGCCTCAGCGGGCAGCTGAATCAGAGGGCAGGGAAGCCAAGCAGCTTCCTTCTCTGGGGAAGGGGGCACAGAGAAAGTGATTGGAAATGGGGTACAAGCCCTCAGCCTCTAAAAGCAATCCCTCAGATGTTTAGGCATAGTAAAGTTAGGTATATCTATTTGACTCTAGACCCCAACATGTTTGTTAGTGTTCTGGTTTGTCCACTGCTTTCTTGTGGGGGATTTGAGTTGGCCATTACTGTTTAGGTGAATGCTGACTTCATATCTATGGTGCACTTTATTCTTAAAATGGGAAGTTTCTACCAATTTCCCGTCCAAACTTGCTCATAAGCCAACTGCAGTCATCATTTCAGATGTGTCTCCCAACTTACACATTTCCTATTTCTCCTTGATATTTACTCAAGAAATTCATTTACGTAGAGACAACATATTCTTCTCTCAACTGGCATCTGGCTGGGCAGAATGATGTCCTTTCATTCCCTTCCAGGCAATAGGCAACTTGTTCCTTCTGTCTTGTGAACTCTTCCTCCTAAGTTCAATGTGAATACAAGTGGCAGAACTGTGCCTCATGTCTCAAATGAGTGTCAGGGCTGCCTTGTCCAGTGTATTCATACTGGAGGGAAAAAAAAATGAATAGCCATACACACTGTATAACCACTAAACTTTTTCAGTCCTCCTTGTGCTAACAGTGCATGAACGTGAGGTTTTGTTGTCATTTTTGTTTGTTTCTTTGTTTGCTTGCTTTAAACTCCTGACTGCCATATAGCAAACATGACAAAAAAACACCCTTTTTTGAGAATCTCTGAGAATGGCTCTGCTTTGTATTATCACCTGTCACTTCACCTGAACCATTTCAATCACAAGCGATATCCTTCTGTCAGGCTTGGTAGTACTTCCCAACCTTATGTCCCCTGCAAATCTCAAAGCTCATGTGTAATTTTTAATCTTCAGCCACCATGTCCATACCGAACATATCTAACTTTGAAGTCAGCTCTGCCCTGAATAGGAGGTTGGGTTTTCAGAGGTCCCTTCCAGCCTACATTTCTCCATGAGTCTTTGCCTCCTTAGCAGCTGCAGTTTCAGAACTGTCTCTGAGAATTACCATAGGTAACGACTCCTTTGCTGGTAAGTCCCTCTTCAGTGTGAACAATTGTAAATTCCCTTTATTCACTTGCAGCCCCAAAGCCCAAATCCGTAGATAATGTATCAGAAGCTCACAGAAAGTGAAATAGATGTAATTCATCCCCTGTGTAGGGAAGAACTGGTCCTAGAAAGGAAAGCTATTAAATTATCTGGAAACAATTTAGCTCTGATAAATTATTTTGTAAATTACACATTACCCCCTCCTTCCCTGGTCTTAGCTGTTCTTGCTCCAAAACTTTGCATGGTGTTGATGTCAAACTAACAGGCCCACACTTGTCTGGATGACTCTTTACCCTCTTCTGGACAGAGGTGTATTTGTTACTCTCCCATTCTGGGGACTATCCCTGATTTGCACAATTGTTATGCATTTTTCCTACTTGACTTGTTGTTCTGTGTGCCAATGCTGTTAATAGGCTAGGTAGATATCAGCTTTTCATTTTTCACTTGAATCGCTATAGATTGTTATTTCACCTCAGATGATGTTGCGCCTAGTGCCCTACCCTCCTTTTCAATGGGAGTCCTGTCACTGCCCTTAATATCACATTGTTGTTGCTGTTAGATGCAGGAAATAAGATTTGCAGCATTTGAGACATCAGTAACTTTTGATCTATTTTTGCCTCAAGCGTGCAACTGTCCTAATTTGTTCTCTTTGTTCCCCCTGGTTTCTGTGGCTTAAGTACCACTTACTATTATTGTTTAATTTCCTATGTGAAGGAGGTTTTCGGTCATTCTTACTTTATTTCTGCAGTTTTTAACCTCTGAAACATGCCTTTTCTCATCGCTTTTTTCCTCTTTGAATTTTGAATTTTAACTATGCCTTCTCTGCACTCAAGTCCCAGAGCTGCTTAGTCAGACTCAATTATTCATTTCCTTAGATTTCAAAGTTTGCATTTCTAAGCCTCAAAACCTTCATTCTAAACCTGGTTTTGTCTGTCGTGAAATGTAAAATGAGAAAAGTCAGCTCATGATCACACTTTATTCAAATTTTACTACATTTAAACCCATACAGGAGCCAAGTCTAAAATGGTCTTATATTTTTTCACTTTTGGGAAGAAATCCATCACATAGTACACCTCTGTGAACATAAGTGGTAATTATCTTTCAATCTTTTGCTGGGAAGTTAAAGTCTCCCATAATTCCCATTATTGTTTACGTGTCTGATAACTGTACAGAGATAATTCACTATTAGACTGGAGCTAAGAGCAAAGAGCAGGCTAGCAAGGCTGTCTATCTTTAGCAGTGATTTGCACAAAACCACTCTTTTGCTGACCCATAACATTTAATTTCTCCATCCTCTGCTTCTTGCTAACACAAAGCACCATCTTATTCCATCCATTTGCCTTGGTTTCCAGCCTTCCTGAGATTTATCAGTACTTGTATGACATTCATGCCTTTGTTTCACCCTTCCTGTGTTGACACTTGTCATAACAGTTTTAGATCCTGAACATGATCATCTCAAAGTTTGCCTGACAGTTAGGTCTTCCTCACATTGTCATAGAGTATCAGGTCTCTACCACTTGAAATAGATTGGATTGGATTAGATTATTGGCACCGTCTCTTGTGCTGGTAGTCCATTATCTTCACAGTCCGTACAACTGGCCATCAGTGAACATGAAGTGGCCTTATCCTGCCCATTTACCTTTCTGGAAATCAGCCACTCTCTCTGCCTAGAACAGGGAATGGATTTTCCTCACCTTTCTTCAAAAGCTCTGAAGTTTTCTGTGATCTTTCCAATTGTACGGTATGATAAGCTTTTGCTGCCACTGAAGGGTAGAAGTCCTTATGAATAGTGCCAACAAAACTGAAACATAACAATGAAAACGATATTTTAATTCAGAATAGGTATTTGAAAAGTTCACCTTTTCTAGCACAAATGGGGAAAAGAAAAAAAGGAAGGAAAAAAAAAAAAAAAGCAGTCCTAAAACATCAAAACTGTGGCCAAAGAATTAGAAGAAACACTATTTTTCCAAAGCTGCAATGTTTTCCATTCATCTGGCTGGGCCAGCAGAGCACTGGAGACCTGGATGCACTGTACTCATGGCTGGTTCCCCTAAATGACCTGCAGGGAGATCTTCTTCTCTCTATCCCTCTGTTTCTCCTTTCAATCTCTGTTTTGTCTGTTTGTATCACTAGCTCTCAAATCGCCACTGATATATGCACGTGCAGCACCCAGCACAACCTTGTTTCAGGCTCCAGCGGGACCTTTAGGCATTACCATCCTGTAAACAAATAACAATGATAGTGAGTGTAATTACAATCGTCAAACTATTCCAGCTCCACATCATTAGCCATGCCCTGAGCTAAATAACATTTTAATCAGTTTGATATGTCATCTGTGGCTTTCTTCACTGTCACTTGCAATCCAGCAAACTCCTTCCTTCACGTTTCTAGATTAGACAGAGGGTTCTCAACTGCAGACATCCAATTCCCTGTTCAGGAAGCAGCGAGACCTTTCCTCTTCTCACAGATTTAAGATGATAGCCAAGCATCATGAGACACAGTGCGTATGTCTCCTAGGCCCATCCCATGAGAGCAGGACATTTACCACACATGAGAAGAAGACTTAATGCAGTGGCAAAGCAAAATACTCGGTGTCAAAGCCATGTCTAGATGATCATTAAAGACAGATCAAAATTACCCAATACAGGAGGAAAATCTATCGTTTGTAGAAGATTATGTTCTCTGATTATTAGTTTCAAAATTAGTTTTTCCTTTGGATTTCCTCTGAACTTAAACTTAGTTTGGAATGCCTTTGGTTTTGAATATTTCTGAAATCGTATTACTTCTCCTAAGTAAGTTGCTAGTCTGTTCTATTTACGTGAAATTCGAATAATATTGTGAAGTATCTGCCATCAGTTTTACTGTGTGCCAGGCTGAGTTCCCTGATGAATTTCAAATTTCAGATATGAAACAGTAAAGGTTAAAAAAAAAATGTTACAAAGGGTACTTCATGCAGTAGCATAAACTTCTGTTTTCTCAAAACTTGTATCAGTTCATCTCACCAGGACCAGCAGGGGAAGCACACTCTGCCTAGGCACTGGCAAAGGGACACAGTGAGAGTGTAGGGTCTCTTGCTGGGGCCATTCAAAATTTGACTGTACAAGCCCCTGAGCAATATGACAGGGCTTTAAAAATGGCCCTGCTTGAAGTACGCGGGTGATCTGGAGACCTCTAAGGTGCTTTCCAACAAAAGCTTTTCTATAATTGTATGAAATCACCTGCAATAGATTAACCCTGGTCATTATTCCTATCACAGGAAATAACTGTGACACCTGGGTAACAGGTGAGCTTACTGCGACACCAGGGAGAGCCTTCCTGTACTTAAAGGCAACCTGTAGGAAAGCTGGGGAGGGAGTCTTTATCAGGGCCTGGAGTGACAGGACAAGGAGTAACCGCTTTAAACTGAAAAGTAGCACCCAGAAAGAACGGAGTCACGCAACAAGATTCATTTCCAAAACCACCTCATAGACACCTGGGCCAAAGAGCAGGGCCTTGAGCGGGTATATCACAATGACAGAGTTCATTTCCTTCCCGGTAGCTGGCACGTGCCGTTTTTTGGGATTTCGGGGCTACAGTGAGCTGCTAAGAGGGATGTCTTAGCTCTTGCAGGGCAGTGCTTCCACTAAGGCCAGGACTTTTCTGCATCTTCTACTGCCCTGCAAGCGAGGATGCTTGGGGCACACAGGAAGCTGGGAGGGGACACAGCTGCAGGGATTCCATAAGGCACAAGCAAATGCAGCCTTGGCTTGGTGACACTTTCTCTTGATTACTGCTCAACACAAATTACCTCGAGCAAGTCTACTGTGAGGACTAAAGGAAAGAGACGTATGGATGCTGCTAAGCTCTTCTAGCTTGTACCAGGTAGGAAAGATACCTCTGTAGCAGGCGTGAAGAGGATAGCACTAATTAATTAGATGAGAAGCGGAGGAAAGGCACTTAGAGGTAGTGAAAAGCAGTTAATGTGATGTTCCGGGGAAGCTTCAGTCTGCTTAAGGAGCAGCAAGAACAAGCCTAAAGTCATAGCCAAATACAAGAAAGAGAGGAGGACACGCAGCATGAGAAGCTCCCGAGAGAAAGGAGCTCTGTTTTGGGTAAAAATCAGTCCCTTTTTCTATCATGGAGACATCCAAGGGCGTAGGACACGTGCACTTCAGGGAACCAAGAGATGCTGTGCATTTCTCTCGTCCCCCTGACACAGCCACTAGGTGACGATGCTTCCAATTCTCTCTAAAGAAACCTTGCTTTCTCAGGCCCAGGTGTCCAGCTGCACACCAAGGACGTCCCTGGCTCCCAGGCACAGTTCCCAGGCCCAAGGCCGAGCTCCCCTCCGAACCCCCATTCCAGCAGACCTTGCTCCTGGCATTGTGGAGCAGCCATTTCATGTCAGCCTTTTCTCCTGGCAGTCAGCTTAGCGCCGTAACCTCTGCCATCGGGGCGCCCGAGAGCCGTGTGAGGTCAGCAGAGAGTCACTGTCAGCCTTTGACCTCACAAAGGTGGGTGGCCATAAGTGCCCTGAGCGTCCAGCTCGCATTGAGTACTGCTGGTGGCACTCGAGGCGTGGAGGTCTGCATGGTGCAATGGGAGACGCCGATGTCCTGCTGCTGGAACAAGAGGCGCTGATGTGCTGCTGGTGCAGGAGGAGACGTGAAGGTGCTGCTGCTTAGAGGTGCTGAGGAGCGGGCAGCCTCAGCGGGCAGCTGAATCAGAGGGCAGGGAAGCCAAGCAGCTTCCTTCTCTGGGGAAGGGGGCACAGAGAAAGTGATTGGAAATGGGGTACAAGCCCTCAGCCTCTAAAAGCAATCCCTCAGATGTTTAGGCATAGTAAAGTTAGGTATATCTATTTGACTCTAGACCCCAACATGTTTGTTAGTGTTCTGGTTTGTCCACTGCTTTCTTGTGGGGGATTTGAGTTGGCCATTACTCTTTAGGTGAATGCTGACTTCATATCTATGGTGCACTTTATTCTTAAAATGGGAAGTTTCTACCAATTTCCCGTCCAAACTTGCTCATAAGCCAACTGCAGTCATCATTTCAGATGTGTCTCCCAACTTACACATTTCCTATTTCTCCTTGATATTTACTCAAGAAATTCATTTACGTAGAGACAACATATTCTTCTCTCAACTGGCATCTGGCTGGGCAGAATGATGTCCTTTCATTCCCTTCCAGGCAATAGGCAACTTGTTCCTTCTGTCTTGTGAACTCTTCCTCCTAAGTTCAATGTGAATACAAGTGGCAGAACTGTGCCTCATGTCTCAAATGAGTGTCAGGGCTGCCTTGTCCAGTGTATTCATACTGGAGGGAAAAAAAAATGAATAGCCATACACACTATATAACCACTAAACTTTTTCAGTCCTCCTTGTGCTAACAGTGCATGAACGTGAGGTTTTGTTGTCATTTTTGTTTGTTTGTTTGTTTGCTTGCTTTAAACTCCTGACTGCCATATAGCAAACATGACAAAAAAACACCCTTTTTTGAGAAGCTCTGAGAATGGCTCTGCTTTGTATTATCACCTGTCACTTCACCTGAACCATTTCAATCACAAGCGATATCCTTCTGTCAGGCTTGGTAGTACTTCCCAACCTTATGTCCCCTGCAAATCTCAAAGCTCATGTGTAATTTTTAATCTTCAGCCACCATGTCCATACCGAACATATCTAACTTTGAAGTCAGCTCTGCCCTGAATAGGAGGTTGGGTTTTCAGAGGTCCCTTCCAGCCTACATTTCTCCATGAGTCTTTGCCTCCTTAGCAGCTGCAGTTTCAGAACTGTCTCTGAGAATTACCATAGGTAACGACTCCTTTGCTGGTAAGTCCCTCTTCAGTGTGAACAATTGTAAATTCCCTTTATTCACTTGCAGCCCCAAAGCCCAAATCCGTAGATAATGTATCAGAAGCTCACAGAAAGTGAAATAGATGTAATTCATCCCCTGTGTAGGGAAGAACTGGTCCTAGAAAGGAAAGCTATTAAATTATCTGGAAACAATTTAGCTCTGATAAATTATTTTGTAAATTACACATTACCCCCTCCTTCCCTGGTCTTAGCTGTTCTTGCTCCAAAACTTTGCATGGTGTTGATGTCAAACTAACAGGCCCACACTTGTCTGGATGACTCTTTACCCTCTTCTGGACAGAGGTGTATTTGTTACTCTCCCATTCTGGGGACTATCCCTGATTTGCACAATTGTTATGCATTTTTCCTACTTGACTTGTTGTTCTGTGTGCCAATGCTGTTAATAGGCTAGGTAGATATCAGCTTTTCATTTTTCACTTGAATCGCTATAGATTGTTATTTCACCTCAGATGATGTTGCGCCTAGTGCCCTACCCTCCTTTTCAATGGGAGTCCTGTCACTGCCCTTAATATCACATTGTTGTTGCTGTTAGATGCAGGAAATAAGATTTGCAGCATTTGAGACATCAGTAACTTTTGATCTATTTTTGCCTCAAGCGTGCAACTGTCCTAATTTGTTCTCTTTGTTCCCCCTGGTTTCTGTGGCTTAAGTACCACTTACTATTATTGTTTAATTTCCTATGTGAAGGAGGTTTTCGGTCATTCTTACTTTATTTCTGCAGTTTTTAACCTCTGAAACATGCCTTTTCTCATCGCTTTTTTCCTCTTTGAATTTTGAATTTTAACTATGCCTTCTCTGCACTCAAGTCCCAGAGCTGCTTAGTCAGACTCAATTATTCATTTCCTTAGATTTCAAAGTTTGCATTTCTAAGCCTCAAAACCTTCATTCTAAACCTGGTTTTGTCTGTCGTGAAATGTAAAATGAGAAAAGTCAGCTCATGATCACACTTTATTCAAATTTTACTACATTTAAACCCATACAGGAGCCAAGTCTAAAATGGTCTTATATTTTTTCACTTTTGGGAAGAAATCCATCACATAGTATACCTCTGTGAACATAAGTGGTAATTATCTTTCAATCTTTTGCTGGGAAGTTAAAGTCTCCCATAATTCCCATTATTGTTTACGTGTCTGATAACTGTACAGAGATAATTCACTATTAGACTGGAGCTAAGAGCAAAGAGCAGGCTAGCAAGGCTGTCTATCTTTAGCAGTGATTTGCACAAAACCACTCTTTTGCTGACCCATAACATTTAATTTCTCCATCCTCTGCTTCTTGCTAACACAAAGCACCATCTTATTCCATCCATTTGCCTTGGTTTCCAGCCTTCCTGAGATTTATCAGTACTTGTATGACATTCATGCCTTTGTTTCACCCTTCCTGTGTTGACACTTGTCATAACAGTTTTAGATCCTGAACATGATCATCTCAAAGTTTGCCTGACAGTTAGGTCTTCCTCACATTGTCATAGAGTATCAGGTCTCTACCACTTGAAATAGATTGGATTGGATTAGATTATTGGCACCGTCTCTTGTGCTGGTAGTCCATTATCTTCACAGTCCGTACAACTGGCCATCAGTGAACATGAAGTGGCCTTATCCTGCCCATTTACCTTTCTGGAAATCAGCCACTCTCTCTGCCTAGAACAGGGAATGGATTTTCCTCACCTTTCTTCAAAAGCTCTGAAGTTTTCTGTGATCTTTCCAATTGTACGGTATGATAAGCTTTTGCTGCCACTGAAGGGTAGAAGTCATTATGAATAGTGCCAACAAAACAGAAACATAACAATGAAAACGATATTTTAATTCAGAATAGGTATTTGAAAAGTTCACCTTTTCTAGCACAAATGGGGAAAAGAAAAAAAGGAAGGAAAAAAAAAAAAAAGCAGTCCTAAAACATCAAAACTGTGGCCAAAGAATTAGAAGAAACACTATTTTTCCAAAGCTGCAATGTTTTCCATTCATCTGGCTGGGCCAGCAGAGCACTGGAGACCTGGATGCACTGTACTCATGGCTGGTTCCCCTAAATGACCTGCAGGGAGATCTTCTTCTCTCTATCCCTCTGTTTCTCCTTTCAATCTCTGTTTTGTCTGTTTGTATCACTAGCTCTCAAATCGCCACTGATATATGCACGTGCAGCACCCAGCACAACCTTGTTTCAGGCTCCAGCGGGACCTTTAGGCATTACCATCCTGTAAACAAATAACAATGATAGTGAGTGTAATTACAATCGTCAAACTATTCCAGCTCCACATCATTAGCCATGCCCTGAGCTAAATAACATTTTAATCAGTTTGATATGTCATCTGTGGCTTTCTTCACTGTCACTTGCAATCCAGCAAACTCCTTCCTTCACGTTTCTAGATTAGACAGAGGGTTCTCAACTGCAGACATCCAATTCCCTGTTCAGGAAGCAGCGAGACCTTTCCTCTTCTCACAGATTTAAGATGATAGCCAAGCATCATGAGACACAGTGCGTATGTCTCCTAGGCCCATCCCATGAGAGCAGGACATTTACCACACATGAGAAGAAGACTTAATGCAGTGGCAAAGCAAAATACTCGGTGTCAAAGCCATGTCTAGATGATCATTAAAGACAGATCAAAATTACCCAATACAGGAGGAAAATCTATCGTTTGTAGAAGATTATGTTCTCTGATTATTAGTTTCAAAATTAGTTTTTCCTTTGGATTTCCTCTGAACTTAAACTTAGTTTGGAATGCCTTTGGTTTTGAATATTTCTGAAATCGTATTACTTCTCCTAAGTAAGTTGCTAGTCTGTTCTGTTTACGTGAAATTCGAATAATATTGTGAAGTATCTGCCATCAGTTTTACTGTGTGCCAGGCTGAGTTCCCTGATGAATTTCAAATTTCAGATATGAAACAGTAAAGGTTAAAAAAAAAAATGTTACAAAGGGTACTTCATGCAGTAGCATAAACTTCTGTTTTCTCAAAACTTGTATCAGTTCATCTCACCAGGACCAGCAGGGGAAGCACACTCTGCCTAGGCACTGGCAAAGGGACACAGTGAGAGTGTAGGGTCTCTTGCTGGGGCCATTCAAAATTTGACTGTACAAGCCCCTGAGCAATATGACAGGGCTTTAAAAATGGCCCTGCTTGAAGTACGCGGGTGATCTGGAGACCTCTAAGGTGCTTTCCAACAAAAGCTTTTCTATAATTGTATGAAATCACCTGCAATAGATTAACCCTGGTCATTATTCCTATCACAGGAAATAACTGTGACACCTGGGTAACAGGTGAGCTTACTGCGACACCAGGGAGAGCCTTCCTGTACTTAAAGGCAACCTGTAGGAAAGCTGGGGAGGGAGTCTTTATCAGGGCCTGGAGTGACAGGACAAGGAGTAACCGCTTTAAACTGAAAAGTAGCACCCAGAAAGAACGGAGTCACGCAACAGGATTCATTTCCAAAACCACCTCATAGACACCTGGGCCAAAGAGCAGGGCCTTGAGCGGGTATATCACAATGACAGAGTTCATTTCCTTCCCAGTAGCTGGCACGTGCCGTTTTTTGGGATTTCGGGGCTACAGTGAGCTGCTAAGAGGGATGTCTTAGCTCTTGCAGGGCAGTGCTTCCACTAAGGCCAGGACTTTTCTGCATCTTCTACTGCCCTGCAAGCGAGGATGCTTGGGGCACACAGGAAGCTGGGAGGGGACACAGCTGCAGGGATTCCATAAGGCACAAGCAAATGCAGCCTTGGCTTGGTGACACTTTCTCTTGATTACTGCTCAACACAAATTACCTCGAGCAAGTCTACTGTGAGGACTAAAGGAAAGAGACGTATGGATGCTGCTAAGCTCTTCTAGCTTGTACCAGGTAGGAAAGATACCTCTGTAGCAGGCGTGAAGAGGATAGCACTAATTAATTAGATGAGAAGCGGAGGAAAGGCACTTAGAGGTAGTGAAAAGCAGTTAATGTGATGTTCCGGGGAAGCTTCAGTCTGCTTAAGGAGTAGCAAGAACAAGCCTAAAGTCATAGCCAAATACAAGAAAGAGAGGAGGACACGCAGCATGAGAAGCTCCCGAGAGAAAGGAGCTCTGTTTTGGGTAAAAATCAGTCTCTTTTTCTATCATGGAGACATCCAAGGGCGTAGGACACGTGCACTTCAGGGAACCAAGAGATGCTGTGCATTTCTCTCGTCCCCCTGACACAGCCACTAGGTGACGATGCTTCCAATTCTCTCTAAAGAAACCTTGCTTTCTCAGGCCCAGGTGTCCAGCTGCACACCAAGGACGTCCCTGGCTCCCAGGCACAGTTCCCAGGCCCAAGGCCGAGCTCCCCTCCGAACCCCCATTCCAGCAGACCTTGCTCCTGGCATTGTGGAGCAGCCATTTCATGTCAGCCTTTTCTCCTGGCAGTCAGCTTAGCGCCGTAACCTCTGCCATCGGGGCGCCCGAGAGCCGTGTGAGCTCAGCAGAGAGTCACTGTCAGCCTTTGACCTCACAAAGGTGGGTGGCCATAAGTGCCCTGAGCGTCCAGCTCGCATTGAGTACTGCTGGTGGCACTCGAGGCGTGGAGGTCTGCATGGTGCAATGGGAGACGCCGATGTCCTGCTGCTGGAACAAGAGGCGCTGATGTGCTGCTGGTGCAGGAGGAGACGTGAAGGTGCTGCTGCTTAGAGGTGCTGAGGGGCGGGCAGCCTCAGCGGGCAGCTGAATCAGAGGGCAGGGAAGCCAAGCAGCTTCCTTCTCTGGGGAAGGGGGCACAGAGAAAGTGATTGGAAATGGGGTACAAGCCCTCAGCCTCTAAAAGCAATCCCTCAGATGTTTAGGCATAGTAAAGTTAGGTATATCTATTTGACTCTAGACCCCAACATGTTTGTTAGTGTTCTGGTTTGTCCACTGCTTTCTTGTGGGGGATTTGAGTTGGCCATTACTGTTTAGGTGAATGCTGACTTCATATCTATGGTGCACTTTATTCTTAAAATGGGAAGTTTCTACCAATTTCCCGTCCAAACTTGCTCATAAGCCAACTGCAGTCATCATTTCAGATGTGTCTCCCAACTTACACATTTCCTATTTCTCCTTGATATTTACTCAAGAAATTCATTTACGTAGAGACAACATATTCTTCTCTCAACTGGCATCTGGCTGGGCAGAATGATGTCCTTTCATTCCCTTCCAGGCAATAGGCAACTTGTTCCTTCTGTCTTGTGAACTCTTCCTCCTAAGTTCAATGTGAATACAAGTGGCAGAACTGTGCCTCATGTCTCAAATGAGTGTCAGGGCTGCCTTGTCCAGTGTATTCATACTGGAGGGAAAAAAAAATGAATAGCCATACACACTGTATAACCACTAAACTTTTTCAGTCCTCCTTGTGCTAACAGTGCATGAACGTGAGGTTTTGTTGTCATTTTTGTTTGTTTGTTTGTTTGCTTGCTTTAAACTCCTGACTGCCATATAGCAAACATGACAAAAAAACACCCTTTTTTGAGAAGCTCTGAGAATGGCTCTGCTTTGTATTATCACCTGTCACTTCACCTGAACCATTTCAATCACAAGCGATATCCTTCTGTCAGGCTTGGTAGTACTTCCCAACCTTATGTCCCCTGCAAATCTCAAAGCTCATGTGTAATTTTTAATCTTCAGCCACCATGTCCATACCGAACATATCTAACTTTGAAGTCAGCTCTGCCCTGAATAGGAGGTTGGGTTTTCAGAGGTCCCTTCCAGCCTACATTTCTCCATGAGTCTTTGCCTCCTTAGCAGCTGCAGTTTCAGAACTGTCTCTGAGAATTACCATAGGTAACGACTCCTTTGCTGGTAAGTCCCTCTTCAGTGTGAACAATTGTAAATTCCCTTTATTCACTTGCAGCCCCAAAGCCCAAATCCGTAGATAATGTATCAGAAGCTCACAGAAAGTGAAATAGATGTAATTCATCCCCTGTGTAGGGAAGAACTGGTCCTAGAAAGGAAAGCTATTAAATTATCTGGAAACAATTTAGCTCTGATAAATTATTTTGTAAATTACACATTACCCCCTCCTTCCCTGGTCTTAGCTGTTCTTGCTCCAAAACTTTGCATGGTGTTGATGTCAAACTAACAGGCCCACACTTGTCTGGATGACTCTTTACCCTCTTCTGGACAGAGGTGTATTTGTTACTCTCCCATTCTGGGGACTATCCCTGATTTGCACAATTGTTATGCATTTTTCCTACTTGACTTGTTGTTCTGTGTGCCAATGCTGTTAATAGGCTAGGTAGATATCAGCTTTTCATTTTTCACTTGAATCGCTATAGATTGTTATTTCACCTCAGATGATGTTGCGCCTAGTGCCCTACCCTCCTTTTCAATGGGAGTCCTGTCACTGCCCTTAATATCACATTGTTGTTGCTGTTAGATGCAGGAAATAAGATTTGCAGCATTTGAGACATCAGTAACGTTTGATCTATTTTTGCCTCAAGCGTGCAACTGTCCTAATTTGTTCTCTTTGTTCCCCCTGGTTTCTGTGGCTTAAGTACCACTTACTATTATTGTTTAATTTCCTATGTGAAGGAGGTTTTTGGTCATTCTTACTTTATTTCTGCAGTTTTTAACCTCTGAAACATGCCTTTTCTCATCGCTTTTTTCCTCTTTGAATTTTGAATTTTAACTATGCCTTCTCTGCACTCAAGTCCCAGAGCTGCTTAGTCAGACTCAATTATTCATTTCCTTAGATTTCAAAGTTTGCATTTCTAAGCCTCAAAACCTTCATTCTAAACCTGGTTTTGTCTGTCGTGAAATGTAAAATGAGAAAAGTCAGCTCATGATCACACTTTATTCAAATTTTACTACATTTAAACCCATACAGGAGCCAAGTCTAAAATGGTCTTATATTTTTTCACTTTTGGGAAGAAATCCATCACATAGTACACCTCTGTGAACATAAGTGGTAATTATCTTTCAATCTTTTGCTGGGAAGTTAAAGTCTCCCATAATTCCCATTATTGTTTACGTGTCTGATAACTGTACAGAGATAATTCACTATTAGACTGGAGCTAAGAGCAAAGAGCAGGCTAGCAAGGCTGTCTATCTTTAGCAGTGATTTGCACAAAACCACTCTTTTGCTGACCCATAACATTTAATTTCTCCATCCTCTGCTTCTTGCTAACACAAAGCACCATCTTATTCCATCCATTTGCCTTGGTTTCCAGCCTTCCTGAGATTTATCAGTACTTGTATGACATTCATGCCTTTGTTTCACCCTTCCTGTGTTGACACTTGTCATAACAGTTTTAGATCCTGAACATGATCATCTCAAAGTTTGCCTGACAGTTAGGTCTTCCTCACATTGTCATAGAGTATCAGGTCTCTACCACTTGAAATAGATTGGATTGGATTAGATTATTGGCACCGTCTCTTGTGCTGGTAGTCCATTATCTTCACAGTCCGTACAACTGGCCATCAGTGAACATGAAGTGGCCTTATCCTGCCCATTTACCTTTCTGGAAATCAGCCACTCTCTCTGCCTAGAACAGGGAATGGATTTTCCTCACCTTTCTTCAAAAGCTCTGAAGTTTTCTGTGATCTTTCCAATTGTACGGTATGATAAGCTTTTGCTGCCACTGAAGGGTAGAAGTCCTTATGAATAGTGCCAACAAAACTGAAACATAACAATGAAAACGATATTTTAATTCAGAATAGGTATTTGAAAAGTTCACCTTTTCTAGCACAAATGGGGAAAAGAAAAAAAGGAAGGAAAAAAAAAAAAAAAGCAGTCCTAAAACATCAAAACTGTGGCCAAAGAATTAGAAGAAACACTATTTTTCCAAAGCTGCAATGTTTTCCATTCATCTGGCTGGGCCAGCAGAGCACTGGAGACCTGGATGCACTGTACTCATGGCTGGTTCCCCTAAATGACCTGCAGGGAGATCTTCTTCTCTCTATCCCTCTGTTTCTCCTTTCAATCTCTGTTTTGTCTGTTTGTATCACTAGCTCTCAAATCGCCACTGATATATGCACGTGCAGCACCCAGCACAACCTTGTTTCAGGCTCCAGCGGGACCTTTAGGCATTACCATCCTGTAAACAAATAACAATGATAGTGAGTGTAATTACAATCGTCAAACTATTCCAGCTCCACATCATTAGCCATGCCCTGAGCTAAATAACATTTTAATCAGTTTGATATGTCATCTGTGGCTTTCTTCACTGTCACTTGCAATCCAGCAAACTCCTTCCTTCACGTTTCTAGATTAGACAGAGGGTTCTCAACTGCAGACATCCAATTCCCTGTTCAGGAAGCAGCGAGACCTTTCCTCTTCTCACAGATTTAAGATGATAGCCAAGCATCATGAGACACAGTGCGTATGTCTCCTAGGCCCATCCCATGAGAGCAGGACATTTACCACACATGAGAAGAAGACTTAATGCAGTGGCAAAGCAAAATACTCGGTGTCAAAGCCATGTCTAGATGATCATTAAAGACAGATCAAAATTACCCAATACAGGAGGAAAATCTATCGTTTGTAGAAGATTATGTTCTCTGATTATTAGTTTCAAAATTAGTTTTTCCTTTGGATTTCCTCTGAACTTAAACTTAGTTTGGAATGCCTTTGGTTTTGAATATTTCTGAAATCGTATTACTTCTCCTAAGTAAGTTGCTAGTCTGTTCTATTTACGTGAAATTCGAATAATATTGTGAAGTATCTGCCATCAGTTTTACTGTGTGCCAGGCTGAGTTCCCTGATGAATTTCAAATTTCAGATATGAAACAGTAAAGGTTAAAAAAAAAAATGTTACAAAGGGTACTTCATGCAGTAGCATAAACTTCTGTTTTCTCAAAACTTGTATCAGTTCATCTCACCAGGACCAGCAGGGGAAGCACACTCTGCCTAGGCACTGGCAAAGGGACACAGTGAGAGTGTAGGGTCTCTTGCTGGGGCCATTCAAAATTTGACTGTACAAGCCCCTGAGCAATATGACAGGGCTTTAAAAATGGCCCTGCTTGAAGTACGCGGGTGATCTGGAGACCTCTAAGGTGCTTTCCAACAAAAGCTTTTCTATAATTGTATGAAATCACCTGCAATAGATTAACCCTGGTCATTATTCCTATCACAGGAAATAACTGTGACACCTGGGTAACAGGTGAGCTTACTGCGACACCAGGGAGAGCCTTCCTGTACTTAAAGGCAACCTGTAGGAAAGCTGGGGAGGGAGTCTTTATCAGGGCCTGGAGTGACAGGACAAGGAGTAACCGCTTTAAACTGAAAAGTAGCACCCAGAAAGAACGGAGTCACGCAACAAGATTCATTTCCAAAACCACCTCATAGACACCTGGGCCAAAGAGCAGGGCCTTGAGCGGGTATATCACAATGACAGAGTTCATTTCCTTCCCGGTAGCTGGCACGTGCCGTTTTTTGGGATTTCGGGGCTACAGTGAGCTGCTAAGAGGGATGTCTTAGCTCTTGCAGGGCAGTGCTTCCACTAAGGCCAGGACTTTTCTGCATCTTCTACTGCCCTGCAAGCGAGGATGCTTGGGGCACACAGGAAGCTGGGAGGGGACACAGCTGCAGGGATTCCATAAGGCACAAGCAAATGCAGCCTTGGCTTGGTGACACTTTCTCTTGATTACTGCTCAACACAAATTACCTCGAGCAAGTCTACTGTGAGGACTAAAGGAAAGAGACGTATGGATGCTGCTAAGCTCTTCTAGCTTGTACCAGGTAGGAAAGATACCTCTGTAGCAGGCGTGAAGAGGATAGCACTAATTAATTAGATGAGAAGCGGAGGAAAGGCACTTAGAGGTAGTGAAAAGCAGTTAATGTGATGTTCCGGGGAAGCTTCAGTCTGCTTAAGGAGCAGCAAGAACAAGCCTAAAGTCATAGCCAAATACAAGAAAGAGAGGAGGACACGCAGCATGAGAAGCTCCCGAGAGAAAGGAGCTCTGTTTTGGGTAAAAATCAGTCCCTTTTTCTATCATGGAGACATCCAAGGGCGTAGGACACGTGCACTTCAGGGAACCAAGAGATGCTGTGCATTTCTCTCGTCCCCCTGACACAGCCACTAGGTGACGATGCTTCCAATTCTCTCTAAAGAAACCTTGCTTTCTCAGGCCCAGGTGTCCAGCTGCACACCAAGGACGTCCCTGGCTCCCAGGCACAGTTCCCAGGCCCAAGGCCGAGCTCCCCTCCGAACCCCCATTCCAGCAGACCTTGCTCCTGGCATTGTGGAGCAGCCATTTCATGTCAGCCTTTTCTCCTGGCAGTCAGCTTAGCGCCGTAACCTCTGCCATCGGGGCGCCCGAGAGCCGTGTGAGGTCAGCAGAGAGTCACTGTCAGCCTTTGACCTCACAAAGGTGGGTGGCCATAAGTGCCCTGAGCGTCCAGCTCGCATTGAGTACTGCTGGTGGCACTCGAGGCGTGGAGGTCTGCATGGTGCAATGGGAGACGCCGATGTCCTGCTGCTGGAACAAGAGGCGCTGATGTGCTGCTGGTGCAGGAGGAGACGTGAAGGTGCTGCTGCTTAGAGGTGCTGAGGAGCGGGCAGCCTCAGCGGGCAGCTGAATCAGAGGGCAGGGAAGCCAAGCAGCTTCCTTCTCTGGGGAAGGGGGCACAGAGAAAGTGATTGGAAATGGGGTACAAGCCCTCAGCCTCTAAAAGCAATCCCTCAGATGTTTAGGCATAGTAAAGTTAGGTATATCTATTTGACTCTAGACCCCAACATGTTTGTTAGTGTTCTGGTTTGTCCACTGCTTTCTTGTGGGGGATTTGAGTTGGCCATTACTCTTTAGGTGAATGCTGACTTCATATCTATGGTGCACTTTATTCTTAAAATGGGAAGTTTCTACCAATTTCCCGTCCAAACTTGCTCATAAGCCAACTGCAGTCATCATTTCAGATGTGTCTCCCAACTTACACATTTCCTATTTCTCCTTGATATTTACTCAAGAAATTCATTTACGTAGAGACAACATATTCTTCTCTCAACTGGCATCTGGCTGGGCAGAATGATGTCCTTTCATTCCCTTCCAGGCAATAGGCAACTTGTTCCTTCTGTCTTGTGAACTCTTCCTCCTAAGTTCAATGTGAATACAAGTGGCAGAACTGTGCCTCATGTCTCAAATGAGTGTCAGGGCTGCCTTGTCCAGTGTATTCATACTGGAGGGAAAAAAAAATGAATAGCCATACACACTATATAACCACTAAACTTTTTCAGTCCTCCTTGTGCTAACAGTGCATGAACGTGAGGTTTTGTTGTCATTTTTGTTTGTTTGTTTGTTTGCTTGCTTTAAACTCCTGACTGCCATATAGCAAACATGACAAAAAAACACCCTTTTTTGAGAAGCTCTGAGAATGGCTCTGCTTTGTATTATCACCTGTCACTTCACCTGAACCATTTCAATCACAAGCGATATCCTTCTGTCAGGCTTGGTAGTACTTCCCAACCTTATGTCCCCTGCAAATCTCAAAGCTCATGTGTAATTTTTAATCTTCAGCCACCATGTCCATACCGAACATATCTAACTTTGAAGTCAGCTCTGCCCTGAATAGGAGGTTGGGTTTTCAGAGGTCCCTTCCAGCCTACATTTCTCCATGAGTCTTTGCCTCCTTAGCAGCTGCAGTTTCAGAACTGTCTCTGAGAATTACCATAGGTAACGACTCCTTTGCTGGTAAGTCCCTCTTCAGTGTGAACAATTGTAAATTCCCTTTATTCACTTGCAGCCCCAAAGCCCAAATCCGTAGATAATGTATCAGAAGCTCACAGAAAGTGAAATAGATGTAATTCATCCCCTGTGTAGGGAAGAACTGGTCCTAGAAAGGAAAGCTATTAAATTATCTGGAAACAATTTAGCTCTGATAAATTATTTTGTAAATTACACATTACCCCCTCCTTCCCTGGTCTTAGCTGTTCTTGCTCCAAAACTTTGCATGGTGTTGATGTCAAACTAACAGGCCCACACTTGTCTGGATGACTCTTTACCCTCTTCTGGACAGAGGTGTATTTGTTACTCTCCCATTCTGGGGACTATCCCTGATTTGCACAATTGTTATGCATTTTTCCTACTTGACTTGTTGTTCTGTGTGCCAATGCTGTTAATAGGCTAGGTAGATATCAGCTTTTCATTTTTCACTTGAATCGCTATAGATTGTTATTTCACCTCAGATGATGTTGCGCCTAGTGCCCTACCCTCCTTTTCAATGGGAGTCCTGTCACTGCCCTTAATATCACATTGTTGTTGCTGTTAGATGCAGGAAATAAGATTTGCAGCATTTGAGACATCAGTAACGTTTGATCTATTTTTGCCTCAAGCGTGCAACTGTCCTAATTTGTTCTCTTTGTTCCCCCTGGTTTCTGTGGCTTAAGTACCACTTACTATTATTGTTTAATTTCCTATGTGAAGGAGGTTTTTGGTCATTCTTACTTTATTTCTGCAGTTTTTAACCTCTGAAACATGCCTTTTCTCATCGCTTTTTTCCTCTTTGAATTTTGAATTTTAACTATGCCTTCTCTGCACTCAAGTCCCAGAGCTGCTTAGTCAGACTCAATTATTCATTTCCTTAGATTTCAAAGTTTGCATTTCTAAGCCTCAAAACCTTCATTCTAAACCTGGTTTTGTCTGTCGTGAAATGTAAAATGAGAAAAGTCAGCTCATGATCACACTTTATTCAAATTTTACTACATTTAAACCCATACAGGAGCCAAGTCTAAAATGGTCTTATATTTTTTCACTTTTGGGAAGAAATCCATCACATAGTATACCTCTGTGAACATAAGTGGTAATTATCTTTCAATCTTTTGCTGGGAAGTTAAAGTCTCCCATAATTCCCATTATTGTTTACGTGTCTGATAACTGTACAGAGATAATTCACTATTAGACTGGAGCTAAGAGCAAAGAGCAGGCTAGCAAGGCTGTCTATCTTTAGCAGTGATTTGCACAAAACCACTCTTTTGCTGACCCATAACATTTAATTTCTCCATCCTCTGCTTCTTGCTAACACAAAGCACCATCTTATTCCATCCATTTGCCTTGGTTTCCAGCCTTCCTGAGATTTATCAGTACTTGTATGACATTCATGCCTTTGTTTCACCCTTCCTGTGTTGACACTTGTCATAACAGTTTTAGATCCTGAACATGATCATCTCAAAGTTTGCCTGACAGTTAGGTCTTCCTCACATTGTCATAGAGTATCAGGTCTCTACCACTTGAAATAGATTGGATTGGATTAGATTATTGGCACCGTCTCTTGTGCTGGTAGTCCATTATCTTCACAGTCCGTACAACTGGCCATCAGTGAACATGAAGTGGCCTTATCCTGCCCATTTACCTTTCTGGAAATCAGCCACTCTCTCTGCCTAGAACAGGGAATGGATTTTCCTCACCTTTCTTCAAAAGCTCTGAAGTTTTCTGTGATCTTTCCAATTGTACGGTATGATAAGCTTTTGCTGCCACTGAAGGGTAGAAGTCATTATGAATAGTGCCAACAAAACTGAAACATAACAATGAAAACGATATTTTAATTCAGAATAGGTATTTGAAAAGTTCACCTTTTCTAGCACAAATGGGGAAAAGAAAAAAAGGAAGGAAAAAAAAAAAAAAAGCAGTCCTAAAACATCAAAACTGTGGCCAAAGAATTAGAAGAAACACTATTTTTCCAAAGCTGCAATGTTTTCCATTCATCTGGCTGGGCCAGCAGAGCACTGGAGACCTGGATGCACTGTACTCATGGCTGGTTCCCCTAAATGACCTGCAGGGAGATCTTCTTCTCTCTATCCCTCTGTTTCTCCTTTCAATCTCTGTTTTGTCTGTTTGTATCACTAGCTCTCAAATCGCCACTGATATATGCACGTGCAGCACCCAGCACAACCTTGTTTCAGGCTCCAGCGGGACCTTTAGGCATTACCATCCTGTAAACAAATAACAATGATAGTGAGTGTAATTACAATCGTCAAACTATTCCAGCTCCACATCATTAGCCATGCCCTGAGCTAAATAACATTTTAATCAGTTTGATATGTCATCTGTGGCTTTCTTCACTGTCACTTGCAATCCAGCAAACTCCTTCCTTCACGTTTCTAGATTAGACAGAGGGTTCTCAACTGCAGACATCCAATTCCCTGTTCAGGAAGCAGCGAGACCTTTCCTCTTCTCACAGATTTAAGATGATAGCCAAGCATCATGAGACACAGTGCGTATGTCTCCTAGGCCCATCCCATGAGAGCAGGACATTTACCACACATGAGAAGAAGACTTAATGCAGTGGCAAAGCAAAATACTCGGTGTCAAAGCCATGTCTAGATGATCATTAAAGACAGATCAAAATTACCCAATACAGGAGGAAAATCTATCGTTTGTAGAAGATTATGTTCTCTGATTATTAGTTTCAAAATTAGTTTTTCCTTTGGATTTCCTCTGAACTTAAACTTAGTTTGGAATGCCTTTGGTTTTGAATATTTCTGAAATCGTATTACTTCTCCTAAGTAAGTTGCTAGTCTGTTCTATTTACGTGAAATTCGAATAATATTGTGAAGTATCTGCCATCAGTTTTACTGTGTGCCAGGCTGAGTTCCCTGATGAATTTCAAATTTCAGATATGAAACAGTAAAGGTTAAAAAAAAAAATGTTACAAAGGGTACTTCATGCAGTAGCATAAACTTCTGTTTTCTCAAAACTTGTATCAGTTCATCTCACCAGGACCAGCAGGGGAAGCACACTCTGCCTAGGCACTGGCAAAGGGACACAGTGAGAGTGTAGGGTCTCTTGCTGGGGCCATTCAAAATTTGACTGTACAAGCCCCTGAGCAATATGACAGGGCTTTAAAAATGGCCCTGCTTGAAGTACGCGGGTGATCTGGAGACCTCTAAGGTGCTTTCCAACAAAAGCTTTTCTATAATTGTATGAAATCACCTGCAATAGATTAACCCTGGTCATTATTCCTATCACAGGAAATAACTGTGACACCTGGGTAACAGGTGAGCTTACTGCGACACCAGGGAGAGCCTTCCTGTACTTAAAGGCAACCTGTAGGAAAGCTGGGGAGGGAGTCTTTATCAGGGCCTGGAGTGACAGGACAAGGAGTAACCGCTTTAAACTGAAAAGTAGCACCCAGAAAGAACGGAGTCACGCAACAAGATTCATTTCCAAAACCACCTCATAGACACCTGGGCCAAAGAGCAGGGCCTTGAGCGGGTATATCACAATGACAGAGTTCATTTCCTTCCCGGTAGCTGGCACGTGCCGTTTTTTGGGATTTCGGGGCTACAGTGAGCTGCTAAGAGGGATGTCTTAGCTCTTGCAGGGCAGTGCTTCCACTAAGGCCAGGACTTTTCTGCATCTTCTACTGCCCTGCAAGCGAGGATGCTTGGGGCACACAGGAAGCTGGGAGGGGACACAGCTGCAGGGATTCCATAAGGCACAAGCAAATGCAGCCTTGGCTTGGTGACACTTTCTCTTGATTACTGCTCAACACAAATTACCTCGAGCAAGTCTACTGTGAGGACTAAAGGAAAGAGACGTATGGATGCTGCTAAGCTCTTCTAGCTTGTACCAGGTAGGAAAGATACCTCTGTAGCAGGCGTGAAGAGGATAGCACTAATTAATTAGATGAGAAGCGGAGGAAAGGCACTTAGAGGTAGTGAAAAGCAGTTAATGTGATGTTCCGGGGAAGCTTCAGTCTGCTTAAGGAGTAGCAAGAACAAGCCTAAAGTCATAGCCAAATACAAGAAAGAGAGGAGGACACGCAGCATGAGAAGCTCCCGAGAGAAAGGAGCTCTGTTTTGGGTAAAAATCAGTCCCTTTTTCTATCATGGAGACATCCAAGGGCGTAGGACACGTGCACTTCAGGGAACCAAGAGATGCTGTGCATTTCTCTCGTCCCCCTGACACAGCCACTAGGTGACGATGCTTCCAATTCTCTCTAAAGAAACCTTGCTTTCTCAGGCCCAGGTGTCCAGCTGCACACCAAGAACGTCCCTGGCTCCCAGGCACAGTTCCCAGGCCCAAGGCCGAGCTCCCCTCCGAACCCCCATTCCAGCAGACCTTGCTCCTGGCATTGTGGAGCAGCCATTTCATGTCAGCCTTTTCTCCTGGCAGTCAGCTTAGCGCCGTAACCTCTGCCATCGGGGCGCCCGAGAGCCGTGTGAGGTCAGCAGAGAGTCACTGTCAGCCTTTGACCTCACAAAGGTGGGTGGCCATAAGTGCCCTGAGCGTCCAGCTCGCATTGAGTACTGCTGGTGGCACTCGAGGCGTGGAGGTCTGCATGGTGCAATGGGAGACGCCGATGTCCTGCTGCTGGAACAAGAGGCGCTGATGTGCTGCTGGTGCAGGAGGAGACGTGAAGGTGCTGCTGCTTAGAGGTGCTGAGGAGCGGGCAGCCTCAGCGGGCAGCTGAATCAGAGGGCAGGGAAGCCAAGCAGCTTCCTTCTCTGGGGAAGGGGGCACAGAGAAAGTGATTGGAAATGGGGTACAAGCCCTCAGCCTCTAAAAGCAATCCCTCAGATGTTTAGGCATAGTAAAGTTAGGTATATCTATTTGACTCTAGACCCCAACATGTTTGTTAGTGTTCTGGTTTGTCCACTGCTTTCTTGTGGGGGATTTGAGTTGGCCATTACTGTTTAGGTGAATGCTGACTTCATATCTATGGTGCACTTTATTCTTAAAATGGGAAGTTTCTACCAATTTCCCGTCCAAACTTGCTCATAAGCCAACTGCAGTCATCATTTCAGATGTGTCTCCCAACTTACACATTTCCTATTTCTCCTTGATATTTACTCAAGAAATTCATTTACGTAGAGACAACATATTCTTCTCTCAACTGGCATCTGGCTGGGCAGAATGATGTCCTTTCATTCCCTTCCAGGCAATAGGCAACTTGTTCCTTCTGTCTTGTGAACTCTTCCTCCTAAGTTCAATGTGAATACAAGTGGCAGAACTGTGCCTCATGTCTCAAATGAGTGTCAGGGCTGCCTTGTCCAGTGTATTCATACTGGAGGGAAAAAAAAATGAATAGCCATACACACTATATAACCACTAAACTTTTTCAGTCCTCCTTGTGCTAACAGTGCATGAACGTGAGGTTTTGTTGTCATTTTTGTTTGTTTGTTTGTTTGCTTGCTTTAAACTCCTGACTGCCATATAGCAAACATGACAAAAAAACACCCTTTTTTGAGAAGCTCTGAGAATGGCTCTGCTTTGTATTATCACCTGTCACTTCACCTGAACCATTTCAATCACAAGCGATATCCTTCTGTCAGGCTTGGTAGTACTTCCCAACCTTATGTCCCCTGCAAATCTCAAAGCTCATGTGTAATTTTTAATCTTCAGCCACCATGTCCATACCGAACATATCTAACTTTGAAGTCAGCTCTGCCCTGAATAGGAGGTTGGGTTTTCAGAGGTCCCTTCCAGCCTACATTTCTCCATGAGTCTTTGCCTCCTTAGCAGCTGCAGTTTCAGAACTGTCTCTGAGAATTACCATAGGTAACGACTCCTTTGCTGGTAAGTCCCTCTTCAGTGTGAACAATTGTAAATTCCCTTTATTCACTTGCAGCCCCAAAGCCCAAATCCGTAGATAATGTATCAGAAGCTCACAGAAAGTGAAATAGATGTAATTCATCCCCTGTGTAGGGAAGAACTGGTCCTAGAAAGGAAAGCTATTAAATTATCTGGAAACAATTTAGCTCTGATAAATTATTTTGTAAATTACACATTACCCCCTCCTTCCCTGGTCTTAGCTGTTCTTGCTCCAAAACTTTGCATGGTGTTGATGTCAAACTAACAGGCCCACACTTGTCTGGATGACTCTTTACCCTCTTCTGGACAGAGGTGTATTTGTTACTCTCCCATTCTGGGGACTATCCCTGATTTGCACAATTGTTATGCATTTTTCCTACTTGACTTGTTGTTCTGTGTGCCAATGCTGTTAATAGGCTAGGTAGATATCAGCTTTTCATTTTTCACTTGAATCGCTATAGATTGTTATTTCACCTCAGATGATGTTGCGCCTAGTGCCCTACCCTCCTTTTCAATGGGAGTCCTGTCACTGCCCTTAATATCACATTGTTGTTGCTGTTAGATGCAGGAAATAAGATTTGCAGCATTTGAGACATCAGTAACGTTTGATCTATTTTTGCCTCAAGCGTGCAACTGTCCTAATTTGTTCTCTTTGTTCCCCCTGGTTTCTGTGGCTTAAGTACCACTTACTATTATTGTTTAATTTCCTATGTGAAGGAGGTTTTTGGTCATTCTTACTTTATTTCTGCAGTTTTTAACCTCTGAAACATGCCTTTTCTCATCGCTTTTTTCCTCTTTGAATTTTGAATTTTAACTATGCCTTCTCTGCACTCAAGTCCCAGAGCTGCTTAGTCAGACACAATTATTCATTTCCTTAGATTTCAAAGTTTGCATTTCTAAGCCTCAAAACCTTCATTCTAAACCTGGTTTTGTCTGTCGTGAAATGTAAAATGAGAAAAGTCAGCTCATGATCACACTTTATTCAAATTTTACTACATTTAAACCCATACAGGAGCCAAGTCTAAAATGGTCTTATATTTTTTCACTTTTGGGAAGAAATCCATCACATAGTACACCTCTGTGAACATAAGTGGTAATTATCTTTCAATCTTTTGCTGGGAAGTTAAAGTCTCCCATAATTCCCATTATTGTTTACGTGTCTGATAACTGTACAGAGAGAATTCACTATTAGACTGGAGCTAAGAGCAAAGAGCAGGCTAGCAAGGCTGTCTATCTTTAGCAGTGATTTGCACAAAACCACTCTTTTGCTGACCCATAACATTTAATTTCTCCATCCTCTGCTTCTTGCTAACACAAAGCACCATCTTATTCCATCCATTTGCCTTGGTTTCCAGCCTTCCTGAGATTTATCAGTACTTGTATGACATTCATGCCTTTGTTTCACCCTTCCTGTGTTGACACTTGTCATAACAGTTTTAGATCCTGAACATGATCATCTCAAAGTTTGCCTGACAGTTAGGTCTTCCTCACATTGTCATAGAGTATCAGGTCTCTACCACTTGAAATAGATTGGATTGGATTAGATTATTGGCACCGTCTCTTGTGCTGGTAGTCCATTATCTTCACAGTCCGTACAACTGGCCATCAGTGAACATGAAGTGGCCTTATCCTGCCCATTTACCTTTCTGGAAATCAGCCACTCTCTCTGCCTAGAACAGGGAATGGATTTTCCTCACCTTTCTTCAAAAGCTCTGAAGTTTTCTGTGATCTTTCCAATTGTACGGTATGATAAGCTTTTGCTGCCACTGAAGGGTAGAAGTCATTATGAATAGTGCCAACAAAACAGAAACATAACAATGAAAACGATATTTTAATTCAGAATAGGTATTTGAAAAGTTCACCTTTTCTAGCACAAATGGGGAAAAGAAAAAAAGGAAGGAAAAAAAAAAAAAAAGCAGTCCTAAAACATCAAAACTGTGGCCAAAGAATTAGAAGAAACACTATTTTTCCAAAGCTGCAATGTTTTCCATTCATCTGGCTGGGCCAGCAGAGCACTGGAGACCTGGATGCACTGTACTCATGGCTGGTTCCCCTAAATGACCTGCAGGGAGATCTTCTTCTCTCTATCCCTCTGTTTCTCCTTTCAATCTCTGTTTTGTCTGTTTGTATCACTAGCTCTCAAATCGCCACTGATATATGCACGTGCAGCACCCAGCACAACCTTGTTTCAGGCTCCAGCGGGACCTTTAGGCATTACCATCCTGTAAACAAATAACAATGATAGTGAGTGTAATTACAATCGTCAAACTATTCCAGCTCTACATCATTAGCCATGCCCTGAGCTAAATAACATTTTAATCAGTTTGATATGTCATCTGTGGCTTTCTTCACTGTCACTTGCAATCCAGCAAACTCCTTCCTTCACGTTTCTAGATTAGACAGAGGGTTCTCAACTGCAGACATCCAATTCCCTGTTCAGGAAGCAGCGAGACCTTTCCTCTTCTCACAGATTTAAGATGATAGCCAAGCATCATGAGACACAGTGCGTATGTCTCCTAGGCCCATCCCATGAGAGCAGGACATTTACCACACATGAGAAGAAGACTTAATGCAGTGGCAAAGCAAAATACTCGGTGTCAAAGCCATGTCTAGATGATCATTAAAGACAGATCAAAATTACCCAATACAGGAGGAAAATCTATCGTTTGTAGAAGATTATGTTCTCTGATTATTAGTTTCAAAATTAGTTTTTCCTTTGGATTTCCTCTGAACTTAAACTTAGTTTGGAATGCCTTTGGTTTTGAATATTTCTGAAATCGTATTACTTCTCCTAAGTAAGTTGCTAGTCTGTTCTGTTTACGTGAAATTCGAATAATATTGTGAAGTATCTGCCATCAGTTTTACTGTGTGCCAGGCTGAGTTCCCTGATGAATTTCAAATTTCAGATATGAAACAGTAAAGGTTAAAAAAAAAAAGGTTACAAAGGGTACTTCATGCAGTAGCATAAACTTCTGTTTTCTCAAAACTTGTATCAGTTCATCTCACCAGGACCAGCAGGGGAAGCACACTCTGCCTAGGCACTGGCAAAGGGACACAGTGAGAGTGTAGGGTCTCTTGCTGGGGCCATTCAAAATTTGACTGTACAAGCCCCTGAGCAATATGACAGGGCTTTAAAAATGGCCCTGCTTGAAGTACGCGGGTGATCTGGAGACCTCTAAGGTGCTTTCCAACAAAAGCTTTTCTATAATTGTATGAAATCACCTGCAATAGATTAACCCTGGTCATTATTCCTATCACAGGAAATAACTGTGACACCTGGGTAACAGGTGAGCTTACTGCGACACCAGGGAGAGCCTTCCTGTACTTAAAGGCAACCTGTAGGAAAGCTGGGGAGGGAGTCTTTATCAGGGCCTGGAGTGACAGGACAAGGAGTAACCGCTTTAAACTGAAAAGTAGCACCCAGAAAGAACGGAGTCACGCAACAAGATTCATTTCCAAAACCACCTCATAGACACCTGGGCCAAAGAGCAGGGCCTTGAGCGGGTATATCACAATGACAGAGTTCATTTCCTTCCCAGTAGCTGGCACGTGCCGTTTTTTGGGATTTCGGGGCTACAGTGAGCTGCTAAGAGGGATGTCTTAGCTCTTGCAGGGCAGTGCTTCCACTAAGGCCAGGACTTTTCTGCATCTTCTACTGCCCTGCAAGCGAGGATGCTTGGGGCACACAGGAAGCTGGGAGGGGACACAGCTGCAGGGATTCCATAAGGCACAAGCAAATGCAGCCTTGGCTTGGTGACACTTTCTCTTGATTACTGCTCAACACAAATTACCTCGAGCAAGTCTACTGTGAGGACTAAAGGAAAGAGACGTATGGATGCTGCTAAGCTCTTCTAGCTTGTACCAGGTAGGAAAGATACCTCTGTAGCAGGCGTGAAGAGGATAGCACTAATTAATTAGATGAGAAGCGGAGGAAAGGCACTTAGAGGTAGTGAAAAGCAGTTAATGTGATGTTCCGGGGAAGCTTCAGTCTGCTTAAGGAGTAGCAAGAACAAGCCTAAAGTCATAGCCAAATACAAGAAAGAGAGGAGGACACGCAGCATGAGAAGCTCCCGAGAGAAAGGAGCTCTGTTTTGGGTAAAAATCAGTCCCTTTTTCTATCATGGAGACATCCAAGGGCGTAGGACACGTGCACTTCAGGGAACCAAGAGATGCTGTGCATTTCTCTCGTCCCCCTGACACAGCCACTAGGTGACGATGCTTCCAATTCTCTCTAAAGAAACCTTGCTTTCTCAGGCCCAGGTGTCCAGCTGCACACCAAGAACGTCCCTGGCTCCCAGGCACAGTTCCCAGGCCCAAGGCCGAGCTCCCCTCCGAACCCCCATTCCAGCAGACCTTGCTCCTGGCATTGTGGAGCAGCCATTTCATGTCAGCCTTTTCTCCTGGCAGTCAGCTTAGCGCCGTAACCTCTGCCATCGGGGCGCCCGAGAGCCGTGTGAGGTCAGCAGAGAGTCACTGTCAGCCTTTGACCTCACAAAGGTGGGTGGCCATAAGTGCCCTGAGCGTCCAGCTCGCATTGAGTACTGCTGGTGGCACTCGAGGCGTGGAGGTCTGCATGGTGCAATGGGAGACGCCGATGTCCTGCTGCTGGAACAAGAGGCGCTGATGTGCTGCTGGTGCAGGAGGAGACGTGAAGGTGCTGCTGCTTAGAGGTGCTGAGGAGCGGGCAGCCTCAGCGGGCAGCTGAATCAGAGGGCAGGGAAGCCAAGCAGCTTCCTTCTCTGGGGAAGGGGGCACAGAGAAAGTGATTGGAAATGGGGTACAAGCCCTCAGCCTCTAAAAGCAATCCCTCAGATGTTTAGGCATAGTAAAGTTAGGTATATCTATTTGACTCTAGACCCCAACATGTTTGTTAGTGTTCTGGTTTGTCCACTGCTTTCTTGTGGGGGATTTGAGTTGGCCATTACTGTTTAGGTGAATGCTGACTTCATATCTATGGTGCACTTTATTCTTAAAATGGGAAGTTTCTACCAATTTCCCGTCCAAACTTGCTCATAAGCCAACTGCAGTCATCATTTCAGATGTGTCTCCCAACTTACACATTTCCTATTTCTCCTTGATATTTACTCAAGAAATTCATTTACGTAGAGACAACATATTCTTCTCTCAACTGGCATCTGGCTGGGCAGAATGATGTCCTTTCATTCCCTTCCAGGCAATAGGCAACTTGTTCCTTCTGTCTTGTGAACTCTTCCTCCTAAGTTCAGTGTGAATACAAGTGGCAGAACTGTGCCTCATGTCTCAAATGAGTGTCAGGGCTGCCTTGTCCAGTGTATTCATACTGGAGGGAAAAAAAAATGAATAGCCATACACACTGTATAACCACTAAACTTTTTCAGTCCTCCTTGTGCTAACAGTGCATGAACGTGAGGTTTTGTTGTCATTTTTGTTTGTTTGTTTGTTTGCTTGCTTTAAACTCCTGACTGCCATATAGCAAACATGACAAAAAAACACCCTTTTTTGAGAAGCTCTGAGAATGGCTCTGCTTTGTATTATCACCTGTCACTTCACCTGAACCATTTCAATCACAAGCGATATCCTTCTGTCAGGCTTGGTAGTACTTCCCAACCTTATGTCCCCTGCAAATCTCAAAGCTCATGTGTAATTTTTAATCTTCAGCCACCATGTCCATACCGAACATATCTAACTTTGAAGTCAGCTCTGCCCTGAATAGGAGGTTGGGTTTTCAGAGGTCCCTTCCAGCCTACATTTCTCCATGAGTCTTTGCCTCCTTAGCAGCTGCAGTTTCAGAACTGTCTCTGAGAATTACCATAGGTAACGACTCCTTTGCTGGTAAGTCCCTCTTCAGTGTGAACAATTGTAAATTCCCTTTATTCACTTGCAGCCCCAAAGCCCAAATCCGTAGATAGTGTATCAGAAGCTCACAGAAAGTGAAATAGATGTAATTCATCCCCTGTGTAGGGAAGAACTGGTCCTAGAAAGGAAAGCTATTAAATTATCTGGAAACAATTTAGCTCTGATAAATTATTTTGTAAATTACACATTACCCCCTCCTTCCCTGGTCTTAGCTGTTCTTGCTCCAAAACTTTGCATGGTGTTGATGTCAAACTAACAGGCCCACACTTGTCTGGATGACTCTTTACCCTCTTCTGGACAGAGGTGTATTTGTTACTCTCCCATTCTGGGGACTATCCCTGATTTGCACAATTGTTATGCATTTTTCCTACTTGACTTGTTGTTCTGTGTGCCAATGCTGTTAATAGGCTAGGTAGATATCAGCTTTTCATTTTTCACTTGAATCGCTATAGATTGTTATTTCACCTCAGATGATGTTGCGCCTAGTGCCCTACCCTCCTTTTCAATGGGAGTCCTGTCACTGCCCTTAATATCACATTGTTGTTGCTGTTAGATGCAGGAAATAAGATTTGCAGCATTTGAGACATCAGTAACTTTTGATCTATTTTTGCCTCAAGCGTGCAACTGTCCTAATTTGTTCTCTTTGTTCCCCCTGGTTTCTGTGGCTTAAGTACCACTTACTATTATTGTTTAATTTCCTATGTGAAGGAGGTTTTCGGTCATTCTTACTTTATTTCTGCAGTTTTTAACCTCTGAAACATGCCTTTTCTCATCGCTTTTTTCCTCTTTGAATTTTGAATTTTAACTATGCCTTCTCTGCACTCAAGTCCCAGAGCTGCTTAGTCAGACTCAATTATTCATTTCCTTAGATTTCAAAGTTTGCATTTCTAAGCCTCAAAACCTTCATTCTAAACCTGGTTTTGTCTGTCGTGAAATGTAAAATGAGAAAAGTCAGCTCATGATCACACTTTATTCAAATTTTACTACATTTAAACCCATACAGGAGCCAAGTCTAAAATGGTCTTATATTTTTTCACTTTTGGGAAGAAATCCATCACATAGTATACCTCTGTGAACATAAGTGGTAATTATCTTTCAATCTTTTGCTGGGAAGTTAAAGTCTCCCATAATTCCCATTATTGTTTACGTGTCTGATAACTGTACAGAGAGAATTCACTATTAGACTGGAGCTAAGAGCAAAGAGCAGGCTAGCAAGGCTGTCTATCTTTAGCAGTGATTTGCACAAAACCACTCTTTTGCTGACCCATAACATTTAATTTCTCCATCCTCTGCTTCTTGCTAACACAAAGCACCATCTTATTCCATCCATTTGCCTTGGTTTCCAGCCTTCCTGAGATTTATCAGTACTTGTATGACATTCATGCCTTTGTTTCACCCTTCCTGTGTTGACACTTGTCATAACAGTTTTAGATCCTGAACATGATCATCTCAAAGTTTGCCTGACAGTTAGGTCTTCCTCACATTGTCATAGAGTATCAGGTCTCTACCACTTGAAATAGATTGGATTGGATTAGATTATTGGCACCGTCTCTTGTGCTGGTAGTCCATTATCTTCACAGTCCGTACAACTGGCCATCAGTGAACATGAAGTGGCCTTATCCTGCCCATTTACCTTTCTGGAAATCAGCCACTCTCTCTGCCTAGAACAGGGAATGGATTTTCCTCACCTTTCTTCAAAAGCTCTGAAGTTTTCTGTGATCTTTCCAATTGTACGGTATGATAAGCTTTTGCTGCCACTGAAGGGTAGAAGTCATTATGAATAGTGCCAACAAAACAGAAACATAACAATGAAAACGATATTTTAATTCAGAATAGGTATTTGAAAAGTTCACCTTTTCTAGCACAAATGGGGAAAAGAAAAAAAGGAAGGAAAAAAAAAAAAAAAAAAAGCAGTCCTAAAACATCAAAACTGTGGCCAAAGAATTAGAAGAAACACTATTTTTCCAAAGCTGCAATGTTTTCCATTCATCTGGCTGGGCCAGCAGAGCACTGGAGACCTGGATGCACTGCACTCATGGCTGGTTCCCCTAAATGACCTGCAGGGAGATCTTCTTCTCTCTATCCCTCTGTTTCTCCTTTCAATCTCTGTTTTGTCTGTTTGTATCACTAGCTCTCAAATCGCCACTGATATATGCACGTGCAGCACCCAGCACAACCTTGTTTCAGGCTCCAGCGGGACCTTTAGGCATTACCATCCTGTAAACAAATAACAATGATAGTGAGTGTAATTACAATCGTCAAACTATTCCAGCTCCACATCATTAGCCATGCCCTGAGCTAAATAACATTTTAATCAGTTTGATATGTCATCTGTGGCTTTCTTCACTGTCACTTGCAATCCAGCAAACTCCTTCCTTCACGTTTCTAGATTAGACAGAGGGTTCTCAACTGCAGACATCCAATTCCCTGTTCAGGAAGCAGCGAGACCTTTCCTCTTCTCACAGATTTAAGATGATAGCCAAGCATCATGAGACACAGTGCGTATGTCTCCTAGGCCCATCCCATGAGAGCAGGACATTTACCACACATGAGAAGAAGACTTAATGCAGTGGCAAAGCAAAATACTCGGTGTCAAAGCCATGTCTAGATGATCATTAAAGACAGATCAAAATTACCCAATACAGGAGGAAAATCTATCGTTTGTAGAAGATTATGTTCTCTGATTATTAGTTTCAAAATTAGTTTTTCCTTTGGATTTCCTCTGAACTTAAACTTAGTTTGGAATGCCTTTGGTTTTGAATATTTCTGAAATCGTATTACTTCTCCTAAGTAAGTTGCTAGTCTGTTCTGTTTACGTGAAATTCGAATAATATTGTGAAGTATCTGCCATCAGTTTTACTGTGTGCCAGGCTGAGTTCCCTGATGAATTTCAAATTTCAGATATGAAACAGTAAAGGTTAAAAAAAAAAATGTTACTGTCCTGGTTCCAGTTAGGACAGAGTTAAGTAGCTCATAGTAGCTGGTAGGGTGCTATGTTTTGGATTAGGATGAGAAGAGCGCTGATAACATGCTGATGTTTTAATTGTTGCAGAGCAGTGTTTACACCAGGCCAAGGACTTTTCGGCTTCTTGCTCTGTCCTGCCAGCGAGCAGGCTGGGGGTGCAGCAGGAGCTGGGAGGGGACAGACCCAGGACAGCTGACCCAAACTGGCCAAAGGGGTATTCCATACCATCTGACGTCATGCTAAACAATATATAGGGGTGGCTGGCCGGGGTGGGGGGGCCGGCTGCTCGGGGATAGGCTGGGCATCGGTCAGCGGGTGGTGAGCAATTGCATGGTGCATCACTTGTTTTCTTACACATTATTATTGTTAATACTATTACCATTATCACTATTATTATTATTATTGTTATTATTATTTTCCTGTCTTAATAAACTGTCTTTATCTCAACTCACAGGCTTCACTTTCCCGTTTCTCTCCCCCCATCCCAGAGAGGGAGGGGGGAGGGTGAGCGAACGGCTGTGTGGTGTTTAGCTGCCAGCCGGGTTAAACCACAACAGTTACAAAGGGTACTTCATGCAGTAGCATAAACTTCTGTTTTCTCAAAACTTGTATCAGTTCATCTCACCAGGACCAGCAGGGGAAGCACACTCTGCCTAGGCACTGGCAAAGGCACACAGTGAGACTGTAGGGTCTCTTGCTGGGGCCATTCAAAATTTGACTGTACAAGCACCTGAGCAATATGACAGGGCTTTAAAAATGGCCCTGCTTGAAGTACGGGGGTGATCTGGAGACCTCTAAGGTGTTTTCCAACAAAAGCTTTTCTATAATTGTATGAAATCACCTGCAATAGATTAACCCTGGTCATTATTCCTATCACAGGAAATAACGGTGACACCTGGGTAACAGGTGAGCTTACTGCGACACCAGGGAGAGCCTTCCTGTACTTAAAGGCAACCTGTAGGAAAGCTGGGGAGGGAGTCTTTATCAGGGCCTGGAGTGACAGGACAAGGAGTAACCGCTTTAAACTGAAAAGTAGCACCCAGAAAGAACGGAGTCACGCAACAGGATTCATTTCCAAAACCACCTCATAGACACCTGGGCCAAAGAGCAGGGCCTTGAGCGGGTATATCACAATGGCAGAGTTCATTTCCTTCCCAGTAGCTGGCACGTGCCGTTTTTTGGGATTTCGGGGCTACAGTGAGCTGCTAAGAGGGATGTCTTAGCTCTTGCAGGGCAGTGCTTCCACTAAGGCCAGGACTTTTCTGCATCTTCTACTGCCCTGCAAGCGAGGATGCTTGGGGCACACAGGAAGCTGGGAGGGGACACAGCTGCAGGGATTCCATAAGGCACAAGCAAATGCAGCCTTGGCTTGGTGACACTTTCTCTTGATTACTGCTCAACACAAATTACCTCGAGCAAGTCTACTGTGAGGACTAAAGGAAAGAGACGTATGGATGCTGCTAAGCTCTTCTAGCTTGTACCAGGTAGGAAAGATACCTCTGTAGCAGGCGTGAAGAGGATAGCACTAATTAATTAGATGAGAAGCGGAGGAAAGGCACTTAGAGGTAGTGAAAAGCAGTTAATGTGATGTTCCGGGGAAGCTTCAGTCTGCTTAAGGAGTAGCAAGAACAAGCCTAAAGTCATAGCCAAATACAAGAAAGAGAGGAGGACACGCAGCATGAGAAGCTCCCGAGAGAAAGGAGCTCTGTTTTGGGTAAAAATCAGTCCCTTTTTCTATCATGGAGACATCCAAGGGCGTAGGACACGTGCACTTCAGGGAACCAAGAGATGCTGTGCATTTCTCTCGTCCCCCTGACACAGCCACTAGGTGACGATGCTTCCAATTCTCTCTAAAGAAACCTTGCTTTCTCAGGCCCAGGTGTCCAGCTGCACATCAAGAACGTCACTGGCTCCCAGGCACAGTTCCCAGACCCAAGGCCGAGCTCCCCTCCGAACCCCCATTCCAGCAGACCTTGCTCCTGGCATTGTGGAGCAGCCATTTCATGTCAGCCTTTTCTCCTGGCAGTCAGCTTAGCGCCGTAACCTCTGCCATCGGGGCGCCCGAGAGCCGTGTGAGGTCAGCAGAGAGTCACTGTCAGCCTTTGACCTCACAAAGGTGGGTGGCCATAAGTGCCCTGAGCGTCCAGCTCGCATTGAGTACTGCTGGTGGCACTCGAGGCGTGGAGGTCTGCATGGTGCAATGGGAGACGCCGATGTCCTGCTGCTGGAACAAGAGGCGCTGATGTGCTGCTGGTGCAGGAGGAGACGTGAAGGTGCTGCTGCTTAGAGGTGCTGAGGAGCGGGCAGCCTCAGCGGGCAGCTGAATCAGAGGGCAGGGAAGCCAAGCAGCTTCCTTCTCTGGGGAAGGGGGCACAGAGAAAGTGATTGGAAATGGGGTACAAGCCCTCAGCCTCTAAAAGCAATCCCTCAGATGTTTAGGCATAGTAAAGTTAGGTATATCTATTTGACTCTAGACCCCAACATGTTTGTTAGTGTTCTGGTTTGTCCACTGCTTTCTTGTGGGGGATTTGAGTTGGCCATTACTCTTTAGGTGAATGCTGACTTCATATCTATGGTGCACTTTATTCTTAAAATGGGAAGTTTCTACCAATTTCCCGTCCAAACTTGCTCATAAGCCAACTGCAGTCATCATTTCAGATGTGTCTCCCAACTTACACATTTCCTATTTCTCCTTGATATTTACTCAAGAAATTCATTTACGTAGAGACAACATATTCTTCTCTCAACTGGCATCTGGCTGGGCAGAATGATGTCCTTTCATTCCCTTCCAGGCAATAGGCAACTTGTTCCTTCTGTCTTGTGAACTCTTCCTCCTAAGTTCAATGTGAATACAAGTGGCAGAACTGTGCCTCATGTCTCAAATGAGTGTCAGGGCTGCCTTGTCCAGTGTATTCATACTGGAGGGAAAAAAAAATGAATAGCCATACACACTGTATAACCACTAAACTTTTTCAGTCCTCCTTGTGCTAACAGTGCATGAACGTGAGGTTTTGTTGTCATTTTTGTTTGTTTGTTTGTTTGCTTGCTTTAAACTCCTGACTGCCATATAGCAAACATGACAAAAAAACACCCTTTTTTGAGAATCTCTGAGAATGGCTCTGCTTTGTATTATCACCTGTCACTTCACCTGAACCATTTCAATCACAAGCGATATCCTTCTGTCAGGCTTGGTAGTACTTCCCAACCTTATGTCCCCTGCAAATCTCAAAGCTCATGTGTAATTTTTAATCTTCAGCCACCATGTCCATACCGAACATATCTAACTTTGAAGTCAGCTCTGCCCTGAATAGGAGGTTGGGTTTTCAGAGGTCCCTTCCAGCCTACATTTCTCCATGAGTCTTTGCCTCCTTAGCAGCTGCAGTTTCAGAACTGTCTCTGAGAATTACCATAGGTAACGACTCCTTTGCTGGTAAGTCCCTCTTCAGTGTGAACAATTGTAAATTCCCTTTATTCACTTGCAGCCCCAAAGCCCAAATCCGTAGATAATGTATCAGAAGCTCACAGAAAGTGAAATAGATGTAATTCATCCCCTGTGTAGGGAAGAACTGGTCCTAGAAAGGAAAGCTATTAAATTATCTGGAAACAATTTAGCTCTGATAAATTATTTTGTAAATTACACATTACCCCCTCCTTCCCTGGTCTTAGCTGTTCTTGCTCCAAAACTTTGCATGGTGTTGATGTCAAACTAACAGGCCCACACTTGTCTGGATGACTCTTTACCCTCTTCTGGACAGAGGTGTATTTGTTACTCTCCCATTCTGGGGACTATCCCTGATTTGCACAATTGTTATGCATTTTTCCTACTTGACTTGTTGTTCTGTGTGCCAATGCTGTTAATAGGCTAGGTAGATATCAGCTTTTCATTTTTCACTTGAATCACTATAGATTGTTATTTCACCTCAGATGATGTTGCGCCTAGTGCCCTACCCTCCTTTTCAATGGGAGTCCTGTCACTGCCCTTAATATCACATTGTTGTTGCTGTTAGATGCAGGAAATAAGATTTGCAGCATTTGAGACATCAGTAACTTTTGATCTATTTTTGCCTCAAGCGTGCAACTGTCCTAATTTGTTCTCTTTGTTCCCCCTGGTTTCTGTGGCTTAAGTACCACTTACTATTATTGTTTAATTTCCTATGTGAAGGAGGTTTTTGGTCATTCTTACTTTATTTCTGCAGTTTTTAACCTCTGAAACATGCCTTTTCTCATCGCTTTTTTCCTCTTTGAATTTTGAATTTTAACTATGCCTTCTCTGCACTCAAGTCCCAGAGCTGCTTAGTCAGACTCAATTATTCATTTCCTTAGATTTCAAAGTTTGCATTTCTAAGCCTCAAAACCTTCATTCTAAACCTGGTTTTGTCTGTCGTGAAATGTAAAATGAGAAAAGTCAGCTCATGATCACACTTTATTCAAATTTTACTACATTTAAACCCATACAGGAGCCAAGTCTAAAATGGTCTTATATTTTTTCACTTTTGGGAAGAAATCCATCACATAGTACACCTCTGTGAACATAAGTGGTAATTATCTTTCAATCTTTTGCTGGGAAGTTAAAGTCTCCCATAATTCCCATTATTGTTTACGTGTCTGATAACTGTACAGAGAGAATTCACTATTAGACTGGAGCTAAGAGCAAAGAGCAGGCTAGCAAGGCTGTCTATCTTTAGCAGTGATTTGCACAAAACCACTCTTTTGCTGACCCATAACATTTAATTTCTCCATCCTCTGCTTCTTGCTAACACAAAGCACCATCTTATTCCATCCATTTGCCTTGGTTTCCAGCCTTCCTGAGATTTATCAGTACTTGTATGACATTCATGCCTTTGTTTCACCCTTCCTGTGTTGACACTTGTCATAACAGTTTTAGATCCTGAACATGATCATCTCAAAGTTTGCCTGACAGTTAGGTCTTCCTCACATTGTCATAGAATATCAGGTCTCTACCACTTGAAATAGATTGGATTGGATTAGATTATTGGCACCGTCTCTTGTGCTGGTAGTCCATTATCTTCACAGTCCGTACAACTGGCCATCAGTGAACATGAAGTGGCCTTATCCTGCCCATTTACCTTTCTGGAAATCAGCCACTCTCTCTGCCTAGAACAGGGAATGGATTTTCCTCACCTTTCTTCAAAAGCTCTGAAGTTTTCTGTGATCTTTCCAATTGTACGGTATGATAAGCTTTTGCTGCCACTGAAGGGTAGAAGTCATTATGAATAGTGCCAACAAAACTGAAACATAACAATGAAAACGATATTTTAATTCAGAATAGGTATTTGAAAAGTTCACCTTTTCTAGCACAAATGGGGAAAAGAAAAAAAGGAAGGAAAAAAAAAAAAAAAAAAGCAGTCCTAAAACATCAAAACTGTGGCCAAAGAATTAGAAGAAACACTATTTTTCCAAAGCTGCAATGTTTTCCATTCATCTGGCTGGGCCAGCAGAGCACTGGAGACCTGGATGCACTGCACTCATGGCTGGTTCCCCTAAATGACCTGCAGGGAGATCTTCTTCTCTCTATCCCTCTGTTTCTCCTTTCAATCTCTGTTTTGTCTGTTTGTATCACTAGCTCTCAAATCGCCACTGATATATGCACGTGCAGCACCCAGCACAACCTTGTTTCAGGCTCCAGCGGGACCTTTAGGCATTACCATCCTGTAAACAAATAACAATGATAGTGAGTGTAATTACAATCGTCAAACTATTCCAGCTCCACATCATTAGCCATGCCCTGAGCTAAATAACATTTTAATCAGTTTGATATGTCATCTGTGGCTTTCTTCACTGTCACTTGCAATCCAGCAAACTCCTTCCTTCACGTTTCTAGATTAGACAGAGGGTTCTCAACTGCAGACATCCAATTCCCTGTTCAGGAAGCAGCGAGACCTTTCCTCTTCTCACAGATTTAAGATGATAGCCAAGCATCATGAGACACAGTGTGTATGTCTCCTAGGCCCATCCCATGAGAGCAGGACATTTACCACACATGAGAAGAAGACTTAATGCAGTGGCAAAGCAAAATACTCGGTGTCAAAGCCATGTCTAGATGATCATTAAAGACAGATCAAAATTACCCAATACAGGAGGAAAATCTATCGTTTGTAGAAGATTATGTTCTCTGATTATTAGTTTCAAAATTAGTTTTTCCTTTGGATTTCCTCTGAACTTAAACTTAGTTTGGAATGCCTTTGGTTTTGAATATTTCTGAAATCGTATTACTTCTCCTAAGTAAGTTGCTAGTCTGTTCTATTTACGTGAAATTCGAATAATATTGTGAAGTATCTGCCATCAGTTTTACTGTGTGCCAGGCTGAGTTCCCTGATGAATTTCAAATTTCAGATATGAAACAGTAAAGGTTAAAAAAAAAACATGTTACAAAGGGTACTTCATGCAGTAGCATAAACTTCTGTTTTCTCAAAACTTGTATCAGTTCATCTCACCAGGACCAGCAGGGGAAGCACACTCTGCCTAGGCACTGGCAAAGGCACACAGTGAGAGTGTAGGGTCTCTTGCTGGGGCCATTCAAAATTTGACTGTACAAGCCCCTGAGCAATATGACAGGGCTTTAAAAATGGCCCTGCTTGAAGTACGCGGGTGATCTGGAGACCTCTAAGGTGCTTTCCAACAAAAGCTTTTCTATAATTGTATGAAATCACCTGCAATAGATTAACCCTGGTCATTATTCCTATCACAGGAAATAACTGTGACACCTGGGTAACAGGTGAGCTTACTGCGACACCAGGGAGAGCCTTCCTGTACTTAAAGGCAACCTGTAGGAAAGCTGGGGAGGGAGTCTTTATCAGGGCCTGGAGTGACAGGACAAGGAGTAACCGCTTTAAACTGAAAAGTAGCACCCAGAAAGAACGGAGTCACGCAACAGGATTCATTTCCAAAACCACCTCATAGACACCTGGGCCAAAGAGCAGGGCCTTGAGCGGGTATATCACAATGGCGGAGTTCATTTCCTTCCCAGTAGCTGGCACGTGCCGTTTTTTGGGATTTCGGGGCTACAGTGAGCTGCTAAGAGGGATGTCTTAGCTCTTGCAGGGCAGTGCTTCCACTAAGGCCAGGACTTTTCTGCATCTTCTACTGCCCTGCAAGCGAGGATGCTTGGGGCACACAGGAAGCTGGGAGGGGACACAGCTGCAGGGATTCCATAAGGCACAAGCAAATGCAGCCTTGGCTTGGTGACACTTTCTCTTGATTACTGCTCAACACAAATTACCTCGAGCAAGTCTACTGTGAGGACTAAAGGAAAGAGACGTATGGATGCTGCTAAGCTCTTCTAGCTTGTACCAGGTAGGAAAGATACCTCTGTAGCAGGCGTGAAGAGGATAGCACTAATTAATTAGATGAGAAGCGGAGGAAAGGCACTTAGAGGTAGTGAAAAGCAGTTAATGTGATGTTCCGGGGAAGCTTCAGTCTGCTTAAGGAGTAGCAAGAACAAGCCTAAAGTCATAGCCAAATACAAGAAAGAGAGGAGGACACGCAGCATGAGAAGCTCCCGAGAGAAAGGAGCTCTGTTTTGGGTAAAAATCAGTCCCTTTTTCTATCATGGAGACATCCAAGGGCGTAGGACACGTGCACTTCAGGGAACCAAGAGATGCTGTGCATTTCTCTCGTCCCCCTGACACAGCCACTAGGTGACGATGCTTCCAATTCTCTCTAAAGAAACCTTGCTTTCTCAGGCCCAGGTGTCCAGCTGCACACCAAGGACGTCCCTGGCTCCCAGGCACAGTTCCCAGGCCCAAGGCCGAGCTCCCCTCCGAACCCCCATTCCAGCAGACCTTGCTCCTGGCATTGTGGAGCAGCCATTTCATGTCAGCCTTTTCTCCTGGCAGTCAGCTTAGCGCCGTAACCTCTGCCATCGGGGCGCCCGAGAGCCGTGTGAGGTCAGCAGAGAGTCACTGTCAGCCTTTGACCTCACAAAGGTGGGTGGCCGTAAGTGCCCTGAGCGTCCAGCTCGCATTGAGTACTGCTGGTGGCACTCGAGGCGTGGAGGTCTGCATGGTGCAATGGGAGACGCTGATGTCCTGCTGCTGGAACAAGAGGCGCTGATGTGCTGCTGGTGCAGGAGGAGACGTGAAGGTGCTGCTGCTTAGAGGTGCTGAGGGGCGGGCAGCCTCAGCGGGCAGCTGAATCAGAGGGCAGGGAAGCCAAGCAGCTTCCTTCTCTGGGGAAGGGGGCACAGAGAAAGTGATTGGAAATGGGGTACAAGCCCTCAGCCTCTAAAAGCAATCCCTCAGATGTTTAGGCATAGTAAAGTTAGGTATATCTATTTGACTCTAGACCCCAACATGTTTGTTAGTGTTCTGGTTTGTCCACTGCTTTCTTGTGGGGGATTTGAGTTGGCCATTACTCTTTAGGTGAATGCTGACTTCATATCTATGGTGCACTTTATTCTTAAAATGGGAAGTTTCTACCAATTTCCCGTCCAAACTTGCTCATAAGCCAACTGCAGTCATCATTTCAGATGTGTCTCCCAACTTACACATTTCCTATTTCTCCTTGATATTTACTCAAGAAATTCATTTACGTAGAGACAACATATTCTTCTCTCAACTGGCATCTGGCTGGGCAGAATGATGTCCTTTCATTCCCTTCCAGGCAATAGGCAACTTGTTCCTTCTGTCTTGTGAACTCTTCCTCCTAAGTTCAATGTGAATACAAGTGGCAGAACTGTGCCTCATGTCTCAAATGAGTGTCAGGGCTGCCTTGTCCAGTGTATTCATACTGGAGGGAAAAAAAAATGAATAGCCATACACACTATATAACCACTAAACTTTTTCAGTCCTCCTTGTGCTAACAGTGCATGAACGTGAGGTTTTGTTGTCATTTTTGTTTGTTTGTTTGTTTGCTTGCTTTAAACTCCTGACTGCCATATAGCAAACATGACCAAAAAACACCCTTTTTTGAGAATCTCTGAGAATGGCTCTGCTTTGTATTATCACCTGTCACTTCACCTGAACCATTTCAATCACAAGCGATATCCTTCTGTCAGGCTTGGTAGTACTTCCCAACCTTATGTCCCCTGCAAATCTCAAAGCTCATGTGTAATTTTTAATCTTCAGCCACCATGTCCATACCGAACATATCTAACTTTGAAGTCAGCTCTGCCCTGAATAGGAGGTTGGGTTTTCAGAGGTCCCTTCCAGCCTACATTTCTCCATGAGTCTTTGCCTCCTTAGCAGCTGCAGTTTCAGAACTGTCTCTGAGAATTACCATAGGTAACGACTCCTTTGCTGGTAAGTCCCTCTTCAGTGTGAACAATTGTAAATTCCCTTTATTCACTTGCAGCCCCAAAGCCCAAATCCGTAGATAATGTATCAGAAGCTCACAGAAAGTGAAATAGATGTAATTCATCCCCTGTGTAGGGAAGAACTGGTCCTAGAAAGGAAAGCTATTAAATTATCTGGAAACAATTTAGCTCTGATAAATTATTTTGTAAATTACACATTACCCCCTCCTTCCCTGGTCTTAGCTGTTCTTGCTCCAAAACTTTGCATGGTGTTGATGTCAAACTAACAGGCCCACACTTGTCTGGATGACTCTTTACCCTCTTCTGGACAGAGGTGTATTTGTTACTCTCCCATTCTGGGGACTATCCCTGATTTGCACAATTGTTATGCATTTTTCCTACTTGACTTGTTGTTCTGTGTGCCAATGCTGTTAATAGGCTAGGTAGATATCAGCTTTTCATTTTTCACTTGAATCGCTATAGATTGTTATTTCACCTCAGATGATGTTGCGCCTAGTGCCCTACCCTCCTTTTCAATGGGAGTCCTGTCACTGCCCTTAATATCACATTGTTGTTGCTGTTAGATGCAGGAAATAAGATTTGCAGCATTTGAGACATCAGTAACTTTTGATCTATTTTTGCCTCAAGTGTGCAACTGTCCTAATTTGTTCTCTTTGTTCCCCCTGGTTTCTGTGGCTTAAGTACCACTTACTATTATTGTTTAATTTCCTATGTGAAGGAGGTTTTTGGTCATTCTTACTTTATTTCTGCAGTTTTTAACCTCTGAAACATGCCTTTTCTCATCGCTTTTTTCCTCTTTGAATTTTGAATTTTAACTATGCCTTCTCTGCACTCAAGTCCCAGAGCTGCTTAGTCAGACTCAATTATTCATTTCCTTAGATTTCAAAGTTTGCATTTCTAAGCCTCAAAACCTTCATTCTAAACCTGGTTTTGTCTGTCGTGAAATGTAAAATGAGAAAAGTCAGCTCATGATCACACTTTATTCAAATTTTACTACATTTAAACCCATACAGGAGCCAAGTCTAAAATGGTCTTATATTTTTTCACTTTAGGGAAGAAATCCATCACATAGTATACCTCTGTAAACATAAGTGGTAATTATCTTTCAATCTTTTGCTGGGAAGTTAAAGTCTCCCATAATTCCCATTATTGTTTACGTGTCTGATAACTGTACAGAGATAATTCACTATTAGACTGGAGCTAAGAGCAAAGAGCAGGCTAGCAAGGCTGTCTATCTTTAGCAGTGATTTGCACAAAACCACTCTTTTGCTGACCCATAACATTTAATTTCTCCATCCTCTGCTTCTTGCTAACACAAAGCACCATCTTATTCCATCCATTTGCCTTGGTTTCCAGCCTTCCTGAGATTTATCAGTACTTGTATGACATTCATGCCTTTGTTTCACCCTTCCTGTGTTGACACTTGTCATAACAGTTTTAGATCCTGAACATGATCATCTCAAAGTTTGCCTGACAGTTAGGTCTTCCTCACATTGTCATAGAGTATCAGGTCTCTACCACTTGAAATAGATTGGATTGGGTTAGATTATTGGCACCGTCTCTTGTGCTGGTAGTCCATTATCTTCACAGTCCGTACAACTGGCCGTCAGTGAACATGAAGTGGCCTTATCCTGCCCATTTACCTTTCTGGAAATCAGCCACTCTCTCTGCCTAGAACAGGGAATGGATTTTCCTCACCTTTCTTCAAAAGCTCTGAAGTTTTCTGTGATCTTTCCAATTGTACGGTATGATAAGCTTTTGCTGCCACTGAAGGGTAGAAGTCATTATGAATAGTGCCAACAAAACAGAAACATAACAATGAAAACGATATTTTAATTCAGAATAGGTATTTGAAAAGTTCACCTTTTCTAGCACAAATGGGGAAAAGAAAAAAAGGAAGGAAAAAAAAAAAAAAAAGCAGTCCTAAAACATCAAAACTGTGGCCAAAGAATTAGAAGAAACACTATTTTTCCAAAGCTGCAATGTTTTCCATTCATCTGGCTGGGCCAGCAGAGCACTGGAGACCTGGATGCACTGCACTCATGGCTGGTTCCCCTAAATGACCTGCAGGGAGATCTTCTTCTCTCTATCCCTCTGTTTCTCCTTTCAATCTCTGTTTTGTCTGTTTGTATCACTAGCTCTCAAATCGCCACTGATATATGCACGTGCAGCACCCAGCACAACCTTGTTTCAGGCTCCAGCGGGACCTTTAGGCATTACCATCCTGTAAACAAATAACAATGATAGTGAGTGTAATTACAATCGTCAAACTATTCCAGCTCCACATCATTAGCCATGCCCTGAGCTAAATAACATTTTAATCAGTTTGATATGTCATCTGTGGCTTTCTTCACTGTCACTTGCAATCCAGCAAACTCCTTCCTTCACGTTTCTAGATTAGACAGAGGGTTCTCAACTGCAGACATCCAATTCCCTGTTCAGGAAGCAGCGAGACCTTTCCTCTTCTCACAGATTTAAGATGATAGCCAAGCATCATGAGACACAGTGCGTATGTCTCCTAGGCCCATCCCATGAGAGCAGGACGTTTACCACACATGAGAAGAAGACTTAATGCAGTGGCAAAGCAAAATACTCAGTGTCAAAGCCATGTCTAGATGATCATTAAAGACAGATCGAAATTACCCAATACAGGAGGAAAATCTATCGTTTGTAGAAGATTATGTTCTCTGATTATTAGTTTCAAAATTAGTTTTTCCTTTGGATTTCCTCTGAACTTAAACTTAGTTTGGAATGCCTTTGGTTTTGAATATTTCTGAAATCGTATTACTTCTCCTAAGTAAGTTGCTAGTCTGTTCTATTTACGTGAAATTCGAATAATATTGTGAAGTATCTGCCATCAGTTTTACTGTGTGCCAGGCTGAGTTCCCTGATGAATTTCAAATTTCAGATATGAAACAGTAAAGGTTAAAAAAAAAAATGTTACAAAGGGTACTTCATGCAGTAGCATAAACTTCTGTTTTCTCAAAACTTGTATCAGTTCATCTCACCAGGACCAGCAGGGGAAGCACACTCTGCCTAGGCACTGGCAAAGGGACACAGTGAGAGTGTAGGGTCTCTTGCTGGGGCCATTCAAAATTTGACTGTACAAGCCCCTGAGCAATATGACAGGGCTTTAAAAATGGCCCTGCTTGAAGTACGCGGGTGATCTGGAGACCTCTAAGGTGCTTTCCAACAAAAGCTTTTCTATAATTGTATGAAATTACCTGCAATAGATTAACCCTGGTCATTATTCCTATCACAGGAAATAACTGTGACACCTGGGTAACAGGTGAGCTTACTGCGACACCAGGGAGAGCCTTCCTGTACTTAAAGGCAACCTGTAGGAAAGCTGGGGAGGGAGTCTTTATCAGGGCCTGGAGTGACAGGACAAGGAGTAACCGCTTTAAACTGAAAAGTAGCACCCAGAAAGAACGGAGTCACGCAACAGGATTCATTTCCAAAACCACCTCATAGACACCTGGGCCAAAGAGCAGGGCCTTGAGCGGGTATATCACAATGACGGAGTTCATTTCCTTCCCAGTAGCTGGCACGTGCCGTTTTTTGGGATTTCGGGGCTACAGTGAGCTGCTAAGAGGGATGTCTTAGCTCTTGCAGGGCAGTGCTTCCACTAAGGCCAGGACTTTTCTGCATCTTCTACTGCCCTGCAAGCGAGGATGCTTGGGGCACACAGGAAGCTGGGAGGGGACACAGCTGCAGGGATTCCATAAGACACAAGCAAATGCAGCCTTGGCTTGGTGACACTTTCTCTTGATTACTGCTCAACACAAATTACCTCGAGCAAGTCTACTGTGAGGACTAAAGGAAAGAGACGTATGGATGCTGCTAAGCTCTTCTAGCTTGTACCAGGTAGGAAAGATACCTCTGTAGCAGGCGTGAAGAGGATAGCACTAATTAATTAGATGAGAAGCGGAGGAAAGGCACTTAGAGGTAGTGAAAAGCAGTTAATGTGATGTTCCGGGGAAGCTTCAGTCTGCTTAAGGAGTAGCAAGAACAAGCCTAAAGTCATAGCCAAATACAAGAAAGAGAGGAGGACACGCAGCATGAGAAGCTCCCGAGAGAAAGGAGCTCTGTTTTGGGTAAAAATCAGTCCCTTTTTCTATCATGGAGACATCCAAGGGCGTAGGACACGTGCACTTCAGGGAACCAAGAGATGCTGTGCATTTCTCTCGTCCCCCTGACACAGCCACTAGGTGACGATGCTTCCAATTCTCTCTAAAGAAACCTTGCTTTCTCAGGCCCAGGTGTCCAGCTGCACACCAAGGACGTCCCTGGCTCCCAGGCACAGTTCCCAGGCCCAAGGCCGAGCTCCGCTCCGAACCCCCATTCCAGCAGACCTTGCTCCTGGCATTGTGGAGCAGCCATTTCATGTCAGCCTTTTCTCCTGGCAGTCAGCTTAGCGCCGTAACCTCTGCCATCGGGGCGCCCGAGAGCCGTGTGAGGTCAGCAGAGAGTCACTGTCAGCCTTTGACCTCACAAAGGTGGGTGGCCATAAGTGCCCTGAGCGTCCAGCTCGCATTGAGTACTGCTGGTGGCACTCGAGGCGTGGAGGTCTGCATGGTGCAATGGGAGACGCCGATGTCCTGCTGCTGGAACAAGAGGCGCTGATGTGCTGCTGGTGCAGGAGGAGACGTGAAGGTGCTGCTGCTTAGAGGTGCTGAGGGGCGGGCAGCCTCAGCGGGCAGCTGAATCAGAGGGCAGGGAAGCCAAGCAGCTTCCTTCTCTGGGGAAGGGGGCACAGAGAAAGTGATTGGAAATGGGGTACAAGCCCTCAGCCTCTAAAAGCAATCCCTCAGATGTTTAGGCATAGTAAAGTTAGGTATATCTATTTGACTCTAGACCCCAACATGTTTGTTAGTGTTCTGGTTTGTCCACTGCTTTCTTGTGGGGGATTTGAGTTGGCCATTACTGTTTAGGTGAATGCTGACTTCATATCTATGGTGCACTTTATTCTTAAAATGGGAAGTTTCTACCAATTTCCCGTCCAAACTTGCTCATAAGCCAACTGCAGTCATCATTTCAGATGTGTCTCCCAACTTACACATTTCCTATTTCTCCTTGATATTTACTCAAGAAATTCATTTACGTAGAGACAACATATTCTTCTCTCAACTGGCATCTGGCTGGGCAGAATGATGTCCTTTCATTCCCTTCCAGGCAATAGGCAACTTGTTCCTTCTGTCTTGTGAACTCTTCCTCCTAAGTTCAATGTGAATACAAGTGGCAGAACTGTGCCTCATGTCTCAAATGAGTGTCAGGGCTGCCTTGTCCAGTGTATTCATACTGGAGGGAAAAAAAAATGAATAGCCATACACACTATATAACCACTAAACTTTTTCAGTCCTCCTTGTGCTAACAGTGCATGAACGTGAGGTTTTGTTGTCATTTTTGTTTGTTTGTTTGTTTGCTTGCTTTAAACTCCTGACTGCCATATAGCAAACATGACAAAAAAACACCCTTTTTTGAGAAGCTCTGAGAATGGCTCTGCTTTGTATTATCACCTGTCACTTCACCTGAACCATTTCAATCACAAGCGATATCCTTCTGTCAGGCTTGGTAGTACTTCCCAACCTTATGTCCCCTGCAAATCTCAAAGCTCATGTGTAATTTTTAATCTTCAGCCACCATGTCCATACCGAACATATCTAACTTTGAAGTCAGCTCTGCCCTGAATAGGAGGTTGGGTTTTCAGAGGTCCCTTCCAGCCTACATTTCTCCATGAGTCTTTGCCTCCTTAGCAGCTGCAGTTTCAGAACTGTCTCTGAGAATTACCATAGGTAACGACTCCTTTGCTGGTAAGTCCCTCTTCAGTGTGAACAATTGTAAATTCCCTTTATTCACTTGCAGCCCCAAAGCCCAAATCCGTAGATAATGTATCAGAAGCTCACAGAAAGTGAAATAGATGTAATTCATCCCCTGTGTAGGGAAGAACTGGTCCTAGAAAGGAAAGCTATTAAATTATCTGGAAACAATTTAGCTCTGATAAATTATTTTGTAAATTACACATTACCCCCTCCTTCCCTGGTCTTAGCTGTTCTTGCTCCAAAACTTTGCATGGTGTTGATGTCAAACTAACAGGCCCACACTTGTCTGGATGACTCTTTACCCTCTTCTGGACAGAGGTGTATTTGTTACTCTCCCATTCTGGGGACTATCCCTGATTTGCACAATTGTTATGCATTTTTCCTACTTGACTTGTTGTTCTGTGTGCCAATGCTGTTAATAGGCTAGGTAGATATCAGCTTTTCATTTTTCACTTGAATCGCTATAGATTGTTATTTCACCTCAGATGATGTTGCGCCTAGTGCCCTACCCTCCTTTTCAATGGGAGTCCTGTCACTGCCCTTAATATCACATTGTTGTTGCTGTTAGATGCAGGAAATAAGATTTGCAGCATTTGAGACATCAGTAACGTTTGATCTATTTTTGCCTCAAGCGTGCAACTGTCCTAATTTGTTCTCTTTGTTCCCCCTGGTTTCTGTGGCTTAAGTACCACTTACTATTATTGTTTAATTTCCTATGTGAAGGAGGTTTTTGGTCATTCTTACTTTATTTCTGCAGTTTTTAACCTCTGAAACATGCCTTTTCTCATCGCTTTTTTCCTCTTTGAATTTTGAATTTTAACTATGCCTTCTCTGCACTCAAGTCCCAGAGCTGCTTAGTCAGACTCAATTATTCATTTCCTTAGATTTCAAAGTTTGTATTTCTAAGCCTCAAAACCTTCATTCTAAACCTGGTTTTGTCTGTCGTGAAATGTAAAATGAGAAAAGTCAGCTCATGATCACACTTTATTCAAATTTTACTACATTTAAACCCATACAGGAGCCAAGTCTAAAATGGTCTTATATTTTTTCACTTTTGGGAAGAAATCCATCACATAGTATACCTCTGTGAACATAAGTGGTAATTATCTTTCAATCTTTTGCTGGGAAGTTAAAGTCTCCCATAATTCCCATTATTGTTTACGTGTCTGATAACTGTACAGAGATAATTCACTATTAGACTGGAGCTAAGAGCAAAGAGCAGGCTAGCAAGGCTGTCTATCTTTAGCAGTGATTTGCACAAAACCACTCTTTTGCTGACCCATAACATTTAATTTCTCCATCCTCTGCTTCTTGCTAACACAAAGCACCATCTTATTCCATCCATTTGCCTTGGTTTCCAGCCTTCCTGAGATTTATCAGTACTTGTATGACATTCATGCCTTTGTTTCACCCTTCCTGTGTTGACACTTGTCATAACAGTTTTAGATCCTGAACATGATCATCTCAAAGTTTGCCTGACAGTTAGGTCTTCCTCACATTGTCATAGAGTATCAGGTCTCTACCACTTGAAATAGATTGGATTGGGTTAGATTATTGGCACCGTCTCTTGTGCTGGTAGTCCATTATCTTCACAGTCCGTACAACTGGCCATCAGTGAACATGAAGTGGCCTTATCCTGCCCATTTACCTTTCTGGAAATCAGCCACTCTCTCTGCCTAGAACAGGGAATGGATTTTCCTCACCTTTCTTCAAAAGCTCTGAAGTTTTCTGTGATCTTTCCAATTGTACGGTATGATAAGCTTTTGCTGCCACTGAAGGGTAGAAGTCATTATGAATAGTGCCAACAAAACAGAAACATAACAATGAAAACGATATTTTAATTCAGAATAGGTATTTGAAAAGTTCACCTTTTCTAGCACAAATGGGGAAAAGAAAAAAAGGAAGGAAAAAAAAAAAAAAAAAAGCAGTCCTAAAACATCAAAACTGTGGCCAAAGAATTAGAAGAAACACTATTTTTCCAAAGCTGCAATGTTTTCCATTCATCTGGCTGGGCCAGCAGAGCACTGGAGACCTGGATGCACTGCACTCATGGCTGGTTCCCCTAAATGACCTGCAGGGAGATCTTCTTCTCTCTATCCCTCTGTTTCTCCTTTCAATCTCTGTTTTGTCTGTTTGTATCACTAGCTCTCAAATCGCCACTGATATATGCACGTGCAGCACCCAGCACAACCTTGTTTCAGGCTCCAGCGGGACCTTTAGGCATTACCATCCTGTAAACAAATAACAATGATAGTGAGTGTAATTACAATCGTCAAACTATTCCAGCTCCACATCATTAGCCATGCCCTGAGCTAAATAACATTTTAATCAGTTTGATATGTCATCTGTGGCTTTCTTCACTGTCACTTGCAATCCAGCAAACTCCTTCCTTCACGTTTCTAGATTAGACAGAGGGTTCTCAACTGCAGACATCCAATTCCCTGTTCAGGAAGCAGCGAGACCTTTCCTCTTCTCACAGATTTAAGATGATAGCCAAGCATCATGAGACACAGTGCGTATGTCTCCTAGGCCCATCCCATGAGAGCAGGACATTTACCACACATGAGAAGAAGACTTAATGCAGTGGCAAAGCAAAATACTCGGTGTCAAAGCCATGTCTAGATGATCATTAAAGACAGATCAAAATTACCCAATACAGGAGGAAAATCTATCGTTTGTAGAAGATTATGTTCTCTGATTATTAGTTTCAAAATTAGTTTTTCCTTTGGATTTCCTCTGAACTTAAACTTAGTTTGGAATGCCTTTGGTTTTGAATATTTCTGAAATCGTATTACTTCTCCTAAGTAAGTTGCTAGTCTGTTCTATTTACGTGAAATTTGAATAATATTGTGAAGTATCTGCCATCAGTTTTACTGTGTGCCAGGCTGAGTTCCCTGATGAATTTCAAATTTCAGATATGAAACAGTAAAGGTTAAAAAAAAAAATGTTACAAAGGGTACTTCATGCAGTAGCATAAACTTCTGTTTTCTCAAAACTTGTATCAGTTCATCTCACCAGGACCAGCAGGGGAAGCACACTCTGCCTAGGCACTGGCAAAGGGACACAGTGAGAGTGTAGGGTCTCTTGCTGGGGCCATTCAAAATTTGACTGTACAAGCCCCTGAGCAATATGACAGGGCTTTAAAAATGGCCCTGCTTGAAGTACGCGGGTGATCTGGAGACCTCTAAGGTGCTTTCCAACAAAAGCTTTTCTATAATTGTATGAAATCACCTGCAATAGATTAACCCTGGTCATTATTCCTATCACAGGAAATAACTGTGACACCTGGGTAACAGGTGAGCTTACTGCGACACCAGGGAGAGCCTTCCTGTACTTAAAGGCAACCTGTAGGAAAGCTGGGGAGGGAGTCTTTATCAGGGCCTGGAGTGACAGGACAAGGAGTAACCGCTTTAAACTGAAAAGTAGCACCCAGAAAGAACGGAGTCACGCAACAGGATTCATTTCCAAAACCACCTCATAGACACCTGGGCCAAAGAGCAGGGCCTTGAGCGGGTATATCACAATGACGGAGTTCATTTCCTTCCCAGTAGCTGGCACGTGCCGTTTTTTGGGATTTCGGGGCTACAGTGAGCTGCTAAGAGGGATGTCTTAGCTCTTGCAGGGCAGTGCTTCCACTAAGGCCAGGACTTTTCTGCATCTTCTACTGCCCTGCAAGCGAGGATGCTTGGGGCACGCAGGAAGCTGGGAGGGGACACAGCTGCAGGGATTCCATAAGACACAAGCAAATGCAGCCTTGGCTTGGTGACACTTTCTCTTGATTACTGCTCAACACAAATTACCTCGAGCAAGTCTACTGTGAGGACTAAAGGAAAGAGACGTATGGATGCTGCTAAGCTCTTCTAGCTTGTACCAGGTAGGAAAGATACCTCTGTAGCAGGCGTGAAGAGGATAGCACTAATTAATTAGATGAGAAGCGGAGGAAAGGCACTTAGAGGTAGTGAAAAGCAGTTAATGTGATGTTCCGGGGAAGCTTCAGTCTGCTTAAGGAGTAGCAAGAACAAGCCTAAAGTCATAGCCAAATACAAGAAAGAGAGGAGGACACGCAGCATGAGAAGCTCCCGAGAGAAAGGAGCTCTGTTTTGGGTAAAAATCAGTCCCTTTTTCTATCATGGAGACATCCAAGGGCGTAGGACACGTGCACTTCAGGGAACCAAGAGATGCTGTGCATTTCTCTCGTCCCCCTGACACAGCCACTAGGTGACGATGCTTCCAATTCTCTCTAAAGAAACCTTGCTTTCTCAGGCCCAGGTGTCCAGCTGCACACCAAGGACGTCCCTGGCTCCCAGGCACGGTTCCCAGGCCCAAGGCCGAGCTCCCCTCCGAACCCCCATTCCAGCAGACCTTGCTCCTGGCATTGTGGAGCAGCCATTTCATGTCAGCCTTTTCTCCTGGCAGTCAGCTTAGCGCCGTAACCTCTGCCATCGGGGCGCCCGAGAGCCGTGTGAGGTCAGCAGAGAGTCACTGTCAGCCTTTGACCTCACAAAGGTGGGTGGCCATAAGTGCCCTGAGCGTCCAGCTCGCATTGAGTACTGCTGGTGGCACTCGAGGCGTGGAGGTCTGCATGGTGCAATGGGAGACGCCGATGTCCTGCTGCTGGAACAAGAGGCGCTGATGTGCTGCTGGTGCAGGAGGAGACGTGAAGGTGCTGCTGCTTAGAGGTGCTGAGGGGCGGGCAGCCTCAGCGGGCAGCTGAATCAGAGGGCAGGGAAGCCAAGCAGCTTCCTTCTCTGGGGAAGGGGGCACAGAGAAAGTGATTGGAAATGGGGTACAAGCCCTCAGCCTCTAAAAGCAATCCCTCAGATGTTTAGGCATAGTAAAGTTAGGTATATCTATTTGACTCTAGACCCCAACATGTTTGTTAGTGTTCTGGTTTGTCCACTGCTTTCTTGTGGGGGATTTGAGTTGGCCATTACTCTTTAGGTGAATGCTGACTTCATATCTATGGTGCACTTTATTCTTAAAATGGGAAGTTTCTACCAATTTCCCGTCCAAACTTGCTCATAAGCCAACTGCAGTCATCATTTCAGATGTGTCTCCCAACTTACACATTTCCTATTTCTCCTTGATATTTACTCAAGAAATTCATTTACGTAGAGACAACATATTCTTCTCTCAACTGGCATCTGGCTGGGCAGAATGATGTCCTTTCATTCCCTTCCAGGCAATAGGCAACTTGTTCCTTCTGTCTTGTGAACTCTTCCTCCTAAGTTCAATGTGAATACAAGTGGCAGAACTGTGCCTCATGTCTCAAATGAGTGTCAGGGCTGCCTTGTCCAGTGTATTCATACTGGAGGGAAAAAAAAATGAATAGCCATACACACTATATAACCACTAAACTTTTTCAGTCCTCCTTGTGCTAACAGTGCATGAACGTGAGGTTTTGTTGTCATTTTTGTTTGTTTGTTTGTTTGCTTGCTTTAAACTCCTGACTGCCATATAGCAAACATGACAAAAAAACACCCTTTTTTGAGAATCTCTGAGAATGGCTCTGCTTTGTATTATCACCTGTCACTTCACCTGAACCATTTCAATCACAAGCGATATCCTTCTGTCAGGCTTGGTAGTACTTCCCAACCTTATGTCCCCTGCAAATCTCAAAGCTCATGTGTAATTTTTAATCTTCAGCCACCATGTCCATACCGAACATATCTAACTTTGAAGTCAGCTCTGCCCTGAATAGGAGGTTGGGTTTTCAGAGGTCCCTTCCAGCCTACATTTCTCCATGAGTCTTTGCCTCCTTAGCAGCTGCAGTTTCAGAACTGTCTCTGAGAATTACCATAGGTAACGACTCCTTTGCTGGTAAGTCCCTCTTCAGTGTGAACAATTGTAAATTCCCTTTATTCACTTGCAGCCCCAAAGCCCAAATCCGTAGATAATGTATCAGAAGCTCACAGAAAGTGAAATAGATGTAATTCATCCCCTGTGTAGGGAAGAACTGGTCCTAGAAAGGAAAGCTATTAAATTATCTGGAAACAATTTAGCTCTGATAAATTATTTTGTAAATTACACATTACCCCCTCCTTCCCTGGTCTTAGCTGTTCTTGCTCCAAAACTTTGCATGGTGTTGATGTCAAACTAACAGGCCCACACTTGTCTGGATGACTCTTTACCCTCTTCTGGACAGAGGTGTATTTGTTACTCTCCCATTCTGGGGACTATCCCTGATTTGCACAATTGTTATGCATTTTTCCTACTTGACTTGTTGTTCTGTGTGCCAATGCTGTTAATAGGCTAGGTAGATATCAGCTTTTCATTTTTCACTTGAATCGCTATAGATTGTTATTTCACCTCAGATGATGTTGCGCCTAGTGCCCTACCCTCCTTTTCAATGGGAGTCCTGTCACTGCCCTTAATATCACATTGTTGTTGCTGTTAGATGCAGGAAATAAGATTTGCAGCATTTGAGACATCAGTAACGTTTGATCTATTTTTGCCTCAAGCGTGCAACTGTCCTAATTTGTTCTCTTTGTTCCCCCTGGTTTCTGTGGCTTAAGTACCACTTACTATTATTGTTTAATTTCCTATGTGAAGGAGGTTTTTGGTCATTCTTACTTTATTTCTGCAGTTTTTAACCTCTGAAACATGCCTTTTCTCATCGCTTTTTTCCTCTTTGAATTTTGAATTTTAACTATGCCTTCTCTGCACTCAAGTCCCAGAGCTGCTTAGTCAGACTCAATTATTCATTTCCTTAGATTTCAAAGTTTGTATTTCTAAGCCTCAAAACCTTCATTCTAAACCTGGTTTTGTCTGTCGTGAAATGTAAAATGAGAAAAGTCAGCTCATGATCACACTTTATTCAAATTTTACTACATTTAAACCCATACAGGAGCCAAGTCTAAAATGGTCTTATATTTTTTCACTTTTGGGAAGAAATCCATCACATAGTATACCTCTGTGAACATAAGTGGTAATTATCTTTCAATCTTTTGCTGGGAAGTTAAAGTCTCCCATAATTCCCATTATTGTTTACGTGTCTGATAACTGTACAGAGATAATTCACTATTAGACTGGAGCTAAGAGCAAAGAGCAGGCTAGCAAGGCTGTCTATCTTTAGCAGTGATTTGCACAAAACCACTCTTTTGCTGACCCATAACATTTAATTTCTCCATCCTCTGCTTCTTGCTAACACAAAGCACCATCTTATTCCATCCATTTGCCTTGGTTTCCAGCCTTCCTGAGATTTATCAGTACTTGTATGACATTCATGCCTTTGTTTCACCCTTCCTGTGTTGACACTTGTCATAACAGTTTTAGATCCTGAACATGATCATCTCAAAGTTTGCCTGACAGTTAGGTCTTCCTCACATTGTCATAGAGTATCAGGTCTCTACCACTTGAAATAGATTGGATTGGGTTAGATTATTGGCACCGTCTCTTGTGCTGGTAGTCCATTATCTTCACAGTCCGTACAACTGGCCATCAGTGAACATGAAGTGGCCTTATCCTGCCCATTTACCTTTCTGGAAATCAGCCACTCTCTCTGCCTAGAACAGGGAATGGATTTTCCTCACCTTTCTTCAAAAGCTCTGAAGTTTTCTGTGATCTTTCCAATTGTACGGTATGATAAGCTTTTGCTGCCACTGAAGGGTAGAAGTCATTATGAATAGTGCCAACAAAACAGAAACATAACAATGAAAACGATATTTTAATTCAGAATAGGTATTTGAAAAGTTCACCTTTTCTAGCACAAATGGGGAAAAGAAAAAAAGGAAGGAAAAAAAAAAAAAAAAAAGCAGTCCTAAAACATCAAAACTGTGGCCAAAGAATTAGAAGAAACACTATTTTTCCAAAGCTGCAATGTTTTCCATTCATCTGGCTGGGCCAGCAGAGCACTGGAGACCTGGATGCACTGCACTCATGGCTGGTTCCCCTAAATGACCTGCAGGGAGATCTTCTTCTCTCTATCCCTCTGTTTCTCCTTTCAATCTCTGTTTTGTCTGTTTGTATCACTAGCTCTCAAATCGCCACTGATATATGCACGTGCAGCACCCAGCACAACCTTGTTTCAGGCTCCAGCGGGACCTTTAGGCATTACCATCCTGTAAACAAATAACAATGATAGTGAGTGTAATTACAATCGTCAAACTATTCCAGCTCCACATCATTAGCCATGCCCTGAGCTAAATAACATTTTAATCAGTTTGATATGTCATCTGTGGCTTTCTTCACTGTCACTTGCAATCCAGCAAACTCCTTCCTTCACGTTTCTAGATTAGACAGAGGGTTCTCAACTGCAGACATCCAATTCCCTGTTCAGGAAGCAGCGAGACCTTTCCTCTTCTCACAGATTTAAGATGATAGCCAAGCATCATGAGACACAGTGCGTATGTCTCCTAGGCCCATCCCATGAGAGCAGGACATTTACCACACATGAGAAGAAGACTTAATGCAGTGGCAAAGCAAAATACTCGGTGTCAAAGCCATGTCTAGATGATCATTAAAGACAGATCAAAATTACCCAATACAGGAGGAAAATCTATCGTTTGTAGAAGATTATGTTCTCTGATTATTAGTTTCAAAATTAGTTTTTCCTTTGGATTTCCTCTGAACTTAAACTTAGTTTGGAATGCCTTTGGTTTTGAATATTTCTGAAATCGTATTACTTCTCCTAAGTAAGTTGCTAGTCTGTTCTATTTACGTGAAATTTGAATAATATTGTGAAGTATCTGCCATCAGTTTTACTGTGTGCCAGGCTGAGTTCCCTGATGAATTTCAAATTTCAGATATGAAACAGTAAAGGTTAAAAAAAAAAATGTTACAAAGGGTACTTCATGCAGTAGCATAAACTTCTGTTTTCTCAAAACTTGTATCAGTTCATCTCACCAGGACCAGCAGGGGAAGCACACTCTGCCTAGGCACTGGCAAAGGGACACAGTGAGAGTGTAGGGTCTCTTGCTGGGGCCATTCAAAATTTGACTGTACAAGCCCCTGAGCAATATGACAGGGCTTTAAAAATGGCCCTGCTTGAAGTACGCGGGTGATCTGGAGACCTCTAAGGTGCTTTCCAACAAAAGCTTTTCTATAATTGTATGAAATCACCTGCAATAGATTAACCCTGGTCATTATTCCTATCACAGGAAATAACTGTGACACCTGGGTAACAGGTGAGCTTACTGCGACACCAGGGAGAGCCTTCCTGTACTTAAAGGCAACCTGTAGGAAAGCTGGGGAGGGAGTCTTTATCAGGGCCTGGAGTGACAGGACAAGGAGTAACCGCTTTAAACTGAAAAGTAGCACCCAGAAAGAACGGAGTCACGCAACAGGATTCATTTCCAAAACCACCTCATAGACACCTGGGCCAAAGAGCAGGGCCTTGAGCGGGTATATCACAATGACGGAGTTCATTTCCTTCCCAGTAGCTGGCACGTGCCGTTTTTTGGGATTTCGGGGCTACAGTGAGCTGCTAAGAGGGATGTCTTAGCTCTTGCAGGGCAGTGCTTCCACTAAGGCCAGGACTTTTCTGCATCTTCTACTGCCCTGCAAGCGAGGATGCTTGGGGCACGCAGGAAGCTGGGAGGGGACACAGCTGCAGGGATTCCATAAGACACAAGCAAATGCAGCCTTGGCTTGGTGACACTTTCTCTTGATTACTGCTCAACACAAATTACCTCGAGCAAGTCTACTGTGAGGACTAAAGGAAAGAGACGTATGGATGCTGCTAAGCTCTTCTAGCTTGTACCAGGTAGGAAAGATACCTCTGTAGCAGGCGTGAAGAGGATAGCACTAATTAATTAGATGAGAAGCGGAGGAAAGGCACTTAGAGGTAGTGAAAAGCAGTTAATGTGATGTTCCGGGGAAGCTTCAGTCTGCTTAAGGAGTAGCAAGAACAAGCCTAAAGTCATAGCCAAATACAAGAAAGAGAGGAGGACACGCAGCATGAGAAGCTCCCGAGAGAAAGGAGCTCTGTTTTGGGTAAAAATCAGTCCCTTTTTCTATCATGGAGACATCCAAGGGCGTAGGACACGTGCACTTCAGGGAACCAAGAGATGCTGTGCATTTCTCTCGTCCCCCTGACACAGCCACTAGGTGACGATGCTTCCAATTCTCTCTAAAGAAACCTTGCTTTCTCAGGCCCAGGTGTCCAGCTGCACACCAAGGACGTCCCTGGCTCCCAGGCACAGTTCCCAGGCCCAAGGCCGAGCTCCCCTCCGAACCCCCATTCCAGCAGACCTTGCTCCTGGCATTGTGGAGCAGCCATTTCATGTCAGCCTTTTCTCCTGGCAGTCAGCTTAGCGCCGTAACCTCTGCCATCGGGGCGCCCGAGAGCCGTGTGAGGTCAGCAGAGAGTCACTGTCAGCCTTTGACCTCACAAAGGTGGGTGGCCATAAGTGCCCTGAGCGTCCAGCTCGCATTGAGTACTGCTGGTGGCACTCGAGGCGTGGAGGTCTGCATGGTGCAATGGGAGACGCCGATGTCCTGCTGCTGGAACAAGAGGCGCTGATGTGCTGCTGGTGCAGGAGGAGACGTGAAGGTGCTGCTGCTTAGAGGTGCTGAGGGGCGGGCAGCCTCAGCGGGCAGCTGAATCAGAGGGCAGGGAAGCCAAGCAGCTTCCTTCTCTGGGGAAGGGGGCACAGAGAAAGTGATTGGAAATGGGGTACAAGCCCTCAGCCTCTAAAAGCAATCCCTCAGATGTTTAGGCATAGTAAAGTTAGGTATATCTATTTGACTCTAGACCCCAACATGTTTGTTAGTGTTCTGGTTTGTCCACTGCTTTCTTGTGGGGGATTTGAGTTGGCCATTACTGTTTAGGTGAATGCTGACTTCATATCTATGGTGCACTTTATTCTTAAAATGGGAAGTTTCTACCAATTTCCCGTCCAAACTTGCTCATAAGCCAACTGCAGTCATCATTTCAGATGTGTCTCCCAACTTACACATTTCCTATTTCTCCTTGATATTTACTCAAGAAATTCATTTACGTAGAGACAACATATTCTTCTCTCAACTGGCATCTGGCTGGGCAGAATGATGTCCTTTCATTCCCTTCCAGGCAATAGGCAACTTGTTCCTTCTGTCTTGTGAACTCTTCCTCCTAAGTTCAATGTGAATACAAGTGGCAGAACTGTGCCTCATGTCTCAAATGAGTGTCAGGGCTGCCTTGTCCAGTGTATTCATACTGGAGGGAAAAAAAAATGAATAGCCATACACACTATATAACCACTAAACTTTTTCAGTCCTCCTTGTGCTAACAGTGCATGAACGTGAGGTTTTGTTGTCATTTTTGTTTGTTTGTTTGTTTGCTTGCTTTAAACTCCTGACTGCCATATAGCAAACATGACAAAAAAACACCCTTTTTTGAGAATCTCTGAGAATGGCTCTGCTTTGTATTATCACCTGTCACTTCACCTGAACCATTTCAATCACAAGCGATATCCTTCTGTCAGGCTTGGTAGTACTTCCCAACCTTATGTCCCCTGCAAATCTCAAAGCTCATGTGTAATTTTTAATCTTCAGCCACCATGTCCATACCGAACATATCTAACTTTGAAGTCAGCTCTGCCCTGAATAGGAGGTTGGGTTTTCAGAGGTCCCTTCCAGCCTACATTTCTCCATGAGTCTTTGCCTCCTTAGCAGCTGCAGTTTCAGAACTGTCTCTGAGAATTACCATAGGTAACGACTCCTTTGCTGGTAAGTCCCTCTTCAGTGTGAACAATTGTAAATTCCCTTTATTCACTTGCAGCCCCAAAGCCCAAATCCGTAGATAATGTATCAGAAGCTCACAGAAAGTGAAATAGATGTAATTCATCCCCTGTGTAGGGAAGAACTGGTCCTAGAAAGGAAAGCTATTAAATTATCTGGAAACAATTTAGCTCTGATAAATTATTTTGTAAATTACACATTACCCCCTCCTTCCCTGGTCTTAGCTGTTCTTGCTCCAAAACTTTGCATGGTGTTGATGTCAAACTAACAGGCCCACACTTGTCTGGATGACTCTTTACCCTCTTCTGGACAGAGGTGTATTTGTTACTCTCCCATTCTGGGGACTATCCCTGATTTGCACAATTGTTATGCATTTTTCCTACTTGACTTGTTGTTCTGTGTGCCAATGCTGTTAATAGGCTAGGTAGATATCAGCTTTTCATTTTTCACTTGAATCGCTATAGATTGTTATTTCACCTCAGATGATGTTGCGCCTAGTGCCCTACCCTCCTTTTCAATGGGAGTCCTGTCACTGCCCTTAATATCACATTGTTGTTGCTGTTAGATGCAGGAAATAAGATTTGCAGCATTTGAGACATCAGTAACTTTTGATCTATTTTTGCCTCAAGCGTGCAACTGTCCTAATTTGTTCTCTTTGTTCCCCCTGGTTTCTGGTTCTTAAGTACCACTTACTATTATTGTTTAATTTCCTATGTGAAGGAGGTTTTTGGTCATTCTTACTTTATTTCTGCAGTTTTTAACCTCTGAAACATGCCTTTTCTCATCGCTTTTTTCCTCTTTGAATTTTGAATTTTAACTATGCCTTCTCTGCACTCAAGTCCCAGAGCTGCTTAGTCAGACTCAATTATTCATTTCCTTAGATTTCAAAGTTTGCATTTCTAAGCCTCAAAACCTTCATTCTAAACCTGGTTTTGTCTGTCGTGAAATGTAAAATGAGAAAAGTCAGCTCATGATCACACTTTATTCAAATTTTACTACATTTAAACCCATACAGGAGCCAAGTCTAAAATGGTCTTATATTTTTTCACTTTTGGGAAGAAATCCATCACATAGTATACCTCTGTGAACATAAGTGGTAATTATCTTTCAATCTTTTGCTGGGAAGTTAAAGTCTCCCAAAATTCCCATTATTGTTTACGTGTCTGATAACTGTACAGAGATAATTCACTATTAGACTGGAGCTAAGAGCAAAGAGCAGGCTAGCAAGGCTGTCTATCTTTAGCAGTGATTTGCACAAAACCACTCTTTTGCTGACCCATAACATTTAATTTCTCCATCCTCTGCTTCTTGCTAACACAAAGCACCATCTTATTCCATCCATTTGCCTTGGTTTCCAGCCTTCCTGAGATTTATCAGTACTTGTATGACATTCATGCCTTTGTTTCACCCTTCCTGTGTTGACACTTGTCATAACAGTTTTAGATCCTGAACATGATCATCTCAAAGTTTGCCTGACAGTTAGGTCTTCCTCACATTGTCATAGAGTATCAGGTCTCTACCACTTGAAATAGATTGGATTGGATTAGATTATTGGCACCGTCTCTTGTGCTGGTAGTCCATTATCTTCACAGTCCGTACAACTGGCCATCAGTGAACATGAAGTGGCCTTATCCTGCCCATTTACCTTTCTGGAAATCAGCCACTCTGTCTGCCTAGAACAGGGAATGGATTTTCCTCACCTTTCTTCAAAAGCTCTGAAGTTTTCTGTGATCTTTCCAATTGTACGGTATGATAAGCTTTTGCTGCCACTGAAGGGTAGAAGTCATTATGAATAGTGCCAACAAAACAGAAACATAACAATGAAAACGATATTTTAATTCAGAATAGGTATTTGAAAAGTTCACCTTTTCTAGCACAAATGGGGAAAAGAAAAAAAGGAAGGAAAAAAAAAAAAAAAAGCAGTCCTAAAACATCAAAACTGTGGCCAAAGAATTAGAAGAAACACTATTTTTCCAAAGCTGCAATGTTTTCCATTCATCTGGCTGGGCCAGCAGAGCACTGGAGACCTGGATGCACTGTACTCATGGCTGGTTCCCCTAAATGACCTGCAGGGAGATCTTCTTCTCTCTATCCCTCTGTTTCTCCTTTCAATCTCTGTTTTGTCTGTTTGTATCACTAGCTCTCAAATCGCCACTGATATATGCACGTGCAGCACCCAGCACAACCTTGTTTCAGGCTCCAGCGGGACCTTTAGGCATTACCATCCTGTAAACAAATAACAATGATAGTGAGTGTAATTACAATCGTCAAACTATTCCAGCTCCACATCATTAGCCATGCCCTGAGCTAAATAACATTTTAATCAGTTTGATATGTCATCTGTGGCTTTCTTCACTGTCACTTGCAATCCAGCAAACTCCTTCCTTCACGTTTCTAGATTAGACAGAGGGTTCTCAACTGCAGACATCCAATTCCCTGTTCAGGAAGCAGCGAGACCTTTCCTCTTCTCACAGATTTAAGATGATAGCCAAGCATCATGAGACACAGTGCGTATGTCTCCTAGGCCCATCCCATGAGAGCAGGACATTTACCACACATGAGAAGAAGACTTAATGCAGTGGCAAAGCAAAATACTCGGTGTCAAAGCCATGTCTAGATGATCATTAAAGACAGATCAAAATTACCCAATACAGGAGGAAAATCTATCGTTTGTAGAAGATTATGTTCTCTGATTATTAGTTTCAAAATTAGTTTTTCCTTTGGATTTCCTCTGAACTTAAACTTAGTTTGGAATGCCTTTGGTTTTGAATATTTCTGAAATCGTATTACTTCTCCTAAGTAAGTTGCTAGTCTGTTCTGTTTACGTGAAATTCGAATAATATTGTGAAGTATCTGCCATCAGTTTTACTGTGTGCCAGGCTGAGTTCCCTGATGAATTTCAAATTTCAGATATGAAACAGTAAAGGTTAAAAAAAAAAATGTTACAAAGGGTACTTCATGCAGTAGCATAAACTTCTGTTTTCTCAAAACTTGTATCAGTTCATCTCACCAGGACCAGCAGGGGAAGCACACTCTGCCTAGGCACTGGCAAAGGGACACAGTGAGACTGTAGGGTCTCTTGCTGGGGCCATTCAAAATTTGACTGTACAAGCCCCTGAGCAATATGACAGGGCTTTAAAAATGGCCCTGCTTGAAGTACGCGGGTGATCTGGAGACCTCTAAGGTGCTTTCCAACAAAAGCTTTTCTATAATTGTATGAAATCACCTGCAATAGATTAACCCTGGTCATTATTCCTATCACAGGAAATAACTGTGACACCTGGGTAACAGGTGAGCTTACTGCGACACCAGGGAGAGCCTTCCTGTACTTAAAGGCAACCTGTAGGAAAGCTGGGGAGGGAGTCTTTATCAGGGCCTGGAGTGACAGGACAAGGAGTAACCGCTTTAAACTGAAAAGTAGCACCCAGAAAGAACGGAGTCACGCAACAGGATTCATTTCCAAAACCACCTCGTAGACACCTGGGCCAAAGAGCAGGGCCTTGAGCGGGTATATCACAATGGCAGAGTTCATTTCCTTCCCAGTAGCTGGCACGTGCCGTTTTTTGGGATTTCGGGGCTACAGTGAGCTGCTAAGAGGGATGTCTTAGCTCTTGCAGGGCAGTGCTTCCACTAAGGCCAGGACTTTTCTGCATCTTCTACTGCCCTGCAAGCAAGGATGCTTGGGGCACACAGGAAGCTGGGAGCGGACACAGCTGCAGGGATTCCATAAGACACAAGCAAATGCAGCCTTGGCTTGGTGACACTTTCTCTTGATTACTGCTCAACACAAATTACCTCGAGCAAGTCTACTGTGAGAACTAAAGGAAAGAGACGTATGGATGCTGCTAAGCTCTTCTAGCTTGTACCAGGTAGGAAAGATACCTCTGTAGCAGGCGTGAAGAGGATAGCACTAATTAATTAGATGAGAAGCGGAGGAAAGGCACTTAGAGGTAGTGAAAAGCAGTTAATGTGATGTTCCGGGGAAGCTTCAGTCTGCTTAAGGAGTAGCAAGAACAAGCCTAAAGTCATAGCCAAATACAAGAAAGAGAGGAGGACACGCAGCATGAGAAGCTCCCGAGAGAAAGGAGCTCTGTTTTGGGTAAAAATCAGTCCCTTTTTCTATCATGGAGACATCCAAGGGCGTAGGACACGTGCACTTCAGGGAACCAAGAGATGCTGTGCATTTCTCTCGTCCCCCTGACACAGCCACTAGGTGATGATGCTTCCAATTCTCTCTAAAGAAACCTTGCTTTCTCAGGCCCAGGTGTCCAGCTGCACACCAAGGACGTCCCTGGCTCCCAGGCACAGTTCCCAGGCCCAAGGCCGAGCTCCCCTCCGAACCCCCATTCCAGCAGACCTTGCTCCTGGCATTGTGGAGCAGCCATTTCATGTCAGCCTTTTCTCCTGGCAGTCAGCTTAGCGCCGTAACCTCTGCCATCGGGGCGCCCGAGAGCCGTGTGAGGTCAGCAGAGAGTCACTGTCAGCCTTTGACCTCACAAAGGTGGGTGGCCATAAGTGCCCTGAGCGTCCAGCTCGCATTGAGTACTGCTGGTGGCACTCGAGGCGTGGAGGTCTGCATGGTGCAATGGGAGACGCCGATGTCCTGCTGCTGGAACAAGAGGCGCTGATGTGCTGCTGGTGCAGGAGGAGACGTGAAGGTGCTGCTGCTTAGAGGTGCTGAGGGGCGGGCAGCCTCAGCGGGCAGCTGAATCAGAGGGCAGGGAAGCCAAGCAGCTTCCTTCTCTGGGGAAGGGGGCACAGAGAAAGTGATTGGAAATGGGGTACAAGCCCTCAGCCTCTAAAAGCAATCCCTCAGATGTTTAGGCATAGTAAAGTTAGGTATATCTATTTGACTCTAGACCCCAACATGTTTGTTAGTGTTCTGGTTTGTCCACTGCTTTCTTGTGGGGGATTTGAGTTGGCCATTACTGTTTAGGTGAATGCTGACTTCATATCTATGGTGCACTTTATTCTTAAAATGGGAAGTTTCTACCAATTTCCCGTCCAAACTTGCTCATAAGCCAACTGCAGTCATCATTTCAGATGTGTCTCCCAACTTACACATTTCCTATTTCTCCTTGATATTTACTCAAGAAATTCATTTACGTAGAGACAACATATTCTTCTCTCAACTGGCATCTGGCTGGGCAGAATGATGTCCTTTCATTCCCTTCCAGGCAATAGGCAACTTGTTCCTTCTGTCTTGTGAACTCTTCCTCCTAAGTTCAATGTGAATACAAGTGGCAGAACTGTGCCTCATGTCTCAAATGAGTGTCAGGGCTGCCTTGTCCAGTGTATTCATACTGGAGGGAAAAAAAAATGAATAGCCATACACACTATATAACCACTAAACTTTTTCAGTCCTCCTTGTGCTAACAGTGCATGAACGTGAGGTTTTGTTGTCATTTTTGTTTGTTTGTTTGTTTGCTTGCTTTAAACTCCTGACTGCCATATAGCAAACATGACAAAAAAACACCCTTTTTTGAGAATCTCTGAGAATGGCTCTGCTTTGTATTATCACCTGTCACTTCACCTGAACCATTTCAATCACAAGCGATATCCTTCTGTCAGGCTTGGTAGTACTTCCCAACCTTATGTCCCCTGCAAATCTCAAAGCTCATGTGTAATTTTTAATCTTCAGCCACCATGTCCATACCGAACATATCTAACTTTGAAGTCAGCTCTGCCCTGAATAGGAGGTTGGGTTTTCAGAGGTCCCTTCCAGCCTACATTTCTCCATGAGTCTTTGCCTCCTTAGCAGCTGCAGTTTCAGAACTGTCTCTGAGAATTACCATAGGTAACGACTCCTTTGCTGGTAAGTCCCTCTTCAGTGTGAACAATTGTAAATTCCCTTTATTCACTTGCAGCCCCAAAGCCCAAATCCGTAGATAATGTATCAGAAGCTCACAGAAAGTGAAATAGATGTAATTCATCCCCTGTGTAGGGAAGAACTGGTCCTAGAAAGGAAAGCTATTAAATTATCTGGAAACAATTTAGCTCTGATAAATTATTTTGTAAATTACACATTACCCCCTCCTTCCCTGGTCTTAGCTGTTCTTGCTCCAAAACTTTGCATGGTGTTGATGTCAAACTAACAGGCCCACACTTGTCTGGATGACTCTTTACCCTCTTCTGGACAGAGGTGTATTTGTTACTCTCCCATTCTGGGGACTATCCCTGATTTGCACAATTGTTATGCATTTTTCCTACTTGACTTGTTGTTCTGTGTGCCAATGCTGTTAATAGGCTAGGTAGATATCAGCTTTTCATTTTTCACTTGAATCGCTATAGATTGTTATTTCACCTCAGATGATGTTGCGCCTAGTGCCCTACCCTCCTTTTCAATGGGAGTCCTGTCACTGCCCTTAATATCACATTGTTGTTGCTGTTAGATGCAGGAAATAAGATTTGCAGCATTTGAGACATCAGTAACTTTTGATCTATTTTTGCCTCAAGCGTGCAACTGTCCTAATTTGTTCTCTTTGTTCCCCCTGGTTTCTGTGGCTTAAGTACCACTTACTATTATTGTTTAATTTCCTATGTGAAGGAAGTTTTCGGTCATTCTTACTTTATTTCTGCAGTTTTTAACCTCTGAAACATGCCTTTTCTCATTGCTTTTTTCCTCTTTGAATTTTGAATTTTAACTATGCCTTCTCTGCACTCAAGTCCCAGAGCTGCTTAGTCAGACTCAATTATTCATTTCCTTAGATTTCAAAGTTTGCATTTCTAAGCCTCAAAACCTTCATTCTAAACCTGGTTTTGTCTGTCGTGAAATGTAAAATGAGAAAAGTCAGCTCATGATCACACTTTATTCAAATTTTACTACATTTAAACCCATACAGGAGCCAAGTCTAAAATGGTCTTATATTTTTTCACTTTTGGGAAGAAATCCATCACATAGTACACCTCTATGAACATAAGTGGTAATTATCTTTCAATCTTTTGCTGGGAAGATAAAGTCTCCCATAATTCCCATTATTGTTTACGTGTCTGATAACTGTACAGAGATAATTCACTATTAGACTGGAGCTAAGAGCAAAGAGCAGGCTAGCAAGGCTGTCTATCTTTAGCAGTGATTTGCACAAAACCACTCTTTTGCTGACCCATAACATTTAATTTCTCCATCCTCTGCTTCTTGCTAACACAAAGCACCATCTTATTCCATCCATTTGCCTTGGTTTCCAGCCTTCCTGAGATTTATCAGTACTTGTATGACATTCATGCCTTTGTTTCACCCTTCCTGTGTTGACACTTGTCATAACAGTTTTAGATCCTGAACATGATCATCTCAAAGTTTGCCTGACAGTTAGGTCTTCCTCACATTGTCATAGAGTATCAGGTCTCTACCACTTGAAATAGATTGGATTGGATTAGATTATTGGCACCGTCTCTTGTGCTGGTAGTCCATTATCTTCACAGTCCGTACAACTGGCCATCAGTGAACATGAAGTGGCCTTATCCTGCCCATTTACCTTTCTGGAAATCAGCCACTCTGTCTGCCTAGAACAGGGAATGGATTTTCCTCACCTTTCTTCAAAAGCTCTGAAGTTTTCTGTGATCTTTCCAATTGTACGGTATGATAAGCTTTTGCTGCCACTGAAGGGTAGAAGTCATTATGAATAGTGCCAACAAAACAGAAACATAACAATGAAAACGATATTTTAATTCAGAATAGGTATTTGAAAAGTTCACCTTTTCTAGCACAAATGGGGAAAAGAAAAATAGGAAGGAAAAAAAAAAAAAAAAAAGCAGTCCTAAAACATCAAAACTGTGGCCAAAGAATTAGAAGAAACACTATTTTTCCAAAGCTGCAATGTTTTCCATTCATCTGGCTGGGCCAGCAGAGCACTGGAGACCTGGATGCACTGTACTCATGGCTGGTTCCCCTAAATGACCTGCAGGGAGATCTTCTTCTCTCTATCCCTCTGTTTCTCCTTTCAATCTCTGTTTTGTCTGTTTGTATCACTAGCTCTCAAATCGCCACTGATATATGCACGTGCAGCACCCAGCACAACCTTGTTTCAGGCTCCAGCGGGACCTTTAGGCATTACCATCCTGTAAACAAATAACAATGATAGTGAGTGTAATTACAATCGTCAAACTATTCCAGCTCCACATCATTAGCCATGCCCTGAGCTAAATAACATTTTAATCAGTTTGATATGTCATCTGTGGCTTTCTTCACTGTCACTTGCAATCCAGCAAACTCCTTCCTTCACGTTTCTAGATTAGACAGAGGGTTCTCAACTGCAGACATCCAATTCCCTGTTCAGGAAGCAGCGAGACCTTTCCTCTTCTCACAGATTTAAGATGATAGCCAAGCATCATGAGACACAGTGCGTATGTCTCCTAGGCCCATCCCATGAGAGCAGGACATTTACCACACATGAGAAGAAGACTTAATGCAGTGGCAAAGCAAAATACTCGGTGTCAAAGCCATGTCTAGATGATCATTAAAGACAGATCAAAATTACCCAATACAGGAGGAAAATCTATCGTTTGTAGAAGATTATGTTCTCTGATTATTAGTTTCAAAATTAGTTTTTCCTTTGGATTTCCTCTGAACTTAAACTTAGTTTGGAATGCCTTTGGTTTTGAATATTTCTGAAATCGTATTACTTCTCCTAAGTAAGTTGCTAGTCTGTTCTATTTACGTGAAATTCGAATAATATTGTGAAGTATCTGCCATCAGTTTTACTGTGTGCCAGGCTGAGTTCCCTGATGAATTTCAAATTTCAGATATGAAACAGTAAAGGTTAAAAAAAAAAAATGTTACAAAGGGTACTTCATGCAGTAGCATAAACTTCTGTTTTCTCAAAACTTGTATCAGTTCATCTCACCAGGACCAGCAGGGGAAGCACACTCTGCCTAGGCACTGGCAAAGGGACACAGTGAGAGTGTAGGGTCTCTTGCTGGGGCCATTCAAAATTTGACTGTACAAGCCCCTGAGCAATATGACAGGGCTTTAAAAATGGCCCTGCTTGAAGTACGCGGGTGATCTGGAGACCTCTAAGGTGCTTTCCAACAAAAGCTTTTCTATAATTGTATGAAATCACCTGCAATAGATTAACCCTGGTCATTATTCCTATCACAGGAAATAACGGTGACACCTGGGTAACAGGTGAGCTTACTGCGACACCAGGGAGAGCCTTCCTGTACTTAAAGGCAACCTGTAGGAAAGCTGGGGAGGGAGTCTTTATCAGGGCCTGGAGTGACAGGACAAGGAGTAACCGCTTTAAACTGAAAAGTAGCACCCAGAAAGAACGGAGTCACGCAACAGGATTCATTTCCAAAACCACCTCATAGACACCTGGGCCAAAGAGCAGGGCCTTGAGCGGGTATATCACAATGGCAGAGTTCATTTCCTTCCCAGTAGCTGGCACGTGCCGTTTTTTGGGATTTCGGGGCTACAGTGAGCTGCTAAGAGGGATGTCTTAGCTCTTGCAGGGCAGTGCTTCCACTAAGGCCAGGACTTTTCTGCATCTTCTACTGCCCTGCAAGCAAGGATGCTTGGGGCACACAGGAAGCTGGGAGCGGACACAGCTGCAGGGATTCCATAAGACACAAGCAAATGCAGCCTTGGCTTGGTGACACTTTCTCTTGATTACTGCTCAACACAAATTACCTCGAGCAAGTCTACTGTGAGGACTAAAGGAAAGAGACGTATGGATGCTGCTAAGCTCTTCTAGCTTGTACCAGGTAGGAAAGATACCTCTGTAGCAGGCGTGAAGAGGATAGCACTAATTAATTAGATGAGAAGCGGAGGAAAGGCACTTAGAGGTAGTGAAAAGCAGTTAATGTGATGTTCCGGGGAAGCTTCAGTCTGCTTAAGGAGTAGCAAGAACAAGCCTAAAGTCATAGCCAAATACAAGAAAGAGAGGAGGACACGCAGCATGAGAAGCTCCCGAGAGAAAGGAGCTCTGTTTTGGGTAAAAATCAGTCCCTTTTTCTATCATGGAGACATCCAAGGGCGTAGGACACGTGCACTTCAGGGAACCAAGAGATGCTGTGCATTTCTCTCGTCCCCCTGACACAGCCACTAGGTGACGATGCTTCCAATTCTCTCTAAAGAAACCTTGCTTTCTCAGGCCCAGGTGTCCAGCTGCACACCAAGGACGTCCCTGGCTCCCAGGCACAGTTCCCAGGCCCAAGGCCGAGCTCCGCTCCGAACCCCCATTCCAGCAGACCTTGCTCCTGGCATTGTGGAGCAGCCATTTCATGTCAGCCTTTTCTCCTGGCAGTCAGCTTAGCGCCGTAACCTCTGCCATCGGGGCGCCCGAGAGCCGTGTGAGGTCAGCAGAGAGTCACTGTCAGCCTTTGACCTCACAAAGGTGGGTGGCCATAAGTGCCCTGAGCGTCCAGCTCGCATTGAGTACTGCTGGTGGCACTCGAGGCGTGGAGGTCTGCATGGTGCAATGGGAGACGCCGATGTCCTGCTGCTGGAACAAGAGGCGCTGATGTGCTGCTGGTGCAGGAGGAGACGTGAAGGTGCTGCTGCTTAGAGGTGCTGAGGGGCGGGCAGCCTCAGCGGGCAGCTGAATCAGAGGGCAGGGAAGCCAAGCAGCTTCCTTCTCTGGGGAAGGGGGCACAGAGAAAGTGATTGGAAATGGGGTACAAGCCCTCAGCCTCTAAAAGCAATCCCTCAGATGTTTAGGCATAGTAAAGTTAGGTATATCTATTTGACTCTAGACCCCAACATGTTTGTTAGTGTTCTGGTTTGTCCACTGCTTTCCTGTGGGGGATTTGAGTTGGCCATTACTGTTTAGGTGAATGCTGACTTCATATCTATGGTGCACTTTATTCTTAAAATGGGAAGTTTCTACCAATTTCCCGTCCAAACTTGCTCATAAGCCAACTGCAGTCATCATTTCAGATGTGTCTCCCAACTTACACATTTCCTATTTCTCCTTGATATTTACTCAAGAAATTCATTTACGTAGAGACAACATATTCTTCTCTCAACTGGCATCTGGCCGGGCAGAATGATGTCCTTTCATTCCCTTCCAGGCAATAGGCAACTTGTTCCTTCTGTCTTGTGAACTCTTCCTCCTAAGTTCAATGTGAATACAAGTGGCAGAACTGTGCCTCATGTCTCAAATGAGTGTCAGGGCTGCCTTGTCCAGTGTATTCATACTGGAGGGAAAAAAAAATGAATAGCCATACACACTATATAACCACTAAACTTTTTCAGTCCTCCTTGTGCTAACAGTGCATGAACGTGAGGTTTTGTTGTCATTTTTGTTTGTTTGTTTGTTTGCTTGCTTTAAACTCCTGACTGCCATATAGCAAACATGACCAAAAAACACCCTTTTTTGAGAATCTCTGAGAATGGCTCTGCTTTGTATTATCACCTGTCACTTCACCTGAACCATTTCAATCACAAGCGATATCCTTCTGTCAGGCTTGGTAGTACTTCCCAACCTTATGTCCCCTGCAAATCTCAAAGCTCATGTGTAATTTTTAATCTTCAGCCACCATGTCCATACCGAACATATCTAACTTTGAAGTCAGCTCTGCCCTGAATAGGAGGTTGGGTTTTCAGAGGTCCCTTCCAGCCTACATTTCTCCATGAGTCTTTGCCTCCTTAGCAGCTGCAGTTTCAGAACTGTCTCTGAGAATTACCATAGGTAACGACTCCTTTGCTGGTAAGTCCCTCTTCAGTGTGAACAATTGTAAATTCCCTTTATTCACTTGCAGCCCCAAAGCCCAAATCCGTAGATAATGTATCAGAAGCTCACAGAAAGTGAAATAGATGTAATTCATCCCCTGTGTAGGGAAGAACTGGTCCTAGAAAGGAAAGCTATTAAATTATCTGGAAACAATTTAGCTCTGATAAATTATTTTGTAAATTACACATTACCCCCTCCTTCCCTGGTCTTAGCTGTTCTTGCTCCAAAACTTTGCATGGTGTTGATGTCAAACTAACAGGCCCACACTTGTCTGGATGACTCTTTACCCTCTTCTGGACAGAGGTGTATTTGTTACTCTCCCATTCTGGGGACTATCCCTGATTTGCACAATTGTTATGCATTTTTCCTACTTGACTTGTTGTTCTGTGTGCCAATGCTGTTAATAGGCTAGGTAGATATCAGCTTTTCATTTTTCACTTGAATCGCTATAGATTGTTATTTCACCTCAGATGATGTTGCGCCTAGTGCCCTACCCTCCTTTTCAATGGGAGTCCTGTCACTGCCCTTAATATCACATTGTTGTTGCTGTTAGATGCAGGAAATAAGATTTGCAGCATTTGAGACATCAGTAACTTTTGATCTATTTTTGCCTCAAGCGTGCAACTGTCCTAATTTGTTCTCTTTGTTCCCCCTGGTTTCTGTGGCTTAAGTACCACTTACTATTATTGTTTAATTTCCTATGTGAAGGAGGTTTTTGGTCATTCTTACTTTATTTCTGCAGTTTTTAACCTCTGAAACATGCCTTTTCTCATCGCTTTTTTCCTCTTTGAATTTTGAATTTTAACTATGCCTTCTCTGCACTCAAGTCCCAGAGCTGCTTAGTCAGACTCAATTATTCATTTCCTTAGATTTCAAAGTTTGCATTTCTAAGCCTCAAAACCTTCATTCTAAACCTGGTTTTGTCTGTCGTGAAATGTAAAATGAGAAAAGTCAGCTCATGATCACACTTTATTCAAATTATACTACATTTAAACCCATACAGGAGCCAAGTCTAAAATGGTCTTATATTTTTTCACTTTTGGGAAGAAATCCATCACATAGTATACCTCTGTGAACATAAGTGGTAATTATCTTTCAATCTTTTGCTGGGAAGTTAAAGTCTCCCAAAATTCCCATTATTGTTTACGTGTCTGATAACTGTACAGAGAGAATTCACTATTAGACTGGAGCTAAGAGCAAAGAGCAGGCTAGCAAGGCTGTCTATCTTTAGCAGTGATTTGCACAAAACCACTCTTTTGCTGACCCATAACATTTAATTTCTCCATCCTCTGCTTCTTGCTAACACAAAGCACCATCTTATTCCATCCATTTGCCTTGGTTTCCAGCCTTCCTGAGATTTATCAGTACTTGTATGACATTCATGCCTTTGTTTCACCCTTCCTGTGTTGACACTTGTCATAACAGTTTTAGATCCTGAACATGATCATCTCAAAGTTTGCCTGACAGTTAGGTCTTCCTCACATTGTCATAGAGTATCAGGTCTCTACCACTTGAAATAGATTGGATTGGATTAGATTATTGGCACCGTCTCTTGTGCTGGTAGTCCATTATCTTCACAGTCCGTACAACTGGCCATCAGTGAACATGAAGTGGCCTTATCCTGCCCATTTACCTTTCTGGAAATCAGCCACTCTGTCTGCCTAGAACAGGGAATGGATTTTCCTCACCTTTCTTCAAAAGCTCTGAAGTTTTCTGTGATCTTTCCAATTGTACGGTATGATAAGCTTTTGCTGCCACTGAAGGGTAGAAGTCATTATGAATAGTGCCAACAAAACAGAAACATAACAATGAAAACGATATTTTAATTCAGAATAGGTATTTGAAAAGTTCACCTTTTCTAGCACAAATGGGGAAAAGAAAAAAAGGAAGGAAAAAAAAAAAAAAAAGCAGTCCTAAAACATCAAAACTGTGGCCAAAGAATTAGAAGAAACACTATTTTTCCAAAGCTGCAATGTTTTCCATTCATCTGACTGGGCCAGCAGAGCACTGGAGACCTGGATGCACTGTACTCATGGCTGGTTCCCCTAAATGACCTGCAGGGAGATCTTCTTCTCTCTATCCCTCTGTTTCTCCTTTCAATCTCTGTTTTGTCTGTTTGTATCACTAGCTCTCAAATCGCCACTGATATATGCACGTGCAGCACCCAGCACAACCTTGTTTCAGGCTCCAGCGGGACCTTTAGGCATTACCATCCTGTAAACAAATAACAATGTTAGTGAGCGTAATTACAATCGTCAAACTATTCCAGCTCCACATCATTAGCCATGCCCTGAGCTAAATAACATTTTAATCAGTTTGATATGTCATCTGTGGCTTTCTTCACTGTCACTTGCAATCCAGCAAACTCCTTCCTTCACGTTTCTAGATTAGACAGACGGTTCTCAACTGCAGACATCCAATTCCCTGTTCAGGAAGCAGCGAGACCTTTCCTCTTCTCACAGATTTAAGATGATAGCCAAGCATCATGAGACACAGTGCGTATGTCTCCTAGGCCCATCCCATGAGAGCAGGACATTTACCACACATGAGAAGAAGACTTAATGCAGTGGCAAAGCAAAATACTCGGTGTCAAAGCCATGTCTAGATGATCATTAAAGACAGATCAAAATTACCCAATACAGGAGGAAAATCTATCGTTTGTAGAAGATTATGTTCTCTGATTATTAGTTTCAAAATTAGTTTTTCCTTTGGATTTCCTCTGAACTTAAACTTAGTTTGGAATGCCTTTGGTTTTGAATATTTCTGAAATCGTATTACTTCTCCTAAGTAAGTTGCTAGTCTGTTCTATTTACGTGAAATTCGAATAATATTGTGAAGTATCTGCCATCAGTTTTACTGTGTGCCAGGCTGAGTTCCCTGATGAATTTCAAATTTCAGATATGAAACAGTAAAGGTTAAAAAAAAAAATGTTACAAAGGGTACTTCATGCAGTAGCATAAACTTCTGTTTTCTCAAAACTTGTATCAGTTCATCTCACCAGGACCAGCAGGGGAAGCACACTCTGCCTAGGCACTGGCAAAGGGACACAGTGAGAGTGTAGGGTCTCTTGCTGGGGCCATTCAAAATTTGACTGTACAAGCCCCTGAGCAATATGACAGGGCTTTAAAAATGGCCCTGCTTGAAGTACGCGGGTGATCTGGAGACCTCTAAGGTGCTTTCCAACAAAAGCTTTTCTATAATTGTATGAAATTACCTGCAATAGATTAACCCTGGTCATTATTCCTATCACAGGAAATAACTGTGACACCTGGGTAACAGGTGAGCTTACTGCGACACCAGGGAGAGCCTTCCTGTACTTAAAGGCAACCTGTAGGAAAGCTGGGGAGGGAGTCTTTATCAGGGCCTGGAGTGACAGGACAAGGAGTAACCGCTTTAAACTGAAAAGTAGCACCCAGAAAGAACGGAGTCACGCAACAGGATTCATTTCCAAAACCACCTCATAGACACCTGGGCCAAAGAGCAGGGCCTTGAGCGGGTATATCACAATGACGGAGTTCATTTCCTTCCCAGTAGCTGGCACGTGCCGTTTTTTGGGATTTCGGGGCTACAGTGAGCTGCTAAGAGGGATGTCTTAGCTCTTGCAGGGCAGTGCTTCCACTAAGGCCAGGACTTTTCTGCATCTTCTACTGCCCTGCAAGCGAGGATGCTTGGGGCACACAGGAAGCTGGGAGGGGACACAGCTGCAGGGATTCCATAAGACACAAGCAAATGCAGCCTTGGCTTGGTGACACTTTCTCTTGATTACTGCTCAACACAAATTACCTCGAGCAAGTCTACTGTGAGGACTAAAGGAAAGAGACGTATGGATGCTGCTAAGCTCTTCTAGCTTGTACCAGGTAGGAAAGATACCTCTGTAGCAGGCGTGAAGAGGATAGCACTAATTAATTAGATGAGAAGCGGAGGAAAGGCACTTAGAGGTAGTGAAAAGCAGTTAATGTGATGTTCCGGGGAAGCTTCAGTCTGCTTAAGGAGTAGCAAGAACAAGCCTAAAGTCATAGCCAAATACAAGAAAGAGAGGAGGACACGCAGCATGAGAAGCTCCCGAGAGAAAGGAGCTCTGTTTTGGGTAAAAATCAGTCCCTTTTTCTATCATGGAGACATCCAAGGGCGTAGGACACGTGCACTTCAGGGAACCAAGAGATGCTGTGCATTTCTCTCGTCCCCCTGACACAGCCACTAGGTGACGATGCTTCCAATTCTCTCTAAAGAAACCTTGCTTTCTCAGGCCCAGGTGTCCAGCTGCACACCAAGGACGTCCCTGGCTCCCAGGCACAGTTCCCAGGCCCAAGGCCGAGCTCCCCTCCGAACCCCCATTCCAGCAGACCTTGCTCCTGGCATTGTGGAGCAGCCATTTCATGTCAGCCTTTTCTCCTGGCAGTCAGCTTAGCGCCGTAACCTCTGCCATCGGGGCGCCCGAGAGCCGTGTGAGGTCAGCAGAGAGTCACTGTCAGCCTTTGACCTCACAAAGGTGGGTGGCCGTAAGTGCCCTGAGCGTCCAGCTCGCATTGAGTACTGCTGGTGGCACTCGAGGCGTGGAGGTCTGCATGGTGCAATGGGAGACGCCGATGTCCTGCTGCTGGAACAAGAGGCGCTGATGTGCTGCTGGTGCAGGAGGAGACGTGAAGGTGCTGCTGCTTAGAGGTGCTGAGGGGCGGGCAGCCTCAGCGGGCAGCTGAATCAGAGGGCAGGGAAGCCAAGCAGCTTCCTTCTCTGGGGAAGGGGGCACAGAGAAAGTGATTGGAAATGGGGTACAAGCCCTCAGCCTCTAAAAGCAATCCCTCAGATGTTTAGGCATAGTAAAGTTAGGTATATCTATTTGACTCTAGACCCCAACATGTTTGTTAGTGTTCTGGTTTGTCCACTGCTTTCTTGTGGGGGATTTGAGTTGGCCATTACTGTTTAGGTGAATGCTGACTTCATATCTATGGTGCACTTTATTCTTAAAATGGGAAGTTTCTACCAATTTCCCGTCCAAACTTGCTCATAAGCCAACTGCAGTCATCATTTCAGATGTGTCTCCCAACTTACACATTTCCTATTTCTCCTTGATATTTACTCAAGAAATTCATTTACGTAGAGACAACATATTCTTCTCTCAACTGGCATCTGGCTGGGCAGAATGATGTCCTTTCATTCCCTTCCAGGCAATAGGCAACTTGTTCCTTCTGTCTTGTGAACTCTTCCTCCTAAGTTCAATGTGAATACAAGTGGCAGAACTGTGCCTCATGTCTCAAATGAGTGTCAGGGCTGCCTTGTCCAGTGTATTCATACTGGAGGGAAAAAAAAATGAATAGCCATACACACTATATAACCACTAAACTTTTTCAGTCCTCCTTGTGCTAACAGTGCATGAACGTGAGGTTTTGTTGTCATTTTTGTTTGTTTGTTTGTTTGCTTGCTTTAAACTCCTGACTGCCATATAGCAAACATGACAAAAAAACACCCTTTTTTGAGAATCTCTGAGAATGGCTCTGCTTTGTATTATCACCTGTCACTTCACCTGAACCATTTCAATCACAAGCGATATCCTTCTGTCAGGCTTGGTAGTACTTCCCAACCTTATGTCCCCTGCAAATCTCAAAGCTCATGTGTAATTTTTAATCTTCAGCCACCATGTCCATACCGAACATATCTAACTTTGAAGTCAGCTCTGCCCTGAATAGGAGGTTGGGTTTTCAGAGGTCCCTTCCAGCCTACATTTCTCCATGAGTCTTTGCCTCCTTAGCAGCTGCAGTTTCAGAACTGTCTCTGAGAATTACCATAGGTAACGACTCCTTTGCTGGTAAGTCCCTCTTCAGTGTGAACAATTGTAAATTCCCTTTATTCACTTGCAGCCCCAAAGCCCAAATCCGTAGATAATGTATCAGAAGCTCACAGAAAGTGAAATAGATGTAATTCATCCCCTGTGTAGGGAAGAACTGGTCCTAGAAAGGAAAGCTATTAAATTATCTGGAAACAATTTAGCTCTGATAAATTATTTTGTAAATTACACATTACCCCCTCCTTCCCTGGTCTTAGCTGTTCTTGCTCCAAAACTTTGCATGGTGTTGATGTCAAACTAACAGGCCCACACTTGTCTGGATGACTCTTTACCCTCTTCTGGACAGAGGTGTATTTGTTACTCTCCCATTCTGGGGACTATCCCTGATTTGCACAATTGTTATGCATTTTTCCTACTTGACTTGTTGTTCTGTGTGCCAATGCTGTTAATAGGCTAGGTAGATATCAGCTTTTCATTTTTCACTTGAATCGCTATAGATTGTTATTTCACCTCAGATGATGTTGCGCCTAGTGCCCTACCCTCCTTTTCAATGGGAGTCCTGTCACTGCCCTTAATATCACATTGTTGTTGCTGTTAGATGCAGGAAATAAGATTTGCAGCATTTGAGACATCAGTAACTTTTGATCTATTTTTGCCTCAAGCGTGCAACTGTCCTAATTTGTTCTCTTTGTTCCCCCTGGTTTCTGTGGCTTAAGTACCACTTACTATTATTGTTTAATTTCCTATGTGAAGGAGGTTTTTGGTCATTCTTACTTTATTTCTGCAGTTTTTAACCTCTGAAACCTGCCTTTTCTCATCGCTTTTTTCCTCTTTGAATTTTGAATTTTAACTATGCCTTCTCTGCACTCAAGTCCCAGAGCTGCTTAGTCAGACTCAATTATTCATTTCCTTAGATTTCAAAGTTTGCATTTCTAAGCCTCAAAACCTTCATTCTAAACCTGGTTTTGTCTGTCGTGAAATGTAAAATGAGAAAAGTCAGCTCATGATCACACTTTATTCAAATTTTACTACATTTAAACCCATACAGGAGCCAAGTCTAAAATGGTCTTATATTTTTTCACTTTTGGGAAGAAATCCATCACATAGTACACCTCTATGAACATAAGTGGTAATTATCTTTCAATCTTTTGCTGGGAAGTTAAAGTCTCCCATAATTCCCATTATTGTTTACGTGTCTGATAACTGTACAGAGAGAATTCACTATTAGACTGGAGCTAAGAGCAAAGAGCAGGCTAGCAAGGCTGTCTATCTTTAGCAGTGATTTGCACAAAACCACTCTTTTGCTGACCCATAACATTTAATTTCTCCATCCTCTGCTTCTTGCTAACACAAAGCACCATCTTATTCCATCCATTTGCCTTGGTTTCCAGCCTTCCTGAGATTTATCAGTACTTGTATGACATTCATGCCTTTGTTTCACCCTTCCTGTGTTGACACTTGTCATAACAGTTTTAGATCCTGAACATGATCATCTCAAAGTTTGCCTGACAGTTAGGTCTTCCTCACATTGTCATAGAGTATCAGGTCTCTACCACTTGAAATAGATTGGATTGGATTAGATTATTGGCACCGTCTCTTGTGCTGGTAGTCCATTATCTTCACAGTCCGTACAACTGGCCATCAGTGAACATGAAGTGGCCTTATCCTGCCCATTTACCTTTCTGGAAATCAGCCACTCTCTCTGCCTAGAACAGGGAATGGATTTTCCTCACCTTTCTTCAAAAGCTCTGAAGTTTTCTGTGATCTTTCCAATTGTACGGTATGATAAGCTTTTGCTGCCACTGAAGGGTAGAAGTCATTATGAATAGTGCCAACAAAACAGAAACATAACAATGAAAACGATATTTTAATTCAGAATAGGTATTTGAAAAGTTCACCTTTTCTAGCACAAATGGGGAAAAGAAAAAAAGGAAGGAAAAAAAAAAAAAAAGCAGTCCTAAAACATCAAAACTGTGGCCAAAGAATTAGAAGAAACACTATTTTTCCAAAGCTGCAATGTTTTCCATTCATCTGGCTGGGCCAGCAGAGCACTGGAGACCTGGATGCACTGTACTCATGGCTGGTTCCCCTAAATGACCTGCAGGGAGATCTTCTTCTCTCTATCCCTCTGTTTCTCCTTTCAATCTCTGTTTTGTCTGTTTGTATCACTAGCTCTCAAATCGCCACTGATATATGCACGTGCAGCACCCAGCACAACCTTGTTTCAGGCTCCAGCGGGACCTTTAGGCATTACCATCCTGTAAACAAATAACAATGATAGTGAGTGTAATTACAATCGTCAAACTATTCCAGCTCCACATCATTAGCCATGCCCTGAGCTAAATAACATTTTAATCAGTTTGATATGTCATCTGTGGCTTTCTTCACTGTCACTTGCAATCCAGCAAACTCCTTCCTTCACGTTTCTAGATTAGACAGAGGGTTCTCAACTGCAGACATCCAATTCCCTGTTCAGGAAGCAGCGAGACCTTTCCTCTTCTCACAGATTTAAGATGATAGCCAAGCATCATGAGACACAGTGCGTATGTCTCCTAGGCCCATCCCATGAGAGCAGGACATTTACCACACATGAGAAGAAGACTTAATGCAGTGGCAAAGCAAAATACTCGGTGTCAAAGCCATGTCTAGATGATCATTAAAGACAGATCAAAATTACCCAATACAGGAGGAAAATCTATCGTTTGTAGAAGATTATGTTCTCTGATTATTAGTTTCAAAATTAGTTTTTCCTTTGGATTTCCTCTGAACTTAAACTTAGTTTGGAATGCCTTTGGTTTTGAATATTTCTGAAATCGTATTACTTCTCCTAAGTAAGTTGCTAGTCTGTTCTATTTACGTGAAATTCGAATAATATTGTGAAGTATCTGCCATCAGTTTTACTGTGTGCCAGGCTGAGTTCCCTGATGAATTTCAAATTTCAGATATGAAACAGTAAAGGTTAAAAAAAAAAAAATGTTACAAAGGGTACTTCATGCAGTAGCATAAACTTCTGTTTTCTCAAAACTTGTATCAGTTCATCTCACCAGGACCAGCAGGGGAAGCACACTCTGCCTAGGCACTGGCAAAGGGACACAGTGAGAGTGTAGGGTCTCTTGCTGGGGCCATTCAAAATTTGACTGTACAAGCCCCTGAGCAATATGACAGGGCTTTAAAAATGGCCCTGCTTGAAGTACGCGGGTGATCTGGAGACCTCTAAGGTGCTTTCCAACAAAAGCTTTTCTATAATTGTATGAAATCACCTGCAATAGATTAACCCTGGTCATTATTCCTATCACAGGAAATAACTGTGACACCTGGGTAACAGGTGAGCTTACTGCGACACCAGGGAGAGCCTTCCTGTACTTAAAGGCAACCTGTAGGAAAGCTGGGGAGGGAGTCTTTATCAGGGCCTGGAGTGACAGGACAAGGAGTAACCGCTTTAAACTGAAAAGTAGCACCCAGAAAGAACGGAGTCACGCAACAGGATTCATTTCCAAAACCACCTCATAGACACCTGGGCCAAAGAGCAGGGCCTTGAGCGGGTATATCACAATGACAGAGTTCATTTCCTTCCCAGTAGCTGGCACGTGCCGTTTTTTGGGATTTCGGGGCTACAGTGAGCTGCTAAGAGGGATGTCTTAGCTCTTGCAGGGCAGTGCTTCCACTAAGGCCAGGACTTTTCTGCATCTTCTACTGCCCTGCAAGCGAGGATGCTTGGGGCACACAGGAAGCTGGGAGCGGACACAGCTGCAGGGATTCCATAAGACACAAGCAAATGCAGCCTTGGCTTGGTGACACTTTCTCTTGATTACTGCTCAACACAAATTACCTCGAGCAAGTCTACTGTGAGGACTAAAGGAAAGAGACGTATGGATGCTGCTAAGCTCTTCTAGCTTGTACCAGGTAGGAAAGATACCTCTGTAGCAGGCGTGAAGAGGATAGCACTAATTAATTAGATGAGAAGCGGAGGAAAGGCACTTAGAGGTAGTGAAAAGCAGTTAATGTGATGTTCCGGGGAAGCTTCAGTCTGCTTAAGGAGTAGCAAGAACAAGCCTAAAGTCATAGCCAAATACAAGAAAGAGAGGAGGACACGCAGCATGAGAAGCTCCCGAGAGAAAGGAGCTCTGTTTTGGGTAAAAATCAGTCCCTTTTTCTATCATGGAGACATCCAAGGGCGTAGGACACGTGCACTTCAGGGAACCAAGAGATGCTGTGCATTTCTCTCGTCCCCCTGACACAGCCACTAGGTGACGATGCTTCCAATTCTCTCTAAAGAAACCTTGCTTTCTCAGGCCCAGGTGTCCAGCTGCACACCAAGGACGTCCCTGGCTCCCAGGCACAGTTCCCAGGCCCAAGGCCGAGCTCCGCTCCGAACCCCCATTCCAGCAGACCTTGCTCCTGGCATTGTGGAGCAGCCATTTCATGTCAGCCTTTTCTCCTGGCAGTCAGCTTAGCGCCGTAACCTCTGCCATCGGGGCGCCCGAGAGCCGTGTGAGCTCAGCAGAGAGTCACTGTCAGCCTTTGACCTCACAAAGGTGGGTGGCCATAAGTGCCCTGAGCGTCCAGCTCGCATTGAGTACTGCTGGTGGCACTCGAGGCGTGGAGGTCTGCATGGTGCAATGGGAGACGCCGATGTCCTGCTGCTGGAACAAGAGGCGCTGATGTGCTGCTGGTGCAGGAGGAGACGTGAAGGTGCTGCTGCTTAGAGGTGCTGAGGGGCGGGCAGCCTCAGCGGGCAGCTGAATCAGAGGGCAGGGAAGCCAAGCAGCTTCCTTCTCTGGGGAAGGGGGCACAGAGAAAGTGATTGGAAATGGGGTACAAGCCCTCAGCCTCTAAAAGCAATCCCTCAGATGTTTAGGCATAGTAAAGTTAGGTATATCTATTTGACTCTAGACCCCAACATGTTTGTTAGTGTTCTGGTTTGTCCACTGCTTTCTTGTGGGGGATTTGAGTTGGCCATTACTGTTTAGGTGAATGCTGACTTCATATCTATGGTGCACTTTATTCTTAAAATGGGAAGTTTCTACCAATTTCCCGTCCAAACTTGCTCATAAGCCAACTGCAGTCATCATTTCAGATGTGTCTCCCAACTTACACATTTCCTATTTCTCCTTGATATTTACTCAAGAAATTCATTTACGTAGAGACAACATATTCTTCTCTCAACTGGCATCTGGCTGGGCAGAATGATGTCCTTTCATTCCCTTCCAGGCAATAGGCAACTTGTTCCTTCTGTCTTGTGAACTCTTCCTCCTAAGTTCAATGTGAATACAAGTGGCAGAACTGTGCCTCATGTCTCAAATGAGTGTCAGGGCTGCCTTGTCCAGTGTATTCATACTGGAGGGAAAAAAAAATGAATAGCCATACACACTATATAACCACTAAACTTTTTCAGTCCTCCTTGTGCTAACAGTGCATGAACGTGAGGTTTTGTTGTCATTTTTGTTTGTTTGTTTGTTTGCTTGCTTTAAACTCCTGACTGCCATATAGCAAACATGACCAAAAAACACCCTTTTTTGAGAATCTCTGAGAATGGCTCTGCTTTGTATTATCACCTGTCACTTCACCTGAACCATTTCAATCACAAGCGATATCCTTCTGTCAGGCTTGGTAGTACTTCCCAACCTTATGTCCCCTGCAAATCTCAAAGCTCATGTGTAATTTTTAATCTTCAGCCACCATGTCCATACCGAACATATCTAACTTTGAAGTCAGCTCTGCCCTGAATAGGAGGTTGGGTTTTCAGAGGTCCCTTCCAGCCTACATTTCTCCATGAGTCTTTGCCTCCTTAGCAGCTGCAGTTTCAGAACTGTCTCTGAGAATTACCATAGGTAACGACTCCTTTGCTGGTAAGTCCCTCTTCAGTGTGAACAATTGTAAATTCCCTTTATTCACTTGCAGCCCCAAAGCCCAAATCCGTAGATAATGTATCAGAAGCTCACAGAAAGTGAAATAGATGTAATTCATCCCCTGTGTAGGGAAGAACTGGTCCTAGAAAGGAAAGCTATTAAATTATCTGGAAACAATTTAGCTCTGATAAATTATTTTGTAAATTACACATTACCCCCTCCTTCCCTGGTCTTAGCTGTTCTTGCTCCAAAACTTTGCATGGTGTTGATGTCAAACTATCAGGCCCACACTTGTCTGGATGACTCTTTACCCTCTTCTGGACAGAGGTGTATTTGTTACTCTCCCATTCTGGGGACTATCCCTGATTTGCACAATTGTTATGCATTTTTCCTACTTGACTTGTTGTTCTGTGTGCCAATGCTGTTAATAGGCTAGGTAGATATCAGCTTTTCATTTTTCACTTGAATCGCTATAGATTGTTATTTCACCTCAGATGATGTTGCGCCTAGTGCCCTACCCTCCTTTTCAATGGGAGTCCTGTCACTGCCCTTAATATCACATTGTTGTTGCTGTTAGATGCAGGAAATAAGATTTGCAGCATTTGAGACATCAGTAACTTTTGATCTATTTTTGCCTCAAGCGTGCAACTGTCCTAATTTGTTCTCTTTGTTCCCCCTGGTTTCTGTGGCTTAAGTACCACTTACTATTATTGTTTAATTTCCTATGTGAAGGAGGTTTTTGGTCATTCTTACTTTATTTCTGCAGTTTTTAACCTCTGAAACATGCCTTTTCTCATCGCTTTTTTCCTCTTTGAATTTTGAATTTTAACTATGCCTTCTCTGCACTCAAGTCCCAGAGCTGCTTAGTCAGACTCAATTATTCATTTCCTTAGATTTCAAAGTTTGCATTTCTAAGCCTCAAAACCTTCATTCTAAACCTGGTTTTGTCTGTCGTGAAATGTAAAATGAGAAAAGTCAGCTCATGATCACACTTTATTCAAATTTTACTACATTTAAACCCATACAGGAGCCAAGTCTAAAATGGTCTTATATTTTTTCACTTTTGGGAAGAAATCCATCACATAGTATACCTCTGTGAACATAAGTGGTAATTATCTTTCAATCTTTTGCTGGGAAGTTAAAGTCTCCCATAATTCCCATTATTGTTTACGTGTCTGATAACTGTACAGAGAGAATTCACTATTAGACTGGAGCTAAGAGCAAAGAGCAGGCTAGCAAGGCTGTCTATCTTTAGCAGTGATTTGCACAAAACCACTCTTTTGCTGACCCATAACATTTAATTTCTCCATCCTCTGCTTCTTGCTAACACAAAGCACCATCTTATTCCATCCATTTGCCTTGGTTTCCAGCCTTCCTGAGATTTATCAGTACTTGTATGACATTCATGCCTTTGTTTCACCCTTCCTGTGTTGACACTTGTCATAACAGTTTTAGATCCTGAACATGATCATCTCAAAGTTTGCCTGACAGTTAGGTCTTCCTCACATTGTCATAGAGTATCAGGTCTCTACCACTTGAAATAGATTGGATTGGATTAGATTATTGGCACCGTCTCTTGTGCTGGTAGTCCATTATCTTCACAGTCCGTACAACTGGCCATCAGTGAACATGAAGTGGCCTTATCCTGCCCATTTACCTTTCTGGAAATCAGCCACTCTCTCTGCCTAGAACAGGGAATGGATTTTCCTCACCTTTCTTCAAAAGCTCTGAAGTTTTCTGTGATCTTTCCAATTGTACGGTATGATAAGCTTTTGCTGCCACTGAAGGGTAGAAGTCATTATGAATAGTGCCAACAAAACAGAAACATAACAATGAAAACGATATTTTAATTCAGAATAGGTATTTGAAAAGTTCACCTTTTCTAGCACAAATGGGGAAAAGAAAAAAAGGAAGGAAAAAAAAAAAAAAAAGCAGTCCTAAAACATCAAAACTGTGGCCAAAGAATTAGAAGAAACACTATTTTTCCAAAGCTGCAATGTTTTCCATTCATCTGACTGGGCCAGCAGAGCACTGGAGACCTGGATGCACTGTACTCATGGCTGGTTCCCCTAAATGACCTGCAGGGAGATCTTCTTCTCTCTATCCCTCTGTTTCTCCTTTCAATCTCTGTTTTGTCTGTTTGTATCACTAGCTCTCAAATCGCCACTGATATATGCACGTGCAGCACCCAGCACAACCTTGTTTCAGGCTCCAGCGGGACCTTTAGGCATTACCATCCTGTAAACAAATAACAATGATAGTGAGCGTAATTACAATCGTCAAACTATTCCAGCTCCACATCATTAGCCATGCCCTGAGCTAAATAACATTTTAATCAGTTTGATATGTCATCTGTGGCTTTCTTCACTGTCACTTGCAATCCAGCAAACTCCTTCCTTCACGTTTCTAGATTAGACAGAGGGTTCTCAACTGCAGACATCCAATTCCCTGTTCAGGAAGCAGCGAGACCTTTCCTCTTCTCACAGATTTAAGATGATAGCCAAGCATCATGAGACACAGTGCGTATGTCTCCTAGGCCCATCCCATGAGAGCAGGACATTTACCACACATGAGAAGAAGACTTAATGCAGTGGCAAAGCAAAATACTCAGTGTCAAAGCCATGTCTAGATGATCATTAAAGACAGATCAAAATTACCCAATACAGGAGGAAAATCTATCGTTTGTAGAAGATTATGTTCTCTGATTATTAGTTTCAAAATTAGTTTTTCCTTTGGATTTCCTCTGAACTTAAACTTAGTTTGGAATGCCTTTGGTTTTGAATATTTCTGAAATCGTATTACTTCTCCTAAGTAAGTTGCTAGTCTGTTCTATTTACGTGAAATTCGAATAATATTGTGAAGTATCTGCCATCAGTTTTACTGTGTGCCAGGCTGAGTTCCCTGATAAATTTCAAATTTCAGATATGAAACAGTAAAAGTTAAAAAAAAAAAATGTTACAAAGGGTACTTCATGCAGTAGCATAAACTTCTGTTTTCTCAAAACTTGTATCAGTTCATCTCACCAGGACCAGCAGGGGAAGCACACTCTGCCTAGGCACTGGCAAAGGGACACAGTGAGAGTGTAGGGTCTCTTGCTGGGGCCATTCAAAATTTGACTGTACAAGCCCCTGAGCAATATGACAGGGCTTTAAAAATGGCCCTGCTTGAAGTACGCGGGTGATCTGGAGACCTCTAAGGTGCTTTCCAACAAAAGCTTTTCTATAATTGTATGAAATCACCTGCAATAGATTAACCCTGGTCATTATTCCTATCACAGGAAATAACTGTGACACCTGGGTAACAGGTGAGCTTACTGCGACACCAGGGAGAGCCTTCCTGTACTTAAAGGCAACCTGTAGGAAAGCTGGGGAGGGAGTCTTTATCAGGGCCTGGAGTGACAGGACAAGGAGTAACCGCTTTAAACTGAAAAGTAGCACCCAGAAAGAACGGAGTCACGCAACAGGATTCATTTCCAAAACCACCTCATAGACACCTGGGCCAAAGAGCAGGGCCTTGAGCGGGTATATCACAATGACGGAGTTCATTTCCTTCCCAGTAGCTGGCACGTGCCGTTTTTTGGGATTTCGGGGCTACAGTGAGCTGCTAAGAGGGATGTCTTAGCTCTTGCAGGGCAGTGCTTCCACTAAGGCCAGGACTTTTCTGCATCTTCTACTGCCCTGCAAGCGAGGATGCTTGGGGCACACAGGAAGCTGGGAGGGGACACAGCTGCAGGGATTCCATAAGGCACAAGCAAATGCAGCCTTGGCTTGGTGACACTTTCTCTTGATTACTGCTCAACACAAATTACCTCGAGCAAGTCTACTGTGAGGACTAAAGGAAAGAGACGTATGGATGCTGCTAAGCTCTTCTAGCTTGTACCAGGTAGGAAAGATACCTCTGTAGCAGGCGTGAAGAGGATAGCACTAATTAATTAGATGAGAAGCGGAGGAAAGGCACTTAGAGGTAGTGAAAAGCAGTTAATGTGATGTTCCGGGGAAGCTTCAGTCTGCTTAAGGAGTAGCAAGAACAAGCCTAAAGTCATAGCCAAATACAAGAAAGAGAGGAGGACACACAGCATGAGAAGCTCCCGAGAGAAAGGAGCTCTGTTTTGGGTAAAAATCAGTCCCTTTTTCTATCATGGAGACATCCAAGGGCGTAGGACACGTGCACTTCAGGGAACCAAGAGATGCTGTGCATTTCTCTCGTCCCCCTGACACAGCCACTAGGTGACGATGCTTCCAATTCTCTCTAAAGAAACCTTGCTTTCTCAGGCCCAGGTGTCCAGCTGCACACCAAGGACGTCCCTGGCTCCCAGGCACAGTTCCCAGGCCCAAGGCCGAGCTCCGCTCCGAACCCCCATTCCAGCAGACCTTGCTCCTGGCATTGTGGAGCAGCCATTTCATGTCAGCCTTTTCTCCTGGCAGTCAGCTTAGCGCCGTAACCTCTGCCATCGGGGCGCCCGAGAGCCGTGTGAGGTCAGCAGAGAGTCACTGTCAGCCTTTGACCTCACAAAGGTGGGTGGCCGTAAGTGCCCTGAGCGTCCAGCTCGCATTGAGTACTGCTGGTGGCACTCGAGGCGTGGAGGTCTGCATGGTGCAATGGGAGACGCCGATGTCCTGCTGCTGGAACAAGAGGCGCTGATGTGCTGCTGGTGCAGGAGGAGACGTGAAGGTGCTGCTGCTTAGAGGTGCTGAGGGGCGGGCAGCCTCAGCGGGCAGCTGAATCAGAGGGCAGGGAAGCCAAGCAGCTTCCTTCTCTGGGGAAGGGGGCACAGAGAAAGTGATTGGAAATGGGGTACAAGCCCTCAGCCTCTAAAAGCAATCCCTCAGATGTTTAGGCATAGTAAAGTTAGGTATATCTATTTGACTCTAGACCCCAACATGTTTGTTAGTGTTCTGGTTTGTCCACTGCTTTCTTGTGGGGGATTTGAGTTGGCCATTACTCTTTAGGTGAATGCTGACTTCATATCTATGGTGCACTTTATTCTTAAAATGGGAAGTTTCTACCAATTTCCCGTCCAAACTTGCTCATAAGCCAACTGCAGTCATCATTTCAGATGTGTCTCCCAACTTACACATTTCCTATTTCTCCTTGATATTTACTCAAGAAATTCATTTACGTAGAGACAACATATTCTTCTCTCAACTGGCATCTGGCTGGGCAGAATGATGTCCTTTCATTCCCTTCCAGGCAATAGGCAACTTGTTCCTTCTGTCTTGTGAACTCTTCCTCCTAAGTTCAATGTGAATACAAGTGGCAGAACTGTGCCTCATGTCTCAAATGAGTGTCAGGGCTGCCTTGTCCAGTGTATTCATACTGGAGGGAAAAAAAAATGAATAGCCATACACACTATATAACCACTAAACTTTTTCAGTCCTCCTTGTGCTAACAGTGCATGAACGTGAGGTTTTGTTGTCATTTTTGTTTGTTTGTTTGTTTGCTTGCTTTAAACTCCTGACTGCCATATAGCAAACATGACAAAAAAACACCCTTTTTTGAGAATCTCTGAGAATGGCTCTGCTTTGTATTATCACCTGTCACTTCACCTGAACCATTTCAATCACAAGCGATATCCTTCTGTCAGGCTTGGTAGTACTTCCCAACCTTATGTCCCCTGCAAATCTCAAAGCTCATGTGTAATTTTTAATCTTCAGCCACCATGTCCATACCGAACATATCTAACTTTGAAGTCAGCTCTGCCCTGAATAGGAGGTTGGGTTTTCAGAGGTCCCTTCCAGCCTACATTTCTCCATGAGTCTTTGCCTCCTTAGCAGCTGCAGTTTCAGAACTGTCTCTGAGAATTACCATAGGTAACGACTCCTTTGCTGCTAAGTCCCTCTTCAGTGTGAACAATTGTAAATTCCCTTTATTCACTTGCAGCCCCAAAGCCCAAATCCGTAGATAATGTATCAGAAGCTCACAGAAAGTGAAATAGATGTAATTCATCCCCTGTGTAGGGAAGAACTGGTCCTAGAAAGGAAAGCTATTAAATTATCTGGAAACAATTTAGCTCTGATAAATTATTTTGTAAATTACACATTACCCCCTCCTTCCCTGGTCTTAGCTGTTCTTGCTCCAAAACTTTGCATGGTGTTGATGTCAAACTAACAGGCCCACACTTGTCTGGATGACTCTTTACCCTCTTCTGGACAGAGGTGTATTTGTTACTCTCCCATTCTGGGGACTATCCCTGATTTGCACAATTGTTATGCATTTTTCCTACTTGACTTGTTGTTCTGTGTGCCAATGCTGTTAATAGGCTAGGTAGATATCAGCTTTTCATTTTTCACTTGAATCACTATAGATTGTTATTTCACCTCAGATGATGTTGCGCCTAGTGCCCTACCCTCCTTTTCAATGGGAGTCCTGTCACTGCCCTTAATATCACATTGTTGTTGCTGTTAGATGCAGGAAATAAGATTTGCAGCATTTGAGACATCAGTAACTTTTGATCTATTTTTGCCTCAAGCGTGCAACTGTCCTAATTTGTTCTCTTTGTTCCCCCTGGTTTCTGTGGCTTAAGTACCACTTACTATTATTGTTTAATTTCCTATGTGAAGGAAGTTTTCGGTCATTCTTACTTTATTTCTGCAGTTTTTAACCTCTGAAACATGCCTTTTCTCATCGCTTTTTTCCTCTTTGAATTTTGAATTTTAACTATGCCTTCTCTGCACTCAAGTCCCAGAGCTGCTTAGTCAGACTCAATTATTCATTTCCTTAGATTTCAAAGTTTGCATTTCTAAGCCTCAAAACCTTCATTCTAAACCTGGTTTTGTCTGTCGTGAAATGTAAAATGAGAAAAGTCAGCTCATGATCACACTTTATTCAAATTTTACTACATTTAAACCCATACAGGAGCCAAGTCTAAAATGGTCTTATATTTTTTCACTTTTGGGAAGAAATCCATCACATAGTATACCTCTGTGAACATAAGTGGTAATTATCTTTCAATCTTTTGCTGGGAAGTTAAAGTCTCCCATAATTCCCATTATTGTTTACGTGTCTGATAACTGTACAGAGAGAATTCACTATTAGACTGGAGCTAAGAGCAAAGAGCAGGCTAGCAAGGCTGTCTATCTTTAGCAGTGATTTGCACAAAACCACTCTTTTGCTGACCCATAACATTTAATTTCTCCATCCTCTGCTTCTTGCTAACACAAAGCACCATCTTATTCCATCCATTTGCCTTGGTTTCCAGCCTTCCTGAGATTTATCAGTACTTGTATGACATTCATGCCTTTGTTTCACCCTTCCTGTGTTGACACTTGTCATAACAGTTTTAGATCCTGAACATGATCATCTCAAAGTTTGCCTGACAGTTAGGTCTTCCTCACATTGTCATAGAGTATCAGGTCTCTACCACTTGAAATAGATTGGATTGGATTAGATTATTGGCACCGTCTCTTGTGCTGGTAGTCCATTATCTTCACAGTCCGTACAACTGGCCATCAGTGAACATGAAGTGGCCTTATCCTGCCCATTTACCTTTCTGGAAATCAGCCACTCTCTCTGCCTAGAACAGGGAATGGATTTTCCTCACCTTTCTTCAAAAGCTCTGAAGTTTTCTGTGATCTTTCCAATTGTACGGTATGATAAGCTTTTGCTGCCACTGAAGGGTAGAAGTCATTATGAATAGTGCCAACAAAACAGAAACATAACAATGAAAACGATATTTTAATTCAGAATAGGTATTTGAAAAGTTCACCTTTTCTAGCACAAATGGGGAAAAGAAAAAAAGGAAGGAAAAAAAAAAAAAAAGCAGTCCTAAAACATCAAAACTGTGGCCAAAGAATTAGAAGAAACACTATTTTTCCAAAGCTGCAATGTTTTCCATTCATCTGGCTGGGCCAGCAGAGCACTGGAGACCTGGATGCACTGTACTCATGGCTGGTTCCCCTAAATGACCTGCAGGGAGATCTTCTTCTCTCTATCCCTCTGTTTCTCCTTTCAATCTCTGTTTTGTCTGTTTGTATCACTAGCTCTCAAATCGCCACTGATATATGCACGTGCAGCACCCAGCACAACCTTGTTTCAGGCTCCAGCGGGACCTTTAGGCATTACCATCCTGTAAACAAATAACAATGATAGTGAGCGTAATTACAATCGTCAAACTATTCCAGCTCCACATCATTAGCCATGCCCTGAGCTAAATAACATTTTAATCAGTTTGATATGTCATCTGTGGCTTTCTTCACTGTCACTTGCAATCCAGCAAACTCCTTCCTTCACGTTTCTAGATTAGACAGACGGTTCTCAACTGCAGACATCCAATTCCCTGTTCAGGAAGCAGCGAGACCTTTCCTCTTCTCACAGATTTAAGATGATAGCCAAGCATCATGAGACACAGTGCGTATGTCTCCTAGGCCCATCCCATGAGAGCAGGACATTTACCACACATGAGAAGAAGACTTAATGCAGTGGCAAAGCAAAATACTCAGTGTCAAAGCCATGTCTAGATGATCATTAAAGACAGATCAAAATTACCCAATACAGGAGGAAAATCTATCGTTTGTAGAAGATTATGTTCTCTGATTATTAGTTTCAAAATTAGTTTTTCCTTTGGATTTCCTCTGAACTTAAACTTAGTTTGGAATGCCTTTGGTTTTGAATATTTCTGAAATCGTATTACTTCTCCTAAGTAAGTTGCTAGTCTGTTCTATTTACGTGAAATTCGAATAATATTGTGAAGTATCTGCCATCAGTTTTACTGTGTGCCAGGCTGAGTTCCCTGATGAATTTCAAATTTCAGATATGAAACAGTAAAGGTTAAAAAAAAAAATGTTACAAAGGGTACTTCATGCAGTAGCATAAACTTCTGTTTTCCCAAAACTTGTATCAGTTCATCTCACCAGGACCAGCAGGGGAAGCACACTCTGCCTAGGCACTGGCAAAGGGACACAGTGAGAGTGTAGGGTCTCTTGCTGGGGCCATTCAAAATTTGACTGTACAAGCCCCTGAGCAATATGACAGGGCTTTAAAAATGGCCCTGCTTGAAGTACGCGGGTGATCTGGAGACCTCTAAGGTGCTTTCCAACAAAAGCTTTTCTATAATTGTATGAAATTACCTGCAATAGATTAACCCTGGTCATTATTCCTATCACAGGAAATAACTGTGACACCTGGGTAACAGGTGAGCTTACTGCGACACCAGGGAGAGCCTTCCTGTACTTAAAGGCAACCTGTAGGAAAGCTGGGGAGGGAGTCTTTATCAGGGCCTGGAGTGACAGGACAAGGAGTAACCGCTTTAAACTGAAAAGTAGCACCCAGAAAGAACGGAGTCACGCAACAGGATTCATTTCCAAAACCACCTCATAGACACCTGGGCCAAAGAGCAGGGCCTTGAGCGGGTATATCACAATGACGGAGTTCATTTCCTTCCCAGTAGCTGGCACGTGCCGTTTTTTGGGATTTCGGGGCTACAGTGAGCTGCTAAGAGGGATGTCTTAGCTCTTGCAGGGCAGTGCTTCCACTAAGGCCAGGACTTTTCTGCATCTTCTACTGCCCTGCAAGCGAGGATGCTTGGGGCACACAGGAAGCTGGGAGGGGACACAGCTGCAGGGATTCCATAAGACACAAGCAAATGCAGCCTTGGCTTGGTGACACTTTCTCTTGATTACTGCTCAACACAAATTACCTCGAGCAAGTCTACTGTGAGGACTAAAGGAAAGAGACGTATGGATGCTGCTAAGCTCTTCTAGCTTGTACCAGGTAGGAAAGATACCTCTGTAGCAGGCGTGAAGAGGATAGCACTAATTAATTAGATGAGAAGCGGAGGAAAGGCACTTAGAGGTAGTGAAAAGCAGTTAATGTGATGTTCCGGGGAAGCTTCAGTCTGCTTAAGGAGTAGCAAGAACAAGCCTAAAGTCATAGCCAAATACAAGAAAGAGAGGAGGACACGCAGCATGAGAAGCTCCCGAGAGAAAGGAGCTCTGTTTTGGGTAAAAATCAGTCCCTTTTTCTATCATGGAGACATCCAAGGGCGTAGGACACGTGCACTTCAGGGAACCAAGAGATGCTGTGCATTTCTCTCGTCCCCCTGACACAGCCACTAGGTGACGATGCTTCCAATTCTCTCTAAAGAAACCTTGCTTTCTCAGGCCCAGGTGTCCAGCTGCACACCAAGGACGTCCCTGGCTCCCAGGCACAGTTCCCAGGCCCAAGGCCGAGCTCCGCTCCGAACCCCCATTCCAGCAGACCTTGCTCCTGGCATTGTGGAGCAGCCATTTCATGTCAGCCTTTTCTCCTGGCAGTCAGCTTAGCGCCGTAACCTCTGCCATCGGGGCGCCCGAGAGCCGTGTGAGGTCAGCAGAGAGTCACTGTCAGCCTTTGACCTCACAAAGGTGGGTGGCCGTAAGTGCCCTGAGCGTCCAGCTCGCATTGAGTACTGCTGGTGGCACTCGAGGCGTGGAGGTCTGCATGGTGCAATGGGAGACGCCGATGTCCTGCTGCTGGAACAAGAGGCGCTGATGTGCTGCTGGTGCAGGAGGAGACGTGAAGGTGCTGCTGCTTAGAGGTGCTGAGGGGCGGGCAGCCTCAGCGGGCAGCTGAATCAGAGGGCAGGGAAGCCAAGCAGCTTCCTTCTCTGGGGAAGGGGGCACAGAGAAAGTGATTGGAAATGGGGTACAAGCCCTCAGCCTCTAAAAGCAATCCCTCAGATGTTTAGGCATAGTAAAGTTAGGTATATCTATTTGACTCTAGACCCCAACATGTTTGTTAGTGTTCTGGTTTGTCCACTGCTTTCTTGTGGGGGATTTGAGTTGGCCATTACTCTTTAGGTGAATGCTGACTTCATATCTATGGTGCACTTTATTCTTAAAATGGGAAGTTTCTACCAATTTCCCGTCCAAACTTGCTCATAAGCCAACTGCAGTCATCATTTCAGATGTGTCTCCCAACTTACACATTTCCTATTTCTCCTTGATATTTACTCAAGAAATTCATTTACGTAGAGACAACATATTCTTCTCTCAACTGGCATCTGGCTGGGCAGAATGATGTCCTTTCATTCCCTTCCAGGCAATAGGCAACTTGTTCCTTCTGTCTTGTGAACTCTTCCTCCTAAGTTCAATGTGAATACAAGTGGCAGAACTGTGCCTCATGTCTCAAATGAGTGTCAGGGCTGCCTTGTCCAGTGTATTCATACTGGAGGGAAAAAAAAATGAATAGCCATACACACTATATAACCACTAAACTTTTTCAGTCCTCCTTGTGCTAACAGTGCATGAACGTGAGGTTTTGTTGTCATTTTTGTTTGTTTGTTTGTTTGCTTGCTTTAAACTCCTGACTGCCATATAGCAAACATGACAAAAAAACACCCTTTTTTGAGAATCTCTGAGAATGGCTCTGCTTTGTATTATCACCTGTCACTTCACCTGAACCATTTCAATCACAAGCGATATCCTTCTGTCAGGCTTGGTAGTACTTCCCAACCTTATGTCCCCTGCAAATCTCAAAGCTCATGTGTAATTTTTAATCTTCAGCCACCATGTCCATACCGAACATATCTAACTTTGAAGTCAGCTCTGCCCTGAATAGGAGGTTGGGTTTTCAGAGGTCCCTTCCAGCCTACATTTCTCCATGAGTCTTTGCCTCCTTAGCAGCTGCAGTTTCAGAACTGTCTCTGAGAATTACCATAGGTAACGACTCCTTTGCTGGTAAGTCCCTCTTCAGTGTGAACAATTGTAAATTCCCTTTATTCACTTGCAGCCCCAAAGCCCAAATCCGTAGATAATGTATCAGAAGCTCACAGAAAGTGAAATAGATGTAATTCATCCCCTGTGTAGGGAAGAACTGGTCCTAGAAAGGAAAGCTATTAAATTATCTGGAAACAATTTAGCTCTGATAAATTATTTTGTAAATTACACATTACCCCCTCCTTCCCTGGTCTTAGCTGTTCTTGCTCCAAAACTTTGCATGGTGTTGATGTCAAACTAACAGGCCCACACTTGTCTGGATGACTCTTTACCCTCTTCTGGACAGAGGTGTATTTGTTACTCTCCCATTCTGGGGACTATCCCTGATTTGCACAATTGTTATGCATTTTTCCTACTTGACTTGTTGTTCTGTGTGCCAATGCTGTTAATAGGCTAGGTAGATATCAGCTTTTCATTTTTCACTTGAATCACTATAGATTGTTATTTCACCTCAGATGATGTTGCGCCTAGTGCCCTACCCTCCTTTTCAATGGGAGTCCTGTCACTGCCCTTAATATCACATTGTTGTTGCTGTTAGATGCAGGAAATAAGATTTGCAGCATTTGAGACATCAGTAACTTTTGATCTATTTTTGCCTCAAGCGTGCAACTGTCCTAATTTGTTCTCTTTGTTCCCCCTGGTTTCTGTGGCTTAAGTACCACTTACTATTATTGTTTAATTTCCTATGTGAAGGAAGTTTTCGGTCATTCTTACTTTATTTCTGCAGTTTTTAACCTCTGAAACATGCCTTTTCTCATCGCTTTTTTCCTCTTTGAATTTTGAATTTTAACTATGCCTTCTCTGCACTCAAGTCCCAGAGCTGCTTAGTCAGACTCAATTATTCATTTCCTTAGATTTCAAAGTTTGCATTTCTAAGCCTCAAAACCTTCATTCTAAACCTGGTTTTGTCTGTCGTGAAATGTAAAATGAGAAAAGTCAGCTCATGATCACACTTTATTCAAATTTTACTACATTTAAACCCATACAGGAGCCAAGTCTAAAATGGTCTTATATTTTTTCACTTTTGGGAAGAAATCCATCACATAGTATACCTCTGTGAACATAAGTGGTAATTATCTTTCAATCTTTTGCTGGGAAGTTAAAGTCTCCCATAATTCCCATTATTGTTTACGTGTCTGATAACTGTACAGAGAGAATTCACTATTAGACTGGAGCTAAGAGCAAAGAGCAGGCTAGCAAGGCTGTCTATCTTTAGCAGTGATTTGCACAAAACCACTCTTTTGCTGACCCATAACATTTAATTTCTCCATCCTCTGCTTCTTGCTAACACAAAGCACCATCTTATTCCATCCATTTGCCTTGGTTTCCAGCCTTCCTGAGATTTATCAGTACTTGTATGACATTCATGCCTTTGTTTCACCCTTCCTGTGTTGACACTTGTCATAACAGTTTTAGATCCTGAACATGATCATCTCAAAGTTTGCCTGACAGTTAGGTCTTCCTCACATTGTCATAGAGTATCAGGTCTCTACCACTTGAAATAGATTGGATTGGATTAGATTATTGGCACCGTCTCTTGTGCTGGTAGTCCATTATCTTCACAGTCCGTACAACTGGCCATCAGTGAACATGAAGTGGCCTTATCCTGCCCATTTACCTTTCTGGAAATCAGCCACTCTCTCTGCCTAGAACAGGGAATGGATTTTCCTCACCTTTCTTCAAAAGCTCTGAAGTTTTCTGTGATCTTTCCAATTGTACGGTATGATAAGCTTTTGCTGCCACTGAAGGGTAGAAGTCATTATGAATAGTGCCAACAAAACAGAAACATAACAATGAAAACGATATTTTAATTCAGAATAGGTATTTGAAAAGTTCACCTTTTCTAGCACAAATGGGGAAAAGAAAATAGGAAGAAAAAAAAAAAAAAAGCAGTCCTAAAACATCAAAACTGTGGCCAAAGAATTAGAAGAAACACTATTTTTCCAAAGCTGCAATGTTTTCCATTCATCTGGCTGGGCCAGCAGAGCACTGGAGACCTGGATGCACTGTACTCATGGCTGGTTCCCCTAAATGACCTGCAGGGAGATCTTCTTCTCTCTATCCCTCTGTTTCTCCTTTCAATCTCTGTTTTGTCTGTTTGTATCACTAGCTCTCAAATCGCCACTGATATATGCACGTGCAGCACCCAGCACAACCTTGTTTCAGGCTCCAGCGGGACCTTTAGGCATTACCATCCTGTAAACAAATAACAATGATAGTGAGCGTAATTACAATTGTCAAACTATTCCAGCTCCACATCATTAGCCATGCCCTGAGCTAAATAACATTTTAATCAGTTTGATATGTCATCTGTGGCTTTCTTCACTGTCACTTGCAATCCAGCAAACTCCTTCCTTCACGTTTCTAGATTAGACAGACGGTTCTCAACTGCAGACATCCAATTCCCTGTTCAGGAAGCAGCGAGACCTTTCCTCTTCTCACAGATTTAAGATGATAGCCAAGCATCATGAGACACAGTGCGTATGTCTCCTAGGCCCATCCCATGAGAGCAGGACATTTACCACACATGAGAAGAAGACTTAATGCAGTGGCAAAGCAAAATACTCAGTGTCAAAGCCATGTCTAGATGATCATTAAAGACAGATCAAAATTACCCAATACAGGAGGAAAATCTATCGTTTGTAGAAGATTATGTTCTCTGATTATTAGTTTCAAAATTAGTTTTTCCTTTGGATTTCCTCTGAACTTAAACTTAGTTTGGAATGCCTTTGGTTTTGAATATTTCTGAAATCGTATTACTTCTCCTAAGTAAGTTGCTAGTCTGTTCTATTTACGTGAAATTCAAATAATATTGTGAAGTATCTGCCATCAGTTTTACTGTGTGCCAGGCTGAGTTCCCTGATGAATTTCAAATTTCAGATATGAAACAGTAAAGGTTAAAAAAAAAAATGTTACAAAGGGTACTTCATGCAGTAGCATAAACTTCTGTTTTCCCAAAACTTGTATCAGTTCATCTCACCAGGACCAGCAGGGGAAGCACACTCTGCCTAGGCACTGGCAAAGGGACACAGTGAGAGTGTAGGGTCTCTTGCTGGGGCCATTCAAAATTTGACTGTACAAGCCCCTGAGCAATATGACAGGGCTTTAAAAATGGCCCTGCTTGAAGTACGCGGGTGATCTGGAGACCTCTAAGGTGCTTTCCAACAAAAGCTTTTCTATAATTGTATGAAATTACCTGCAATAGATTAACCCTGGTCATTATTCCTATCACAGGAAATAACTGTGACACCTGGGTAACAGGTGAGCTTACTGCGACACCAGGGAGAGCCTTCCTGTACTTAAAGGCAACCTGTAGGAAAGCTGGGGAGGGAGTCTTTATCAGGGCCTGGAGTGACAGGACAAGGAGTAACCGCTTTAAACTGAAAAGTAGCACCCAGAAAGAACGGAGTCACGCAACAGGATTCATTTCCAAAACCACCTCATAGACACCTGGGCCAAAGAGCAGGGCCTTGAGCGGGTATATCACAATGACGGAGTTCATTTCCTTCCCAGTAGCTGGCACGTGCCGTTTTTTGGGATTTCGGGGCTACAGTGAGCTGCTAAGAGGGATGTCTTAGCTCTTGCAGGGCAGTGCTTCCACTAAGGCCAGGACTTTTCTGCATCTTCTACTGCCCTGCAAGCGAGGATGCTTGGGGCACACAGGAAGCTGGGAGGGGACACAGCTGCAGGGATTCCATAAGACACAAGCAAATGCAGCCTTGGCTTGGTGACACTTTCTCTTGATTACTGCTCAACACAAATTACCTCGAGCAAGTCTACTGTGAGGACTAAAGGAAAGAGACGTATGGATGCTGCTAAGCTCTTCTAGCTTGTACCAGGTAGGAAAGATACCTCTGTAGCAGGCGTGAAGAGGATAGCACTAATTAATTAGATGAGAAGCGGAGGAAAGGCACTTAGAGGTAGTGAAAAGCAGTTAATGTGATGTTCCGGGGAAGCTTCAGTCTGCTTAAGGAGTAGCAAGAACAAGCCTAAAGTCATAGCCAAATACAAGAAAGAGAGGAGGACACGCAGCATGAGAAGCTCCCGAGAGAAAGGAGCTCTGTTTTGGGTAAAAATCAGTCCCTTTTTCTATCATGGAGACATCCAAGGGCGTAGGACACGTGCACTTCAGGGAACCAAGAGATGCTGTGCATTTCTCTCGTCCCCCTGACACAGCCACTAGGTGACGATGCTTCCAATTCTCTCTAAAGAAACCTTGCTTTCTCAGGCCCAGGTGTCCAGCTGCACACCAAGGACGTCCCTGGCTCCCAGGCACAGTTCCCAGGCCCAAGGCCGAGCTCCCCTCCGAACCCCCATTCCAGCAGACCTTGCTCCTGGCATTGTGGAGCAGCCATTTCATGTCAGCCTTTTCTCCTGGCAGTCAGCTTAGCGCCGTAACCTCTGCCATCGGGGCGCCCGAGAGCCGTGTGAGGTCAGCAGAGAGTCACTGTCAGCCTTTGACCTCACAAAGGTGGGTGGCCGTAAGTGCCCTGAGCGTCCAGCTCGCATTGAGTACTGCTGGTGGCACTCGAGGCGTGGAGGTCTGCATGGTGCAATGGGAGACGCCGATGTCCTGCTGCTGGAACAAGAGGCGCTGATGTGCTGCTGGTGCAGGAGGAGACGTGAAGGTGCTGCTGCTTAGAGGTGCTGAGGGGCGGGCAGCCTCAGCGGGCAGCTGAATCAGAGGGCAGGGAAGCCAAGCAGCTTCCTTCTCTGGGGAAGGGGGCACAGAGAAAGTGATTGGAAATGGGGTACAAGCCCTCAGCCTCTAAAAGCAATCCCTCAGATGTTTAGGCATAGTAAAGTTAGGTATATCTATTTGACTCTAGACCCCAACATGTTTGTTAGTGTTCTGGTTTGTCCACTGCTTTCTTGTGGGGGATTTGAGTTGGCCATTACTGTTTAGGTGAATGCTGACTTCATATCTATGGTGCACTTTATTCTTAAAATGGGAAGTTTCTACCAATTTCCCGTCCAAACTTGCTCATAAGCCAACTGCAGTCATCATTTCAGATGTGTCTCCCAACTTACACATTTCCTATTTCTCCTTGATATTTACTCAAGAAATTCATTTACGTAGAGACAACATATTCTTCTCTCAACTGGCATCTGGCTGGGCAGAATGATGTCCTTTCATTCCCTTCCAGGCAATAGGCAACTTGTTCCTTCTGTCTTGTGAACTCTTCCTCCTAAGTTCAATGTGAATACAGGTGGCAGAACTGTGCCTCATGTCTCAAATGAGTGTCAGGGCTGCCTTGTCCAGTGTATTCATACTGGAGGGAAAAAAAAATGAATAGCCATACACACTATATAACCACTAAACTTTTTCAGTCCTCCTTGTGCTAACAGTGCATGAACGTGAGGTTTTGTTGTCATTTTTGTTTGTTTGTTTGTTTGCTTGCTTTAAACTCCTGACTGCCATATAGCAAACATGACAAAAAAACACCCTTTTTTGAGAATCTCTGAGAATGGCTCTGCTTTGTATTATCACCTGTCACTTCACCTGAACCATTTCAATCACAAGCGATATCCTTCTGTCAGGCTTGGTAGTACTTCCCAACCTTATGTCCCCTGCAAATCTCAAAGCTCATGTGTAATTTTTAATCTTCAGCCACCATGTCCATACCGAACATATCTAACTTTGAAGTCAGCTCTGCCCTGAATAGGAGGTTGGGTTTTCAGAGGTCCCTTCCAGCCTACATTTCTCCATGAGTCTTTGCCTCCTTAGCAGCTGCAGTTTCAGAACTGTCTCTGAGAATTACCATAGGTAACGACTCCTTTGCTGGTAAGTCCCTCTTCAGTGTGAACAATTGTAAATTCCCTTTATTCACTTGCAGCCCCAAAGCCCAAATCCGTAGATAATGTATCAGAAGCTCACAGAAAGTGAAATAGATGTAATTCATCCCCTGTGTAGGGAAGAACTGGTCCTAGAAAGGAAAGCTATTAAATTATCTGGAAACAATTTAGCTCTGATAAATTATTTTGTAAATTACACATTACCCCCTCCTTCCCTGGTCTTAGCTGTTCTTGCTCCAAAACTTTGCATGGTGTTGATGTCAAACTAACAGGCCCACACTTGTCTGGATGACTCTTTACCCTCTTCTGGACAGAGGTGTATTTGTTACTCTCCCATTCTGGGGACTATCCCTGATTTGCACAATTGTTATGCATTTTTCCTACTTGACTTGTTGTTCTGTGTGCCAATGCTGTTAATAGGCTAGGTAGATATCAGCTTTTCATTTTTCACTTGAATCGCTATAGATTGTTATTTCACCTCAGATGATGTTACGCCTAGTGCCCTACCCTCCTTTTCAATGGGAGTCCTGTCACTGCCCTTAATATCACATTGTTGTTGCTGTTAGATGCAGGAAATAAGATTTGCAGCATTTGAGACATCAGTAACTTTTGATCTATTTTTGCCTCAAGCGTGCAACTGTCCTAATTTGTTCTCTTTGTTCCCCCTGGTTTCTGTGGCTTAAGTACCACTTACTATTATTGTTTAATTTCCTATGTGAAGGAGGTTTTTGGTCATTCTTACTTTATTTCTGCAGTTTTTAACCTCTGAAACCTGCCTTTTCTCATCGCTTTTTTCCTCTTTGAATTTTGAATTTTAACTATGCCTTCTCTGCACTCAAGTCCCAGAGCTGCTTAGTCAGACTCAATTATTCATTTCCTTAGATTTCAAAGTTTGCATTTCTAAGCCTCAAAACCTTCATTCTAAACCTGGTTTTGTCTGTCGTGAAATGTAAAATGAGAAAAGTCAGCTCATGATCACACTTTATTCAAATTTTACTACATTTAAACCCATACAGGAGCCAAGTCTAAAATGGTCTTATATTTTTTCACTTTTGGGAAGAAATCCATCACATAGTATACCTCTGTGAACATAAGTGGTAATTATCTTTCAATCTTTTGCTGGGAAGTTAAAGTCTCCCATAATTCCCATTATTGTTTACGTGTCTGATAACTGTACAGAGAGAATTCACTATTAGACTGGAGCTAAGAGCAAAGAGCAGGCTAGCAAGGCTGTCTATCTTTAGCAGTGATTTGCACAAAACCACTCTTTTGCTGACCCATAACATTTAATTTCTCCATCCTCTGCTTCTTGCTAACACAAAGCACCATCTTATTCCATCCATTTGCCTTGGTTTCCAGCCTTCCTGAGATTTATCAGTACTTGTATGACATTCATGCCTTTGTTTCACCCTTCCTGTGTTGACACTTGTCATAACAGTTTTAGATCCTGAACATGATCATCTCAAAGTTTGCCTGACAGTTAGGTCTTCCTCACATTGTCATAGAGTATCAGGTCTCTACCACTTGAAATAGATTGGATTGGATTAGATTATTGGCACCGTCTCTTGTGCTGGTAGTCCATTATCTTCACAGTCCGTACAACTGGCCATCAGTGAACATGAAGTGGCCTTATCCTGCCCATTTACCTTTCTGGAAATCAGCCACTCTCTCTGCCTAGAACAGGGAATGGATTTTCCTCACCTTTCTTCAAAAGCTCTGAAGTTTTCTGTGATCTTTCCAATTGTACGGTATGATAAGCTTTTGCTGCCACTGAAGGGTAGAAGTCATTACGAATAGTGCCAACAAAACAGAAACATAACAATGAAAACGATATTTTAATTCAGAATAGGTATTTGAAAAGTTCACCTTTTCTAGCACAAATGGGGAAAAGAAAAAAAGGAAGGAAAAAAAAAAAAAAAGCAGTCCTAAAACATCAAAACTGTGGCCAAAGAATTAGAAGAAACACTATTTTTCCAAAGCTGCAATGTTTTCCATTCATCTGGCTGGGCCAGCAGAGCACTGGAGACCTGGATGCACTGTACTCATGGCTGGTTCCCCTAAATGACCTGCAGGGAGATCTTCTTCTCTCTATCCCTCTGTTTCTCCTTTCAATCTCTGTTTTGTCTGTTTGTATCACTAGCTCTTAAATCGCCACTGATATATGCACGTGCAGCACCCAGCACAACCTTGTTTCAGGCTCCAGCGGGACCTTTAGGCATTACCATCCTGTAAACAAATAACAATGATAGTGAGCGTAATTACAATCGTCAAACTATTCCAGCTCCACATCATTAGCCATGCCCTGAGCTAAATAACATTTTAATCAGTTTGATATGTCATCTGTGGCTTTCTTCACTGTCACTTGCAATCCAGCAAACTCCTTCCTTCACGTTTCTAGATTAGACAGAGGGTTCTCAACTGCAGACATCCAATTCCCTGTTCAGGAAGCAGCGAGACCTTTCCTCTTCTCACAGATTTAAGATGATAGCCAAGCATCATGAGACACAGTGCGTATGTCTCCTAGGCCCATCCCATGAGAGCAGGACATTTACCACACATGAGAAGAAGACTTAATGCAGTGGCAAAGCAAAATACTCAGTGTCAAAGCCATGTCTAGATGATCATTAAAGACAGATCAAAATTACCCAATACAGGAGGAAAATCTATCGTTTGTAGAAGATTATGTTCTCTGATTATTAGTTTCAAAATTAGTTTTTCCTTTGGATTTCCTCTGAACTTAAACTTAGTTTGGAATGCCTTTGGTTTTGAATATTTCTGAAATCGTATTACTTCTCCTAAGTAAGTTGCTAGTCTGTTCTATTTACGTGAAATTCGAATAATATTGTGAAGTATCTGCCATCAGTTTTACTGTGTGCCAGGCTGAGTTCCCTGATGAATTTCAAATTTCAGATATGAAACAGTAAAGGTTAAAAAAAAAAATGTTACAAAGGGTACTTCATGCAGTAGCATAAACTTCTGTTTTCCCAAAACTTGTATCAGTTCATCTCACCAGGACCAGCAGGGGAAGCACACTCTGCCTAGGCACTGGCAAAGGGACACAGTGAGAGTGTAGGGTCTCTTGCTGGGGCCATTCAAAATTTGACTGTACAAGCCCCTGAGCAATATGACAGGGCTTTAAAAATGGCCCTGCTTGAAGTACGCGGGTGATCTGGAGACCTCTAAGGTGCTTTCCAACAAAAGCTTTTCTATAATTGTATGAAATTACCTGCAATAGATTAACCCTGGTCATTATTCCTATCACAGGAAATAACTGTGACACCTGGGTAACAGGTGAGCTTACTGCGACACCAGGGAGAGCCTTCCTGTACTTAAAGGCAACCTGTAGGAAAGCTGGGGAGGGAGTCTTTATCAGGGCCTGGAGTGACAGGACAAGGAGTAACCGCTTTAAACTGAAAAGTAGCACCCAGAAAGAACGGAGTCACGCAACAGGATTCATTTCCAAAACCACCTCATAGACACCTGGGCCAAAGAGCAGGGCCTTGAGCGGGTATATCACAATGACGGAGTTCATTTCCTTCCCAGTAGCTGGCACGTGCCGTTTTTTGGGATTTCGGGGCTACAGTGAGCTGCTAAGAGGGATGTCTTAGCTCTTGCAGGGCAGTGCTTCCACTAAGGCCAGGACTTTTCTGCATCTTCTACTGCCCTGCAAGCGAGGATGCTTGGGGCACACAGGAAGCTGGGAGGGGACACAGCTGCAGGGATTCCATAAGACACAAGCAAATGCAGCCTTGGCTTGGTGACACTTTCTCTTGATTACTGCTCAACACAAATTACCTCGAGCAAGTCTACTGTGAGGACTAAAGGAAAGAGACGTATGGATGCTGCTAAGCTCTTCTAGCTTGTACCAGGTAGGAAAGATACCTCTGTAGCAGGCGTGAAGAGGATAGCACTAATTAATTAGATGAGAAGCGGAGGAAAGGCACTTAGAGGTAGTGAAAAGCAGTTAATGTGATGTTCCGGGGAAGCTTCAGTCTGCTTAAGGAGTAGCAAGAACAAGCCTAAAGTCATAGCCAAATACAAGAAAGAGAGGAGGACACGCAGCATGAGAAGCTCCCGAGAGAAAGGAGCTCTGTTTTGGGTAAAAATCAGTCCCTTTTTCTATCATGGAGACATCCAAGGGCGTAGGACACGTGCACTTCAGGGAACCAAGAGATGCTGTGCATTTCTCTCGTCCCCCTGACACAGCCACTAGGTGACGATGCTTCCAATTCTCTCTAAAGAAACCTTGCTTTCTCAGGCCCAGGTGTCCAGCTGCACACCAAGGACGTCCCTGGCTCCCAGGCACAGTTCCCAGGCCCAAGGCCGAGCTCCCCTCCGAACCCCCATTCCAGCAGACCTTGCTCCTGGCATTGTGGAGCAGCCATTTCATGTCAGCCTTTTCTCCTGGCAGTCAGCTTAGCGCCGTAACCTCTGCCATCGGGGCGCCCGAGAGCCGTGTGAGGTCAGCAGAGAGTCACTGTCAGCCTTTGACCTCACAAAGGTGGGTGGCCGTAAGTGCCCTGAGCGTCCAGCTCGCATTGAGTACTGCTGGTGGCACTCGAGGCGTGGAGGTCTGCATGGTGCAATGGGAGACGCCGATGTCCTGCTGCTGGAACAAGAGGCGCTGATGTGCTGCTGGTGCAGGAGGAGACGTGAAGGTGCTGCTGCTTAGAGGTGCTGAGGGGCGGGCAGCCTCAGCGGGCAGCTGAATCAGAGGGCAGGGAAGCCAAGCAGCTTCCTTCTCTGGGGAAGGGGGCACAGAGAAAGTGATTGGAAATGGGGTACAAGCCCTCAGCCTCTAAAAGCAATCCCTCAGATGTTTAGGCATAGTAAAGTTAGGTATATCTATTTGACTCTAGACCCCAACATGTTTGTTAGTGTTCTGGTTTGTCCACTGCTTTCTTGTGGGGGATTTGAGTTGGCCATTACTGTTTAGGTGAATGCTGACTTCATATCTATGGTGCACTTTATTCTTAAAATGGGAAGTTTCTACCAATTTCCCGTCCAAACTTGCTCATAAGCCAACTGCAGTCATCATTTCAGATGTGTCTCCCAACTTACACATTTCCTATTTCTCCTTGATATTTACTCAAGAAATTCATTTACGTAGAGACAACATATTCTTCTCTCAACTGGCATCTGGCTGGGCAGAATGATGTCCTTTCATTCCCTTCCAGGCAATAGGCAACTTGTTCCTTCTGTCTTGTGAACTCTTCCTCCTAAGTTCAATGTGAATACAGGTGGCAGAACTGTGCCTCATGTCTCAAATGAGTGTCAGGGCTGCCTTGTCCAGTGTATTCATACTGGAGGGAAAAAAAAATGAATAGCCATACACACTATATAACCACTAAACTTTTTCAGTCCTCCTTGTGCTAACAGTGCATGAACGTGAGGTTTTGTTGTCATTTTTGTTTGTTTGTTTGTTTGCTTGCTTTAAACTCCTGACTGCCATATAGCAAACATGACAAAAAAACACCCTTTTTTGAGAATCTCTGAGAATGGCTCTGCTTTGTATTATCACCTGTCACTTCACCTGAACCATTTCAATCACAAGCGATATCCTTCTGTCAGGCTTGGTAGTACTTCCCAACCTTATGTCCCCTGCAAATCTCAAAGCTCATGTGTAATTTTTAATCTTCAGCCACCATGTCCATACCGAACATATCTAACTTTGAAGTCAGCTCTGCCCTGAATAGGAGGTTGGGTTTTCAGAGGTCCCTTCCAGCCTACATTTCTCCATGAGTCTTTGCCTCCTTAGCAGCTGCAGTTTCAGAACTGTCTCTGAGAATTACCATAGGTAACGACTCCTTTGCTGGTAAGTCCCTCTTCAGTGTGAACAATTGTAAATTCCCTTTATTCACTTGCAGCCCCAAAGCCCAAATCCGTAGATAATGTATCAGAAGCTCACAGAAAGTGAAATAGATGTAATTCATCCCCTGTGTAGGGAAGAACTGGTCCTAGAAAGGAAAGCTATTAAATTATCTGGAAACAATTTAGCTCTGATAAATTATTTTGTAAATTACACATTACCCCCTCCTTCCCTGGTCTTAGCTGTTCTTGCTCCAAAACTTTGCATGGTGTTGATGTCAAACTAACAGGCCCACACTTGTCTGGATGACTCTTTACCCTCTTCTGGACAGAGGTGTATTTGTTACTCTCCCATTCTGGGGACTATCCCTGATTTGCACAATTGTTATGCATTTTTCCTACTTGACTTGTTGTTCTGTGTGCCAATGCTGTTAATAGGCTAGGTAGATATCAGCTTTTCATTTTTCACTTGAATCGCTATAGATTGTTATTTCACCTCAGATGATGTTACGCCTAGTGCCCTACCCTCCTTTTCAATGGGAGTCCTGTCACTGCCCTTAATATCACATTGTTGTTGCTGTTAGATGCAGGAAATAAGATTTGCAGCATTTGAGACATCAGTAACTTTTGATCTATTTTTGCCTCAAGCGTGCAACTGTCCTAATTTGTTCTCTTTGTTCCCCCTGGTTTCTGTGGCTTAAGTACCACTTACTATTATTGTTTAATTTCCTATGTGAAGGAGGTTTTTGGTCATTCTTACTTTATTTCTGCAGTTTTTAACCTCTGAAACCTGCCTTTTCTCATCGCTTTTTTCCTCTTTGAATTTTGAATTTTAACTATGCCTTCTCTGCACTCAAGTCCCAGAGCTGCTTAGTCAGACTCAATTATTCATTTCCTTAGATTTCAAAGTTTGCATTTCTAAGCCTCAAAACCTTCATTCTAAACCTGGTTTTGTCTGTCGTGAAATGTAAAATGAGAAAAGTCAGCTCATGATCACACTTTATTCAAATTTTACTACATTTAAACCCATACAGGAGCCAAGTCTAAAATGGTCTTATATTTTTTCACTTTTGGGAAGAAATCCATCACATAGTATACCTCTGTGAACATAAGTGGTAATTATCTTTCAATCTTTTGCTGGGAAGTTAAAGTCTCCCATAATTCCCATTATTGTTTACGTGTCTGATAACTGTACAGAGAGAATTCACTATTAGACTGGAGCTAAGAGCAAAGAGCAGGCTAGCAAGGCTGTCTATCTTTAGCAGTGATTTGCACAAAACCACTCTTTTGCTGACCCATAACATTTAATTTCTCCATCCTCTGCTTCTTGCTAACACAAAGCACCATCTTATTCCATCCATTTGCCTTGGTTTCCAGCCTTCCTGAGATTTATCAGTACTTGTATGACATTCATGCCTTTGTTTCACCCTTCCTGTGTTGACACTTGTCATAACAGTTTTAGATCCTGAACATGATCATCTCAAAGTTTGCCTGACAGTTAGGTCTTCCTCACATTGTCATAGAGTATCAGGTCTCTACCACTTGAAATAGATTGGATTGGATTAGATTATTGGCACCGTCTCTTGTGCTGGTAGTCCATTATCTTCACAGTCCGTACAACTGGCCATCAGTGAACATGAAGTGGCCTTATCCTGCCCATTTACCTTTCTGGAAATCAGCCACTCTCTCTGCCTAGAACAGGGAATGGATTTTCCTCACCTTTCTTCAAAAGCTCTGAAGTTTTCTGTGATCTTTCCAATTGTACGGTATGATAAGCTTTTGCTGCCACTGAAGGGTAGAAGTCATTACGAATAGTGCCAACAAAACAGAAACATAACAATGAAAACGATATTTTAATTCAGAATAGGTATTTGAAAAGTTCACCTTTTCTAGCACAAATGGGGAAAAGAAAAAAAGGAAGGAAAAAAAAAAAAAAAGCAGTCCTAAAACATCAAAACTGTGGCCAAAGAATTAGAAGAAACACTATTTTTCCAAAGCTGCAATGTTTTCCATTCATCTGGCTGGGCCAGCAGAGCACTGGAGACCTGGATGCACTGTACTCATGGCTGGTTCCCCTAAATGACCTGCAGGGAGATCTTCTTCTCTCTATCCCTCTGTTTCTCCTTTCAATCTCTGTTTTGTCTGTTTGTATCACTAGCTCTTAAATCGCCACTGATATATGCACGTGCAGCACCCAGCACAACCTTGTTTCAGGCTCCAGCGGGACCTTTAGGCATTACCATCCTGTAAACAAATAACAATGATAGTGAGCGTAATTACAATCGTCAAACTATTCCAGCTCCACATCATTAGCCATGCCCTGAGCTAAATAACATTTTAATCAGTTTGATATGTCATCTGTGGCTTTCTTCACTGTCACTTGCAATCCAGCAAACTCCTTCCTTCACGTTTCTAGATTAGACAGAGGGTTCTCAACTGCAGACATCCAATTCCCTGTTCAGGAAGCAGCGAGACCTTTCCTCTTCTCACAGATTTAAGATGATAGCCAAGCATCATGAGACACAGTGCGTATGTCTCCTAGGCCCATCCCATGAGAGCAGGACATTTACCACACATGAGAAGAAGACTTAATGCAGTGGCAAAGCAAAATACTCAGTGTCAAAGCCATGTCTAGATGATCATTAAAGACAGATCAAAATTACCCAATACAGGAGGAAAATCTATCGTTTGTAGAAGATTATGTTCTCTGATTATTAGTTTCAAAATTAGTTTTTCCTTTGGATTTCCTCTGAACTTAAACTTAGTTTGGAATGCCTTTGGTTTTGAATATTTCTGAAATCGTATTACTTCTCCTAAGTAAGTTGCTAGTCTGTTCTATTTACGTGAAATTCGAATAATATTGTGAAGTATCTGCCATCAGTTTTACTGTGTGCCAGGCTGAGTTCCCTGATGAATTTCAAATTTCAGATATGAAACAGTAAAGGTTAAAAAAAAAAATGTTACAAAGGGTACTTCATGCAGTAGCATAAACTTCTGTTTTCCCAAAACTTGTATCAGTTCATCTCACCAGGACCAGCAGGGGAAGCACACTCTGCCTAGGCACTGGCAAAGGGACACAGTGAGAGTGTAGGGTCTCTTGCTGGGGCCATTCAAAATTTGACTGTACAAGCCCCTGAGCAATATGACAGGGCTTTAAAAATGGCCCTGCTTGAAGTACGCGGGTGATCTGGAGACCTCTAAGGTGCTTTCCAACAAAAGCTTTTCTATAATTGTATGAAATTACCTGCAATAGATTAACCCTGGTCATTATTCCTATCACAGGAAATAACTGTGACACCTGGGTAACAGGTGAGCTTACTGCGACACCAGGGAGAGCCTTCCTGTACTTAAAGGCAACCTGTAGGAAAGCTGGGGAGGGAGTCTTTATCAGGGCCTGGAGTGACAGGACAAGGAGTAACCGCTTTAAACTGAAAAGTAGCACCCAGAAAGAACGGAGTCACGCAACAGGATTCATTTCCAAAACCACCTCATAGACACCTGGGCCAAAGAGCAGGGCCTTGAGCGGGTATATCACAATGACGGAGTTCATTTCCTTCCCAGTAGCTGGCACGTGCCGTTTTTTGGGATTTCGGGGCTACAGTGAGCTGCTAAGAGGGATGTCTTAGCTCTTGCAGGGCAGTGCTTCCACTAAGGCCAGGACTTTTCTGCATCTTCTACTGCCCTGCAAGCGAGGATGCTTGGGGCACACAGGAAGCTGGGAGGGGACACAGCTGCAGGGATTCCATAAGACACAAGCAAATGCAGCCTTGGCTTGGTGACACTTTCTCTTGATTACTGCTCAACACAAATTACCTCGAGCAAGTCTACTGTGAGGACTAAAGGAAAGAGACGTATGGATGCTGCTAAGCTCTTCTAGCTTGTACCAGGTAGGAAAGATACCTCTGTAGCAGGCGTGAAGAGGATAGCACTAATTAATTAGATGAGAAGCGGAGGAAAGGCACTTAGAGGTAGTGAAAAGCAGTTAATGTGATGTTCCGGGGAAGCTTCAGTCTGCTTAAGGAGTAGCAAGAACAAGCCTAAAGTCATAGCCAAATACAAGAAAGAGAGGAGGACACGCAGCATGAGAAGCTCCCGAGAGAAAGGAGCTCTGTTTTGGGTAAAAATCAGTCCCTTTTTCTATCATGGAGACATCCAAGGGCGTAGGACACGTGCACTTCAGGGAACCAAGAGATGCTGTGCATTTCTCTCGTCCCCCTGACACAGCCACTAGGTGACGATGCTTCCAATTCTCTCTAAAGAAACCTTGCTTTCTCAGGCCCAGGTGTCCAGCTGCACACCAAGGACGTCCCTGGCTCCCAGGCACAGTTCCCAGGCCCAAGGCCGAGCTCCCCTCCGAACCCCCATTCCAGCAGACCTTGCTCCTGGCATTGTGGAGCAGCCATTTCATGTCAGCCTTTTCTCCTGGCAGTCAGCTTAGCGCCGTAACCTCTGCCATCGGGGCGCCCGAGAGCCGTGTGAGGTCAGCAGAGAGTCACTGTCAGCCTTTGACCTCACAAAGGTGGGTGGCCGTAAGTGCCCTGAGCGTCCAGCTCGCATTGAGTACTGCTGGTGGCACTCGAGGCGTGGAGGTCTGCATGGTGCAATGGGAGACGCCGATGTCCTGCTGCTGGAACAAGAGGCGCTGATGTGCTGCTGGTGCAGGAGGAGACGTGAAGGTGCTGCTGCTTAGAGGTGCTGAGGGGCGGGCAGCCTCAGCGGGCAGCTGAATCAGAGGGCAGGGAAGCCAAGCAGCTTCCTTCTCTGGGGAAGGGGGCACAGAGAAAGTGATTGGAAATGGGGTACAAGCCCTCAGCCTCTAAAAGCAATCCCTCAGATGTTTAGGCATAGTAAAGTTAGGTATATCTATTTGACTCTAGACCCCAACATGTTTGTTAGTGTTCTGGTTTGTCCACTGCTTTCTTGTGGGGGATTTGAGTTGGCCATTACTGTTTAGGTGAATGCTGACTTCATATCTATGGTGCACTTTATTCTTAAAATGGGAAGTTTCTACCAATTTCCCGTCCAAACTTGCTCATAAGCCAACTGCAGTCATCATTTCAGATGTGTCTCCCAACTTACACATTTCCTATTTCTCCTTGATATTTACTCAAGAAATTCATTTACGTAGAGACAACATATTCTTCTCTCAACTGGCATCTGGCTGGGCAGAATGATGTCCTTTCATTCCCTTCCAGGCAATAGGCAACTTGTTCCTTCTGTCTTGTGAACTCTTCCTCCTAAGTTCAATGTGAATACAGGTGGCAGAACTGTGCCTCATGTCTCAAATGAGTGTCAGGGCTGCCTTGTCCAGTGTATTCATACTGGAGGGAAAAAAAAATGAATAGCCATACACACTATATAACCACTAAACTTTTTCAGTCCTCCTTGTGCTAACAGTGCATGAACGTGAGGTTTTGTTGTCATTTTTGTTTGTTTGTTTGTTTGCTTGCTTTAAACTCCTGACTGCCATATAGCAAACATGACAAAAAAACACCCTTTTTTGAGAATCTCTGAGAATGGCTCTGCTTTGTATTATCACCTGTCACTTCACCTGAACCATTTCAATCACAAGCGATATCCTTCTGTCAGGCTTAGTAGTACTTCCCAACCTTATGTCCCCTGCAAATCTCAAAGCTCATGTGTAATTTTTAATCTTCAGCCACCATGTCCATACCGAACATATCTAACTTTGAAGTCAGCTCTGCCCTGAATAGGAGGTTGGGTTTTCAGAGGTCCCTTCCAGCCTACATTTCTCCATGAGTCTTTGCCTCCTTAGCAGCTGCAGTTTCAGAACTGTCTCTGAGAATTACCATAGGTAACGACTCCTTTGCTGGTAAGTCCCTCTTCAGTGTGAACAATTGTAAATTCCCTTTATTCACTTGCAGCCCCAAAGCCCAAATCCGTAGATAATGTATCAGAAGCTCACAGAAAGTGAAATAGATGTAATTCATCCCCTGTGTAGGGAAGAACTGGTCCTAGAAAGGAAAGCTATTAAATTATCTGGAAACAATTTAGCTCTGATAAATTATTTTGTAAATTACACATTACCCCCTCCTTCCCTGGTCTTAGCTGTTCTTGCTCCAAAACTTTGCATGGTGTTGATGTCAAACTAACAGGCCCACACTTGTCTGGATGACTCTTTACCCTCTTCTGGACAGAGGTGTATTTGTTACTCTCCCATTCTGGGGACTATCCCTGATTTGCACAATTGTTATGCATTTTTCCTACTTGACTTGTTGTTCTGTGTGCCAATGCTGTTAATAGGCTAGGTAGATATCAGCTTTTCATTTTTCACTTGAATCGCTATAGATTGTTATTTCACCTCAGATGATGTTACGCCTAGTGCCCTACCCTCCTTTTCAATGGGAGTCCTGTCACTGCCCTTAATATCACATTGTTGTTGCTGTTAGATGCAGGAAATAAGATTTGCAGCATTTGAGACATCAGTAACTTTTGATCTATTTTTGCCTCAAGCGTGCAACTGTCCTAATTTGTTCTCTTTGTTCCCCCTGGTTTCTGTGGCTTAAGTACCACTTACTATTATTGTTTAATTTCCTATGTGAAGGAGGTTTTTGGTCATTCTTACTTTATTTCTGCAGTTTTTAACCTCTGAAACCTGCCTTTTCTCATCGCTTTTTTCCTCTTTGAATTTTGAATTTTAACTATGCCTTCTCTGCACTCAAGTCCCAGAGCTGCTTAGTCAGACTCAATTATTCATTTCCTTAGATTTCAAAGTTTGCATTTCTAAGCCTCAAAACCTTCATTCTAAACCTGGTTTTGTCTGTCGTGAAATGTAAAATGAGAAAAGTCAGCTCATGATCACACTTTATTCAAATTTTACTACATTTAAACCCATACAGGAGCCAAGTCTAAAATGGTCTTATATTTTTTCACTTTTGGGAAGAAATCCATCACATAGTATACCTCTGTGAACATAAGTGGTAATTATCTTTCAATCTTTTGCTGGGAAGTTAAAGTCTCCCATAATTCCCATTATTGTTTACGTGTCTGATAACTGTACAGAGAGAATTCACTATTAGACTGGAGCTAAGAGCAAAGAGCAGGCTAGCAAGGCTGTCTATCTTTAGCAGTGATTTGCACAAAACCACTCTTTTGCTGACCCATAACATTTAATTTCTCCATCCTCTGCTTCTTGCTAACACAAAGCACCATCTTATTCCATCCATTTGCCTTGGTTTCCAGCCTTCCTGAGATTTATCAGTACTTGTATGACATTCATGCCTTTGTTTCACCCTTCCTGTGTTGACACTTGTCATAACAGTTTTAGATCCTGAACATGATCATCTCAAAGTTTGCCTGACAGTTAGGTCTTCCTCACATTGTCATAGAGTATCAGGTCTCTACCACTTGAAATAGATTGGATTGGATTAGATTATTGGCACCGTCTCTTGTGCTGGTAGTCCATTATCTTCACAGTCCGTACAACTGGCCATCAGTGAACATGAAGTGGCCTTATCCTGCCCATTTACCTTTCTGGAAATCAGCCACTCTCTCTGCCTAGAACAGGGAATGGATTTTCCTCACCTTTCTTCAAAAGCTCTGAAGTTTTCTGTGATCTTTCCAATTGTACGGTATGATAAGCTTTTGCTGCCACTGAAGGGTAGAAGTCATTACGAATAGTGCCAACAAAACAGAAACATAACAATGAAAACGATATTTTAATTCAGAATAGGTATTTGAAAAGTTCACCTTTTCTAGCACAAATGGGGAAAAGAAAAAAAGGAAGGAAAAAAAAAAAAAAAGCAGTCCTAAAACATCAAAACTGTGGCCAAAGAATTAGAAGAAACACTATTTTTCCAAAGCTGCAATGTTTTCCATTCATCTGGCTGGGCCAGCAGAGCACTGGAGACCTGGATGCACTGTACTCATGGCTGGTTCCCCTAAATGACCTGCAGGGAGATCTTCTTCTCTCTATCCCTCTGTTTCTCCTTTCAATCTCTGTTTTGTCTGTTTGTATCACTAGCTCTCAAATCGCCACTGATATATGCACGTGCAGCACCCAGCACAACCTTGTTTCAGGCTCCAGCGGGACCTTTAGGCATTACCATCCTGTAAACAAATAACAATGATAGTGAGTGTAATTACAATCGTCAAACTATTCCAGCTCCACATCATTAGCCATGCCCTGAGCTAAATAACATTTTAATCAGTTTGATATGTCATCTGTGGCTTTCTTCACTGTCACTTGCAATCCAGCAAACTCCTTCCTTCACGTTTCTAGATTAGACAGAGGGTTCTCAACTGCAGACATCCAATTCCCTGTTCAGGAAGCAGCGAGACCTTTCCTCTTCTCACAGATTTAAGATGATAGCCAAGCATCATGAGACACAGTGCGTATGTCTCCTAGGCCCATCCCATGAGAGCAGGACATTTACCACACATGAGAAGAAGACTTAATGCAGTGGCAAAGCAAAATACTCAGTGTCAAAGCCATGTCTAGATGATCATTAAAGACAGATCAAAATTACCCAATACAGGAGGAAAATCTATCGTTTGTAGAAGATTATGTTCTCTGATTATTAGTTTCAAAATTAGTTTTTCCTTTGGATTTCCTCTGAACTTAAACTTAGTTTGGAATGCCTTTGGTTTTGAATATTTCTGAAATCGTATTACTTCTCCTAAGTAAGTTGCTAGTCTGTTCTGTTTACGTGAAATTCGAATAATATTGTGAAGTATCTGCCATCAGTTTTACTGTGTGCCAGGCTGAGTTCCCTGATGAATTTCAAATTTCAGATATGAAACAGTAAAGGTTAAAAAAAAAAATGTTACAAAGGGTACTTCATGCAGTAGCATAAACTTCTGTTTTCTCAAAACTTGTATCAGTTCATCTCACCAGGACCAGCAGGGGAAGCACACTCTGCCTAGGCACTGGCAAAGGGACACAGTGAGAGTGTAGGGTCTCTTGCTGGGGCCATTCAAAATTTGACTGTACAAGCCCCTGAGCAATATGACAGGGCTTTAAAAATGGCCCTGCTTGAAGTACGCGGGTGATCTGGAGACCTCTAAGGTGCTTTCCAACAAAAGCTTTTCTATAATTGTATGAAATCACCTGCAATAGATTAACCCTGGTCATTATTCCTATCACAGGAAATAACTGTGACACCTGGGTAACAGGTGAGCTTACTGCGACACCAGGGAGAGCCTTCCTGTACTTAAAGGCAACCTGTAGGAAAGCTGGGGAGGGAGTCTTTATCAGGGCCTGGAGTGACAGGACAAGGAGTAACCGCTTTAAACTGAAAAGTAGCACCCAGAAAGAACGGAGTTACGCAACAGGATTCATTTCCAAAACCGTCTCACAGACACCTGGGCCAAAGAGCAGGGCCTTGAGCGGGTATATCACAATGACAGAGTTCATTTCCTTCCCAGTAGCTGGCACGTGCCGTTTTTTGGGATTTCGGGGCTACAGTGAGCTGCTAAGAGGGATGTCTTAGCTCTTGCAGGACAGTGCTTCCACTAAGGCCAGGACTTTTCTGCATCTTCTACTGCCCTGCAAGCGAGGATGCTTGGGGCACACAGGAAGCTGGGAGGGGACACAGCTGCAGGGATTCCATAAGGCACAAGCAAATGCAGCCTTGGCTTGGTGACACTTTCTCTTGATTACTGCTCAACACAAATTACCTCGAGCAAGTCTACTGTGAGGACTAAAGGAAAGAGACGTATGGATGCTGCTAAGCTCTTCTAGCTTGTACCAGGTAGGAAAGATACCTCTGTAGCAGGCGTGAAGAGGATAGCACTAATTAATTAGATGAGAAGCGGAGGAAAGGCACTTAGAGGTAGTGAAAAGCAGTTAATGTGATGTTCCGGGGAAGCTTCAGTCTGCTTAAGGAGTAGCAAGAACAAGCCTAAAGTCATAGCCAAATACAAGAAAGAGAGGAGGACACGCAGCATGAGAAGCTCCCGAGAGAAAGGAGCTCTGTTTTGGGTAAAAATCAGTCCCTTTTTCTATCATGGAGACATCCAAGGGCGTAGGACACGTGCACTTCAGGGAACCAAGAGATGCTGTGCATTTCTCTCGTCCCCCTGACACAGCCACTAGGTGACGATGCTTCCAATTCTCTCTAAAGAAACCTTGCTTTCTCAGGCCCAGGTGTCCAGCTGCACACCAAGGACGTCCCTGGCTCCCAGGCACAGTTCCCAGGCCCAAGGCCAAGCTCCGCTCCGAACCCCCATTCCAGCAGACCTTGCTCCTGGCATTGTGGAGCAGCCATTTCATGTCAGCCTTTTCTCCTGGCAGTCAGCTTAGCGCCGTAACCTCTGCCATCGGGGCGCCCGAGAGCCGTGTGAGGTCAGCAGAGAGTCACTGTCAGCCTTTGACCTCACAAAGGTGGGTGGCCATAAGTGCCCTGAGCGTCCAGCTCGCATTGAGTACTGCTGGTGGCACTCGAGGCGTGGAGGTCTGCATGGTGCAATGGGAGACGCCGATGTCCTGCTGCTGGAACAAGAGGCGCTGATGTGCTGCTGGTGCAGGAGGAGACGTGAAGGTGCTGCTGCTTAGAGGTGCTGAGGGGCGGGCAGCCTCAGCGGGCAGCTGAATCAGAGGGCAGGGAAGCCAAGCAGCTTCCTTCTCTGGGGAAGGGGGCACAGAGAAAGTGATTGGAAATGGGGTACAAGCCCTCAGCCTCTAAAAGCAATCCCTCAGATGTTTAGGCATAGTAAAGTTAGGTATATCTATTTGACTCTAGACCCCAACATTTTTGTTAGTGTTCTGGTTTGTCCACTGCTTTCTTGTGGGGGATTTGAGTTGGCCATTACTGTTTAGGTGAATGCTGACTTCATATCTATGGTGCACTTTATTCTTAAAATGGGAAGTTTCTACCAATTTCCCGTCCAAACTTGCTCATAAGCCAACTGCAGTCATCATTTCAGATGTGTCTCCCAACTTACACATTTCCTATTTCTCCTTGATATTTACTCAAGAAATTCATTTACGTAGAGACAACATATTCTTCTCTCAACTGGCATCTGGCCGGGCAGAATGATGTCCTTTCATTCCCTTCCAGGCAATAGGCAACTTGTTCCTTCTGTCTTGTGAACTCTTCCTCCTAAGTTCAATGTGAATACAAGTGGCAGAACTGTGCCTCATGTCTCAAATGAGTGTCAGGGCTGCCTTGTCCAGTGTATTCATACTGGAGGGAAAAAAAAATGAATAGCCATACACACTATATAACCACTAAACTTTTTCAGTCCTCCTTGTGCTAACAGTGCATGAACGTGAGGTTTTGTTGTCATTTTTGTTTGTTTGTTTGTTTGCTTGCTTTAAACTCCTGACTGCCATATAGCAAACATGACAAAAAAACACCCTTTTTTGAGAATCTCTGAGAATGGCTCTGCTTTGTATTATCACCTGTCACTTCACCTGAACCATTTCAATCACAAGCGATATCCTTCTGTCAGGCTTGGTAGTACTTCCCAACCTTATGTCCCCTGCAAATCTCAAAGCTCATGTGTAATTTTTAATCTTCAGCCACCATGTCCATACCGAACATATCTAACTTTGAAGTCAGCTCTGCCCTGAATAGGAGGTTGGGTTTTCAGAGGTCCCTTCCAGCCTACATTTCTCCATGAGTCTTTGCCTCCTTAGCAGCTGCAGTTTCAGAACTGTCTCTGAGAATTACCATAGGTAACGACTCCTTTGCTGGTAAGTCCCTCTTCAGTGTGAACAATTGTAAATTCCCTTTATTCACTTGCAGCCCCAAAGCCCAAATCCGTAGATAATGTATCAGAAGCTCACAGAAAGTGAAATAGATGTAATTCATCCCCTGTGTAGGGAAGAACTGGTCCTAGAAAGGAAAGCTATTAAATTATCTGGAAACAATTTAGCTCTGATAAATTATTTTGTAAATTACACATTACCCCCTCCTTCCCTGGTCTTAGCTGTTCTTGCTCCAAAACTTTGCATGGTGTTGATGTCAAACTAACAGGCCCACACTTGTCTGGATGACTCTTTACCCTCTTCTGGACAGAGGTGTATTTGTTACTCTCCCATTCTGGGGACTATCCCTGGTTTGCACAATTGTTATGCATTTTTCCTACTTGACTTGTTGTTCTGTGTGCCAATGCTGTTAATAGGCTAGGTAGATATCAGCTTTTCATTTTTCACTTGAATCGCTATAGATTGTTATTTCACCTCAGATGATGTTGCGCCTAGTGCCCTACCCTCCTTTTCAATGGGAGTCCTGTCACTGCCCTTAATATCACATTGTTGTTGCTGTTAGATGCAGGAAATAAGATTTGCAGCATTTGAGACATCAGTAACTTTTGATCTATTTTTGCCTCAAGCGTGCAACTGTCCTAATTTGTTCTCTTTGTTCCCCCTGGTTTCTGTGGCTTAAGTACCACTTACTATTATTGTTTAATTTCCTATGTGAAGGAGGTTTTTGGTCATTCTTACTTTATTTCTGCAGTTTTTAACCTCTGAAACATGCCTTTTCTCATCGCTTTTTTCCTCTTTGAATTTTGAATTTTAACTATGCCTTCTCTGCACTCAAGTCCCAGAGCTGCTTAGTCAGACTCAATTATTCATTTCCTTAGATTTCAAAGTTTGCATTTCTAAGCCTCAAAACCTTCATTCTAAACCTGGTTTTGTCTGTCGTGAAATGTAAAATGAGAAAAGTCAGCTCATGATCACACTTTATTCAAATTTTACTACATTTAAACCCATACAGGAGCCAAGTCTAAAATGGTCTTATATTTTTTCACTTTTGGGAAGAAATCCATCACATAGTATACCTCTATGAACATAAGTGGTAATTATCTTTCAATCTTTTGCTGGGAAGTTAAAGTCTCCCATAATTCCCATTATTGTTTACGTGTCTGATAACTGTACAGAGAGAATTCACTATTAGACTGGAGCTAAGAGCAAAGAGCAGGCTAGCAAGGCTGTCTATCTTTAGCAGTGATTTGCACAAAACCACTCTTTTGCTGACCCATAACATTTAATTTCTCCATCCTCTGCTTCTTGCTAACACAAAGCACCATCTTATTCCATCCATTTGCCTTGGTTTCCAGCCTTCCTGAGATTTATCAGTACTTGTATGACATTCATGCCTTTGTTTCACCCTTCCTGTGTTGACACTTGTCATAACAGTTTTAGATCCTGAACATGATCATCTCAAAGTTTGCCTGACAGTTAGGTCTTCCTCACATTGTCATAGAGTATCAGGTCTCTACCACTTGAAATAGATTGGATTGGATTAGATTATTGGCACCGTCTCTTGTGCTGGTAGTCCATTATCTTCACAGTCCGTACAACTGGCCATCAGTGAACATGAAGTGGCCTTATCCTGCCCATTTACCTTTCTGGAAATCAGCCACTCTCTCTGCCTAGAACAGGGAATGGATTTTCCTCACCTTTCTTCAAAAGCTCTGAAGTTTTCTGTGATCTTTCCAATTGTACGGTATGATAAGCTTTTGCTGCCACTGAAGGGTAGAAGTCATTATGAATAGTGCCAACAAAACAGAAACATAACAATGAAAACGATATTTTAATTCAGAATAGGTATTTGAAAAGTTCACCTTTTCTAGCACAAATGGGGAAAAGAAAAAAAGGAAGGAAAAAAAAAAAAAAAAGCAGTCCTAAAACATCAAAACTGTGGCCAAAGAATTAGAAGAAACACTATTTTTCCAAAGCTGCAATGTTTTCCATTCATCTGGCTGGGCCAGCAGAGCACTGGAGACCTGGATGCACTGTACTCATGGCTGGTTCCCCTAAATGACCTGCAGGGAGATCTTCTTCTCTCTATCCCTCTGTTTCTCCTTTCAATCTCTGTTTTGTCTGTTTGTATCACTAGCTCTCAAATCGCCACTGATATATGCACGTGCAGCACCCAGCACAACCTTGTTTCAGGCTCCAGCGGGACCTTTAGGCATTACCATCCTGTAAACAAATAACAATGATAGTGAGTGTAATTACAATCGTCAAACTATTCCAGCTCCACATCATTAGCCATGCCCTGAGCTAAATAACATTTTAATCAGTTTGATATGTCATCTGTGGCTTTCTTCACTGTCACTTGCAATCCAGCAAACTCCTTCCTTCACGTTTCTAGATTAGACAGAGGGTTCTCAACTGCAGACATCCAATTCCCTGTTCAGGAAGCAGCGAGACCTTTCCTCTTCTCACAGATTTAAGATGATAGCCAAGCATCATGAGACACAGTGCGTATGTCTCCTAGGCCCATCCCATGAGAGCAGGACATTTACCACACATGAGAAGAAGACTTAATGCAGTGGCAAAGCAAAATACTCGGTGTCAAAGCCATGTCTAGATGATCATTAAAGACAGATCAAAATTACCCAATACAGGAGGAAAATCTATCGTTTGTAGAAGATTATGTTCTCTGATTATTAGTTTCAAAATTAGTTTTTCCTTTGGATTTCCTCTGAACTTAAACTTAGTTTGGAATGCCTTTGGTTTTGAATATTTCTGAAATCGTATTACTTCTCCTAAGTAAGTTGCTAGTCTGTTCTATTTACGTGAAATTCGAATAATATTGTGAAGTATCTGCCATCAGTTTTACTGTGTGCCAGGCTGAGTTCCCTGATGAATTTCAAATTTCAGATATGAAACAGTAAAGGTTAAAAAAAAAAAATGTTACAAAGGGTACTTCATGCAGTAGCATAAACTTCTGTTTTCTCAAAACTTGTATCAGTTCATCTCACCAGGACCAGCAGGGGAAGCACACTCTGCCTAGGCACTGGCAAAGGGACACAGTGAGAGTGTAGCGTCTCTTGCTGGGGCCATTCAAAATTTGACTGTACAAGCCCCTGAGCAATATGACAGGGCTTTAAAAATGGCCCTGCTTGAAGTACGCGGGTGATCTGGAGACCTCTAAGGTGCTTTCCAACAAAAGCTTTTCTATAATTGTATGAAATCACCTGCAATAGATTAACCCTGGTCATTATTCCTATCACAGGAAATAACGGTGACACCTGGGTAACAGGTGAGCTTACTGCGACACCAGGGAGAGCCTTCCTGTACTTAAAGGCAACCTGTAGGAAAGCTGGGGAGGGAGTCTTTATCAGGGCCTGGAGTGACAGGACAAGGAGTAACCGCTTTAAACTGAAAAGTAGCACCCAGAAAGAACGGAGTCACGCAACAGGATTCATTTCCAAAACCACCTCATAGACACCTGGGCCAAAGAGCAGGGCCTTGAGCGGGTATATCACAATGGCGGAGTTCATTTCCTTCCCAGTAGCTGGCACGTGCCGTTTTTTGGGATTTCGGGGCTACAGTGAGCTGCTAAGAGGGATGTCTTAGCTCTTGCAGGGCAGTGCTTCCACTAAGGCCAGGACTTTTCTGCATCTTCTACTGCCCTGCAAGCGAGGATGCTTGGGGCACACAGGAAGCTGGGAGGGGACACAGCTGCAGGGATTCCATAAGGCACAAGCAAATGCAGCCTTGGCTTGGTGACACTTTCTCTTGATTACTGCTCAACACAAATTACCTCGAGCAAGTCTACTGTGAGGACTAAAGGAAAGAGACGTATGGATGCTGCTAAGCTCTTCTAGCTTGTACCAGGTAGGAAAGATACCTCTGTAGCAGGCGTGAAGAGGATAGCACTAATTAATTAGATGAGAAGCGGAGGAAAGGCACTTAGAGGTAGTGAAAAGCAGTTAATGTGATGTTCCGGGGAAGCTTCAGTCTGCTTAAGGAGTAGCAAGAACAAGCCTAAAGTCATAGCCAAATACAAGAAAGAGAGGAGGACACGCAGCATGAGAAGCTCCCGAGAGAAAGGAGCTCTGTTTTGGGTAAAAATCAGTCCCTTTTTCTATCATGGAGACATCCAAGGGCGTAGGACACGTGCACTTCAGGGAACCAAGAGATGCTGTGCATTTCTCTCGTCCCCCTGACACAGCCACTAGGTGACGATGCTTCCAATTCTCTCTAAAGAAACCTTGCTTTCTCAGGCCCAGGTGTCCAGCTGCACACCAAGGACGTCCCTGGCTCCCAGGCACAGTTCCCAGGCCCAAGGCCGAGCTCCCCTCCGAACCCCCATTCCAGCAGACCTTGCTCCTGGCATTGTGGAGCAGCCATTTCATGTCAGCCTTTTCTCCTGGCAGTCAGCTTAGCGCCGTAACCTCTGCCATCGGGGCGCCCGAGAGCCGTGTGAGGTCAGCAGAGAGTCACTGTCAGCCTTTGACCTCACAAAGGTGGGTGGCCGTAAGTGCCCTGAGCGTCCAGCTCGCATTGAGTACTGCTGGTGGCACTCGAGGCGTGGAGGTCTGCATGGTGCAATGGGAGACGCCGATGTCCTGCTGCTGGAACAAGAGGCGCTGATGTGCTGCTGGTGCAGGAGGAGACGTGAAGGTGCTGCTGCTTAGAGGTGCTGAGGGGCGGGCAGCCTCAGCGGGCAGCTGAATCAGAGGGCAGGGAAGCCAAGCAGCTTCCTTCTCTGGGGAAGGGGGCACAGAGAAAGTGATTGGAAATGGGGTACAAGCCCTCAGCCTCTAAAAGCAATCCCTCAGATGTTTAGGCATAGTAAAGTTAGGTATATCTATTTGACTCTAGACCCCAACATGTTTGTTAGTGTTCTGGTTTGTCCACTGCTTTCTTGTGGGGGATTTGAGTTGGCCATTACTCTTTAGGTGAATGCTGACTTCATATCTATGGTGCACTTTATTCTTAAAATGGGAAGTTTCTACCAATTTCCCGTCCAAACTTGCTCATAAGCCAACTGCAGTCATCATTTCAGATGTGTCTCCCAACTTACACATTTCCTATTTCTCCTTGATATTTACTCAAGAAATTCATTTACGTAGAGACAACATATTCTTCTCTCAACTGGCATCTGGCTGGGCAGAATGATGTCCTTTCATTCCCTTCCAGGCAATAGGCAACTTGTTCCTTCTGTCTTGTGAACTCTTCCTCCTAAGTTCAATGTGAATACAAGTGGCAGAACTGTGCCTCATGTCTCAAATGAGTGTCAGGGCTGCCTTGTCCAGTGTATTCATACTGGAGGGAAAAAAAAATGAATAGCCATACACACTATATAACCACTAAACTTTTTCAGTCCTCCTTGTGCTAACAGTGCATGAACGTGAGGTTTTGTTGTCATTTTTGTTTGTTTGCTTGCTTTAAACTCCTGACTGCCATATAGCAAACATGACAAAAAAACACCCTTTTTTGAGAATCTCTGAGAATGGCTCTGCTTTGTATTATCACCTGTCACTTCACCTGAACCATTTCAATCACAAGCGATATCCTTCTGTCAGGCTTGGTAGTACTTCCCAACCTTATGTCCCCTGCAAATCTCAAAGCTCATGTGTAATTTTTAATCTTCAGCCACCATGTCCATACCGAACATATCTAACTTTGAAGTCAGCTCTGCCCTGAATAGGAGGTTGGGTTTTCAGAGGTCCCTTCCAGCCTACATTTCTCCATGAGTCTTTGCCTCCTTAGCAGCTGCAGTTTCAGAACTGTCTCTGAGAATTACCATAGGTAACGACTCCTTTGCTGGTAAGTCCCTCTTCAGTGTGAACAATTGTAAATTCCCTTTATTCACTTGCAGCCCCAAAGCCCAAATCCGTAGATAATGTATCAGAAGCTCACAGAAAGTGAAATAGATGTAATTCATCCCCTGTGTAGGGAAGAACTGGTCCTAGAAAGGAAAGCTATTAAATTATCTGGAAACAATTTAGCTCTGATAAATTATTTTGTAAATTACACATTACCCCCTCCTTCCCTGGTCTTAGCTGTTCTTGCTCCAAAACTTTGCATGGTGTTGATGTCAAACTAGCAGGCCCACACTTGTCTGGATGACTCTTTACCCTCTTCTGGACAGAGGTGTATTTGTTACTCTCCCATTCTGGGGACTATCCCTGATTTGCACAATTGTTATGCATTTTTCCTACTTGACTTGTTGTTCTGTGTGCCAATGCTGTTAATAGGCTAGGTAGATATCAGCTTTTCATTTTTCACTTGAATCGCTATAGATTGTTATTTCACCTCAGATGATGTTGCGCCTAGTGCCCTACCCTCCTTTTCAATGGGAGTCCTGTCACTGCCCTTAATATCACATTGTTGTTGCTGTTAGATGCAGGAAATAAGATTTGCAGCATTTGAGACATCAGTAACTTTTGATCTATTTTTGCCTCAAGTGTGCAACTGTCCTAATTTGTTCTCTTTGTTCCCCCTGGTTTCTGTGGCTTAAGTACCACTTACTATTATTGTTTAATTTCCTATGTGAAGGAGGTTTTTGGTCATTCTTACTTTATTTCTGCAGGTTTTAACCTCTGAAACATGCCTTTTCTCATCGCTTTTTTCCTCTTTGAATTTTGAATTTTAACTATGCCTTCTCTGCACTCAAGTCCCAGAGCTGCTTAGTCAGACTCAATTATTCATTTCCTTAGATTTCAAAGTTTGCATTTCTAAGCCTCAAAACCTTCATTCTAAACCTGGTTTTGTCTGTCGTGAAATGTAAAATGAGAAAAGTCAGCTCATGATCACACTTTATTCAAATTTTACTACATTTAAACCCATACAGGAGCCAAGTCTAAAATGGTCTTATATTTTTTCACTTTTGGGAAGAAATCCATCACATAGTATACCTCTATGAACATAAGTGGTAATTATCTTTCAATCTTTTGCTGGGAAGTTAAAGTCTCCCATAATTCCCATTATTGTTTACGTGTCTGATAACTGTACAGAGAGAATTCACTATTAGACTGGAGCTAAGAGCAAAGAGCAGGCTAGCAAGGCTGTCTATCTTTAGCAGTGATTTGCACAAAACCACTCTTTTGCTGACCCATAACATTTAATTTCTCCATCCTCTGCTTCTTGCTAACACAAAGCACCATCTTATTCCATCCATTTGCCTTGGTTTCCAGCCTTCCTGAGATTTATCAGTACTTGTATGACATTCATGCCTTTGTTTCACCCTTCCTGTGTTGACACTTGTCATAACAGTTTTAGATCCTGAACATGATCATCTCAAAGTTTGCCTGACAGTTAGGTCTTCCTCACATTGTCATAGAGTATCAGGTCTCTACCACTTGAAATAGATTGGATTGGATTAGATTATTGGCACCGTCTCTTGTGCTGGTAGTCCATTATCTTCACAGTCCGTACAACTGGCCATCAGTGAACATGAAGTGGCCTTATCCTGCCCATTTACCTTTCTGGAAATCAGCCACTCTCTCTGCCTAGAACAGGGAATGGATTTTCCTCACCTTTCTTCAAAAGCTCTGAAGTTTTCTGTGATCTTTCCAATTGTACGGTATGATAAGCTTTTGCTGCCACTGAAGGGTAGAAGTCATTATGAATAGTGCCAACAAAACAGAAACATAACAATGAAAACGATATTTTAATTCAGAATAGGTATTTGAAAAGTTCACCTTTTCTAGCACAAATGGGGAAAAGAAAAAAAGGAAGGAAAAAAAAAAAAAAAAAGCAGTCCTAAAACATCAAAACTGTGGCCAAAGAATTAGAAGAAACACTATTTTTCCAAAGCTGCAATGTTTTCCATTCATCTGGCTGGGCCAGCAGAGCACTGGAGACCTGGATGCACTGTACTCATGGCTGGTTCCCCTAAATGACCTGCAGGGAGATCTTCTTCTCTCTATCCCTCTGTTTCTCCTTTCAATCTCTGTTTTGTCTGTTTGTATCACTAGCTCTCAAATCGCCACTGATATATGCACGTGCAGCACCCAGCACAACCTTGTTTCAGGCTCCAGCGGGACCTTTAGGCATTACCATCCTGTAAACAAATAACAATGATAGTGAGTGTAATTACAATCGTCAAACTATTCCAGCTCCACATCATTAGCCATGCCCTGAGCTAAATAACATTTTAATCAGTTTGATATGTCATCTGTGGCTTTCTTCACTGTCACTTGCAATCCAGCAAACTCCTTCCTTCACGTTTCTAGATTAGACAGAGGGTTCTCAACTGCAGACATCCAATTCCCTGTTCAGGAAGCAGCGAGACCTTTCCTCTTCTCACAGATTTAAGATGATAGCCAAGCATCATGAGACACAGTGCGTATGTCTCCTAGGCCCATCCCATGAGAGCAGGACATTTACCACACATGAGAAGAAGACTTAATGCAGTGGCAAAGCAAAATACTCGGTGTCAAAGCCATGTCTAGATGATCATTAAAGACAGATCAAAATTACCCAATACAGGAGGAAAATCTATCGTTTGTAGAAGATTATGTTCTCTGATTATTAGTTTCAAAATTAGTTTTTCCTTTGGATTTCCTCTGAACTTAAACTTAGTTTGGAATGCCTTTGGTTTTGAATATTTCTGAAATCGTATTACTTCTCCTAAGTAAGTTGCTAGTCTGTTCTGTTTACGTGAAATTCGAATAATATTGTGAAGTATCTGCCATCAGTTTTACTGTGTGCCAGGCTGAGTTCCCTGATGAATTTCAAATTTCAGATATGAAACAGTAAAGGTTAAAAAAAAAAATGTTACAAAGGGTACTTCATGCAGTAGCATAAACTTCTGTTTTCTCAAAACTTGTATCAGTTCATCTCACCAGGACCAGCAGGGGAAGCACACTCTGCCTAGGCACTGGCAAAGGGACACAGTGAGAGTGTAGGGTCTCTTTCTGGGGCCATTCAAAATTTGACTGTACAAGCCCCTGAGCAATATGACAGGGCTTTAAAAATGGCCCTGCTTGAAGTACGCGGGTGATCTGGAGACCTCTAAGGTGCTTTCCAACAAAAGCTTTTCTATAATTGTATGAAATCACCTGCAATAGATTAACCCTGGTCATTATTCCTATCACAGGAAATAACTGTGACACCTGGGTAACAGGTGAGCTTACTGCGACACCAGGGAGAGCCTTCCTGTACTTAAAGGCAACCTGTAGGAAAGCTGGGGAGGGAGTCTTTATCAGGGCCTGGAGTGACAGGACAAGGAGTAACCGCTTTAAACTGAAAAGTAGCACCCAGAAAGAACGGAGTCACGCAACAGGATTCATTTCCAAAACCACCTCATAGACACCTGGGCCAAAGAGCAGGGCCTTGAGCGGGTATATCACAATGACAGAGTTCATTTCCTTCCCAGTAGCTGGCACGTGCCGTTTTTTGGGATTTCGGGGCTACAGTGAGCTGCTAAGAGGGATGTCTTAGCTCTTGCAGGGCAGTGCTTCCACTAAGGCCAGGACTTTTCTGCATCTTCTACTGCCCTGCAAGCGAGGATGCTTGGGGCACACAGGAAGCTGGGAGCGGACACAGCTGCAGGGATTCCATAAGACACAAGCAAATGCAGCCTTGGCTTGGTGACACTTTCTCTTGATTACTGCTCAACACAAATTACCTCGAGCAAGTCTACTGTGAGGACTAAAGGAAAGAGACGTATGGATGCTGCTAAGCTCTTCTAGCTTGTACCAGGTAGGAAAGATACCTCTGTAGCAGGCGTGAAGAGGATAGCACTAATTAATTAGATGAGAAGCGGAGGAAAGGCACTTAGAGGTAGTGAAAAGCAGTTAATGTGATGTTCCGGGGAAGCTTCAGTCTGCTTAAGGAGTAGCAAGAACAAGCCTAAAGTCATAGCCAAATACAAGAAAGAGAGGAGGACACGCAGCATGAGAAGCTCCCGAGAGAAAGGAGCTCTGTTTTGGGTAAAAATCAGTCCCTTTTTCTATCATGGAGACATCCAAGGGCGTAGGACACGTGCACTTCAGGGAACCAAGAGATGCTGTGCATTTCTCTCGTCCCCCTGACACAGCCACTAGGTGACGATGCTTCCAATTCTCTCTAAAGAAACCTTGCTTTCTCAGGCCCAGGTGTCCAGCTGCACACCAAGGACGTCCCTGGCTCCCAGGCACAGTTCCCAGGCCCAAGGCCGAGCTCCCCTCCGAACCCCCATTCCAGCAGACCTTGCTCCTGGCATTGTGGAGCAGCCATTTCATGTCAGCCTTTTCTCCTGGCAGTCAGCTTAGCGCCGTAACCTCTGCCATCGGGGCGCCCGAGAGCCGTGTGAGGTCAGCAGAGAGTCACTGTCAGCCTTTGACCTCACAAAGGTGGGTGGCCATAAGTGCCCTGAGCGTCCAGCTCGCATTGAGTACTGCTGGTGGCACTCGAGGCGTGGAGGTCTGCATGGTGCAATGGGAGACGCCGATGTCCTGCTGCTGGAACAAGAGGCGCTGATGTGCTGCTGGTGCAGGAGGAGACGTGAAGGTGCTGCTGCTTAGAGGTGCTGAGGAGCGGGCAGCCTCAGCGGGCAGCTGAATCAGAGGGCAGGGAAGCCAAGCAGCTTCCTTCTCTGGGGAAGGGGGCACAGAGAAAGTGATTGGAAATGGGGTACAAGCCCTCAACCTCTAAAAGCAATCCCTCAGATGTTTAGGCATAGTAAAGTTAGGTATATCTATTTGACTCTAGACCCCAACATGTTTGTTAGTGTTCTGGTTTGTCCACTGCTTTCTTGTGGGGGATTTGAGTTGGCCATTACTGTTTAGGTGAATGCTGACTTCATATCTATGGTGCACTTTATTCTTAAAATGGGAAGTTTCTACCAATTTCCCGTCCAAACTTGCTCATAAGCCAACTGCAGTCATCATTTCAGATGTGTCTCCCAACTTACACATTTCCTATTTCTCCTTGATATTTACTCAAGAAATTCATTTACCTAGAGACAACATATTCTTCTCTCAACTGGCATCTGGCTGGGCAGAATGATGTCCTTTCATTCCCTTCCAGGCAATAGGCAACTTGTTCCTTCTGTCTTGTGAACTCTTCCTCCTAAGTTCAATGTGAATACAAGTGGCAGAACTGTGCCTCATGTCTCAAATGAGTGTCAGGGCTGCCTTGTCCAGTGTATTCATACTGGAGGGAAAAAAAAATGAATAGCCATACACACTATATAACCACTAAACTTTTTCAGTCCTCCTTGTGCTAACAGTGCATGAACGTGAGGTTTTGTTGTCATTTTTGTTTGTTTGTTTGTTTGCTTGCTTTAAACTCCTGACTGCCATATAGCAAACATGACAAAAAAACACCCTTTTTTGAGAATCTCTGAGAATGGCTCTGCTTTGTATTATCACCTGTCACTTCACCTGAACCATTTCAATCACAAGCGATATCCTTCTGTCAGGCTTGGTAGTACTTCCCAACCTTATGTCCCCTGCAAATCTCAAAGCTCATGTGTAATTTTTAATCTTCAGCCACCATGTCCATACCGAACATATCTAACTTTGAAGTCAGCTCTGCCCTGAATAGGAGGTTGGGTTTTCAGAGGTCCCTTCCAGCCTACATTTCTCCATGAGTCTTTGCCTCCTTAGCAGCTGCAGTTTCAGAACTGTCTCTGAGAATTACCATAGGTAACGACTCCTTTGCTGCTAAGTCCCTCTTCAGTGTGAACAATTGTAAATTCCCTTTATTCACTTGCAGCCCCAAAGCCCAAATCCGTAGATAATGTATCAGAAGCTCACAGAAAGTGAAATAGATGTAATTCATCCCCTGTGTAGGGAAGAACTGGTCCTAGAAAGGAAAGCTATTAAATTATCTGGAAACAATTTAGCTCTGATAAATTATTTTGTAAATTACACATTACCCCCTCCTTCCCTGGTCTTAGCTGTTCTTGCTCCAAAACTTTGCATGGTGTTGATGTCAAACTAACAGGCCCACACTTGTCTGGATGACTCTTTACCCTCTTCTGGACAGAGGTGTATTTGTTACTCTCCCATTCTGGGGACTATCCCTGATTTGCACAATTGTTATGCATTTTTCCTACTTGACTTGTTGTTCTGTGTGCCAATGCTGTTAATAGGCTAGGTAGATATCAGCTTTTCATTTTTCACTTGAATCGCTATAGATTGTTATTTCACCTCAGATGATGTTGCGCCTAGTGCCCTACCCTCCTTTTCAATGGGAGTCCTGTCACTGCCCTTAATATCACATTGTTGTTGCTGTTAGATGCAGGAAATAAGATTTGCAGCATTTGAGACATCAGTAACTTTTGATCTATTTTTGCCTCAAGCGTGCAACTGTCCTAATTTGTTCTCTTTGTTCCCCCTGGTTTCTGTGGCTTAAGTACCACTTACTATTATTGTTTAATTTCCTATGTGAAGGAGGTTTTTGGTCATTCTTACTTTATTTCTGCAGTTTTTAACCTCTGAAACATGCCTTTTCTCATCGCTTTTTTCCTCTTTGAATTTTGAATTTTAACTATGCCTTCTCTGCACTCAAGTCCCAGAGCTGCTTAGTCAGACTCAATTATTCATTTCCTTAGATTTCAAAGTTTGCATTTCTAAGCCTCAAAACCTTCATTCTAAACCTGGTTTTGTCTGTCGTGAAATGTAAAATGAGAAAAGTCAGCTCATGATCACACTTTATTCAAATTTTACTACATTTAAACCCATACAGGAGCCAAGTCTAAAATGGTCTTATATTTTTTCACTTTTGGGAAGAAATCCATCACATAGTATACCTCTGTGAACATAAGTGGTAATTATCTTTCAATCTTTTGCTGGGAAGTTAAAGTCTCCCATAATTCCCATTATTGTTTACGTGTCTGATAACTGTACAGAGAGAATTCACTATTAGACTGGAGCTAAGAGCAAAGAGCAGGCTAGCAAGGCTGTCTATCTTTAGCAGTGATTTGCACAAAACCACTCTTTTGCTGACCCATAACATTTAATTTCTCCATCCTCTGCTTCTTGCTAACACAAAGCACCATCTTATTCCATCCATTTGCCTTGGTTTCCAGCCTTCCTGAGATTTATCAGTACTTGTATGACATTCATGCCTTTGTTTCACCCTTCCTGTGTTGACACTTGTCATAACAGTTTTAGATCCTGAACATGATCATCTCAAAGTTTGCCTGACAGTTAGGTCTTCCTCACATTGTCATAGAGTATCAGGTCTCTACCACTTGAAATAGATTGGATTGGATTAGATTATTGGCACCGTCTCTTGTGCTGGTAGTCCATTATCTTCACAGTCCGTACAACTGGCCGTCAGTGAACATGAAGTGGCCTTATCCTGCCCATTTACCTTTCTGGAAATCAGCCACTCTCTCTGCCTAGAACAGGGAATGGATTTTCCTCACCTTTCTTCAAAAGCTCTGAAGTTTTCTGTGATCTTTCCAATTGTACGGTATGATAAGCTTTTGCTGCCACTGAAGGGTAGAAGTCATTATGAATAGTGCCAACAAAACAGAAACATAACAATGAAAACGATATTTTAATTCAGAATAGGTATTTGAAAAGTTCACCTTTTCTAGCACAAATGGGGAAAAGAAAAAAAGGAAGGAAAAAAAAAAAAAAAAAGCAGTCCTAAAACATCAAAACTGTGGCCAAAGAATTAGAAGAAACACTATTTTTCCAAAGCTGCAATGTTTTCCATTCATCTGGCTGGGCCAGCAGAGCACTGGAGACCTGGATGCACTGTACTCATGGCTGGTTCCCCTAAATGACCTGCAGGGAGATCTTCTTCTCTCTATCCCTCTGTTTCTCCTTTCAATCTCTGTTTTGTCTGTTTGTATCACTAGCTCTCAAATCGCCACTGATATATGCACGTGCAGCACCCAGCACAACCTTGTTTCAGGCTCCAGCGGGACCTTTAGGCATTACCATCCTGTAAACAAATAACAATGATAGTGAGTGTAATTACAATCGTCAAACTATTCCAGCTCCACATCATTAGCCATGCCCTGAGCTAAATAACATTTTAATCAGTTTGATATGTCATCTGTGGCTTTCTTCACTGTCACTTGCAATCCAGCAAACTCCTTCCTTCACGTTTCTAGATTAGACAGAGGGTTCTCAACTGCAGACATCCAATTCCCTGTTCAGGAAGCAGCGAGACCTTTCCTCTTCTCACAGATTTAAGATGATAGCCAAGCATCATGAGACACAGTGCGTATGTCTCCTAGGCCCATCCCATGAGAGCAGGACATTTACCACACATGAGAAGAAGACTTAATGCAGTGGCAAAGCAAAATACTCGGTGTCAAAGCCATGTCTAGATGATCATTAAAGACAGATCAAAATTACCCAATACAGGAGGAAAATCTATCGTTTGTAGAAGATTATGTTCTCTGATTATTAGTTTCAAAATTAGTTTTTCCTTTGGATTTCCTCTGAACTTAAACTTAGTTTGGAATGCCTTTGGTTTTGAATATTTCTGAAATCGTATTACTTCTCCTAAGTAAGTTGCTAGTCTGTTCTGTTTACGTGAAATTCGAATAATATTGTGAAGTATCTGCCATCAGTTTTACTGTGTGCCAGGCTGAGTTCCCTGATGAATTTCAAATTTCAGATATGAAACAGTAAAGGTTAAAAAAAAAAATGTTACAAAGGGTACTTCATGCAGTAGCATAAACTTCTGTTTTCTCAAAACTTGTATCAGTTCATCTCACCAGGACCAGCAGGGGAAGCACACTCTGCCTAGGCACTGGCAAAGGGACACAGTGAGAGTGTAGGGTCTCTTTCTGGGGCCATTCAAAATTTGACTGTACAAGCCCCTGAGCAATATGACAGGGCTTTAAAAATGGCCCTGCTTGAAGTACGCGGGTGATCTGGAGACCTCTAAGGTGCTTTCCAACAAAAGCTTTTCTATAATTGTATGAAATCACCTGCAATAGATTAACCCTGGTCATTATTCCTATCACAGGAAATAACTGTGACACCTGGGTAACAGGTGAGCTTACTGCGACACCAGGGAGAGCCTTCCTGTACTTAAAGGCAACCTGTAGGAAAGCTGGGGAGGGAGTCTTTATCAGGGCCTGGAGTGACAGGACAAGGAGTAACCGCTTTAAACTGAAAAGTAGCACCCAGAAAGAACGGAGTCACGCAACAGGATTCATTTCCAAAACCACCTCATAGACACCTGGGCCAAAGAGCAGGGCCTTGAGCGGGTATATCACAATGACAGAGTTCATTTCCTTCCCAGTAGCTGGCACGTGCCGTTTTTTGGGATTTCGGGGCTACAGTGAGCTGCTAAGAGGGATGTCTTAGCTCTTGCAGGGCAGTGCTTCCACTAAGGCCAGGACTTTTCTGCATCTTCTACTGCCCTGCAAGCGAGGATGCTTGGGGCACACAGGAAGCTGGGAGCGGACACAGCTGCAGGGATTCCATAAGACACAAGCAAATGCAGCCTTGGCTTGGTGACACTTTCTCTTGATTACTGCTCAACACAAATTACCTCGAGCAAGTCTACTGTGAGGACTAAAGGAAAGAGACGTATGGATGCTGCTAAGCTCTTCTAGCTTGTACCAGGTAGGAAAGATACCTCTGTAGCAGGCGTGAAGAGGATAGCACTAATTAATTAGATGAGAAGCGGAGGAAAGGCACTTAGAGGTAGTGAAAAGCAGTTAATGTGATGTTCCGGGGAAGCTTCAGTCTGCTTAAGGAGTAGCAAGAACAAGCCTAAAGTCATAGCCAAATACAAGAAAGAGAGGAGGACACGCAGCATGAGAAGCTCCCGAGAGAAAGGAGCTCTGTTTTGGGTAAAAATCAGTCCCTTTTTCTATCATGGAGACATCCAAGGGCGTAGGACACGTGCACTTCAGGGAACCAAGAGATGCTGTGCATTTCTCTCGTCCCCCTGACACAGCCACTAGGTGACGATGCTTCCAATTCTCTCTAAAGAAACCTTGCTTTCTCAGGCCCAGGTGTCCAGCTGCACACCAAGGACGTCCCTGGCTCCCAGGCACAGTTCCCAGGCCCAAGGCCGAGCTCCGCTCCGAACCCCCATTCCAGCAGACCTTGCTCCTGGCATTGTGGAGCAGCCATTTCATGTCAGCCTTTTCTCCTGGCAGTCAGCTTAGCGCCGTAACCTCTGCCATCGGGGCGCCCGAGAGCCGTGTGAGGTCAGCAGAGAGTCACTGTCAGCCTTTGACCTCACAAAGGTGGGTGGCCATAAGTGCCCTGAGCGTCCAGCTCGCATTGAGTACTGCTGGTGGCACTCGAGGCATGGAGGTCTGCATGGTGCAATGGGAGACGCCGATGTCCTGCTGCTGGAACAAGAGGCGCTGATGTGCTGCTGGTGCAGGAGGAGACGTGAAGGTGCTGCTGCTTAGAGGTGCTGAGGAGCGGGCAGCCTCAGCGGGCAGCTGAATCAGAGGGCAGGGAAGCCAAGCAGCTTCCTTCTCTGGGGAAGGGGGCACAGAGAAAGTGATTGGAAATGGGGTACAAGCCCTCAGCCTCTAAAAGCAATCCCTCAGATGTTTAGGCATAGTAAAGTTAGGTATATCTATTTGACTCTAGACCCCAACATGTTTGTTAGTGTTCTGGTTTGTCCACTGCTTTCTTGTGGGGGATTTGAGTTGGCCATTACTGTTTAGGTGAATGCTGACTTCATATCTATGGTGCACTTTATTCTTAAAATGGGAAGTTTCTACCAATTTCCCGTCCAAACTTGCTCATAAGCCAACTGCAGTCATCATTTCAGATGTGTCTCCCAACTTACACATTTCCTATTTCTCCTTGATATTTACTCAAGAAATTCATTTACCTAGAGACAACATATTCTTCTCTCAACTGGCATCTGGCTGGGCAGAATGATGTCCTTTCATTCCCTTCCAGGCAATAGGCAACTTGTTCCTTCTGTCTTGTGAACTCTTCCTCCTAAGTTCAATGTGAATACAAGTGGCAGAACTGTGCCTCATGTCTCAAATGAGTGTCAGGGCTGCCTTGTCCAGTGTATTCATACTGGAGGGAAAAAAAAATGAATAGCCATACACACTATATAACCACTAAACTTTTTCAGTCCTCCTTGTGCTAACAGTGCATGAACGTGAGGTTTTGTTGTCATTTTTGTTTGTTTGCTTGCTTTAAACTCCTGACTGCCATATAGCAAACATGACAAAAAAACACCCTTTTTTGAGAATCTCTGAGAATGGCTCTGCTTTGTATTATCACCTGTCACTTCACCTGAACCATTTCAATCACAAGCGATATCCTTCTGTCAGGCTTGGTAGTACTTCCCAACCTTATGTCCCCTGCAAATCTCAAAGCTCATGTGTAATTTTTAATCTTCAGCCACCATGTCCATACCGAACATATCTAACTTTGAAGTCAGCTCTGCCCTGAATAGGAGGTTGGGTTTTCAGAGGTCCCTTCCAGCCTACATTTCTCCATGAGTCTTTGCCTCCTTAGCAGCTGCAGTTTCAGAACTGTCTCTGAGAATTACCATAGGTAACGACTCCTTTGCTGCTAAGTCCCTCTTCAGTGTGAACAATTGTAAATTCCCTTTATTCACTTGCAGCCCCAAAGCCCAAATCCGTAGATAATGTATCAGAAGCTCACAGAAAGTGAAATAGATGTAATTCATCCCCTGTGTAGGGAAGAACTGGTCCTAGAAAGGAAAGCTATTAAATTATCTGGAAACAATTTAGCTCTGATAAATTATTTTGTAAATTACACATTACCCCCTCCTTCCCTGGTCTTAGCTGTTCTTGCTCCAAAACTTTGCATGGTGTTGATGTCAAACTAACAGGCCCACACTTGTCTGGATGACTCTTTACCCTCTTCTGGACAGAGGTGTATTTGTTACTCTCCCATTCTGGGGACTATCCCTGATTTGCACAATTGTTATGCATTTTTCCTACTTGACTTGTTGTTCTGTGTGCCAATGCTGTTAATAGGCTAGGTAGATATCAGCTTTTCATTTTTCACTTGAATCGCTATAGATTGTTATTTCACCTCAGATGATGTTGCGCCTAGTGCCCTACCCTCCTTTTCAATGGGAGTCCTGTCACTGCCCTTAATATCACATTGTTGTTGCTGTTAGATGCAGGAAATAAGATTTGCAGCATTTGAGACATCAGTAACTTTTGATCTATTTTTGCCTCAAGCGTGCAACTGTCCTAATTTGTTCTCTTTGTTCCCCCTGGTTTCTGTGGCTTAAGTACCACTTACTATTATTGTTTAATTTCCTATGTGAAGGAGGTTTTTGGTCATTCTTACTTTATTTCTGCAGTTTTTAACCTCTGAAACATGCCTTTTCTCATCGCTTTTTTCCTCTTTGAATTTTGAATTTTAACTATGCCTTCTCTGCACTCAAGTCCCAGAGCTGCTTAGTCAGACACAATTATTCATTTCCTTAGATTTCAAAGTTTGCATTTCTAAGCCTCAAAACCTTCATTCTAAACCTGGTTTTGTCTGTCGTGAAATGTAAAATGAGAAAAGTCAGCTCATGATCACACTTTATTCAAATTTTACTACATTTAAACCCATACAGGAGCCAAGTCTAAAATGGTCTTATATTTTTTCACTTTTGGGAAGAAATCCATCACATAGTATACCTCTGTGAACATAAGTGGTAATTATCTTTCAATCTTTTGCTGGGAAGTTAAAGTCTCCCATAATTCCCATTATTGTTTACGTGTCTGATAACTGTACAGAGAGAATTCACTATTAGACTGGAGCTAAGAGCAAAGAGCAGGCTAGCAAGGCTGTCTATCTTTAGCAGTGATTTGCACAAAACCACTCTTTTGCTGACCCATAACATTTAATTTCTCCATCCTCTGCTTCTTGCTAACACAAAGCACCATCTTATTCCATCCATTTGCCTTGGTTTCCAGCCTTCCTGAGATTTATCAGTACTTGTATGACATTCATGCCTTTGTTTCACCCTTCCTGTGTTGACACTTGTCATAACAGTTTTAGATCCTGAACATGATCATCTCAAAGTTTGCCTGACAGTTAGGTCTTCCTCACATTGTCATAGAGTATCAGGTCTCTACCACTTGAAATAGATTGGATTGGATTAGATTATTGGCACCGTCTCTTGTGCTGGTAGTCCATTATCTTCACAGTCCGTACAACTGGCCATCAGTGAACATGAAGTGGCCTTATCCTGCCCATTTACCTTTCTGGAAATCAGCCACTCTCTCTGCCTAGAACAGGGAATGGATTTTCCTCACCTTTCTTCAAAAGCTCTGAAGTTTTCTGTGATCTTTCCAATTGTACGGTATGATAAGCTTTTGCTGCCACTGAAGGGTAGAAGTCATTATGAATAGTGCCAACAAAACAGAAACATAACAATGAAAACGATATTTTAATTCAGAATAGGTATTTGAAAAGTTCACCTTTTCTAGCGCAAATGGGGAAAAGAAAAAAAGGAAGGAAAAAAAAAAAAAAAAAAAGCAGTCCTAAAACATCAAAACTGTGGCCAAAGAATTAGAAGAAACACTATTTTTCCAAAGCTGCAATGTTTTCCATTCATCTGGCTGGGCCAGCAGAGCACTGGAGACCTGGATGCACTGTACTCATGGCTGGTTCCCCTAAATGACCTGCAGGGAGATCTTCTTCTCTCTATCCCTCTGTTTCTCCTTTCAATCTCTGTTTTGTCTGTTTGTATCACTAGCTCTCAAATCGCCACTGATATATGCACGTGCAGCACCCAGCACAACCTTGTTTCAGGCTCCAGCGGGACCTTTAGGCATTACCATCCTGTAAACAAATAACAATGATAGTGAGTGTAATTACAATCGTCAAACTATTCCAGCTCCACATCATTAGCCATGCCCTGAGCTAAATAACATTTTAATCAGTTTGATATGTCATCTGTGGCTTTCTTCACTGTCACTTGCAATCCAGCAAACTCCTTCCTTCACGTTTCTAGATTAGACAGAGGGTTCTCAACTGCAGACATCCAATTCCCTGTTCAGGAAGCAGCGAGACCTTTCCTCTTCTCACAGATTTAAGATGATAGCCAAGCATCATGAGACACAGTGCGTATGTCTCCTAGGCCCATCCCATGAGAGCAGGACATTTACCACACATGAGAAGAAGACTTAATGCAGTGGCAAAGCAAAATACTCGGTGTCAAAGCCATGTCTAGATGATCATTAAAGACAGATCAAAATTACCCAATACAGGAGGAAAATCTATCGTTTGTAGAAGATTATGTTCTCTGATTATTAGTTTCAAAATTAGTTTTTCCTTTGGATTTCCTCTGAACTTAAACTTAGTTTGGAATGCCTTTGGTTTTGAATATTTCTGAAATCGTATTACTTCTCCTAAGTAAGTTGCTAGTCTGTTCTATTTACGTGAAATTCGAATAATATTGTGAAGTATCTGCCATCAGTTTTACTGTGTGCCAGGCTGAGTTCCCTGATGAATTTCAAATTTCAGATATGAAACAGTAAAGGTTAAAAAAAAAAATGTTACAAAGGGTACTTCATGCAGTAGCATAAACTTCTGTTTTCTCAAAACTTGTATCAGTTCATCTCACCAGGACCAGCAGGGGAAGCACACTCTGCCTAGGCACTGGCAAAGGGACACAGTGAGAGTGTAGGGTCTCTTGCTGGGGCCATTCAAAATTTGACTGTACAAGCCCCTGAGCAATATGACAGGGCTTTAAAAATGGCCCTGCTTGAAGTACGCGGGTGATCTGGAGACCTCTAAGGTGCTTTCCAACAAAAGCTTTTCTATAATTGTATGAAATCACCTGCAATAGATTAACCCTGGTCATTATTCCTATCACAGGAAATAACTGTGACACCTGGGTAACAGGTGAGCTTACTGCGACACCAGGGAGAGCCTTCCTGTACTTAAAGGCAACCTGTAGGAAAGCTGGGGAGGGAGTCTTTATCAGGGCCTGGAGTGACAGGACAAGGAGTAACCGCTTTAAACTGAAAAGTAGCACCCAGAAAGAACGGAGTCACGCAACAGGATTCATTTCCAAAACCACCTCATAGACACCTGGGCCAAAGAGCAGGGCCTTGAGCGGGTATATCACAATGGCAGAGTTCATTTCCTTCCCAGTAGCTGGCACGTGCCGTTTTTTGGGATTTCGGGGCTACAGTGAGCTGCTAAGAGGGATGTCTTAGCTCTTGCAGGGCAGTGCTTCCACTAAGGCCAGGACTTTTCTGCATCTTCTACTGCCCTGCAAGCGAGGATGCTTGGGGCACACAGGAAGCTGGGAGGGGACACAGCTGCAGGGATTCCATAAGGCACAAGCAAATGCAGCCTTGGCTTGGTGACACTTTCTCTTGATTACTGCTCAACACAAATTACCTCGAGCAAGTCTACTGTGAGGACTAAAGGAAAGAGACGTATGGATGCTGCTAAGCTCTTCTAGCTTGTACCAGGTAGGAAAGATACCTCTGTAGCAGGCGTGAAGAGGATAGCACTAATTAATTAGATGAGAAGCGGAGGAAAGGCACTTAGAGGTAGTGAAAAGCAGTTAATGTGATGTTCCGGGGAAGCTTCAGTCTGCTTAAGGAGTAGCAAGAACAAGCCTAAAGTCATAGCCAAATACAAGAAAGAGAGGAGGACACGCAGCATGAGAAGCTCCCGAGAGAAAGGAGCTCTGTTTTGGGTAAAAATCAGTCCCTTTTTCTATCATGGAGACATCCAAGGGCGTAGGACACGTGCACTTCAGGGAACCAAGAGATGCTGTGCATTTCTCTCGTCCCCCTGACACAGCCACTAGGTGACGATGCTTCCAATTCTCTCTAAAGAAACCTTGCTTTCTCAGGCCCAGGTGTCCAGCTGCACACCAAGAACGTCCCTGGCTCCCAGGCACAGTTCCCAGGCCCAAGGCCGAGCTCCCCTCCGAACCCCCATTCCAGCAGACCTTGCTCCTGGCATTGTGGAGCAGCCATTTCATGTCAGCCTTTTCTCCTGGCAGTCAGCTTAGCGCCGTAACCTCTGCCATCGGGGCGCCCGAGAGCCGTGTGAGGTCAGCAGAGAGTCACTGTCAGCCTTTGACCTCACAAAGGTGGGTGGCCATAAGTGCCCTGAGCGTCCAGCTCGCATTGAGTACTGCTGGTGGCACTCGAGGCGTGGAGGTCTGCATGGTGCAATGGGAGACGCCGATGTCCTGCTGCTGGAACAAGAGGCGCTGATGTGCTGCTGGTGCAGGAGGAGACGTGAAGGTGCTGCTGCTTAGAGGTGCTGAGGAGCGGGCAGCCTCAGCGGGCAGCTGAATCAGAGGGCAGGGAAGCCAAGCAGCTTCCTTCTCTGGGGAAGGGGGCACAGAGAAAGTGATTGGAAATGGGGTACAAGCCCTCAGCCTCTAAAAGCAATCCCTCAGATGTTTAGGCATAGTAAAGTTAGGTATATCTATTTGACTCTAGACCCCAACATGTTTGTTAGTGTTCTGGTTTGTCCACTGCTTTCTTGTGGGGGATTTGAGTTGGCCATTACTGTTTAGGTGAATGCTGACTTCATATCTATGGTGCACTTTATTCTTAAAATGGGAAGTTTCTACCAATTTCCCGTCCAAACTTGCTCATAAGCCAACTGCAGTCATCATTTCAGATGTGTCTCCCAACTTACACATTTCCTATTTCTCCTTGATATTTACTCAAGAAATTCATTTACGTAGAGACAACATATTCTTCTCTCAACTGGCATCTGGCTGGGCAGAATGATGTCCTTTCATTCCCTTCCAGGCAATAGGCAACTTGTTCCTTCTGTCTTGTGAACTCTTCCTCCTAAGTTCAATGTGAATACAAGTGGCAGAACTGTGCCTCATGTCTCAAATGAGTGTCAGGGCTGCCTTGTCCAGTGTATTCATACTGGAGGGAAAAAAAAATGAATAGCCATACACACTGTATAACCACTAAACTTTTTCAGTCCTCCTTGTGCTAACAGTGCATGAACGTGAGGTTTTGTTGTCATTTTTGTTTGTTTGTTTGTTTGCTTGCTTTAAACTCCTGACTGCCATATAGCAAACATGACAAAAAAACACCCTTTTTTGAGAAGCTCTGAGAATGGCTCTGCTTTGTATTATCACCTGTCACTTCACCTGAACCATTTCAATCACAAGCGATATCCTTCTGTCAGGCTTGGTAGTACTTCCCAACCTTATGTCCCCTGCAAATCTCAAAGCTCATGTGTAATTTTTAATCTTCAGCCACCATGTCCATACCGAACATATCTAACTTTGAAGTCAGCTCTGCCCTGAATAGGAGGTTGGGTTTTCAGAGGTCCCTTCCAGCCTACATTTCTCCATGAGTCTTTGCCTCCTTAGCAGCTGCAGTTTCAGAACTGTCTCTGAGAATTACCATAGGTAACGACTCCTTTGCTGGTAAGTCCCTCTTCAGTGTGAACAATTGTAAATTCCCTTTATTCACTTGCAGCCCCAAAGCCCAAATCCGTAGATAATGTATCAGAAGCTCACAGAAAGTGAAATAGATGTAATTCATCCCCTGTGTAGGGAAGAACTGGTCCTAGAAAGGAAAGCTATTAAATTATCTGGAAACAATTTAGCTCTGATAAATTATTTTGTAAATTACACATTACCCCCTCCTTCCCTGGTCTTAGCTGTTCTTGCTCCAAAACTTTGCATGGTGTTGATGTCAAACTAACAGGCCCACACTTGTCTGGATGACTCTTTACCCTCTTCTGGACAGAGGTGTATTTGTTACTCTCCCATTCTGGGGACTATCCCTGATTTGCACAATTGTTATGCATTTTTCCTACTTGACTTGTTGTTCTGTGTGCCAATGCTGTTAATAGGCTAGGTAGATATCAGCTTTTCATTTTTCACTTGAATCGCTATAGATTGTTATTTCACCTCAGATGATGTTGCGCCTAGTGCCCTACCCTCCTTTTCAATGGGAGTCCTGTCACTGCCCTTAATATCACATTGTTGTTGCTGTTAGATGCAGGAAATAAGATTTGCAGCATTTGAGACATCAGTAACTTTTGATCTATTTTTGCCTCAAGCGTGCAACTGTCCTAATTTGTTCTCTTTGTTCCCCCTGGTTTCTGTGGCTTAAGTACCACTTACTATTATTGTTTAATTTCCTATGTGAAGGAGGTTTTTGGTCATTCTTACTTTATTTCTGCAGTTTTTAACCTCTGAAACATGCCTTTTCTCATCGCTTTTTTCCTCTTTGAATTTTGAATTTTAACTATGCCTTCTCTGCACTCAAGTCCCAGAGCTGCTTAGTCAGACACAATTATTCATTTCCTTAGATTTCAAAGTTTGCATTTCTAAGCCTCAAAACCTTCATTCTAAACCTGGTTTTGTCTGTCGTGAAATGTAAAATGAGAAAAGTCAGCTCATGATCACACTTTATTCAAATTTTACTACATTTAAACCCATACAGGAGCCAAGTCTAAAATGGTCTTATATTTTTTCACTTTTGGGAAGAAATCCATCACATAGTATACCTCTGTGAACATAAGTGGTAATTATCTTTCAATCTTTTGCTGGGAAGTTAAAGTCTCCCATAATTCCCATTATTGTTTACGTGTCTGATAACTGTACAGAGAGAATTCACTATTAGACTGGAGCTAAGAGCAAAGAGCAGGCTAGCAAGGCTGTCTATCTTTAGCAGTGATTTGCACAAAACCACTCTTTTGCTGACCCATAACATTTAATTTCTCCATCCTCTGCTTCTTGCTAACACAAAGCACCATCTTATTCCATCCATTTGCCTTGGTTTCCAGCCTTCCTGAGATTTATCAGTACTTGTATGACATTCATGCCTTTGTTTCACCCTTCCTGTGTTGACACTTGTCATAACAGTTTTAGATCCTGAACATGATCATCTCAAAGTTTGCCTGACAGTTAGGTCTTCCTCACATTGTCATAGAGTATCAGGTCTCTACCACTTGAAATAGATGGGATTGGATTAGATTATTGGCACCGTCTCTTGTGCTGGTAGTCCATTATCTTCACAGTCCGTACAACTGGCCATCAGTGAACATGAAGTGGCCTTATCCTGCCCATTTACCTTTCTGGAAATCAGCCACTCTGTCTGCCTAGAACAGGGAATGGATTTTCCTCACCTTTCTTCAAAAGCTCTGAAGTTTTCTGTGATCTTTCCAATTGTACGGTATGATAAGCTTTTGCTGCCACTGAAGGGTAGAAGTCATTATGAATAGTGCCAACAAAACAGAAACATAACAATGAAAACGATATTTTAATTCAGAATAGGTATTTGAAAAGTTCACCTTTTCTAGCACAAATGGGGAAAAGAAAAAAAGGAAGGAAAAAAAAAAAAAAAAAGCAGTCCTAAAACATCAAAACTGTGGCCAAAGAATTAGAAGAAACACTATTTTTCCAAAGCTGCAATGTTTTCCATTCATCTGGCTGGGCCAGCAGAGCACTGGAGACCTGGATGCACTGCACTCATGGCTGGTTCCCCTAAATGACCTGCAGGGAGATCTTCTTCTCTCTATCCCTCTGTTTCTCCTTTCAATCTCTGTTTTGTCTGTTTGTATCACTAGCTCTCAAATCGCCACTGATATATGCACGTGCAGCACCCAGCACAACCTTGTTTCAGGCTCCAGCGGGACCTTTAGGCATTACCATCCTGTAAACAAATAACAATGATAGTGAGTGTAATTACAATCGTCAAACTATTCCAGCTCCACATCATTAGCCATGCCCTGAGCTAAATAACATTTTAATCAGTTTGATATGTCATCTGTGGCTTTCTTCACTGTCACTTGCAATCCAGCAAACTCCTTCCTTCACGTTTCTAGATTAGACAGAGGGTTCTCAACTGCAGACATCCAATTCCCTGTTCAGGAAGCAGCGAGACCTTTCCTCTTCTCACAGATTTAAGATGATAGCCAAGCATCATGAGACACAGTGCGTATGTCTCCTAGGCCCATCCCATGAGAGCAGGACATTTACCACACATGAGAAGAAGACTTAATGCAGTGGCAAAGCAAAATACTCGGTGTCAAAGCCATGTCTAGATGATCATTAAAGACAGATCAAAATTACCCAATACAGGAGGAAAATCTATCGTTTGTAGAAGATTATGTTCTCTGATTATTAGTTTCAAAATTAGTTTTTCCTTTGGATTTCCTCTGAACTTAAACTTAGTTTGGAATGCCTTTGGTTTTGAATATTTCTGAAATCGTATTACTTCTCCTAAGTAAGTTGCTAGTCTGTTCTATTTACGTGAAATTCGAATAATATTGTGAAGTATCTGCCATCAGTTTTACTGTGTGCCAGGCTGAGTTCCCTGATGAATTTCAAATTTCAGATATGAAACAGTAAAGGTTAAAAAAAAAAATGTTACAAAGGGTACTTCATGCAGTAGCATAAACTTCTGTTTTCTCAAAACTTGTATCAGTTCATCTCACCAGGACCAGCAGGGGAAGCACACTCTGCCTAGGCACTGGCAAAGGGACACAGTGAGAGTGTAGGGTCTCTTGCTGGGGCCATTCAAAATTTGACTGTACAAGCCCCTGAGCAATATGACAGGGCTTTAAAAATGGCCCTGCTTGAAGTACGCGGGTGATCTGGAGACCTCTAAGGTGCTTTCCAACAAAAGCTTTTCTATAATTGTATGAAATCACCTGCAATAGATTAACCCTGGTCATTATTCCTATCACAGGAAATAACTGTGACACCTGGGTAACAGGTGAGCTTACTGCGACACCAGGGAGAGCCTTCCTGTACTTAAAGGCAACCTGTAGGAAAGCTGGGGAGGGAGTCTTTATCAGGGCCTGGAGTGACAGGACAAGGAGTAACCGCTTTAAACTGAAAAGTAGCACCCAGAAAGAACGGAGTCACGCAACAGGATTCATTTCCAAAACCACCTCATAGACACCTGGGCCAAAGAGCAGGGCCTTGAGCGGGTATATCACAATGGCAGAGTTCATTTCCTTCCCAGTAGCTGGCACGTGCCGTTTTTTGGGATTTCGGGGCTACAGTGAGCTGCTAAGAGGGATGTCTTAGCTCTTGCAGGGCAGTGCTTCCACTAAGGCCAGGACTTTTCTGCATCTTCTACGGCCCTGCAAGCGAGGATGCTTGGGGCACACAGGAAGCTGGGAGGGGACACAGCTGCAGGGATTCCATAAGACACAAGCAAATGCAGCCTTGGCTTGGTGACACTTTCTCTTGATTACTGCTCAACACAAATTACCTCGAGCAAGTCTACTGTGAGGACTAAAGGAAAGAGACGTATGGATGCTGCTAAGCTCTTCTAGCTTGTACCAGGTAGGAAAGATACCTCTGTAGCAGGCGTGAAGAGGATAGCACTAATTAATTAGATGAGAAGCGGAGGAAAGGCACTTAGAGGTAGTGAAAAGCAGTTAATGTGATGTTCCGGGGAAGCTTCAGTCTGCTTAAGGAGTAGCAAGAACAAGCCTAAAGTCATAGCCAAATACAAGAAAGAGAGGAGGACACGCAGCATGAGAAGCTCCTGAGAGAAAGGAGCTCTGTTTTGGGTAAAAATCAGTCCCTTTTTCTATCATGGAGACATCCAAGGGCGTAGGACACGTGCACTTCAGGGAACCAAGAGATGCTGTGCATTTCTCTCGTCCCCCTGACACAGCCACTAGGTGACGATGCTTCCAATTCTCTCTAAAGAAACCTTGCTTTCTCAGGCCCAGGTGTCCAGCTGCACACCAAGGACGTCCCTGGCTCCCAGGCACAGTTCCCAGGCCCAAGGCCGAGCTCCCCTCCGAACCCCCATTCCAGCAGACCTTGCTCCTGGCATTGTGGAGCAGCCATTTCATGTCAGCCTTTTCTCCTGGCAGTCAGCTTAGCGCCGTAACCTCTGCCATCGGGGCGCCCGAGAGCCGTGTGAGGTCAGCAGAGGGTCACTGTCAGCCTTTGACCTCACAAAGGTGGGTGGCCATAAGTGCCCTGAGCGTCCAGCTCGCATTGAGTACTGCTGGTGGCACTCGAGGCGTGGAGGTCTGCATGGTGCAATGGGAGACGCCGATGTCCTGCTGCTGGAACAAGAGGCGCTGATGTGCTGCTGGTGCAGGAGGAGACGTGAAGGTGCTGCTGCTTAGAGGTGCTGAGGGGCGGGCAGCCTCAGCGGGCAGCTGAATCAGAGGGCAGGGAAGCCAAGCAGCTTCCTTCTCTGGGGAAGGGGGCACAGAGAAAGTGATTGGAAATGGGGTACAAGCCCTCAGCCTCTAAAAGCAATCCCTCAGATGTTTAGGCATAGTAAAGTTAGGTATATCTATTTGACTCTAGACCCCAACATGTTTGTTAGTTTTCTGGTTTGTCCACTGCTTTCTTGTGGGGGATTTGAGTTGGCCATTACTCTTTAGGTGAATGCTGACTTCATATCGATGGTGCACTTTATTCTTAAAATGGGAAGTTTCTACCAATTTCCCGTCCAAACTTGCTCATAAGCTAACTGCAGTCATCATTTCAGATGTGTCTCCCAACTTACACATTTCCTATTTCTCCTTGATATTTACTCAAGAAATTCATTTACGTAGAGACAACATATTCTTCTCTCAACTGGCATCTGGCTGGGCAGAATGATGTCCTTTCATTCCCTTCCAGGCAATAGGCAACTTGTTCCTTCTGTCTTGTGAACTCTTCCTCCTAAGTTCAATGTGAATACAAGTGGCAGAACTGTGCCTCATGTCTCAAATGAGTGTCAGGGCTGCCTTGTCCAGTGTATTCATACTGGAGGGAAAAAAAAATGAATAGCCATACACACTATATAACCACTAAACTTTTTCAGTCCTCCTTGTGCTAACAGTGCATGAACGTGAGGTTTTGTTGTCATTTTTGTTTGTTTGTTTGTTTGCTTGCTTTAAACTCCTGACTGCCATATAGCAAACATGACAAAAAAACACCCTTTTTTGAGAATCTCTGAGAATGGCTCTGCTTTGTATTATCACCTGTCACTTCACCTGAACCATTTCAATCACAAGCGATATCCTTCTGTCAGGCTTGGTAGTACTTCCCAACCTTATGTCCCCTGCAAATCTCAAAGCTCATGTGTAATTTTTAATCTTCAGCCACCATGTCCATACCGAACATATCTAACTTTGAAGTCAGCTCTGCCCTGAATAGGAGGTTGGGTTTTCAGAGGTCCCTTCCAGCCTACATTTCTCCATGAGTCTTTGCCTCCTTAGCAGCTGCAGTTTCAGAACTGTCTCTGAGAATTACCATAGGTAACGACTCCTTTGCTGGTAAGTCCCTCTTCAGTGTGAACAATTGTAAATTCCCTTTATTCACTTGCAGCCCCAAAGCCCAAATCCGTAGATAATGTATCAGAAGCTCACAGAAAGTGAAATAGATGTAATTCATCCCCTGTGTAGGGAAGAACTGGTCCTAGAAAGGAAAGCTATTAAATTATCTGGAAACAATTTAGCTCTGATAAATTATTTTGTAAATTACACATTACCCCCTCCTTCCCTGGTCTTAGCTGTTCTTGCTCCAAAACTTTGCATGGTGTTGATGTCAAACTAACAGGCCCACACTTGTCTGGATGACTCTTTACCCTCTTCTGGACAGAGGTGTATTTGTTACTCTCCCATTCTGGGGACTATCCCTGATTTGCACAATTGTTATGCATTTTTCCTACTTGACTTGTTGTTCTGTGTGCCAATGCTGTTAATAGGCTAGGTAGATATCAGCTTTTCATTTTTCACTTGAATCGCTATAGATTGTTATTTCACCTCAGATGATGTTGCGCCTAGTGCCCTACCCTCCTTTTCAATGGGAGTCCTGTCACTGCCCTTAATATCACATTGTTGTTGCTGTTAGATGCAGGAAATAAGATTTGCAGCATTTGAGACATCAGTAACTTTTGATCTATTTTTGCCTCAAGCGTGCAACTGTCCTAATTTGTTCTCTTTGTTCCCCCTGGTTTCTGTGGCTTAAGTACCACTTACTATTATTGTTTAATTTCCTATGTGAAGGAGGTTTTTGGTCATTCTTACTTTATTTCTGCAGTTTTTAACCTCTGAAACATGCCTTTTCTCATCGCTTTTTTCCTCTTTGAATTTTGAATTTTAACTATGCCTTCTCTGCACTCAAGTCCCAGAGCTGCTTAGTCAGACTCAATTATTCATTTCCTTAGATTTCAAAGTTTGCATTTCTAAGCCTCAAAACCTTCATTCTAAACCTGGTTTTGTCTGTCGTGAAATGTAAAATGAGAAAAGTCAGCTCATGATCACACTTTATTCAAATTTTACTACATTTAAACCCATACAGGAGCCAAGTCTAAAATGGTCTTATATTTTTTCACTTTTGGGAAGAAATCCATCACATAGTACACCTCTGTGAACATAAGTGGTAATTATCTTTCAATCTTTTGCTGGGAAGTTAAAGTCTCCCATAATTCCCATTATTGTTTACGTGTCTGATAACTGTACAGAGAGAATTCACTATTAGACTGGAGCTAAGAGCAAAGAGCAGGCTAGCAAGGCTGTCTATCTTTAGCAGTGATTTGCACAAAACCACTCTTTTGCTGACCCATAACATTTAATTTCTCCATCCTCTGCTTCTTGCTAACACAAAGCACCATCTTATTCCATCCATTTGCCTTGGTTTCCAGCCTTCCTGAGATTTATCAGTACTTGTATGACATTCATGCCTTTGTTTCACCCTTCCTGTGTTGACACTTGTCATAACAGTTTTAGATCCTGAACATGATCATCTCAAAGTTTGCCTGACAGTTAGGTCTTCCTCACATTGTCATAGAGTATCAGGTCTCTACCACTTGAAATAGATGGGATTGGATTAGATTATTGGCACCGTCTCTTGTGCTGGTAGTCCATTATCTTCACAGTCCGTACAACTGGCCATCAGTGAACATGAAGTGGCCTTATCCTGCCCATTTACCTTTCTGGAAATCAGCCACTCTCTCTGCCTAGAACAGGGAATGGATTTTCCTCACCTTTCTTCAAAAGCTCTGAAGTTTTCTGTGATCTTTCCAATTGTACGGTATGATAAGCTTTTGCTGCCACTGAAGGGTAGAAGTCCTTATGAATAGTGCCAACAAAACTGAAACATAACAATGAAAACGATATTTTAATTCAGAATAGGTATTTGAAAAGTTCACCTTTTCTAGCACAAATGGGGAAAAGAAAAAAAGGAAGGAAAAAAAAAAAAAAAGCAGTCCTAAAACATCAAAACTGTGGCCAAAGAATTAGAAGAAACACTATTTTTCCAAAGCTGCAATGTTTTCCATTCATCTGGCTGGGCCAGCAGAGCACTGGAGACCTGGATGCACTGTACTCATGGCTGGTTCCCCTAAATGACCTGCAGGGAGATCTTCTTCTCTCTATCCCTCTGTTTCTCCTTTCAATCTCTGTTTTGTCTGTTTGTATCACTAGCTCTCAAATCGCCACTGATATATGCACGTGCAGCACCCAGCACAACCTTGTTTCAGGCTCCAGCGGGACCTTTAGGCATTACCATCCTGTAAACAAATAACAATGATAGTGAGTGTAATTACAATCGTCAAACTATTCCAGCTCCACATCATTAGCCATGCCCTGAGCTAAATAACATTTTAATCAGTTTGATATGTCATCTGTGGCTTTCTTCACTGTCACTTGCAATCCAGCAAACTCCTTCCTTCACGTTTCTAGATTAGACAGAGGGTTCTCAACTGCAGACATCCAATTCCCTGTTCAGGAAGCAGCGAGACCTTTCCTCTTCTCACAGATTTAAGATGATAGCCAAGCATCATGAGACACAGTGCGTATGTCTCCTAGGCCCATCCCATGAGAGCAGGACATTTACCACACATGAGAAGAAGACTTAATGCAGTGGCAAAGCAAAATACTCGGTGTCAAAGCCATGTCTAGATGATCATTAAAGACAGATCAAAATTACCCAATACAGGAGGAAAATCTATCGTTTGTAGAAGATTATGTTCTCTGATTATTAGTTTCAAAATTAGTTTTTCCTTTGGATTTCCTCTGAACTTAAACTTAGTTTGGAATGCCTTTGGTTTTGAATATTTCTGAAATCGTATTACTTCTCCTAAGTAAGTTGCTAGTCTGTTCTATTTACGTGAAATTCGAATAATATTGTGAAGTATCTGCCATCAGTTTTACTGTGTGCCAGGCTGAGTTCCCTGATGAATTTCAAATTTCAGATATGAAACAGTAAAGGTTAAAAAAAAAAATGTTACAAAGGGTACTTCATGCAGTAGCATAAACTTCTGTTTTCTCAAAACTTGTATCAGTTCATCTCACCAGGACCAGCAGGGGAAGCACACTCTGCCTAGGCACTGGCAAAGGGACACAGTGAGAGTGTAGGGTCTCTTGCTGGGGCCATTCAAAATTTGACTGTACAAGCCCCTGAGCAATATGACAGGGCTTTAAAAATGGCCCTGCTTGAAGTACGCGGGTGATCTGGAGACCTCTAAGGTGCTTTCCAACAAAAGCTTTTCTATAATTGTATGAAATCACCTGCAATAGATTAACCCTGGTCATTATTCCTATCACAGGAAATAACTGTGACACCTGGGTAACAGGTGAGCTTACTGCGACACCAGGGAGAGCCTTCCTGTACTTAAAGGCAACCTGTAGGAAAGCTGGGGAGGGAGTCTTTATCAGGGCCTGGAGTGACAGGACAAGGAGTAACCGCTTTAAACTGAAAAGTAGCACCCAGAAAGAACGGAGTCACGCAACAGGATTCATTTCCAAAACCACCTCATAGACACCTGGGCCAAAGAGCAGGGCCTTGAGCGGGTATATCACAATGGCAGAGTTCATTTCCTTCCCAGTAGCTGGCACGTGCCGTTTTTTGGGATTTCGGGGCTACAGTGAGCTGCTAAGAGGGATGTCTTAGCTCTTGCAGGGCAGTGCTTCCACTAAGGCCAGGACTTTTCTGCATCTTCTACGGCCCTGCAAGCGAGGATGCTTGGGGCACACAGGAAGCTGGGAGGGGACACAGCTGCAGGGATTCCATAAGACACAAGCAAATGCAGCCTTGGCTTGGTGACACTTTCTCTTGATTACTGCTCAACACAAATTACCTCGAGCAAGTCTACTGTGAGGACTAAAGGAAAGAGACGTATGGATGCTGCTAAGCTCTTCTAGCTTGTACCAGGTAGGAAAGATACCTCTGTAGCAGGCGTGAAGAGGATAGCACTAATTAATTAGATGAGAAGCGGAGGAAAGGCACTTAGAGGTAGTGAAAAGCAGTTAATGTGATGTTCCGGGGAAGCTTCAGTCTGCTTAAGGAGTAGCAAGAACAAGCCTAAAGTCATAGCCAAATACAAGAAAGAGAGGAGGACACGCAGCATGAGAAGCTCCCGAGAGAAAGGAGCTCTGTTTTGGGTAAAAATCAGTCCCTTTTTCTATCATGGAGACATCCAAGGGCGTAGGACACGTGCACTTCAGGGAACCAAGAGATGCTGTGCATTTCTCTCGTCCCCCTGACACAGCCACTAGGTGACGATGCTTCCAATTCTCTCTAAAGAAACCTTGCTTTCTCAGGCCCAGGTGTCCAGCTGCACACCAAGGACGTCCCTGGCTCCCAGGCACAGTTCCCAGGCCCAAGGCCGAGCTCCCCTCCGAACCCCCATTCCAGCAGACCTTGCTCCTGGCATTGTGGAGCAGCCATTTCATGTCAGCCTTTTCTCCTGGCAGTCAGCTTAGCGCCGTAACCTCTGCCATCGGGGCGCCCGAGAGCCGTGTGAGGTCAGCAGAGGGTCACTGTCAGCCTTTGACCTCACAAAGGTGGGTGGCCATAAGTGCCCTGAGCGTCCAGCTCGCATTGAGTACTGCTGGTGGCACTCGAGGCGTGGAGGTCTGCATGGTGCAATGGGAGACGCCGATGTCCTGCTGCTGGAACAAGAGGCGCTGATGTGCTGCTGGTGCAGGAGGAGACGTGAAGGTGCTGCTGCTTAGAGGTGCTGAGGGGCGGGCAGCCTCAGCGGGCAGCTGAATCAGAGGGCAGGGAAGCCAAGCAGCTTCCTTCTCTGGGGAAGGGGGCACAGAGAAAGTGATTGGAAATGGGGTACAAGCCCTCAGCCTCTAAAAGCAATCCCTCAGATGTTTAGGCATAGTAAAGTTAGGTATATCTATTTGACTCTAGACCCCAACATGTTTGTTAGTGTTCTGGTTTGTCCACTGCTTTCTTGTGGGGGATTTGAGTTGGCCATTACTCTTTAGGTGAATGCTGACTTCATATCGATGGTGCACTTTATTCTTAAAATGGGAAGTTTCTACCAATTTCCCGTCCAAACTTGCTCATAAGCCAACTGCAGTCATCATTTCAGATGTGTCTCCCAACTTACACATTTCCTATTTCTCCTTGATATTTACTCAAGAAATTCATTTACGTAGAGACAACATATTCTTCTCTCAACTGGCATCTGGCTGGGCAGAATGATGTCCTTTCATTCCCTTCCAGGCAATAGGCAACTTGTTCCTTCTGTCTTGTGAACTCTTCCTCCTAAGTTCAATGTGAATACAAGTGGCAGAACTGTGCCTCATGTCTCAAATGAGTGTCAGGGCTGCCTTGTCCAGTGTATTCATACTGGAGGGAAAAAAAAATGAATAGCCATACACACTATATAACCACTAAACTTTTTCAGTCCTCCTTGTGCTAACAGTGCATGAACGTGAGGTTTTGTTGTCATTTTTGTTTGTTTGTTTGTTTGCTTGCTTTAAACTCCTGACTGCCATATAGCAAACATGACAAAAAAACACCCTTTTTTGAGAAGCTCTGAGAATGGCTCTGCTTTGTATTATCACCTGTCACTTCACCTGAACCATTTCAATCACAAGCGATATCCTTCTGTCAGGCTTGGTAGTACTTCCCAACCTTATGTCCCCTGCAAATCTCAAAGCTCATGTGTAATTTTTAATCTTCAGCCACCATGTCCATACCGAACATATCTAACTTTGAAGTCAGCTCTGCCCTGAATAGGAGGTTGGGTTTTCAGAGGTCCCTTCCAGCCTACATTTCTCCATGAGTCTTTGCCTCCTTAGCAGCTGCAGTTTCAGAACTGTCTCTGAGAATTACCATAGGTAACGACTCCTTTGCTGGTAAGTCCCTCTTCAGTGTGAACAATTGTAAATTCCCTTTATTCACTTGCAGCCCCAAAGCCCAAATCCGTAGATAATGTATCAGAAGCTCACAGAAAGTGAAATAGATGTAATTCATCCCCTGTGTAGGGAAGAACTGGTCCTAGAAAGGAAAGCTATTAAATTATCTGGAAACAATTTAGCTCTGATAAATTATTTTGTAAATTACACATTACCCCCTCCTTCCCTGGTCTTAGCTGTTCTTGCTCCAAAACTTTGCATGGTGTTGATGTCAAACTAACAGGCCCACACTTGTCTGGATGACTCTTTACCCTCTTCTGGACAGAGGTGTATTTGTTACTCTCCCATTCTGGGGACTATCCCTGATTTGCACAATTGTTATGCATTTTTCCTACTTGACTTGTTGTTCTGTGTGCCAATGCTGTTAATAGGCTAGGTAGATATCAGCTTTTCATTTTTCACTTGAATCGCTATAGATTGTTATTTCACCTCAGATGATGTTGCGCCTAGTGCCCTACCCTCCTTTTCAATGGGAGTCCTGTCACTGCCCTTAATATCACATTGTTGTTGCTGTTAGATGCAGGAAATAAGATTTGCAGCATTTGAGACATCAGTAACTTTTGATCTATTTTTGCCTCAAGCGTGCAACTGTCCTAATTTGTTCTCTTTGTTCCCCCTGGTTTCTGTGGCTTAAGTACCACTTACTATTATTGTTTAATTTCCTATGTGAAGGAGGTTTTTGGTCATTCTTACTTTATTTCTGCAGTTTTTAACCTCTGAAACATGCCTTTTCTCATCGCTTTTTTCCTCTTTGAATTTTGAATTTTAACTATGCCTTCTCTGCACTCAAGTCCCAGAGCTGCTTAGTCAGACTCAATTATTCATTTCCTTAGATTTCAAAGTTTGCATTTCTAAGCCTCAAAACCTTCATTCTAAACCTGGTTTTGTCTGTCGTGAAATGTAAAATGAGAAAAGTCAGCTCATGATCACACTTTATTCAAATTTTACTACATTTAAACCCATACAGGAGCCAAGTCTAAAATGGTCTTATATTTTTTCACTTTTGGGAAGAAATCCATCACATAGTACACCTCTATGAACAAAAGTGGTAATTATCTTTCAATCTTTTGCTGGGAAGTTAAAGTCTCCCATAATTCCCATTATTGTTTACGTGTCTGATAACTGTACAGAGAGAATTCACTATTAGACTGGAGCTAAGAGCAAAGAGCAGGCTAGCAAGGCTGTCTATCTTTAGCAGTGATTTGCACAAAACCACTCTTTTGCTGACCCATAACATTTAATTTCTCCATCCTCTGCTTCTTGCTAACACAAAGCACCATCTTATTCCATCCATTTGCCTTGGTTTCCAGCCTTCCTGAGATTTATCAGTACTTGTATGACATTCATGCCTTTGTTTCACCCTTCCTGTGTTGACACTTGTCATAACAGTTTTAGATCCTGAACATGATCATCTCAAAGTTTGCCTGACAGTTAGGTCTTCCTCACATTGTCATAGAGTATCAGGTCTCTACCACTTGAAATAGATTGGATTGGATTAGATTATTGGCACCGTCTCTTGTGCTGGTAGTCCATTATCTTCACAGTCCGTACAACTGGCCATCAGTGAACATGAAGTGGCCTTATCCTGCCCATTTACCTTTCTGGAAATCAGCCACTCTCTCTGCCTAGAACAGGGAATGGATTTTCCTCACCTTTCTTCAAAAGCTCTGAAGTTTTCTGTGATCTTTCCAATTGTACGGTATGATAAGCTTTTGCTGCCACTGAAGGGTAGAAGTCCTTATGAATAGTGCCAACAAAACTGAAACATAACAATGAAAACGATATTTTAATTCAGAATAGGTATTTGAAAAGTTCACCTTTTCTAGCACAAATGGGGAAAAGAAAAAATGGAAGGAAAAAAAAAAAAAAAAAAGCAGTCCTAAAACATCAAAAGTGTGGCCAAAGAATTAGAAGAAACACTATTTTTCCAAAGCTGCAATGTTTTCCATTCATCTGGCTGGGCCAGCAGAGCACTGGAGACCTGGATGCACTGTACTCATGGCTGGTTCCCCTAAATGACCTGCAGGGAGATCTTCTTCTCTCTATCCCTCTGTTTCTCCTTTCAATCTCTGTTTTGTCTGTTTGTATCACTAGCTCTCAAATCGCCACTGATATATGCACGTGCAGCACCCAGCACAACCTTGTTTCAGGCTCCAGCGGGACCTTTAGGCATTACCATCCTGTAAACAAATAACAATGATAGTGAGTGTAATTACAATCGTCAAACTATTCCAGCTCCACATCATTAGCCATGCCCTGAGCTAAATAACATTTTAATCAGTTTGATATGTCATCTGTGGCTTTCTTCACTGTCACTTGCAATCCAGCAAACTCCTTCCTTCACGTTTCTAGATTAGACAGAGGGTTCTCAACTGCAGACATCCAATTCCCTGTTCAGGAAGCAGCGAGACCTTTCCTCTTCTCACAGATTTAAGATGATAGCCAAGCATCATGAGACACAGTGCGTATGTCTCCTAGGCCCATCCCATGAGAGCAGGACATTTACCACACATGAGAAGAAGACTTAATGCAGTGGCAAAGCAAAATACTCGGTGTCAAAGCCATGTCTAGATGATCATTAAAGACAGATCAAAATTACCCAATACAGGAGGAAAATCTATCGTTTGTAGAAGATTATGTTCTCTGATTATTAGTTTCAAAATTAGTTTTTCCTTTGGATTTCCTCTGAACTTAAACTTAGTTTGGAATGCCTTTGGTTTTGAATATTTCTGAAATCGTATTACTTCTCCTAAGTAAGTTGCTAGTCTGTTCTATTTACGTGAAATTCGAATAATATTGTGAAGTATCTGCCATCAGTTTTACTGTGTGCCAGGCTGAGTTCCCTGATGAATTTCAAATTTCAGATATGAAACAGTAAAGGTTAAAAAAAAAAAGGTTACAAAGGGTACTTCATGCAGTAGCATAAACTTCTGTTTTCTCAAAACTTGTATCAGTTCATCTCACCAGGACCAGCAGGGGAAGCACACTCTGCCTAGGCACTGGCAAAGGGACACAGTGAGAGTGTAGGGTCTCTTGCTGGGGCCATTCAAAATTTGACTGTACAAGCCCCTGAGCAATATGACAGGGCTTTAAAAATGGCCCTGCTTGAAGTACGCGGGTGATCTGGAGACCTCTAAGGTGCTTTCCAACAAAAGCTTTTCTATAATTGTATGAAATCACCTGCAATAGATTAACCCTGGTCATTATTCCTATCACAGGAAATAACTGTGACACCTGGGTAACAGGTGAGCTTACTGCGACACCAGGGAGAGCCTTCCTGTACTTAAAGGCAACCTGTAGGAAAGCTGGGGAGGGAGTCTTTATCAGGGCCTGGAGTGACAGGACAAGGAGTAACCGCTTTAAACTGAAAAGTAGCACCCAGAAAGAACGGAGTCACGCAACAGGATTCATTTCCAAAACCACCTCATAGACACCTGGGCCAAAGAGCAGGGCCTTGAGCGGGTATATCACAATGGCAGAGTTCATTTCCTTCCCAGTAGCTGGCACGTGCCGTTTTTTGGGATTTCGGGGCTACAGTGAGCTGCTAAGAGGGATGTCTTAGCTCTTGCAGGGCAGTGCTTCCACTAAGGCCAGGACTTTTCTGCATCTTCTACTGCCCTGCAAGCGAGGATGCTTGGGGCACACAGGAAGCTGGGAGGGGACACAGCTGCAGGGATTCCATAAGACACAAGCAAATGCAGCCTTGGCTTGGTGACACTTTCTCTTGATTACTGCTCAACACAAATTACCTCGAGCAAGTCTACTGTGAGGACTAAAGGAAAGAGACGTATGGATGCTGCTAAGCTCTTCTAGCTTGTACCAGGTAGGAAAGATACCTCTGTAGCAGGCGTGAAGAGGATAGCACTAATTAATTAGATGAGAAGCGGAGGAAAGGCACTTAGAGGTAGTGAAAAGCAGTTAATGTGATGTTCCGGGGAAGCTTCAGTCTGCTTAAGGAGTAGCAAGAACAAGCCTAAAGTCATAGCCAAATACAAGAAAGAGAGGAGGACACGCAGCATGAGAAGCTCCCGAGAGAAAGGAGCTCTGTTTTGGGTAAAAATCAGTCCCTTTTTCTATCATGGAGACATCCAAGGGCGTAGGACACGTGCACTTCAGGGAACCAAGAGATGCTGTGCATTTCTCTCGTCCCCCTGACACAGCCACTAGGTGACGATGCTTCCAATTCTCTCTAAAGAAACCTTGCTTTCTCAGGCCCAGGTGTCCAGCTGCACACCAAGGACGTCCCTGGCTCCCAGGCACAGTTCCCAGGCCCAAGGCCGAGCTCCGCTCCGAACCCCCATTCCAGCAGACCTTGCTCCTGGCATTGTGGAGCAGCCATTTCATGTCAGCCTTTTCTCCTGGCAGTCAGCTTAGCGCCGTAACCTCTGCCATCGGGGCGCCCGAGAGCCGTGTGAGGTCAGCAGAGGGTCACTGTCAGCCTTTGACCTCACAAAGGTGGGTGGCCATAAGTGCCCTGAGCGTCCAGCTCGCATTGAGTACTGCTGGTGGCACTCGAGGCGTGGAGGTCTGCATGGTGCAATGGGAGACGCCGATGTCCTGCTGCTGGAACAAGAGGCGCTGATGTGCTGCTGGTGCAGGAGGAGACGTGAAGGTGCTGCTGCTTAGAGGTGCTGAGGGGCGGGCAGCCTCAGCGGGCAGCTGAATCAGAGGGCAGGGAAGCCAAGCAGCTTCCTTCTCTGGGGAAGGGGGCACAGAGAAAGTGATTGGAAATGGGGTACAAGCCCTCAGCCTCTAAAAGCAATCCCTCAGATGTTTAGGCATAGTAAAGTTAGGTATATCTATTTGACTCTAGACCCCAACATGTTTGTTAGTGTTCTGGTTTGTCCACTGCTTTCTTGTGGGGGATTTGAGTTGGCCATTACTGTTTAGGTGAATGCTGACTTCATATCTATGGTGCACTTTATTCTTAAAATGGGAAGTTTCTACCAATTTCCCGTCCAAACTTGCTCATAAGCCAACTGCAGTCATCATTTCAGATGTGTCTCCCAACTTACACATTTCCTATTTCTCCTTGATATTTACTCAAGAAATTCATTTACGTAGAGACAACATATTCTTCTCTCAACTGGCATCTGGCTGGGCAGAATGATGTCCTTTCATTCCCTTCCAGGCAATAGGCAACTTGTTCCTTCTGTCTTGTGAACTCTTCCTCCTAAGTTCAATGTGAATACAAGTGGCAGAACTGTGCCTCATGTCTCAAATGAGTGTCAGGGCTGCCTTGTCCAGTGTATTCATACTGGAGGGAAAAAAAAATGAATAGCCATACACACTATATAACCACTAAACTTTTTCAGTCCTCCTTGTGCTAACAGTGCATGAACGTGAGGTTTTGTTGTCATTTTTGTTTGTTTGTTTGTTTGCTTGCTTTAAACTCCTGACTGCCATATAGCAAACATGACAAAAAAACACCCTTTTTTGAGAAGCTCTGAGAATGGCTCTGCTTTGTATTATCACCTGTCACTTCACCTGAACCATTTCAATCACAAGCGATATCCTTCTGTCAGGCTTGGTAGTACTTCCCAACCTTATGTCCCCTGCAAATCTCAAAGCTCATGTGTAATTTTTAATCTTCAGCCACCATGTCCATACCGAACATATCTAACTTTGAAGTCAGCTCTGCCCTGAATAGGAGGTTGGGTTTTCAGAGGTCCCTTCCAGCCTACATTTCTCCATGAGTCTTTGCCTCCTTAGCAGCTGCAGTTTCAGAACTGTCTCTGAGAATTACCATAGGTAACGACTCCTTTGCTGGTAAGTCCCTCTTCAGTGTGAACAATTGTAAATTCCCTTTATTCACTTGCAGCCCCAAAGCCCAAATCCGTAGATAATGTATCAGAAGCTCACAGAAAGTGAAATAGATGTAATTCATCCCCTGTGTAGGGAAGAACTGGTCCTAGAAAGGAAAGCTATTAAATTATCTGGAAACAATTTAGCTCTGATAAATTATTTTGTAAATTACACATTACCCCCTCCTTCCCTGGTCTTAGCTGTTCTTGCTCCAAAACTTTGCATGGTGTTGATGTCAAACTAACAGGCCCACACTTGTCTGGATGACTCTTTACCCTCTTCTGGACAGAGGTGTATTTGTTACTCTCCCATTCTGGGGACTATCCCTGATTTGCACAATTGTTATGCATTTTTCCTACTTGACTTGTTGTTCTGTGTGCCAATGCTGTTAATAGGCTAGGTAGATATCAGCTTTTCATTTTTCACTTGAATCGCTATAGATTGTTATTTCACCTCAGATGATGTTGCGCCTAGTGCCCTACCCTCCTTTTCAATGGGAGTCCTGTCACTGCCCTTAATATCACATTGTTGTTGCTGTTAGATGCAGGAAATAAGATTTGCAGCATTTGAGACATCAGTAACTTTTGATCTATTTTTGCCTCAAGCGTGCAACTGTCCTAATTTGTTCTCTTTGTTCCCCCTGGTTTCTGTGGCTTAAGTACCACTTACTATTATTGTTTAATTTCCTATGTGAAGGAGGTTTTCGGTCATTCTTACTTTATTTCTGCAGTTTTTAACCTCTGAAACATGCCTTTTCTCATCGCTTTTTTCCTCTTTGAATTTTGAATTTTAACTATGCCTTCTCTGCACTCAAGTCCCAGAGCTGCTTAGTCAGACTCAATTATTCATTTCCTTAGATTTCAAAGTTTGCATTTCTAAGCCTCAAAACCTTCATTCTAAACCTGGTTTTGTCTGTCGTGAAATGTAAAATGAGAAAAGTCAGCTCATGATCACACTTTATTCAAATTTTACTACATTTAAACCCATACAGGAGCCAAGTCTAAAATGGTCTTATATTTTTTCACTTTTGGGAAGAAATCCATCACATAGTACACCTCTGTGAACATAAGTGGTAATTATCTTTCAATCTTTTGCTGGGAAGTTAAAGTCTCCCATAATTCCCATTATTGTTTACGTGTCTGATAACTGTACAGAGAGAATTCACTATTAGACTGGAGCTAAGAGCAAAGAGCAGGCTAGCAAGGCTGTCTATCTTTAGCAGTGATTTGCACAAAACCACTCTTTTGCTGACCCATAACATTTAATTTCTCCATCCTCTGCTTCTTGCTAACACAAAGCACCATCTTATTCCATCCATTTGCCTTGGTTTCCAGCCTTCCTGAGATTTATCAGTACTTGTATGACATTCATGCCTTTGTTTCACCCTTCCTGTGTTGACACTTGTCATAACAGTTTTAGATCCTGAACATGATCATCTCAAAGTTTGCCTGACAGTTAGGTCTTCCTCACATTGTCATAGAGTATCAGGTCTCTACCACTTGAAATAGATTGGATTGGATTAGATTATTGGCACCGTCTCTTGTGCTGGTAGTCCATTATCTTCACAGTCCGTACAACTGGCCATCAGTGAACATGAAGTGGCCTTATCCTGCCCATTTACCTTTCTGGAAATCAGCCACTCTCTCTGCCTAGAACAGGGAATGGATTTTCCTCACCTTTCTTCAAAAGCTCTGAAGTTTTCTGTGATCTTTCCAATTGTACGGTATGATAAGCTTTTGCTGCCACTGAAGGGTAGAAGTCATTATGAATAGTGCCAACAAAACAGAAACATAACAATGAAAACGATATTTTAATTCAGAATAGGTATTTGAAAAGTTCACCTTTTCTAGCACAAATGGGGAAAAGAAAAAATGGAAGGAAAAAAAAAAAAAAAAAAGCAGTCCTAAAACATCAAAACTGTGGCCAAAGAATTAGAAGAAACACTATTTTTCCAAAGCTGCAATGTTTTCCATTCATCTGGCTGGGCCAGCAGAGCACTGGAGACCTGGATGCACTGTACTCATGTCTGGTTCCCCTAAATGACCTGCAGGGAGATCTTCTTCTCTCTATCCCTCTGTTTCTCCTTTCAATCTCTGTTTTGTCTGTTTGTATCACTAGCTCTCAAATCGCCACTGATATATGCACGTGCAGCACCCAGCACAACCTTGTTTCAGGCTCCAGCGGGACCTTTAGGCATTACCATCCTGTAAACAAATAACAATGATAGTGAGTGTAATTACAATCGTCAAACTATTCCAGCTCCACATCATTAGCCATGCCCTGAGCTAAATAACATTTTAATCAGTTTGATATGTCATCTGTGGCTTTCTTCACTGTCACTTGCAATCCAGCAACTCCTTCCTTCACGTTTCTAGATTAGACAGAGGGTTCTCAACTGCAGACATCCAATTCCCTGTTCAGGAAGCAGCGAGACCTTTCCTCTTCTCACAGATTTAAGATGATAGCCAAGCATCATGAGACACAGTGCGTATGTCTCCTAGGCCCATCCCATGAGAGCAGGACATTTACCACACATGAGAAGAAGACTTAATGCAGTGGCAAAGCAAAATACTCGGTGTCAAAGCCATGTCTAGATGATCATTAAAGACAGATCAAAATTACCCAATACAGGAGGAAAATCTATCGTTTGTAGAAGATTATGTTCTCTGATTATTAGTTTCAAAATTAGTTTTTCCTTTGGATTTCCTCTGAACTTAAACTTAGTTTGGAATGCCTTTGGTTTTGAATATTTCTGAAATCGTATTACTTCTCCTAAGTAAGTTGCTAGTCTGTTCTATTTACGTGAAATTCGAATAATATTGTGAAGTATCTGCCATCAGTTTTACTGTGTGCCAGGCTGAGTTCCCTGATGAATTTCAAATTTCAGATATGAAACAGTAAAGGTTAAAAAAAAAAAATGTTACAAAGGGTACTTCATGCAGTAGCATAAACTTCTGTTTTCTCAAAACTTGTATCAGTTCATCTCACCAGGACCAGCAGGGGAAGCACACTCTGCCTAGGCACTGGCAAAGGCACACAGTGAGAGTGTAGGGTCTCTTGCTGGGGCCATTCAAAATTTGACTGTACAAGCCCCTGAGCAATATGACAGGGCTTTAAAAATGGCCCTGCTTGAAGTACGCGGGTGATCTGGAGACCTCTAAGGTGCTTTCCAACAAAAGCTTTTCTATAATTGTATGAAATCACCTGCAATAGATTAACCCTGGTCATTATTCCTATCACAGGAAATAACTGTGACACCTGGGTAACAGGTGAGCTTACTGCGACACCAGGGAGAGCCTTCCTGTACTTAAAGGCAACCTGTAGGAAAGCTGGGGAGGGAGTCTTTATCAGGGCCTGGAGTGACAGGACAAGGAGTAACCGCTTTAAACTGAAAAGTAGCACCCAGAAAGAACGGAGTCACGCAACAGGATTCATTTCCAAAACCACCTCATAGACACCTGGGCCAAAGAGCAGGGCCTTGAGCGGGTATATCACAATGGCGGAGTTCATTTCCTTCCCAGTAGCTGGCACGTGCCGTTTTTTGGGATTTCGGGGCTACAGTGAGCTGCTAAGAGGGATGTCTTAGCTCTTGCAGGGCAGTGCTTCCACTAAGGCCAGGACTTTTCTGCATCTTCTACTGCCCTGCAAGCGAGGATGCTTGGGGCACACAGGAAGCTGGGAGGGGACACAGCTGCAGGGATTCCATAAGGCACAAGCAAATGCAGCCTTGGCTTGGTGACACTTTCTCTTGATTACTGCTCAACACAAATTACCTCGAGCAAGTCTACTGTGAGGACTAAAGGAAAGAGACGTATGGATGCTGCTAAGCTCTTCTAGCTTGTACCAGGTAGGAAAGATACCTCTGTAGCAGGCGTGAAGAGGATAGCACTAATTAATTAGATGAGAAGCGGAGGAAAGGCACTTAGAGGTAGTGAAAAGCAGTTAATGTGATGTTCCGGGGAAGCTTCAGTCTGCTTAAGGAGTAGCAAGAACAAGCCTAAAGTCATAGCCAAATACAAGAAAGAGAGGAGGACACGCAGCATGAGAAGCTCCCGAGAGAAAGGAGCTCTGTTTTGGGTAAAAATCAGTCCCTTTTTCTATCATGGAGACATCCAAGGGCGTAGGACACGTGCACTTCAGGGAACCAAGAGATGCTGTGCATTTCTCTCGTCCCCCTGACACAGCCACTAGGTGACGATGCTTCCAATTCTCTCTAAAGAAACCTTGCTTTCTCAGGCCCAGGTGTCCAGCTGCACACCAAGGACGTCCCTGGCTCCCAGGCACAGTTCCCAGGCCCAAGGCCGAGCTCCCCTCCGAACCCCCATTCCAGCAGACCTTGCTCCTGGCATTGTGGAGCAGCCATTTCATGTCAGCCTTTTCTCCTGGCAGTCAGCTTAGCGCCGTAACCTCTGCCATCGGGGCGCCCGAGAGCCGTGTGAGGTCAGCAGAGAGTCACTGTCAGCCTTTGACCTCACAAAGGTGGGTGGCCATAAGTGCCCTGAGCGTCCAGCTCGCATTGAGTACTGCTGGTGGCACTCGAGGCATGGAGGTCTGCATGGTGCAATGGGAGACGCCGATGTCCTGCTGCTGGAACAAGAGGCGCTGATGTGCTGCTGGTGCAGGAGGAGACGTGAAGGTGCTGCTGCTTAGAGGTGCTGAGGAGCGGGCAGCCTCAGCGGGCAGCTGAATCAGAGGGCAGGGAAGCCAAGCAGCTTCCTTCTCTGGGGAAGGGGGCACAGAGAAAGTGATTGGAAATGGGGTACAAGCCCTCAGCCTCTAAAAGCAATCCCTCAGATGTTTAGGCATAGTAAAGTTAGGTATATCTATTTGACTCTAGACCCCAACATGTTTGTTAGTGTTCTGGTTTGTCCACTGCTTTCTTGTGGGGGATTTGAGTTGGCCATTACTCTTTAGGTGAATGCTGACTTCATATCTATGGTGCACTTTATTCTTAAAATGGGAAGTTTCTACCAATTTCCCGTCCAAACTTGCTCATAAGCCAACTGCAGTCATCATTTCAGATGTGTCTCCCAACTTACACATTTCCTATTTCTCCTTGATATTTACTCAAGAAATTCATTTACGTAGAGACAACATATTCTTCTCTCAACTGGCATCTGGCTGGGCAGAATGATGTCCTTTCATTCCCTTCCAGGCAATAGGCAACTTGTTCCTTCTGTCTTGTGAACTCTTCCTCCTAAGTTCAATGTGAATACAAGTGGCAGAACTGTGCCTCATGTCTCAAATGAGTGTCAGGGCTGCCTTGTCCAGTGTATTCATACTGGAGGGAAAAAAAAATGAATAGCCATACACACTATATAACCACTAAACTTTTTCAGTCCTCCTTGTGCTAACAGTGCATGAACGTGAGGTTTTGTTGTCATTTTTGTTTGTTTGTTTGTTTGCTTGCTTTAAACTCCTGACTGCCATATAGCAAACATGACCAAAAAACACCCTTTTTTGAGAATCTCTGAGAATGGCTCTGCTTTGTATTATCACCTGTCACTTCACCTGAACCATTTCAATCACAAGCGATATCCTTCTGTCAGGCTTGGTAGTACTTCCCAACCTTATGTCCCCTGCAAATCTCAAAGCTCATGTGTAATTTTTAATCTTCAGCCACCATGTCCATACCGAACATATCTAACTTTGAAGTCAGCTCTGCCCTGAATAGGAGGTTGGGTTTTCAGAGGTCCCTTCCAGCCTACATTTCTCCATGAGTCTTTGCCTCCTTAGCAGCTGCAGTTTCAGAACTGTCTCTGAGAATTACCATAGGTAACGACTCCTTTGCTGGTAAGTCCCTCTTCAGTGTGAACAATTGTAAATTCCCTTTATTCACTTGCAGCCCCAAAGCCCAAATCCGTAGATAATGTATCAGAAGCTCACAGAAAGTGAAATAGATGTAATTCATCCCCTGTGTAGGGAAGAACTGGTCCTAGAAAGGAAAGCTATTAAATTATCTGGAAACAATTTAGCTCTGATAAATTATTTTGTAAATTACACATTACCCCCTCCTTCCCTGGTCTTAGCTGTTCTTGCTCCAAAACTTTGCATGGTGTTGATGTCAAACTAACAGGCCCACACTTGTCTGGATGACTCTTTACCCTCTTCTGGACAGAGGTGTATTTGTTACTCTCCCATTCTGGGGACTATCCCTGATTTGCACAATTGTTATGCATTTTTCCTACTTGACTTGTTGTTCTGTGTGCCAATGCTGTTAATAGGCTAGGTAGATATCAGCTTTTCATTTTTCACTTGAATCGCTATAGATTGTTATTTCACCTCAGATGATGTTGCGCCTAGTGCCCTACCCTCCTTTTCAATGGGAGTCCTGTCACTGCCCTTAATATCACATTGTTGTTGCTGTTAGATGCAGGAAATAAGATTTGCAGCATTTGAGACATCAGTAACTTTTGATCTATTTTTGCCTCAAGCGTGCAACTGTCCTAATTTGTTCTCTTTGTTCCCCCTGGTTTCTGTGGCTTAAGTACCACTTACTATTATTGTTTAATTTCCTATGTGAAGGAGGTTTTTGGTCATTCTTACTTTATTTCTGCAGTTTTTAACCTCTGAAACATGCCTTTTCTCATCGCTTTTTTCCTCTTTGAATTTTGAATTTTAACTATGCCTTCTCTGCACTCAAGTCCCAGAGCTGCTTAGTCAGACTCAATTATTCATTTCCTTAGATTTCAAAGTTTGCATTTCTAAGCCTCAAAACCTTCATTCTAAACCTGGTTTTGTCTGTCGTGAAATGTAAAATGAGAAAAGTCAGCTCATGATCACACTTTATTCAAATTTTACTACATTTAAACCCATACAGGAGCCAAGTCTAAAATGGTCTTATATTTTTTCACTTTTGGGAAGAAATCCATCACATAGTACACCTCTGTGAACATAAGTGGTAATTATCTTTCAATCTTTTGCTGGGAAGTTAAAGTCTCCCATAATTCCCATTATTGTTTACGTGTCTGATAACTGTACAGAGAGAATTCACTATTAGACTGGAGCTAAGAGCAAAGAGCAGGCTAGCAAGGCTGTCTATCTTTAGCAGTGATTTGCACAAAACCACTCTTTTGCTGACCCATAACATTTAATTTCTCCATCCTCTGCTTCTTGCTAACACAAAGCACCATCTTATTCCATCCATTTGCCTTGGTTTCCAGCCTTCCTGAGATTTATCAGTACTTGTATGACATTCATGCCTTTGTTTCACCCTTCCTGTGTTGACACTTGTCATAACAGTTTTAGATCCTGAACATGATCATCTCAAAGTTTGCCTGACAGTTAGGTCTTCCTCACATTGTCATAGAGTATCAGGTCTCTACCACTTGAAATAGATTGGATTGGATTAGATTATTGGCACCGTCTCTTGTGCTGGTAGTCCATTATCTTCACAGTCCGTACAACTGGCCATCAGTGAACATGAAGTGGCCTTATCCTGCCCATTTACCTTTCTGGAAATCAGCCACTCTCTCTGCCTAGAACAGGGAATGGATTTTCCTCACCTTTCTTCAAAAGCTCTGAAGTTTTCTGTGATCTTTCCAATTGTACGGTATGATAAGCTTTTGCTGCCACTGAAGGGTAGAAGTCATTATGAATAGTGCCAACAAAACAGAAACATAACAATGAAAACGATATTTTAATTCAGAATAGGTATTTGAAAAGTTCACCTTTTCTAGCACAAATGGGGAAAAGAAAAAAAGGAAGGGAAAAAAAAAAAAAAAAAAGCAGTCCTAAAACATCAAAAGTGTGGCCAAAGAATTAGAAGAAACACTATTTTTCCAAAGCTGCAATGTTTTCCATTCATCTGGCTGGGCCAGCAGAGCACTGGAGACCTGGATGCACTGTACTCATGGCTGGTTCCCCTAAATGACCTGCAGGGAGATCTTCTTCTCTCTATCCCTCTGTTTCTCCTTTCAATCTCTGTTTTGTCTGTTTGTATCACTAGCTCTCAAATCGCCACTGATATATGCACGTGCAGCACCCAGCACAACCTTGTTTCAGGCTCCAGCGGGACCTTTAGGCATTACCATCCTGTAAACAAATAACAATGATAGTGAGTGTAATTACAATCGTCAAACTATTCCAGCTCCACATCATTAGCCATGCCCTGAGCTAAATAACATTTTAATCAGTTTGATATGTCATCTGTGGCTTTCTTCACTGTCACTTGCAATCCAGCAAACTCCTTCCTTCACGTTTCTAGATTAGACAGAGGGTTCTCAACTGCAGACATCCAATTCCCTGTTCAGGAAGCAGCGAGACCTTTCCTCTTCTCACAGATTTAAGATGATAGCCAAGCATCATGAGACACAGTGTGTATGTCTCCTAGGCCCATCCCATGAGAGCAGGACATTTACCACACATGAGAAGAAGACTTAATGCAGTGGCAAAGCAAAATACTCAGTGTCAAAGCCATGTCTAGATGATCATTAAAGACAGATCAAAATTACCCAATACAGGAGGAAAATCTATCGTTTGTAGAAGATTATGTTCTCTGATTATTAGTTTCAAAATTAGTTTTTCCTTTGGATTTCCTCTGAACTTAAACTTAGTTTGGAATGCCTTTGGTTTTGAATATTTCTGAAATCGTATTACTTCTCCTAAGTAAGTTGCTAGTCTGTTCTATTTACGTGAAATTCGAATAATATTGTGAAGTATCTGCCATCAGTTTTACTGTGTGCCAGGCTGAGTTCCCTGATGAATTTCAAATTTCAGATATGAAACAGTAAAGGTTAAAAAAAAAACATGTTACAAAGGGTACTTCATGCAGTAGCATAAACTTCTGTTTTCTCAAAACTTGTATCAGTTCATCTCACCAGGACCAGCAGGGGAAGCACACTCTGCCTAGGCACTGGCAAAGGGACACAGTGAGAGTGTAGGGTCTCTTGCTGGGGCCATTCAAAATTTGACTGTACAAGCCCCTGAGCAATATGACAGGGCTTTAAAAATGGCCCTGCTTGAAGTACGCGGGTGATCTGGAGACCTCTAAGGTGCTTTCCAACAAAAGCTTTTCTATAATTGTATGAAATCACCTGCAATAGATTAACCCTGGTCATTATTCCTATCACAGGAAATAACTGTGACACCTGGGTAACAGGTGAGCTTACTGCGACACCAGGGAGAGCCTTCCTGTACTTAAAGGCAACCTGTAGGAAAGCTGGGGAGGGAGTCTTTATCAGGGCCTGGAGTGACAGGACAAGGAGTAACCGCTTTAAACTGAAAAGTAGCACCCAGAAAGAACGGAGTCACGCAACAAGATTCATTTCCAAAACCACCTCATAGACACCTGGGCCAAAGAGCAGGGCCTTGAGCGGGTATATCACAATGACAGAGTTCATTTCCTTCCCAGTAGCTGGCACGTGCCGTTTTTTGGGATTTCGGGGCTACAGTGAGCTGCTAAGAGGGATGTCTTAGCTCTTGCAGGGCAGTGCTTCCACTAAGGCCAGGACTTTTCTGCATCTTCTACTGCCCTGCAAGCGAGGATGCTTGGGGCACACAGGAAGCTGGGAGGGGACACAGCTGCAGGGATTCCATAAGACACAAGCAAATGCAGCCTTGGCTTGGTGACACTTTCTCTTGATTACTGCTCAACACAAATTACCTCGAGCAAGTCTACTGTGAGGACTAAAGGAAAGAGACGTATGGATGCTGCTAAGCTCTTCTAGCTTGTACCAGGTAGGAAAGATACCTCTGTAGCAGGCGTGAAGAGGATAGCACTAATTAATTAGATGAGAAGCGGAGGAAAGGCACTTAGAGGTAGTGAAAAGCAGTTAATGTGATGTTCCGGGGAAGCTTCAGTCTGCTTAAGGAGTAGCAAGAACAAGCCTAAAGTCATAGCCAAATACAAGAAAGAGAGGAGGACACGCAGCATGAGAAGCTCCCGAGAGAAAGGAGCTCTGTTTTGGGTAAAAATCAGTCCCTTTTTCTATCATGGAGACATCCAAGGGCGTAGGACACGTGCACTTCAGGGAACCAAGAGATGCTGTGCATTTCTCTCGTCCCCCTGACACAGCCACTAGGTGACGATGCTTCCAATTCTCTCTAAAGAAACCTTGCTTTCTCAGGCCCAGGTGTCCAGCTGCACACCAAGGACGTCCCTGGCTCCCAGGCACAGTTCCCAGGCCCAAGGCCGAGCTCCCCTCCGAACCCCCATTCCAGCAGACCTTGCTCCTGGCATTGTGGAGCAGCCATTTCATGTCAGCCTTTTCTCCTGGCAGTCAGCTTAGCGCCGTAACCTCTGCCATCGGGGCGCCCGAGAGCCGTGTGAGGTCAGCAGAGAGTCACTGTCAGCCTTTGACCTCACAAAGGTGGGTGGCCATAAGTGCCCTGAGCGTCCAGCTCGCATTGAGTACTGCTGGTGGCACTCGAGGCGTGGAGGTCTGCATGGTGCAATGGGAGACGCCGATGTCCTGCTGCTGGAACAAGAGGCGCTGATGTGCTGCTGGTGCAGGAGGAGACGTGAAGGTGCTGCTGCTTAGAGGTGCTGAGGGGCGGGCAGCCTCAGCGGGCAGCTGAATCAGAGGGCAGGGAAGCCAAGCAGCTTCCTTCTCTGGGGAAGGGGGCACAGAGAAAGTGATTGGAAATGGGGTACAAGCCCTCAGCCTCTAAAAGCAATCCCTCAGATGTTTAGGCATAGTAAAGTTAGGTATATCTATTTGACTCTAGACCCCAACATGTTTGTTAGTGTTCTGGTTTGTCCACTGCTTTCTTGTGGGGGATTTGAGTTGGCCATTACTGTTTAGGTGAATGCTGACTTCATATCTATGGTGCACTTTATTCTTAAAATGGGAAGTTTCTACCAATTTCCCGTCCAAACTTGCTCATAAGCCAACTGCAGTCATCATTTCAGATGTGTCTCCCAACTTACACATTTCCTATTTCTCCTTGATATTTACTCAAGAAATTCATTTACGTAGAGACAACATATTCTTCTCTCAACTGGCATCTGGCTGGGCAGAATGATGTCCTTTCATTCCCTTCCAGGCAATAGGCAACTTGTTCCTTCTGTCTTGTGAACTCTTCCTCCTAAGTTCAATGTGAATACAAGTGGCAGAACTGTGCCTCATGTCTCAAATGAGTGTCAGGGCTGCCTTGTCCAGTGTATTCATACTGGAGGGAAAAAAAAATGAATAGCCATACACACTATATAACCACTAAACTTTTTCAGTCCTCCTTGTGCTAACAGTGCATGAACGTGAGGTTTTGTTGTCATTTTTGTTTGTTTGTTTGTTTGCTTGCTTTAAACTCCTGACTGCCATATAGCAAACATGACAAAAAAACACCCTTTTTTGAGAATCTCTGAGAATGGCTCTGCTTTGTATTATCACCTGTCACTTCACCTGAACCATTTCAATCACAAGCGATATCCTTCTGTCAGGCTTGGTAGTACTTCCCAACCTTATGTCCCCTGCAAATCTCAAAGCTCATGTGTAATTTTTAATCTTCAGCCACCATGTCCATACCGAACATATCTAACTTTGAAGTCAGCTCTGCCCTGAATAGGAGGTTGGGTTTTCAGAGGTCCCTTCCAGCCTACATTTCTCCATGAGTCTTTGCCTCCTTAGCAGCTGCAGTTTCAGAACTGTCTCTGAGAATTACCATAGGTAACGACTCCTTTGCTGGTAAGTCCCTCTTCAGTGTGAACAATTGTAAATTCCCTTTATTCACTTGCAGCCCCAAAGCCCAAATCCGTAGATAATGTATCAGAAGCTCACAGAAAGTGAAATAGATGTAATTCATCCCCTGTGTAGGGAAGAACTGGTCCTAGAAAGGAAAGCTATTAAATTATCTGGAAACAATTTAGCTCTGATAAATTATTTTGTAAATTACACATTACCCCCTCCTTCCCTGGTCTTAGCTGTTCTTGCTCCAAAACTTTGCATGGTGTTGATGTCAAACTAACAGGCCCACACTTGTCTGGATGACTCTTTACCCTCTTCTGGACAGAGGTGTATTTGTTACTCTCCCATTCTGGGGACTATCCCTGATTTGCACAATTGTTATGCATTTTTCCTACTTGACTTGTTGTTCTGTGTGCCAATGCTGTTAATAGGCTAGGTAGATATCAGCTTTTCATTTTTCACTTGAATCGCTATAGATTGTTATTTCACCTCAGATGATGTTGCGCCTAGTGCCCTACCCTCCTTTTCAATGGGAGTCCTGTCACTGCCCTTAATATCACATTGTTGTTGCTGTTAGATGCAGGAAATAAGATTTGCAGCATTTGAGACATCAGTAACTTTTGATCTATTTTTGCCTCAAGCGTGCAACTGTCCTAATTTGTTCTCTTTGTTCCCCCTGGTTTCTGTGGCTTAAGTACCACTTACTATTATTGTTTAATTTCCTATGTGAAGGAGGTTTTTGGTCATTCTTACTTTATTTCTGCAGTTTTTAACCTCTGAAACATGCCTTTTCTCATCGCTTTTTTCCTCTTTGAATTTTGAATTTTAACTATGCCTTCTCTGCACTCAAGTCCCAGAGCTGCTTAGTCAGACTCAATTATTCATTTCCTTAGATTTCAAAGTTTGCATTTCTAAGCCTCAAAACCTTCATTCTAAACCTGGTTTTGTCTGTCGTGAAATGTAAAATGAGAAAAGTCAGCTCATGATCACACTTTATTCAAATTTTACTACATTTAAACCCATACAGGAGCCAAGTCTAAAATGGTCTTATATTTTTTCACTTTTGGGAAGAAATCCATCACATAGTACACCTCTGTGAACATAAGTGGTAATTATCTTTCAATCTTTTGCTGGGAAGTTAAAGTCTCCCATAATTCCCATTATTGTTTACGTGTCTGATAACTGTACAGAGAGAATTCACTATTAGACTGGAGCTAAGAGCAAAGAGCAGGCTAGCAAGGCTGTCTATCTTTAGCAGTGATTTGCACAAAACCACTCTTTTGCTGACCCATAACATTTAATTTCTCCATCCTCTGCTTCTTGCTAACACAAAGCACCATCTTATTCCATCCATTTGCCTTGGTTTCCAGCCTTCCTGAGATTTATCAGTACTTGTATGACATTCATGCCTTTGTTTCACCCTTCCTGTGTTGACACTTGTCATAACAGTTTTAGATCCTGAACATGATCATCTCAAAGTTTGCCTGACAGTTAGGTCTTCCTCACATTGTCATAGAGTATCAGGTCTCTACCACTTGAAATAGATTGGATTGGATTAGATTATTGGCACCGTCTCTTGTGCTGGTAGTCCATTATCTTCACAGTCCGTACAACTGGCCGTCAGTGAACATGAAGTGGCCTTATCCTGCCCATTTACCTTTCTGGAAATCAGCCACTCTCTCTGCCTAGAACAGGGAATGGATTTTCCTCACCTTTCTTCAAAAGCTCTGAAGTTTTCTGTGATCTTTCCAATTGTACGGTATGATAAGCTTTTGCTGCCACTGAAGGGTAGAAGTCATTATGAATAGTGCCAACAAAACAGAAACATAACAATGAAAACGATATTTTAATTCAGAATAGGTATTTGAAAAGTTCACCTTTTCTAGCACAAATGGGGAAAAGAAAAAAAGGAAGGGAAAAAAAAAAAAAAAAAGCAGTCCTAAAACATCAAAAGTGTGGCCAAAGAATTAGAAGAAACACTATTTTTCCAAAGCTGCAATGTTTTCCATTCATCTGGCTGGGCCAGCAGAGCACTGGAGACCTGGATGCACTGTACTCATGGCTGGTTCCCCTAAATGACCTGCAGGGAGATCTTCTTCTCTCTATCCCTCTGTTTCTCCTTTCAATCTCTGTTTTGTCTGTTTGTATCACTAGCTCTCAAATCGCCACTGATATATGCACGTGCAGCACCCAGCACAACCTTGTTTCAGGCTCCAGCGGGACCTTTAGGCATTACCATCCTGTAAACAAATAACAATGATAGTGAGTGTAATTACAATCGTCAAACTATTCCAGCTCCACATCATTAGCCATGCCCTGAGCTAAATAACATTTTAATCAGTTTGATATGTCATCTGTGGCTTTCTTCACTGTCACTTGCAATCCAGCAAACTCCTTCCTTCACGTTTCTAGATTAGACAGAGGGTTCTCAACTGCAGACATCCAATTCCCTGTTCAGGAAGCAGCGAGACCTTTCCTCTTCTCACAGATTTAAGATGATAGCCAAGCATCATGAGACACAGTGCGTATGTCTCCTAGGCCCATCCCATGAGAGCAGGACATTTACCACACATGAGAAGAAGACTTAATGCAGTGGCAAAGCAAAATACTCGGTGTCAAAGCCATGTCTAGATGATCATTAAAGACAGATCAAAATTACCCAATACAGGAGGAAAATCTATCGTTTGTAGAAGATTATGTTCTCTGATTATTAGTTTCAAAATTAGTTTTTCCTTTGGATTTCCTCTGAACTTAAACTTAGTTTGGAATGCCTTTGGTTTTGAATATTTCTGAAATCGTATTACTTCTCCTAAGTAAGTTGCTAGTCTGTTCTATTTACGTGAAATTCGAATAATATTGTGAAGTATCTGCCATCAGTTTTACTGTGTGCCAGGCTGAGTTCCCTGATGAATTTCAAATTTCAGATATGAAACAGTAAAGGTTAAAAAAAAAACATGTTACAAAGGGTACTTCATGCAGTAGCATAAACTTCTGTTTTCTCAAAACTTGTATCAGTTCATCTCACCAGGACCAGCAGGGGAAGCACACTCTGCCTAGGCACTGGCAAAGGGACACAGTGAGAGTGTAGGGTCTCTTGCTGGGGCCATTCAAAATTTGACTGTACAAGCCCCTGAGCAATATGACAGGGCTTTAAAAATGGCCCTGCTTGAAGTACGCGGGTGATCTGGAGACCTCTAAGGTGCTTTCCAACAAAAGCTTTTCTATAATTGTATGAAATCACCTGCAATAGATTAACCCTGGTCATTATTCCTATCACAGGAAATAACTGTGACACCTGGGTAACAGGTGAGCTTACTGCGACACCAGGGAGAGCCTTCCTGTACTTAAAGGCAACCTGTAGGAAAGCTGGGGAGGGAGTCTTTATCAGGGCCTGGAGTGACAGGACAAGGAGTAACCGCTTTAAACTGAAAAGTAGCACCCAGAAAGAACGGAGTCACGCAACAGGATTCATTTCCAAAACCACCTCATAGACACCTGGGCCAAAGAGCAGGGCCTTGAGCGGGTATATCACAATGGCAGAGTTCATTTCCTTCCCAGTAGCTGGCACGTGCCGTTTTTTGGGATTTCGGGGCTACAGTGAGCTGCTAAGAGGGATGTCTTAGCTCTTGCAGGGCAGTGCTTCCACTAAGGCCAGGACTTTTCTGCATCTTCTACTGCCCTGCAAGCGAGGATGCTTGGGGCACACAGGAAGCTGGGAGGGGACACAGCTGCAGGGATTCCATAAGGCACAAGCAAATGCAGCCTTGGCTTGGTGACACTTTCTCTTGATTACTGCTCAACACAAATTACCTCGAGCAAGTCTACTGTGAGGACTAAAGGAAAGAGACGTATGGATGCTGCTAAGCTCTTCTAGCTTGTACCAGGTAGGAAAGATACCTCTGTAGCAGGCGTGAAGAGGATAGCACTAATTAATTAGATGAGAAGCGGAGGAAAGGCACTTAGAGGTAGTGAAAAGCAGTTAATGTGATGTTCCGGGGAAGCTTCAGTCTGCTTAAGGAGCAGCAAGAACAAGCCTAAAGTCATAGCCAAATACAAGAAAGAGAGGAGGACACGCAGCATGAGAAGCTCCCGAGAGAAAGGAGCTCTGTTTTGGGTAAAAATCAGTCCCTTTTTCTATCATGGAGACATCCAAGGGCGTAGGACACGTGCACTTCAGGGAACCAAGAGATGCTGTGCATTTCTCTCGTCCCCCTGACACAGCCACTAGGTGACGATGCTTCCAATTCTCTCTAAAGAAACCTTGCTTTCTCAGGCCCAAGTGTCCAGCTGCACACCAAGGACGTCCCTGGCTCCCAGGCACAGTTCCCAGGCCCAAGGCCGAGCTCCCCTCCGAACCCCCATTCCAGCAGACCTTGCTCCTGGCATTGTGGAGCAGCCATTTCATGTCAGCCTTTTCTCCTGGCAGTCAGCTTAGCGCCGTAACCTCTGCCATCGGGGCGCCCGAGAGCCGTGTGAGGTCAGCAGAGAGTCACTGTCAGCCTTTGACCTCACAAAGGTGGGTGGCCATAAGTGCCCTGAGCGTCCAGCTCGCATTGAGTACTGCTGGTGGCACTCGAGGCGTGGAGGTCTGCATGGTGCAATGGGAGACGCCGATGTCCTGCTGCTGGAACAAGAGGCGCTGATGTGCTGCTGGTGCAGGAGGAGACGTGAAGGTGCTGCTGCTTAGGGGTGCTGAGGGGCGGGCAGCCTCAGCGGGCAGCTGAATCAGAGGGCAGGGAAGCCAAGCAGCTTCCTTCTCTGGGGAAGGGGGCACAGAGAAAGTGATTGGAAATGGGGTACAAGCCCTCAGCCTCTAAAAGCAATCCCTCAGATGTTTAGGCATAGTAAAGTTAGGTATATCTATTTGACTCTAGACCCCAACATGTTTGTTAGTGTTCTGGTTTGTCCACTGCTTTCTTGTGGGGGATTTGAGTTGGCCATTACTCTTTAGGTGAATGCTGACTTCATATCTATGGTGCACTTTATTCTTAAAATGGGAAGTTTCTACCAATTTCCCGTCCAAACTTGCTCATAAGCCAACTGCAGTCATCATTTCAGATGTGTCTCCCAACTTACACATTTCCTATTTCTCCTTGATATTTACTCAAGAAATTCATTTACGTAGAGACAACATATTCTTCTCTCAACTGGCATCTGGCTGGGCAGAATGATGTCCTTTCATTCCCTTCCAGGCAATAGGCAACTTGTTCCTTCTGTCTTGTGAACTCTTCCTCCTAAGTTCAATGTGAATACAAGTGGCAGAACTGTGCCTCATGTCTCAAATGAGTGTCAGGGCTGCCTTGTCCAGTGTATTCATACTGGAGGGAAAAAAAAATGAATAGCCATACACACTATATAACCACTAAACTTTTTCAGTCCTCCTTGTGCTAACAGTGCATGAACGTGAGGTTTTGTTGTCATTTTTGTTTGTTTGCTTGCTTTAAACTCCTGACTGCCATATAGCAAACATGACAAAAAAACACCCTTTTTTGAGAAGCTCTGAGAATGGCTCTGCTTTGTATTATCACCTGTCACTTCACCTGAACCATTTCAATCACAAGCGATATCCTTCTGTCAGGCTTGGTAGTACTTCCCAACCTTATGTCCCCTGCAAATCTCAAAGCTCATGTGTAATTTTTAATCTTCAGCCACCATGTCCATACCGAACATATCTAACTTTGAAGTCAGCTCTGCCCTGAATAGGAGGTTGGGTTTTCAGAGGTCCCTTCCAGCCTACATTTCTCCATGAGTCTTTGCCTCCTTAGCAGCTGCAGTTTCAGAACTGTCTCTGAGAATTACCATAGGTAACGACTCCTTTGCTGGTAAGTCCCTCTTCAGTGTGAACAATTGTAAATTCCCTTTATTCACTTGCAGCCCCAAAGCCCAAATCCGTAGATAATGTATCAGAAGCTCACAGAAAGTGAAATAGATGTAATTCATCCCCTGTGTAGGGAAGAACTGGTCCTAGAAAGGAAAGCTATTAAATTATCTGGAAACAATTTAGCTCTGATAAATTATTTTGTAAATTACACATTACCCCCTCCTTCCCTGGTCTTAGCTGTTCTTGCTCCAAAACTTTGCATGGTGTTGATGTCAAACTAACAGGCCCACACTTGTCTGGATGACTCTTTACCCTCTTCTGGACAGAGGTGTATTTGTTACTCTCCCATTCTGGGGACTATCCCTGATTTGCACAATTGTTATGCATTTTTCCTACTTGACTTGTTGTTCTGTGTGCCAATGCTGTTAATAGGCTAGGTAGATATCAGCTTTTCATTTTTCACTTGAATCGCTATAGATTGTTATTTCACCTCAGATGATGTTGCGCCTAGTGCCCTACCCTCCTTTTCAATGGGAGTCCTGTCACTGCCCTTAATATCACATTGTTGTTGCTGTTAGATGCAGGAAATAAGATTTGCAGCATTTGAGACATCAGTAACTTTTGATCTATTTTTGCCTCAAGCGTGCAACTGTCCTAATTTGTTCTCTTTGTTCCCCCTGGTTTCTGTGGCTTAAGTACCACTTACTATTATTGTTTAATTTCCTATGTGAAGGAGGTTTTTGGTCATTCTTACTTTATTTCTGCAGTTTTTAACCTCTGAAACATGCCTTTTCTCATCGCTTTTTTCCTCTTTGAATTTTGAATTTTAACTATGCCTTCTCTGCACTCAAGTCCCAGAGCTGCTTAGTCAGACTCAATTATTCATTTCCTTAGATTTCAAAGTTTGCATTTCTAAGCCTCAAAACCTTCATTCTAAACCTGGTTTTGTCTGTCGTGAAATGTAAAATGAGAAAAGTCAGCTCATGATCACACTTTATTCAAATTTTACTACATTTAAACCCATACAGGAGCCAAGTCTAAAATGGTCTTATATTTTTTCACTTTTGGGAAGAAATCCATCACATAGTACACCTCTGTGAACATAAGTGGTAATTATCTTTCAATCTTTTGCTGGGAAGTTAAAGTCTCCCATAATTCCCATTATTGTTTACGTGTCTGATAACTGTACAGAGAGAATTCACTATTAGACTGGAGCTAAGAGCAAAGAGCAGGCTAGCAAGGCTGTCTATCTTTAGCAGTGATTTGCACAAAACCACTCTTTTGCTGACCCATAACATTTAATTTCTCCATCCTCTGCTTCTTGCTAACACAAAGCACCATCTTATTCCATCCATTTGCCTTGGTTTCCAGCCTTCCTGAGATTTATCAGTACTTGTATGACATTCATGCCTTTGTTTCACCCTTCCTGTGTTGACACTTGTCATAACAGTTTTAGATCCTGAACATGATCATCTCAAAGTTTGCCTGACAGTTAGGTCTTCCTCACATTGTCATAGAGTATCAGGTCTCTACCACTTGAAATAGATTGGATTGGATTAGATTATTGGCACCGTCTCTTGTGCTGGTAGTCCATTATCTTCACAGTCCGTACAACTGGCCATCAGTGAACATGAAGTGGCCTTATCCTGCCCATTTACCTTTCTGGAAATCAGCCACTCTCTCTGCCTAGAACAGGGAATGGATTTTCCTCACCTTTCTTCAAAAGCTCTGAAGTTTTCTGTGATCTTTCCAATTGTACGGTATGATAAGCTTTTGCTGCCACTGAAGGGTAGAAGTCATTATGAATAGTGCCAACAAAACAGAAACATAACAATGAAAACGATATTTTAATTCAGAATAGGTATTTGAAAAGTTCACCTTTTCTAGCACAAATGGGGAAAAGAAAAAAAGGAAGGAAAAAAAAAAAAAAAAAAGCAGTCCTAAAACATCAAAAGTGTGGCCAAAGAATTAGAAGAAACACTATTTTTCCAAAGCTGCAATGTTTTCCATTCATCTGGCTGGGCCAGCAGAGCACTGGAGACCTGGATGCACTGTACTCATGGCTGGTTCCCCTAAATGACCTGCAGGGAGATCTTCTTCTCTCTATCCCTCTGTTTCTCCTTTCAATCTCTGTTTTGTCTGTTTGTATCACTAGCTCTCAAATCGCCACTGATATATGCACGTGCAGCACCCAGCACAACCTTGTTTCAGGCTCCAGCGGGACCTTTAGGCATTACCATCCTGTAAACAAATAACAATGATAGTGAGCGTAATTACAATCGTCAAACTATTCCAGCTCCACATCATTAGCCATGCCCTGAGCTAAATAACATTTTAATCAGTTTGATATGTCATCTGTGGCTTTCTTCACTGTCACTTGCAATCCAGCAAACTCCTTCCTTCACGTTTCTAGATTAGACAGAGGGTTCTCAACTGCAGACATCCAATTCCCTGTTCAGGAAGCAGCGAGACCTTTCCTCTTCTCACAGATTTAAGATGATAGCCAAGCATCATGAGACACAGTGCGTATGTCTCCTAGGCCCATCCCATGAGAGCAGGACATTTACCACACATGAGAAGAAGACTTAATGCAGTGGCAAAGCAAAATACTCGGTGTCAAAGCCATGTCTAGATGATCATTAAAGACAGATCAAAATTACCCAATACAGGAGGAAAATCTATCGTTTGTAGAAGATTATGTTCTCTGATTATTAGTTTCAAAATTAGTTTTTCCTTTGGATTTCCTCTGAACTTAAACTTAGTTTGGAATGCCTTTGGTTTTGAATATTTCTGAAATCGTATTACTTCTCCTAAGTAAGTTGCTAGTCTGTTCTGTTTACGTGAAATTCGAATAATATTGTGAAGTATCTGCCATCAGTTTTACTGTGTGCCAGGCTGAGTTCCCTGATGAATTTCAAATTTCAGATATGAAACAGTAAAGGTTAAAAAAAAAACATGTTACAAAGGGTACTTCATGCAGTAGCATAAACTTCTGTTTTCTCAAAACTTGTATCAGTTCATCTCACCAGGACCAGCAGGGGAAGCACACTCTGCCTAGGCACTGGCAAAGGGACACAGTGAGAGTGTAGGGTCTCTTGCTGGGGCCATTCAAAATTTGACTGTACAAGCCCCTGAGCAATATGACAGGGCTTTAAAAATGGCCCTGCTTGAAGTACGCGGGTGATCTGGAGACCTCTAAGGTGCTTTCCAACAAAAGCTTTTCTATAATTGTATGAAATCACCTGCAATAGATTAACCCTGGTCATTATTCCTATCACAGGAAATAACGGTGACACCTGGGTAACAGGTGAGCTTACTGCGACACCAGGGAGAGCCTTCCTGTACTTAAAGGCAACCTGTAGGAAAGCTGGGGAGGGAGTCTTTATCAGGGCCTGGAGTGACAGGACAAGGAGTAACCGCTTTAAACTGAAAAGTAGCACCCAGAAAGAACGGAGTCACGCAACAGGATTCATTTCCAAAACCACCTCATAGACACCTGGGCCAAAGAGCAGGGCCTTGAGCGGGTATATCACAATGACAGAGTTCATTTCCTTCCCAGTAGCTGGCACGTGCCGTTTTTTGGGATTTCGGGGCTACAGTGAGCTGCTAAGAGGGATGTCTTAGCTCTTGCAGGGCAGTGCTTCCACTAAGGCCAGGACTTTTCTGCATCTTCTACTGCCCTGCAAGCGAGGATGCTTGGGGCACACAGGAAGCTGGGAGGGGACACAGCTGCAGGGATTCCATAAGACACAAGCAAATGCAGCCTTGGCTTGGTGACACTTTCTCTTGATTACTGCTCAACACAAATTACCTCGAGCAAGTCTACTGTGAGGACTAAAGGAAAGAGACGTATGGATGCTGCTAAGCTCTTCTAGCTTGTACCAGGTAGGAAAGATACCTCTGTAGCAGGCGTGAAGAGGATAGCACTAATTAATTAGATGAGAAGCGGAGGAAAGGCACTTAGAGGTAGTGAAAAGCAGTTAATGTGATGTTCCGGGGAAGCTTCAGTCTGCTTAAGGAGCAGCAAGAACAAGCCTAAAGTCATAGCCAAATACAAGAAAGAGAGGAGGACACGCAGCATGAGAAGCTCCCGAGAGAAAGGAGCTCTGTTTTGGGTAAAAATCAGTCCCTTTTTCTATCATGGAGACATCCAAGGGCGTAGGACACGTGCACTTCAGGGAACCAAGAGATGCTGTGCATTTCTCTCGTCCCCCTGACACAGCCACTAGGTGACGATGCTTCCAATTCTCTCTAAAGAAACCTTGCTTTCTCAGGCCCAGGTGTCCAGCTGCACACCAAGGACGTCCCTGGCTCCCAGGCACAGTTCCCAGGCCCAAGGCCGAGCTCCCCTCCGAACCCCCATTCCAGCAGACCTTGCTCCTGGCATTGTGGAGCAGCCATTTCATGTCAGCCTTTTCTCCTGGCAGTCAGCTTAGCGCCGTAACCTCTGCCATCGGGGCGCCCGAGAGCCGTGTGAGGTCAGCAGAGAGTCACTGTCAGCCTTTGACCTCACAAAGGTGGGTGGCCATAAGTGCCCTGAGCGTCCAGCTCGCATTGAGTACTGCTGGTGGCACTCGAGGCGTGGAGGTCTGCATGGTGCAATGGGAGACGCCGATGTCCTGCTGCTGGAACAAGAGGCGCTGATGTGCTGCTGGTGCAGGAGGAGACGTGAAGGTGCTGCTGCTTAGAGGTGCTGAGGAGCGGGCAGCCTCAGCGGGCAGCTGAATCAGAGGGCAGGGAAGCCAAGCAGCTTCCTTCTCTGGGGAAGGGGGCACAGAGAAAGTGATTGGAAATGGGGTACAAGCCCTCAGCCTCTAAAAGCAATCCCTCAGATGTTTAGGCATAGTAAAGTTAGGTATATCTATTTGACTCTAGACCCCAACATGTTTGTTAGTGTTCTGGTTTGTCCACTGCTTTCTTGTGGGGGATTTGAGTTGGCCATTACTCTTTAGGTGAATGCTGACTTCATATCTATGGTGCACTTTATTCTTAAAATGGGAAGTTTCTACCAATTTCCCGTCCAAACTTGCTCATAAGCCAACTGCAGTCATCATTTCAGATGTGTCTCCCAACTTACACATTTCCTATTTCTCCTTGATATTTACTCAAGAAATTCATTTACGTAGAGACAACATATTCTTCTCTCAACTGGCATCTGGCTGGGCAGAATGATGTCCTTTCATTCCCTTCCAGGCAATAGGCAACTTGTTCCTTCTGTCTTGTGAACTCTTCCTCCTAAGTTCAATGTGAATACAAGTGGCAGAACTGTGCCTCATGTCTCAAATGAGTGTCAGGGCTGCCTTGTCCAGTGTATTCATACTGGAGGGAAAAAAAAATGAATAGCCATACACACTGTATAACCACTAAACTTTTTCAGTCCTCCTTGTGCTAACAGTGCATGAACGTGAGGTTTTGTTGTCATTTTTGTTTGTTTGTTTGTTTGCTTGCTTTAAACTCCTGACTGCCATATAGCAAACATGACCAAAAAACACCCTTTTTTGAGAATCTCTGAGAATGGCTCTGCTTTGTATTATCACCTGTCACTTCACCTGAACCATTTCAATCACAAGCGATATCCTTCTGTCAGGCTTGGTAGTACTTCCCAACCTTATGTCCCCTGCAAATCTCAAAGCTCATGTGTAATTTTTAATCTTCAGCCACCATGTCCATACCGAACATATCTAACTTTGAAGTCAGCTCTGCCCTGAATAGGAGGTTGGGTTTTCAGAGGTCCCTTCCAGCCTACATTTCTCCATGAGTCTTTGCCTCCTTAGCAGCTGCAGTTTCAGAACTGTCTCTGAGAATTACCATAGGTAACGACTCCTTTGCTGGTAAGTCCCTCTTCAGTGTGAACAATTGTAAATTCCCTTTATTCACTTGCAGCCCCAAAGCCCAAATCCGTAGATAATGTATCAGAAGCTCACAGAAAGTGAAATAGATGTAATTCATCCCCTGTGTAGGGAAGAACTGGTCCTAGAAAGGAAAGCTATTAAATTATCTGGAAACAATTTAGCTCTGATAAATTATTTTGTAAATTACACATTACCCCCTCCTTCCCTGGTCTTAGCTGTTCTTGCTCCAAAACTTTGCATGGTGTTGATGTCAAACTAACAGGCCCACACTTGTCTGGATGACTCTTTACCCTCTTCTGGACAGAGGTGTATTTGTTACTCTCCCATTCTGGGGACTATCCCTGATTTGCACAATTGTTATGCATTTTTCCTACTTGACTTGTTGTTCTGTGTGCCAATGCTGTTAATAGGCTAGGTAGATATCAGCTTTTCATTTTTCACTTGAATCGCTATAGATTGTTATTTCACCTCAGATGATGTTGCGCCTAGTGCCCTACCCTCCTTTTCAATGGGAGTCCTGTCACTGCCCTTAATATCACATTGTTGTTGCTGTTAGATGCAGGAAATAAGATTTGCAGCATTTGAGACATCAGTAACTTTTGATCTATTTTTGCCTCAAGCGTGCAACTGTCCTAATTTGTTCTCTTTGTTCCCCCTGGTTTCTGTGGCTTAAGTACCACTTACTATTATTGTTTAATTTCCTATGTGAAGGAGGTTTTTGGTCATTCTTACTTTATTTCTGCAGTTTTTAACCTCTGAAACATGCCTTTTCTCATCGCTTTTTTCCTCTTTGAATTTTGAATTTTAACTATGCCTTCTCTGCACTCAAGTCCCAGAGCTGCTTAGTCAGACTCAATTATTCATTTCCTTAGATTTCAAAGTTTGCATTTCTAAGCCTCAAAACCTTCATTCTAAACCTGGTTTTGTCTGTCGTGAAATGTAAAATGAGAAAAGTCAGCTCATGATCACACTTTATTCAAATTTTACTACATTTAAACCCATACAGGAGCCAAGTCTAAAATGGTCTTATATTTTTTCACTTTTGGGAAGAAATCCATCACATAGTACACCTCTGTGAACATAAGTGGTAATTATCTTTCAATCTTTTGCTGGGAAGTTAAAGTCTCCCATAATTCCCATTATTGTTTACGTGTCTGATAACTGTACAGAGAGAATTCACTATTAGACTGGAGCTAAGAGCAAAGAGCAGGCTAGCAAGGCTGTCTATCTTTAGCAGTGATTTGCACAAAACCACTCTTTTGCTGACCCATAACATTTAATTTCTCCATCCTCTGCTTCTTGCTAACACAAAGCACCATCTTATTCCATCCATTTGCCTTGGTTTCCAGCCTTCCTGAGATTTATCAGTACTTGTATGACATTCATGCCTTTGTTTCACCCTTCCTGTGTTGACACTTGTCATAACAGTTTTAGATCCTGAACATGATCATCTCAAAGTTTGCCTGACAGTTAGGTCTTCCTCACATTGTCATAGAGTATCAGGTCTCTACCACTTGAAATAGATTGGATTGGATTAGATTATTGGCACCGTCTCTTGTGCTGGTAGTCCATTATCTTCACAGTCCGTACAACTGGCCATCAGTGAACATGAAGTGGCCTTATCCTGCCCATTTACCTTTCTGGAAATCAGCCACTCTCTCTGCCTAGAACAGGGAATGGATTTTCCTCACCTTTCTTCAAAAGCTCTGAAGTTTTCTGTGATCTTTCCAATTGTACGGTATGATAAGCTTTTGCTGCCACTGAAGGGTAGAAGTCATTATGAATAGTGCCAACAAAACAGAAACATAACAATGAAAACGATATTTTAATTCAGAATAGGTATTTGAAAAGTTCACCTTTTCTAGCACAAATGGGGAAAAGAAAAAATGGAAGGAAAAAAAAAAAAAAAAAAGCAGTCCTAAAACATCAAAACTGTGGCCAAAGAATTAGAAGAAACACTATTTTTCCAAAGCTGCAATGTTTTCCATTCATCTGGCTGGGCCAGCAGAGCACTGGAGACCTGGATGCACTGTACTCATGGCTGGTTCCCCTAAATGACCTGCAGGGAGATCTTCTTCTCTCTATCCCTCTGTTTCTCCTTTCAATCTCTGTTTTGTCTGTTTGTATCACTAGCTCTTAAATCGCCACTGATATATGCACGTGCAGCACCCAGCACAACCTTGTTTCAGGCTCCAGCGGGACCTTTAGGCATTACCATCCTGTAAACAAATAACAATGATAGTGAGTGTAATTACAATCGTCAAACTATTCCAGCTCCACATCATTAGCCATGCCCTGAGCTAAATAACATTTTAATCAGTTTGATATGTCATCTGTGGCTTTCTTCACTGTCACTTGCAATCCAGCAAACTCCTTCCTTCACGTTTCTAGATTAGACAGAGGGTTCTCAACTGCAGACATCCAATTCCCTGTTCAGGAAGCAGCGAGACCTTTCCTCTTCTCACAGATTTAAGATGATAGCCAAGCATCATGAGACACAGTGCGTATGTCTCCTAGGCCCATCCCATGAGAGCAGGACATTTACCACACATGAGAAGAAGACTTAATGCAGTGGCAAAGCAAAATACTCAGTGTCAAAGCCATGTCTAGATGATCATTAAAGACAGATCAAAATTACCCAATACAGGAGGAAAATCTATCGTTTGTAGAAGATTATGTTCTCTGATTATTAGTTTCAAAATTAGTTTTTCCTTTGGATTTCCTCTGAACTTAAACTTAGTTTGGAATGCCTTTGGTTTTGAATATTTCTGAAATCGTATTACTTCTCCTAAGTAAGTTGCTAGTCTGTTCTATTTACGTGAAATTCGAATAATATTGTGAAGTATCTGCCATCAGTTTTACTGTGTGCCAGGCTGAGTTCCCTGATGAATTTCAAATTTCAGATATGAAACAGTAAAGGTTAAAAAAAAAACATGTTACAAAGGGTACTTCATGCAGTAGCATAAACTTCTGTTTTCTCAAAACTTGTATCAGTTCATCTCACCAGGACCAGCAGGGGAAGCACACTCTGCCTAGGCACTGGCAAAGGGACACAGTGAGAGTGTAGGGTCTCTTGCTGGGGCCATTCAAAATTTGACTGTACAAGCCCCTGAGCAATATGACAGGGCTTTAAAAATGGCCCTGCTTGAAGTACGCGGGTGATCTGGAGACCTCTAAGGTGCTTTCCAACAAAAGCTTTTCTATAATTGTATGAAATCACCTGCAATAGATTAACCCTGGTCATTATTCCTATCACAGGAAATAACTGTGACACCTGGGTAACAGGTGAGCTTACTGCGACACCAGGGAGAGCCTTCCTGTACTTAAAGGCAACCTGTAGGAAAGCTGGGGAGGGAGTCTTTATCAGGGCCTGGAGTGACAGGACAAGGAGTAACCGCTTTAAACTGAAAAGTAGCACCCAGAAAGAACGGAGTCACGCAACAGGATTCATTTCCAAAACCACCTCATAGACACCTGGGCCAAAGAGCAGGGCCTTGAGCGGGTATATCACAATGGCAGAGTTCATTTCCTTCCCAGTAGCTGGCGCGTGCCGTTTTTTGGGATTTCGGGGCTACAGTGAGCTGCTAAGAGGGATGTCTTAGCTCTTGCAGGGCAGTGCTTCCACTAAGGCCAGGACTTTTCTGCATCTTCTACTGCCCTGCAAGCGAGGATGCTTGGGGCACACAGGAAGCTGGGAGGGGACACAGCTGCAGGGATTCCATAAGGCACAAGCAAATGCAGCCTTGGCTTGGTGACACTTTCTCTTGATTACTGCTCAACACAAATTACCTCGAGCAAGTCTACTGTGAGGACTAAAGGAAAGAGACGTATGGATGCTGCTAAGCTCTTCTAGCTTGTACCAGGTAGGAAAGATACCTCTGTAGCAGGCGTGAAGAGGATAGCACTAATTAATTAGATGAGAAGCGGAGGAAAGGCACTTAGAGGTAGTGAAAAGCAGTTAATGTGATGTTCCGGGGAAGCTTCAGTCTGCTTAAGGAGTAGCAAGAACAAGCCTAAAGTCATAGCCAAATACAAGAAAGAGAGGAGGACACGCAGCATGAGAAGCTCCCGAGAGAAAGGAGCTCTGTTTTGGGTAAAAATCAGTCCCTTTTTCTATCATGGAGACATCCAAGGGCGTAGGACACGTGCACTTCAGGGAACCAAGAGATGCTGTGCATTTCTCTCGTCCCCCTGACACAGCCACTAGGTGACGATGCTTCCAATTCTCTCTAAAGAAACCTTGCTTTCTCAGGCCCAGGTGTCCAGCTGCACACCAAGGACGTCCCTGGCTCCCAGGCACAGTTCCCAGGCCCAAGGCCGAGCTCCCCTCCGAACCCCCATTCCAGCAGACCTTGCTCCTGGCATTGTGGAGCAGCCATTTCATGTCAGCCTTTTCTCCTGGCAGTCAGCTTAGCGCCGTAACCTCTGCCATCGGGGCGCCCGAGAGCCGTGTGAGGTCAGCAGAGAGTCACTGTCAGCCTTTGACCTCACAAAGGTGGGTGGCCATAAGTGCCCTGAGCGTCCAGCTCGCATTGAGTACTGCTGGTGGCACTCGAGGCGTGGAGGTCTGCATGGTGCAATGGGAGACGCCGATGTCCTGCTGCTGGAACAAGAGGCGCTGATGTGCTGCTGGTGCAGGAGGAGACGTGAAGGTGCTGCTGCTTAGAGGTGCTGAGGGGCGGGCAGCCTCAGCGGGCAGCTGAATCAGAGGGCAGGGAAGCCAAGCAGCTTCCTTCTCTGGGGAAGGGGGCACAGAGAAAGTGATTGGAAATGGGGTACAAGCCCTCAGCCTCTAAAAGCAATCCCTCAGATGTTTAGGCATAGTAAAGTTAGGTATATCTATTTGACTCTAGACCCCAACATGTTTGTTAGTGTTCTGGTTTGTCCACTGCTTTCTTGTGGGGGATTTGAGTTGGCCATTACTGTTTAGGTGAATGCTGACTTCATATCTATGGTGCACTTTATTCTTAAAATGGGAAGTTTCTACCAATTTCCCGTCCAAACTTGCTCATAAGCCAACTGCAGTCATCATTTCAGATGTGTCTCCCAACTTACACATTTCCTATTTCTCCTTGATATTTAATCAAGAAATTCATTTACCTAGAGACAACATATTCTTCTCTCAACTGGCATCTGGCTGGGCAGAATGATGTCCTTTCATTCCCTTCCAGGCAATAGGCAACTTGTTCCTTCTGTCTTGTGAACTCTTCCTCCTAAGTTCAATGTGAATACAAGTGGCAGAACTGTGCCTCATGTCTCAAATGAGTGTCAGGGCTGCCTTGTCCAGTGTATTCATACTGGAGGGAAAAAAAAATGAATAGCCATACACACTATATAACCACTAAACTTTTTCAGTCCTCCTTGTGCTAACAGTGCATGAACGTGAGGTTTTGTTGTCATTTTTGTTTGTTTGTTTGTTTGCTTGCTTTAAACTCCTGACTGCCATATAGCAAACATGACAAAAAAACACCCTTTTTTGAGAAGCTCTGAGAATGGCTCTGCTTTGTATTATCACCTGTCACTTCACCTGAACCATTTCAATCACAAGCGATATCCTTCTGTCAGGCTTGGTAGTACTTCCCAACCTTATGTCCCCTGCAAATCTCAAAGCTCATGTGTAATTTTTAATCTTCAGCCACCATGTCCATACCGAACATATCTAACTTTGAAGTCAGCTCTGCCCTGAATAGGAGGTTGGGTTTTCAGAGGTCCCTTCCAGCCTACATTTCTCCATGAGTCTTTGCCTCCTTAGCAGCTGCAGTTTCAGAACTGTCTCTGAGAATTACCATAGGTAACGACTCCTTTGCTGCTAAGTCCCTCTTCAGTGTGAACAATTGTAAATTCCCTTTATTCACTTGCAGCCCCAAAGCCCAAATCCGTAGATAATGTATCAGAAGCTCACAGAAAGTGAAATAGATGTAATTCATCCCCTGTGTAGGGAAGAACTGGTCCTAGAAAGGAAAGCTATTAAATTATCTGGAAACAATTTAGCTCTGATAAATTATTTTGTAAATTACACATTACCCCCTCCTTCCCTGGTCTTAGCTGTTCTTGCTCCAAAACTTTGCATGGTGTTGATGTCAAACTAACAGGCCCACACTTGTCTGGATGACTCTTTACCCTCTTCTGGACAGAGGTGTATTTGTTACTCTCCCATTCTGGGGACTATCCCTGATTTGCACAATTGTTATGCATTTTTCCTACTTGACTTGTTGTTCTGTGTGCCAATGCTGTTAATAGGCTAGGTAGATATCAGCTTTTCATTTTTCACTTGAATCGCTATAGATTGTTATTTCACCTCAGATGATGTTGCGCCTAGTGCCCTACCCTCCTTTTCAATGGGAGTCCTGTCACTGCCCTTAATATCACATTGTTGTTGCTGTTAGATGCAGGAAATAAGATTTGCAGCATTTGAGACATCAGTAACTTTTGATCTATTTTTGCCTCAAGTGTGCAACTGTCCTAATTTGTTCTCTTTGTTCCCCCTGGTTTCTGTGGCTTAAGTACCACTTACTATTATTGTTTAATTTCCTATGTGAAGGAGGTTTTTGGTCATTCTTACTTTATTTCTGCAGTTTTTAACCTCTGAAACATGCCTTTTCTCATCGCTTTTTTCCTCTTTGAATTTTGAATTTTAACTATGCCTTCTCTGCACTCAAGTCCCAGAGCTGCTTAGTCAGACTCAATTATTCATTTCCTTAGATTTCAAAGTTTGCATTTCTAAGCCTCAAAACCTTCATTCTAAACCTGGTTTTGTCTGTCGTGAAATGTAAAATGAGAAAAGTCAGCTCATGATCACACTTTATTCAAATTTTACTACATTTAAACCCATACAGGAGCCAAGTCTAAAATGGTCTTATATTTTTTCACTTTTGGGAAGAAATCCATCACATAGTATACCTCTATGAACATAAGTGGTAATTATCTTTCAATCTTTTGCTGGGAAGTTAAAGTCTCCCATAATTCCCATTATTGTTTACGTGTCTGATAACTGTACAGAGAGAATTCACTATTAGACTGGAGCTAAGAGCAAAGAGCAGGCTAGCAAGGCTGTCTATCTTTAGCAGTGATTTGCACAAAACCACTCTTTTGCTGACCCATAACATTTAATTTCTCCATCCTCTGCTTCTTGCTAACACAAAGCACCATCTTATTCCATCCATTTGCCTTGGTTTCCAGCCTTCCTGAGATTTATCAGTACTTGTATGACATTCATGCCTTTGTTTCACCCTTCCTGTGTTGACACTTGTCATAACAGTTTTAGATCCTGAACATGATCATCTCAAAGTTTGCCTGACAGTTAGGTCTTCCTCACATTGTCATAGAGTATCAGGTCTCTACCACTTGAAATAGATTGGATTGGATTAGATTATTGGCACCGTCTCTTGTGCTGGTAGTCCATTATCTTCACAGTCCGTACAACTGGCCATCAGTGAACATGAAGTGGCCTTATCCTGCCCATTTACCTTTCTGGAAATCAGCCACTCTCTCTGCCTAGAACAGGGAATGGATTTTCCTCACCTTTCTTCAAAAGCTCTGAAGTTTTCTGTGATCTTTCCAATTGTACGGTATGATAAGCTTTTGCTGCCACTGAAGGGTAGAAGTCATTATGAATAGTGCCAACAAAACAGAAACATAACAATGAAAACGATATTTTAATTCAGAATAGGTATTTGAAAAGTTCACCTTTTCTAGCACAAATGGGGAAAAGAAAAAAGGAAGGAAAAAAAAAAAAAAAAAGCAGTCCTAAAACATCAAAACTGTGGCCAAAGAATTAGAAGAAACACTATTTTTCCAAAGCTGCAATGTTTTCCATTCATCTGGCTGGGCCAGCAGAGCACTGGAGACCTGGATGCACTGTACTCATGGCTGGTTCCCCTAAATGACCTGCAGGGAGATCTTCTTCTCTCTATCCCTCTGTTTCTCCTTTCAATCTCTGTTTTGTCTGTTTGTATCACTAGCTCTTAAATCGCCACTGATATATGCACGTGCAGCACCCAGCACAACCTTGTTTCAGGCTCCAGCGGGACCTTTAGGCATTACCATCCTGTAAACAAATAACAATGATAGTGAGCGTAAATACAATCGTCAAACTATTCCAGCTCCACATCATTAGCCATGCCCTGAGCTAAATAACATTTTAATCAGTTTGATATGTCATCTGTGGCTTTCTTCACTGTCACTTGCAATCCAGCAAACTCCTTCCTTCACGTTTCTAGATTAGACAGAGGGTTCTCAACTGCAGACATCCAATTCCCTGTTCAGGAAGCAGCGAGACCTTTCCTCTTCTCACAGATTTAAGATGATAGCCAAGCATCATGAGACACAGTGCGTATGTCTCCTAGGCCCATCCCATGAGAGCAGGACATTTACCACACATGAGAAGAAGACTTAATGCAGTGGCAAAGCAAAATACTCAGTGTCAAAGCCATGTCTAGATGATCATTAAAGACAGATCAAAATTACCCAATACAGGAGGAAAATCTATCGTTTGTAGAAGATTATGTTCTCTGATTATTAGTTTCAAAATTAGTTTTTCCTTTGGATTTCCTCTGAACTTAAACTTAGTTTGGAATTCCTTTGGTTTTGAATATTTCTGAAATCGTATTACTTCTCCTAAGTAAGTTGCTAGTCTGTTCTGTTAACGTGAAATTCGAATAATATTGTGAAGTATCTGCCATCAGTTTTACTGTGTGCCAGGCTGAGTTCCCTGATGAATTTCAAATTTCAGATATGAAACAGTAAAGGTTAAAAAAAAAAAATGTTACAAAGGGTACTTCATGCAGTAGCATAAACTTCTGTTTTCTCAAAACTTGTATCAGTTCATCTCACCAGGACCAGCAGGGGAAGCACACTCTGCCTAGGCACTGGCAAAGGGACACAGTGAGAGTGTAGGGTCTCTTCCTGGGGCCATTCAAAATTTGACTGTACAAGCCCCTGAGCAATATGACAGGGCTTTAAAAATGGCCCTGCTTGAAGTACGCGGGTGATCTGGAGACCTCTAAGGTGCTTTCCAACAAAAGCTTTTCTATAATTGTATGAAATCACCTGCAATAGATTAACCCTGGTCATTATTCCTATCACAGGAAATAACTGTGACACCTGGGTAACAGGTGAGCTTACTGCGACACCAGGGAGAGCCTTCCTGTACTTAAAGGCAACCTGTAGGAAAGCTGGGGAGGGAGTCTTTATCAGGGCCTGGAGTGACAGGACAAGGAGTAACCGCTTTAAACTGAAAAGTAGCACCCAGAAAGAACGGAGTCACGCAACAGGATTCATTTCCAAAACCACCTCATAGACACCTGGGCCAAAGAGCAGGGCCTTGAGCGGGTATATCACAATGGCAGAGTTCATTTCCTTCCCAGTAGCTGGCACGTGCCGTTTTTTGGGATTTCGGGGCTACAGTGAGCTGCTAAGAGGGATGTCTTAGCTCTTGCAGGGCAGTGCTTCCACTAAGGCCAGGACTTTTCTGCATCTTCTACTGCCCTGCAAGCGAGGATGCTTGGGGCACACAGGAAGCTGGGAGGGGACACAGCTGCAGGGATTCCATAAGGCACAAGCAAATGCAGCCTTGGCTTGGTGACACTTTCTCTTGATTACTGCTCAACACAAATTACCTCGAGCAAGTCTACTGTGAGGACTAAAGGAAAGAGACGTATGGATGCTGCTAAGCTCTTCTAGCTTGTACCAGGTAGGAAAGATACCTCTGTAGCAGGCGTGAAGAGGATAGCACTAATTAATTAGATGAGAAGCGGAGGAAAGGCACTTAGAGGTAGTGAAAAGCAGTTAATGTGATGTTCCGGGGAAGCTTCAGTCTGCTTAAGGAGCAGCAAGAACAAGCCTAAAGTCATAGCCAAATACAAGAAAGAGAGGAGGACATGCAGCATGAGAAGCTCCCGAGAGAAAGGAGCTCTGTTTTGGGTAAAAATCAGTCCCTTTTTCTATCATGGAGACATCCAAGGACGTAGGACACGTGCACTTCAGGGAACCAAGAGATGCTGTGCATTTCTCTCGTCCCCCTGACACAGCCACTAGGTGACGATGCTTCCAATTCTCTCTAAAGAAACCTTGCTTTCTCAGGCCCAGGTGTCCAGCTGCACACCAAGGACGTCCCTGGCTCCCAGGCACAGTTCCCAGGCCCAAGGCCGAGCTCCGCTCCGAACCCCCATTCCAGCAGACCTTGCTCCTGGCATTGTGGAGCAGCCATTTCATGTCAGCCTTTTCTCCTGGCAGTCAGCTTAGCGCCGTAACCTCTGCCATCGGGGCGCCCGAGAGCCGTGTGAGGTCAGCAGAGAGTCACTGTCAGCCTTTGACCTCACAAAGGTGGGTGGCCATAAGTGCCCTGAGCGTCCAGCTCGCATTGAGTACTGCTGGTGGCACTCGAGGCGTGGAGGTCTGCATGGTGCAATGGGAGATGCCGATGTCCTGCTGCTGGAACAAGAGGCGCTGATGTGCTGCTGGTGCAGGAGGAGACGTGAAGGTGCTGCTGCTTAGAGGTGCTGAGGGGCGGGCAGCCTCAGCGGGCAGCTGAATCAGAGGGCAGGGAAGCCAAGCAGCTTCCTTCTCTGGGGAAGGGGGCACAGAGAAAGTGATTGGAAATGGGGTACAAGCCCTCAGCCTCTAAAAGCAATCCCTCAGATGTTTAGGCATAGTAAAGTTAGGTATATCTATTTGACTCTAGACCCCAACATGTTTGTTAGTGTTCTGGTTTGTCCACTGCTTTCTTGTGGGGGATTTGAGTTGGCCATTACTCTTTAGGTGAATGCTGACTTCATATCTATGGTGCACTTTATTCTTAAAATGGGAAGTTTCTACCAATTTCCCGTCCAAACTTGCTCATAAGCCAACTGCAGTCATCATTTCAGATGTGTCTCCCAACTTACACATTTCCTATTTCTCCTTGATATTTACTCAAGAAATTCATTTACGTAGAGACAACATATTCTTCTCTCAACTGGCATCTGGCTGGGCAGAATGATGTCCTTTCATTCCCTTCCAGGCAACAGGCAACTTGTTCCTTCTGTCTTGTGAACTCTTCCTCCTAAGTTCAATGTGAATACAAGTGGCAGAACTGTGCCTCATGTCTCAAATGAGTGTCAGGGCTGCCTTGTCCAGTGTATTCATACTGGAGGGAAAAAAAAATGAATAGCCATACACACTATATAACCACTAAACTTTTTCAGTCCTCCTTGTGCTAACAGTGCATGAACGTGAGGTTTTGTTGTCATTTTTGTTTGTTTGTTTGTTTGCTTGCTTTAAACTCCTGACTGCCATATAGCAAACATGACCAAAAAACACCCTTTTTTGAGAATCTCTGAGAATGGCTCTGCTTTGTATTATCACCTGTCACTTCACCTGAACCATTTCAATCACAAGCGATATCCTTCTGTCAGGCTTGGTAGTACTTCCCAACCTTATGTCCCCTGAAAATCTCAAAGCTCATGTGTAATTTTTAATCTTCAGCCACCATGTCCATACCGAACATATCTAACTTTGAAGTCAGCTCTGCCCTGAATAGGAGGTTGGGTTTTCAGAGGTCCCTTCCAGCCTACATTTCTCCATGAGTCTTTGCCTCCTTAGCAGCTGCAGTTTCAGAACTGTCTCTGAGAATTACCATAGGTAACGACTCCTTTGCTGGTAAGTCCCTCTTCAGTGTGAACAATTGTAAATTCCCTTTATTCACTTGCAGCCCCAAAGCCCAAATCCGTAGATAATGTATCAGAAGCTCACAGAAAGTGAAATAGATGTAATTCATCCCCTGTGTAGGGAAGAACTGGTCCTAGAAAGGAAAGCTATTAAATTATCTGGAAACAATTTAGCTCTGATAAATTATTTTGTAAATTACACATTACCCCCTCCTTCCCTGGTCTTAGCTGTTCTTGCTCCAAAACTTTGCATGGTGTTGATGTCAAACTAACAGGCCCACACTTGTCTGGATGACTCTTTACCCTCTTCTGGACAGAGGTGTATTTGTTACTCTCCCATTCTGGGGACTATCCCTGATTTGCACAATTGTTATGCATTTTTCCTACTTGACTTGTTGTTCTGTGTGCCAATGCTGTTAATAGGCTAGGTAGATATCAGCTTTTCATTTTTCACTTGAATCGCTATAGATTGTTATTTCACCTCAGATGATGTTGCGCCTAGTGCCCTACCCTCCTTTTCAATGGGAGTCCTGTCACTGCCCTTAATATCACATTGTTGTTGCTGTTAGATGCAGGAAATAAGATTTGCAGCATTTGAGACATCAGTAACTTTTGATCTATTTTTGCCTCAAGCGTGCAACTGTCCTAATTTGTTCTCTTTGTTCCCCCTGGTTTCTGTGGCTTAAGTACCACTTACTATTATTGTTTAATTTCCTATGTGAAGGAGGTTTTTGGTCATTCTTACTTTATTTCTGCAGTTTTTAACCTCTGAAACATGCCTTTTCTCATCGCTTTTTTCCTCTTTGAATTTTGAATTTTAACTATGCCTTCTCTGCACTCAAGTCCCAGAGCTGCTTAGTCAGACTCAATTATTCATTTCCTTAGATTTCAAAGTTTGCATTTCTAAGCCTCAAAACCTTCATTCTAAACCTGGTTTTGTCTGTCGTGAAATGTAAAATGAGAAAAGTCAGCTCATGATCACACTTTATTCAAATTTTACTACATTTAAACCCATACAGGAGCCAAGTCTAAAATGGTCTTATATTTTTTCACTTTTGGGAAGAAATCCATCACATAGTATACCTCTGTGAACATAAGTGGTAATTATCTTTCAATCTTTTGCTGGGAAGTTAAAGTCTCCCATAATTCCCATTATTGTTTACGTGTCTGATAACTGTACAGAGAGAATTCACTATTAGACTGGAGCTAAGAGCAAAGAGCAGGCTAGCAAGGCTGTCTATCTTTAGCAGTGATTTGCACAAAACCACTCTTTTGCTGACCCATAACATTTAATTTCTCCATCCTCTGCTTCTTGCTAACACAAAGCACCATCTTATTCCATCCATTTGCCTTGGTTTCCAGCCTTCCTGAGATTTATCAGTACTTGTATGACATTCATGCCTTTGTTTCACCCTTCCTGTGTTGACACTTGTCATAACAGTTTTAGATCCTGAACATGATCATCTCAAAGTTTGCCTGACAGTTAGGTCTTCCTCACATTGTCATAGAGTATCAGGTCTCTACCACTTGAAATAGATTGGATTGGATTAGATTATTGGCACCGTCTCTTGTGCTGGTAGTCCATTATCTTCACAGTCCGTACAACTGGCCATCAGTGAACATGAAGTGGCCTTATCCTGCCCATTTACCTTTCTGGAAATCAGCCACTCTGTCTGCCTAGAACAGGGAATGGATTTTCCTCACCTTTCTTCAAAAGCTCTGAAGTTTTCTGTGATCTTTCCAATTGTACGGTATGATAAGCTTTTGCTGCCACTGAAGGGTAGAAGTCATTATGAATAGTGCCAACAAAACAGAAACATAACAATGAAAACGATATTTTAATTCAGAATAGGTATTTGAAAAGTTCACCTTTTCTAGCACAAATGGGGAAAAGAAAAAAAGGAAGGAAAAAAAAAAAAAAAAAAGCAGTCCTAAAACATCAAAACTGTGGCCAAAGAATTAGAAGAAACACTATTTTTCCAAAGCTGCAATGTTTTCCATTCATCTGGCTGGGCCAGCAGAGCACTGGAGACCTGGATGCACTGTACTCATGGCTGGTTCCCCTAAATGACCTGCAGGGAGATCTTCTTCTCTCCATCCCTCTGTTTCTCCTTTCAATCTCTGTTTTGTCTGTTTGTATCACTAGCTCTTAAATCGCCACTGATATATGCACGTGCAGCACCCAGCACAACCTTGTTTCAGGCTCCAGCGGGACCTTTAGGCATTACCATCCTGTAAACAAATAACAATGATAGTGAGCGTAATTACAATCGTCAAACTATTCCAGCTCCACATCATTAGCCATGCCCTGAGCTAAATAACATTTTAATCAGTTTGATATGTCATCTGTGGCTTTCTTCACTGTCACTTGCAATCCAGCAAACTCCTTCCTTCACGTTTCTAGATTAGACAGAGGGTTCTCAACTGCAGACATCCAATTCCCTGTTCAGGAAGCAGCGAGACCTTTCCTCTTCTCACAGATTTAAGATGATAGCCAAGCATCATGAGACACAGTGCGTATGTCTCCTAGGCCCATCCCATGAGAGCAGGACATTTACCACACATGAGAAGAAGACTTAATGCAGTGGCAAAGCAAAATACTCGGTGTCAAAGCCATGTCTAGATGATCATTAAAGACAGATCAAAATTACCCAATACAGGAGGAAAATCTATCGTTTGTAGAAGATTATGTTCTCTGATTATTAGTTTCAAAATTAGTTTTTCCTTTGGATTTCCTCTGAACTTAAACTTAGTTTGGAATGCCTTTGGTTTTGAATATTTCTGAAATCGTATTACTTCTCCTAAGTAAGTTGCTAGTCTGTTCTGTTTACGTGAAATTCGAATAATATTGTGAAGTATCTGCCATCAGTTTTACTGTGTGCCAGGCTGAGTTCCCTGATGAATTTCAAATTTCAGATATGAAACAGTAAAGGTTAAAAAAAAAAAATGTTACAAAGGGTACTTCATGCAGTAGCATAAACTTCTGTTTTCTCAAAACTTGTATCAGTTCATCTCACCAGGACCAGCAGGGGAAGCACACTCTGCCTAGGCACTGGCAAAGGGACACAGTGAGAGTGTAGGGTCTCTTGCTGGGGCCATTCAAAATTTGACTGTACAAGCCCCTGAGCAATATGACAGGGCTTTAAAAATGGCCCTGCTTGAAGTACGCGGGTGATCTGGAGACCTCTAAGGCGCTTTCCAACAAAAGCTTTTCTATAATTGTATGAAATCACCTGCAATAGATTAACCCTGGTCATTATTCCTATCACAGGAAATAACTGTGACACCTGGGTAACAGGTGAGCTTACTGCGACACCAGGGAGAGCCTTCCTGTACTTAAAGGCAACCTGTAGGAAAGCTGGGGAGGGAGTCTTTATCAGGGCCTGGAGTGACAGGACAAGGAGTAACCGCTTTAAACTGAAAAGTAGCACCCAGAAAGAACGGAGTCACGCAACAGGATTCATTTCCAAAACCACCTCATAGACACCTGGGCCAAAGAGCAGGGCCTTGAGCGGGTATATCACAATGGCAGAGTTCATTTCCTTCCCAGTAGCTGGCACGTGCCGTTTTTTGGGATTTCGGGGCTACAGTGAGCTGCTAAGAGGGATGTCTTAGCTCTTGCAGGGCAGTGCTTCCACTAAGGCCAGGACTTTTCTGCATCTTCTACTGCCCTGCAAGCGAGGATGCTTGGGGCACACAGGAAGCTGGGAGGGGACACAGCTGCAGGGATTCCATAAGACACAAGCAAATGCAGCCTTGGCTTGGTGACACTTTCTCTTGATTACTGCTCAACACAAATTACCTCGAGCAAGTCTACTGTGAGGACTAAAGGAAAGAGACGTATGGATGCTGCTAAGCTCTTCTAGCTTGTACCAGGTAGGAAAGATACCTCTGTAGCAGGCGTGAAGAGGATAGCACTAATTAATTAGATGAGAAGCGGAGGAAAGGCACTTAGAGGTAGTGAAAAGCAGTTAATGTGATGTTCCGGGGAAGCTTCAGTCTGCTTAAGGAGCAGCAAGAACAAGCCTAAAGTCATAGCCAAATACAAGAAAGAGAGGAGGACACGCAGCATGAGAAGCTCCCGAGAGAAAGGAGCTCTGTTTTGGGTAAAAATCAGTCCCTTTTTCTATCATGGAGACATCCAAGGGCGTAGGACACGTGCACTTCAGGGAACCAAGAGATGCTGTGCATTTCTCTCGTCCCCCTGACACAGCCACTAGGTGACGATGCTTCCAATTCTCTCTAAAGAAACCTTGCTTTCTCAGGCCCAGGTGTCCAGCTGCACACCAAGGACGTCCCTGGCTCCCAGGCACAGTTCCCAGGCCCAAGGCCGAGCTCCGCTCCGAACCCCCATTCCAGCAGACCTTGCTCCTGGCATTGTGGAGCAGCCATTTCATGTCAGCCTTTTCTCCTGGCAGTCAGCTTAGCGCCGTAACCTCTGCCATCGGGGCGCCCGAGAGCCGTGTGAGGTCAGCAGAGAGTCACTGTCAGCCTTTGACCTCACAAAGGTGGGTGGCCATAAGTGCCCTGAGCGTCCAGCTCGCATTGAGTACTGCTGGTGGCACTCGAGGCGTGGAGGTCTGCATGGTGCAATGGGAGACGCCGATGTCCTGCTGCTGGAACAAGAGGCGCTGATGTGCTGCTGGTGCAGGAGGAGACGTGAAGGTGCTGCTGCTTAGAGGTGCTGAGGGGCGGGCAGCCTCAGCGGGCAGCTGAATCAGAGGGCAGGGAAGCCAAGCAGCTTCCTTCTCTGGGGAAGGGGGCACAGAGAAAGTGATTGGAAATGGGGTACAAGCCCTCAGCCTCTAAAAGCAATCCCTCAGATGTTTAGGCATAGTAAAGTTAGGTATATCTATTTGACTCTAGACCCCAACATGTTTGTTAGTGTTCTGGTTTGTCCACTGCTTTCTTGTGGGGGATTTGAGTTGTCCATTACTCTTTAGGTGAATGCTGACTTCATATCTATGGTGCACTTTATTCTTAAAATGGGAAGTTTCTACCAATTTCCCGTCCAAACTTGCTCATAAGCCAACTGCAGTCATCATTTCAGATGTGTCTCCCAACTTACACATTTCCTATTTCTCCTTGATATTTACTCAAGAAATTCATTTACGTAGAGACAACATATTCTTCTCTCAACTGGCATCTGGCTGGGCAGAATGATGTCCTTTCATTCCCTTCCAGGCAATAGGCAACTTGTTCCTTCTGTCTTGTGAACTCTTCCTCCTAAGTTCAATGTGAATACAAGTGGCAGAACTGTGCCTCATGTCTCAAATGAGTGTCAGGGCTGCCTTGTCCAGTGTATTCATACTGGAGGGAAAAAAAAATGAATAGCCATACACACTATATAACCACTAAACTTTTTCAGTCCTCCTTGTGCTAACAGTGCATGAACGTGAGGTTTTGTTGTCATTTTTGTTTGTTTGCTTGCTTTAAACTCCTGACTGCCATATAGCAAACATGACAAAAAAACACCCTTTTTTGAGAATCTCTGAGAATGGCTCTGCTTTGTATTATCACCTGTCACTTCACCTGAACCATTTCAATCACAAGCGATATCCTTCTGTCAGGCTTGGTAGTACTTCCCAACCTTATGTCCCCTGCAAATCTCAAAGCTCATGTGTAATTTTTAATCTTCAGCCACCATGTCCATACCGAACATATCTAACTTTGAAGTCAGCTCTGCCCTGAATAGGAGGTTGGGTTTTCAGAGGTCCCTTCCAGCCTACATTTCTCCATGAGTCTTTGCCTCCTTAGCAGCTGCAGTTTCAGAACTGTCTCTGAGAATTACCATAGGTAACGACTCCTTTGCTGGTAAGTCCCTCTTCAGTGTGAACAATTGTAAATTCCCTTTATTCACTTGCAGCCCCAAAGCCCAAATCCGTAGATAATGTATCAGAAGCTCACAGAAAGTGAAATAGATGTAATTCATCCCCTGTGTAGGGAAGAACTGGTCCTAGAAAGGAAAGCTATTAAATTATCTGGAAACAATTTAGCTCTGATAAATTATTTTGTAAATTACACATTACCCCCTCCTTCCCTGGTCTTAGCTGTTCTTGCTCCAAAACTTTGCATGGTGTTGATGTCAAACTAACAGGCCCACACTTGTCTGGATGACTCTTTACCCTCTTCTGGACAGAGGTGTATTTGTTACTCTCCCATTCTGGGGACTATCCCTGATTTGCACAATTGTTATGCATTTTTCCTACTTGACTTGTTGTTCTGTGTGCCAATGCTGTTAATAGGCTAGGTAGATATCAGCTTTTCATTTTTCACTTGAATCGCTATAGATTGTTATTTCACCTCAGATGATGTTGCGCCTAGTGCCCTACCCTCCTTTTCAATGGGAGTCCTGTCACTGCCCTTAATATCACATTGTTGTTGCTGTTAGATGCAGGAAATAAGATTTGCAGCATTTGAGACATCAGTAACTTTTGATCTATTTTTGCCTCAAGTGTGCAACTGTCCTAATTTGTTCTCTTTGTTCCCCCTGGTTTCTGTGGCTTAAGTACCACTTACTATTATTGTTTAATTTCCTATGTGAAGGAGGTTTTTGGTCATTCTTACTTTATTTCTGCAGTTTTTAACCTCTGAAACATGCCTTTTCTCATCGCTTTTTTCCTCTTTGAATTTTGAATTTTAACTATGCCTTCTCTGCACTCAAGTCCCAGAGCTGCTTAGTCAGACTCAATTATTCATTTCCTTAGATTTCAAAGTTTGCATTTCTAAGCCTCAAAACCTTCATTCTAAACCTGGTTTTGTCTGTCGTGAAATGTAAAATGAGAAAAGTCAGCTCATGATCACACTTTATTCAAATTTTACTACATTTAAACCCATACAGGAGCCAAGTCTAAAATGGTCTTATATTTTTTCACTTTTGGGAAGAAATCCATCACATAGTATACCTCTATGAACATAAGTGGTAATTATCTTTCAATCTTTTGCTGGGAAGTTAAAGTCTCCCATAATTCCCATTATTGTTTACGTGTCTGATAACTGTACAGAGATAATTCACTATTAGACTGGAGCTAAGAGCAAAGAGCAGGCTAGCAAGGCTGTCTATCTTTAGCAGTGATTTGCACAAAACCACTCTTTTGCTGACCCATAACATTTAATTTCTCCATCCTCTGCTTCTTGCTAACACAAAGCACCATCTTATTCCATCCATTTGCCTTGGTTTCCAGCCTTCCTGAGATTTATCAGTACTTGTATGACATTCATGCCTTTGTTTCACCCTTCCTGTGTTGACACTTGTCATAACAGTTTTAGATCCTGAACATGATCATCTCAAAGTTTGCCTGACAGTTAGGTCTTCCTCACATTGTCATAGAGTATCAGGTCTCTACCACTTGAAATAGATTGGATTGGATTAGATTATTGGCACCGTCTCTTGTGCTGGTAGTCCATTATCTTCACAGTCCGTACAACTGGCCATCAGTGAACATGAAGTGGCCTTATCCTGCCCATTTACCTTTCTGGAAATCAGCCACTCTCTCTGCCTAGAACAGGGAATGGATTTTCCTCACCTTTCTTCAAAAGCTCTGAAGTTTTCTGTGATCTTTCCAATTGTACGGTATGATAAGCTTTTGCTGCCACTGAAGGGTAGAAGTCATTATGAATAGTGCCAACAAAACAGAAACATAACAATGAAAACGATATTTTAATTCAGAATAGGTATTTGAAAAGTTCACCTTTTCTAGCACAAATGGGGAAAAGAAAAAAAGGAAGGAAAAAAAAAAAAAAAAAGCAGTCCTAAAACATCAAAACTGTGGCCAAAGAATTAGAAGAAACACTATTTTTCCAAAGCTGCAATGTTTTCCATTCATCTGGCTGGGCCAGCAGAGCACTGGAGACCTGGATGCACTGTACTCATGGCTGGTTCCCCTAAATGACCTGCAGGGAGATCTTCTTCTCTCTATCCCTCTGTTTCTCCTTTCAATCTCTGTTTTGTCTGTTTGTATCACTAGCTCTCAAATCGCCACTGATATATGCACGTGCAGCACCCAGCACAACCTTGTTTCAGGCTCCAGCGGGACCTTTAGGCATTACCATCCTGTAAACAAATAACAATGATAGTGAGTGTAATTACAATCGTCAAACTATTCCAGCTCCACATCATTAGCCATGCCCTGAGCTAAATAACATTTTAATCAGTTTGATATGTCATCTGTGGCTTTCTTCACTGTCACTTGCAATCCAGCAAACTCCTTCCTTCACGTTTCTAGATTAGACAGAGGGTTCTCAACTGCAGACATCCAATTCCCTGTTCAGGAAGCAGCGAGACCTTTCCTCTTCTCACAGATTTAAGATGATAGCCAAGCATCATGAGACACAGTGCGTATGTCTCCTAGGCCCATCCCATGAGAGCAGGACATTTACCACACATGAGAAGAAGACTTAATGCAGTGGCAAAGCAAAATACTCGGTGTCAAAGCCATGTCTAGATGATCATTAAAGACAGATCAAAATTACCCAATACAGGAGGAAAATCTATCGTTTGTAGAAGATTATGTTCTCTGATTATTAGTTTCAAAATTAGTTTTTCCTTTGGATTTCCTCTGAACTTAAACTTAGTTTGGAATGCCTTTGGTTTTGAATATTTCTGAAATCGTATTACTTCTCCTAAGTAAGTTGCTAGTCTGTTCTATTTACGTGAAATTCGAATAATATTGTGAAGTATCTGCCATCAGTTTTACTGTGTGCCAGGCTGAGTTCCCTGATGAATTTCAAATTTCAGATATGAAACAGTAAAGGTTAAAAAAAAAAAATGTTACAAAGGGTACTTCATGCAGTAGCATAAACTTCTGTTTTCTCAAAACTTGTATCAGTTCATCTCACCAGGACCAGCAGGGGAAGCACACTCTGCCTAGGCACTGGCAAAGGGACACAGTGAGAGTGTAGGGTCTCTTGCTGGGGCCATTCAAAATTTGACTGTACAAGCCCCTGAGCAATATGACAGGGCTTTAAAAATGGCCCTGCTTGAAGTACGCGGGTGATCTGGAGACCTCTAAGGTGCTTTCCAACAAAAGCTTTTCTATAATTGTATGAAATCACCTGCAATAGATTAACCCTGGTCATTATTCCTATCACAGGAAATAACTGTGACACCTGGGTAACAGGTGAGCTTACTGCGACACCAGGGAGAGCCTTCCTGTACTTAAAGGCAACCTGTAGGAAAGCTGGGGAGGGAGTCTTTATCAGGGCCTGGAGTGACAGGACAAGGAGTAACCGCTTTAAACTGAAAAGTAGCACCCAGAAAGAACGGAGTCACGCAACAGGATTCATTTCCAAAACCACCTCATAGACACCTGGGCCAAAGAGCAGGGCCTTGAGCGGGTATATCACAATGGCGGAGTTCATTTCCTTCCCAGTAGCTGGCACGTGCCGTTTTTTGGGATTTCGGGGCTACAGTGAGCTGCTAAGAGGGATGTCTTAGCTCTTGCAGGGCAGTGCTTCCACTAAGGCCAGGACTTTTCTGCATCTTCTACTGCCCTGCAAGCGAGGATGCTTGGGGCACACAGGAAGCTGGGAGGGGACACAGCTGCAGGGATTCCATAAGACACAAGCAAATGCAGCCTTGGCTTGGTGACACTTTCTCTTGATTACTGCTCAACACAAATTACCTCGAGCAAGTCTACTGTGAGGACTAAAGGAAAGAGACGTATGGATGCTGCTAAGCTCTTCTAGCTTGTACCAGGTAGGAAAGATACCTCTGTAGCAGGCGTGAAGAGGATAGCACTAATTAATTAGATGAGAAGCGGAGGAAAGGCACTTAGAGGTAGTGAAAAGCAGTTAATGTGATGTTCCGGGGAAGCTTCAGTCTGCTTAAGGAGTAGCAAGAACAAGCCTAAAGTCATAGCCAAATACAAGAAAGAGAGGAGGACACGCAGCATGAGAAGCTCCCGAGAGAAAGGAGCTCTGTTTTGGGTAAAAATCAGTCCCTTTTTCTATCATGGAGACATCCAAGGGCGTAGGACACGTGCACTTCAGGGAACCAAGAGATGCTGTGCATTTCTCTCGTCCCCCTGACACAGCCACTAGGTGACGATGCTTCCAATTCTCTCTAAAGAAACCTTGCTTTCTCAGGCCCAGGTGTCCAGCTGCACACCAAGGACGTCCCTGGCTCCCAGGCACAGTTCCCAGGCCCAAGGCCGAGCTCCCCTCCGAACCCCCATTCCAGCAGACCTTGCTCCTGGCATTGTGGAGCAGCCATTTCATGTCAGCCTTTTCTCCTGGCAGTCAGCTTAGCGCCGTAACCTCTGCCATCGGGGCGCCCGAGAGCCGTGTGAGGTCAGCAGAGAGTCACTGTCAGCCTTTGACCTCACAAAGGTGGGTGGCCATAAGTGCCCTGAGCGTCCAGCTCGCATTGAGTACTGCTGGTGGCACTCGAGGCGTGGAGGTCTGCATGGTGCAATGGGAGACGCCGATGTCCTGCTGCTGGAACAAGAGGCGCTGATGTGCTGCTGGTGCAGGAGGAGACGTGAAGGTGCTGCTGCTTAGAGGTGCTGAGGGGCGGGCAGCCTCAGCGGGCAGCTGAATCAGAGGGCAGGGAAGCCAAGCAGCTTCCTTCTCTGGGGAAGGGGGCACAGAGAAAGTGATTGGAAATGGGGTACAAGCCCTCAGCCTCTAAAAGCAATCCCTCAGATGTTTAGGCATAGTAAAGTTAGGTATATCTATTTGACTCTAGACCCCAACATGTTTGTTAGTGTTCTGGTTTGTCCACTGCTTTCTTGTGGGGGATTTGAGTTGGCCATTACTCTTTAGGTGAATGCTGACTTCATATCTATGGTGCACTTTATTCTTAAAATGGGAAGTTTCTACCAATTTCCCGTCCAAACTTGCTCATAAGCCAACTGCAGTCATCATTTCAGATGTGTCTCCCAACTTACACATTTCCTATTTCTCCTTGATATTTACTCAAGAAATTCATTTACCTAGAGACAACATATTCTTCTCTCAACTGGCATCTGGCTGGGCAGAATGATGTCCTTTCATTCCCTTCCAGGCAATAGGCAACTTGTTCCTTCTGTCTTGTGAACTCTTCCTCCTAAGTTCAATGTGAATACAAGTGGCAGAACTGTGCCTCATGTCTCAAATGAGTGTCAGGGCTGCCTTGTCCAGTGTATTCATACTGGAGGGAAAAAAAAATGAATAGCCATACACACTATATAACCACTAAACTTTTTCAGTCCTCCTTGTGCTAACAGTGCATGAACGTGAGGTTTTGTTGTCATTTTTGTTTGTTTGCTTGCTTTAAACTCCTGACTGCCATATAGCAAACATGACCAAAAAACACCCTTTTTTGAGAATCTCTGAGAATGGCTCTGCTTTGTATTATCACCTGTCACTTCACCTGAACCATTTCAATCACAAGCGATATCCTTCTGTCAGGCTTGGTAGTACTTCCCAACCTTATGTCCCCTGCAAATCTCAAAGCTCATGTGTAATTTTTAATCTTCAGCCACCATGTCCATACCGAACATATCTAACTTTGAAGTCAGCTCTGCCCTGAATAGGAGGTTGGGTTTTCAGAGGTCCCTTCCAGCCTACATTTCTCCATGAGTCTTTGCCTCCTTAGCAGCTGCAGTTTCAGAACTGTCTCTGAGAATTACCATAGGTAACGACTCCTTTGCTGGTAAGTCCCTCTTCAGTGTGAACAATTGTAAATTCCCTTTATTCACTTGCAGCCCCAAAGCCCAAATCCGTAGATAATGTATCAGAAGCTCACAGAAAGTGAAATAGATGTAATTCATCCCCTGTGTAGGGAAGAACTGGTCCTAGAAAGGAAAGCTATTAAATTATCTGGAAACAATTTAGCTCTGATAAATTATTTTGTAAATTACACATTACCCCCTCCTTCCCTGGTCTTAGCTGTTCTTGCTCCAAAACTTTGCATGGTGTTGATGTCAAACTAACAGGCCCACACTTGTCTGGATGACTCTTTACCCTCTTCTGGACAGAGGTGTATTTGTTACTCTCCCATTCTGGGGACTATCCCTGATTTGCACAATTGTTATGCATTTTTCCTACTTGACTTGTTGTTCTGTGTGCCAATGCTGTTAATAGGCTAGGTAGATATCAGCTTTTCATTTTTCACTTGAATCGCTATAGATTGTTATTTCACCTCAGATGATGTTGCGCCTAGTGCCCTACCCTCCTTTTCAATGGGAGTCCTGTCACTGCCCTTAATATCACATTGTTGTTGCTGTTAGATGCAGGAAATAAGATTTGCAGCATTTGAGACATCAGTAACTTTTGATCTATTTTTGCCTCAAGTGTGCAACTGTCCTAATTTGTTCTCTTTGTTCCCCCTGGTTTCTGTGGCTTAAGTACCACTTACTATTATTGTTTAATTTCCTATGTGAAGGAGGTTTTTGGTCATTCTTACTTTATTTCTGCAGTTTTTAACCTCTGAAACATGCCTTTTCTCATCGCTTTTTTCCTCTTTGAATTTTGAATTTTAACTATGCCTTCTCTGCACTCAAGTCCCAGAGCTGCTTAGTCAGACTCAATTATTCATTTCCTTAGATTTCAAAGTTTGCATTTCTAAGCCTCAAAACCTTCATTCTAAACCTGGTTTTGTCTGTCGTGAAATGTAAAATGAGAAAAGTCAGCTCATGATCACACTTTATTCAAATTTTACTACATTTAAACCCATACAGGAGCCAAGTCTAAAATGGTCTTATATTTTTTCACTTTTGGGAAGAAATCCATCACATAGTATACCTCTATGAACATAAGTGGTAATTATCTTTCAATCTTTTGCTGGGAAGTTAAAGTCTCCCATAATTCCCATTATTGTTTACGTGTCTGATAACTGTACAGAGAGAATTCACTATTAGACTGGAGCTAAGAGCAAAGAGCAGGCTAGCAAGGCTGTCTATCTTTAGCAGTGATTTGCACAAAACCACTCTTTTGCTGACCCATAACATTTAATTTCTCCATCCTCTGCTTCTTGCTAACACAAAGCACCATCTTATTCCATCCATTTGCCTTGGTTTCCAGCCTTCCTGAGATTTATCAGTACTTGTATGACATTCATGCCTTTGTTTCACCCTTCCTGTGTTGACACTTGTCATAACAGTTTTAGATCCTGAACATGATCATCTCAAAGTTTGCCTGACAGTTAGGTCTTCCTCACATTGTCATAGAGTATCAGGTCTCTACCACTTGAAATAGATTGGATTGGATTAGATTATTGGCACCGTCTCTTGTGCTGGTAGTCCATTATCTTCACAGTCCGTACAACTGGCCATCAGTGAACATGAAGTGGCCTTATCCTGCCCATTTACCTTTCTGGAAATCAGCCACTCTCTCTGCCTAGAACAGGGAATGGATTTTCCTCACCTTTCTTCAAAAGCTCTGAAGTTTTCTGTGATCTTTCCAATTGTACGGTATGATAAGCTTTTGCTGCCACTGAAGGGTAGAAGTCATTATGAATAGTGCCAACAAAACAGAAACATAACAATGAAAACGATATTTTAATTCAGAATAGGTATTTGAAAAGTTCACCTTTTCTAGCACAAATGGGGAAAAGAAAAAAAGGAAGGAAAAAAAAAAAAAAAAGCAGTCCTAAAACATCAAAACTGTGGCCAAAGAATTAGAAGAAACACTATTTTTCCAAAGCTGCAATGTTTTCCATTCATCTGGCTGGGCCAGCAGAGCACTGGAGACCTGGATGCACTGTACTCATGGCTGGTTCCCCTAAATGACCTGCAGGGAGATCTTCTTCTCTCTATCCCTCTGTTTCTCCTTTCAATCTCTGTTTTGTCTGTTTGTATCACTAGCTCTTAAATCGCCACTGATATATGCACGTGCAGCACCCAGCACAACCTTGTTTCAGGCTCCAGCGGGACCTTTAGGCATTACCATCCTGTAAACAAATAACAATGATAGTGAGCGTAATTACAATCGTCAAACTATTCCAGCTCCACATCATTAGCCATGCCCTGAGCTAAATAACATTTTAATCAGTTTGATATGTCATCTGTGGCTTTCTTCACTGTCACTTGCAATCCAGCAAACTCCTTCCTTCACGTTTCTAGATTAGACAGACGGTTCTCAACTGCAGACATCCAATTCCCTGTTCAGGAAGCAGCGAGACCTTTCCTCTTCTCACAGATTTAAGATGATAGCCAAGCATCATGAGACACAGTGCGTATGTCTCCTAGGCCCATCCCATGAGAGCAGGACATTTACCACACACGAGAAGAAGACTTAATGCAGTGGCAAAGCAAAATACTCAGTGTCAAAGCCATGTCTAGATGATCATTAAAGACAGATCAAAATTACCCAATACAGGAGGAAAATCTATCGTTTGTAGAAGATTATGTTCTCTGATTATTAGTTTCAAAATTAGTTTTTCCTTTGGATTTCCTCTGAACTTAAACTTAGTTTGGAATGCCTTTGGTTTTGAATATTTCTGAAATCGTATTACTTCTCCTAAGTAAGTTGCTAGTCTGTTCTGTTTACGTGAAATTTGAATAATATTGTGAAGTATCTGCCATCAGTTTTACTGTGTGCCAGGCTGAGTTCCCTGATAAATTTCAAATTTCAGATATGAAACAGTAAAGGTTAAAAAAAAAAATGTTACAAAGGGTACTTCATGCAGTAGCATAAACTTCTGTTTTCTCAAAACTTGTATCAGTTCATCTCACCAGGACCAGCAGGGGAAGCACACTCTGCCTAGGCACTGGCAAAGGGACACAGTGAGAGTGTAGGGTCTCTTGCTGGGGCCATTCAAAATTTGACTGTACAAGCCCCTGAGCAATATGACAGGGCTTTAAAAATGGCCCTGCTTGAAGTACGCGGGTGATCTGGAGACCTCTAAGGTGCTTTCCAACAAAAGCTTTTCTATAATTGTATGAAATCACCTGCAATAGATTAACCCTGGTCATTATTCCTATCACAGGAAATAACTGTGACACCTGGGTAACAGGTGAGCTTACTGCGACACCAGGGAGAGCCTTCCTGTACTTAAAGGCAACCTGTAGGAAAGCTGGGGAGGGAGTCTTTATCAGGGCCTGGAGTGACAGGACAAGGAGTAACCGCTTTAAACTGAAAAGTAGCACCCAGAAAGAACGGAGTCACGCAACAGGATTCATTTCCAAAACCACCTCATAGACACCTGGGCCAAAGAGCAGGGCCTTGAGCGGGTATATCACAATGGCAGAGTTCATTTCCTTCCCAGTAGCTGGCACGTGCCGTTTTTTGGGATTTCGGGGCTACAGTGAGCTGCTAAGAGGGATGTCTTAGCTCTTGCAGGGCAGTGCTTCCACTAAGGCCAGGACTTTTCTGCATCTTCTACTGCCCTGCAAGCGAGGATGCTTGGGGCACACAGGAAGCTGGGAGGGGACACAGCTGCAGGGATTCCATAAGGCACAAGCAAATGCAGCCTTGGCTTGGTGACACTTTCTCTTGATTACCGCTCAACACAAATTACCTCGAGCAAGTCTACTGTGAGGACTAAAGGAAAGAGACGTATGGATGCTGCTAAGCTCTTCTAGCTTGTACCAGGTAGGAAAGATACCTCTGTAGCAGGCGTGAAGAGGATAGCACTAATTAATTAGATGAGAAGCGGAGGAAAGGCACTTAGAGGTAGTGAAAAGCAGTTAATGTGATGTTCCGGGGAAGCTTCAGTCTGCTTAAGGAGCAGCAAGAACAAGCCTAAAGTCATAGCCAAATACAAGAAAGAGAGGAGGACACGCAGCATGAGAAGCTCCCGAGAGAAAGGAGCTCTGTTTTGGGTAAAAATCAGTCCCTTTTTCTATCATGGAGACATCCAAGGGCGTAGGACACGTGCACTTCAGGGAACCAAGAGATGCTGTGCATTTCTCTCGTCCCCCTGACACAGCCACTAGGTGACGATGCTTCCAATTCTCTCTAAAGAAACCTTGCTTTCTCAGGCCCAGGTGTCCAGCTGCACACCAAGGACGTCCCTGGCTCCCAGGCACAGTTCCCAGGCCCAAGGCCGAGCTCCGCTCCGAACCCCCATTCCAGCAGACCTTGCTCCTGGCATTGTGGAGCAGCCATTTCATGTCAGCCTTTTCTCCTGGCAGTCAGCTTAGCGCCGTAACCTCTGCCATCGGGGCGCCCGAGAGCCGTGTGAGGTCAGCAGAGAGTCACTGTCAGCCTTTGACCTCACAAAGGTGGGTGGCCATAAGTGCCCTGAGCGTCCAGCTCGCATTGAGTACTGCTGGTGGCACTCGAGGCGTGGAGGTCTGCATGGTGCAATGGGAGACGCCGATGTCCTGCTGCTGGAACAAGAGGCGCTGATGTGCTGCTGGTGCAGGAGGAGACGTGAAGGTGCTGCTGCTTAGAGGTGCTGAGGGGCGGGCAGCCTCAGCGGGCAGCTGAATCAGAGGGCAGGGAAGCCAAGCAGCTTCCTTCTCTGGGGAAGGGGGCACAGAGAAAGTGATTGGAAATGGGGTACAAGCCCTCAGCCTCTAAAAGCAATCCCTCAGATGTTTAGGCATAGTAAAGTTAGGTATATCTATTTGACTCTAGACCCCAACATGTTTGTTAGTGTTCTGGTTTGTCCACTGCTTTCTTGTGGGGGATTTGAGTTGGCCATTACTCTTTAGGTGAATGCTGACTTCATATCTATGGTGCACTTTATTCTTAAAATGGGAAGTTTCTACCAATTTCCCGTCCAAACTTGCTCATAAGCCAACTGCAGTCATCATTTCAGATGTGTCTCCCAACTTACACATTTCCTATTTCTCCTTGATATTTACTCAAGAAATTCATTTACGTAGAGACAACATATTCTTCTCTCAACTGGCATCTGGCTGGGCAGAATGATGTCCTTTCATTCCCTTCCAGGCAATAGGCAACTTGTTCCTTCTGTCTTGTGAACTCTTCCTCCTAAGTTCAATGTGAATACAAGTGGCAGAACTGTGCCTCATGTCTCAAATGAGTGTCAGGGCTGCCTTGTCCAGTGTATTCATACTGGAGGGAAAAAAAAATGAATAGCCATACACACTATATAACCACTAAACTTTTTCAGTCCTCCTTGTGCTAACAGTGCATGAACGTGAGGTTTTGTTGTCATTTTTGTTTGTTTGCTTGCTTTAAACTCCTGACTGCCATATAGCAAACATGACAAAAAAACACCCTTTTTTGAGAATCTCTGAGAATGGCTCTGCTTTGTATTATCACCTGTCACTTCACCTGAACCATTTCAATCACAAGCGATATCCTTCTGTCAGGCTTGGTAGTACTTCCCAACCTTATGTCCCCTGCAAATCTCAAAGCTCATGTGTAATTTTTAATCTTCAGCCACCATGTCCATACCGAACATATCTAACTTTGAAGTCAGCTCTGCCCTGAATAGGAGGTTGGGTTTTCAGAGGTCCCTTCCAGCCTACATTTCTCCATGAGTCTTTGCCTCCTTAGCAGCTGCAGTTTCAGAACTGTCTCTGAGAATTACCATAGGTAACGACTCCTTTGCTGGTAAGTCCCTCTTCAGTGTGAACAATTGTAAATTCCCTTTATTCACTTGCAGCCCCAAAGCCCAAATCCGTAGATAATGTATCAGAAGCTCACAGAAAGTGAAATAGATGTAATTCATCCCCTGTGTAGGGAAGAACTGGTCCTAGAAAGGAAAGCTATTAAATTATCTGGAAACAATTTAGCTCTGATAAATTATTTTGTAAATTACACATTACCCCCTCCTTCCCTGGTCTTAGCTGTTCTTGCTCCAAAACTTTGCATGGTGTTGATGTCAAACTAACAGGCCCACACTTGTCTGGATGACTCTTTACCCTCTTCTGGACAGAGGTGTATTTGTTACTCTCCCATTCTGGGGACTATCCCTGATTTGCACAATTGTTATGCATTTTTCCTACTTGACTTGTTGTTCTGTGTGCCAATGCTGTTAATAGGCTAGGTAGATATCAGCTTTTCATTTTTCACTTGAATCGCTATAGATTGTTATTTCACCTCAGATGATGTTGCGCCTAGTGCCCTACCCTCCTTTTCAATGGGAGTCCTGTCACTGCCCTTAATATCACATTGTTGTTGCTGTTAGATGCAGGAAATAAGATTTGCAGCATTTGAGACATCAGTAACTTTTGATCTATTTTTGCCTCAAGTGTGCAACTGTCCTAATTTGTTCTCTTTGTTCCCCCTGGTTTCTGTGGCTTAAGTACCACTTACTATTATTGTTTAATTTCCTATGTGAAGGAGGTTTTTGGTCATTCTTACTTTATTTCTGCAGTTTTTAACCTCTGAAACATGCCTTTTCTCATCGCTTTTTTCCTCTTTGAATTTTGAATTTTAACTATGCCTTCTCTGCACTCAAGTCCCAGAGCTGCTTAGTCAGACTCAATTATTCATTTCCTTAGATTTCAAAGTTTGCATTTCTAAGCCTCAAAACCTTCATTCTAAACCTGGTTTTGTCTGTCGTGAAATGTAAAATGAGAAAAGTCAGCTCATGATCACACTTTATTCAAATTTTACTACATTTAAACCCATACAGGAGCCAAGTCTAAAATGGTCTTATATTTTTTCACTTTTGGGAAGAAATCCATCACATAGTATACCTCTGTGAACATAAGTGGTAATTATCTTTCAATCTTTTGCTGGGAAGTTAAAGTCTCCCATAATTCCCATTATTGTTTACGTGTCTGATAACTGTACAGAGAGAATTCACTATTAGACTGGAGCTAAGAGCAAAGAGCAGGCTAGCAAGGCTGTCTATCTTTAGCAGTGATTTGCACAAAACCACTCTTTTGCTGACCCATAACATTTAATTTCTCCATCCTCTGCTTCTTGCTAACACAAAGCACCATCTTATTCCATCCATTTGCCTTGGTTTCCAGCCTTCCTGAGATTTATCAGTACTTGTATGACATTCATGCCTTTGTTTCACCCTTCCTGTGTTGACACTTGTCATAACAGTTTTAGATCCTGAACATGATCATCTCAAAGTTTGCCTGACAGTTAGGTCTTCCTCACATTGTCATAGAGTATCAGGTCTCTACCACTTGAAATAGATTGGATTGGATTAGATTATTGGCACCGTCTCTTGTGCTGGTAGTCCATTATCTTCACAGTCCGTACAACTGGCCATCAGTGAACATGAAGTGGCCTTATCCTGCCCATTTACCTTTCTGGAAATCAGCCACTCTCTCTGCCTAGAACAGGGAATGGATTTTCCTCACCTTTCTTCAAAAGCTCTGAAGTTTTCTGTGATCTTTCCAATTGTACGGTATGATAAGCTTTTGCTGCCACTGAAGGGTAGAAGTCATTATGAATAGTGCCAACAAAACAGAAACATAACAATGAAAACGATATTTTAATTCAGAATAGGTATTTGAAAAGTTCACCTTTTCTAGCACAAATGGGGAAAAGAAAAAAAGGAAGGAAAAAAAAAAAAAAAAGCAGTCCTAAAACATCAAAACTGTGGCCAAAGAATTAGAAGAAACACTATTTTTCCAAAGCTGCAATGTTTTCCATTCATCTGGCTGGGCCAGCAGAGCACTGGAGACCTGGATGCACTGTACTCATGGCTGGTTCCCCTAAATGACCTGCAGGGAGATCTTCTTCTCTCCATCCCTCTGTTTCTCCTTTCAATCTCTGTTTTGTCTGTTTGTATCACTAGCTCTTAAATCGCCACTGATATATGCACGTGCAGCACCCAGCACAACCTTGTTTCAGGCTCCAGCGGGACCTTTAGGCATTACCATCCTGTAAACAAATAACAATGATAGTGAGCGTAATTACAATCGTCAAACTATTCCAGCTCCACATCATTAGCCATGCCCTGAGCTAAATAACATTTTAATCAGTTTGATATGTCATCTGTGGCTTTCTTCACTGTCACTTGCAATCCAGCAAACTCCTTCCTTCACGTTTCTAGATTAGACAGAGGGTTCTCAACTGCAGACATCCAATTCCCTGTTCAGGAAGCAGCGAGACCTTTCCTCTTCTCACAGATTTAAGATGATAGCCAAGCATCATGAGACACAGTGCGTATGTCTCCTAGGCCCATCCCATGAGAGCAGGACATTTACCACACACGAGAAGAAGACTTAATGCAGTGGCAAAGCAAAATACTCAGTGTCAAAGCCATGTCTAGATGATCATTAAAGACAGATCAAAATTACCCAATACAGGAGGAAAATCTATCGTTTGTAGAAGATTATGTTCTCTGATTATTAGTTTCAAAATTAGTTTTTCCTTTGGATTTCCTCTGAACTTAAACTTAGTTTGGAATGCCTTTGGTTTTGAATATTTCTGAAATCGTATTACTTCTCCTAAGTAAGTTGCTAGTCTGTTCTGTTTACGTGAAATTTGAATAATATTGTGAAGTATCTGCCATCAGTTTTACTGTGTGCCAGGCTGAGTTCCCTGATGAATTTCAAATTTCAGATATGAAACAGTAAAGGTTAAAAAAAAAAATGTTACAAAGGGTACTTCATGCAGTAGCATAAACTTCTGTTTTCTCAAAACTTGTATCAGTTCATCTCACCAGGACCAGCAGGGGAAGCACACTCTGCCTAGGCACTGGCAAAGGGACACAGTGAGAGTGTAGGGTCTCTTGCTGGGGCCATTCAAAATTTGACTGTACAAGCCCCTGAGCAATATGACAGGGCTTTAAAAATGGCCCTGCTTGAAGTACGCGGGTGATCTGGAGACCTCTAAGGTGCTTTCCAACAAAAGCTTTTCTATAATTGTATGAAATCACCTGCAATAGATTAACCCTGGTCATTATTCCTATCACAGGAAATAACTGTGACACCTGGGTAACAGGTGAGCTTACTGCGACACCAGGGAGAGCCTTCCTGTACTTAAAGGCAACCTGTAGGAAAGCTGGGGAGGGAGTCTTTATCAGGGCCTGGAGTGACAGGACAAGGAGTAACCGCTTTAAACTGAAAAGTAGCACCCAGAAAGAACGGAGTCACGCAACAGGATTCATTTCCAAAACCACCTCATAGACACCTGGGCCAAAGAGCAGGGCCTTGAGCGGGTATATCACAATGACAGAGTTCATTTCCTTCCCACTAGCTGGCACGTGCCGTTTTTTGGGATTTCGGGGCTACAGTGAGCTGCTAAGAGGGATGTCTTAGCTCTTGCAGGGCAGTGCTTCCACTAAGGCCAGGACTTTTCTGCATCTTCTACTGCCCTGCAAGCGAGGATGCTTGGGGCACACAGGAAGCTGGGAGGGGACACAGCTGCAGGGATTCCATAAGGCACAAGCAAATGCAGCCTTGGCTTGGTGACACTTTCTCTTGATTACCGCTCAACACAAATTACCTCGAGCAAGTCTACTGTGAGGACTAAAGGAAAGAGACGTATGGATGCTGCTAAGCTCTTCTAGCTTGTACCAGGTAGGAAAGATACCTCTGTAGCAGGCGTGAAGAGGATAGCACTAATTAATTAGATGAGAAGCGGAGGAAAGGCACTTAGAGGTAGTGAAAAGCAGTTAATGTGATGTTCCGGGGAAGCTTCAGTCTGCTTAAGGAGCAGCAAGAACAAGCCTAAAGTCATAGCCAAATACAAGAAAGAGAGGAGGACACGCAGCATGAGAAGCTCCCGAGAGAAAGGAGCTCTGTTTTGGGTAAAAATCAGTCCCTTTTTCTATCATGGAGACATCCAAGGGCGTAGGACACGTGCACTTCAGGGAACCAAGAGATGCTGTGCATTTCTCTCGTCCCCCTGACACAGCCACTAGGTGACGATGCTTCCAATTCTCTCTAAAGAAACCTTGCTTTCTCAGGCCCAGGTGTCCAGCTGCACACCAAGGACGTCCCTGGCTCCCAGGCACAGTTCCCAGGCCCAAGGCCGAGCTCCGCTCCGAACCCCCATTCCAGCAGACCTTGCTCCTGGCATTGTGGAGCAGCCATTTCATGTCAGCCTTTTCTCCTGGCAGTCAGCTTAGCGCCGTAACCTCTGCCATCGGGGCGCCCGAGAGCCGTGTGAGGTCAGCAGAGAGTCACTGTCAGCCTTTGACCTCACAAAGGTGGGTGGCCATAAGTGCCCTGAGCGTCCAGCTCGCATTGAGTACTGCTGGTGGCACTCGAGGCGTGGAGGTCTGCATGGTGCAATGGGAGACGCCGATGTCCTGCTGCTGGAACAAGAGGCGCTGATGTGCTGCTGGTGCAGGAGGAGACGTGAAGGTGCTGCTGCTTAGAGGTGCTGAGGGGCGGGCAGCCTCAGCGGGCAGCTGAATCAGAGGGCAGGGAAGCCAAGCAGCTTCCTTCTCTGGGGAAGGGGGCACAGAGAAAGTGATTGGAAATGGGGTACAAGCCCTCAGCCTCTAAAAGCAATCCCTCAGATGTTTAGGCATAGTAAAGTTAGGTATATCTATTTGACTCTAGACCCCAACATGTTTGTTAGTGTTCTGGTTTGTCCACTGCTTTCTTGTGGGGGATTTGAGTTGGCCATTACTCTTTAGGTGAATGCTGACTTCATATCTATGGTGCACTTTATTCTTAAAATGGGAAGTTTCTACCAATTTCCCGTCCAAACTTGCTCATAAGCCAACTGCAGTCATCATTTCAGATGTGTCTCCCAACTTACACATTTCCTATTTCTCCTTGATATTTACTCAAGAAATTCATTTACGTAGAGACAACATATTCTTCTCTCAACTGGCATCTGGCTGGGCAGAATGATGTCCTTTCATTCCCTTCCAGGCAATAGGCAACTTGTTCCTTCTGTCTTGTGAACTCTTCCTCCTAAGTTCAATGTGAATACAAGTGGCAGAACTGTGCCTCATGTCTCAAATGAGTGTCAGGGCTGCCTTGTCCAGTGTATTCATACTGGAGGGAAAAAAAAATGAATAGCCATACACACTATATAACCACTAAACTTTTTCAGTCCTCCTTGTGCTAACAGTGCATGAACGTGAGGTTTTGTTGTCATTTTTGTTTGTTTGCTTGCTTTAAACTCCTGACTGCCATATAGCAAACATGACAAAAAAACACCCTTTTTTGAGAATCTCTGAGAATGGCTCTGCTTTGTATTATCACCTGTCACTTCACCTGAACCATTTCAATCACAAGCGATATCCTTCTGTCAGGCTTGGTAGTACTTCCCAACCTTATGTCCCCTGCAAATCTCAAAGCTCATGTGTAATTTTTAATCTTCAGCCACCATGTCCATACCGAACATATCTAACTTTGAAGTCAGCTCTGCCCTGAATAGGAGGTTGGGTTTTCAGAGGTCCCTTCCAGCCTACATTTCTCCATGAGTCTTTGCCTCCTTAGCAGCTGCAGTTTCAGAACTGTCTCTGAGAATTACCATAGGTAACGACTCCTTTGCTGGTAAGTCCCTCTTCAGTGTGAACAATTGTAAATTCCCTTTATTCACTTGCAGCCCCAAAGCCCAAATCCGTAGATAATGTATCAGAAGCTCACAGAAAGTGAAATAGATGTAATTCATCCCCTGTGTAGGGAAGAACTGGTCCTAGAAAGGAAAGCTATTAAATTATCTGGAAACAATTTAGCTCTGATAAATTATTTTGTAAATTACACATTACCCCCTCCTTCCCTGGTCTTAGCTGTTCTTGCTCCAAAACTTTGCATGGTGTTGATGTCAAACTAACAGGCCCACACTTGTCTGGATGACTCTTTACCCTCTTCTGGACAGAGGTGTATTTGTTACTCTCCCATTCTGGGGACTATCCCTGATTTGCACAATTGTTATGCATTTTTCCTACTTGACTTGTTGTTCTGTGTGCCAATGCTGTTAATAGGCTAGGTAGATATCAGCTTTTCATTTTTCACTTGAATCGCTATAGATTGTTATTTCACCTCAGATGATGTTGCGCCTAGTGCCCTACCCTCCTTTTCAATGGGAGTCCTGTCACTGCCCTTAATATCACATTGTTGTTGCTGTTAGATGCAGGAAATAAGATTTGCAGCATTTGAGACATCAGTAACTTTTGATCTATTTTTGCCTCAAGTGTGCAACTGTCCTAATTTGTTCTCTTTGTTCCCCCTGGTTTCTGTGGCTTAAGTACCACTTACTATTATTGTTTAATTTCCTATGTGAAGGAGGTTTTTGGTCATTCTTACTTTATTTCTGCAGTTTTTAACCTCTGAAACATGCCTTTTCTCATCGCTTTTTTCCTCTTTGAATTTTGAATTTTAACTATGCCTTCTCTGCACTCAAGTCCCAGAGCTGCTTAGTCAGACTCAATTATTCATTTCCTTAGATTTCAAAGTTTGCATTTCTAAGCCTCAAAACCTTCATTCTAAACCTGGTTTTGTCTGTCGTGAAATGTAAAATGAGAAAAGTCAGCTCATGATCACACTTTATTCAAATTTTACTACATTTAAACCCATACAGGAGCCAAGTCTAAAATGGTCTTATATTTTTTCACTTTTGGGAAGAAATCCATCACATAGTATACCTCTGTGAACATAAGTGGTAATTATCTTTCAATCTTTTGCTGGGAAGTTAAAGTCTCCCATAATTCCCATTATTGTTTACGTGTCTGATAACTGTACAGAGAGAATTCACTATTAGACTGGAGCTAAGAGCAAAGAGCAGGCTAGCAAGGCTGTCTATCTTTAGCAGTGATTTGCACAAAACCACTCTTTTGCTGACCCATAACATTTAATTTCTCCATCCTCTGCTTCTTGCTAACACAAAGCACCATCTTATTCCATCCATTTGCCTTGGTTTCCAGCCTTCCTGAGATTTATCAGTACTTGTATGACATTCATGCCTTTGTTTCACCCTTCCTGTGTTGACACTTGTCATAACAGTTTTAGATCCTGAACATGATCATCTCAAAGTTTGCCTGACAGTTAGGTCTTCCTCACATTGTCATAGAGTATCAGGTCTCTACCACTTGAAATAGATTGGATTGGATTAGATTATTGGCACCGTCTCTTGTGCTGGTAGTCCATTATCTTCACAGTCCGTACAACTGGCCATCAGTGAACATGAAGTGGCCTTATCCTGCCCATTTACCTTTCTGGAAATCAGCCACTCTCTCTGCCTAGAACAGGGAATGGATTTTCCTCACCTTTCTTCAAAAGCTCTGAAGTTTTCTGTGATCTTTCCAATTGTACGGTATGATAAGCTTTTGCTGCCACTGAAGGGTAGAAGTCATTATGAATAGTGCCAACAAAACAGAAACATAACAATGAAAACGATATTTTAATTCAGAATAGGTATTTGAAAAGTTCACCTTTTCTAGCACAAATGGGGAAAAGAAAAAAAGGAAGGAAAAAAAAAAAAAAAAAGCAGTCCTAAAACATCAAAACTGTGGCCAAAGAATTAGAAGAAACACTATTTTTCCAAAGCTGCAATGTTTTCCATTCATCTGGCTGGGCCAGCAGAGCACTGGAGACCTGGATGCACTGTACTCATGGCTGGTTCCCCTAAATGACCTGCAGGGAGATCTTCTTCTCTCTATCCCTCTGTTTCTCCTTTCAATCTCTGTTTTGTCTGTTTGTATCACTAGCTCTTAAATCGCCACTGATATATGCACGTGCAGCACCCAGCACAACCTTGTTTCAGGCTCCAGCGGGACCTTTAGGCATTACCATCCTGTAAACAAATAACAATGATAGTGAGCGTAATTACAATCGTCAAACTATTCCAGCTCCACATCATTAGCCATGCCCTGAGCTAAATAACATTTTAATCAGTTTGATATGTCATCTGTGGCTTTCTTCACTGTCACTTGCAATCCAGCAAACTCCTTCCTTTACGTTTCTAGATTAGACAGAGGGTTCTCAACTGCAGACATCCAATTCCCTGTTCAGGAAGCAGCGAGACCTTTCCTCTTCTCACAGATTTAAGATGATAGCCAAGCATCATGAGACACAGTGCGTATGTCTCCTAGGCCCATCCCATGAGAGCAGGACATTTACCACACATGAGAAGAAGACTTAATGCAGTGGCAAAGCAAAATACTCAGTGTCAAAGCCATGTCTAGATGATCATTAAAGACAGATCAAAATTACCCAATACAGGAGGAAAATCTATCGTTTGTAGAAGATTATGTTCTCTGATTATTAGTTTCAAAATTAGTTTTTCCTTTGGATTTCCTCTGAACTTAAACTTAGTTTGGAATGCCTTTGGTTTTGAATATTTCTGAAATCGTATTACTTCTCCTAAGTAAGTTGCTAGTCTGTTCTATTTACGTGAAATTCGAATAATATTGTGAAGTATCTGCCATCAGTTTTACTGTGTGCCAGGCTGAGTTCCCTGATGAATTTCAAATTTCAGATATGAAACAGTAAAGGTTAAAAAAAAAAATGTTACAAAGGGTACTTCATGCAGTAGCATAAACTTCTGTTTTCTCAAAACTTGTATCAGTTCATCTCACCAGGACCAGCAGGGGAAGCACACTCTGCCTAGGCACTGGCAAAGGGACACAGTGAGAGTGTAGGGTCTCTTGCTGGGGCCATTCAAAATTTGACTGTACAAGCCCCTGAGCAATATGACAGGGCTTTAAAAATGGCCCTGCTTGAAGTACGCGGGTGATCTGGAGACCTCTAAGGTGCTTTCCAACAAAAGCTTTTCTATAATTGTATGAAATCACCTGCAATAGATTAACCCTGGTCATTATTCCTATCACAGGAAATAACTGTGACACCTGGGTAACAGGTGAGCTTACTGCGACACCAGGGAGAGCCTTCCTGTACTTAAAGGCAACCTGTAGGAAAGCTGGGGAGGGAGTCTTTATCAGGGCCTGGAGTGACAGGACAAGGAGTAACCGCTTTAAACTGAAAAGTAGCACCCAGAAAGAACGGAGTCACGCAACAGGATTCATTTCCAAAACCACCTCATAGACACCTGGGCCAAAGAGCAGGGCCTTGAGCGGGTATATCACAATGGCAGAGTTCATTTCCTTCCCAGTAGCTGGCACGTGCCGTTTTTTGGGATTTCGGGGCTACAGTGAGCTGCTAAGAGGGATGTCTTAGCTCTTGCAGGGCAGTGCTTCCACTAAGGCCAGGACTTTTCTGCATCTTCTACTGCCCTGCAAGCGAGGATGCTTGGGGCACACAGGAAGCTGGGAGGGGACACAGCTGCAGGGATTCCATAAGGCACAAGCAAATGCAGCCTTGGCTTGGTGACACTTTCTCTTGATTACTGCTCAACACAAATTACCTCGAGCAAGTCTACTGTGAGGACTAAAGGAAAGAGACGTATGGATGCTGCTAAGCTCTTCTAGCTTGTACCAGGTAGGAAAGATACCTCTGTAGCAGGCGTGAAGAGGATAGCACTAATTAATTAGATGAGAAGCGGAGGAAAGGCACTTAGAGGTAGTGAAAAGCAGTTAATGTGATGTTCCGGGGAAGCTTCAGTCTGCTTAAGGAGTAGCAAGAACAAGCCTAAAGTCATAGCCAAATACAAGAAAGAGAGGAGGACACGCAGCATGAGAAGCTCCCGAGAGAAAGGAGCTCTGTTTTGGGTAAAAATCAGTCCCTTTTTCTATCATGGAGACATCCAAGGGCGTAGGACACGTGCACTTCAGGGAACCAAGAGATGCTGTGCATTTCTCTCGTCCCCCTGACACAGCCACTAGGTGACGATGCTTCCAATTCTCTCTAAAGAAACCTTGCTTTCTCAGGCCCAGGTGTCCAGCTGCACACCAAGGACGTCCCTGGCTCCCAGGCACAGTTCCCAGGCCCAAGGCCGAGCTCCCCTCCGAACCCCCATTCCAGCAGACCTTGCTCCTGGCATTGTGGAGCAGCCATTTCATGTCAGCCTTTTCTCCTGGCAGTCAGCTTAGCGCCGTAACCTCTGCCATCGGGGCGCCCGAGAGCCGTGTGAGGTCAGCAGAGAGTCACTGTCAGCCTTTGACCTCACAAAGGTGGGTGGCCGTAAGTGCCCTGAGCGTCCAGCTCGCATTGAGTACTGCTGGTGGCACTCGAGGCGTGGAGGTCTGCATGGTGCAATGGGAGACGCCGATGTCCTGCTGCTGGAACAAGAGGCGCTGATGTGCTGCTGGTGCAGGAGGAGACGTGAAGGTGCTGCTGCTTAGAGGTGCTGAGGGGCGGGCAGCCTCAGCGGGCAGCTGAATCAGAGGGCAGGGAAGCCAAGCAGCTTCCTTCTCTGGGGAAGGGGGCACAGAGAAAGTGATTGGAAATGGGGTACAAGCCCTCAGCCTCTAAAAGCAATCCCTCAGATGTTTAGGCATAGTAAAGTTAGGTATATCTATTTGACTCTAGACCCCAACATGTTTGTTAGTGTTCTGGTTTGTCCACTGCTTTCTTGTGGGGGATTTGAGTTGGCCATTACTCTTTAGGTGAATGCTGACTTCATATCTATGGTGCACTTTATTCTTAAAATGGGAAGTTTCTACCAATTTCCCGTCCAAACTTGCTCATAAGCCAACTGCAGTCATCATTTCAGATGTGTCTCCCAACTTACACATTTCCTATTTCTCCTTGATATTTACTCAAGAAATTCATTTACGTAGAGACAACATATTCTTCTCTCAACTGGCATCTGGCTGGGCAGAATGATGTCCTTTCATTCCCTTCCAGGCAATAGGCAACTTGTTCCTTCTGTCTTGTGAACTCTTCCTCCTAAGTTCAATGTGAATACAAGTGGCAGAACTGTGCCTCATGTCTCAAATGAGTGTCAGGGCTGCCTTGTCCAGTGTATTCATACTGGAGGGAAAAAAAAATGAATAGCCATACACACTATATAACCACTAAACTTTTTCAGTCCTCCTTGTGCTAACAGTGCATGAACGTGAGGTTTTGTTGTCATTTTTGTTTGTTTGCTTGCTTTAAACTCCTGACTGCCATATAGCAAACATGACCAAAAAACACCCTTTTTTGAGAATCTCTGAGAATGGCTCTGCTTTGTATTATCACCTGTCACTTCACCTGAACCATTTCAATCACAAGCGATATCCTTCTGTCAGGCTTGGTAGTACTTCCCAACCTTATGTCCCCTGCAAATCTCAAAGCTCATGTGTAATTTTTAATCTTCAGCCACCATGTCCATACCGAACATATCTAACTTTGAAGTCAGCTCTGCCCTGAATAGGAGGTTGGGTTTTCAGAGGTCCCTTCCAGCCTACATTTCTCCATGAGTCTTTGCCTCCTTAGCAGCTGCAGTTTCAGAACTGTCTCTGAGAATTACCATAGGTAACGACTCCTTTGCTGGTAAGTCCCTCTTCAGTGTGAACAATTGTAAATTCCCTTTATTCACTTGCAGCCCCAAAGCCCAAATCCGTAGATAATGTATCAGAAGCTCACAGAAAGTGAAATAGATGTAATTCATCCCCTGTGTAGGGAAGAACTGGTCCTAGAAAGGAAAGCTATTAAATTATCTGGAAACAATTTAGCTCTGATAAATTATTTTGTAAATTACACATTACCCCCTCCTTCCCTGGTCTTAGCTGTTCTTGCTCCAAAACTTTGCATGGTGTTGATGTCAAACTAACAGGCCCACACTTGTCTGGATGACTCTTTACCCTCTTCTGGACAGAGGTGTATTTGTTACTCTCCCATTCTGGGGACTATCCCTGATTTGCACAATTGTTATGCATTTTTCCTACTTGACTTGTTGTTCTGTGTGCCAATGCTGTTAATAGGCTAGGTAGATATCAGCTTTTCATTTTTCACTTGAATCGCTATAGATTGTTATTTCACCTCAGATGATGTTGCGCCTAGTGCCCTACCCTCCTTTTCAATGGGAGTCCTGTCACTGCCCTTAATATCACATTGTTGTTGCTGTTAGATGCAGGAAATAAGATTTGCAGCATTTGAGACATCAGTAACTTTTGATCTATTTTTGCCTCAAGTGTGCAACTGTCCTAATTTGTTCTCTTTGTTCCCCCTGGTTTCTGTGGCTTAAGTACCACTTACTATTATTGTTTAATTTCCTATGTGAAGGAGGTTTTTGGTCATTCTTACTTTATTTCTGCAGGTTTTAACCTCTGAAACATGCCTTTTCTCATCGCTTTTTTCCTCTTTGAATTTTGAATTTTAACTATGCCTTCTCTGCACTCAAGTCCCAGAGCTGCTTAGTCAGACTCAATTATTCATTTCCTTAGATTTCAAAGTTTGCATTTCTAAGCCTCAAAACCTTCATTCTAAACCTGGTTTTGTCTGTCGTGAAATGTAAAATGAGAAAAGTCAGCTCATGATCACACTTTATTCAAATTTTACTACATTTAAACCCATACAGGAGCCAAGTCTAAAATGGTCTTATATTTTTTCACTTTTGGGAAGAAATCCATCACATAGTATACCTCTATGAACATAAGTGGTAATTATCTTTCAATCTTTTGCTGGGAAGTTAAAGTCTCCCATAATTCCCATTATTGTTTACGTGTCTGATAACTGTACAGAGAGAATTCACTATTAGACTGGAGCTAAGAGCAAAGAGCAGGCTAGCAAGGCTGTCTATCTTTAGCAGTGATTTGCACAAAACCACTCTTTTGCTGACCCATAACATTTAATTTCTCCATCCTCTGCTTCTTGCTAACACAAAGCACCATCTTATTCCATCCATTTGCCTTGGTTTCCAGCCTTCCTGAGATTTATCAGTACTTGTATGACATTCATGCCTTTGTTTCACCCTTCCTGTGTTGACACTTGTCATAACAGTTTTAGATCCTGAACATGATCATCTCAAAGTTTGCCTGACAGTTAGGTCTTCCTCACATTGTCATAGAGTATCAGGTCTCTACCACTTGAAATAGATTGGATTGGATTAGATTATTGGCACCGTCTCTTGTGCTGGTAGTCCATTATCTTCACAGTCCGTACAACTGGCCATCAGTGAACATGAAGTGGCCTTATCCTGCCCATTTACCTTTCTGGAAATCAGCCACTCTCTCTGCCTAGAACAGGGAATGGATTTTCCTCACCTTTCTTCAAAAGCTCTGAAGTTTTCTGTGATCTTTCCAATTGTACGGTATGATAAGCTTTTGCTGCCACTGAAGGGTAGAAGTCATTATGAATAGTGCCAACAAAACAGAAACATAACAATGAAAACGATATTTTAATTCAGAATAGGTATTTGAAAAGTTCACCTTTTCTAGCACAAATGGGGAAAAGGAAAAAAAGGAAGGAAAAAAAAAAAAAAAAAAAGCAGTCCTAAAACATCAAAACTGTGGCCAAAGAATTAGAAGAAACACTATTTTTCCAAAGCTGCAATGTTTTCCATTCATCTGGCTGGGCCAGCAGAGCACTGGAGACCTGGATGCACTGTACTCATGGCTGGTTCCCCTAAATGACCTGCAGGGAGATCTTCTTCTCTCTATCCCTCTGTTTCTCCTTTCAATCTCTGTTTTGTCTGTTTGTATCACTAGCTCTCAAATCGCCACTGATATATGCACGTGCAGCACCCAGCACAACCTTGTTTCAGGCTCCAGCGGGACCTTTAGGCATTACCATCCTGTAAACAAATAACAATGATAGTGAGCGTAATTACAATCGTCAAACTATTCCAGCTCCACATCATTAGCCATGCCCTGAGCTAAATAACATTTTAATCAGTTTGATATGTCATCTGTGGCTTTCTTCACTGTCACTTGCAATCCAGCAAACTCCTTCCTTCACGTTTCTAGATTAGACAGAGGGTTCTCAACTGCAGACATCCAATTCCCTGTTCAGGAAGCAGCGAGACCTTTCCTCTTCTCACAGATTTAAGATGATAGCCAAGCATCATGAGACACAGTGCGTATGTCTCCTAGGCCCATCCCATGAGAGCAGGACATTTACCACACATGAGAAGAAGACTTAATGCAGTGGCAAAGCAAAATACTCAGTGTCAAAGCCATGTCTAGATGATCATTAAAGACAGATCAAAATTACCCAATACAGGAGGAAAATCTATCGTTTGTAGAAGATTATGTTCTCTGATTATTAGTTTCAAAATTAGTTTTTCCTTTGGATTTCCTCTGAACTTAAACTTAGTTTGGAATGCCTTTGGTTTTGAATATTTCTGAAATCGTATTACTTCTCCTAAGTAAGTTGCTAGTCTGTTCTATTTACGTGAAATTCGAATAATATTGTGAAGTATCTGCCATCAGTTTTACTGTGTGCCAGGCTGAGTTCCCTGATGAATTTCAAATTTCAGATATGAAACAGTAAAGGTTAAAAAAAAAAAATGTTACAAAGGGTACTTCATGCAGTAGCATAAACTTCTGTTTTCTCAAAACTTGTATCAGTTCATCTCACCAGGACCAGCAGGGGAAGCACACTCTGCCTAGGCACTGGCAAAGGGACACAGTGAGAGTGTAGGGTCTTTTGCTGGGGCCATTCAAAATTTGACTGTACAAGCCCCTGAGCAATATGACAGGGCTTTAAAAATGGCCCTGCTTGAAGTACGCGGGTGATCTGGAGACCTCTAAGGTGCTTTCCAACAAAAGCTTTTCTATAATTGTATGAAATCACCTGCAATAGATTAACCCTGGTCATTATTCCTATCACAGGAAATAACTGTGACACCTGGGTAACAGGTGAGCTTACTGCGACACCAGGGAGAGCCTTCCTGTACTTAAAGGCAACCTGTAGGAAAGCTGGGGAGGGAGTCTTTATCAGGGCCTGGAGTGACAGGACAAGGAGTAACCGCTTTAAACTGAAAAGTAGCACCCAGAAAGAACGGAGTCACGCAACAGGATTCATTTCCAAAACCACCTCATAGACACCTGGGCCAAAGAGCAGGGCCTTGAGCGGGTATATCACAATGGCAGAGTTCATTTCCTTCCCAGTAGCTGGCACGTGCCGTTTTTTGGGATTTCGGGGCTACAGTGAGCTGCTAAGAGGGATGTCTTAGCTCTTGCAGGGCAGTGCTTCCACTAAGGCCAGGACTTTTCTGCATCTTCTACTGCCCTGCAAGCGAGGATGCTTGGGGCACACAGGAAGCTGGGAGGGGACACAGCTGCAGGGATTCCATAAGGCACAAGCAAATGCAGCCTTGGCTTGGTGACACTTTCTCTTGATTACTGCTCAACACAAATTACCTCGAGCAAGTCTACTGTGAGGACTAAAGGAAAGAGACGTATGGATGCTGCTAAGCTCTTCTAGCTTGTACCAGGTAGGAAAGATACCTCTGTAGCAGGCGTGAAGAGGATAGCACTAATTAATTAGATGAGAAGCGGAGGAAAGGCACTTAGAGGTAGTGAAAAGCAGTTAATGTGATGTTCCGGGGAAGCTTCAGTCTGCTTAAGGAGTAGCAAGAACAAGCCTAAAGTCATAGCCAAATACAAGAAAGAGAGGAGGACACGCAGCATGAGAAGCTCCCGAGAGAAAGGAGCTCTGTTTTGGGTAAAAATCAGTCCCTTTTTCTATCATGGAGACATCCAAGGGCGTAGGACACGTGCACTTCAGGGAACCAAGAGATGCTGTGCATTTCTCTCGTCCCCCTGACACAGCCACTAGGTGACGATGCTTCCAATTCTCTCTAAAGAAACCTTGCTTTCTCAGGCCCAGGTGTCCAGCTGCACACCAAGGACGTCCCTGGCTCCCAGGCACAGTTCCCAGGCCCAAGGCCGAGCTCCGCTCCGAACCCCCATTCCAGCAGACCTTGCTCCTGGCATTGTGGAGCAGCCATTTCATGTCAGCCTTTTCTCCTGGCAGTCAGCTTAGCGCCGTAACCTCTGCCATCGGGGCGCCCGAGAGCCGTGTGAGGTCAGCAGAGAGTCACTGTCAGCCTTTGACCTCACAAAGGTGGGTGGCCATAAGTGCCCTGAGCGTCCAGCTCGCATTGAGTACTGCTGGTGGCACTCGAGGCGTGGAGGTCTGCATGGTGCAATGGGAGACGCCGATGTCCTGCTGCTGGAACAAGAGGCGCTGATGTGCTGCTGGTGCAGGAGGAGACGTGAAGGTGCTGCTGCTTAGAGGTGCTGAGGGGCGGGCAGCCTCAGCGGGCAGCTGAATCAGAGGGCAGGGAAGCCAAGCAGCTTCCTTCTCTGGGGAAGGGGGCACAGAGAAAGTGATTGGAAATGGGGTACAAGCCCTCAGCCTCTAAAAGCAATCCCTCAGATGTTTAGGCATAGTAAAGTTAGGTATATCTATTTGACTCTAGACCCCAACATGTTTGTTAGTGTTCTGGTTTGTCCACTGCTTTCTTGTGGGGGATTTGAGTTGGCCATTACTCTTTAGGTGAATGCTGACTTCATATCTATGGTGCACTTTATTCTTAAAATGGGAAGTTTCTACCAATTTCCCGTCCAAACTTGCTCATAAGCCAACTGCAGTCATCATTTCAGATGTGTCTCCCAACTTACACATTTCCTATTTCTCCTTGATATTTACTCAAGAAATTCATTTACGTAGAGACAACATATTCTTCTCTCAACTGGCATCTGGCTGGGCAGAATGATGTCCTTTCATTCCCTTCCAGGCAATAGGCAACTTGTTCCTTCTGTCTTGTGAACTCTTCCTCCTAAGTTCAATGTGAATACAAGTGGCAGAACTGTGCCTCATGTCTCAAATGAGTGTCAGGGCTGCCTTGTCCAGTGTATTCATACTGGAGGGAAAAAAAAATGAATAGCCATACACACTATATAACCACTAAACTTTTTCAGTCCTCCTTGTGCTAACAGTGCATGAACGTGAGGTTTTGTTGTCATTTTTGTTTGTTTGCTTGCTTTAAACTCCTGACTGCCATATAGCAAACATGACCAAAAAACACCCTTTTTTGAGAATCTCTGAGAATGGCTCTGCTTTGTATTATCACCTGTCACTTCACCTGAACCATTTCAATCACAAGCGATATCCTTCTGTCAGGCTTGGTAGTACTTCCCAACCTTATGTCCCCTGCAAATCTCAAAGCTCATGTGTAATTTTTAATCTTCAGCCACCATGTCCATACCGAACATATCTAACTTTGAAGTCAGCTCTGCCCTGAATAGGAGGTTGGGTTTTCAGAGGTCCCTTCCAGCCTACATTTCTCCATGAGTCTTTGCCTCCTTAGCAGCTGCAGTTTCAGAACTGTCTCTGAGAATTACCATAGGTAACGACTCCTTTGCTGGTAAGTCCCTCTTCAGTGTGAACAATTGTAAATTCCCTTTATTCACTTGCAGCCCCAAAGCCCAAATCCGTAGATAATGTATCAGAAGCTCACAGAAAGTGAAATAGATGTAATTCATCCCCTGTGTAGGGAAGAACTGGTCCTAGAAAGGAAAGCTATTAAATTATCTGGAAACAATTTAGCTCTGATAAATTATTTTGTAAATTACACATTACCCCCTCCTTCCCTGGTCTTAGCTGTTCTTGCTCCAAAACTTTGCATGGTGTTGATGTCAAACTAACAGGCCCACACTTGTCTGGATGACTCTTTACCCTCTTCTGGACAGAGGTGTATTTGTTACTCTCCCATTCTGGGGACTATCCCTGATTTGCACAATTGTTATGCATTTTTCCTACTTGACTTGTTGTTCTGTGTGCCAATGCTGTTAATAGGCTAGGTAGATATCAGCTTTTCATTTTTCACTTGAATCGCTATAGATTGTTATTTCACCTCAGATGATGTTGCGCCTAGTGCCCTACCCTCCTTTTCAATGGGAGTCCTGTCACTGCCCTTAATATCACATTGTTGTTGCTGTTAGATGCAGGAAATAAGATTTGCAGCATTTGAGACATCAGTAACTTTTGATCTATTTTTGCCTCAAGTGTGCAACTGTCCTAATTTGTTCTCTTTGTTCCCCCTGGTTTCTGTGGCTTAAGTACCACTTACTATTATTGTTTAATTTCCTATGTGAAGGAGGTTTTTGGTCATTCTTACTTTATTTCTGCAGTTTTTAACCTCTGAAACATGCCTTTTCTCATCGCTTTTTTCCTCTTTGAATTTTGAATTTTAACTATGCCTTCTCTGCACTCAAGTCCCAGAGCTGCTTAGTCAGACTCAATTATTCATTTCCTTAGATTTCAAAGTTTGCATTTCTAAGCCTCAAAACCTTCATTCTAAACCTGGTTTTGTCTGTCGTGAAATGTAAAATGAGAAAAGTCAGCTCATGATCACACTTTATTCAAATTTTACTACATTTAAACCCATACAGGAGCCAAGTCTAAAATGGTCTTATATTTTTTCACTTTTGGGAAGAAATCCATCACATAGTATACCTCTATGAACATAAGTGGTAATTATCTTTCAATCTTTTGCTGGGAAGTTAAAGTCTCCCATAATTCCCATTATTGTTTACGTGTCTGATAACTGTACAGAGAGAATTCACTATTAGACTGGAGCTAAGAGCAAAGAGCAGGCTAGCAAGGCTGTCTATCTTTAGCAGTGATTTGCACAAAACCACTCTTTTGCTGACCCATAACATTTAATTTCTCCATCCTCTGCTTCTTGCTAACACAAAGCACCATCTTATTCCATCCATTTGCCTTGGTTTCCAGCCTTCCTGAGATTTATCAGTACTTGTATGACATTCATGCCTTTGTTTCACCCTTCCTGTGTTGACACTTGTCATAACAGTTTTAGATCCTGAACATGATCATCTCAAAGTTTGCCTGACAGTTAGGTCTTCCTCACATTGTCATAGAGTATCAGGTCTCTACCACTTGAAATAGATTGGATTGGATTAGATTATTGGCACCGTCTCTTGTGCTGGTAGTCCATTATCTTCACAGTCCGTACAACTGGCCATCAGTGAACATGAAGTGGCCTTATCCTGCCCATTTACCTTTCTGGAAATCAGCCACTCTCTCTGCCTAGAACAGGGAATGGATTTTCCTCACCTTTCTTCAAAAGCTCTGAAGTTTTCTGTGATCTTTCCAATTGTACGGTATGATAAGCTTTTGCTGCCACTGAAGGGTAGAAGTCATTATGAATAGTGCCAACAAAACAGAAACATAACAATGAAAACGATATTTTAATTCAGAATAGGTATTTGAAAAGTTCACCTTTTCTAGCACAAATGGGGAAAAGGAAAAAAAGGAAGGAAAAAAAAAAAAAAAAAAAGCAGTCCTAAAACATCAAAACTGTGGCCAAAGAATTAGAAGAAACACTATTTTTCCAAAGCTGCAATGTTTTCCATTCATCTGGCTGGGCCAGCAGAGCACTGGAGACCTGGATGCACTGTACTCATGGCTGGTTCCCCTAAATGACCTGCAGGGAGATCTTCTTCTCTCTATCCCTCTGTTTCTCCTTTCAATCTCTGTTTTGTCTGTTTGTATCACTAGCTCTCAAATCGCCACTGATATATGCACGTGCAGCACCCAGCACAACCTTGTTTCAGGCTCCAGCGGGACCTTTAGGCATTACCATCCTGTAAACAAATAACAATGATAGTGAGCGTAATTACAATCGTCAAACTATTCCAGCTCCACATCATTAGCCATGCCCTGAGCTAAATAACATTTTAATCAGTTTGATATGTCATCTGTGGCTTTCTTCACTGTCACTTGCAATCCAGCAAACTCCTTCCTTCACGTTTCTAGATTAGACAGAGGGTTCTCAACTGCAGACATCCAATTCCCTGTTCAGGAAGCAGCGAGACCTTTCCTCTTCTCACAGATTTAAGATGATAGCCAAGCATCATGAGACACAGTGCGTATGTCTCCTAGGCCCATCCCATGAGAGCAGGACATTTACCACACATGAGAAGAAGACTTAATGCAGTGGCAAAGCAAAATACTCAGTGTCAAAGCCATGTCTAGATGATCATTAAAGACAGATCAAAATTACCCAATACAGGAGGAAAATCTATCGTTTGTAGAAGATTATGTTCTCTGATTATTAGTTTCAAAATTAGTTTTTCCTTTGGATTTCCTCTGAACTTAAACTTAGTTTGGAATGCCTTTGGTTTTGAATATTTCTGAAATCGTATTACTTCTCCTAAGTAAGTTGCTAGTCTGTTCTATTTACGTGAAATTCGAATAATATTGTGAAGTATCTGCCATCAGTTTTACTGTGTGCCAGGCTGAGTTCCCTGATGAATTTCAAATTTCAGATATGAAACAGTAAAGGTTAAAAAAAAAAAATGTTACAAAGGGTACTTCATGCAGTAGCATAAACTTCTGTTTTCTCAAAACTTGTATCAGTTCATCTCACCAGGACCAGCAGGGGAAGCACACTCTGCCTAGGCACTGGCAAAGGGACACAGTGAGAGTGTAGGGTCTTTTGCTGGGGCCATTCAAAATTTGACTGTACAAGCCCCTGAGCAATATGACAGGGCTTTAAAAATGGCCCTGCTTGAAGTACGCGGGTGATCTGGAGACCTCTAAGGTGCTTTCCAACAAAAGCTTTTCTATAATTGTATGAAATCACCTGCAATAGATTAACCCTGGTCATTATTCCTATCACAGGAAATAACTGTGACACCTGGGTAACAGGTGAGCTTACTGCGACACCAGGGAGAGCCTTCCTGTACTTAAAGGCAACCTGTAGGAAAGCTGGGGAGGGAGTCTTTATCAGGGCCTGGAGTGACAGGACAAGGAGTAACCGCTTTAAACTGAAAAGTAGCACCCAGAAAGAACGGAGTCACGCAACAGGATTCATTTCCAAAACCACCTCATAGACACCTGGGCCAAAGAGCAGGGCCTTGAGCGGGTATATCACAATGGCAGAGTTCATTTCCTTCCCAGTAGCTGGCACGTGCCGTTTTTTGGGATTTCGGGGCTACAGTGAGCTGCTAAGAGGGATGTCTTAGCTCTTGCAGGGCAGTGCTTCCACTAAGGCCAGGACTTTTCTGCATCTTCTACTGCCCTGCAAGCGAGGATGCTTGGGGCACACAGGAAGCTGGGAGGGGACACAGCTGCAGGGATTCCATAAGGCACAAGCAAATGCAGCCTTGGCTTGGTGACACTTTCTCTTGATTACTGCTCAACACAAATTACCTCGAGCAAGTCTACTGTGAGGACTAAAGGAAAGAGACGTATGGATGCTGCTAAGCTCTTCTAGCTTGTACCAGGTAGGAAAGATACCTCTGTAGCAGGCGTGAAGAGGATAGCACTAATTAATTAGATGAGAAGCGGAGGAAAGGCACTTAGAGGTAGTGAAAAGCAGTTAATGTGATGTTCCGGGGAAGCTTCAGTCTGCTTAAGGAGTAGCAAGAACAAGCCTAAAGTCATAGCCAAATACAAGAAAGAGAGGAGGACACGCAGCATGAGAAGCTCCCGAGAGAAAGGAGCTCTGTTTTGGGTAAAAATCAGTCCCTTTTTCTATCATGGAGACATCCAAGGGCGTAGGACACGTGCACTTCAGGGAACCAAGAGATGCTGTGCATTTCTCTCGTCCCCCTGACACAGCCACTAGGTGACGATGCTTCCAATTCTCTCTAAAGAAACCTTGCTTTCTCAGGCCCAGGTGTCCAGCTGCACACCAAGGACGTCCCTGGCTCCCAGGCACAGTTCCCAGGCCCAAGGCCGAGCTCCGCTCCGAACCCCCATTCCAGCAGACCTTGCTCCTGGCATTGTGGAGCAGCCATTTCATGTCAGCCTTTTCTCCTGGCAGTCAGCTTAGCGCCGTAACCTCTGCCATCGGGGCGCCCGAGAGCCGTGTGAGGTCAGCAGAGAGTCACTGTCAGCCTTTGACCTCACAAAGGTGGGTGGCCATAAGTGCCCTGAGCGTCCAGCTCGCATTGAGTACTGCTGGTGGCACTCGAGGCGTGGAGGTCTGCATGGTGCAATGGGAGACGCCGATGTCCTGCTGCTGGAACAAGAGGCGCTGATGTGCTGCTGGTGCAGGAGGAGACGTGAAGGTGCTGCTGCTTAGAGGTGCTGAGGGGCGGGCAGCCTCAGCGGGCAGCTGAATCAGAGGGCAGGGAAGCCAAGCAGCTTCCTTCTCTGGGGAAGGGGGCACAGAGAAAGTGATTGGAAATGGGGTACAAGCCCTCAGCCTCTAAAAGCAATCCCTCAGATGTTTAGGCATAGTAAAGTTAGGTATATCTATTTGACTCTAGACCCCAACATGTTTGTTAGTGTTCTGGTTTGTCCACTGCTTTCTTGTGGGGGATTTGAGTTGGCCATTACTCTTTAGGTGAATGCTGACTTCATATCTATGGTGCACTTTATTCTTAAAATGGGAAGTTTCTACCAATTTCCCGTCCAAACTTGCTCATAAGCCAACTGCAGTCATCATTTCAGATGTGTCTCCCAACTTACACATTTCCTATTTCTCCTTGATATTTACTCAAGAAATTCATTTACGTAGAGACAACATATTCTTCTCTCAACTGGCATCTGGCTGGGCAGAATGATGTCCTTTCATTCCCTTCCAGGCAATAGGCAACTTGTTCCTTCTGTCTTGTGAACTCTTCCTCCTAAGTTCAATGTGAATACAAGTGGCAGAACTGTGCCTCATGTCTCAAATGAGTGTCAGGGCTGCCTTGTCCAGTGTATTCATACTGGAGGGAAAAAAAAATGAATAGCCATACACACTATATAACCACTAAACTTTTTCAGTCCTCCTTGTGCTAACAGTGCATGAACGTGAGGTTTTGTTGTCATTTTTGTTTGTTTGCTTGCTTTAAACTCCTGACTGCCATATAGCAAACATGACCAAAAAACACCCTTTTTTGAGAATCTCTGAGAATGGCTCTGCTTTGTATTATCACCTGTCACTTCACCTGAACCATTTCAATCACAAGCGATATCCTTCTGTCAGGCTTGGTAGTACTTCCCAACCTTATGTCCCCTGCAAATCTCAAAGCTCATGTGTAATTTTTAATCTTCAGCCACCATGTCCATACCGAACATATCTAACTTTGAAGTCAGCTCTGCCCTGAATAGGAGGTTGGGTTTTCAGAGGTCCCTTCCAGCCTACATTTCTCCATGAGTCTTTGCCTCCTTAGCAGCTGCAGTTTCAGAACTGTCTCTGAGAATTACCATAGGTAACGACTCCTTTGCTGGTAAGTCCCTCTTCAGTGTGAACAATTGTAAATTCCCTTTATTCACTTGCAGCCCCAAAGCCCAAATCCGTAGATAATGTATCAGAAGCTCACAGAAAGTGAAATAGATGTAATTCATCCCCTGTGTAGGGAAGAACTGGTCCTAGAAAGGAAAGCTATTAAATTATCTGGAAACAATTTAGCTCTGATAAATTATTTTGTAAATTACACATTACCCCCTCCTTCCCTGGTCTTAGCTGTTCTTGCTCCAAAACTTTGCATGGTGTTGATGTCAAACTAACAGGCCCACACTTGTCTGGATGACTCTTTACCCTCTTCTGGACAGAGGTGTATTTGTTACTCTCCCATTCTGGGGACTATCCCTGATTTGCACAATTGTTATGCATTTTTCCTACTTGACTTGTTGTTCTGTGTGCCAATGCTGTTAATAGGCTAGGTAGATATCAGCTTTTCATTTTTCACTTGAATCGCTATAGATTGTTATTTCACCTCAGATGATGTTGCGCCTAGTGCCCTACCCTCCTTTTCAATGGGAGTCCTGTCACTGCCCTTAATATCACATTGTTGTTGCTGTTAGATGCAGGAAATAAGATTTGCAGCATTTGAGACATCAGTAACTTTTGATCTATTTTTGCCTCAAGTGTGCAACTGTCCTAGTTTGTTCTCTTTGTTCCCCCTGGTTTCTGTGGCTTAAGTACCACTTACTATTATTGTTTAATTTCCTATGTGAAGGAGGTTTTTGGTCATTCTTACTTTATTTCTGCAGTTTTTAACCTCTGAAACATGCCTTTTCTCATCGCTTTTTTCCTCTTTGAATTTTGAATTTTAACTATGCCTTCTCTGCACTCAAGTCCCAGAGCTGCTTAGTCAGACTCAATTATTCATTTCCTTAGATTTCAAAGTTTGCATTTCTAAGCCTCAAAACCTTCATTCTAAACCTGGTTTTGTCTGTCGTGAAATGTAAAATGAGAAAAGTCAGCTCATGATCACACTTTATTCAAATTTTACTACATTTAAACCCATACAGGAGCCAAGTCTAAAATGGTCTTATATTTTTTCACTTTTGGGAAGAAATCCATCACATAGTATACCTCTGTGAACATAAGTGGTAATTATCTTTCAATCTTTTGCTGGGAAGTTAAAGTCTCCCATAATTCCCATTATTGTTTACGTGTCTGATAACTGTACAGAGAGAATTCACTATTAGACTGGAGCTAAGAGCAAAGAGCAGGCTAGCAAGGCTGTCTATCTTTAGCAGTGATTTGCACAAAACCACTCTTTTGCTGACCCATAACATTTAATTTCTCCATCCTCTGCTTCTTGCTAACACAAAGCACCATCTTATTCCATCCATTTGCCTTGGTTTCCAGCCTTCCTGAGATTTATCAGTACTTGTATGACATTCATGCCTTTGTTTCACCCTTCCTGTGTTGACACTTGTCATAACAGTTTTAGATCCTGAACATGATCATCTCAAAGTTTGCCTGACAGTTAGGTCTTCCTCACATTGTCATAGAGTATCAGGTCTCTACCACTTGAAATAGATTGGATTGGATTAGATTATTGGCACCGTCTCTTGTGCTGGTAGTCCATTATCTTCACAGTCCGTACAACTGGCCATCAGTGAACATGAAGTGGCCTTATCCTGCCCATTTACCTTTCTGGAAATCAGCCACTCTCTCTGCCTAGAACAGGGAATGGATTTTCCTCACCTTTCTTCAAAAGCTCTGAAGTTTTCTGTGATCTTTCCAATTGTACGGTATGATAAGCTTTTGCTGCCACTGAAGGGTAGAAGTCATTATGAATAGTGCCAACAAAACAGAAACATAACAATGAAAACGATATTTTAATTCAGAATAGGTATTTGAAAAGTTCACCTTTTCTAGCACAAATGGGGAAAAGGAAAAAAAGGAAGGAAAAAAAAAAAAAAAAAAAGCAGTCCTAAAACATCAAAACTGTGGCCAAAGAATTAGAAGAAACACTATTTTTCCAAAGCTGCAATGTTTTCCATTCATCTGGCTGGGCCAGCAGAGCACTGGAGACCTGGATGCACTGTACTCATGGCTGGTTCCCCTAAATGACCTGCAGGGAGATCTTCTTCTCTCTATCCCTCTGTTTCTCCTTTCAATCTCTGTTTTGTCTGTTTGTATCACTAGCTCTCAAATCGCCACTGATATATGCACGTGCAGCACCCAGCACAACCTTGTTTCAGGCTCCAGCGGGACCTTTAGGCATTACCATCCTGTAAACAAATAACAATGATAGTGAGCGTAATTACAATCGTCAAACTATTCCAGCTCCACATCATTAGCCATGCCCTGAGCTAAATAACATTTTAATCAGTTTGATATGTCATCTGTGGCTTTCTTCACTGTCACTTGCAATCCAGCAAACTCCTTCCTTCACGTTTCTAGATTAGACAGACGGTTCTCAACTGCAGACATCCAATTCCCTGTTCAGGAAGCAGCGAGACCTTTCCTCTTCTCACAGATTTAAGATGATAGCCAAGCATCATGAGACACAGTGCGTATGTCTCCTAGGCCCATCCCATGAGAGCAGGACATTTACCACACATGAGAAGAAGACTTAATGCAGTGGCAAAGCAAAATACTCAGTGTCAAAGCCATGTCTAGATGATCATTAAAGACAGATCAAAATTACCCAATACAGGAGGAAAATCTATCGTTTGTAGAAGATTATGTTCTCTGATTATTAGTTTCAAAATTAGTTTTTCCTTTGGATTTCCTCTGAACTTAAACTTAGTTTGGAATGCCTTTGGTTTTGAATATTTCTGAAATCGTATTACTTCTCCTAAGTAAGTTGCTAGTCTGTTCTATTTACGTGAAATTCGAATAATATTGTGAAGTATCTGCCATCAGTTTTACTGTGTGCCAGGCTGAGTTCCCTGATGAATTTCAAATTTCAGATATGAAACAGTAAAGGTTAAAAAAAAAAAATGTTACAAAGGGTACTTCATGCAGTAGCATAAACTTCTGTTTTCTCAAAACTTGTATCAGTTCATCTCACCAGGACCAGCAGGGGAAGCACACTCTGCCTAGGCACTGGCAAAGGGACACAGTGAGAATGTAGGGTCTTTTGCTGGGGCCATTCAAAATTTGACTGTACAAGCCCCTGAGCAATATGACAGGGCTTTAAAAATGGCCCTGCTTGAAGTACGCGGGTGATCTGGAGACCTCTAAGGTGCTTTCCAACAAAAGCTTTTCTATAATTGTATGAAATCACCTGCAATAGATTAACCCTGGTCATTATTCCTATCACAGGAAATAACTGTGACACCTGGGTAACAGGTGAGCTTACTGCGACACCAGGGAGAGCCTTCCTGTACTTAAAGGCAACCTGTAGGAAAGCTGGGGAGGGAGTCTTTATCAGGGCCTGGAGTGACAGGACAAGGAGTAACCGCTTTAAACTGAAAAGTAGCACCCAGAAAGAACGGAGTCACGCAACAGGATTCATTTCCAAAACCACCTCATAGACACCTGGGCCAAAGAGCAGGGCCTTGAGCGGGTATATCACAATGGCAGAGTTCATTTCCTTCCCAGTAGCTGGCACGTGCCGTTTTTTGGGATTTCGGGGCTACAGTGAGCTGCTAAGAGGGATGTCTTAGCTCTTGCAGGGCAGTGCTTCCACTAAGGCCAGGACTTTTCTGCATCTTCTACTGCCCTGCAAGCGAGGATGCTTGGGGCACACAGGAAGCTGGGAGGGGACACAGCTGCAGGGATTCCATAAGGCACAAGCAAATGCAGCCTTGGCTTGGTGACACTTTCTCTTGATTACTGCTCAACACAAATTACCTCGAGCAAGTCTACTGTGAGGACTAAAGGAAAGAGACGTATGGATGCTGCTAAGCTCTTCTAGCTTGTACCAGGTAGGAAAGATACCTCTGTAGCAGGCGTGAAGAGGATAGCACTAATTAATTAGATGAGAAGCGGAGGAAAGGCACTTAGAGGTAGTGAAAAGCAGTTAATGTGATGTTCCGGGGAAGCTTCAGTCTGCTTAAGGAGTAGCAAGAACAAGCCTAAAGTCATAGCCAAATACAAGAAAGAGAGGAGGACACGCAGCATGAGAAGCTCCCGAGAGAAAGGAGCTCTGTTTTGGGTAAAAATCAGTCCCTTTTTCTATCATGGAGACATCCAAGGGCGTAGGACACGTGCACTTCAGGGAACCAAGAGATGCTGTGCATTTCTCTCGTCCCCCTGACACAGCCACTAGGTGACGATGCTTCCAATTCTCTCTAAAGAAACCTTGCTTTCTCAGGCCCAGGTGTCCAGCTGCACACCAAGGACGTCCCTGGCTCCCAGGCACAGTTCCCAGGCCCAAGGCCGAGCTCCGCTCCGAACCCCCATTCCAGCAGACCTTGCTCCTGGCATTGTGGAGCAGCCATTTCATGTCAGCCTTTTCTCCTGGCAGTCAGCTTAGCGCCGTAACCTCTGCCATCGGGGCGCCCGAGAGCCGTGTGAGGTCAGCAGAGAGTCACTGTCAGCCTTTGACCTCACAAAGGTGGGTGGCCATAAGTGCCCTGAGCGTCCAGCTCGCATTGAGTACTGCTGGTGGCACTCGAGGCGTGGAGGTCTGCATGGTGCAATGGGAGACGCCGATGTCCTGCTGCTGGAACAAGAGGCGCTGATGTGCTGCTGGTGCAGGAGGAGACGTGAAGGTGCTGCTGCTTAGAGGTGCTGAGGGGCGGGCAGCCTCAGCGGGCAGCTGAATCAGAGGGCAGGGAAGCCAAGCAGCTTCCTTCTCTGGGGAAGGGGGCACAGAGAAAGTGATTGGAAATGGGGTACAAGCCCTCAGCCTCTAAAAGCAATCCCTCAGATGTTTAGGCATAGTAAAGTTAGGTATATCTATTTGACTCTAGACCCCAACATGTTTGTTAGTGTTCTGGTTTGTCCACTGCTTTCTTGTGGGGGATTTGAGTTGGCCATTACTCTTTAGGTGAATGCTGACTTCATATCTATGGTGCACTTTATTCTTAAAATGGGAAGTTTCTACCAATTTCCCGTCCAAACTTGCTCATAAGCCAACTGCAGTCATCATTTCAGATGTGTCTCCCAACTTACACATTTCCTATTTCTCCTTGATATTTACTCAAGAAATTCATTTACGTAGAGACAACATATTCTTCTCTCAACTGGCATCTGGCTGGGCAGAATGATGTCCTTTCATTCCCTTCCAGGCAATAGGCAACTTGTTCCTTCTGTCTTGTGAACTCTTCCTCCTAAGTTCAATGTGAATACAAGTGGCAGAACTGTGCCTCATGTCTCAAATGAGTGTCAGGGCTGCCTTGTCCAGTGTATTCATACTGGAGGGAAAAAAAAATGAATAGCCATACACACTATATAACCACTAAACTTTTTCAGTCCTCCTTGTGCTAACAGTGCATGAACGTGAGGTTTTGTTGTCATTTTTGTTTGTTTGCTTGCTTTAAACTCCTGACTGCCATATAGCAAACATGACCAAAAAACACCCTTTTTTGAGAATCTCTGAGAATGGCTCTGCTTTGTATTATCACCTGTCACTTCACCTGAACCATTTCAATCACAAGCGATATCCTTCTGTCAGGCTTGGTAGTACTTCCCAACCTTATGTCCCCTGCAAATCTCAAAGCTCATGTGTAATTTTTAATCTTCAGCCACCATGTCCATACCGAACATATCTAACTTTGAAGTCAGCTCTGCCCTGAATAGGAGGTTGGGTTTTCAGAGGTCCCTTCCAGCCTACATTTCTCCATGAGTCTTTGCCTCCTTAGCAGCTGCAGTTTCAGAACTGTCTCTGAGAATTACCATAGGTAACGACTCCTTTGCTGGTAAGTCCCTCTTCAGTGTGAACAATTGTAAATTCCCTTTATTCACTTGCAGCCCCAAAGCCCAAATCCGTAGATAATGTATCAGAAGCTCACAGAAAGTGAAATAGATGTAATTCATCCCCTGTGTAGGGAAGAACTGGTCCTAGAAAGGAAAGCTATTAAATTATCTGGAAACAATTTAGCTCTGATAAATTATTTTGTAAATTACACATTACCCCCTCCTTCCCTGGTCTTAGCTGTTCTTGCTCCAAAACTTTGCATGGTGTTGATGTCAAACTAACAGGCCCACACTTGTCTGGATGACTCTTTACCCTCTTCTGGACAGAGGTGTATTTGTTACTCTCCCATTCTGGGGACTATCCCTGATTTGCACAATTGTTATGCATTTTTCCTACTTGACTTGTTGTTCTGTGTGCCAATGCTGTTAATAGGCTAGGTAGATATCAGCTTTTCATTTTTCACTTGAATCGCTATAGATTGTTATTTCACCTCAGATGATGTTGCGCCTAGTGCCCTACCCTCCTTTTCAATGGGAGTCCTGTCACTGCCCTTAATATCACATTGTTGTTGCTGTTAGATGCAGGAAATAAGATTTGCAGCATTTGAGACATCAGTAACTTTTGATCTATTTTTGCCTCAAGTGTGCAACTGTCCTAGTTTGTTCTCTTTGTTCCCCCTGGTTTCTGTGGCTTAAGTACCACTTACTATTATTGTTTAATTTCCTATGTGAAGGAGGTTTTTGGTCATTCTTACTTTATTTCTGCAGTTTTTAACCTCTGAAACATGCCTTTTCTCATCGCTTTTTTCCTCTTTGAATTTTGAATTTTAACTATGCCTTCTCTGCACTCAAGTCCCAGAGCTGCTTAGTCAGACTCAATTATTCATTTCCTTAGATTTCAAAGTTTGCATTTCTAAGCCTCAAAACCTTCATTCTAAACCTGGTTTTGTCTGTCGTGAAATGTAAAATGAGAAAAGTCAGCTCATGATCACACTTTATTCAAATTTTACTACATTTAAACCCATACAGGAGCCAAGTCTAAAATGGTCTTATATTTTTTCACTTTTGGGAAGAAATCCATCACATAGTATACCTCTGTGAACATAAGTGGTAATTATCTTTCAATCTTTTGCTGGGAAGTTAAAGTCTCCCATAATTCCCATTATTGTTTACGTGTCTGATAACTGTACAGAGAGAATTCACTATTAGACTGGAGCTAAGAGCAAAGAGCAGGCTAGCAAGGCTGTCTATCTTTAGCAGTGATTTGCACAAAACCACTCTTTTGCTGACCCATAACATTTAATTTCTCCATCCTCTGCTTCTTGCTAACACAAAGCACCATCTTATTCCATCCATTTGCCTTGGTTTCCAGCCTTCCTGAGATTTATCAGTACTTGTATGACATTCATGCCTTTGTTTCACCCTTCCTGTGTTGACACTTGTCATAACAGTTTTAGATCCTGAACATGATCATCTCAAAGTTTGCCTGACAGTTAGGTCTTCCTCACATTGTCATAGAGTATCAGGTCTCTACCACTTGAAATAGATTGGATTGGATTAGATTATTGGCACCGTCTCTTGTGCTGGTAGTCCATTATCTTCACAGTCCGTACAACTGGCCATCAGTGAACATGAAGTGGCCTTATCCTGCCCATTTACCTTTCTGGAAATCAGCCACTCTCTCTGCCTAGAACAGGGAATGGATTTTCCTCACCTTTCTTCAAAAGCTCTGAAGTTTTCTGTGATCTTTCCAATTGTACGGTATGATAAGCTTTTGCTGCCACTGAAGGGTAGAAGTCATTATGAATAGTGCCAACAAAACAGAAACATAACAATGAAAACGATATTTTAATTCAGAATAGGTATTTGAAAAGTTCACCTTTTCTAGCACAAATGGGGAAAAGAAAAAAGGAAAAAAAAAAAGCAGTCCTAAAACATCAAAACTGTGGCCAAAGAATTAGAAGAAACACTATTTTTCCAAAGCTGCAATGTTTTCCATTCATCTGGCTGGGCCAGCAGAGCACTGGAGACCTGGATGCACTGTACTCATGGCTGGTTCCCCTAAATGACCTGCAGGGAGATCTTCTTCTCTCCATCCCTCTGTTTCTCCTTTCAATCTCTGTTTTGTCTGTTTGTATCACTAGCTCTCAAATCGCCACTGATATATGCACGTGCAGCACCCAGCACAACCTTGTTTCAGGCTCCAGCGGGACCTTTAGGCATTACCATCCTGTAAACAAATAACAATGATAGTGAGTGTAATTACAATCGTCAAACTATTCCAGCTCCACATCATTAGCCATGCCCTGAGCTAAATAACATTTTAATCAGTTTGATATGTCATCTGTGGCTTTCTTCACTGTCACTTGCAATCCAGCAAACTCCTTCCTTCACGTTTCTAGATTAGACAGAGGGTTCTCAACTGCAGACATCCAATTCCCTGTTCAGGAAGCAGCGAGACCTTTCCTCTTCTCACAGATTTAAGATGATAGCCAAGCATCATGAGACACAGTGCGTATGTCTCCTAGGCCCATCCCATGAGAACAGGACATTTACCACACATGAGAAGAAGACTTAATGCAGTGGCAAAGCAAAATACTCGGTGTCAAAGCCATGTCTAGATGATCATTAAAGACAGATCAAAATTACCCAATACAGGAGGAAAATCTATCGTTTGTAGAAGATTATGTTCTCTGATTATTAGTTTCAAAATTAGTTTTTCCTTTGGATTTCCTCTGAACTTAAACTTAGTTTGGAATGCCTTTGGTTTTGAATATTTCTGAAATCGTATTACTTCTCCTAAGTAAGTTGCTAGTCTGTTCTATTTACGTGAAATTCGAATAATATTGTGAAGTATCTGCCATCAGTTTTACTGTGTGCCAGGCTGAGTTCCCTGATGAATTTCAAATTTCAGATATGAAACAGTAAAGGTTAAAAAAAAAAAATGTTACAAAGGGTACTTCATGCAGTAGCATAAACTTCTGTTTTCTCAAAACTTGTATCAGTTCATCTCACCAGGACCAGCAGGGGAAGCACACTCTGCCTAGGCACTGGCAAAGGGACACAGTGAGAGTGTAGGGTCTCTTGCTGGGGCCATTCAAAATTTGACTGTACAAGCCCCTGAGCAATATGACAGGGCTTTAAAAATGGCCCTGCTTGAAGTACGCGGGTGATCTGGAGACCTCTAAGGTGCTTTCCAACAAAAGCTTTTCTATAATTGTATGAAATCACCTGCAATAGATTAACCCTGGTCATTATTCCTATCACAGGAAATAACTGTGACACCTGGGTAACAGGTGAGCTTACTGCGACACCAGGGAGAGCCTTCCTGTACTTAAAGGCAACCTGTAGGAAAGCTGGGGAGGGAGTCTTTATCAGGGCCTGGAGTGACAGGACAAGGAGTAACCGCTTTAAACTGAAAAGTAGCACCCAGAAAGAACGGAGTCACGCAACAGGATTCATTTCCAAAACCACCTCATAGACACCTGGGCCAAAGAGCAGGGCCTTGAGCGGGTATATCACAATGGCGGAGTTCATTTCCTTCCCAGTAGCTGGCACGTGCCGTTTTTTGGGATTTCGGGGCTACAGTGAGCTGCTAAGAGGGATGTCTTAGCTCTTGCAGGGCAGTGCTTCCACTAAGGCCAGGACTTTTCTGCATCTTCTACTGCCCTGCAAGCGAGGATGCTTGGGGCACACAGGAAGCTGGGAGGGGACACAGCTGCAGGGATTCCATAAGACACAAGCAAATGCAGCCTTGGCTTGGTGACACTTTCTCTTGATTACTGCTCAACACAAATTACCTCGAGCAAGTCTACTGTGAGGACTAAGGGAAAGAGACGTATGGATGCTGCTAAGCTCTTCTAGCTTGTACCAGGTAGGAAAGATACCTCTGTAGCAGGCGTGAAGAGGATAGCACTAATTAATTAGATGAGAAGCGGAGGAAAGGCACTTAGAGGTAGTGAAAAGCAGTTAATGTGATGTTCCGGGGAAGCTTCAGTCTGCTTAAGGAGTAGCAAGAACAAGCCTAAAGTCATAGCCAAATACAAGAAAGAGAGGAGGACACGCAGCATGAGAAGCTCCCGAGAGAAAGGAGCTCTGTTTTGGGTAAAAATCAGTCCCTTTTTCTATCATGGAGACATCCAAGGGCATAGGACACGTGCACTTCAGGGAACCAAGAGATGCTGTGCATTTCTCTCGTCCCCCTGACACAGCCACTAGGTGACGATGCTTCCAATTCTCTCTAAAGAAACCTTGCTTTCTCAGGCCCAGGTGTCCAGCTGCACACCAAGGACGTCCCTGGCTCCCAGGCACAGTTCCCAGGCCCAAGGCCGAGCTCCGCTCCGAACCCCCATTCCAGCAGACCTTGCTCCTGGCATTGTGGAGCAGCCATTTCATGTCAGCCTTTTCTCCTGGCAGTCAGCTTAGCGCCGTAACCTCTGCCATCGGGGCGCCCGAGAGCCGTGTGAGGTCAGCAGAGAGTCACTGTCAGCCTTTGACCTCACAAAGGTGGGTGGCCATAAGTGCCCTGAGCGTCCAGCTCGCATTGAGTACTGCTGGTGGCACTCGAGGCGTGGAGGTCTGCATGGTGCAATGGGAGACGCCGATGTCCTGCTGCTGGAACAAGAGGCGCTGATGTGCTGCTGGTGCAGGAGGAGACGTGAAGGTGCTGCTGCTTAGAGGTGCTGAGGGGCGGGCAGCCTCAGCGGGCAGCTGAATCAGAGGGCAGGGAAGCCAAGCAGCTTCCTTCTCTGGGGAAGGGGGCACAGAGAAAGTGATTGGAAATGGGGTACAAGCCCTCAGCCTCTAAAAGCAATCCCTCAGATGTTTAGGCATAGTAAAGTTAGGTATATCTATTTGACTCTAGACCCCAACATGTTTGTTAGTGTTCTGGTTTGTCCACTGCTTTCTTGTGGGGGATTTGAGTTGGCCATTACTCTTTAGGTGAATGCTGACTTCATATCTATGGTGCACTTTATTCTTAAAATGGGAAGTTTCTACCAATTTCCCGTCCAAACTTGCTCATAAGCCAACTGCAGTCATCATTTCAGATGTGTCTCCCAACTTACACATTTCCTATTTCTCCTTGATATTTACTCAAGAAATTCATTTACGTAGAGACAACATATTCTTCTCTCAACTGGCATCTGGCCGGGCAGAATGATGTCCTTTCATTCCCTTCCAGGCAATAGGCAACTTGTTCCTTCTGTCTTGTGAACTCTTCCTCCTAAGTTCAATGTGAATACAAGTGGCAGAACTGTGCCTCATGTCTCAAATGAGTGTCAGGGCTGCCTTGTCCAGTGTATTCATACTGGAGGGAAAAAAAAATGAATAGCCATACACACTATATAACCACTAAACTTTTTCAGTCCTCCTTGTGCTAACAGTGCATGAACGTGAGGTTTTGTTGTCATTTTTGTTTGTTTGTTTGTTTGCTTGCTTTAAACTCCTGACTGCCATATAGCAAACATGACAAAAAAACACCCTTTTTTGAGAATCTCTGAGAATGGCTCTGCTTTGTATTATCACCTGTCACTTCACCTGAACCATTTCAATCACAAGCGATATCCTTCTGTCAGGCTTGGTAGTACTTCCCAACCTTATGTCCCCTGCAAATCTCAAAGCTCATGTGTAATTTTTAATCTTCAGCCACCATGTCCATACCGAACATATCTAACTTTGAAGTCAGCTCTGCCCTGAATAGGAGGTTGGGTTTTCAGAGGTCCCTTCCAGCCTACATTTCTCCATGAGTCTTTGCCTCCTTAGCAGCTGCAGTTTCAGAACTGTCTCTGAGAATTACCATAGGTAACGACTCCTTTGCTGCTAAGTCCCTCTTCAGTGTGAACAATTGTAAATTCCCTTTATTCACTTGCAGCCCCAAAGCCCAAATCCGTAGATAATGTATCAGAAGCTCACAGAAAGTGAAATAGATGTAATTCATCCCCTGTGTAGGGAAGAACTGGTCCTAGAAAGGAAAGCTATTAAATTATCTGGAAACAATTTAGCTCTGATAAATTATTTTGTAAATTACACATTACCCCCTCCTTCCCTGGTCTTAGCTGTTCTTGCTCCAAAACTTTGCATGGTGTTGATGTCAAACTAACAGGCCCACACTTGTCTGGATGACTCTTTACCCTCTTCTGGACAGAGGTGTATTTGTTACTCTCCCATTCTGGGGACTATCCCTGATTTGCACAATTGTTATGCATTTTTCCTACTTGACTTGTTGTTCTGTGTGCCAATGCTGTTAATAGGCTAGGTAGATATCAGCTTTTCATTTTTCACTTGAATCGCTATAGATTGTTATTTCACCTCAGATGATGTTGCGCCTAGTGCCCTACCCTCCTTTTCAATGGGAGTCCTGTCACTGCCCTTAATATCACATTGTTGTTGCTGTTAGATGCAGGAAATAAGATTTGCAGCATTTGAGACATCAGTAACTTTTGATCTATTTTTGCCTCAAGTGTGCAACTGTCCTAGTTTGTTCTCTTTGTTCCCCCTGGTTTCTGTGGCTTAAGTACCACTTACTATTATTGTTTAATTTCCTATGTGAAGGAGGTTTTTGGTCATTCTTACTTTATTTCTGCAGTTTTTAACCTCTGAAACATGCCTTTTCTCATCGCTTTTTTCCTCTTTGAATTTTGAATTTTAACTATGCCTTCTCTGCACTCAAGTCCCAGAGCTGCTTAGTCAGACTCAATTATTCATTTCCTTAGATTTCAAAGTTTGCATTTCTAAGCCTCAAAACCTTCATTCTAAACCTGGTTTTGTCTGTCGTGAAATGTAAAATGAGAAAAGTCAGCTCATGATCACACTTTATTCAAATTTTACTACATTTAAACCCATACAGGAGCCAAGTCTAAAATGGTCTTATATTTTTTCACTTTTGGGAAGAAATCCATCACATAGTATACCTCTGTGAACATAAGTGGTAATTATCTTTCAATCTTTTGCTGGGAAGTTAAAGTCTCCCATAATTCCCATTATTGTTTACGTGTCTGATAACTGTACAGAGAGAATTCACTATTAGACTGGAGCTAAGAGCAAAGAGCAGGCTAGCAAGGCTGTCTATCTTTAGCAGTGATTTGCACAAAACCACTCTTTTGCTGACCCATAACATTTAATTTCTCCATCCTCTGCTTCTTGCTAACACAAAGCACCATCTTATTCCATCCATTTGCCTTGGTTTCCAGCCTTCCTGAGATTTATCAGTACTTGTATGACATTCATGCCTTTGTTTCACCCTTCCTGTGTTGACACTTGTCATAACAGTTTTAGATCCTGAACATGATCATCTCAAAGTTTGCCTGACAGTTAGGTCTTCCTCACATTGTCATAGAGTATCAGGTCTCTACCACTTGAAATAGATTGGATTGGATTAGATTATTGGCACCGTCTCTTGTGCTGGTAGTCCATTATCTTCACAGTCCGTACAACTGGCCATCAGTGAACATGAAGTGGCCTTATCCTGCCCATTTACCTTTCTGGAAATCAGCCACTCTCTCTGCCTAGAACAGGGAATGGATTTTCCTCACCTTTCTTCAAAAGCTCTGAAGTTTTCTGTGATCTTTCCAATTGTACGGTATGATAAGCTTTTGCTGCCACTGAAGGGTAGAAGTCATTATGAATAGTGCCAACAAAACAGAAACATAACAATGAAAACGATATTTTAATTCAGAATAGGTATTTGAAAAGTTCACCTTTTCTAGCACAAATGGGGAAAAGAAAAAAAGGAAGGAAAAAAAAAAAAAAAAAAAGCAGTCCTAAAACATCAAAACTGTGGCCAAAGAATTAGAAGAAACACTATTTTTCCAAAGCTGCAATGTTTTCCATTCATCTGGCTGGGCCAGCAGAGCACTGGAGACCTGGATGCACTGTACTCATGGCTGGTTCCCCTAAATGACCTGCAGGGAGATCTTCTTCTCTCCATCCCTCTGTTTCTCCTTTCAATCTCTGTTTTGTCTGTTTGTATCACTAGCTCTCAAATCGCCACTGATATATGCACGTGCAGCACCCAGCACAACCTTGTTTCAGGCTCCAGCGGGACCTTTAGGCATTACCATCCTGTAAACAAATAACAATGATAGTGAGTGTAATTACAATCGTCAAACTATTCCAGCTCCACATCATTAGCCATGCCCTGAGCTAAATAACATTTTAATCAGTTTGATATGTCATCTGTGGCTTTCTTCACTGTCACTTGCAATCCAGCAAACTCCTTCCTTCACGTTTCTAGATTAGACAGAGGGTTCTCAACTGCAGACATCCAATTCCCTGTTCAGGAAGCAGCGAGACCTTTCCTCTTCTCACAGATTTAAGATGATAGCCAAGCATCATGAGACACAGTGCGTATGTCTCCTAGGCCCATCCCATGAGAGCAGGACATTTACCACACATGAGAAGAAGACTTAATGCAGTGGCAAAGCAAAATACTCGGTGTCAAAGCCATGTCTAGATGATCATTAAAGACAGATCAAAATTACCCAATACAGGAGGAAAATCTATCGTTTGTAGAAGATTATGTTCTCTGATTATTAGTTTCAAAATTAGTTTTTCCTTTGGATTTCCTCTGAACTTAAACTTAGTTTGGAATGCCTTTGGTTTTGAATATTTCTGAAATCGTATTACTTCTCCTAAGTAAGTTGCTAGTCTGTTCTGTTTACGTGAAATTCGAATAATATTGTGAAGTATCTGCCATCAGTTTTACTGTGTGCCAGGCTGAGTTCCCTGATGAATTTCAAATTTCAGATATGAAACAGTAAAGGTTAAAAAAAAAAAATGTTACAAAGGGTACTTCATGCAGTAGCATAAACTTCTGTTTTCTCAAAACTTGTATCAGTTCATCTCACCAGGACCAGCAGGGGAAGCACACTCTGCCTAGGCACTGGCAAAGGGACACAGTGAGAGTGTAGGGTCTCTTGCTGGGGCCATTCAAAATTTGACTGTACAAGCCCCTGAGCAATATGACAGGGCTTTAAAAATGGCCCTGCTTGAAGTACGCGGGTGATCTGGAGACCTCTAAGGTGCTTTCCAACAAAAGCTTTTCTATAATTGTATGAAATCACCTGCAATAGATTAACCCTGGTCATTATTCCTATCACAGGAAATAACTGTGACACCTGGGTAACAGGTGAGCTTACTGCGACACCAGGGAGAGCCTTCCTGTACTTAAAGGCAACCTGTAGGAAAGCTGGGGAGGGAGTCTTTATCAGGGCCTGGAGTGACAGGACAAGGAGTAACCGCTTTAAACTGAAAAGTAGCACCCAGAAAGAACGGAGTCACGCAACAGGATTCATTTCCAAAACCACCTCATAGACACCTGGGCCAAAGAGCAGGGCCTTGAGCGGGTATATCACAATGGCAGAGTTCATTTCCTTCCCAGTAGCTGGCACGTGCCGTTTTTTGGGATTTCGGGGCTACAGTGAGCTGCTAAGAGGGATGTCTTAGCTCTTGCAGGGCAGTGCTTCCACTAAGGCCAGGACTTTTCTGCATCTTCTACTGCCCTGCAAGCGAGGATGCTTGGGGCACACAGGAAGCTGGGAGGGGACACAGCTGCAGGGATTCCATAAGGCACAAGCAAATGCAGCCTTGGCTTGGTGACACTTTCTCTTGATTACTGCTCAACACAAATTACCTCGAGCAAGTCTACTGTGAGGACTAAAGGAAAGAGACGTATGGATGCTGCTAAGCTCTTCTAGCTTGTACCAGGTAGGAAAGATACCTCTGTAGCAGGCGTGAAGAGGATAGCACTAATTAATTAGATGAGAAGCGGAGGAAAGGCACTTAGAGGTAGTGAAAAGCAGTTAATGTGATGTTCCGGGGAAGCTTCAGTCTGCTTAAGGAGTAGCAAGAACAAGCCTAAAGTCATAGCCAAATACAAGAAAGAGAGGAGGACACGCAGCATGAGAAGCTCCCGAGAGAAAGGAGCTCTGTTTTGGGTAAAAATCAGTCCCTTTTTCTATCATGGAGACATCCAAGGGCGTAGGACACGTGCACTTCAGGGAACCAAGAGATGCTGTGCATTTCTCTCGTCCCCCTGACACAGCCACTAGGTGACGATGCTTCCAATTCTCTCTAAAGAAACCTTGCTTTCTCAGGCCCAGGTGTCCAGCTGCACACCAAGGACGTCCCTGGCTCCCAGGCACAGTTCCCAGGCCCAAGGCCGAGCTCCGCTCCGAACCCCCATTCCAGCAGACCTTGCTCCTGGCATTGTGGAGCAGCCATTTCATGTCAGCCTTTTCTCCTGGCAGTCAGCTTAGCGCCGTAACCTCTGCCATCGGGGCGCCCGAGAGCCGTGTGAGGTCAGCAGAGAGTCACTGTCAGCCTTTGACCTCACAAAGGTGGGTGGCCATAAGTGCCCTGAGCGTCCAGCTCGCATTGAGTACTGCTGGTGGCACTCGAGGCGTGGAGGTCTGCATGGTGCAATGGGAGACGCCGATGTCCTGCTGCTGGAACAAGAGGCGCTGATGTGCTGCTGGTGCAGGAGGAGACGTGAAGGTGCTGCTGCTTAGAGGTGCTGAGGGGCGGGCAGCCTCAGCGGGCAGCTGAATCAGAGGGCAGGGAAGCCAAGCAGCTTCCTTCTCTGGGGAAGGGGGCACAGAGAAAGTGATTGGAAATGGGGTACAAGCCCTCAGCCTCTAAAAGCAATCCCTCAGATGTTTAGGCATAGTAAAGTTAGGTATATCTATTTGACTCTAGACCCCAACATGTTTGTTAGTGTTCTGGTTTGTCCACTGCTTTCTTGTGGGGGATTTGAGTTGGCCATTACTCTTTAGGTGAATGCTGACTTCATATCTATGGTGCACTTTATTCTTAAAATGGGAAGTTTCTACCAATTTCCCGTCCAAACTTGCTCATAAGCCAACTGCAGTCATCATTTCAGATGTGTCTCCCAACTTACACATTTCCTATTTCTCCTTGATATTTACTCAAGAAATTCATTTACGTAGAGACAACATATTCTTCTCTCAACTGGCATCTGGCCGGGCAGAATGATGTCCTTTCATTCCCTTCCAGGCAATAGGCAACTTGTTCCTTCTGTCTTGTGAACTCTTCCTCCTAAGTTCAATGTGAATACAAGTGGCAGAACTGTGCCTCATGTCTCAAATGAGTGTCAGGGCTGCCTTGTCCAGTGTATTCATACTGGAGGGAAAAAAAAATGAATAGCCATACACACTATATAACCACTAAACTTTTTCAGTCCTCCTTGTGCTAACAGTGCATGAACGTGAGGTTTTGTTGTCATTTTTGTTTGTTTGCTTGCTTTAAACTCCTGACTGCCATATAGCAAACATGACAAAAAAACACCCTTTTTTGAGAATCTCTGAGAATGGCTCTGCTTTGTATTATCACCTGTCACTTCACCTGAACCATTTCAATCACAAGCGATATCCTTCTGTCAGGCTTGGTAGTACTTCCCAACCTTATGTCCCCTGCAAATCTCAAAGCTCATGTGTAATTTTTAATCTTCAGCCACCATGTCCATACCGAACATATCTAACTTTGAAGTCAGCTCTGCCCTGAATAGGAGGTTGGGTTTTCAGAGGTCCCTTCCAGCCTACATTTCTCCATGAGTCTTTGCCTCCTTAGCAGCTGCAGTTTCAGAACTGTCTCTGAGAATTACCATAGGTAACGACTCCTTTGCTGGTAAGTCCCTCTTCAGTGTGAACAATTGTAAATTCCCTTTATTCACTTGCAGCCCCAAAGCCCAAATCCGTAGATAATGTATCAGAAGCTCACAGAAAGTGAAATAGATGTAATTCATCCCCTGTGTAGGGAAGAACTGGTCCTAGAAAGGAAAGCTATTAAATTATCTGGAAACAATTTAGCTCTGATAAATTATTTTGTAAATTACACATTACCCCCTCCTTCCCTGGTCTTAGCTGTTCTTGCTCCAAAACTTTGCATGGTGTTGATGTCAAACTAACAGGCCCACACTTGTCTGGATGACTCTTTACCCTCTTCTGGACAGAGGTGTATTTGTTATTCTCCCATTCTGGGGACTATCCCTGATTTGCACAATTGTTATGCATTTTTCCTACTTGACTTGTTGTTCTGTGTGCCAATGCTGTTAATAGGCTAGGTAGATATCAGCTTTTCATTTTTCACTTGAATCGCTATAGATTGTTATTTCACCTCAGATGATGTTGCGCCTAGTGCCCTACCCTCCTTTTCAATGGGAGTCCTGTCACTGCCCTTAATATCACATTGTTGTTGCTGTTAGATGCAGGAAATAAGATTTGCAGCATTTGAGACATCAGTAACTTTTGATCTATTTTTGCCTCAAGCGTGCAACTGTCCTAATTTGTTCTCTTTGTTCCCCCTGGTTTCTGTGGCTTAAGTACCACTTACTATTATTGTTTAATTTCCTATGTGAAGGAGGTTTTTGGTCATTCTTACTTTATTTCTGCAGTTTTTAACCTCTGAAACATGCCTTTTCTCATCGCTTTTTTCCTCTTTGAATTTTGAATTTTAACTATGCCTTCTCTGCACTCAAGTCCCAGAGCTGCTTAGTCAGACTCAATTATTCATTTCCTTAGATTTCAAAGTTTGCATTTCTAAGCCTCAAAACCTTCATTCTAAACCTGGTTTTGTCTGTCGTGAAATGTAAAATGAGAAAAGTCAGCTCATGATCACACTTTATTCAAATTTTACTACATTTAAACCCATACAGGAGCCAAGTCTAAAATGGTCTTATATTTTTTCACTTTTGGGAAGAAATCCATCACATAGTATACCTCTGTGAACATAAGTGGTAATTATCTTTCAATCTTTTGCTGGGAAGTTAAAGTCTCCCATAATTCCCATTATTGTTTACGTGTCTGATAACTGTACAGAGAGAATTCACTATTAGACTGGAGCTAAGAGCAAAGAGCAGGCTAGCAAGGCTGTCTATCTTTAGCAGTGATTTGCACAAAACCACTCTTTTGCTGACCCATAACATTTAATTTCTCCATCCGCTGCTTCTTGCTAACACAAAGCACCATCTTATTCCATCCATTTGCCTTGGTTTCCAGCCTTCCTGAGATTTATCAGTACTTGTATGACATTCATGCCTTTGTTTCACCCTTCCTGTGTTGACACTTGTCATAACAGTTTTAGATCCTGAACATGATCATCTCAAAGTTTGCCTGACAGTTAGGTCTTCCTCACATTGTCATAGAGTATCAGGTCTCTACCACTTGAAATAGATTGGATTGGATTAGATTATTGGCACCGTCTCTTGTGCTGGTAGTCCATTATCTTCACAGTCCGTACAACTGGCCATCAGTGAACATGAAGTGGCCTTATCCTGCCCATTTACCTTTCTGGAAATCAGCCACTCTCTCTGCCTAGAACAGGGAATGGATTTTCCTCACCTTTCTTCAAAAGCTCTGAAGTTTTCTGTGATCTTTCCAATTGTACGGTATGATAAGCTTTTGCTGCCACTGAAGGGTAGAAGTCATTATGAATAGTGCCAACAAAACAGAAACATAACAATGAAAACGATATTTTAATTCAGAATAGGTATTTGAAAAGTTCACCTTTTCTAGCACAAATGGGGAAAAGAAAAAAAGGAAGGAAAAAAAAAAAAAAAAAGCAGTCCTAAAACATCAAAACTGTGGCCAAAGAATTAGAAGAAACACTATTTTTCCAAAGCTGCAATGTTTTCCATTCATCTGGCTGGGCCAGCAGAGCACTGGAGACCTGGATGCACTGTACTCATGGCTGGTTCCCCTAAATGACCTGCAGGGAGATCTTCTTCTCTCCATCCCTCTGTTTCTCCTTTCAATCTCTGTTTTGTCTGTTTGTATCACTAGCTCTCAAATCGCCACTGATATATGCACGTGCAGCACCCAGCACAACCTTGTTTCAGGCTCCAGCGGGACCTTTAGGCATTACCATCCTGTAAACAAATAACAATGATAGTGAGTGTAATTACAATCGTCAAACTATTCCAGCTCCACATCATTAGCCATGCCCTGAGCTAAATAACATTTTAATCAGTTTGATATGTCATCTGTGGCTTTCTTCACTGTCACTTGCAATCCAGCAAACTCCTTCCTTCACGTTTCTAGATTAGACAGAGGGTTCTCAACTGCAGACATCCAATTCCCTGTTCAGGAAGCAGCGAGACCTTTCCTCTTCTCACAGATTTAAGATGATAGCCAAGCATCATGAGACACAGTGCGTATGTCTCCTAGGCCCATCCCATGAGAGCAGGACATTTACCACACATGAGAAGAAGACTTAATGCAGTGGCAAAGCAAAATACTCGGTGTCAAAGCCATGTCTAGATGATCATTAAAGACAGATCAAAATTACCCAATACAGGAGGAAAATCTATCGTTTGTAGAAGATTATGTTCTCTGATTATTAGTTTCAAAATTAGTTTTTCCTTTGGATTTCCTCTGAACTTAAACTTAGTTTGGAATGCCTTTGGTTTTGAATATTTCTGAAATCGTATTACTTCTCCTAAGTAAGTTGCTAGTCTGTTCTGTTTACGTGAAATTCGAATAATATTGTGAAGTATCTGCCATCAGTTTTACTGTGTGCCAGGCTGAGTTCCCTGATGAATTTCAAATTTCAGATATGAAACAGTAAAGGTTAAAAAAAAAAAAATGTTACAAAGGGTACTTCATGCAGTAGCATAAACTTCTGTTTTCTCAAAACTTGTATCAGTTCATCTCACCAGGACCAGCAGGGGAAGCACACTCTGCCTAGGCACTGGCAAAGGGACACAGTGAGAGTGTAGGGTCTCTTGCTGGGGCCATTCAAAATTTGACTGTACAAGCCCCTGAGCAATATGACAGGGCTTTAAAAATGGCCCTGCTTGAAGTACGCGGGTGATCTGGAGACCTCTAAGGTGCTTTCCAACAAAAGCTTTTCTATAATTGTATGAAATCACCTGCAATAGATTAACCCTGGTCATTATTCCTATCACAGGAAATAACTGTGACACCTGGGTAACAGGTGAGCTTACTGCGACACCAGGGAGAGCCTTCCTGTACTTAAAGGCAACCTGTAGGAAAGCTGGGGAGGGAGTCTTTATCAGGGCCTGGAGTGACAGGACAAGGAGTAACCGCTTTAAACTGAAAAGTAGCACCCAGAAAGAACGGAGTCACGCAACAGGATTCATTTCCAAAACCACCTCATAGACACCTGGGCCAAAGAGCAGGGCCTTGAGCGGGTATATCACAATGGCAGAGTTCATTTCCTTCCCAGTAGCTGGCACGTGCCGTTTTTTGGGATTTCGGGGCTACAGTGAGCTGCTAAGAGGGATGTCTTAGCTCTTGCAGGGCAGTGCTTCCACTAAGGCCAGGACTTTTCTGCATCTTCTACTGCCCTGCAAGCGAGGATGCTTGGGGCACACAGGAAGCTGGGAGGGGACACAGCTGCAGGGATTCCATAAGGCACAAGCAAATGCAGCCTTGGCTTGGTGACACTTTCTCTTGATTACTGCTCAACACAAATTACCTCGAGCAAGTCTACTGTGAGGACTAAAGGAAAGAGACGTATGGATGCTGCTAAGCTCTTCTAGCTTGTACCAGGTAGGAAAGATACCTCTGTAGCAGGCGTGAAGAGGATAGCACTAATTAATTAGATGAGAAGCGGAGGAAAGGCACTTAGAGGTAGTGAAAAGCAGTTAATGTGATGTTCCGGGGAAGCTTCAGTCTGCTTAAGGAGTAGCAAGAACAAGCCTAAAGTCATAGCCAAATACAAGAAAGAGAGGAGGACACGCAGCATGAGAAGCTCCCGAGAGAAAGGAGCTCTGTTTTGGGTAAAAATCAGTCCCTTTTTCTATCATGGAGACATCCAAGGGCGTAGGACACGTGCACTTCAGGGAACCAAGAGATGCTGTGCATTTCTCTCGTCCCCCTGACACAGCCACTAGGTGACGATGCTTCCAATTCTCTCTAAAGAAACCTTGCTTTCTCAGGCCCAGGTGTCCAGCTGCACACCAAGGACGTCCCTGGCTCCCAGGCACAGTTCCCAGGCCCAAGGCCGAGCTCCGCTCCGAACCCCCATTCCAGCAGACCTTGCTCCTGGCATTGTGGAGCAGCCATTTCATGTCAGCCTTTTCTCCTGGCAGTCAGCTTAGCGCCGTAACCTCTGCCATCGGGGCGCCCGAGAGCCGTGTGAGGTCAGCAGAGAGTCACTGTCAGCCTTTGACCTCACAAAGGTGGGTGGCCATAAGTGCCCTGAGCGTCCAGCTCGCATTGAGTACTGCTGGTGGCACTCGAGGCGTGGAGGTCTGCATGGTGCAATGGGAGACGCCGATGTCCTGCTGCTGGAACAAGAGGCGCTGATGTGCTGCTGGTGCAGGAGGAGACGTGAAGGTGCTGCTGCTTAGAGGTGCTGAGGGGCGGGCAGCCTCAGCGGGCAGCTGAATCAGAGGGCAGGGAAGCCAAGCAGCTTCCTTCTCTGGGGAAGGGGGCACAGAGAAAGTGATTGGAAATGGGGTACAAGCCCTCAGCCTCTAAAAGCAATCCCTCAGATGTTTAGGCATAGTAAAGTTAGGTATATCTATTTGACTCTAGACCCCAACATGTTTGTTAGTGTTCTGGTTTGTCCACTGCTTTCTTGTGGGGGATTTGAGTTGTCCATTACTGTTTAGGTGAATGCTGACTTCATATCTATGGTGCACTTTATTCTTAAAATGGGAAGTTTCTACCAATTTCCCGTCCAAACTTGCTCATAAGCCAACTGCAGTCATCATTTCAGATGTGTCTCCCAACTTACACATTTCCTATTTCTCCTTGATATTTACTCAAGAAATTCATTTACGTAGAGACAACATATTCTTCTCTCAACTGGCATCTGGCTGGGCAGAATGATGTCCTTTCATTCCCTTCCAGGCAATAGGCAACTTGTTCCTTCTGTCTTGTGAACTCTTCCTCCTAAGTTCAATGTGAATACAAGTGGCAGAACTGTGCCTCATGTCTCAAATGAGTGTCAGGGCTGCCTTGTCCAGTGTATTCATACTGGAGGGAAAAAAAAATGAATAGCCATACACACTATATAACCACTAAACTTTTTCAGTCCTCCTTGTGCTAACAGTGCATGAACGTGAGGTTTTGTTGTCATTTTTGTTTGTTTGTTTGTTTGCTTGCTTTAAACTCCTGACTGCCATATAGCAAACATGACCAAAAAACACCCTTTTTTGAGAATCTCTGAGAATGGCTCTGCTTTGTATTATCACCTGTCACTTCACCTGAACCATTTCAATCACAAGCGATATCCTTCTGTCAGGCTTGGTAGTACTTCCCAACCTTATGTCCCCTGCAAATCTCAAAGCTCATGTGTAATTTTTAATCTTCAGCCACCATGTCCATACCGAACATATCTAACTTTGAAGTCAGCTCTGCCCTGAATAGGAGGTTGGGTTTTCAGAGGTCCCTTCCAGCCTACATTTCTCCATGAGTCTTTGCCTCCTTAGCAGCTGCAGTTTCAGAACTGTCTCTGAGAATTACCATAGGTAACGACTCCTTTGCTGCTAAGTCCCTCTTCAGTGTGAACAATTGTAAATTCCCTTTATTCACTTGCAGCCCCAAAGCCCAAATCCGTAGATAATGTATCAGAAGCTCACAGAAAGTGAAATAGATGTAATTCATCCCCTGTGTAGGGAAGAACTGGTCCTAGAAAGGAAAGCTATTAAATTATCTGGAAACAATTTAGCTCTGATAAATTATTTTGTAAATTACACATTACCCCCTCCTTCCCTGGTCTTAGCTGTTCTTGCTCCAAAACTTTGCATGGTGTTGATGTCAAACTAACAGGCCCACACTTGTCTGGATGACTCTTTACCCTCTTCTGGACAGAGGTGTATTTGTTACTCTCCCATTCTGGGGACTATCCCTGATTTGCACAATTGTTATGCATTTTTCCTACTTGACTTGTTGTTCTGTGTGCCAATGCTGTTAATAGGCTAGGTAGATATCAGCTTTTCATTTTTCACTTGAATCGCTATAGATTGTTATTTCACCTCAGATGATGTTGCGCCTAGTGCCCTACCCTCCTTTTCAATGGGAGTCCTGTCACTGCCCTTAATATCACATTGTTGTTGCTGTTAGATGCAGGAAATAAGATTTGCAGCATTTGAGACATCAGTAACTTTTGATCTATTTTTGCCTCAAGCGTGCAACTGTCCTAATTTGTTCTCTTTGTTCCCCCTGGTTTCTGTGGCTTAAGTACCACTTACTATTATTGTTTAATTTCCTATGTGAAGGAAGTTTTCGGTCATTCTTACTTTATTTCTGCAGTTTTTAACCTCTGAAACATGCCTTTTCTCATCGCTTTTTTCCTCTTTGAATTTTGAATTTTAACTATGCCTTCTCTGCACTCAAGTCCCAGAGCTGCTTAGTCAGACTCAAGTATTCATTTCCTTAGATTTCAAAGTTTGCATTTCTAAGCCTCAAAACCTTCATTCTAAACCTGGTTTTGTCTGTCGTGAAATGTAAAATGAGAAAAGTCAGCTCATGATCACACTTTATTCAAATTTTACTACATTTAAACCCATACAGGAGCCAAGTCTAAAATGGTCTTATATTTTTTCACTTTTGGGAAGAAATCCATCACATAGTACACCTCTATGAACATAAGTGGTAACTATCTTTCAATCTTTTGCTGGGAAGTTAAAGTCTCCCATAATTCCCATTATTGTTTACGTGTCTGATAACTGTACAGAGAGAATTCACTATTAGACTGGAGCTAAGAGCAAAGAGCAGGCTAGCAAGGCTGTCTATCTTTAGCAGTGATTTGCACAAAACCACTCTTTTGCTGACCCATAACATTTAATTTCTCCATCCTCTGCTTCTTGCTAACACAAAGCACCATCTTATTCCATCCATTTGCCTTGGTTTCCAGCCTTCCTGAGATTTATCAGTACTTGTATGACATTCATGCCTTTGTTTCACCCTTCCTGTGTTGACACTTGTCATAACAGTTTTAGATCCTGAACATGGTCATCTCAAAGTTTGCCTGACAGTTAGGTCTTCCTCACATTGTCATAGAGTATCAGGTCTCTACCACTTGAAATAGATTGGATTGGATTAGATTATTGGCACCGTCTCTTGTGCTGGTAGTCCATTATCTTCACAGTCCGTACAACTGGCCATCAGTGAACATGAAGTGGCCTTATCCTGCCCATTTACCTTTCTGGAAATCAGCCACTCTCTCTGCCTAGAACAGGGAATGGATTTTCCTCACCTTTCTTCAAAAGCTCTGAAGTTTTCTGTGATCTTTCCAATTGTACGGTATGATAAGCTTTTGCTGCCACTGAAGGGTAGAAGTCATTATGAATAGTGCCAACAAAACAGAAACATAACAATGAAAACGATATTTTAATTCAGAATAGGTATTTGAAAAGTTCACCTTCTCTAGCACAAATGGGGAAAAGAAAAAAAGGAAGGAAAAAAAAAAAAAAAAAAGCAGTCCTAAAACATCAAAACTGTGGCCAAAGAATTAGAAGAAACACTATTTTTCCAAAGCTGCAATGTTTTCCATTCATCTGGCTGGGCCAGCAGAGCACTGGAGACCTGGATGCACTGTACTCATGGCTGGTTCCCCTAAATGACCTGCAGGGAGATCTTCTTCTCTCTATCCCTCTGTTTCTCCTTTCAATCTCTGTTTTGTCTGTTTGTATCACTAGCTCTCAAATCGCCACTGATATATGCACGTGCAGCACCCAGCACAACCTTGTTTCAGGCTCCAGCGGGACCTTTAGGCATTACCATCCTGTAAACAAATAACAATGATAGTGAGTGTAATTACAATCGTCAAACTATTCCAGCTCCACATCATTAGCCATGCCCTGAGCTAAATAACATTTTAATCAGTTTGATATGTCATCTGTGGCTTTCTTCACTGTCACTTGCAATCCAGCAAACTCCTTCCTTCACGTTTCTAGATTAGACAGAGGGTTCTCAACTGCAGACATCCAATTCCCTGCTCAGGAAGCAGCGAGACCTTTCCTCTTCTCACAGATTTAAGATGATAGCCAAGCATCATGAGACACAGTGTGTATGTCTCCTAGGCCCATCCCATGAGAGCAGGACATTTACCACACATGAGAAGAAGACTTAATGCAGTGGCAAAGCAAAATACTCAGTGTCAAAGCCACGTCTAGATGATCATTAAAGACAGATCAAAATTACCCAATACAGGACGAAAATCTATCGTTTGTAGAAGATTATGTTCTCTGATTATTAGTTTCAAAATTAGTTTTTCCTTTGGATTTCCTCTGAACTTAAACTTAGTTTGGAATGCCTTTGGTTTTGAATATTTCTGAAATCGTATTACTTCTCCTAAGTAAGTTGCTAGTCTGTTCTATTTACGTGAAATTCGAATAATATTGTGAAGTATCTGCCATCAGTTTTACTGTGTGCCAGGCTGAGTTCCCTGATGAATTTCAAATTTCAGATATGAAACAGTAAAGGTTAAAAAAAAAAAATGTTACAAAGGGTACTCCATGCAGTAGCATAAACTTCTGTTTTCTCAAAACTTGTATCAGTTCATCTCACCAGGACCAGCAGGGGAAGCACACTCTGCCTAGGCACTGGCAAAGGGACACAGTGAGAGTGTAGGGTCTCTTGCTGGGGCCATTCAAAATTTGACTGTACAAGCCCCTGAGCAATATGACAGGGCTTTAAAAATGGCCCTGCTTGAAGTACGCGGGTGATCTGGAGACCTCTAAGGTGCTTTCCAACAAAAGCTTTTCTATAATTGTATGAAATCACCTGCAATAGATTAACCCTGGTCATTATTCCTATCACAGGAAATAACTGTGACACCTGGGTAACAGGTGAGCTTACTGCGACACCAGGGAGAGCCTTCCTGTACTTAATGGCAACCTGTAGGAAAGCTGGGGAAGGAGTCTTTATCAGGGCCTGGAGTGACAGGACAAGGTGTAACCGCTTTAAACTGAAAAGTAGCACCCAGAAAGAACGGAGTCACGCAACAGGATTCATTTCCAAAACCACCTCATAGACACCTGGGCCAAAGAGCAGGGCCTTGAGCGGGTATATAACAATGGCAGAGTTCATTTCCTTCCCAGTAGCTGGCACGTGCCGTTTTTTGGGATTTCGGGGCTACAGTGAGCTGCTAAGAGGGATGTCTTAGCTCTTGCAGGGCAGTGCTTCCACTAAGGCCAGGACTTTTCTGCATCTTCTACTGCCCTGCAAGCGAGGATGCTTGGGGCACACAGGAAGCTGGGAGGGGACACAGCTGCAGGGATTCCATAAGACACAAGCAAATGCAGCCTTGGCTTGGTGACACTTTCTCTTGATTACTGCTCAACACAAATTACCTCGAGCAAGTCTACTGTGAGGACTAAAGGAAAGAGACGTATGGATGCTGCTAAGCTCTTCTAGCTTGTACCAGGTAGGAAAGATACCTCTGTAGCAGGCGTGAAGAGGATAGCACTAATTAATTAGATGAGAAGCGGAGGAAAGGCACTTAGAGGTAGTGAAAAGCAGTTAAGGTGATGTTCCGGGGAAGCTTCAGTCTGCTTAAGGAGTAGCAAGAACAAGCCTAAAGTCATAGCCAAATACAAGAAAGAGAGGAGGACACGCAGCATGAGAAGCTCCCGAGAGAAAGGAGCTCTGTTTTGGGTAAAAATCAGTCCCTTTTTCTATCATGGAGACATCCAAGGGCGTAGGACACGTGCACTTCAGGGAACCAAGAGATGCTGTGCATTTCTCTCGTCCCCCTGACACAGCCACTAGGTGACGATGCTTCCAATTCTCTCTAAAGAAACCTTGCTTTCTCAGGCCCAGGTGTCCAGCTGCACACCAAGGACGTCCCTGGCTCCCAGGCACGGTTCCCAGGCCCAAGGCCGAGCTCCCCTCCGAACCCCCATTCCAGCAGACCTTGCTCCTGGCATTGTGGAGCAGCCATTTCATGTCAGCCTTTTCTCCTGGCAGTCAGCTTAGCGCCGTAACCTCTGCCATCGGGGCGCCCGAGAGCCGTGTGAGGTCAGCAGAGAGTCACTGTCAGCCTTTGACCTCACAAAGGTGGGTGGCCATAAGTGCCCTGAGCGTCCAGCTCGCATTGAGTACTGCTGGTGGCACTCGAGGCGTGGAGGTCTGCATGGTGCAATGGGAGACGCCGATGTCCTGCTGCTGGAACAAGAGGCGCTGATGTGCTGCTGGTGCAGGAGGAGACGTGAAGGTGCTGCTGCTTAGAGGTGCTGAGGGGCGGGCAGCCTCAGCGGGCAGCTGAATCAGAGGGCAGGGAAGCCAAGCAGCTTCCTTCTCTGGGGAAGGGGGCACAGAGAAAGTGATTGGAAATGGGGTACAAGCCCTCAGCCTCTAAAAGCAATCCCTCAGATGTTTAGGCATAGTAAAGTTAGGTATATCTATTTGACTCTAGACCCCAACATGTTTGTTAGTGTTCTGGTTTGTCCACTGCTTTCTTGTGGGGGATTTGAGTTGGCCATTACTCTTTAGGTGAATGCTGACTTCATATCTATGGTGCACTTTATTCTTAAAATGGGAAGTTTCTACCAATTTCCCGTCCAAACTTGCTCATAAGCCAACTGCAGTCATCATTTCAGATGTGTCTCCCAACTTACACATTTCCTATTTCTCCTTGATATTTACTCAAGAAATTCATTTACGTAGAGACAACATATTCTTCTCTCAACTGGCATCTGGCTGGGCAGAATGATGTCCTTTCATTCCCTTCCAGGCAATAGGCAACTTGTTCCTTCTGTCTTGTGAACTCTTCCTCCTAAGTTCAATGTGAATACAAGTGGCAGAACTGTGCCTCATGTCTCAAATGAGTGTCAGGGCTGCCTTGTCCAGTGTATTCATACTGGAGGGAAAAAAAAATGAATAGCCATACACACTATATAACCACTAAACTTTTTCAGTCCTCCTTGTGCTAACAGTGCATGAACGTGAGGTTTTGTTGTCATTTTTGTTTGTTTGTTTGTTTGCTTGCTTTAAACTCCTGACTGCCATATAGCAAACATGACAAAAAAACACCCTTTTTTGAGAAGCTCTGAGAATGGCTCTGCTTTGTATTATCACCTGTCACTTCACCTGAACCATTTCAATCACAAGCGATATCCTTCTGTCAGGCTTGGTAGTACTTCCCAACCTTATGTCCCCTGCAAATCTCAAAGCTCATGTGTAATTTTTAATCTTCAGCCACCATGTCCATACCGAACATATCTAACTTTGAAGTCAGCTCTGCCCTGAATAGGAGGTTGGGTTTTCAGAGGTCCCTTCCAGCCTACATTTCTCCATGAGTCTTTGCCTCCTTAGCAGCTGCAGTTTCAGAACTGTCTCTGAGAATTACCATAGGTAACGACTCCTTTGCTGCTAAGTCCCTCTTCAGTGTGAACAATTGTAAATTCCCTTTATTCACTTGCAGCCCCAAAGCCCAAATCCGTAGATAATGTATCAGAAGCTCACAGAAAGTGAAATAGATGTAATTCATCCCCTGTGTAGGGAAGAACTGGTCCTAGAAAGGAAAGCTATTAAATTATCTGGAAACAATTTAGCTCTGATAAATTATTTTGTAAATTACACATTACCCCCTCCTTCCCTGGTCTTAGCTGTTCTTGCTCCAAAACTTTGCATGGTGTTGATGTCAAACTAACAGGCCCACACTTGTCTGGATGACTCTTTACCCTCTTCTGGACAGAGGTGTATTTGTTACTCTCCCATTCTGGGGACTATCCCTGATTTGCACAATTGTTATGCATTTTTCCTACTTGACTTGTTGTTCTGTGTGCCAATGCTGTTAATAGGCTAGGTAGATATCAGCTTTTCATTTTTCACTTGAATCGCTATAGATTGTTATTTCACCTCAGATGATGTTGCGCCTAGTGCCCTACCCTCCTTTTCAATGGGAGTCCTGTCACTGCCCTTAATATCACATTGTTGTTGCTGTTAGATGCAGGAAATAAGATTTGCAGCATTTGAGACATCAGTAACTTTTGATCTATTTTTGCCTCAAGCGTGCAACTGTCCTAATTTGTTCTCTTTGTTCCCCCTGGTTTCTGTGGCTTAAGTACCACTTACTATTATTGTTTAATTTCCTATGTGAAGGAAGTTTTCGGTCATTCTTACTTTATTTCTGCAGTTTTTAACCTCTGAAACATGCCTTTTCTCATCGCTTTTTTCCTCTTTGAATTTTGAATTTTAACTATGCCTTCTCTGCACTCAAGTCCCAGAGCTGCTTAGTCAGACTCAATTATTCATTTCCTTAGATTTCAAAGTTTGCATTTCTAAGCCTCAAAACCTTCATTCTAAACCTGGTTTTGTCTGTCGTGAAATGTAAAATGAGAAAAGTCAGCTCATGATCACACTTTATTCAAATTTTACTACATTTAAACCCATACAGGAGCCAAGTCTAAAATGGTCTTATATTTTTTCACTTTTGGGAAGAAATCCATCACATAGTATACCTCTGTGAACATAAGTGGTAATTATCTTTCAATCTTTTGCTGGGAAGTTAAAGTCTCCCATAATTCCCATTATTGTTTACGTGTCTGATAACTGTACAGAGATAATTCACTATTAGACTGGAGCTAAGAGCAAAGAGCAGGCTAGCAAGGCTGTCTATCTTTAGCAGTGATTTGCACAAAACCACTCTTTTGCTGACCCATAACATTTAATTTCTCCATCCTCTGCTTCTTGCTAACACAAAGCACCATCTTATTCCATCCATTTGCCTTGGTTTCCAGCCTTCCTGAGATTTATCAGTACTTGTATGACATTCATGCCTTTGTTTCACCCTTCCTGTGTTGACACTTGTCATAACAGTTTTAGATCCTGAACATGATCATCTCAAAGTTTGCCTGACAGTTAGGTCTTCCTCACATTGTCATAGAGTATCAGGTCTCTACCACTTGAAATAGATTGGATTGGATTAGATTATTGGCACCGTCTCTTGTGCTGGTAGTCCATTATCTTCACAGTCCGTACAACTGGCCATCAGTGAACATGAAGTGGCCTTATCCTGCCCATTTACCTTTCTGGAAATCAGCCACTCTCTCTGCCTAGAACAGGGAATGGATTTTCCTCACCTTTCTTCAAAAGCTCTGAAGTTTTCTGTGATCTTTCCAATTGTACGGTATGATAAGCTTTTGCTGCCACTGAAGGGTAGAAGTCATTATGAATAGTGCCAACAAAACAGAAACATAACAATGAAAACGATATTTTAATTCAGAATAGGTATTTGAAAAGTTCACCTTTTCTAGCACAAATGGGGAAAAGAAAAAAAGGAAGGAAAAAAAAAAAAAAAAAAAAGCAGTCCTAAAACATCAAAACTGTGGCCAAAGAATTAGAAGAAACACTATTTTTCCAAAGCTGCAATGTTTTCCATTCATCTGGCTGGGCCAGCAGAGCACTGGAGACCTGGATGCACTGTACTCATGGCTGGTTCCCCTAAATGACCTGCAGGGAGATCTTCTTCTCTCTATCCCTCTGTTTCTCCTTTCAATCTCTGTTTTGTCTGTTTGTATCACTAGCTCTCAAATCGCCACTGATATATGCACGTGCAGCACCCAGCACAACCTTGTTTCAGGCTCCAGCGGGACCTTTAGGCATTACCATCCTGTAAACAAATAACAATGATAGTGAGTGTAATTACAATCGTCAAACTATTCCAGCTCCACATCATTAGCCATGCCCTGAGCTAAATAACATTTTAATCAGTTTGATATGTCATCTGTGGCTTTCTTCACTGTCACTTGCAATCCAGCAAACTCCTTCCTTCACGTTCCTAGATTAGACAGAGGGTTCTCAACTGCAGACATCCAATTCCCTGTTCAGGAAGCAGCGAGACCTTTCCTCTTCTCACAGATTTAAGATGATAGCCAAGCATCATGAGACACAGTGTGTATGTCTCCTAGGCCCATCCCATGAGAGCAGGACATTTACCACACATGAGAAGAAGACTTAATGCAGTGGCAAAGCAAAATACTCAGTGTCAAAGCCATGTCTAGATGATCATTAAAGACAGATCAAAATTACCCAATACAGGAGGAAAATCTATCGTTTGTAGAAGATTATGTTCTCTGATTATTAGTTTCAAAATTAGTTTTTCCTTTGGATTTCCTCTGAACTTAAACTTAGTTTGGAATGCCTTTGGTTTTGAATATTTCTGAAATCGTATTGCTTCTCCTAAGTAAGTTGCTAGTCTGTTCTATTTACGTGAAATTCGAATAATATTGTGAAGTATCTGCCATCAGTTTTACTGTGTGCCAGGCTGAGTTCACTGATGAATTTCAAATTTCAGATATGAAACAGTAAAGGTTAAAAAAAAAAAATGTTACAAAGGGTACTCCATGCAGTAGCATAAACTTCTGTTTTCTCAAAACTTGTATCAGTTCATCTCACCAGGACCAGCAGGGGAAGCACACTCTGCCTAGGCACTGGCAAAGGGACACAGTGAGAGTGTAGGGTCTCTTGCTGGGGCCATTCAAAATTTGACTGTACAAGCCCCTGAGCAATATGACAGGGCTTTAAAAATGGCCCTGCTTGAAGTACGCGGGTGATCTGGAGACCTCTAAGGTGCTTTCCAACAAAAGCTTTTCTATAATTGTATGAAATCACCTGCAATAGATTAACCCTGGTCATTATTCCTATCACAGGAAATAACTGTGACACCTGGGTAACAGGTGAGCTTACTGCGACACCAGGGAGAGCCTTCCTGTACTTAAAGGCAACCTGTAGGAAAGCTGGGGAAGGAGTCTTTATCAGGGCCTGGAGTGACAGGACAAGGAGTAACCGCTTTAAACTGAAAAGTAGCACCCAGAAAGAACGGAGTCACGCAACAGGATTCATTTCCAAAACCACCTCATAGACACCTGGGCCAAAGAGCAGGGCCTTGAGCGGGTATATCACAATGACAGAGTTCATTTCCTTCCCAGTAGCTGGCACGTGCCGTTTTTTGGGATTTCGGGGCTACAGTGAGCTGCTAAGAGGGATGTCTTAGCTCTTGCAGGGCCGTGCTTCCACTAAGGCCAGGACTTTTCTGCATCTTCTACTGCCCTGCAAGCGAGGATGCTTGGGGCACACAGGAAGCTGGGAGGGGACACAGCTGCAGGGATTCCATAAGGCACAAGCAAATGCAGCCTTGGCTTGGTGACACTTTCTCTTGATTACTGCTCAACACAAATTACCTCGAGCAAGTCTACTGTGAGGACTAAAGGAAAGAGACGTATGGATGCTGCTAAGCTCTTCTAGCTTGTACCAGGTAGGAAAGATACCTCTGTAGCAGGCGTGAAGAGGATAGCACTAATTAATTAGATGAGAAGCGGAGGAAAGGCACTTAGAGGTAGTGAAAAGCAGTTAATGTGATGTTCCGGGGAAGCTTCAGTCTGCTTAAGGAGTAGCAAGAACAAGCCTAAAGTCATAGCCAAATACAAGAAAGAGAGGAGGACACGCAGCATGAGAAGCTCCCGAGAGAAAGGAGCTCTGTTTTGGGTAAAAATCAGTCCCTTTTTCTATCATGGAGACATCCAAGGGCGTAGGACACGTGCACTTCAGGGAACCAAGAGATGCTGTGCATTTCTCTCGTCCCCCTGACACAGCCACTAGGTGACGATACTTCCAATTCTCTCTAAAGAAACCTTGCTTTCTCAGGCCCAGGTGTCCAGCTGCACACCAAGAACGTCCCTGGCTCCCAGGCACGGTTCCCAGGCCCAAGGCCGAGCTCCCCTCCGAACCCCCATTCCAGCAGACCTTGCTCCTGGCATTGTGGAGCAGCCATTTCATGTCAGCCTTTTCTCCTGGCAGTCAGCTTAGCGCCGTAACCTCTGCCATCGGGGCGCCCGAGAGCCGTGTGAGGTCAGCAGAGAGTCACTGTCAGCCTTTGACCTCACAAAGGTGGGTGGCCATAAGTGCCCTGAGCGTCCAGCTCGCATTGAGTACTGCTGGTGGCACTCGAGGCGTGGAGGTCTGCATGGTGCAATGGGAGACGCCGATGTCCTGCTGCTGGAACAAGAGGCGCTGATGTGCTGCTGGTGCAGGAGGAGACGTGAAGGTGCTGCTGCTTAGAGGTGCTGAGGGGCGGGCAGCCTCAGCGGGCAGCTGAATCAGAGGGCAGGGAAGCCAAGCAGCTTCCTTCTCTGGGGAAGGGGGCACAGAGAAAGTGATTGGAAATGGGGTACAAGCCCTCAGCCTCTAAAAGCAATCCCTCAGATGTTTAGGCATAGTAAAGTTAGGTATATCTATTTGACTCTAGACCCCAACATGTTTGTTAGTGTTCTGGGTTGTCCACTGCTTTCTTGTGGGGGATTTGAGTTGGCCATTACTCTTTAGGTGAATGCTGACTTCATATCTATGGTGCACTTTATTCTTAAAATGGGAAGTTTCTACCAATTTCCCGTCAAAACTTGCTCATAAGCCAACTGCAGTCATCATTTCAGATGTGTCTCCCAACTTACACATTTCCTATTTCTCCTTGATATTTACTCAAGAAATTCATTTACGTAGAGACAACATATTCTTCTCTCAACTGGCATCTGGCCGGGCAGAATGATGTCCTTTCATTCCCTTCCAGGCAATAGGCAACTTGTTCCTTCTGTCTTGTGAACTCTTCCTCCTAAGTTCAATGTGAATACAAGTGGCAGAACTGTGCCTCATGTCTCAAATGAGTGTCAGGGCTGCCTTGTCCAGTGTATTCATACTGGAGGGAAAAAAAAATGAATAGCCATACACACTATATAACCACTAAACTTTTTCAGTCCTCCTTGTGCTAACAGTGCATGAACGTGAGGTTTTGTTGTCATTTTTGTTTGTTTGTTTGTTTGCTTGCTTTAAACTCCTGACTGCCATATAGCAAACATGACAAAAAAACACCCTTTTTTGAGAAGCTCTGAGAATGGCTCTGCTTTGTATTATCACCTGTCACTTCACCTGAACCATTTCAATCACAAGCGATATCCTTCTGTCAGGCTTGGTAGTACTTCCCAACCTTATGTCCCCTGCAAATCTCAAAGCTCATGTGTAATTTTTAATCTTCAGCCACCATGTCCATACCGAACATATCTAACTTTGAAGTCAGCTCTGCCCTGAATAGGAGGTTGGGTTTTCAGAGGTCCCTTCCAGCCTACATTTCTCCATGAGTCTTTGCCTCCTTAGCAGCTGCAGTTTCAGAACTGTCTCTGAGAATTACCATAGGTAACGACTCCTTTGCTGCTAAGTCCCTCTTCAGTGTGAACAATTGTAAATTCCCTTTATTCACTTGCAGCCCCAAAGCCCAAATCCGTAGATAATGTATCAGAAGCTCACAGAAAGTGAAATAGATGTAATTCATCCCCTGTGTAGGGAAGAACTGGTCCTAGAAAGGAAAGCTATTAAATTATCTGGAAACAATTTAGCTCTGATAAATTATTTTGTAAATTACACATTACCCCCTCCTTCCCTGGTCTTAGCTGTTCTTGCTCCAAAACTTTGCATGGTGTTGATGTCAAACTAACAGGCCCACACTTGTCTGGATGACTCTTTACCCTCTTCTGGACAGAGGTGTATTTGTTACTCTCCCATTCTGGGGACTATCCCTGATTTGCACAATTGTTATGCATTTTTCCTACTTGACTTGTTGTTCTGTGTGCCAATGCTGTTAATAGGCTAGGTAGATATCAGCTTTTCATTTTTCACTTGAATCGCTATAGATTGTTATTTCACCTCAGATGATGTTGCGCCTAGTGCCCTACCCTCCTTTTCAATGGGAGTCCTGTCACTGCCCTTAATATCACATTGTTGTTGCTGTTAGATGCAGGAAATAAGATTTGCAGCATTTGAGACATCAGTAACTTTTGATCTATTTTTGCCTCAAGCGTGCAACTGTCCTAATTTGTTCTCTTTGTTCCCCCTGGTTTCTGTGGCTTAAGTACCACTTACTATTATTGTTTAATTTCCTATGTGAAGGAGGTTTTTGGTCATTCTTACTTTATTTCTGCAGTTTTTAACCTCTGAAACATGCCTTTTCTCATCGCTTTTTTCCTCTTTGAATTTTGAATTTTAACTATGCCTTCTCTGCACTCAAGTCCCAGAGCTGCTTAGTCAGACTCAATTATTCATTTCCTTAGATTTCAAAGTTTGCATTTCTAAGCCTCAAAACCTTCATTCTAAACCTGGTTTTGTCTGTCGTGAAATGTAAAATGAGAAAAGTCAGCTCATGATCACACTTTATTCAAATTTTACTACATTTAAACCCATACAGGAGCCAAGTCTAAAATGGTCTTATATTTTTTCACTTTTGGGAAGAAATCCATCACATAGTATACCTCTGTGAACATAAGTGGTAATTATCTTTCAATCTTTTGCTGGGAAGTTAAAGTCTCCCATAATTCCCATTATTGTTTACGTGTCTGATAACTGTACAGAGAGAATTCACTATTAGACTGGAGCTAAGAGCAAAGAGCAGGCTAGCAAGGCTGTCTATCTTTAGCAGTGATTTGCACAAAACCACTCTTTTGCTGACCCATAACATTTAATTTCTCCATCCTCTGCTTCTTGCTAACACAAAGCACCATCTTATTCCATCCATTTGCCTTGGTTTCCAGCCTTCCTGAGATTTATCAGTACTTGTATGACATTCATGCCTTTGTTTCACCCTTCCTGTGTTGACACTTGTCATAACAGTTTTAGATCCTGAACATGATCATCTCAAAGTTTGCCTGACAGTTAGGTCTTCCTCACATTGTCATAGAGTATCAGGTCTCTACCACTTGAAATAGATTGGATTGGATTAGATTATTGGCACCGTCTCTTGTGCTGGTAGTCCATTATCTTCACAGTCCGTACAACTGGCCATCAGTGAACATGAAGTGGCCTTATCCTGCCCATTTACCTTTCTGGAAATCAGCCACTCTCTCTGCCTAGAACAGGGAATGGATTTTCCTCACCTTTCTTCAAAAGCTCTGAAGTTTTCTGTGATCTTTCCAATTGTACGGTATGATAAGCTTTTGCTGCCACTGAAGGGTAGAAGTCATTATGAATAGTGCCAACAAAACAGAAACATAACAATGAAAACGATATTTTAATTCAGAATAGGTATTTGAAAAGTTCACCTTTTCTAGCACAAATGGGGAAAAGAAAAAAAGGAAGGAAAAAAAAAAAAAAAAAAAAAGCAGTCCTAAAACATCAAAACTGTGGCCAAAGAATTAGAAGAAACACTATTTTTCCAAAGCTGCAATGTTTTCCATTCATCTGGCTGGGCCAGCAGAGCACTGGAGACCTGGATGCACTGTACTCATGGCTGGTTCCCCTAAATGACCTGCAGGGAGATCTTCTTCTCTCTATCCCTCTGTTTCTCCTTTCAATCTCTGTTTTGTCTGTTTGTATCACTAGCTCTCAAATCGCCACTGATATATGCACGTGCAGCACCCAGCACAACCTTGTTTCAGGCTCCAGCGGGACCTTTAGGCATTACCATCCTGTAAACAAATAACAATGATAGTGAGTGTAATTACAATCGTCAAACTATTCCAGCTCCACATCATTAGCCATGCCCTGAGCTAAATAACATTTTAATCAGTTTGATATGTCATCTGTGGCTTTCTTCACTGTCACTTGCAATCCAGCAAACTCCTTCCTTCACGTTTCTAGATTAGACAGAGGGTTCTCAACTGCAGACATCCAATTCCCTGTTCAGGAAGCAGCGAGACCTTTCCTCTTCTCACAGATTTAAGATGATAGCCAAGCATCATGAGACACAGTGCGTATGTCTCCTAGGCCCATCCCATGAGAGCAGGACATTTACCACACATGAGAAGAAGACTTAATGCAGTGGCAAAGCAAAATACTCAGTGTCAAAGCCATGTCTAGATGATCATTAAAGACAGATCAAAATTACCCAATACAGGAGGAAAATCTATCGTTTGTAGAAGATTATGTTCTCTGATTATTAGTTTCAAAATTAGTTTTTCCTTTGGATTTCCTCTGAACTTAAACTTAGTTTGGAATGCCTTTGGTTTTGAATATTTCTGAAATCGTATTACTTCTCCTAAGTAAGTTGCTAGTCTGTTCTATTTACGTGAAATTCGAATAATATTGTGAAGTATCTGCCATCAGTTTTACTGTGTGCCAGGCTGAGTTCCCTGATGAATTTCAAATTTCAGATATGAAACAGTAAAGGTTAAAAAAAAAAAATGTTACAAAGGGTACTCCATGCAGTAGCATAAACTTCTGTTTTCTCAAAACTTGTATCAGTTCATCTCACCAGGACCAGCAGGGGAAGCACACTCTGCCTAGGCACTGGCAAAGGGACACAGTGAGAGTGTAGGGTCTCTTGCTGGGGCCATTCAAAATTTGACTGTACAAGCCCCTGAGCAATATGACAGGGCTTTAAAAATGGCCCTGCTTGAAGTACGCGGGTGATCTGGAGACCTCTAAGGTGCTTTCCAACAAAAGCTTTTCTATAATTGTATGAAATCACCTGCAATAGATTAACCCTGGTCATTATTCCTATCACAGGAAATAACTGTGACACCTGGGTAACAGGTGAGCTTACTGCGACACCAGGGAGAGCCTTCCTGTACTTAAAGGCAACCTGTAGGAAAGCTGGGGAAGGAGTCTTTATCAGGGCCTGGAGTGACAGGACAAGGAGTAACCGCTTTAAACTGAAAAGTAGCACCCAGAAAGAACGGAGTCACGCAACAGGATTCATTTCCAAAACCACCTCATAGACACCTGGGCCAAAGAGCAGGGCCTTGAGCGGGTATATCACAATGACAGAGTTCATTTCCTTCCCAGTAGCTGGCACGTGCTGTTTTTTGGGATTTCGGGGCTACAGTGAGCTGCTAAGAGGGATGTCTTAGCTCTTGCAGGGCCGTGCTTCCACTAAGGCCAGGACTTTTCTGCATCTTCTACTGCCCTGCAAGCGAGGATGCTTGGGGCACACAGGAAGCTGGGAGGGGACACAGCTGCAGGGATTCCATAAGACACAAGCAAATGCAGCCTTGGCTTGGTGACACTTTCTCTTGATTACTGCTCAACACAAATTACCTCGAGCAAGTCTACTGTGAGGACTAAAGGAAAGAGACGTATGGATGCTGCTAAGCTCTTCTAGCTTGTACCAGGTAGGAAAGATACCTCTGTAGCAGGCGTGAAGAGGATAGCACTAATTAATTAGATGAGAAGCGGAGGAAAGGCACTTAGAGGTAGTGAAAAGCAGTTAATGTGATGTTCCGGGGAAGCTTCAGTCTGCTTAAGGAGTAGCAAGAACAAGCCTAAAGTCATAGCCAAATACAAGAAAGAGAGGAGGACACGCAGCATGAGAAGCTCCCGAGAGAAAGGAGCTCTGTTTTGGGTAAAAATCAGTCCCTTTTTCTATCATGGAGACATCCAAGGGCGTAGGACACGTGCACTTCAGGGAACCAAGAGATGCTGTGCATTTCTCTCGTCCCCCTGACACAGCCACTAGGTGACGATGCTTCCAATTCTCTCTAAAGAAACCTTGCTTTCTCAGGCCCAGGTGTCCAGCTGCACACCAAGAACGTCCCTGGCTCCCAGGCACGGTTCCCAGGCCCAAGGCCGAGCTCCCCTCCGAACCCCCATTCCAGCAGACCTTGCTCCTGGCATTGTGGAGCAGCCATTTCATGTCAGCCTTTTCTCCTGGCAGTCAGCTTAGCGCCGTAACCTCTGCCATCGGGGCGCCCGAGAGCCGTGTGAGGTCAGCAGAGAGTCACTGTCAGCCTTTGACCTCACAAAGGTGGGTGGCCATAAGTGCCCTGAGCGTCCAGCTCGCATTGAGTACTGCTGGTGGCACTCGAGGCGTGGAGGTCTGCATGGTGCAATGGGAGACGCCGATGTCCTGCTGCTGGAACAAGAGGCGCTGATGTGCTGCTGGTGCAGGAGGAGACGTGAAGGTGCTGCTGCTTAGAGGTGCTGAGGGGCGGGCAGCCTCAGCGGGCAGCTGAATCAGAGGGCAGGGAAGCCAAGCAGCTTCCTTCTCTGGGGAAGGGGGCACAGAGAAAGTGATTGGAAATGGGGTACAAGCCCTCAGCCTCTAAAAGCAATCCCTCAGATGTTTAGGCATAGTAAAGTTAGGTATATCTATTTGACTCTAGACCCCAACATGTTTGTTAGTGTTCTGGGTTGTCCACTGCTTTCTTGTGGGGGATTTGAGTTGGCCATTACTGTTTAGGTGAATGCTGACTTCATATCTATGGTGCACTTTATTCTTAAAATGGGAAGTTTCTACCAATTTCCCGTCAAAACTTGCTCATAAGCCAACTGCAGTCATCATTTCAGATGTGTCTCCCAACTTACACATTTCCTATTTCTCCTTGATATTTACTCAAGAAATTCATTTACGTAGAGACAACATATTCTTCTCTCAACTGGCATCTGGCCGGGCAGAATGATGTCCTTTCATTCCCTTCCAGGCAATAGGCAACTTGTTCCTTCTGTCTTGTGAACTCTTCCTCCTAAGTTCAATGTGAATACAAGTGGCAGAACTGTGCCTCATGTCTCAAATGAGTGTCAGGGCTGCCTTGTCCAGTGTATTCATACTGGAGGGAAAAAAAAATGAATAGCCATACACACTATATAACCACTAAACTTTTTCAGTCCTCCTTGTGCTAACAGTGCATGAACGTGAGGTTTTGTTGTCATTTTTGTTTGTTTGTTTGTTTGCTTGCTTTAAACTCCTGACTGCCATATAGCAAACATGACAAAAAAACACCCTTTTTTGAGAAGCTCTGAGAATGGCTCTGCTTTGTATTATCACCTGTCACTTCACCTGAACCATTTCAATCACAAGCGATATCCTTCTGTCAGGCTTGGTAGTACTTCCCAACCTTATGTCCCCTGCAAATCTCAAAGCTCATGTGTAATTTTTAATCTTCAGCCACCATGTCCATACCGAACATATCTAACTTTGAAGTCAGCTCTGCCCTGAATAGGAGGTTGGGTTTTCAGAGGTCCCTTCCAGCCTACATTTCTCCATGAGTCTTTGCCTCCTTAGCAGCTGCAGTTTCAGAACTGTCTCTGAGAATTACCATAGGTAACGACTCCTTTGCTGCTAAGTCCCTCTTCAGTGTGAACAATTGTAAATTCCCTTTATTCACTTGCAGCCCCAAAGCCCAAATCCGTAGATAATGTATCAGAAGCTCACAGAAAGTGAAATAGATGTAATTCATCCCCTGTGTAGGGAAGAACTGGTCCTAGAAAGGAAAGCTATTAAATTATCTGGAAACAATTTAGCTCTGATAAATTATTTTGTAAATTACACATTACCCCCTCCTTCCCTGGTCTTAGCTGTTCTTGCTCCAAAACTTTGCATGGTGTTGATGTCAAACTAACAGGCCCACACTTGTCTGGATGACTCTTTACCCTCTTCTGGACAGAGGTGTATTTGTTACTCTCCCATTCTGGGGACTATCCCTGATTTGCACAATTGTTATGCATTTTTCCTACTTGACTTGTTGTTCTGTGTGCCAATGCTGTTAATAGGCTAGGTAGATATCAGCTTTTCATTTTTCACTTGAATCGCTATAGATTGTTATTTCACCTCAGATGATGTTGCGCCTAGTGCCCTACCCTCCTTTTCAATGGGAGTCCTGTCACTGCCCTTAATATCACATTGTTGTTGCTGTTAGATGCAGGAAATAAGATTTGCAGCATTTGAGACATCAGTAACTTTTGATCTATTTTTGCCTCAAGCGTGCAACTGTCCTAATTTGTTCTCTTTGTTCCCCCTGGTTTCTGTGGCTTAAGTACCACTTACTATTATTGTTTAATTTCCTATGTGAAGGAGGTTTTTGGTCATTCTTACTTTATTTCTGCAGTTTTTAACCTCTGAAACATGCCTTTTCTCATCGCTTTTTTCCTCTTTGAATTTTGAATTTTAACTATGCCTTCTCTGCACTCAAGTCCCAGAGCTGCTTAGTCAGACTCAATTATTCATTTCCTTAGATTTCAAAGTTTGCATTTCTAAGCCTCAAAACCTTCATTCTAAACCTGGTTTTGTCTGTCGTGAAATGTAAAATGAGAAAAGTCAGCTCATGATCACACTTTATTCAAATTTTACTACATTTAAACCCATACAGGAGCCAAGTCTAAAATGGTCTTATATTTTTTCACTTTTGGGAAGAAATCCATCACATAGTATACCTCTGTGAACATAAGTGGTAATTATCTTTCAATCTTTTGCTGGGAAGTTAAAGTCTCCCATAATTCCCATTATTGTTTACGTGTCTGATAACTGTACAGAGATAATTCACTATTAGACTGGAGCTAAGAGCAAAGAGCAGGCTAGCAAGGCTGTCTATCTTTAGCAGTGATTTGCACAAAACCACTCTTTTGCTGACCCATAACATTTAATTTCTCCATCCTCTGCTTCTTGCTAACACAAAGCACCATCTTATTCCATCCATTTGCCTTGGTTTCCAGCCTTCCTGAGATTTATCAGTACTTGTATGACATTCATGCCTTTGTTTCACCCTTCCTGTGTTGACACTTGTCATAACAGTTTTAGATCCTGAACATGATCATCTCAAAGTTTGCCTGACAGTTAGGTCTTCCTCACATTGTCATAGAGTATCAGGTCTCTACCACTTGAAATAGATTGGATTGGATTAGATTATTGGCACCGTCTCTTGTGCTGGTAGTCCATTATCTTCACAGTCCGTACAACTGGCCATCAGTGAACATGAAGTGGCCTTATCCTGCCCATTTACCTTTCTGGAAATCAGCCACTCTCTCTGCCTAGAACAGGGAATGGATTTTCCTCACCTTTCTTCAAAAGCTCTGAAGTTTTCTGTGATCTTTCCAATTGTACGGTATGATAAGCTTTTGCTGCCACTGAAGGGTAGAAGTCATTATGAATAGTGCCAACAAAACAGAAACATAACAATGAAAACGATATTTTAATTCAGAATAGGTATTTGAAAAGTTCACCTTTTCTAGCACAAATGGGGAAAAGAAAAAAAGGAAGGAAAAAAAAAAAAAAAAAAAAAGCAGTCCTAAAACATCAAAACTGTGGCCAAAGAATTAGAAGAAACACTATTTTTCCAAAGCTGCAATGTTTTCCATTCATCTGGCTGGGCCAGCAGAGCACTGGAGACCTGGATGCACTGTACTCATGGCTGGTTCCCCTAAATGACCTGCAGGGAGATCTTCTTCTCTCTATCCCTCTGTTTCTCCTTTCAATCTCTGTTTTGTCTGTTTGTATCACTAGCTCTCAAATCGCCACTGATATATGCACGTGCAGCACCCAGCACAACCTTGTTTCAGGCTCCAGCGGGACCTTTAGGCATTACCATCCTGTAAACAAATAACAATGATAGTGAGTGTAATTACAATCGTCAAACTATTCCAGCTCCACATCATTAGCCATGCCCTGAGCTAAATAACATTTTAATCAGTTTGATATGTCATCTGTGGCTTTCTTCACTGTCACTTGCAATCCAGCAAACTCCTTCCTTCACGTTTCTAGATTAGACAGAGGGTTCTCAACTGCAGACATCCAATTCCCTGTTCAGGAAGCAGCGAGACCTTTCCTCTTCTCACAGATTTAAGATGATAGCCAAGCATCATGAGACACAGTGCGTATGTCTCCTAGGCCCATCCCATGAGAGCAGGACATTTACCACACATGAGAAGAAGACTTAATGCAGTGGCAAAGCAAAATACTCAGTGTCAAAGCCATGTCTAGATGATCATTAAAGACAGATCAAAATTACCCAATACAGGAGGAAAATCTATCGTTTGTAGAAGATTATGTTCTCTGATTATTAGTTTCAAAATTAGTTTTTCCTTTGGATTTCCTCTGAACTTAAACTTAGTTTGGAATGCCTTTGGTTTTGAATATTTCTGAAATCGTATTACTTCTCCTAAGTAAGTTGCTAGTCTGTTCTATTTACGTGAAATTCGAATAATATTGTGAAGTATCTGCCATCAGTTTTACTGTGTGCCAGGCTGAGTTCCCTGATGAATTTCAAATTTCAGATATGAAACAGTAAAGGTTAAAAAAAAAAAATGTTACAAAGGGTACTCCATGCAGTAGCATAAACTTCTGTTTTCTCAAAACTTGTATCAGTTCATCTCACCAGGACCAGCAGGGGAAGCACACTCTGCCTAGGCACTGGCAAAGGGACACAGTGAGAGTGTAGGGTCTCTTGCTGGGGCCATTCAAAATTTGACTGTACAAGCCCCTGAGCAATATGACAGGGCTTTAAAAATGGCCCTGCTTGAAGTACGCGGGTGATCTGGAGACCTCTAAGGTGCTTTCCAACAAAAGCTTTTCTATAATTGTATGAAATCACCTGCAATAGATTAACCCTGGTCATTATTCCTATCACAGGAAATAACTGTGACACCTGGGTAACAGGTGAGCTTACTGCGACACCAGGGAGAGCCTTCCTGTACTTAAAGGCAACCTGTAGGAAAGCTGGGGAAGGAGTCTTTATCAGGGCCTGGAGTGACAGGACAAGGAGTAACCGCTTTAAACTGAAAAGTAGCACCCAGAAAGAACGGAGTCACGCAACAGGATTCATTTCCAAAACCACCTCATAGACACCTGGGCCAAAGAGCAGGGCCTTGAGCGGGTATATCACAATGACAGAGTTCATTTCCTTCCCAGTAGCTGGCACGTGCTGTTTTTTGGGATTTCGGGGCTACAGTGAGCTGCTAAGAGGGATGTCTTAGCTCTTGCAGGGCCGTGCTTCCACTAAGGCCAGGACTTTTCTGCATCTTCTACTGCCCTGCAAGCGAGGATGCTTGGGGCACACAGGAAGCTGGGAGGGGACACAGCTGCAGGGATTCCATAAGACACAAGCAAATGCAGCCTTGGCTTGGTGACACTTTCTCTTGATTACTGCTCAACACAAATTACCTCGAGCAAGTCTACTGTGAGGACTAAAGGAAAGAGACGTATGGATGCTGCTAAGCTCTTCTAGCTTGTACCAGGTAGGAAAGATACCTCTGTAGCAGGCGTGAAGAGGATAGCACTAATTAATTAGATGAGAAGCGGAGGAAAGGCACTTAGAGGTAGTGAAAAGCAGTTAATGTGATGTTCCGGGGAAGCTTCAGTCTGCTTAAGGAGTAGCAAGAACAAGCCTAAAGTCATAGCCAAATACAAGAAAGAGAGGAGGACACGCAGCATGAGAAGCTCCCGAGAGAAAGGAGCTCTGTTTTGGGTAAAAATCAGTCCCTTTTTCTATCATGGAGACATTTTGTGGTGAATGGAGTCAAATCTGGTTGGAGGCCGGTCACTAGTGGAGTCCCCCAGGGCTCGGTACTGGGGCCGGTCCTCTTTAATATCTTTATTGATGATCTGGATGAGGGCGTCCAGTGCACCCTCAGTAAGTTTGCAGATGACACCAAGCTAAGTGCGTGTGTCGATCTGCTCGAGGGCAGGAAGGCTCTGCAGGAGGATCTGGATAGGCTGGAGCGATGGGCTGGGGTCAACTGCATGAAGTTCAACAAGGCCAAGTGCCGGGTCCTGCACCTGGGCTGCAACAACCCCAAGCAGAGCTACAGGCTGGGAGATGAGTGGCTGGAAAGCTGCCTGGCCGAGAAGGACCTGGGAGTATTGGTGGATAGTCGGCTGAATATGAGCCAGCAGTGTGCTCAGGTGGCCAAGAAGGCCAACGGCATCCTGGCCTGTATAAGAAGCAGTGTGGCCAGCAGGTCGAGGGAAGTGATTGTGCCCCTGTACTCGGCTCTGGTGAGTCCGCACCTCGAGTACTGTGTTCAGTTTTGGGCCCCTCGCTACAGGAAGGACATGGACGTGCTCGAGCGAGTCCAGAGAAGGGCGACCAAGCTGGTGAGGGGTCTGGAGAACAAGTCTTACGAGGAGCGGCTGAGGGAGCTGGGCTTGTTCAGCCTGGAGAAGAGGAGGCTCAGGGGAGACCTCATCGCTCTCTACAGTTACCTGAAAGGAGGCTGTAGAGAGGTGGGGGTTGGTCTATTCTCCCACGTGCCTGGTGACAGGACGAGGGGGAATGGGCTAAAGTTGCGACAGGGGAGTTTTAGGTTGGATGTTAGGAAGTACTTCTTTACCGAAAGGGTTATTAAGCATTGGAACGGGCTGCCCAGGGAGGTGGTGGAGTCACCATCCCTGGAGGTCTTTAAAAGACGTTTAGATGTAGAGCTTAGGGATATGGTTTAGTGGAGTACTTAGTGTTAGGTCGGAGGTTGGACTCGATGATCTTGAGGTCTCTTCCAACCTAGAGAAATCTGTGAATCTGTGAATCCAAGAGCGTAGGACACGTGCACTTCAGGGAACCAAGAGATGCTGTGCATTTCTCTCGTCCCCCTGACACAGCCACTAGGTGACGATGCTTCCAATTCTCTCTAAAGAAACCTTGCTTTCTCAGGCCCAGGTGTCCAGCTGCACACCAAGGACGTCCCTGGCTCCCAGGCACAGTTCCCAGGCCCAAGGCCGAGCTCCCCTCCGAACCCCCATTCCAGCAGACCTTGCTCCTGGCATTGTGGAGCAGCCATTTCATGTCAGCCTTTTCTCCTGGCAGTCAGCTTAGCGCCGTAACCTCTGCCATCGGGGCGCCCGAGAGCCGTGTGAGGTCAGCAGAGAGTCACTGTCAGCCTTTGACCTCACAAAGGTGGGTGGCCATAAGTGCCCTGAGCGTCCAGCTCGCATTGAGTACTGCTGGTGGCACTCGAGGCGTGGAGGTCTGCATGGTGCAATGGGAGACGCCGATGTCCTGCTGCTGGAACAAGAGGCGCTGATGTGCTGCTGGTGCAGGAGGAGACGTGAAGGTGCTGCTGCTTAGAGGTGCTGAGGGGCGGGCAGCCTCAGCGGGCAGCTGAATCAGAGGGCAGGGAAGCCAAGCAGCTTCCTTCTCTGGGGAAGGGGGCACAGAGAAAGTGATTGGAAATGGGGTACAAGCCCTCAGCCTCTAAAAGCAATCCCTCAGATGTTTAGGCATAGTAAAGTTAGGTATATCTATTTGACTCTAGACCCCAACATGTTTGTTAGTGTTCTGGTTTGTCCACTGCTTTCTTGTGGGGGATTTGAGTTGGCCATTACTGTTTAGGTGAATGCTGACTTCATATCTATGGTGCACTTTATTCTTAAAATGGGAAGTTTCTACCAATTTCCCGTCCAAACTTGCTCATAAGCCAACTGCAGTCATCATTTCAGATGTGTCTCCCAACTTACACATTTCCTATTTCTCCTTGATATTTACTCAAGAAACTCATTTACGTAGAGACAACATATTCTTCTCTCAACTGGCATCTGGCTGGGCAGAATGATGTCCTTTCATTCCCTTCCAGGCAATAGGCAACTTGTTCCTTCTGTCTTGTGAACTCTTCCTCCTAAGTTCAATGTGAATACAAGTGGCAGAACTGTGCCTCATGTCTCAAATGAGTGTCAGGGCTGCCTTGTCCAGTGTATTCATACTGGAGGGAAAAAAAAATGAATAGCCATACACACTATATAACCACTAAACTTTTTCAGTCCTCCTTGTGCTAACAGTGCATGAACGTGAGGTTTTGTTGTCATTTTTGTTTGTTTGTTTGTTTGCTTGCTTTAAACTCCTGACTGCCATATAGCAAACATGACAAAAAAACACCCTTTTTTGAGAATCTCTGAGAATGGCTCTGCTTTGTATTATCACCTGTCACTTCACCTGAACCATTTCAATCACAAGCGATATCCTTCTGTCAGGCTTGGTAGTACTTCCCAACCTTATGTCCCCTGCAAATCTCAAAGCTCATGTGTAATTTTTAATCTTCAGCCACCATGTCCATACCGAACATATCTAACTTTGAAGTCAGCTCTGCCCTGAATAGGAGGTTGGGTTTTCAGAGGTCCCTTCCAGCCTACATTTCTCCATGAGTCTTTGCCTCCTTAGCAGCTGCAGTTTCAGAACTGTCTCTGAGAATTACCATAGGTAACGACTCCTTTGCTGCTAAGTCCCTCTTCAGTGTGAACAATTGTAAATTCCCTTTATTCACTTGCAGCCCCAAAGCCCAAATCCGTAGATAATGTATCAGAAGCTCACAGAAAGTGAAATAGATGTAATTCATCCCCTGTGTAGGGAAGAACTGGTCCTAGAAAGGAAAGCTATTAAATTATCTGGAAACAATTTAGCTCTGATAAATTATTTTGTAAATTACACATTACCCCCTCCTTCCCTGGTCTTAGCTGTTCTTGCTCCAAAACTTTGCATGGTGTTGATGTCAAACTAACAGGCCCACACTTGTCTGGATGACTCTTTACCCTCTTCTGGACAGAGGTGTATTTGTTACTCTCCCATTCTGGGGACTATCCCTGATTTGCACAATTGTTATGCATTTTTCCTACTTGACTTGTTGTTCTGTGTGCCAATGCTGTTAATAGGCTAGGTAGATATCAGCTTTTCATTTTTCACTTGAATCGCTATAGATTGTTATTTCACCTCAGATGATGTTGCGCCTAGTGCCCTACCCTCCTTTTCAATGGGAGTCCTGTCACTGCCCTTAATATCACATTGTTGTTGCTGTTAGATGCAGGAAATAAGATTTGCAGCATTTGAGACATCAGTAACTTTTGATCTATTTTTGCCTCAAGTGTGCAACTGTCCTAATTTGTTCTCTTTGTTCCCCCTGGTTTCTGTGGCTTAAGTACCACTTACTATTATTGTTTAATTTCCTATGTGAAGGAGGTTTTTGGTCATTCTTACTTTATTTCTGCAGTTTTTAACCTCTGAAACATGCCTTTTCTCATCGCTTTTTTCCTCTTTGAATTTTGAATTTTAACTATGCCTTCTCTGCACTCAAGTCCCAGAGCTGCTTAGTCAGACTCAATTATTCATTTCCTTAGATTTCAAAGTTTGCATTTCTAAGCCTCAAAACCTTCATTCTAAACCTGGTTTTGTCTGTCGTGAAATGTAAAATGAGAAAAGTCAGCTCATGATCACACTTTATTCAAATTTTACTACATTTAAACCCATACAGGAGCCAAGTCTAAAATGGTCTTCTATTTTTTCACTTTTGGGAAGAAATCCATCACATAGTATACCTCTATGAACATAAGTGGTAATTATCTTTCAATCTTTTGCTGGGAAGTTAAAGTCTCCCATAATTCCCATTATTGTTTACGTGTCTGATAACTGTACAGAGATAATTCACTATTAGACTGGAGCTAAGAGCAAAGAGCAGGCTAGCAAGGCTGTCTATCTTTAGCAGTGATTTGCACAAAACCACTCTTTTGCTGACCCATAACATTTAATTTCTCCATCCTCTGCTTCTTGCTAACACAAAGCACCATCTTATTCCATCCATTTGCCTTGGTTTCCAGCCTTCCTGAGATTTATCAGTACTTGTATGACATTCATGCCTTTGTTTCACCCTTCCTGTGTTGACACTTGTCATAACAGTTTTAGATCCTGAACATGATCATCTCAAAGTTTGCCTGACAGTTAGGTCTTCCTCACATTGTCATAGAGTATCAGGTCTCTACCACTTGAAATAGATTGGATTGGATTAGATTATTGGCACCGTCTCTTGTGCTGGTAGTCCATTATCTTCACAGTCCGTACAACTGGCCATCAGTGAACATGAAGTGGCCTTATCCTGCCCATTTACCTTTCTGGAAATCAGCCACTCTCTCTGCCTAGAACAGGGAATGGATTTTCCTCACCTTTCTTCAAAAGCTCTGAAGTTTTCTGTGATCTTTCCAATTGTACGGTATGATAAGCTTTTGCTGCCACTGAAGGGTAGAAGTCATTATGAATAGTGCCAACAAAACAGAAACATAACAATGAAAACGATATTTTAATTCAGAATAGGTATTTGAAAAGTTCACCTTTTCTAGCACAAATGGGGAAAAGAAAAAAAGGAAGGAAAAAAAAAAAGAAAAAAAGCAGTCCTAAAACATCAAAACTGTGGCCAAAGAATTAGAAGAAACACTATTTTTCCAAAGCTGCAATGTTTTCCATTCATCTGGCTGGGCCAGCAGAGCACTGGAGACCTGGATGCACTGCACTCATGGCTGGTTCCCCTAAATGACCTGCAGGGAGATCTTCTTCTCTCTATCCCTCTGTTTCTCCTTTCAATCTCTGTTTTGTCTGTTTGTATCACTAGCTCTCAAATCGCCACTGATATATGCACGTACAGCACCCAGCACAACCTTGTTTCAGGCTCCAGCGGGACCTTTAGGCATTACCATCCTGTAAACAAATAACAATGATAGTGAGTGTAATTACAATCGTCAAACTATTCCAGCTCCACATCATTAGCCATGCCCTGAGCTAAATAACATTTTAATCAGTTTGATATGTCATCTGTGGCTTTCTTCACTGTCACTTGCAATCCAGCAAACTCCTTCCTTCACGTTTCTAGATTAGACAGAGGGTTCTCAACTGCAGACATCCAATTCCCTGTTCAGGAAGCAGCGAGACCTTTCCTCTTCTCACAGATTTAAGATGATAGCCAAGCATCATGAGACACAGTGCGTATGTCTCCTAGGCCCATCCCATGAGAGCAGGACATTTACCACACATGAGAAGAAGACTTAATGCAGTGGCAAAGCAAAATACTCAGTGTCAAAGCCATGTCTAGATGATCATTAAAGACAGATCAAAATTACCCAATACAGGAGGAAAATCTATCGTTTGTAGAAGATTATGTTCTCTGATTATTAGTTTCAAAATTAGTTTTTCCTTTGGATTTCCTCTGAACTTAAACTTAGTTTGGAATGCCTTTGGTTTTGAATATTTCTGAAATCGTATTACTTCTCCTAAGTAAGTTGCTAGTCTGTTCTGTTTACGTGAAATTCGAATAATATTGTGAAGTATCTGCCATCAGTTTTACTGTGTGCCAGGCTGAGTTCCCTGATGAATTTCAAATTTCAGATATGAAACAGTAAAGGTTAAAAAAAAAAATGTTACAAAGGGTACTTCATGCAGTAGCATAAACTTCTGTTTTCTCAAAACTTGTATCAGTTCATCTCACCAGGACCAGCAGGGGAAGCACACTCTGCCTAGGCACTGGCAAAGGGACACAGTGAGAGTGTAGGGTCTCTTGCTGGGGCCATTCAAAATTTGACTGTACAAGCCCCTGAGCAATATGACAGGGCTTTAAAAATGGCCCTGCTTGAAGTACGCGGGTGATCTGGAGACCTCTAAGGTGCTTTCCAACAAAAGCTTTTCTATAATTGTATGAAATCACCTGCAATAGATTAACCCTGGTCATTATTCCTATCACAGGAAATAACTGTGACACCTGGGTAACAGGTGAGCTTACTGCGACACCAGGGAGAGCCTTCCTGTACTTAAAGGCAACCTGTAGGAAAGCTGGGGAGGGAGTCTTTATCAGGGCCTGGAGTGACAGGACAAGGAGTAACCGCTTTAAACTGAAAAGTAGCACCCAGAAAGAACGGAGTCACGCAACAGGATTCATTTCCAAAACCACCTCGTAGACACCTGGGCCAAAGAGCAGGGCCTTGAGCGGGTATATCACAATGGCAGAGTTCATTTCCTTCCCAGTAGCTGGCACGTGCCGTTTTTTGGGATTTCGGGGCTACAGTGAGCTGCTAAGAGGGATGTCTTAGCTCTTGCAGGGCAGTGCTTCCACTAAGGCCAGGACTTTTCTGCATCTTCTACTGCCCTGCAAGCGAGGATGCTTGGGGCACACAGGAAGCTGGGAGGGGACACAGCTGCAGGGATTCCATAAGGCACAAGCAAATGCAGCCTTGGCTTGGTGACACTTTCTCTTGATTACCGCTCAACACAAATTACCTCGAGCAAGTCTACTGTGAGGACTAAAGGAAAGAGACGTATGGATGCTGCTAAGCTCTTCTAGCTTGTACCAGGTAGGAAAGATACCTCTGTAGCAGGCGTGAAGAGGATAGCACTAATTAATTAGATGAGAAGCGGAGGAAAGGCACTTAGAGGTAGTGAAAAGCAGTTAATGTGATGTTCCGGGGAAGCTTCAGTCTGCTTAAGGAGCAGCAAGAACAAGCCTAAAGTCATAGCCAAATACAAGAAAGAGAGGAGGACACGCAGCATGAGAAGCTCCCGAGAGAAAGGAGCTCTGTTTTGGGTAAAAATCAGTCCCTTTTTCTATCATGGAGACATCCAAGGGCGTAGGACACGTGCACTTCAGGGAACCAAGAGATGCTGTGCATTTCTCTCGTCCCCCTGACACAGCCACTAGGTGACGATGCTTCCAATTCTCTCTAAAGAAACCTTGCTTTCTCAGGCCCAGGTGTCCAGCTGCACACCAAGGACGTCCCTGGCTCCCAGGCACAGTTCCCAGGCCCAAGGCCGAGCTCCGCTCCGAACCCCCATTCCAGCAGACCTTGCTCCTGGCATTGTGGAGCAGCCATTTCATGTCAGCCTTTTCTCCTGGCAGTCAGCTTAGCGCCGTAACCTCTGCCATCGGGGCGCCCGAGAGCCGTGTGAGGTCAGCAGAGAGTCACTGTCAGCCTTTGACCTCACAAAGGTGGGTGGCCATAAGTGCCCTGAGCGTCCAGCTCGCATTGAGTACTGCTGGTGGCACTCGAGGCGTGGAGGTCTGCATGGTGCAATGGGAGACGCCGATGTCCTGCTGCTGGAACAAGAGGCGCTGATGTGCTGCTGGTGCAGGAGGAGACGTGAAGGTGCTGCTGCTTAGAGGTGCTGAGGGGCGGGCAGCCTCAGCGGGCAGCTGAATCAGAGGGCAGGGAAGCCAAGCAGCTTCCTTCTCTGGGGAAGGGGGCACAGAGAAAGTGATTGGAAATGGGGTACAAGCCCTCAGCCTCTAAAAGCAATCCCTCAGATGTTTAGGCATAGTAAAGTTAGGTATATCTATTTGACTCTAGACCCCAACATGTTTGTTAGTGTTCTGGTTTGTCCACTGCTTTCTTGTGGGGGATTTGAGTTGGCCATTACTGTTTAGGTGAATGCTGACTTCATATCTATGGTGCACTTTATTCTTAAAATGGGAAGTTTCTACCAATTTCCCGTCCAAACTTGCTCATAAGCCAACTGCAGTCATCATTTCAGATGTGTCTCCCAACTTACACATTTCCTATTTCTCCTTGATATTTACTCAAGAAACTCATTTACGTAGAGACAACATATTCTTCTCTCAACTGGCATCTGGCTGGGCAGAATGATGTCCTTTCATTCCCTTCCAGGCAATAGGCAACTTGTTCCTTCTGTCTTGTGAACTCTTCCTCCTAAGTTCAATGTGAATACAAGTGGCAGAACTGTGCCTCATGTCTCAAATGAGTGTCAGGGCTGCCTTGTCCAGTGTATTCATACTGGAGGGAAAAAAAAATGAATAGCCATACACACTATATAACCACTAAACTTTTTCAGTCCTCCTTGTGCTAACAGTGCATGAACGTGAGGTTTTGTTGTCATTTTTGTTTGTTTGCTTGCTTTAAACTCCTGACTGCCATATAGCAAACATGACAAAAAAACACCCTTTTTTGAGAATCTCTGAGAATGGCTCTGCTTTGTATTATCACCTGTCACTTCACCTGAACCATTTCAATCACAAGCGATATCCTTCTGTCAGGCTTGGTAGTACTTCCCAACCTTATGTCCCCTGCAAATCTCAAAGCTCATGTGTAATTTTTAATCTTCAGCCACCATGTCCATACCGAACATATCTAACTTTGAAGTCAGCTCTGCCCTGAATAGGAGGTTGGGTTTTCAGAGGTCCCTTCCAGCCTACATTTCTCCATGAGTCTTTGCCTCCTTAGCAGCTGCAGTTTCAGAACTGTCTCTGAGAATTACCATAGGTAACGACTCCTTTGCTGCTAAGTCCCTCTTCAGTGTGAACAATTGTAAATTCCCTTTATTCACTTGCAGCCCCAAAGCCCAAATCCGTAGATAATGTATCAGAAGCTCACAGAAAGTGAAATAGATGTAATTCATCCCCTGTGTAGGGAAGAACTGGTCCTAGAAAGGAAAGCTATTAAATTATCTGGAAACAATTTAGCTCTGATAAATTATTTTGTAAATTACACATTACCCCCTCCTTCCCTGGTCTTAGCTGTTCTTGCTCCAAAACTTTGCATGGTGTTGATGTCAAACTAACAGGCCCACACTTGTCTGGATGACTCTTTACCCTCTTCTGGACAGAGGTGTATTTGTTACTCTCCCATTCTGGGGACTATCCCTGATTTGCACAATTGTTATGCATTTTTCCTACTTGACTTGTTGTTCTGTGTGCCAATGCTGTTAATAGGCTAGGTAGATATCAGCTTTTCATTTTTCACTTGAATCGCTATAGATTGTTATTTCACCTCAGATGATGTTGCGCCTAGTGCCCTACCCTCCTTTTCAATGGGAGTCCTGTCACTGCCCTTAATATCACATTGTTGTTGCTGTTAGATGCAGGAAATAAGATTTGCAGCATTTGAGACATCAGTAACTTTTGATCTATTTTTGCCTCAAGTGTGCAACTGTCCTAATTTGTTCTCTTTGTTCCCCCTGGTTTCTGTGGCTTAAGTACCACTTACTATTATTGTTTAATTTCCTATGTGAAGGAGGTTTTTGGTCATTCTTACTTTATTTCTGCAGTTTTTAACCTCTGAAACATGCCTTTTCTCATCGCTTTTTTCCTCTTTGAATTTTGAATTTTAACTATGCCTTCTCTGCACTCAAGTCCCAGAGCTGCTTAGTCAGACTCAATTATTCATTTCCTTAGATTTCAAAGTTTGCATTTCTAAGCCTCAAAACCTTCATTCTAAACCTGGTTTTGTCTGTCGTGAAATGTAAAATGAGAAAAGTCAGCTCATGATCACACTTTATTCAAATTTTACTACATTTAAACCCATACAGGAGCCAAGTCTAAAATGGTCTTATATTTTTTCACTTTTGGGAAGAAATCCATCACATAGTATACCTCTATGAACATAAGTGGTAATTATCTTTCAATCTTTTGCTGGGAAGTTAAAGTCTCCCATAATTCCCATTATTGTTTACGTGTCTGATAACTGTACAGAGAGAATTCACTATTAGACTGGAGCTAAGAGCAAAGAGCAGGCTAGCAAGGCTGTCTATCTTTAGCAGTGATTTGCACAAAACCACTCTTTTGCTGACCCATAACATTTAATTTCTCCATCCTCTGCTTCTTGCTAACACAAAGCACCATCTTATTCCATCCATTTGCCTTGGTTTCCAGCCTTCCTGAGATTTATCAGTACTTGTATGACATTCATGCCTTTGTTTCACCCTTCCTGTGTTGACACTTGTCATAACAGTTTTAGATCCTGAACATGATCATCTCAAAGTTTGCCTGACAGTTAGGTCTTCCTCACATTGTCATAGAGTATCAGGTCTCTACCACTTGAAATAGATTGGATTGGATTAGATTATTGGCACCGTCTCTTGTGCTGGTAGTCCATTATCTTCACAGTCCGTACAACTGGCCATCAGTGAACATGAAGTGGCCTTATCCTGCCCATTTACCTTTCTGGAAATCAGCCACTCTCTCTGCCTAGAACAGGGAATGGATTTTCCTCACCTTTCTTCAAAAGCTCTGAAGTTTTCTGTGATCTTTCCAATTGTACGGTATGATAAGCTTTTGCTGCCACTGAAGGGTAGAAGTCATTATGAATAGTGCCAACAAAACAGAAACATAACAATGAAAACGATATTTTAATTCAGAATAGGTATTTGAAAAGTTCACCTTTTCTAGCACAAATGGGGAAAAGAAAAAAAGGAAGGAAAAAAAAAAAGAAAAAAAGCAGTCCTAAAACATCAAAACTGTGGCCAAAGAATTAGAAGAAACACTATTTTTCCAAAGCTGCAATGTTTTCCATTCATCTGGCTGGGCCAGCAGAGCACTGGAGACCTGGATGCACTGTACTCATGGCTGGTTCCCCTAAATGACCTGCAGGGAGATCTTCTTCTCTCTATCCCTCTGTTTCTCCTTTCAATCTCTGTTTTGTCTGTTTGTATCACTAGCTCTCAAATCGCCACTGATATATGCACGTGCAGCACCCAGCACAACCTTGTTTCAGGCTCCAGCGGGACCTTTAGGCATTACCATCCTGTAAACAAATAACAATGATAGTGAGTGTAATTACAATCGTCAAACTATTCCAGCTCCACATCATTAGCCATGCCCTGAGCTAAATAACATTTTAATCAGTTTGATATGTCATCTGTGGCTTTCTTCACTGTCACTTGCAATCCAGCAAACTCCTTCCTTCACGTTTCTAGATTAGACAGAGGGTTCTCAACTGCAGACATCCAATTCCCTGTTCAGGAAGCAGCGAGACCTTTCCTCTTCTCACAGATTTAAGATGATAGCCAAGCATCATGAGACACAGTGCGTATGTCTCCTAGGCCCATCCCATGAGAGCAGGACATTTACCACACATGAGAAGAAGACTTAATGCAGTGGCAAAGCAAAATACTCAGTGTCAAAGCCATGTCTAGATGATCATTAAAGACAGATCAAAATTACCCAATACAGGAGGAAAATCTATCGTTTGTAGAAGATTATGTTCTCTGATTATTAGTTTCAAAATTAGTTTTTCCTTTGGATTTCCTCTGAACTTAAACTTAGTTTGGAATGCCTTTGGTTTTGAATATTTCTGAAATCGTATTACTTCTCCTAAGTAAGTTGCTAGTCTGTTCTGTTTACGTGAAATTCGAATAATATTGTGAAGTATCTGCCATCAGTTTTACTGTGTGCCAGGCTGAGTTCCCTGATGAATTTCAAATTTCAGATATGAAACAGTAAAGGTTAAAAAAAAAAATGTTACAAAGGGTACTTCATGCAGTAGCATAAACTTCTGTTTTCTCAAAACTTGTATCAGTTCATCTCACCAGGACCAGCAGGGGAAGCACACTCTGCCTAGGCACTGGCAAAGGGACACAGTGAGAGTGTAGGGTCTCTTGCTGGGGCCATTCAAAATTTGACTGTACAAGCCCCTGAGCAATATGACAGGGCTTTAAAAATGGCCCTGCTTGAAGTACGCGGGTGATCTGGAGACCTCTAAGGTGCTTTCCAACAAAAGCTTTTCTATAATTGTATGAAATCACCTGCAATAGATTAACCCTGGTCATTATTCCTATCACAGGAAATAACTGTGACACCTGGGTAACAGGTGAGCTTACTGCGACACCAGGGAGAGCCTTCCTGTACTTAAAGGCAACCTGTAGGAAAGCTGGGGAGGGAGTCTTTATCAGGGCCTGGAGTGACAGGACAAGGAGTAACCGCTTTAAACTGAAAAGTAGCACCCAGAAAGAACGGAGTCACGCAACAGGATTCATTTCCAAAACCACCTCGTAGACACCTGGGCCAAAGAGCAGGGCCTTGAGCGGGTATATCACAATGGCAGAGTTCATTTCCTTCCCAGTAGCTGGCACGTGCCGTTTTTTGGGATTTCGGGGCTACAGTGAGCTGCTAAGAGGGATGTCTTAGCTCTTGCAGGGCAGTGCTTCCACTAAGGCCAGGACTTTTCTGCATCTTCTACTGCCCTGCAAGCGAGGATGCTTGGGGCACACAGGAAGCTGGGAGGGGACACAGCTGCAGGGATTCCATAAGGCACAAGCAAATGCAGCCTTGGCTTGGTGACACTTTCTCTTGATTACCGCTCAACACAAATTACCTCGAGCAAGTCTACTGTGAGGACTAAAGGAAAGAGACGTATGGATGCTGCTAAGCTCTTCTAGCTTGTACCAGGTAGGAAAGATACCTCTGTAGCAGGCGTGAAGAGGATAGCACTAATTAATTAGATGAGAAGCGGAGGAAAGGCACTTAGAGGTAGTGAAAAGCAGTTAATGTGATGTTCCGGGGAAGCTTCAGTCTGCTTAAGGAGCAGCAAGAACAAGCCTAAAGTCATAGCCAAATACAAGAAAGAGAGGAGGACACGCAGCATGAGAAGCTCCCGAGAGAAAGGAGCTCTGTTTTGGGTAAAAATCAGTCCCTTTTTCTATCATGGAGACATCCAAGGGCGTAGGACACGTGCACTTCAGGGAACCAAGAGATGCTGTGCATTTCTCTCGTCCCCCTGACACAGCCACTAGGTGACGATGCTTCCAATTCTCTCTAAAGAAACCTTGCTTTCTCAGGCCCAGGTGTCCAGCTGCACACCAAGGACGTCCCTGGCTCCCAGGCACAGTTCCCAGGCCCAAGGCCGAGCTCCCCTCCGAACCCCCATTCCAGCAGACCTTGCTCCTGGCATTGTGGAGCAGCCATTTCATGTCAGCCTTTTCTCCTGGCAGTCAGCTTAGCGCCGTAACCTCTGCCATCGGGGCGCCCGAGAGCCGTGTGAGGTCAGCAGAGAGTCACTGTCAGCCTTTGACCTCACAAAGGTGGGTGGCCATAAGTGCCCTGAGCGTCCAGCTCGCATTGAGTACTGCTGGTGGCACTCGAGGCGTGGAGGTCTGCATGGTGCAATGGGAGACGCCGATGTCCTGCTGCTGGAACAAGAGGCGCTGATGTGCTGCTGGTGCAGGAGGAGACGTGAAGGTGCTGCTGCTTAGAGGTGCTGAGGGGCGGGCAGCCTCAGCGGGCAGCTGAATCAGAGGGCAGGGAAGCCAAGCAGCTTCCTTCTCTGGGGAAGGGGGCACAGAGAAAGTGATTGGAAATGGGGTACAAGCCCTCAGCCTCTAAAAGCAATCCCTCAGATGTTTAGGCATAGTAAAGTTAGGTATATCTATTTGACTCTAGACCCCAACATGTTTGTTAGTGTTCTGGTTTGTCCACTGCTTTCTTGTGGGGGATTTGAGTTGGCCATTACTGTTTAGGTGAATGCTGACTTCATATCTATGGTGCACTTTATTCTTAAAATGGGAAGTTTCTACCAATTTCCCGTCCAAACTTGCTCATAAGCCAACTGCAGTCATCATTTCAGATGTGTCTCCCAACTTACACATTTCCTATTTCTCCTTGATATTTACTCAAGAAACTCATTTACGTAGAGACAACATATTCTTCTCTCAACTGGCATCTGGCTGGGCAGAATGATGTCCTTTCATTCCCTTCCAGGCAATAGGCAACTTGTTCCTTCTGTCTTGTGAACTCTTCCTCCTAAGTTCAATGTGAATACAAGTGGCAGAACTGTGCCTCATGTCTCAAATGAGTGTCAGGGCTGCCTTGTCCAGTGTATTCATACTGGAGGGAAAAAAAAATGAATAGCCATACACACTATATAACCACTAAACTTTTTCAGTCCTCCTTGTGCTAACAGTGCATGAACGTGAGGTTTTGTTGTCATTTTTGTTTGTTTGCTTGCTTTAAACTCCTGACTGCCATATAGCAAACATGACCAAAAAACACCCTTTTTTGAGAATCTCTGAGAATGGCTCTGCTTTGTATTATCACCTGTCACTTCACCTGAACCATTTCAATCACAAGCGATATCCTTCTGTCAGGCTTGGTAGTACTTCCCAACCTTATGTCCCCTGCAAATCTCAAAGCTCATGTGTAATTTTTAATCTTCAGCCACCATGTCCATACCGAACATATCTAACTTTGAAGTCAGCTCTGCCCTGAATAGGAGGTTGGGTTTTCAGAGGTCCCTTCCAGCCTACATTTCTCCATGAGTCTTTGCCTCCTTAGCAGCTGCAGTTTCAGAACTGTCTCTGAGAATTACCATAGGTAACGACTCCTTTGCTGCTAAGTCCCTCTTCAGTGTGAACAATTGTAAATTCCCTTTATTCACTTGCAGCCCCAAAGCCCAAATCCGTAGATAATGTATCAGAAGCTCACAGAAAGTGAAATAGATGTAATTCATCCCCTGTGTAGGGAAGAACTGGTCCTAGAAAGGAAAGCTATTAAATTATCTGGAAACAATTTAGCTCTGATAAATTATTTTGTAAATTACACATTACCCCCTCCTTCCCTGGTCTTAGCTGTTCTTGCTCCAAAACTTTGCATGGTGTTGATGTCAAACTAACAGGCCCACACTTGTCTGGATGACTCTTTACCCTCTTCTGGACAGAGGTGTATTTGTTACTCTCCCATTCTGGGGACTATCCCTGATTTGCACAATTGTTATGCATTTTTCCTACTTGACTTGTTGTTCTGTGTGCCAATGCTGTTAATAGGCTAGGTAGATATCAGCTTTTCATTTTTCACTTGAATCGCTATAGATTGTTATTTCACCTCAGATGATGTTGCGCCTAGTGCCCTACCCTCCTTTTCAATGGGAGTCCTGTCACTGCCCTTAATATCACATTGTTGTTGCTGTTAGATGCAGGAAATAAGATTTGCAGCATTTGAGACATCAGTAACTTTTGATCTATTTTTGCCTCAAGTGTGCAACTGTCCTAATTTGTTCTCTTTGTTCCCCCTGGTTTCTGTGGCTTAAGTACCACTTACTATTATTGTTTAATTTCCTATGTGAAGGAGGTTTTTGGTCATTCTTACTTTATTTCTGCAGTTTTTAACCTCTGAAACATGCCTTTTCTCATCGCTTTTTTCCTCTTTGAATTTTGAATTTTAACTATGCCTTCTCTGCACTCAAGTCCCAGAGCTGCTTAGTCAGACTCAATTATTCATTTCCTTAGATTTCAAAGTTTGCATTTCTAAGCCTCAAAACCTTCATTCTAAACCTGGTTTTGTCTGTCGTGAAATGTAAAATGAGAAAAGTCAGCTCATGATCACACTTTATTCAAATTTTACTACATTTAAACCCATACAGGAGCCAAGTCTAAAATGGTCTTATATTTTTTCACTTTTGGGAAGAAATCCATCACATAGTACACCTCTGTGAACATAAGTGGTAATTATCTTTCAATCTTTTGCTGGGAAGTTAAAGTCTCCCATAATTCCCATTATTGTTTACGTGTCTGATAACTGTACAGAGAGAATTCACTATTAGACTGGAGCTAAGAGCAAAGAGCAGGCTAGCAAGGCTGTCTATCTTTAGCAGTGATTTGCACAAAACCACTCTTTTGCTGACCCATAACATTTAATTTCTCCATCCTCTGCTTCTTGCTAACACAAAGCACCATCTTATTCCATCCATTTGCCTTGGTTTCCAGCCTTCCTGAGATTTATCAGTACTTGTATGACATTCATGCCTTTGTTTCACCCTTCCTGTGTTGACACTTGTCATAACAGTTTTAGATCCTGAACATGATCATCTCAAAGTTTGCCTGACAGTTAGGTCTTCCTCACATTGTCATAGAGTATCAGGTCTCTACCACTTGAAATAGATTGGATTGGATTAGATTATTGGCACCGTCTCTTGTGCTGGTAGTCCATTATCTTCACAGTCCGTACAACTGGCCATCAGTGAACATGAAGTGGCCTTATCCTGCCCATTTACCTTTCTGGAAATCAGCCACTCTCTCTGCCTAGAACAGGGAATGGATTTTCCTCACCTTTCTTCAAAAGCTCTGAAGTTTTCTGTGATCTTTCCAATTGTACGGTATGATAAGCTTTTGCTGCCACTGAAGGGTAGAAGTCATTATGAATAGTGCCAACAAAACAGAAACATAACAATGAAAACGATATTTTAATTCAGAATAGGTATTTGAAAAGTTCACCTTTTCTAGCACAAATGGGGAAAAGAAAAAAAGGAAGGAAAAAAAAAAAAAAAAAAGCAGTCCTAAAACATCAAAACTGTGGCCAAAGAATTAGAAGAAACACTATTTTTCCAAAGCTGCAATGTTTTCCATTCATCTGGCTGGGCCAGCAGAGCACTGGAGACCTGGATGCACTGCACTCATGGCTGGTTCCCCTAAATGACCTGCAGGGAGATCTTCTTGTCTCTATCCCTCTGTTTCTCCTTTCAATCTCTGTTTTGTCTGTTTGTATCACTAGCTCTCAAATCGCCACTGATATATGCACGTGCAGCACCCAGCACAACCTTGTTTCAGGCTCCAGCGGGACCTTTAGGCATTACCATCCTGTAAACAAATAACAATGATAGTGAGCGTAATTACAATCGTCAAACTATTCCAGCTCCACATCATTAGCCATGCCCTGAGCTAAATAACATTTTAATCAGTTTGATATGTCATCTGTGGCTTTCTTCACTGTCACTTGCAATCCAGCAAACTCCTTCCTTCACGTTTCTAGATTAGACAGAGGGTTCTCAACTGCAGACATCCAATTCCCTGTTCAGGAAGCAGCGAGACCTTTCCTCTTCTCACAGATTTAAGATGATAGCCAAGCATCATGAGACACAGTGCGTATGTCTCCTAGGCCCATCCCATGAGAGCAGGACATTTACCACACATGAGAAGAAGACTTAATGCAGTGGCAAAGCAAAATACTCAGTGTCAAAGCCATGTCTAGATGATCATTAAAGACAGATCAAAATTACCCAATACAGGAGGAAAATCTATCGTTTGTAGAAGATTATGTTCTCTGATTATTAGTTTCAAAATTAGTTTTTCCTTTGGATTTCCTCTGAACTTAAACTTAGTTTGGAATGCCTTTGGTTTTGAATATTTCTGAAATCGTATTACTTCTCCTAAGTAAGTTGCTAGTCTGTTCTATTTACGTGAAATTCGAATAATATTGTGAAGTATCTGCCATCAGTTTTACTGTGTGCCAGGCTGAGTTCCCTGATGAATTTCAAATTTCAGATATGAAACAGTAAAGGTTAAAAAAAAAAATGTTACAAAGGGTACTTCATGCAGTAGCATAAACTTCTGTTTTCTCAAAACTTGTATCAGTTCATCTCACCAGGACCAGCAGGGGAAGCACACTCTGCCTAGGCACTGGCAAAGGGACACAGTGAGAGTGTAGGGTCTCTTGCTGGGGCCATTCAAAATTTGACTGTACAAGCCCCTGAGCAATATGACAGGGCTTTAAAAATGGCCCTGCTTGAAGTACGCGGGTGATCTGGAGACCTCTAAGGTGCTTTCCAACAAAAGCTTTTCTATAATTGTATGAAATCACCTGCAATAGATTAACCCTGGTCATTATTCCTATCACAGGAAATAACTGTGACACCTGGGTAACAGGTGAGCTTACTGCGACACCAGGGAGAGCCTTCCTGTACTTAAAGGCAACCTGTAGGAAAGCTGGGGAGGGAGTCTTTATCAGGGCCTGGAGTGACAGGACAAGGAGTAACCGCTTTAAACTGAAAAGTAGCACCCAGAAAGAACGGAGTCACGCAACAGGATTCATTTCCAAAACCACCTCATAGACACCTGGGCCAAAGAGCAGGGCCTTGAGCGGGTATATCACAATGACAGAGTTCATTTCCTTCCCAGTAGCTGGCACGTGCCGTTTTTTGGGATTTCGGGGCTACAGTGAGCTGCTAAGAGGGATGTCTTAGCTCTTGCAGGGCAGTGCTTCCACTAAGGCCAGGACTTTTCTGCATCTTCTACTGCCCTGCAAGCGAGGATGCTTGGGGCACACAGGAAGCTGGGAGGGGACACAGCTGCAGGGATTCCATAAGACACAAGCAAATGCAGCCTTGGCTTGGTGACACTTTCTCTTGATTACTGCTCAACACAAATTACCTCGAGCAAGTCTACTGTGAGGACTAAAGGAAAGAGACGTATGGATGCTGCTAAGCTCTTCTAGCTTGTACCAGGTAGGAAAGATACCTCTGTAGCAGGCGTGAAGAGGATAGCACTAATTAATTAGATGAGAAGCGGAGGAAAGGCACTTAGAGGTAGTGAAAAGCAGTTAAGGTGATGTTCCGGGGAAGCTTCAGTCTGCTTAAGGAGCAGCAAGAACAAGCCTAAAGTCATAGCCAAATACAAGAAAGAGAGGAGGACACGCAGCATGAGAAGCTCCCGAGAGAAAGGAGCTCTGTTTTGGGTAAAAATCAGTCCCTTTTTCTATCATGGAGACATCCAAGGGCGTAGGACACGTGCACTTCAGGGAACCAAGAGATGCTGTGCATTTCTCTCGTCCCCCTGACACAGCCACTAGGTGACGATGCTTCCAATTCTCTCTAAAGAAACCTTGCTTTCTCAGGCCCAGGTGTCCAGCTGCACACCAAGGACGTCCCTGGCTCCCAGGCACAGTTCCCAGGCCCAAGGCCGAGCTCCGCTCCGAACCCCCATTCCAGCAGACCTTGCTCCTGGCATTGTGGAGCAGCCATTTCATGTCAGCCTTTTCTCCTGGCAGTCAGCTTAGCGCCGTAACCTCTGCCATCGGGGCGCCCGAGAGCCGTGTGAGGTCAGCAGAGAGTCACTGTCAGCCTTTGACCTCACAAAGGTGGGTGGCCATAAGTGCCCTGAGCGTCCAGCTCGCATTGAGTACTGCTGGTGGCACTCGAGGCGTGGAGGTCTGCATGGTGCAATGGGAGACGCCGATGTCCTGCTGCTGGAACAAGAGGCGCTGATGTGCTGCTGGTGCAGGAGGAGACGTGAAGGTGCTGCTGCTTAGAGGTGCTGAGGGGCGGGCAGCCTCAGCGGGCAGCTGAATCAGAGGGCAGGGAAGCCAAGCAGCTTCCTTCTCTGGGGAAGGGGGCACAGAGAAAGTGATTGGAAATGGGGTACAAGCCCTCAGCCTCTAAAAGCAATCCCTCAGATGTTTAGGCATAGTAAAGTTAGGTATATCTATTTGACTCTAGACCCCAACATGTTTGTTAGTGTTCTGGGTTGTCCACTGCTTTCTTGTGGGGGATTTGAGTTGGCCATTACTCTTTAGGTGAATGCTGACTTCATATCTATGGTGCACTTTATTCTTAAAATGGGAAGTTTCTACCAATTTCCCGTCCAAACTTGCTCATAAGCCAACTGCAGTCATCATTTCAGATGTGTCTCCCAACTTACACATTTCCTATTTCTCCTTGATATTTACTCAAGAAATTCATTTACGTAGAGACAACATATTCTTCTCTCAACTGGCATCTGGCTGGGCAGAATGATGTCCTTTCATTCCCTTCCAGGCAATAGGCAACTTGTTCCTTCTGTCTTGTGAACTCTTCCTCCTAAATTCAATGTGAATACAAGTGGCAGAACTGTGCCTCATGTCTCAAATGAGTGTCAGGGCTGCCTTGTCCAGTGTATTCATACTGGAGGGAAAAAAAAATGAATAGCCATACACACTATATAACCACTAAACTTTTTCAGTCCTCCTTGTGCTAACAGTGCATGAACGTGAGGTTTTGTTGTCATTTTTGTTTGTTTGTTTGTTTGCTTGCTTTAAACTCCTGACTGCCATATAGCAAACATGACAAAAAAACACCCTTTTTTGAGAAGCTCTGAGAATGGCTCTGCTTTGTATTATCACCTGTCACTTCACCTGAACCATTTCAATCACAAGCGATATCCTTCTGTCAGGCTTGGTAGTACTTCCCAACCTTATGTCCCCTGCAAATCTCAAAGCTCATGTGTAATTTTTAATCTTCAGCCACCATGTCCATACCGAACATATCTAACTTTGAAGTCAGCTCTGCCCTGAATAGGAGGTTGGGTTTTCAGAGGTCCCTTCCAGCCTACATTTCTCCATGAGTCTTTGCCTCCTTAGCAGCTGCAGTTTCAGAACTGTCTCTGAGAATTACCATAGGTAACGACTCCTTTGCTGCTAAGTCCCTCTTCAGTGTGAACAATTGTAAATTCCCTTTATTCACTTGCAGCCCCAAAGCCCAAATCCGTAGATAATGTATCAGAAGCTCACAGAAAGTGAAATAGATGTAATTCATCCCCTGTGTAGGGAAGAACTGGTCCTAGAAAGGAAAGCTATTAAATTATCTGGAAACAATTTAGCTCTGATAAATTATTTTGTAAATTACACATTACCCCCTCCTTCCCTGGTCTTAGCTGTTCTTGCTCCAAAACTTTGCATGGTGTTGATGTCAAACTAACAGGCCCACACTTGTCTGGATGACTCTTTACCCTCTTCTGGACAGAGGTGTATTTGTTACTCTCCCATTCTGGGGACTATCCCTGATTTGCACAATTGTTATGCATTTTTCCTACTTGACTTGTTGTTCTGTGTGCCAATGCTGTTAATAGGCTAGGTAGATATCAGCTTTTCATTTTTCACTTGAATCGCTATAGATTGTTATTTCACCTCAGATGATGTTGCGCCTAGTGCCCTACCCTCCTTTTCAATGGGAGTCCTGTCACTGCCCTTAATATCACATTGTTGTTGCTGTTAGATGCAGGAAATAAGATTTGCAGCATTTGAGACATCAGTAACTTTTGATCTATTTTTGCCTCAAGTGTGCAACTGTCCTAATTTGTTCTCTTTGTTCCCCCTGGTTTCTGTGGCTTAAGTACCACTTACTATTATTGTTTAATTTCCTATGTGAAGGAGGTTTTTGGTCATTCTTACTTTATTTCTGCAGTTTTTAACCTCTGAAACATGCCTTTTCTCATCGCTTTTTTCCTCTTTGAATTTTGAATTTTAACTATGCCTTCTCTGCACTCAAGTCCCAGAGCTGCTTAGTCAGACTCAATTATTCATTTCCTTAGATTTCAAAGTTTGCATTTCTAAGCCTCAAAACCTTCATTCTAAACCTGGTTTTGTCTGTCGTGAAATGTAAAATGAGAAAAGTCAGCTCATGATCACACTTTATTCAAATTTTACTACATTTAAACCCATACAGGAGCCAAGTCTAAAATGGTCTTATATTTTTTCACTTTTGGGAAGAAATCCATCACATAGTATACCTCTGTGAACATAAGTGGTAATTATCTTTCAATCTTTTGCTGGGAAGTTAAAGTCTCCCATAATTCCCATTATTGTTTACGTGTCTGATAACTGTACAGAGAGAATTCACTATTAGACTGGAGCTAAGAGCAAAGAGCAGGCTAGCAAGGCTGTCTATCTTTAGCAGTGATTTGCACAAAACCACTCTTTTGCTGACCCATAACATTTAATTTCTCCATCCTCTGCTTCTTGCTAACACAAAGCACCATCTTATTCCATCCATTTGCCTTGGTTTCCAGCCTTCCTGAGATTTATCAGTACTTGTATGACATTCATGCCTTTGTTTCACCCTTCCTGTGTTGACACTTGTCATAACAGTTTTAGATCCTGAACATGATCATCTCAAAGTTTGCCTGACAGTTAGGTCTTCCTCACATTGTCATAGAGTATCAGGTCTCTACCACTTGAAATAGATTGGATTGGATTAGATTATTGGCACCGTCTCTTGTGCTGGTAGTCCATTATCTTCACAGTCCGTACAACTGGCCATCAGTGAACATGAAGTGGCCTTATCCTGCCCATTTACCTTTCTGGAAATCAGCCACTCTCTCTGCCTAGAACAGGGAATGGATTTTCCTCACCTTTCTTCAAAAGCTCTGAAGTTTTCTGTGATCTTTCCAATTGTACGGTATGATAAGCTTTTGCTGCCACTGAAGGGTAGAAGTCATTATGAATAGTGCCAACAAAACAGAAACATAACAATGAAAACGATATTTTAATTCAGAATAGGTATTTGAAAAGTTCACCTTTTCTAGCACAAATGGGGAAAAGAAAAAAAGGAAGGAAAAAAAAAAAAAAAAAGCAGTCCTAAAACATCAAAACTGTGGCCAAAGAATTAGAAGAAACACTATTTTTCCAAAGCTGCAATGTTTTCCATTCATCTGGCTGGGCCAGCAGAGCACTGGAGACCTGGATGCACTGTACTCATGGCTGGTTCCCCTAAATGACCTGCAGGGAGATCTTCTTCTCTCTATCCCTCTGTTTCTCCTTTCAATCTCTGTTTTGTCTGTTTGTATCACTAGCTCTCAAATCGCCACTGATATATGCACGTGCAGCACCCAGCACAACCTTGTTTCAGGCTCCAGCGGGACCTTTAGGCATTACCATCCTGTAAACAAATAACAATGATAGTGAGTGTAATTACAATCGTCAAACTATTCCAGCTCCACATCATTAGCCATGCCCTGAGCTAAATAACATTTTAATCAGTTTGATATGTCATCTGTGGCTTTCTTCACTGTCACTTGCAATCCAGCAAACTCCTTCCTTCACGTTTCTAGATTAGACAGAGGGTTCTCAACTGCAGACATCCAATTCCCTGTTCAGGAAGCAGCGAGACCTTTCCTCTTCTCACAGATTTAAGATGATAGCCAAGCATCATGAGACACAGTGCGTATGTCTCCTAGGCCCATCCCATGAGAGCAGGACATTTACCACACATGAGAAGAAGACTTAATGCAGTGGCAAAGCAAAATACTCAGTGTCAAAGCCATGTCTAGATGATCATTAAAGACAGATCAAAATTACCCAATACAGGAGGAAAATCTATCGTTTGTAGAAGATTATGTTCTCTGATTATTAGTTTCAAAATTAGTTTTTCCTTTGGATTTCCTCTGAACTTAAACTTAGTTTGGAATGCCTTTGGTTTTGAATATTTCTGAAATCGTATTACTTCTCCTAAGTAAGTTGCTAGTCTGTTCTATTTACGTGAAATTCGAATAATATTGTGAAGTATCTGCCATCAGTTTTACTGTGTGCCAGGCTGAGTTCCCTGATGAATTTCAAATTTCAGATATGAAACAGTAAAGGTTAAAAAAAAAAAATGTTACAAAGGGTACTTCATGCAGTAGCATAAACTTCTGTTTTCTCAAAACTTGTATCAGTTCATCTCACCAGGACCAGCAGGGGAAGCACACTCTGCCTAGGCACTGGCAAAGGGACACAGTGAGAGTGTAGGGTCTCTTGCTGGGGCCATTCAAAATTTGACTGTACAAGCCCCTGAGCAATATGACAGGGCTTTAAAAATGGCCCTGCTTGAAGTACGCGGGTGATCTGGAGACCTCTAAGGTGCTTTCCAACAAAAGCTTTTCTATAATTGTATGAAATCACCTGCAATAGATTAACCCTGGTCATTATTCCTATCACAGGAAATAACTGTGACACCTGGGTAACAGGTGAGCTTACTGCGACACCAGGGAGAGCCTTCCTGTACTTAAAGGCAACCTGTAGGAAAGCTGGGGAGGGAGTCTTTATCAGGGCCTGGAGTGACAGGACAAGGAGTAACCGCTTTAAACTGAAAAGTAGCACCCAGAAAGAACGGAGTCACACAACAGGATTCATTTCCAAAACCACCTCGTAGACACCTGGGCCAAAGAGCAGGGCCTTGAGCGGGTATATCACAATGGCAGAGTTCATTTCCTTCCCAGTAGCTGGCACGTGCCGTTTTTTGGGATTTCGGGGCTACAGTGAGCTGCTAAGAGGGATGTCTTAGCTCTTGCAGGGCAGTGCTTCCACTAAGGCCAGGACTTTTCTGCATCTTCTACTGCCCTGCAAGCGAGGATGCTTGGGGCACACAGGAAGCTGGGAGGGGACACAGCTGCAGGGATTCCATAAGGCACAAGCAAATGCAGCCTTGGCTTGGTGACACTTTCTCTTGATTACTGCTCAACACAAATTACCTCGAGCAAGTCTACTGTGAGGACTAAAGGAAAGAGACGTATGGATGCTGCTAAGCTCTTCTAGCTTGTACCAGGTAGGAAAGATACCTCTGTAGCAGGCGTGAAGAGGATAGCACTAATTAATTAGATGAGAAGCGGAGGAAAGGCACTTAGAGGTAGTGAAAAGCAGTTAATGTGATGTTCCGGGGAAGCTTCAGTCTGCTTAAGGAGTAGCAAGAACAAGCCTAAAGTCATAGCCAAATACAAGAAAGAGAGGAGGACACGCAGCATGAGAAGCTCCCGAGAGAAAGGAGCTCTGTTTTGGGTAAAAATCAGTCCCTTTTTCTATCATGGAGACATTTTGTGGTGAATGGAGTCAAATCTGGTTGGAGGCCGGTCACTAGTGGAGTCCCCCAGGGCTCGGTACTGGGGCCGGTCCTCTTTAATATCTTTATTGATGATCTGGATGAGGGCGTCCAGTGCACCCTCAGTAAGTTTGCAGATGACACCAAGCTAAGTGCGTGTGTCGATCTGCTCGAGGGCAGGAAGGCTCTGCAGGAGGATCTGGATAGGCTGGAGCGATGGGCTGGGGTCAACTGCATGAAGTTCAACAAGGCCAAGTGCCGGGTCCTGCACCTGGGCTGCAACAACCCCAAGCAGAGCTACAGGCTGGGAGATGAGTGGCTGGAAAGCTGCCTGGCCGAGAAGGACCTGGGAGTATTGGTGGATAGTCGGCTGAATATGAGCCAGCAGTGTGCTCAGGTGGCCAAGAAGGCCAACGGCATCCTGGCCTGTATAAGAAGCAGTGTGGCCAGCAGGTCGAGGGAAGTGATTGTGCCCCTGTACTCGGCTCTGGTGAGGCCGCACCTCGAGTACTGTGTTCAGTTTTGGGCCCCTCGCTACAGGAAGGACATGGACGTGCTCGAGCGAGTCCAGAGAAGGGCGACCAAGCTGGTGAGGGGTCTGGAGAACAAGTCTTACGAGGAGCGGCTGAGGGAGCTGGGCTTGTTCAGCCTGGAGAAGAGGAGGCTCAGGGGAGACCTCATCGCTCTCTACAGTTACCTGAAAGGAGGCTGTAGAGAGGTGGGGGTTGGTCTATTCTCCCACGTGCCTGGTGACAGGACGAGGGGGAATGGGCTAAAGTTGCGACAGGGGAGTTTTAGGTTGGATGTTAGGAAGTACTTCTTTACCGAAAGGGTTATTAAGCATTGGAACGGGCTGCCCAGGGAGGTGGTGGAGTCACCATCCCTGGAGGTCTTTAAAAGACGTTTAGATGTAGAGCTTAGGGATATGGTTTAGTGGAGTACTTAGTGTTAGGTCGGAGGTTGGACTCGATGATCTTGAGGTCTCTTCCAACCTAGAGAAATCTGTGAATCTGTGAATCCAAGAGCGTAGGACACGTGCACTTCAGGGAACCAAGAGATGCTGTGCATTTCTCTCGTCCCCCTGACACAGCCACTAGGTGACGATGCTTCCAATTCTCTCTAAAGAAACCTTGCTTTCTCAGGCCCAGGTGTCCAGCTGCACACCAAGGACGTCCCTGGCTCCCAGGCACAGTTCCCAGGCCCAAGGCCGAGCTCCCCTCCGAACCCCCATTCCAGCAGACCTTGCTCCTGGCATTGTGGAGCAGCCATTTCATGTCAGCCTTTTCTCCTGGCAGTCAGCTTAGCGCCGTAACCTCTGCCATCGGGGCGCCCGAGAGCCGTGTGAGGTCAGCAGAGAGTCACTGTCAGCCTTTGACCTCACAAAGGTGGGTGGCCATAAGTGCCCTGAGCGTCCAGCTCGCATTGAGTACTGCTGGTGGCACTCGAGGCGTGGAGGTCTGCATGGTGCAATGGGAGACGCCGATGTCCTGCTGCTGGAACAAGAGGCGCTGATGTGCTGCTGGTGCAGGAGGAGACGTGAAGGTGCTGCTGCTTAGAGGTGCTGAGGGGCGGGCAGCCTCAGCGGGCAGCTGAATCAGAGGGCAGGGAAGCCAAGCAGCTTCCTTCTCTGGGGAAGGGGGCACAGAGAAAGTGATTGGAAATGGGGTACAAGCCCTCAGCCTCTAAAAGCAATCCCTCAGATGTTTAGGCATAGTAAAGTTAGGTATATCTATTTGACTCTAGACCCCAACATGTTTGTTAGTGTTCTGGTTTGTCCACTGCTTTCTTGTGGGGGATTTGAGTTGGCCATTACTGTTTAGGTGAATGCTGACTTCATATCTATGGTGCACTTTATTCTTAAAATGGGAAGTTTCTACCAATTTCCCGTCCAAACTTGCTCATAAGCCAACTGCAGTCATCATTTCAGATGTGTCTCCCAACTTACACATTTCCTATTTCTCCTTGATATTTACTCAAGAAACTCATTTACGTAGAGACAACATATTCTTCTCTCAACTGGCATCTGGCTGGGCAGAATGATGTCCTTTCATTCCCTTCCAGGCAATAGGCAACTTGTTCCTTCTGTCTTGTGAACTCTTCCTCCTAAGTTCAATGTGAATACAAGTGGCAGAACTGTGCCTCATGTCTCAAATGAGTGTCAGGGCTGCCTTGTCCAGTGTATTCATACTGGAGGGAAAAAAAAATGAATAGCCATACACACTATATAACCACTAAACTTTTTCAGTCCTCCTTGTGCTAACAGTGCATGAACGTGAGGTTTTGTTGTCATTTTTGTTTGTTTGTTTGTTTGCTTGCTTTAAACTCCTGACTGCCATATAGCAAACATGACAAAAAAACACCCTTTTTTGAGAAGCTCTGAGAATGGCTCTGCTTTGTATTATCACCTGTCACTTCACCTGAACCATTTCAATCACAAGCGATATCCTTCTGTCAGGCTTGGTAGTACTTCCCAACCTTATGTCCCCTGCAAATCTCAAAGCTCATGTGAGCTCATGTATCCGTAGATAATGTATCAGAAGCTCACAGAAAGTGAAATAGATGTAATTCATCCCCTGTGTAGGGAAGAACTTGTCCTAGAAAGGAAAGCTATTAAATTATCTGGAAACAATTTAGCTCTGATAAATTATTTTGTAAATTACACATTACCCCCTCCTTCCGTGGTCTTAGCTGTTCTTGCTCCAAAACTTTGCATGGTGTTGATGTCAAACTAACAGGCCCACACTTGTCTGGATGACTCTTTACCCTCTTCTGGACAGAGGTGTATTTGTTACTCTCCCATTCTGGGGACTATCCCTGATTTGCACAATTGTTATGCATTTTTCCTACTTGACTTGTTGTTCTGTGTGCCAATGCTGTTAATAGGCTAGGTAGATATCAGCTTTTCATTTTTCACTTGAATCGCTGTAGATTGTTATTTCACCTCAGATGATGTTGCGCCTAGTGCCCTACCCTCCTTTTCAATGGGAGTCCTGTCACTGCCCTTAATATCACATTGTTGTTGCTGTTAGATGCAGGAAATAAGATTTGCAGCATTTGAGACATCAGTAACTTTTGATCTATTTTTGCCTCAAGCGTGCAACTGTCCTAATTTGTTCTCTTTGTTCCCCCTGGTTTCTGTGGCTTAAGTACCACTTACTATTATTGTTTAATTTCCTATGTGAAGGAGGTTTTTGGTCATTCTTACTTTATTTCTGCAGTTTTTAACCTCTGAAACATGCCTTTTCTCATCGCTTTTTTCCTCTTTGAATTTTGAATTTTAACTATGCCTTCTCTGCACTCAAGTCCCAGAGCTGCGTAGTCAGACTCAATTATTCATTTCCTTAGATTTCAAAGTTTGCATTTCTAAGCCTCAAAACCTTCATTCTAAACCTGGTTTTGTCTTTCTTGAAATGTAAAATGAGAAAAGTCAGCTCATGATCACACTTTATTCAAATTTTACTACATTTAAACCCATACAGGAGCCAAGTCTAAAACGGTCTTATATTTTTTCACTTTTGGGAAGAAATCCATCACATAGTATACCTCTATGAACATAAGTGGTAATTATCTTTCAATCTTTTGCTGGGAAGTTAAAGTCTCCCATAATTCCCATTATTGTTTACGTGTCTGATAACTGTACAGAGAGAATTCACTATTAGACTGGAGCTAAGAGCAAAGAGCAGGCTAGCAAGGCTGTCTATCTTTAGCAGTGATTTGCACAAAACCACTCTTTTGCTGACCCATAACATTTAATTTCTCTATCCTCTGCTTCTTGCTAACACAAAGCACCATCTTATTCCATCCATTTGCCTTGGTTTCCAGCCTTCCTGAGATTTATCAGTACTTGTATGACATTCATGCCTTTGTTTCAAAGCCATGTCTAGATGATCATTAAAGACAGATCAAAATTACCCAATACAGGAGGAAAATCTATCGTTTGTAGAAGATTATGTTCTCTGATTATTAGTTTCAAAATTAGTTTTTCCTTTGGATTTCCTCTGAACTTAAACTTAGTTTGGAATGCCTTTGGTTTTGAATATTTCTGAAATCGTATTACTTCTCCTAAGTAAGTTGCTAGTCTGTTCTATTTACGTGAAATTCGAATAATATTGTGAAGTATCTGCCATCAGTTTTACTGTGTGCCAGGTTGAGTTCCCTGATGAATTTCAAATTTCAGATATGAAACAGTAAAGGTTAAAAAAAAAAATGTTACAAAGGGTACTTCATGCAGTAGCATAAACTTCTGTTTTCTCAAAACTTGTATCAGTTCATCTCACCAGGACCAGCAGGGGAAGCACACTCTGCCTAGGCACTGGCAAAGGGACACAGTGAGAGTGTAGGGTCTCTTGCTGGGGCCATTCAAAATTTGACTTTACAAGCCCCTGAGCAATATGACAGGGCTTTCCAACAAAAGCTTTTCTATAATTGTATGAAATCACCTGCAATAGATTAACCCTGGTCATTATTCCTATCACAGGAAATAACTGTGACACCTGGGTAACAGGTGAGCTTACTGCGACACCAGGGAGAGCCTTCCTGTACTTAAAGGCAACCTGTAGGAAAGCTGGGGAGGGAGTCTTTATCAGGGCCTGGAGCGACAGGACAAGGAGTAACCGCTTTAAACTGAAATGTTAGACTTAGAATATATATTAGGAACAAATTCTCTACTGATAGTACCTCACATCCTGTGCATCTGCCAACTTCTTTATTTTATGTTTGCCTCCCCTACTTAAGAGAGGATATTGGAGTGCTGTGTGAAACACTCAGATCTTACATGAACAAAACAATACCTTACCTTTTGCGTTCAAATATGTGCCCAGTACGTTCAGCTAAAACAACTTCTAACCTACAGCGTTTGGTCGAAAGTTCCAATTTCTGTCTCAGTTTCATGTACACCAAATTTTCAAGCAGGATTTCTGGGCCAGTGTCGTCTGTCTGTGATAGACTGCTTTGCTAGATCATCATTCACTGCTCCCTCTGCCAGGCACAGGCCTTTCTCTCTTAATCCCTTGTAAGAAAACTTGCAGAGGTATATGGGGTAGCAGTCAGCAGTGTAAAAGAATAAGAGACATACTGCCTTCGTACATATATATACAACACAATATCAAAGACCTCATCAAGGTCCACCAAGGAAAGGAAGCAATGCAGGAGAAAGAAGACAGGACAACAGGGGGAATGGGGAGCATAAGGGAGGAGGCAGCCAGTGGCCTTAAAAACAAAGCATAAAAAATAACTTCCAATAGTGGGACATAGTGAATTGGAGCTCTAAGGTCTGCATCTAGAGATGTCTTTAATCTTTATCATGCAGTTGTGGAGATGGGTCCTCTGGTTTTGGTCATGTTTTTTCACATTCTGCAATTATCTCCCAAGAAGAACCCCCTGTTGTGCAGAAAGGTAGAGGTGTGCTCCAGAAACACAGTGATGGCAAGGAGTCCTCCACTTCATTCTTCCATTTTTTTCCAGCTGGAAGCATTCATAGTTGTCAACTGAATTGGTTTTGAGGAGTAGGAAAGACAGCATTGCTGGATTTCTGCTTTCTCCTAGATCCTATCATACCACATCATGACAGTTGTCTTTGTTTTATATTCTTTTATGCCTGGATGTTTCTCATTTTTATGAGTGTGGGGTTTTCTTTTTCTTTCTTTCTTTTCTTTCTTTCTTTCTTTCTTTCTTTCTTTCTTTCTTTCTTTCTTTCTTTCTTTCTTTCTTTCTTTCTTTCTTTCTTTCTTTCTCTTTCTTTCTTCCTGTCTGTCTTTCTGTCTGTCTGTCTGTCTTCTCTCTTTCTGTCCAGCACTGATTTTATTGCTACTTGTGCATATCCAGACTGTACAGTTTTCTCCATTCCCTCTGTTTCTTCCCTGTGTCTTGCCCCTCTTTCCTGCAACTGAATAGCATTGCCTTGATCAATGAAGTGGCAACATGCGGCTTACACAGTAAACTGCTGAAATTACAGCTATAGCCATGGAGCACAGCTGCAGATCAACAGAAGACCACCAATAACTCACATTTCTAAACTGCTTGTCACAATTCTTCAGTATGTAGGCTGTGATGCTGCCAAGAGCGATCTCACCTCTTAAGCACCCATCCATTTCTTCTCTTCCCAGACCCTCAAGGTATCCTGGTCAAACCACCCCCCTTGCCCCATCTGTCTGTCCCACATTCCTTTTCCCTCAGGGCCAATCTTTTTTTTTTTTTTTTTTTTCAGCATACTATCTCCATAGAAGCTGCTGCTCCCCAACTCCGAGTTGACTAGGGCTGAACTATTGAAAAAGAAAAGAAAAGCTATAAATTATAGTGAGAGATGGTGAATACCTAACGATCTCTTAAAAGCAGGAATTTAAGGGAATAAGTAATTGATAAATGGAGTTAAGATCAGTAGGAAAAAATCCGCTGTTGCAATCAATAGAGTTAAGAAGTTTTTCAACTACATTAGAAACAAAAATTAGAGTAATGACACAGATCCAATACGGGATGGGTATTGCTTCAGTGAGAAACGATGAAAAAAAAACACCAACAACACGTACATGTGTATGTGTTGTTGTGTATTTGGAAAAAAAACAGGTTAATGAAAACTGCATGCTCAATTAGATGATTTTTTTGTTGTCGTTGGTAGGGAATTGTGTGCTTTATAACACAATATGTGTTATATTTTTTTATATATGTTTTAATAAATAGACTTTATTAGATAACTGATTTTGAATGTATAGCCTAGATGTTAGAAAAATTAACAACATGCAATATTACTTGTAAAAATTAACAACATGTGGTATCTAAATAATATTTAGAGATGTAAAGGTGTTTGGCATTTCAAAGTCTACTTCTCCAATGAAAAATGTGTTAGAGCTTCTGTTGGATGTAATGTAGCCTGCTCGCTTCCTGCCCACCTCAGCAGGACAGGGGATAAAATCGGGGAAAAAAAAGGAACGAGAAAGCTCATGGGCTTTGATAAAGGCAGGGATATTGCTTATCAATGATTGTTGTGGAAAAATCTCTCTTAACTTGAGGAAATTAATTTCATGCCAATTAATTTGTATAAATTCAATTACTAGTTCAGGTGTTGGGAAGCAAAAGGACAAACATCAAACCACATAGGGGTAACACTTTTCCTCCTCTTCTGGGCTCAACTTCACTCCCAGCACCTGTTTTCCACCTGCTGATCTCGCTCAGTCCATTCACTGGGGAAATGGGCAGCACAGGAGGAGGCTGTGGTTAATGTGCAGCAGTTCTTCTCTGCCTATCCTTTCTTCTCGTTTCTACTTTGCTCCAGTGTGGGTCCTCCACAGGCTGCAGTCCCTGTCAGGAATATTCATCTGTTCTGGCATGGATCCTCCACAGGTTTCAAAGAAATCTGCTCCACCATGGAGCATCTACTTCTCCTCCTCCTATGACCTTGATGTTCCCTCTGTTGTTCCTCATTCTTTTTGTTCTCTCCAGCTCTCTCCATCCAATATTTTCTGTGCATTCTTAGAGGCAACACACCTTGGCTTATTGTCTGAGTTTGGCCTATGGTGCATCTGTTGCTGTGTCCAGCACAGTGCAGCCCCTGACCTTGCTACCAAAACCTTGCCACAAATCTCAATACACCTGTTAAAAGAGACCCTCCTGTTTGTTGCCCTTCTTTGGACACTCTCGAACAGTTTTATATCTTTTTCTTATACTGTGGTGCCCAAAACTGCACACACTACTCACAGTACATGGAATAACAACAGAGACTGCCTCTAATTTTCTCTTCTCTGCAGAAGCTCTGTTGCTACCACTGTCCAGAAATCATCACTATCACAGACACTAGTAGCATTCCCTCCTCCCACGGTTGGTTCTTTTTCCCCCAGACTTAGACACCATCCACAAAAGCAAAACCAAACCAAAACAAACAAACAAACAAACAAAAAACAGTCAAAAGCCCTCAGGAAGGCAGTGGTGCAGACTGTGGAGAGCCTGAGTTCAAATCCTTCTTCTGCGAGGCTCTGAACCTATACCCCACCACAAGCTGTCCGCTAACGTATGGCAGGGCAAGGAGGAAGAAAGAACATTTCTCCTGCACTTTCCATTTATTGTTGGCTGACAATTCTGTAGAGTTACAAAGCCTCAATCAGTGCGATACAGGGTTCTTCTCACATTGTCTCACTGTGCCCTAAGGGGAACAGCTCTAATTTAATAGATGCTTCACCAGAAAATCATGAGTCATCTGCAGTTTTGAAGTTTTCTGGGATCAAGTCCCTTCAGACAGTTGAGGAATTTGCTCTATCACCTATGAAAACTGGTGCTCTAATAAGCTAGTGAGTGAACAAGAGAGAAATCCTCTGCTAGATGACTTGACAAATTTGGTCTGAAAACAGTGTTGAGGCAGAACAATCCACGATTTTTGCCTTGGATGCACAGAGAGATTGGGGGTAGTAGAATTCTTTTATTCTTCATTAATATAAACATTTTCAAACCATGTGTTTGCTCAACCTTGCTTCCACTGTGTGCATGGGAGGGAGATAACTGAAAGTGGGGAGTGTTGCTTGAAACCTGCAAGTGGCTGAGGTCCAGTGGGGTTGGAGGCTTTCTTATTCCTTTTGGAAACGCAAAGCAACCTTGCGCCTACCCTGCACTTGCAGAAGGATCATGACAGCCCAAAGCACAGAGGCTTTGGAATTACTACATGGGGATTGGTAGCAGGGGGCTGCAGGCGTGGCCTCTGTGAGAACAGTGCGGAAGCTGCCCGTGTCAGATCAGAGCCAGCTCCAGCCAACTCCAGAAGGGCCACGACGCTTGCCAGAGCTGAGCCTATAAGCGATGTTGTTTGCACCTCCGGGAGAGCAGATTTAAGAAGGGGGAAATACTGCTGTGCAACAGAAGCTGGAAGAGCAAGGAGAGAGAACCAGCCCTGCAGCCCGCAAGGTGAGTGCAGCAGGAGGCAGGAGGTGCTCCAGGCTCACAGCAGCAGTTCCCCTGCGGCCTGGGGAGAGGCCCCTGGTGGAGCAGGCTGTCCCCCTGCAGCCCACGGGTCCCACACGGAGCAGATCTCCACGCTGCAGCCCGTGGAGGAGCCCCCGGTGGAGCAGGTGGATGTGGCCTGGAGGAGGCCGCGGCCTGTGGAGAGCCCCCGCAGGAGCAGGCCCCAGGCCAGAGCTGCAGCCATGGAGAGGAGCCCACGCAGGAGCAGGGGGTCTGGGGGGAGCTGCCACCCGTGGGGGACCCAGGTTGGAGCAGTTTGCTCCTGACGGACGGACCCTGTGGTACAGACCCATATCGGAACAGTTCCTCAAGAATGGTGGCCTGTAAGCAGCCCCCGCAGGCTCATTTCGGGAAGGACGGCATCCCGTGGGAGGGACCCCACGTGGAACAGGGGCAGAGAGGGACCGTGGAGGAGCAGCAGGTGATGAAGTGTTAGGGACTGACCACAGCCCACATTCCCCATTCCCCTGCAACACTCGGCAGGAGGAGGTAGAGCAGGGTGGATAGGAGGTAAAAGGGGTTTTAAGTTTGCTTTTAATTTTTCACTATTGTAGTCTGCTAGTGATAGGCAACAAATTATATTAATCTCCCTGTGCTGCATCTGTTTTGTCCAGGACGATAATTGTTGAGTGATCTCCCTGTCCTTATCACAATTCCTTGAGGCCTTTTCATCATATTTTTTTCCCCTTTTCCTTTGAGGAGGGGGAGTGAGAGAGTGGCTATGGTGGAGTTCAGCTGCCCAGCAGCTTAAAACTACCAAGCAACAGTCCTACTATCCACCGACCAGCATCCTTATTCAAGCCTGTTGCAGCTATGTATGCTGCTCTGCTCTGTCTGGGATGTGGACCTACCCGTGGTATCTGGGGCCAGCTCATATGGACTAGACCCTTACAATCTGCAGGAATTCCCCTTCAGTGGGAACTTGCATCACATAAAGACAGTTTTCCATGGCGGAAGACAAAGCCTGTAGGAATTATTAGAAGTCGACATCCTCCATCACTCTGACCCCCGAGATTTGGACATAATTTCCAAAATGAGCAAAAGGGATCTGTGTCTGCCCTGATACGAAGGAAATCACTGCCCCTGGAAATCTAGTCACTATGCTTTGGTGACTTCATCGGAGTTTTTGTTCTGCTTTGTATGCATCAAACGGAAAAGAGCTACCCCAGGAACACTGTGCTTTGGTGGCAGAGATCTGCTGGCAGCTGAGGACATTACTTATGTTTGTGTGTGAAAATCACACTTCCCTGCTAAAATACATAATATTGGGCCACATGCTTTCTAGCATATCACCTGTCAGGGAAGCAAAGCCAGGAAAAGCACTAATACGGCCCTGTGTGTCCCTCAGGGCTGTAAGCACAGCCACAAGCACAACCATGCTAACACACAGGAAATCTGTGCATGATCCCCAGAATTCACAGATGCAACGTGCATTTCTGTGCACGTGCCCTGACACCAGCTGGCAGCAGGAGGTCAGCTCCCAGCCTCAGCTCACTCTCTGTTCCTTGGGTTTGCTTTAATGCCTCCTTTGAGACACTGCCTCAGCGCAGTGAGTTTGTGAATGTGACATATCATTCAATATTATCCACCATAAGCCACTCTGTTCCTATAGCAACTGCCTCCTTAGCCCAGTTCCTGGGTCTCTTCAGGTCTGTTTGATATTCACCTTGACACCTTTGGTGGAGGCCTTGAAGGAACACACAAAGTGTGAAAACACCTTGTACTTATTAGGCCAAGGTAATTCCTCCCCACATGGATGGGCACATATCATCTCCAAGAAAGGGGCTCCCACCTCCACGACTCCCGTCCATCCTCCACCTCTCTATGTCCTTGCATGAATAACGACCTGCACAGCTTAACCTGGACAGGAGCCTGAAGTCCACAACGAGAAATGCTCTGATCTGGGCTCCTTCCAAAAGGGCCAGGCAGATATAACTGGAAGAATGTGTAAAATGTTGACCCTAGCTGACGTAATTTCTTTTGGTTGATCTCATGCAAACCTGTGACGCACCCAGCAGGCCCTGCAACCCCTGTGATTTTACCTGCAGCCCCTGCAACCTCTGTGAGGTTACGTGCAGACCCTCCAAGAAATGTGATTTTACCTGCAGCCCCTCCAACCCCTGTGACGTTACCTGCAGCCCCTCCAAGCCCTGTGATGTTCCCTGCAGCCACTCCAACCCTGTGACAGGCCCTACAGCTGGCTCCGGGGACTACCCCGTTGCCGTATCAGTCGCCAATACACACAAGATGAAGGAATGGATGCAGAAGTCATCTCGTTTAGGCAGGGAAGAAAGTCCTCCGAAGAAGGGGAAGGAGCAAGAGGAAGGCGAGGCAGGCAACCCCAATGTAGGGCCATCCCAGGGAAGAGGAGGCTGTTATAAAATAGAAAAGAGAGAAAAGCAGCAGTAAGCAGGTGATCCCCATCCCTGGGCGAGCTGCGAGACATGGGACAAGATTTCAGCTGTCATGCAGGCGAGCACATTGTCACCTGGCTGCTGCGATGCTGGGATAACAGCTCCGGGAGCCTGGAATCGGAGGGCAGGGAAGCCAAGCAGCTGGGATCCTTCTCTGGGGAAGGGGGCACTGAGAAAGCGATCGGAAACGGGGCACAAGCCTCTGGAGGCGGCGCCTGTCAGGCGTGAAGGAAAGGGATCCCTTCCAGGAAGATGCTGTGGGGTTGCTGAGGGTCGAAGAACAGCAGGTGTTGCCTGCACCCACCGTGCTGCAGCAGCGGCAAGGGAGAGACGTGGTGGTTTTCCTCAGCTGGGCAGCTGAGCTCCACCTCAACCGCTCTCTCCCTGCCCCTCCTCAAACGGAAAGGGGAGAAAATAGGATGGAAAGGGCTCAAGGGCTGAGAGAAGGACAGGGAGATCACTCCACAATGATCGTCACGGGCAAAAGAGGCTCAGCAGAGCCTGTTCCAGTCCAGCCCGGGCCTGCTCCTGCGGGGGCTCTCCACAGGCCGCGGCCTCCTCCAGGCCACATCCACCTGCTCCACCGGGGGCTCCTCCACGGGCTGCAGCGTGGAGATCTGCTCCGTGTGGGACCCGTGGGCTGCAGGGGGACAGCCTGCTCCACCAGGGGCCTCTCCCCAGGCCGCAGGGGAACTGCTGCTGTGAGCCTGGAGCACCTCCTGCCTCCTGCTGCACTCACCTTGGGGGCTGCAGAGAGGTTTCTCACTCCTCCCTGACCCAGACGCTGCTGTGCAGCAGGTTTCTTTCCCTTTCTTAGATGGGCTCTCACACAGGCGCAAACATCATCCGTTTTGTCTCAGTTCTGGGCAGCAGCGGGTCCCTCTGGAGCCTCCTGGAACCGGCCCTTATCTAACATGGGGCAGCTGCTGCATTCTCCTCACAGAGGACACCCCTGCAGCCCCCCGCTACCAGAACCTGTCCTCGTAAACCCAACACAAGACACCGACCGAGCCTCCCTGATTCCCAGCAGGTGGGTCAGGCTGGGAACCCAGGCCAGTGCCCGGCAGACCCTCCTGGGCCTTGAAAAGCAAGCTTTATGGGGATGTAGCACCCAGAAAGAACGGAGTCACACAACAGGATTCATTTCCAAAACCGTCTCATAGACACCTGGGCCAAAGTGCAGGGCCTTGAGCGGGTATATCACAATGACAGAGTTCATTTCCTTCCCAGTAGCTGGCACATGCCGTTTTTTGGGATTTCGGGGCTACAGTGAGCTGCTAAGAGGGATGTCTTAGCTCTTGCAGGGCAGTGCTTCCACTAAGGCCAGGACTTTTCTGCATCTTCTACTGCCCTGCAAGCGAGGATGCTTGGGGCACACAGGAAGCTGGGAGCGGACACAGCTGCAGGGATTCCATAAGACACAAGCAAATGCAGCCTTGGCTTGGTGACACTTTCTCTTGATTACTGCTCAACACAAATTACCTCGAGCAAGTCTACTGTGAGGACTAAAGGAAAGAGACGTATGGATGCTGCTAAGCTCTTCTAGCTTGTACCAGGTAGGAAAGATACCTCTGTAGCAGGCGTGAAGAGGATAGCACTAATTAATTAGATGAGAAGCGGAGGAAAGGCACTTAGAGGTAGTGAAAAGCAGTTAATGTGATGTTCCGGGGAAGCTTCAGTCTGCTTAAGGAGTAGCAAGAACAAGCCTAAAGTCATAGCCAAATACAAGAAAGAGAGGAGGACACGCAGCATGAGAAGCTCCCGAGAGAAAGGAGCTCTGTTTTGGGTAAAAATCAGTCCCTTTTTCTATCATGGAGACATCCAAGGGCGTAGGACACGTGCACTTCAGGGAACCAAGAGATGCTGTGCATTTCTCTCGTCCCCCTGACACAGCCACTAGGTGACGATGCTTCCAATTCTCTCTAAAGAAACCTTGCTTTCTCAGGCCCAGGTGTCCAGCTGCACACCAAGGACGTCCCTGGCTCCCAGGCACAGTTCCCAGGCCCAAGGCCGAGCTCCCCTCCGAACCCCCATTCCAGCAGACCTTGCTCCTGGCATTGTGGAGCAGCCATTTCATGTCAGCCTTTTCTCCTGGCAGTCAGCTTAGCGCCGTAACCTCTGCCATCGGGGCGCCCGAGAGCCGTGTGAGGTCAGCAGAGAGTCACTGTCAGCCTTTGACCTCACAAAGGTGGGTGGCCATAAGTGCCCTGAGCGTCCAGCTCGCATTGAGTACTGCTGGTGGCACTCGAGGCGTGGAGGTCTGCATGGTGCAATGGGAGACGCCGATGTCCTGCTGCTGGAACAAGAGGCGCTGATGTGCTGCTGGTGCAGGAGGAGACGTGAAGGTGCTGCTGCTTAGAGGTGCTGAGGAGCGGGCAGCCTCCGTGCCGGTGGCTGAGCATGCTACTCTTAATTAGTGCTCTACCCTTCCTATCTTTTTACTAAGGTGGGTAGAGAGAAATGCCCATATCTGTTTATTTCCTGGTAAGAAATGTAAGAGCCTTGTATCTGCATATTCACCAGATTCATCCCAGCGCCCTTGGTACTGGCGATCTGTGTTGATCTGTAATAAAGAGCAATCGGTAGCACACCAAGTCTCCGTGACCTTGCATCTAACAGAATCGTCCAAATCCCTGTTGTGATCTCTCTCTAGCTGTGGGCTGGCTAAGCTGTCTGTTGGATGGTGAAAATGGGAAATGATTGGGATGGGAAATGATGAGTGGGCCGAGAAATCATTGCTGGGATGGGAAGACTTCCTTGGGGTGGAAAGCCATTGGGCTAGGAACTCAAAGAGATGGGAAATCTTCCCTGGGTTTGAAATCATTGGGAAGCAAAAGCGTTGGGATGGGAAATCACTCCGGGGATGGGGAAGTATTGGGATGGGAAGTCTTTAATGGGGTGGGTAACATTCACTGGGGAAGGAAGTACTTGGAAAAGTAATCAGAGAGATGGGAATTCTTTGGGATGAGATCTCTTTGGATTAAGAAAGGCTTCGTGTCGATGGGAAATATCTCGTATGGGAATCTGTTATCATGTGAAATTGTAAGGATGGGAAATGACCGTTAGGATGCAAAGCTGGTACTGGGACGGGAAATGCTTGGGACGGGGAAGTGTTGGTGTGAAACCGTCCTGGGCATGGCAAATGATGCGTGGGAGGGAAAGCCCGATGGGGATGGAAAAGTCTTGCGATGGGAAGCCTGCTTGGGTCCAAAAGCTGCAGTCCTCACCAAGATGGCGGCGAGGGGCTGGTCAGCCGTTGGGACGGAACGGCCGTTGCCTGCGTTCCCCAACGGACCGCCCCACTCTCCAGCCACCATGGCAGGTACAGCAGCCGGCTCCCTCTCCTCCCGGGGCTGCGGCCCTGCTGGCGAGCCCAGCGCCCCGGATCTCACCCCAGCGCCCTTTTTCCCACAGAGGGTTTCCCCAGACGGCTTCCGCGGCTTCCGCAGACGCAAAACTCCCCCTTCGTCGTCCCAGCCGTGCCGCCAACGGTGGCTGCCTGGCTGCTGCCCTCCCTCCCCGGAGCGATGGCGCTGCCCTTGCAGCCCCCCCAGGTACCCACCCTCCCCTACGCGCTGCCCCAGGCCACCGTCTGGCACGTGGTGCCGGGGGTCCAGGGGCAGGTGCTGCAGCTCCCCGCCGGGGTGCAGCTGGCACCTGGGGGGCACCTCCCACCCGAGGGGCACCACCTGCAGCTTGGGCAGCTCCCCGCCGTGGGGCAGCTCCCTGCTGTGGGGCAGCTCCCCCACACCGCTCCTCCCTGGGCCCCCGTCTACCAGTGGGGACAGCCCGTGGGGACGGGGACGGTGCTGCCCCAGGATCCCCTCTGGCTGGGGCCCGGGGCCGTGCTCCATGGGGAGCTCCTGCACCCCGCAGGCACCTGCCTGCTGCAGGCCCCTGCCCACCCCGGCCCCCCACCCCTCCTCGTCCCGGGGCCTCCGCTGCGGGGGCAGGCGCTCCCCGCGCCCCGCACCCTGACCAGCAGCCGGGGGCAGCTGCCGGAGCCCTGCGACCACGCCGTGGGGCTCAGCGAGGACCAGGGGCCCCCGCTGCCCGGCCCCACTCCCCCCGAGCCTGCCCAGGCTCCAACGACCGCCAGCACCCAGACGGTGACGCCCGACGGTGAGTTTGGGGCTGGCACAGCCAGCCGCTGGGTGCCCCACACCCAGGAGCCATGGGAAAGCTGGCATCGCCCATCCTGGGGGATTTGCTTGCTTTTTCCTCAGCGGCGACAGTTGCAGAGGTGCCTGAGGAGCCCCTGGAGCTGCTTGAGCTGGGCCCCGATGCCTTCGCCGAGGCCTTTCCCCACCTGGCAGGGGACAGCCAGCAGCTGCAGCACCTGCAGGACCAGCTCCCGGCCGACCTGGACATCTCCGGCTTGGAGGAGCTGCTCAGCTGGCTCGATGCCGTGGAGCCCCAGGACGCCTTCCCCGGTGTCCCCAGCAGTCCTGTGCTCAGCCGCTTCCTGTCTGAGCTGCCCGACCTCTGCGAGGACATCGAGGAGCCGAGCACACAGGGACTGGCAGCCACCAGAGCGCTGGGTGAGGTACCCTCAACCCCTGGGGTGCACCCCGAGAAGGTGCAGGGTGGGCGGGCGGTGCAGCCCCCTGCTGTGCCGGCAGCGAGCTCCCCCCTCAAGCCTGCAGCCAGTCCCCAGCTCAGTGCCCTCAGGAGACCCCTGCCCAACCCTCCCTTCACTCTCCCCAAAAGGCCCCCCCACCCTGAATTCCTCACTGCCCTTAGCAGACCCCTGCCCAACCCTCCCTCGCGTCCCCTCAAGAGACCCCCCGACCCTCAATTCCTTAATTCCCTTAGGAGACCCCTGCCCAAGCCTCGCCTGAGTCCCCTCAAGAGCCCCCCCGACCCTGAATTTATTAGTGCCCTTAGGAGACCCCTGCCCAATCCCCCTCTGGGTCCCCTCAAGAGCCCCCCCGGCCCTGAATTTATTAGTGCCCTTAGGAGGCCCCTGCCCAATCCCCCTCTGAGTCCCCTCAAGAGCCCCCCGCCTGCCCCTGCGCCCACCGGCACCAAGTGGGGGGCCAAGCGCCCCGCGCCCACCAGCACCCCCAGCACAGCGCAGAGCTCCCAGCACAGGAGGCCGGCGACGGAGAAAACCCCCGGCAAGGAGAAGACGACGCTGCTGGGCCAGGGTGGCCAAGGCCCCAAGACGCTGTGCCAGGGGAAGACGGGTGGCCACAGCGCGGTGGCTGGCAGCAGCGGCCAAGCGGGCGGCGGCAGGCAGCAGCCGGCAAGCGACAGCTCCAGGGCGCCCAGCAAGAGGGCCCGAAGCCCGGGGGCTGCTGGGGGGCAAGGAGCAGCGGCACCGCCTCCCCGGAGAGCGCTGCTGCTGCTGGAGCCCCCCCCCATTAAGCCCCGTGCCCGTGCCCGCGCCGTGCGGGCCCAGGACAGGCTCCGTCCCCAAGCCATCGGGGACAAGACGCTGCAGCGCCAGCACCCGGGGACAAAGACCCCCAGCGAGACTTTGCAGCCGCTGGGGGCCAGGGCGAAGGCGCTGGGGCCAGTGCGCCAGCCGCCCTGTGTGCAGCCGCAGCCCACCTCCAGCGGCCCCAGCAGCATGCCCAGGGCCCCGCCGACGGTGCCAGGCTCCAGCGCTGTGCCCGCTGCCCCCCGGCCCCCAGCTGGAGACAAGGCCCAGGCGGTGCCGGCACCACCAGGCAGCACGGCGCGAGCGTGGAGAGCTCCCCTGCAGCAGGCGCCCAGAGCGCCGTGCCTGCCAGCCGCGGGGGGCCAAGCGCAGCGGGAGCCTCTGCCCACGCAGCCGCGCACGCTGCAGCGTCCGGCGCAGCCCCGCGTGGACTACGTGCCCTGCGTGGGGCCCTGGGCAGGCGGCGACGCGGCGCCCACGCCGCTGGAGGAGCAGGAGGCGTCGGTGCCCATCACGCCGCAGCAGCGTCCCGAGCGGGAGCGCCTGAAGAAGCTGGCCCAGGAGGAGCGGCAGCGGGCGGCCCACCAGATGAAGATCGGCCCCGTGCAATTCTTCGTGCAGCGGCAGAAGGACCACGCCATAGCCAAGTATTACGGCTACCCGTGACCCTGCGCTCCTCGACGGCCCCCGCAGCACCCGGGCCCGCTCAGCATGCAGGCACAGAGACCTCTGCAGGCGCCTGCTCCAGCTTCAGCCACGCTCCTCAGCCCTTGCCCCTCTCGCTTGCCCTCTCCCTTCTCCAGTGCTGGAGCTAGGCAGTGTTTGCCACTGTCAGGGATGGGCAACTGGGGCAATGGGAAATGCGCGCGTCACGAATGAACGTTGCAATGGGAAGCTGTTGGGATGTTGGCAATAGCTGGGGTGGGAAAGGTTGGGCGTGGGAACTGCTTGTTGGGACACCAAATGGCTGAGATCCCAAACTTCTTTCTTCTTTCGGGTCATTTCTCTTCTTTAGTGCCTTCCTTATTAAATTCCTCTAGTGTAGGTGTTCACTCAGCAAGGCCTCTGCCTGCAGCTGTTCTGGCACTGGGATGCCGAGGGGATTTCATGCAGCCCGCTCCCGCTGCCCATGCTCAGTCCGTGCATGGATGTGGGCATGGCCAGCACGGACGGGAGAAAATGGGTGGACGGCTGGGTGGATGGGAGGGTGATGGGAGTTGGGAATTCAGCCTTGGGATCAGACACGGGAGGTTGTTGGGATAGGAAATGACCAGTGGGATGGGAAGTCACGATGGGGATAGGAATTCATTAGAATAGGACAAATTGGTTTCATTTTTATTTATTATTTTATTAATTTTAATATTTATTTTATTTATTATATTTATTAATTTTATTTATTAAATTTACTTTATTGACTGTGTTGTACAGGATGGCATTTTTTTAGGTTCTCTTCCTTTTCTACCCTATTAAACTCTCTTTATCACAACGCACTGCTTTGTACTTCATTTTTCCTTCCGAGTCGTTCTGGATTCACTCAGGATGGGGGGGACATTAGTGAACGCCTGTGTGCTTCAGATCCAAGCTCACCTTTGCCCTCAACTCAAGATACATATTTGCATCTGTTGTCATGATACAAAATTAACAGCAACAAAATAAAAGTTAACTACTTCCGAGCACCAGCTGTACGTTTGCTGGGTCTGCTCTATGCATTTTGAAGACCATTCAATACTATTCAGCACCTTCAGGAGGAAATGTGTGGTTCTAGGGAAATGCATCTTGATCTGATGCAAACCTGCGACGCACCCTGCAGCCCCTCCAACCCCTGTGATTTTACCTGCAGCCCCTGCAACCCCTGTGATTTTACCTGCAGCCCCTCCAAGCCCTGTGATTTTACCAGCAGCCACTCCAACCCTGTGACAGGCCCTACAGCTGGCTCCGGGGACTACCCCGTTGCCGTATCAGTCGCCAATACACACACAAGATGAAGGAATGGATGCAGAAGTCATCTCGTTTAGGCAGGGAAGAAAGTCCTCCGAAGAAGGGGAAGGAGCAACAGGACGGCGAGGCAGGCGACCCCAATGTAGGGCCATCCCAGGGAAGAGGAGGCTGTTATAAAATAGAAAAGAGAGAAAAGCAGCAGTAAGCAGGTGATCCCCATCCCTGGGCGAGCTGCGAGACATGGGACAAGATTTCAGCTGTCATGCAGGCGAGCACATTGTCACCTGGCTGCTGCGATGCTGGGATAACAGCTCCGGGAGCCTGGAATCGGAGGGCAGGGAAGCCAAGCAGCTGGGATCCTTCTCTGGGGAAGGGGGCACTGAGAAAGCGATCGGAAACGGGGCACAAGCCTCTGGAGGCGGCGCCTGTCAGGCGTGAAGGAAAGGGATCCCTTCCAGGAAGATGCTGTGGGGTTGCTGAGGGTCGAAGAACAGCAGGTGTTGCCTGCACCCACCGTGCTGCAGCAGCGGCAAGGGAGAGACGTGGTGGTTTTCCTCAGCTGGGCAGCTGAGCTCCACCTCAACCGCTCTCTCCCTGCCCCTCCTCAAACGGAAAGGGGAGAAAATAGGATGGAAAGGGCTCAAGGGCTGAGAGAAGGACAGGGAGATCACTCCACAATGATCGTCACGGGCAAAAGAGGCTCAGCAGAGCCTGTTCCAGTCCAGCCCGGGCCTGCTCCTGCGGGGGCTCTCCACAGGCCGCGGCCTCCTCCAGGCCACATCCACCTGCTCCACCGGGGGCTCCTCCACGGGCTGCAGCGTGGAGATCTGCTCCGTGTGGGACCCGTGGGCTGCAGGGGGACAGCCTGCTCCACCAGGGGCCTCTCCCCAGGCCGCAGGGGAACTGCTGCTGTGAGCCTGGAGCACCTCCTGCCTCCTGCTGCACTCACCTTGGGGGCTGCAGAGAGGTTTCTCACTCCTCCCTGACCCAGACGCTGCTGTGCAGCAGGTTTCTTTCCCTTTCTTAGATGGGCTCTCACACAGGCGCAAACATCATCCGTTTTGTCTCAGTTCTGGGCAGCAGCGGGTCCCTCTGGAGCCTCCTGGAACCGGCCCTTATCTAACATGGGGCAGCTGCTGCATTCTCCTCACAGAGGACACCCCTGCAGCCCCCCGCTACCAGAACCTGTCCTCGTAAACCCAACACAAGACACCGACCGAGCCTCCCTGATTCCCAGCAGGTGGGTCAGGCTGGGAACCCAGGCCAGTGCCCGGCAGACCCTCCTGGGCCTTGAAAAGCAAGCTTTATGGGGATGTAGCACCCAGAAAGAACGGAGTCACACAACAGGATTCATTTCCAAAACCGTCTCATAGACACCTGGGCCAAAGTGCAGGGCCTTGAGCGGGTATATCACAATGACAGAGTTCATTTCCTTCCCAGTAGCTGGCACATGCCGTTTTTTGGGATTTCGGGGCTACAGTGAGCTGCTAAGAGGGATGTCTTAGCTCTTGCAGGGCAGTGCTTCCACTAAGGCCAGGACTTTTCTGCATCTTCTACTGCCCTGCAAGCGAGGATGCTTGGGGCACACAGGAAGCTGGGAGCGGACACAGCTGCAGGGATTCCATAAGACACAAGCAAATGCAGCCTTGGCTTGGTGACACTTTCTCTTGATTACTGCTCAACACAAATTACCTCGAGCAAGTCTACTGTGAGGACTAAAGGAAAGAGACGTATGGATGCTGCTAAGCTCTTCTAGCTTGTACCAGGTAGGAAAGATACCTCTGTAGCAGGCGTGAAGAGGATAGCACTAATTAATTAGATGAGAAGCGGAGGAAAGGCACTTAGAGGTAGTGAAAAGCAGTTAATGTGATGTTCCGGGGAAGCTTCAGTCTGCTTAAGGAGTAGCAAGAACAAGCCTAAAGTCATAGCCAAATACAAGAAAGAGAGGAGGACACGCAGCATGAGAAGCTCCCGAGAGAAAGGAGCTCTGTTTTGGGTAAAAATCAGTCCCTTTTTCTATCATGGAGACATCCAAGGGCGTAGGACACGTGCACTTCAGGGAACCAAGAGATGCTGTGCATTTCTCTCGTCCCCCTGACACAGCCACTAGGTGACGATGCTTCCAATTCTCTCTAAAGAAACCTTGCTTTCTCAGGCCCAGGTGTCCAGCTGCACACCAAGGACGTCCCTGGCTCCCAGGCACAGTTCCCAGGCCCAAGGCCGAGCTCCCCTCCGAACCCCCATTCCAGCAGACCTTGCTCCTGGCATTGTGGAGCAGCCATTTCATGTCAGCCTTTTCTCCTGGCAGTCAGCTTAGCGCCGTAACCTCTGCCATCGGGGCGCCCGAGAGCCGTGTGAGGTCAGCAGAGAGTCACTGTCAGCCTTTGACCTCACAAAGGTGGGTGGCCATAAGTGCCCTGAGCGTCCAGCTCGCATTGAGTACTGCTGGTGGCACTCGAGGCGTGGAGGTCTGCATGGTGCAATGGGAGACGCCGATGTCCTGCTGCTGGAACAAGAGGCGCTGATGTGCTGCTGGTGCAGGAGGAGACGTGAAGGTGCTGCTGCTTAGAGGTGCTGAGGGGCGGGCAGCCTCAGCGGGCAGCTGAATCAGAGGGCAGGGAAGCCAAGCAGCTTCCTTCTCTGGGGAAGGGGGCACAGAGAAAGTGATTGGAAATGGGGTACAAGCCCTCAGCCTCTAAAAGCAATCCCTCAGATGTTTAGGCATAGTAAAGTTAGGTATATCTATTTGACTCTAGACCCCAACATGTTTGTTAGTGTTCTGGTTTGTCCACTGCTTTCTTGTGGGGGATTTGAGTTGGCCATTACTCTTTAGGTGAATGCTGACTTCATATCTATGGTGCACTTTATTCTTAAAATGGGAAGTTTCTACCAATTTCCCGTCCAAACTTGCTCATAAGCCAACTGCAGTCATCATTTCAGATGTGTCTCCCAACTTACACATTTCCTATTTCTCCTTGATATTTACTCAAGAAACTCATTTAGGTAGAGACAACATATTCTTCTCTCAACTGGCATCTGGCCGGGCAGAATGATGTCCTTTCATTCCCTTCCAGGCAATAGGCAACTTGTTCCTTCTGTCTTGTGAACTCTTCCTCCTAAGTTCAATGTGAATACAAGTGGCAGAACTGTGCCTCATGTCTCAAATGAGTGTCAGGGCTGCCTTGTCCAGTGTATTCATACTGGAGGGAAAAAAAAATGAATAGCCATACACACTGTATAACCACTAAACTTTTTCAGTCCTCCTTGTGCTAACAGTGCATGAACGTGAGGTTTTGTTGTCATTTTTGTTTGTTTGTTTGTTTGCTTGCTTTAAACTCCTGACTGCCATATAGCAAACATGACAAAAAAACACCCTTTTTTGAGAATCTCTGAGAATGGCTCTGCTTTGTATTATCACCTGTCACTTCACCTGAACCATTTCAATCACAAGCGATAGCCTTCTGTCAGGCTTGGTAGTACTTCCCAACCTTATGTCCCCTGCAAATCTCAAAGCTCATGTGTAATTTTTAATCTTCAGCCACCATGTCCATACCGAACATATCTAACTTTGAAGTCAGCTCTGCCCTGAATAGGAGGTTGGGTTTTCAGAGGTCCCTTCCAGCCTACATTTCTCCATGAGTCTTTGCCTCCTTAGCAGCTGCAGTTTCAGAACTGTCTCTGAGAATTACCATAGGTAACGACTCCTTTGCTGGTAAGTCCCTCTTCAGTGTGAACAATTGTAAATTCCCTTTATTCACTTGCAGCCCCAAAGCCCAAATCCGTAGATAATGTATCAGAAGCTCACAGAAAGTGAAATAGATGTAATTCATCCCCTGTGTAGGGAAGAACTGGTCCTAGAAAGGAAAGCTATTAAATTATCTGGAAACAATTTAGCTCTGATAAATTATTTTGTAAATTACACATTACCCCCTCCTTCCCTGGTCTTAGCTGTTCTTGCTCCAAAACTTTGCATGGTGTTGATGTCAAACTAACAGGCCCACACTTGTCTGGATGACTCTTTACCCTCTTCTGGACAGAGGTGTATTTGTTACTCTCCCATTCTGGGGACTATCCCTGATTTGCACAATTGTTATGCATTTTTCCTACTTGACTTGTTGTTCTGTGTGCCAATGCTGTTAATAGGCTAGGTAGATATCAGCTTTTCATTTTTCACTTGAATCACTATAGATTGTTATTTCACCTCAGATGATGTTGCGCCTAGTGCCCTACCCTCCTTTTCAATGGGAGTCCTGTCACTGCCCTTAATATCACATTGTTGTTGCTGTTAGATGCAGGAAATAAGATTTGCAGCATTTGAGACATCAGTAACGTTTGATCTATTTTTGCCTCAAGCGTGCAACTGTCCTAATTTGTTCTCTTTGTTCCCCCTGGTTTCTGTGGCTTAAGTACCACTTACTATTATTGTTTAATTTCCTATGTGAAGGAGGTTTTTGGTCATTCTTACTTTATTTCTGCAGTTTTTAACCTCTGAAACATGCCTTTTCTCATCGCTTTTTTCCTCTTTGAATTTTGAATTTTAACTATGCCTTCTCTGCACTCAAGTCCCAGAGCTGCTTAGTCAGACTCAATTATTCATTTCCTTAGATTTCAAAGTTTGCATTTCTAAGCCTCAAAACCTTCATTCTAAACCTGGTTTTGTCTGTCGTGAAATGTAAAATGAGAAAAGTCAGCTCATGATCACACTTTATTCAAATTTTACTACATTTAAACCCATACAGGAGCCAAGTCTAAAATGGTCTTATATTTTTTCACTTTTGGGAAGAAATCCATCACATAGTATACCTCTGTGAACATAAGTGGTAATTATCTTTCAATCTTTTGCTGGGAAGTTAAAGTCTCCCATAATTCCCATTATTGTTTACGTGTCTGATAACTGTACAGAGATAATTCACTATTAGACTGGAGCTAAGAGCAAAGAGCAGGCTAGCAAGGCTGTCTATCTTTAGCAGTGATTTGCACAAAACCACTCTTTTGCTGACCCATAACATTTAATTTCTCCATCCTCTGCTTCTTGCTAACACAAAGCACCATCTTATTCCATCCATTTGCCTTGGTTTCCAGCCTTCCTGAGATTTATCAGTACTTGTATGACATTCATGCCTTTGTTTCACCCTTCCTGTGTTGACACTTGTCATAACAGTTTTAGATCCTGAACATGATCATCTCAAAGTTTGCCTGACAGTTAGGTCTTCCTCACATTGTCATAGAGTATCAGGTCTCTGCCACTTGAAATAGATTGGATTGGATTAGATTATTGGCACCGTCTCTTGTGCTGGTAGTCCATTATCTTCACAGTCCGTACAACTGGCCATCAGTGAACATGAAGTGGCCTTATCCTGCCCATTTACCTTTCTGGAAATCAGCCACTCTCTCTGCCTAGAACAGGGAATGGATTTTCCTCACCTTTCTTCAAAAGCTCTGAAGTTTTCTGTGATCTTTCCAATTGTACGGTATGATAAGCTTTTGCTGCCACTGAAGGGTAGAAGTCATTATGAATAGTGCCAACAAAACAGAAACATAACAATGAAAACGATATTTTAATTCAGAATAGGTATTTGAAAAGTTCACCTTTTCTAGCACAAATGGGGAAAAGAAAAAAAGGAAGGAAAAAAAAAAAAAAAAAGCAGTCCTAAAACATCAAAACTGTGGCCAAAGAATTAGAAGAAACACTATTTTTCCAAAGCTGCAATGTTTTCCATTCATCTGGCTGGGCCAGCAGAGCACTGGAGACCTGGATGCACTGTACTCATGGCTGGTTCCCCTAAATGACCTGCAGGGAGATCTTCTTCTCTCTATCCCTCTGTTTCTCCTTTCAATCTCTGTTTTGTCTGTTTGTATCACTAGCTCTCAAATCGCCACTGATATATGCACGTGCAGCACCCAGCACAACCTTGTTTCAGGCTCCAGCGGGACCTTTAGGCATTACCATCCTGTAAACAAATAACAATGATAGTGAGTGTAATTACAATCGTCAAACTATTCCAGCTCCACATCATTAGCCATGCCCTGAGCTAAATAACATTTTAATCAGTTTGATATGTCATCTGCGGCTTTCTTCACTGTCACTTGCAATCCAGCAAACTCCTTCCTTCACGTTTCTAGATTAGACAGAGGGTTCTCAACTGCAGACATCCAATTCCCTGTTCAGGAAGCAGCGAGACCTTTCCTCTTCTCACAGATTTAAGATGATAGCCAAGCATCATGAGACACAGTGCGTATGTCTCCTAGGCCCATCCCATGAGAGCAGGACATTTACCACACATGAGAAGAAGACTTAATGCAGTGGCAAAGCAAAATACTCAGTGTCAAAGCCATGTCTAGATGATCATTAAAGACAGATCAAAATTACCCAATACAGGAGGAAAATCTATCGTTTGTAGAAGATTATGTTCTCTGATTATTAGTTTCAAAATTAGTTTTTCCTTTGGATTTCCTCTGAACTTAAACTTAGTTTGGAATGCCTTTGGTTTTGAATATTTCTGAAATCGTATTACTTCTCCTAAGTAAGTTGCTAGTCTGTTCTATTTACGTGAAATTCGAATAATATTGTGAAGTATCTGCCATCAGTTTTTCTGTGTGCCAGGCTGAGTTCCCTGATGAATTTCAAATTTCAGATATGAAACAGTAAAGGTTAAAAAAAAAAAATGTTACAAAGGGTACTTCATGCAGTAGCATAAACTTCTGTTTTCTCAAAACTTGTATCAGTTCATCTCACCAGGACCAGCAGGGGAAGCACACTCTGCTTAGGCACTGGCAAAGGGACACAGTGAGAGTGTAGGGTCTCTTGCTGGGGCCATTCAAAATTTGACTGTACAAGCCCCTGAGCAATATGACAGGGCTTTAAAAATGGCCCTGCTTGAAGTACGCGGGTGATCTGGAGACCTCTAAGGTGCTTTCCAACAAAAGCTTTTCTATAATTGTATGAAATCACCTGCAATAGATTAACCCTGGTCATTATTCCTATCACAGGAAATAACTGTGACACCTGGGTAACAGGTGAGCTTACTGCGACACCAGGGAGAGCCTTCCTGTACTTAAAGGCAACCTGTAGGAAAGCTGGGGAGGGAGTCTTTATCAGGGCCTGGAGTGACAGGACAAGGAGTAACCGCTTTAAACTGAAAAGTAGCACCCAGAAAGAACGGAGTCACGCAACAGGATTCATTTCCAAAACCACCTCATAGACACCTGGGCCAAAGAGCAGGGCCTTGAGCGGGTATATCACAATGACAGAGTTCATTTCCTTCCCAGTAGCTGGCACGTGCCGTTTTTTGGGATTTCGGGGCTACAGTGAGCTGCTAAGAGGGATGTCTTAGCTCTTGCAGGGCAGTGCTTCCACTAAGGCCAGGACTTTTCTGCATCTTCTACTGCCCTGCAAGCGAGGATGCTTGGGGCACACAGGAAGCTGGGAGGGGACACAGCTGCAGGGATTCCATAAGTCACAAGCAAATGCAGCCTTGGCTTGGTGACACTTTCTCTTGATTACTGCTCAACACAAATTACCTCGAGCAAGTCTACTGTGAGGACTAAAGGAAAGAGACGTATGGATGCTGCTAAGCTCTTCTAGCTTGTACCAGGTAGGAAAGATACCTCTGTAGCAGGCGTGAAGAGGATAGCACTAATTAATTAGATGAGAAGCGGAGGAAAGGCACTTAGAGGTAGTGAAAAGCAGTTAATGTGATGTTCCGGGGAAGCTTCAGTCTGCTTAAGGAGTAGCAAGAACAAGCCTAAAGTCATAGCCAAATACAAGAAAGAGAGGAGGACACGCAGCATGAGAAGCTCCCGAGAGAAAGGAGCTCTGTTTTGGGTAAAAATCAGTCCCTTTTTCTATCATGGAGACATCCAAGGGCGTAGGACACGTGCACTTCAGGGAACCAAGAGATGCTGTGCATTTCTCTCGTCCCCCTGACACAGCCACTAGGTGACGATGCTTCCAATTCTCTCTAAAGAAACCTTGCTTTCTCAGGCCCAGGTGTCCAGCTGCACACCAAGGACGTCCCTGGCTCCCAGGCACAGTTCCCAGGCCCAAGGCCGAGCTCCGCTCCGAACCCCCATTCCAGCAGACCTTGCTCCTGGCATTGTGGAGCAGCCATTTCATGTCAGCCTTTTCTCCTGGCAGTCAGCTTAGCGCCGTAACCTCTGCCATCGGGGCGCCCGAGAGCCGTGTGAGGTCAGCAGAGAGTCACTGTCAGCCTTTGACCTCACAAAGGTGGGTGGCCGTAAGTGCCCTGAGCGTCCAGCTCGCATTGAGTACTGCTGGTGGCACTCGAGGCGTGGAGGTCTGCATGGTGCAATGGGAGACGCCGATGTCCTGCTGCTGGAACAAGAGGCGCTGATGTGCTGCTGGTGCAGGAGGAGACGTGAAGGTGCTGCTGCTTAGAGGTGCTGAGGAGCGGGCAGCCTCAGCGGGCAGCTGAATCAGAGGGCAGGGAAGCCAAGCAGCTTCCTTCTCTGGGGAAGGGGGCACAGAGAAAGTGATTGGAAATGGGGTACAAGCCCTCAGCCTCTAAAAGCAATCCCTCAGATGTTTAGGCATAGTAAAGTTAGGTATATCTATTTGACTCTAGACCCCAACATGTTTGTTAGTGTTCTGGTTTGTCCACTGCTTTCTTGTGGGGGATTTGAGTTGGCCATTACTCTTTAGGTGAATGCTGACTTCATATCTATGGTGCACTTTATTCTTAAAATGGGAAGTTTCTACCAATTTCCCGTCCAAACTTGCTCATAAGCCAACTGCAGTCATCATTTCAGATGTGTCTCCCAACTTACACATTTCCTATTTCTCCTTGATATTTACTCAAGAAATTCATTTACGTAGAGACAACATATTCTTCTCTCAACTGGCATCTGGCTGGGCAGAATGATGTCCTTTCATTCCCTTCCAGGCAATAGGCAACTTGTTCCTTCTGTCTTGTGAACTCTTCCTCCTAAGTTCAATGTGAATACAAGTGGCAGAACTGTGCCTCATGTCTCAAATGAGTGTCAGGGCTGCCTTGTCCAGTGTATTCATACTGGAGGGAAAAAAAAATGAATAGCCATACACACTATATAACCACTAAACTTTTTCAGTCCTCCTTGTGCTAACAGTGCATGAACGTGAGGTTTTGTTGTCATTTTTGTTTGTTTGTTTGTTTGCTTGCTTTAAACTCCTGACTGCCATATAGCAAACATGACAAAAAAACACCCTTTTTTGAGAATCTCTGAGAATGGCTCTGCTTTGTATTATCACCTGTCACTTCACCTGAACCATTTCAATCACAAGCGATAGCCTTCTGTCAGGCTTGGTAGTACTTCCCAACCTTATGTCCCCTGCAAATCTCAAAGCTCATGTGTAATTTTTAATCTTCAGCCACCATGTCCATACCGAACATATCTAACTTTGAAGTCAGCTCTGCCCTGAATAGGAGGTTGGGTTTTCAGAGGTCCCTTCCAGCCTACATTTCTCCATGAGTCTTTGCCTCCTTAGCAGCTGCAGTTTCAGAACTGTCTCTGAGAATTACCATAGGTAACGACTCCTTTGCTGCTAAGTCCCTCTTCAGTGTGAACAATTGTAAATTCCCTTTATTCACTTGCAGCCCCAAAGCCCAAATCCGTAGATAATGTATCAGAAGCTCACAGAAAGTGAAATAGATGTAATTCATCCCCTGTGTAGGGAAGAACTGGTCCTAGAAAGGAAAGCTATTAAATTATCTGGAAACAATTTAGCTCTGATAAATTATTTTGTAAATTACACATTACCCCCTCCTTCCCTGGTCTTAGCTGTTCTTGCTCCAAAACTTTGCATGGTGTTGATGTCAAACTAACAGGCCCACACTTGTCTGGATGACTCTTTACCCTCTTCTGGACAGAGGTGTATTTGTTACTCTCCCATTCTGGGGACTATCCCTGATTTGCACAATTGTTATGCATTTTTCCTACTTGACTTGTTGTTCTGTGTGCCAATGCTGTTAATAGGCTAGGTAGATATCAGCTTTTCATTTTTCACTTGAATCGCTATAGATTGTTATTTCACCTCAGATGATGTTGCGCCTAGTGCCCTACCCTCCTTTTCAATGGGAGTCCTGTCACTGCCCTTAATATCACATTGTTGTTGCTGTTAGATGCAGGAAATAAGATTTGCAGCATTTGAGACATCAGTAACTTTTGATCTATTTTTGCCTCAAGCGTGCAACTGTCCTAATTTGTTCTCTTTGTTCCCCCTGGTTTCTGTGGCTTAAGTACCACTTACTATTATTGTTTAATTTCCTATGTGAAGGAGGTTTTTGGTCATTCTTACTTTATTTCTGCAGTTTTTAACCTCTGAAACATGCCTTTTCTCATCGCTTTTTTCCTCTTTGAATTTTGAATTTTAACTATGCCTTCTCTGCACTCAAGTCCCAGAGCTGCTTAGTCAGACTCAATTATTCATTTCCTTAGATTTCAAAGTTTGCATTTCTAAGCCTCAAAACCTTCATTCTAAACCTGGTTTTGTCTGTCGTGAAATGTAAAATGAGAAAAGTCAGCTCATGATCACACTTTATTCAAATTTTACTACATTTAAACCCATACAGGAGCCAAGTCTAAAATGGTCTTATATTTTTTCACTTTTGGGAAGAAATCCATCACATAGTATACCTCTGTGAACATAAGTGGTAATTATCTTTCAATCTTTTGCTGGGAAGTTAAAGTCTCCCATAATTCCCATTATTGTTTACGTGTCTGATAACTGTACAGAGAGAATTCACTATTAGACTGGAGCTAAGAGCAAAGAGCAGGCTAGCAAGGCTGTCTATCTTTAGCAGTGATTTGCACAAAACCACTCTTTTGCTGACCCATAACATTTAATTTCTCCATCCTCTGCTTCTTGCTAACACAAAGCACCATCTTATTCCATCCATTTGCCTTGGTTTCCAGCCTTCCTGAGATTTATCAGTACTTGTATGACATTCATGCCTTTGTTTCACCCTTCCTGTGTTGACACTTGTCATAACAGTTTTAGATCCTGAACATGATCATCTCAAAGTTTGCCTGACAGTTAGGTCTTCCTCACATTGTCATAGAGTATCAGGTCTCTACCACTTGAAATAGATTGGATTGGATTAGATTATTGGCACCGTCTCTTGTGCTGGTAGTCCATTATCTTCACAGTCCGTACAACTGGCCATCAGTGAACATGAAGTGGCCTTATCCTGCCCATTTACCTTTCTGGAAATCAGCCACTCTCTCTGCCTAGAACAGGGAATGGATTTTCCTCACCTTTCTTCAAAAGCTCTGAAGTTTTCTGTGATCTTTCCAATTGTACGGTATGATAAGCTTTTGCTGCCACTGAAGGGTAGAAGTCATTATGAATAGTGCCAACAAAACAGAAACATAACAATGAAAACGATATTTTAATTCAGAATAGGTATTTGAAAAGTTCACCTTTTCTAGCACAAATGGGGAAAAGAAAAAAAGGAAGGAAAAAAAAAAAAAAAAGCAGTCCTAAAACATCAAAACTGTGGCCAAAGAATTAGAAGAAACACTATTTTTCCAAAGCTGCAATGTTTTCCATTCATCTGGCTGGGCCAGCAGAGCACTGGAGACCTGGATGCACTGTACTCATGGCTGGTTCCCCTAAATGACCTGCAGGGAGATCTTCTTCTCTCTATCCCTCTGTTTCTCCTTTCAATCTCTGTTTTGTCTGTTTGTATCACTAGCTCTCAAATCGCCACTGATATATGCACGTGCAGCACCCAGCACAACCTTGTTTCAGGCTCCAGCGGGACCTTTAGGCATTACCATCCTGTAAACAAATAACAATGATAGTGAGTGTAATTACAATCGTCAAACTATTCCAGCTCCACATCATTAGCCATGCCCTGAGCTAAATAACATTTTAATCAGTTTGATATGTCATCTGTGGCTTTCTTCACTGTCACTTGCAATCCAGCAAACTCCTTCCTTCACGTTTCTAGATTAGACAGAGGGTTCTCAACTGCAGACATCCAATTCCCTGTTCAGGAAGCAGCGAGACCTTTCCTCTTCTCACAGATTTAAGATGATAGCCAAGCATCATGAGACACAGTGCGTATGTCTCCTAGGCCCATCCCATGAGAGCAGGACATTTACCACACATGAGAAGAAGACTTAATGCAGTGGCAAAGCAAAATACTCGGTGTCAAAGCCATGTCTAGATGATCATTAAAGACAGATCAAAATTACCCAATACAGGAGGAAAATCTATCGTTTGTAGAAGATTATGTTCTCTGATTATTAGTTTCAAAATTAGTTTTTCCTTTGGATTTCCTCTGAACTTAAACTTAGTTTGGAATGCCTTTGGTTTTGAATATTTCTGAAATCGTATTACTTCTCCTAAGTAAGTTGCTAGTCTGTTCTATTTACGTGAAATTCGAATAATATTGTGAAGTATCTGCCATCAGTTTTACTGTGTGCCAGGCTGAGTTCCCTGATGAATTTCAAATTTCAGATATGAAACAGTAAAGGTTAAAAAAAAAAATGTTACAAAGGGTACTTCATGCAGTAGCATAAACTTCTGTTTTCTCAAAACTTGTATCAGTTCATCTCACCAGGACCAGCAGGGGAAGCACACTCTGCCTAGGCACTGGCAAAGGGACACAGTGAGAGTGTAGGGTCTCTTGCTGGGGCCATTCAAAATTTGACTGTACAAGCCCCTGAGCAATATGACAGGGCTTTAAAAATGGCCCTGCTTGAAGTACGCGGGTGATCTGGAGACCTCTAAGGTGCTTTCCAACAAAAGCTTTTCTATAATTGTATGAAATCACCTGCAATAGATTAACCCTGGTCATTATTCCTATCACAGGAAATAACTGTGACACCTGGGTAACAGGTGAGCTTACTGCGACACCAGGGAGAGCCTTCCTGTACTTAAAGGCAACCTGTAGGAAAGCTGGGGAGGGAGTCTTTATCAGGGCCTGGAGTGACAGGACAAGGAGTAACCGCTTTAAACTGAAAAGTAGCACCCAGAAAGAACGGAGTCACGCAACAAGATTCATTTCCAAAACCACCTCATAGACACCTGGGCCAAAGAGCAGGGCCTTGAGCGGGTATATCACAATGACAGAGTTCATTTCCTTCCCAGTAGCTGGCACGTGCCGTTTTTTGGGATTTCGGGGCTACAGTGAGCTGCTAAGAGGGATGTCTTAGCTCTTGCAGGGCAGTGCTTCCACTAAGGCCAGGACTTTTCTGCATCTTCTACTGCCCTGCAAGCGAGGATGCTTGGGGCACACAGGAAGCTGGGAGGGGACACAGCTGCAGGGATTCCATAAGGCACAAGCAAATGCAGCCTTGGCTTGGTGACACTTTCTCTTGATTACTGCTCAACACAAATTACCTCGAGCAAGTCTACTGTGAGGACTAAAGGAAAGAGACGTATGGATGCTGCTAAGCTCTTCTAGCTTGTACCAGGTAGGAAAGATACCTCTGTAGCAGGCGTGAAGAGGATAGCACTAATTAATTAGATGAGAAGCGGAGGAAAGGCACTTAGAGGTAGTGAAAAGCAGTTAATGTGATGTTCCGGGGAAGCTTCAGTCTGCTTAAGGAGCAGCAAGAACAAGCCTAAAGTCATAGCCAAATACAAGAAAGAGAGGAGGACACGCAGCATGAGAAGCTCCCGAGAGAAAGGAGCTCTGTTTTGGGTAAAAATCAGTCCCTTTTTCTATCATGGAGACATCCAAGGGCGTAGGACACGTGCACTTCAGGGAACCAAGAGATGCTGTGCATTTCTCTCGTCCCCCTGACACAGCCACTAGGTGACGATGCTTCCAATTCTCTCTAAAGAAACCTTGCTTTCTCAGGCCCAGGTGTCCAGCTGCACACCAAGGACGTCCCTGGCTCCCAGGCACAGTTCCCAGGCCCAAGGCCGAGCTCCCCTCCGAACCCCCATTCCAGCAGACCTTGCTCCTGGCATTGTGGAGCAGCCATTTCATGTCAGCCTTTTCTCCTGGCAGTCAGCTTAGCGCCGTAACCTCTGCCATCGGGGCGCCCGAGAGCCGTGTGAGGTCAGCAGAGAGTCACTGTCAGCCTTTGACCTCACAAAGGTGGGTGGCCATAAGTGCCCTGAGCGTCCAGCTCGCATTGAGTACTGCTGGTGGCACTCGAGGCGTGGAGGTCTGCATGGTGCAATGGGAGACGCCGATGTCCTGCTGCTGGAACAAGAGGCGCTGATGTGCTGCTGGTGCAGGAGGAGACGTGAAGGTGCTGCTGCTTAGAGGTGCTGAGGAGCGGGCAGCCTCAGCGGGCAGCTGAATCAGAGGGCAGGGAAGCCAAGCAGCTTCCTTCTCTGGGGAAGGGGGCACAGAGAAAGTGATTGGAAATGGGGTACAAGCCCTCAGCCTCTAAAAGCAATCCCTCAGATGTTTAGGCATAGTAAAGTTAGGTATATCTATTTGACTCTAGACCCCAACATGTTTGTTAGTGTTCTGGTTTGTCCACTGCTTTCTTGTGGGGGATTTGAGTTGGCCATTACTCTTTAGGTGAATGCTGACTTCATATCTATGGTGCACTTTATTCTTAAAATGGGAAGTTTCTACCAATTTCCCGTCCAAACTTGCTCATAAGCCAACTGCAGTCATCATTTCAGATGTGTCTCCCAACTTACACATTTCCTATTTCTCCTTGATATTTACTCAAGAAATTCATTTACGTAGAGACAACATATTCTTCTCTCAACTGGCATCTGGCTGGGCAGAATGATGTCCTTTCATTCCCTTCCAGGCAATAGGCAACTTGTTCCTTCTGTCTTGTGAACTCTTCCTCCTAAGTTCAATGTGAATACAAGTGGCAGAACTGTGCCTCATGTCTCAAATGAGTGTCAGGGCTGCCTTGTCCAGTGTATTCATACTGGAGGGAAAAAAAAAATGAATAGCCATACACACTATATAACCACTAAACTTTTTCAGTCCTCCTTGTGCTAACAGTGCATGAACGTGAGGTTTTGTTGTCATTTTTGTTTGTTTGTTTGTTTGCTTGCTTTAAACTCCTGACTGCCATATAGCAAACATGACAAAAAAACACCCTTTTTTGAGAATCTCTGAGAATGGCTCTGCTTTGTATTATCACCTGTCACTTCACCTGAACCATTTCAATCACAAGCGATATCCTTCTGTCAGGCTTGGTAGTACTTCCCAACCTTATGTCCCCTGCAAATCTCAAAGCTCATGTGTAATTTTTAATCTTCAGCCACCATGTCCATACCGAACATATCTAACTTTGAAGTCAGCTCTGCCCTGAATAGGAGGTTGGGTTTTCAGAGGTCCCTTCCAGCCTACATTTCTCCATGAGTCTTTGCCTCCTTAGCAGCTGCAGTTTCAGAACTGTCTCTGAGAATTACCATAGGTAACGACTCCTTTGCTGGTAAGTCCCTCTTCAGTGTGAACAATTGTAAATTCCCTTTATTCACTTGCAGCCCCAAAGCCCAAATCCGTAGATAATGTATCAGAAGCTCACAGAAAGTGAAATAGATGTAATTCATCCCCTGTGTAGGGAAGAACTGGTCCTAGAAAGGAAAGCTATTAAATTATCTGGAAACAATTTAGCTCTGATAAATTATTTTGTAAATTACACATTACCCCCTCCTTCCCTGGTCTTAGCTGTTCTTGCTCCAAAACTTTGCATGGTGTTGATGTCAAACTAACAGGCCCACACTTGTCTGGATGACTCTTTACCCTCTTCTGGACAGAGGTGTATTTGTTACTCTCCCATTCTGGGGACTATCCCTGATTTGCACAATTGTTATGCATTTTTCCTACTTGACTTGTTGTTCTGTGTGCCAATGCTGTTAATAGGCTAGGTAGATATCAGCTTTTCATTTTTCACTTGAATCGCTATAGATTGTTATTTCACCTCAGATGATGTTGCGCCTAGTGCCCTACCCTCCTTTTCAATGGGAGTCCTGTCACTGCCCTTAATATCACATTGTTGTTGCTGTTAGATGCAGGAAATAAGATTTGCAGCATTTGAGACATCAGTAACTTTTGATCTATTTTTGCCTCAAGCGTGCAACTGTCCTAATTTGTTCTCTTTGTTCCCCCTGGTTTCTGTGGCTTAAGTACCACTTACTATTATTGTTTAATTTCCTATGTGAAGGAGGTTTTTGGTCATTCTTACTTTATTTCTGCAGTTTTTAACCTCTGAAACATGCCTTTTCTCATCGCTTTTTTCCTCTTTGAATTTTGAATTTTAACTATGCCTTCTCTGCACTCAAGTCCCAGAGCTGCTTAGTCAGACTCAATTATTCATTTCCTTAGATTTCAAAGTTTGCATTTCTAAGCCTCAAAACCTTCATTCTAAACCTGGTTTTGTCTGTCGTGAAATGTAAAATGAGAAAAGTCAGCTCATGATCACACTTTATTCAAATTTTACTACATTTAAACCCATACAGGAGCCAAGTCTAAAATGGTCTTATATTTTTTCACTTTTGGGAAGAAATCCATCACATAGTATACCTCTGTGAACATAAGTGGTAATTATCTTTCAATCTTTTGCTGGGAAGTTAAAGTCTCCCATAATTCCCATTATTGTTTACGTGTCTGATAACTGTACAGAGATAATTCACTATTAGACTGGAGCTAAGAGCAAAGAGCAGGCTAGCAAGGCTGTCTATCTTTAGCAGTGATTTGCACAAAACCACTCTTTTGCTGACCCATAACATTTAATTTCTCCATCCTCTGCTTCTTGCTAACACAAAGCACCATCTTATTCCATCCATTTGCCTTGGTTTCCAGCCTTCCTGAGATTTATCAGTACTTGTATGACATTCATGCCTTTGTTTCACCCTTCCTGTGTTGACACTTGTCATAACAGTTTTAGATCCTGAACATGATCATCTCAAAGTTTGCCTGACAGTTAGGTCTTCCTCACATTGTCATAGAGTATCAGGTCTCTACCACTTGAAATAGATTGGATTGGATTAGATTATTGGCACCGTCTCTTGTGCTGGTAGTCCATTATCTTCACAGTCCGTACAACTGGCCATCAGTGAACATGAAGTGGCCTTATCCTGCCCATTTACCTTTCTGGAAATCAGCCACTCTCTCTGCCTAGAACAGGGAATGGATTTTCCTCACCTTTCTTCAAAAGCTCTGAAGTTTTCTGTGATCTTTCCAATTGTACGGTATGATAAGCTTTTGCTGCCACTGAAGGGTAGAAGTCATTATGAATAGTGCCAACAAAACAGAAACATAACAATGAAAACGATATTTTAATTCAGAATAGGTATTTGAAAAGTTCACCTTTTCTAGCACAAATGGGGAAAAGAAAAAAAGGAAGGAAAAAAAAAAAAAAAAAGCAGTCCTAAAACATCAAAACTGTGGCCAAAGAATTAGAAGAAACACTATTTTTCCAAAGCTGCAATGTTTTCCATTCATCTGGCTGGGCCAGCAGAGCACTGGAGACCTGGATGCACTGTACTCATGGCTGGTTCCCCTAAATGACCTGCAGGGAGATCTTCTTCTCTCTATCCCTCTGTTTCTCCTTTCAATCTCTGTTTTGTCTGTTTGTATCACTAGCTCTCAAATCGCCACTGATATATGCACGTGCAGCACCCAGCACAACCTTGTTTCAGGCTCCAGCGGGACCTTTAGGCATTACCATCCTGTAAACAAATAACAATGATAGTGAGCGTAATTACAATCGTCAAACTATTCCAGCTCCACATCATTAGCCATGCCCTGAGCTAAATAACATTTTAATCAGTTTGATATGTCATCTGTGGCTTTCTTCACTGTCACTTGCAATCCAGCAAACTCCTTCCTTCACGTTTCTAGATTAGACAGAGGGTTCTCAACTGCAGACATCCAATTCCCTGTTCAGGAAGCAGCGAGACCTTTCCTCTTCTCACAGATTTAAGATGATAGCCAAGCATCATGAGACACAGTGCGTATGTCTCCTAGGCCCATCCCATGAGAGCAGGACATTTACCACACATGAGAAGAAGACTTAATGCAGTGGCAAAGCAAAATACTCGGTGTCAAAGCCATGTCTAGATGATCATTAAAGACAGATCAAAATTACCCAATACAGGAGGAAAATCTATCGTTTGTAGAAGATTATGTTCTCTGATTATTAGTTTCAAAATTAGTTTTTCCTTTGGATTTCCTCTGAACTTAAACTTAGTTTGGAATGCCTTTGGTTTTGAATATTTCTGAAATCGTATTACTTCTCCTAAGTAAGTTGCTAGTCTGTTCTATTTACGTGAAATTCGAATAATATTGTGAAGTATCTGCCATCAGTTTTACTGTGTGCCAGGCTGAGTTCCCTGATGAATTTCAAATTTCAGATATGAAACAGTAAAGGTTAAAAAAAAAAATGTTACAAAGGGTACTTCATGCAGTAGCATAAACTTCTGTTTTCTCAAAACTTGTATCAGTTCATCTCACCAGGACCAGCAGGGGAAGCACACTCTGCCTAGGCACTGGCAAAGGCACACAGTGAGACTGTAGGGTCTCTTGCTGGGGCCATTCAAAATTTGACTGTACAAGCCCCTGAGCAATATGACAGGGCTTTAAAAATGGCCCTGCTTGAAGTACGCGGGTGATCTGGAGACCTCTAAGGTGCTTTCCAACAAAAGCTTTTCTATAATTGTATGAAATCACCTGCAATAGATTAACCCTGGTCATTATTCCTATCACAGGAAATAACTGTGACACCTGGGTAACAGGTGAGCTTACTGCGACACCAGGGAGAGCCTTCCTGTACTTAAAGGCAACCTGTAGGAAAGCTGGGGAGGGAGTCTTTATCAGGGCCTGGAGTGACAGGACAAGGAGTAACCGCTTTAAACTGAAAAGTAGCACCCAGAAAGAACGGAGTCACGCAACAGGATTCATTTCCAAAACCACCTCATAGACACCTGGGCCAAAGAGCAGGGCCTTGAGCGGGTATATCACAATGGCAGAGTTCATTTCCTTCCCAGTAGCTGGCACGTGCCGTTTTTTGGGATTTCGGGGCTACAGTGAGCTGCTAAGAGGGATGTCTTAGCTCTTGCAGGGCAGTGCTTCCACTAAGGCCAGGACTTTTCTGCATCTTCTACTGCCCTGCAAGCGAGGATGCTTGGGGCACACAGGAAGCTGGGAGGGGACACAGCTGCAGGGATTCCATAAGGCACAAGCAAATGCAGCCTTGGCTTGGTGACACTTTCTCTTGATTACTGCTCAACACAAATTACCTCGAGCAAGTCTACTGTGAGGACTAAAGGAAAGAGACGTATGGATGCTGCTAAGCTCTTCTAGCTTGTACCAGGTAGGAAAGATACCTCTGTAGCAGGCGTGAAGAGGATAGCACTAATTAATTAGATGAGAAGCGGAGGAAAGGCACTTAGAGGTAGTGAAAAGCAGTTAATGTGATGTTCCGGGGAAGCTTCAGTCTGCTTAAGGAGTAGCAAGAACAAGCCTAAAGTCATAGCCAAATACAAGAAAGAGAGGAGGACACGCAGCATGAGAAGCTCCCGAGAGAAAGGAGCTCTGTTTTGGGTAAAAATCAGTCCCTTTTTCTATCATGGAGACATCCAAGGGCGTAGGACACGTGCACTTCAGGGAACCAAGAGATGCTGTGCATTTCTCTCGTCCCCCTGACACAGCCACTAGGTGACGATGCTTCCAATTCTCTCTAAAGAAACCTTGCTTTCTCAGGCCCAGGTGTCCAGCTGCACACCAAGGACGTCCCTGGCTCCCAGGCACAGTTCCCAGGCCCAAGGCCGAGCTCCCCTCCGAACCCCCATTCCAGCAGACCTTGCTCCTGGCATTGTGGAGCAGCCATTTCATGTCAGCCTTTTCTCCTGGCAGTCAGCTTAGCGCCGTAACCTCTGCCATCGGGGCGCCCGAGAGCCGTGTGAGGTCAGCAGAGAGTCACTGTCAGCCTTTGACCTCACAAAGGTGGGTGGCCATAAGTGCCCTGAGCGTCCAGCTCGCATTGAGTACTGCTGGTGGCACTCGAGGCGTGGAGGTCTGCATGGTGCAATGGGAGACGCCGATGTCCTGCTGCTGGAACAAGAGGCGCTGATGTGCTGCTGGTGCAGGAGGAGACGTGAAGGTGCTGCTGCTTAGAGGTGCTGAGGAGCGGGCAGCCTCAGCGGGCAGCTGAATCAGAGGGCAGGGAAGCCAAGCAGCTTCCTTCTCTGGGGAAGGGGGCACAGAGAAAGTGATTGGAAATGGGGTACAAGCCCTCAGCCTCTAAAAGCAATCCCTCAGATGTTTAGGCATAGTAAAGTTAGGTATATCTATTTGACTCTAGACCCCAACATGTTTGTTAGTGTTCTGGTTTGTCCACTGCTTTCTTGTGGGGGATTTGAGTTGGCCATTACTGTTTAGGTGAATGCTGACTTCATATCTATGGTGCACTTTATTCTTAAAATGGGAAGTTTCTACCAATTTCCCGTCCAAACTTGCTCATAAGCCAACTGCAGTCATCATTTCAGATGTGTCTCCCAACTTACACATTTCCTATTTCTCCTTGATATTTACTCAAGAAATTCATTTACGTAGAGACAACATATTCTTCTCTCAACTGGCATCTGGCTGGGCAGAATGATGTCCTTTCATTCCCTTCCAGGCAATAGGCAACTTGTTCCTTCTGTCTTGTGAACTCTTCCTCCTAAGTTCAATGTGAATACAAGTGGCAGAACTGTGCCTCATGTCTCAAATGAGTGTCAGGGCTGCCTTGTCCAGTGTATTCATACTGGAGGGAAAAAAAAATGAATAGCCATACACACTATATAACCACTAAACTTTTTCAGTCCTCCTTGTGCTAACAGTGCATGAACGTGAGGTTTTGTTGTCATTTTTGTTTGTTTGTTTGTTTGCTTGCTTTAAACTCCTGACTGCCATATAGCAAACATGACAAAAAAACACCCTTTTTTGAGAATCTCTGAGAATGGCTCTGCTTTGTATTATCACCTGTCACTTCACCTGAACCATTTCAATCACAAGCGATATCCTTCTGTCAGGCTTGGTAGTACTTCCCAACCTTATGTCCCCTGCAAATCTCAAAGCTCATGTGTAATTTTTAATCTTCAGCCACCATGTCCATACCGAACATATCTAACTTTGAAGTCAGCTCTGCCCTGAATAGGAGGTTGGGTTTTCAGAGGTCCCTTCCAGCCTACATTTCTCCATGAGTCTTTGCCTCCTTAGCAGCTGCAGTTTCAGAACTGTCTCTGAGAATTACCATAGGTAACGACTCCTTTGCTGGTAAGTCCCTCTTCAGTGTGAACAATTGTAAATTCCCTTTATTCACTTGCAGCCCCAAAGCCCAAATCCGTAGATAATGTATCAGAAGCTCACAGAAAGTGAAATAGATGTAATTCATCCCCTGTGTAGGGAAGAACTGGTCCTAGAAAGGAAAGCTATTAAATTATCTGGAAACAATTTAGCTCTGATAAATTATTTTGTAAATTACACATTACCCCCTCCTTCCCTGGTCTTAGCTGTTCTTGCTCCAAAACTTTGCATGGTGTTGATGTCAAACTAACAGGCCCACACTTGTCTGGATGACTCTTTACCCTCTTCTGGACAGAGGTGTATTTGTTACTCTCCCATTCTGGGGACTATCCCTGATTTGCACAATTGTTATGCATTTTTCCTACTTGACTTGTTGTTCTGTGTGCCAATGCTGTTAATAGGCTAGGTAGATATCAGCTTTTCATTTTTCACTTGAATCGCTATAGATTGTTATTTCACCTCAGATGATGTTGCGCCTAGTGCCCTACCCTCCTTTTCAATGGGAGTCCTGTCACTGCCCTTAATATCACATTGTTGTTGCTGTTAGATGCAGGAAATAAGATTTGCAGCATTTGAGACATCAGTAACTTTTGATCTATTTTTGCCTCAAGCGTGCAACTGTCCTAATTTGTTCTCTTTGTTCCCCCTGGTTTCTGGTTCTTAAGTACCACTTACTATTATTGTTTAATTTCCTATGTGAAGGAGGTTTTTGGTCATTCTTACTTTATTTCTGCAGTTTTTAACCTCTGAAACATGCCTTTTCTCATCGCTTTTTTCCTCTTTGAATTTTGAATTTTAACTATGCCTTCTCTGCACTCAAGTCCCAGAGCTGCTTAGTCAGACTCAATTATTCATTTCCTTAGATTTCAAAGTTTGCATTTCTAAGCCTCAAAACCTTCATTCTAAACCTGGTTTTGTCTGTCGTGAAATGTAAAATGAGAAAAGTCAGCTCATGATCACACTTTATTCAAATTTTACTACATTTAAACCCATACAGGAGCCAAGTCTAAAATGGTCTTATATTTTTTCACTTTTGGGAAGAAATCCATCACATAGTATACCTCTGTGAACATAAGTGGTAATTATCTTTCAATCTTTTGCTGGGAAGTTAAAGTCTCCCATAATTCCCATTATTGTTTACGTGTCTGATAACTGTACAGAGAGAATTCACTATTAGACTGGAGCTAAGAGCAAAGAGCAGGCTAGCAAGGCTGTCTATCTTTAGCAGTGATTTGCACAAAACCACTCTTTTGCTGACCCATAACATTTAATTTCTCCATCCTCTGCTTCTTGCTAACACAAAGCACCATCTTATTCCATCCATTTGCCTTGGTTTCCAGCCTTCCTGAGATTTATCAGTACTTGTATGACATTCATGCCTTTGTTTCACCCTTCCTGTGTTGACACTTGTCATAACAGTTTTAGATCCTGAACATGATCATCTCAAAGTTTGCCTGACAGTTAGGTCTTCCTCACATTGTCATAGAGTATCAGGTCTCTACCACTTGAAATAGATTGGATTGGATCAGATTATTGGCACCGTCTCTTGTGCTGGTAGTCCATTATCTTCACAGTCCGTACAACTGGCCATCAGTGAACATGAAGTGGCCTTATCCTGCCCATTTACCTTTCTGGAAATCAGCCACTCTCTCTGCCTAGAACAGGGAATGGATTTTCCTCACCTTTCTTCAAAAGCTCTGAAGTTTTCTGTGATCTTTCCAATTGTACGGTATGATAAGCTTTTGCTGCCACTGAAGGGTAGAAGTCATTATGAATAGTGCCAACAAAACAGAAACATAACAATGAAAACGATATTTTAATTCAGAATAGGTATTTGAAAAGTTCACCTTTTCTAGCACAAATGGGGAAAAGAAAAAAAGGAAGGAAAAAAAAAAAAAAAAAAGCAGTCCTAAAACATCAAAACTGTGGCCAAAGAATTAGAAGAAACACTATTTTTCCAAAGCTGCAATGTTTTCCATTCATCTGGCTGGGCCAGCAGAGCACTGGAGACCTGGATGCACTGTACTCATGGCTGGTTCCCCTAAATGACCTGCAGGGAGATCTTCTTCTCTCTATCCCTCTGTTTCTCCTTTCAATCTCTGTTTTGTCTGTTTGTATCACTAGCTCTCAAATCGCCACTGATATATGCACGTGCAGCACCCAGCACAACCTTGTTTCAGGCTCCAGCGGGACCTTTAGGCATTACCATCCTGTAAACAAATAACAATGATAGTGAGTGTAATTACAATCGTCAAACTATTCCAGCTCCACATCATTAGCCATGCCCTGAGCTAAATAACATTTTAATCAGTTTGATATGTCATCTGTGGCTTTCTTCACTGTCACTTGCAATCCAGCAAACTCCTTCCTTCACGTTTCTAGATTAGACAGAGGGTTCTCAACTGCAGACATCCAATTCCCTGTTCAGGAAGCAGCGAGACCTTTCCTCTTCTCACAGATTTAAGATGATAGCCAAGCATCATGAGACACAGTGCGTATGTCTCCTAGGCCCATCCCATGAGAGCAGGACATTTACCACACATGAGAAGAAGACTTAATGCAGTGGCAAAGCAAAATACTCGGTGTCAAAGCCATGTCTAGATGATCATTAAAGACAGATCAAAATTACCCAATACAGGAGGAAAATCTATCGTTTGTAGAAGATTATGTTCTCTGATTATTAGTTTCAAAATTAGTTTTTCCTTTGGATTTCCTCTGAACTTAAACTTAGTTTGGAATGCCTTTGGTTTTGAATATTTCTGAAATCGTATTACTTCTCCTAAGTAAGTTGCTAGTCTGTTCTATTTACGTGAAATTCGAATAATATTGTGAAGTATCTGCCATCAGTTTTACTGTGTGCCAGGCTGAGTTCCCTGATGAATTTCAAATTTCAGATATGAAACAGTAAAGGTTAAAAAAAAAAATGTTACAAAGGGTACTTCATGCAGTAGCATAAACTTCTGTTTTCTCAAAACTTGTATCAGTTCATCTCACCAGGACCAGCAGGGGAAGCACACTCTGCCTAGGCACTGGCAAAGGGACACAGTGAGAGTGTAGGGTCTCTTGCTGGGGCCATTCAAAATTTGACTGTACAAGCACCTGAGCAATATGACAGGGCTTTAAAAATGGCCCTGCTTGAAGTACGCGGGTGATCTGGAGACCTCTAAGGTGCTTTCCAACAAAAGCTTTTCTATAATTGTATGAAATCACCTGCAATAGATTAACCCTGGTCATTATTCCTATCACAGGAAATAACTGTGACACCTGGGTAACAGGTGAGCTTACTGCGACACCAGGGAGAGCCTTCCTGTACTTAAAGGCAACCTGTAGGAAAGCTGGGGAGGGAGTCTTTATCAGGGCCTGGAGTGACAGGACAAGGAGTAACCGCTTTAAACTGAAAAGTAGCACCCAGAAAGAACGGAGTCACGCAACAGGATTCATTTCCAAAACCACCTCATAGACACCTGGGCCAAAGAGCAGGGCCTTGAGCGGGTATATCACAATGACAGAGTTCATTTCCTTCCCAGTAGCTGGCACGTGCCGTTTTTTGGGATTTCGGGGCTACAGTGAGCTGCTAAGAGGGATGTCTTAGCTCTTGCAGGGCAGTGCTTCCACTAAGGCCAGGACTTTTCTGCATCTTCTACTGCCCTGCAAGCGAGGATGCTTGGGGCACACAGGAAGCTGGGAGGGGACACAGCTGCAGGGATTCCATAAGACACAAGCAAATGCAGCCTTGGCTTGGTGACACTTTCTCTTGATTACTGCTCAACACAAATTACCTCGAGCAAGTCTACTGTGAGGACTAAAGGAAAGAGACGTATGGATGCTGCTAAGCTCTTCTAGCTTGTACCAGGTAGGAAAGATACCTCTGTAGCAGGCGTGAAGAGGATAGCACTAATTAATTAGATGAGAAGCGGAGGAAAGGCACTTAGAGGTAGTGAAAAGCAGTTAATGTGATGTTCCGGGGAAGCTTCAGTCTGCTTAAGGAGTAGCAAGAACAAGCCTAAAGTCATAGCCAAATACAAGAAAGAGAGGAGGACACGCAGCATGAGAAGCTCCCGAGAGAAAGGAGCTCTGTTTTGGGTAAAAATCAGTCCCTTTTTCTATCATGGAGACATCCAAGGGCGTAGGACACGTGCGCTTCAGGGAACCAAGAGATGCTGTGCATTTCTCTCGTCCCCCTGACACAGCCACTAGGTGACGATGCTTCCAATTCTCTCTAAAGAAACCTTGCTTTCTCAGGCCCAGGTGTCCAGCTGCACACCAAGGACGTCCCTGGCTCCCAGGCACAGTTCCCAGGCCCAAGGCCGAGCTCCGCTCCGAACCCCCATTCCAGCAGACCTTGCTCCTGGCATTGTGGAGCAGCCATTTCATGTCAGCCTTTTCTCCTGGCAGTCAGCTTAGCGCCGTAACCTCTGCCATCGGGGCGCCCGAGAGCCGTGTGAGGTCAGCAGAGAGTCACTGTCAGCCTTTGACCTCACAAAGGTGGGTGGCCATAAGTGCCCTGAGCGTCCAGCTCGCATTGAGTACTGCTGGTGGCACTCGAGGCGTGGAGGTCTGCATGGTGCAATGGGAGACGCCGATGTCCTGCTGCTGGAACAAGAGGCGCTGATGTGCTGCTGGTGCAGGAGGAGACGTGAAGGTGCTGCTGCTTAGAGGTGCTGAGGGGCGGGCAGCCTCAGCGGGCAGCTGAATCAGAGGGCAGGGAAGCCAAGCAGCTTCCTTCTCTGGGGAAGGGGGCACAGAGAAAGTGATTGGAAATGGGGTACAAGCCCTCAGCCTCTAAAAGCAATCCCTCAGATGTTTAGGCATAGTAAAGTTAGGTATATCTATTTGACTCTAGACCCCAACATGTTTGTTAGTGTTCTGGTTTGTCCACTGCTTTCTTGTGGGGGATTTGAGTTGGCCATTACTCTTTAGGTGAATGCTGACTTCATATCTATGGTGCACTTTATTCTTAAAATGGGAAGTTTCTACCAATTTCCCGTCCAAACTTGCTCATAAGCCAACTGCAGTCATCATTTCAGATGTGTCTCCCAACTTACACATTTCCTATTTCTCCTTGATATTTACTCAAGAAATTCATTTACGTAGAGACAACATATTCTTCTCTCAACTGGCATCTGGCCGGGCAGAATGATGTCCTTTCATTCCCTTCCAGGCAATAGGCAACTTGTTCCTTCTGTCTTGTGAACTTTTCCTCCTAAGTTCAATGTGAATACAAGTGGCAGAACTGTGCCTCATGTCTCAAATGAGTGTCAGGGCTGCCTTGTCCAGTGTATTCATACTGGAGGGAAAAAAAAATGAATAGCCATACACACTATATAACCACTAAACTTTTTCAGTCCTCCTTGTGCTAACAGTGCATGAACGTGAGGTTTTGTTGTCATTTTTGTTTGTTTGTTTGTTTGCTTGCTTTAAACTCCTGACTGCCATATAGCAAACATGACCAAAAAACACCCTTTTTTGAGAATCTCTGAGAATGGCTCTGCTTTGTATTATCACCTGTCACTTCACCTGAACCATTTCAATCACAAGCGATATCCTTCTGTCAGGCTTGGTAGTACTTCCCAACCTTATGTCCCCTGCAAATCTCAAAGCTCATGTGTAATTTTTAATCTTCAGCCACCATGTCCATACCGAACATATCTAACTTTGAAGTCAGCTCTGCCCTGAATAGGAGGTTGGGTTTTCAGAGGTCCCTTCCAGCCTACATTTCTCCATGAGTCTTTGCCTCCTTAGCAGCTGCAGTTTCAGAACTGTCTCTGAGAATTACCATAGGTAACGACTCCTTTGCTGGTAAGTCCCTCTTCAGTGTGAACAATTGTAAATTCCCTTTATTCACTTGCAGCCCCAAAGCCCAAATCCGTAGATAATGTATCAGAAGCTCACAGAAAGTGAAATAGATGTAATTCATCCCCTGTGTAGGGAAGAACTGGTCCTAGAAAGGAAAGCTATTAAATTATCTGGAAACAATTTAGCTCTGATAAATTATTTTGTAAATTACACATTACCCCCTCCTTCCCTGGTCTTAGCTGTTCTTGCTCCAAAACTTTGCATGGTGTTGATGTCAAACTAACAGGCCCACACTTGTCTGGATGACTCTTTACCCTCTTCTGGACAGAGGTGTATTTGTTACTCTCCCATTCTGGGGACTATCCCTGATTTGCACAATTGTTATGCATTTTTCCTACTTGACTTGTTGTTCTGTGTGCCAATGCTGTTAATAGGCTAGGTAGATATCAGCTTTTCATTTTTCACTTGAATCGCTATAGATTGTTATTTCACCTCAGATGATGTTGCGCCTAGTGCCCTACCCTCCTTTTCAATGGGAGTCCTGTCACTGCCCTTAATATCACATTGTTGTTGCTGTTAGATGCAGGAAATAAGATTTGCAGCATTTGAGACATCAGTAACTTTTGATCTATTTTTGCCTCAAGCGTGCAACTGTCCTAATTTGTTCTCTTTGTTCCCCCTGGTTTCTGTGGCTTAAGTACCACTTACTATTATTGTTTAATTTCCTATGTGAAGGAAGTTTTCGGTCATTCTTACTTTATTTCTGCAGTTTTTAACCTCTGAAACATGCCTTTTCTCATCGCTTTTTTCCTCTTTGAATTTTGAATTTTAACTATGCCTTCTCTGCACTCAAGTCCCAGAGCTGCTTAGTCAGACTCAATTATTCATTTCCTTAGATTTCAAAGTTTGCATTTCTAAGCCTCAAAACCTTCATTCTAAACCTGGTTTTGTCTGTCGTGAAATGTAAAATGAGAAAAGTCAGCTCATGATCACACTTTATTCAAATTTTACTACATTTAAACCCATACAGGAGCCAAGTCTAAAATGGTCTTATATTTTTTCACTTTTGGGAAGAAATCCATCACATAGTACACCTCTGTGAACATAAGTGGTAATTATCTTTCAATCTTTTGCTGGGAAGTTAAAGTCTCCCATAATTCCCATTATTGTTTACGTGTCTGATAACTGTACAGAGAGAATTCACTATTAGACTGGAGCTAAGAGCAAAGAGCAGGCTAGCAAGGCTGTCTATCTTTAGCAGTGATTTGCACAAAACCACTCTTTTGCTGACCCATAACATTTAATTTCTCTATCCTCTGCTTCTTGCTAACACAAAGCACCATCTTATTCCATCCATTTGCCTTGGTTTCCAGCCTTCCTGAGATTTATCAGTACTTGTATGACATTCATGCCTTTGTTTCACCCTTCCTGTGTTGACACTTGTCATAACAGTTTTAGATCCTGAACATGATCATCTCAAAGTTTGCCTGACAGTTAGGTCTTCCTCACATTGTCATAGAGTATCAGGTCTCTACCACTTGAAATAGATTGGATTGGATTAGATTATTGGCACCGTCTCTTGTGCTGGTAGTCCGTTATCTTCACAGTCCGTACAACTGGCCATCAGTGAACATGAAGTGGCCTTATCCTGCCCATTTACCTTTCTGGAAATCAGCCACTCTCTCTGCCTAGAACAGGGAATGGATTTTCCTCACCTTTCTTCAAAAGCTCTGAAGTTTTCTGTGATCTTTCCAATTGTACGGTATGATAAGCTTTTGCTGCCACTGAAGGGTAGAAGTCATTATGAATAGTGCCAACAAAACAGAAACATAACAATGAAAACGATATTTTAATTCAGAATAGGTATTTGAAAAGTTCACCTTTTCTAGCACAAATGGGGAAAAGAAAAAAAGGAAGGGAAAAAAAAAAAAAAAAAAGCAGTCCTAAAACATCAAAAGTGTGGCCAAAGAATTAGAAGAAACACTATTTTTCCAAAGCTGCAATGTTTTCCATTCATCTGGCTGGGCCAGCAGAGCACTGGAGACCTGGATGCACTGTACTCATGGCTGGTTCCCCTAAATGACCTGCAGGGAGATCTTCTTCTCTCTATCCCTCTGTTTCTCCTTTCAATCTCTGTTTTGTCTGTTTGTATCACTAGCTCTCAAATCGCCACTGATATATGCACGTGCAGCACCCAGCACAACCTTGTTTCAGGCTCCAGCGGGACCTTTAGGCATTACCATCCTGTAAACAAATAACAATGATAGTGAGTGTAATTACAATCGTCAAACTATTCCAGCTCCACATCATTAGCCATGCCCTGAGCTAAATAACATTTTAATCAGTTTGATATGTCATCTGTGGCTTTCTTCACTGTCACTTGCAATCCAGCAAACTCCTTCCTTCACGTTTCTAGATTAGACAGAGGGTTCTCAACTGCAGACATCCAATTCCCTGTTCAGGAAGCAGCGAGACCTTTCCTCTTCTCACAGATTTAAGATGATAGCCAAGCATCATGAGACACAGTGCGTATGTCTCCTAGGCCCATCCCATGAGAGCAGGACATTTACCACACATGAGAAGAAGACTTAATGCAGTGGCAAAGCAAAATACTCGGTGTCAAAGCCATGTCTAGATGATCATTAAAGACAGATCAAAATTACCCAATACAGGAGGAAAATCTATCGTTTGTAGAAGATTATGTTCTCTGATTATTAGTTTCAAAATTAGTTTTTCCTTTGTATTTCCTCTGAACTTAAACTTAGTTTGGAATGCCTTTGGTTTTGAATATTTCTGAAATCGTATTACTTCTCCTAAGTAAGTTGCTAGTCTGTTCTATTTACATGAAATTCGAATAATATTGTGAAGTATCTGCCATCAGTTTTACTGTGTGCCAGGCTGAGTTCCCTGATGAATTTCAAATTTCAGATATGAAACAGTAAAGGTTAAAAAAAAAACATGTTACAAAGGGTACTTCATGCAGTAGCATAAACTTCTGTTTTCTCAAAACTTGTATCAGTTCATCTCACCAGGACCAGCAGGGGAAGCACACTCTGCCTAGGCACTGGCAAAGGGACACAGTGAGAGTGTAGGGTCTCTTGCTGGGGCCATTCAAAATTTGACTGTACAAGCCCCTGAGCAATATGACAGGGCTTTAAAAATGGCCCTGCTTGAAGTACGCGGGTGATCTGGAGACCTCTAAGGTGCTTTCCAACAAAAGCTTTTCTATAATTGTATGAAATCACCTGCAATAGATTAACCCTGGTCATTATTCCTATCACAGGAAATAACTGTGACACCTGGGTAACAGGTGAGCTTACTGCGACACCAGGGAGAGCCTTCCTGTACTTAAAGGCAACCTGTAGGAAAGCTGGGGAGGGAGTCTTTATCAGGGCCTGGAGTGACAGGACAAGGAGTAACCGCTTTAAACTGAAAAGTAGCACCCAGAAAGAACGGAGTCACGCAACAGGATTCATTTCCAAAACCACCTCATAGACACCTGGGCCAAAGAGCAGGGCCTTGAGCGGGTATATCACAATGACAGAGTTCATTTCCTTCCCAGTAGCTGGCACGTGCCGTTTTTTGGGATTTCGGGGCTACAGTGAGCTGCTAAGAGGGATGTCTTAGCTCTTGCAGGGCAGTGCTTCCACTAAGGCCAGGACTTTTCTGCATCTTCTACTGCCCTGCAAGCGAGGATGCTTGGGGCACACAGGAAGCTGGGAGCGGACACAGCTGCAGGGATTCCATAAGACACAAGCAAATGCAGCCTTGGCTTGGTGACACTTTCTCTTGATTACTGCTCAACACAAATTACCTCGAGCAAGTCTACTGTGAGGACTAAAGGAAAGAGACGTATGGATGCTGCTAAGCTCTTCTAGCTTGTACCAGGTAGGAAAGATACCTCTGTAGCAGGCGTGAAGAGGATAGCACTAATTAATTAGATGAGAAGCGGAGGAAAGGCACTTAGAGGTAGTGAAAAGCAGTTAATGTGATGTTCCGGGGAAGCTTCAGTCTGCTTAAGGAGTAGCAAGAACAAACCTAAAGTCATAGCCAAATACAAGAAAGAGAGGAGGACACGCAGCATGAGAAGCTCCCGAGAGAAAGGAGCTCTGTTTTGGGTAAAAATCAGTCCCTTTTTCTATCATGGAGACATCCAAGGGCGTAGGACACGTGCACTTCAGGGAACCAAGAGATGCTGTGCATTTCTCTCATCCCCCTGACACAGCCACTAGGTGACGATGCTTCCAATTCTCTCTAAAGAAACCTTGCTTTCTCAGGCCCAGGTGTCCAGCTGCACACCAAGGACGTCCCTGGCTCCCAGGCACAGTTCCCAGGCCCAAGGCCGAGCTCCCCTCCGAACCCCCATTCCAGCAGACCTTGCTCCTGGCATTGTGGAGCAGCCATTTCATGTCAGCCTTTTCTCCTGGCAGTCAGCTTAGCGCCGTAACCTCTGCCATCGGGGCGCCCGAGAGCCGTGTGAGGTCAGCAGAGAGTCACTGTCAGCCTTTGACCTCACAAAGGTGGGTGGCCATAAGTGCCCTGAACGTCCAGCTCGCATTGAGTACTGCTGGTGGCACTCGAGGCGTGGAGGTCTGCATGGTGCAATGGGAGACGCCGATGTCCTGCTGCTGGAACAAGAGGCGCTGATGTGCTGCTGGTGCAGGAGGAGACGTGAAGGTGCTGCTGCTTAGAGGTGCTGAGGGGCGGGCAGCCTCAGCGGGCAGCTGAATCAGAGGGCAGGGAAGCCAAGCAGCTTCCTTCTCTGGGGAAGGGGGCACAGAGAAAGTGATTGGAAATGGGGTACAAGCCCTCAGCCTCTAAAAGCAATCCCTCAGATGTTTAGGCATAGTAAAGTTAGGTATATCTGTTTGACTCTAGACCCCAACATGTTTGTTAGTGTTCTGGTTTGTCCACTGCTTTCTTGTGGGGGATTTGAGTTGGCCATTACTCTTTAGGTGAATGCTGACTTCATATCTATGGTGCACTTTATTCTTAAAATGGGAAGTTTCTACCAATTTCCCGTCCAAACTTGCTCATAAGCCAACTGCAGTCATCATTTCAGATGTGTCTCCCAACTTACACATTTCCTATTTCTCCTTGATATTTACTCAAGAAACTCATTTAGGTAGAGACAACATATTCTTCTCTCAACTGGCATCTGGCTGGGCAGAATGATGTCCTTTCATTCCCTTCCAGGCAATAGGCAACTTGTTCCTTCTGTCTTGTGAACTCTTCCTCCTAAGTTCAATGTGAATACAAGTGGCAGAACTGTGCCTCATGTCTCAAATGAGTGTCAGGGCTGCCTTGTCCAGTGTATTCATACTGGAGGGAAAAAAAAATGAATAGCCATACACACTATATAACCACTAAACTTTTTCAGTCCTCCTTGTGCTAACAGTGCATGAACGTGAGGTTTTGTTGTCATTTTTGTTTGTTTGTTTGTTTGCTTGCTTTAAACTCCTGACTGCCATATAGCAAACATGACAAAAAAACACCCTTTTTTGAGAATCTCTGAGAATGGCTCTGCTTTGTATTATCACCTGTCACTTCACCTGAACCATTTCAATCACAAGCGATATCCTTCTGTCAGGCTTGGTAGTACTTCCCAACCTTATGTCCCCTGCAAATCTCAAAGCTCATGTGTAATTTTTAATCTTCAGCCACCATGTCCATACCGAACATATCTAACTTTGAAGTCAGCTCTGCCCTGAATAGGAGGTTGGGTTTTCAGAGGTCCCTTCCAGCCTACATTTCTCCATGAGTCTTTGCCTCCTTAGCAGCTGCAGTTTCAGAACTGTCTCTGAGAATTACCATAGGTAACGACTCCTTTGCTGGTAAGTCCCTCTTCAGTGTGAACAATTGTAAATTCCCTTTATTCACTTGCAGCCCCAAAGCCCAAATCCGTAGATAATGTATCAGAAGCTCACAGAAAGTGAAATAGATGTAATTCATCCCCTGTGTAGGGAAGAACTGGTCCTAGAAAGGAAAGCTATTAAATTATCTGGAAACAATTTAGCTCTGATAAATTATTTTGTAAATTACACATTACCCCCTCCTTCCCTGGTCTTAGCTGTTCTTGCTCCAAAACTTTGCATGGTGTTGATGTCAAACTAGCAGGCCCACACTTGTCTGGATGACTCTTTACCCTCTTCTGGACAGAGGTGTATTTGTTACTCTCCCATTCTGGGGACTATCCCTGATTTGCACAATTGTTATGCATTTTTCCTACTTGACTTGTTGTTCTGTGTGCCAATGCTGTTAATAGGCTAGGTAGATATCAGCTTTTCATTTTTCACTTGAATCGCTATAGATTGTTATTTCACCTCAGATGATGTTGCGCCTAGTGCCCTACCCTCCTTTTCAATGGGAGTCCTGTCACTGCCCTTAATATCACATTGTTGTTGCTGTTAGATGCAGGAAATAAGATTTGCAGCATTTGAGACATCAGTAACTTTTGATCTATTTTTGCCTCAAGTGTGCAACTGTCCTAATTTGTTCTCTTTGTTCCCCCTGGTTTCTGTGGCTTAAGTACCACTTACTATTATTGTTTAATTTCCTATGTGAAGGAAGTTTTCGGTCATTCTTACTTTATTTCTGCAGTTTTTAACCTCTGAAACATGCCTTTTCTCATCGCTTTTTTCCTCTTTGAATTTTGAATTTTAACTATGCCTTCTCTGCACTCAAGTCCCAGAGCTGCTTAGTCAGACTCAATTATTCATTTCCTTAGATTTCAAAGTTTGCATTTCTAAGCCTCAAAACCTTCATTCTAAACCTGGTTTTGTCTGTCGTGAAATGTAAAATGAGAAAAGTCAGCTCATGATCACACTTTATTCAAATTTTACTACATTTAAACCCATACAGGAGCCAAGTCTAAAATGGTCTTATATTTTTTCACTTTTGGGAAGAAATCCATCACATAGTATACCTCTGTGAACATAAGTGGTAATTATCTTTCAATCTTTTGCTGGGAAGTTAAAGTCTCCCATAATTCCCATTATTGTTTACGTGTCTGATAACTGTACAGAGAGAATTCACTATTAGACTGGAGCTAAGAGCAAAGAGCAGGCTAGCAAGGCTGTCTATCTTTAGCAGTGATTTGCACAAAACCACTCTTCTGCTGACCCATAACATTTAATTTCTCCATCCTCTGCTTCTTGCTAACACAAAGCACCATCTTATTCCATCCATTTGCCTTGGTTTCCAGCCTTCCTGAGATTTATCAGTACTTGTATGACATTCATGCCTTTGTTTCACCCTTCCTGTGTTGACACTTGTCATAACAGTTTTAGATCCTGAACATGATCATCTCAAAGTTTGCCTGACAGTTAGGTCTTCCTCACATTGTCATAGAGTATCAGGTCTCTACCACTTGAAATAGATTGGATTGGATTAGATTATTGGCACCGTCTCTTGTGCTGGTAGTCCATTATCTTCACAGTCCGTACAACTGGCCATCAGTGAACATGAAGTGGCCTTATCCTGCCCATTTACCTTTCTGGAAATCAGCCACTCTCTCTGCCTAGAACAGGGAATGGATTTTCCTCACCTTTCTTCAAAAGCTCTGAAGTTTTCTGTGATCTTTCCAATTGTACGGTATGATAAGCTTTTGCTGCCACTGAAGGGTAGAAGTCATTATGAATAGTGCCAACAAAACAGAAACATAACAATGAAAACGATATTTTAATTCAGAATAGGTATTTGAAAAGTTCACCTTTTCTAGCACAAATGGGGAAAAGAAAAAAAGGAAGGAAAAAAAAAAAAAAAAAGCAGTCCTAAAACATCAAAACTGTGGCCAAAGAATTAGAAGAAACACTATTTTTCCAAAGCTGCAATGTTTTCCATTCATCTGGCTGGGCCAGCAGAGCACTGGAGACCTGGATGCACTGTACTCATGGCTGGTTCCCCTAAATGACCTGCAGGGAGATCTTCTTCTCTCTATCCCTCTGTTTCTCCTTTCAATCTCTGTTTTGTCTGTTTGTATCACTAGCTCTCAAATCGCCACTGATATATGCACGTGCAGCACCCAGCACAACCTTGTTTCAGGCTCCAGCGGGACCTTTAGGCATTACCATCCTGTAAACAAATAACAATGATAGTGAGTGTAATTACAATCGTCAAACTATTCCAGCTCCACATCATTAGCCATGCCCTGAGCTAAATAACATTTTAATCAGTTTGATATGTCATCTGTGGCTTTCTTCACTGTCACTTGCAATCCAGCAAACTCCTTCCTTCACGTTTCTAGATTAGACAGAGGGTTCTCAACTGCAGACATCCAATTCCCTGTTCAGGAAGCAGCGAGACCTTTCCTCTTCTCACAGATTTAAGATGATAGCCAAGCATCATGAGACACAGTGCGTATGTCTCCTAGGCCCATCCCATGAGAGCAGGACATTTACCACACATGAGAAGAAGACTTAATGCAGTGGCAAAGCAAAATACTCGGTGTCAAAGCCATGTCTAGATGATCATTAAAGACAGATCAAAATTACCCAATACAGGAGGAAAATCTATCGTTTGTAGAAGATTATGTTCTCTGATTATTAGTTTCAAAATTAGTTTTTCCTTTGGATTTCCTCTGAACTTAAACTTAGTTTGGAATGCCTTTGGTTTTGAATATTTCTGAAATCGTATTACTTCTCCTAAGTAAGTTGCTAGTCTGTTCTATTTACGTGAAATTCGAATAATATTGTGAAGTATCTGCCATCAGTTTTACTGTGTGCCAGGCTGAGTTCCCTGATGAATTTCAAATTTCAGATATGAAACAGTAAAGGTTAAAAAAAAAAATGTTACAAAGGGTACTTCATGCAGTAGCATAAACTTCTGTTTTCTCAAAACTTGTATCAGTTCATCTCACCAGGACCAGCAGGGGAAGCACACTCTGCCTAGGCACTGGCAAAGGCACACAGTGAGACTGTAGGGTCTCTTGCTGGGGCCATTCAAAATTTGACTGTACAAGCCCCTGAGCAATATGACAGGGCTTTAAAAATGGCCCTGCTTGAAGTACGCGGGTGATCTGGAGACCTCTAAGGTGCTTTCCAACAAAAGCTTTTCTATAATTGTATGAAATCACCTGCAATAGATTAACCCTGGTCATTATTCCTATCACAGGAAATAACTGTGACACCTGGGTAACACGTGAGCTTACTGCGACACCAGGGAGAGCCTTCCTGTACTTAAAGGCAACCTGTAGGAAAGCTGGGGAGGGAGTCTTTATCAGGGCCTGGAGTGACAGGACAAGGAGTAACCGCTTTAAACTGAAAAGTAGCACCCAGAAAGAACGGAGTCACGCAACAGGATTCATTTCCAAAACCACCTCATAGACACCTGGGCCAAAGAGCAGGGCCTTGAGCGGGTATATCACAATGACAGAGTTCATTTCCTTCCCACTAGCTGGCACGTGCCGTTTTTTGGGATTTCGGGGCTACAGTGAGCTGCTAAGAGGGATGTCTTAGCTCTTGCAGGGCAGTGCTTCCACTAAGGCCAGGACTTTTCTGCATCTTCTACTGCCCTGCAAGCGAGGATGCTTGGGGCACACAGGAAGCTGGGAGCGGACACAGCTGCAGGGATTCCATAAGACACAAGCAAATGCAGCCTTGGCTTGGTGACACTTTCTCTTGATTACTGCTCAACACAAATTACCTCGAGCAAGTCTACTGTGAGGACTAAAGGAAAGAGACGTATGGATGCTGCTAAGCTCTTCTAGCTTGTACCAGGTAGGAAAGATACCTCTGTAGCAGGCGTGAAGAGGATAGCACTAATTAATTAGATGAGAAGTGGAGGAAAGGCACTTAGAGGTAGTGAAAAGCAGTTAATGTGATGTTCCGGGGAAGCTTCAGTCTGCTTAAGGAGTAGCAAGAACAAGCCTAAAGTCATAGCCAAATACAAGAAAGAGAGGAGGACACGCAGCATGAGAAGCTCCCGAGAGAAAGGAGCTCTGTTTTGGGTAAAAATCAGTCCCTTTTTCTATCATGGAGACATCCAAGGGCGTAGGACACGTGCACTTCAGGGAACCAAGAGATGCTGTGCATTTCTCTCGTCCCCCTGACACAGCCACTAGGTGACGATGCTTCCAATTCTCTCTAAAGAAACCTTGCTTTCTCAGGCCCAGGTGTCCAGCTGCACACCAAGGACGTCCCTGGCTCCCAGGCACAGTTCCCAGGCCCAAGGCCGAGCTCCGCTCCGAACCCCCATTCCAGCAGACCTTGCTCCTGGCATTGTGGAGCAGCCATTTCATGTCAGCCTTTTCTCCTGGCAGTCAGCTTAGCGCCGTAACCTCTGCCATCGGGGCGCCCGAGAGCCGTGTGAGGTCAGCAGAGAGTCACTGTCAGCCTTTGACCTCACAAAGGTGGGTGGCCGTAAGTGCCCTGAGCGTCCAGCTCGCATTGAGTACTGCTGGTGGCACTCGAGGCGTGGAGGTCTGCATGGTGCAATGGGAGACGCCGATGTCCTGCTGCTGGAACAAGAGGCGCTGATGTGCTGCTGGTGCAGGAGAAGACGTGAAGGTGCTGCTGCTTAGAGGTGCTGAGGAGCGGGCAGCCTCAGCGGGCAGCTGAATCAGAGGGCAGGGAAGCCAAGCAGCTTCCTTCTCTGGGGAAGGGGGCACAGAGAAAGTGATTGGAAATGGGGTACAAGCCCTCAGCCTCTAAAAGCAATCCCTCAGATGTTTAGGCATAGTAAAGTTAGGTATATCTATTTGACTCTAGACCCCAACATGTTTGTTAGTGTTCTGGTTTGTCCACTGCTTTCTTGTGGGGGATTTGAGTTGGCCATTACTCTTTAGGTGAATGCTGACTTCATATCTATGGTGCACTTTATTCTTAAAATGGGAAGTTTCTACCAATTTCCCGTCCAAACTTGCTCATAAGCCAACTGCAGTCATCATTTCAGATGTGTCTCCCAACTTACACATTTCCTATTTCTCCTTGATATTTACTCAAGAAATTCATTTACGTAGAGACAACATATTCTTCTCTCAACTGGCATCTGGCTGGGCAGAATGATGTCCTTTCATTCCCTTCCAGGCAATAGGCAACTTGTTCCTTCTGTCTTGTGAACTCTTCCTCCTAAGTTCAATGTGAATACAAGTGGCAGAACTGTGCCTCATGTCTCAAATGAGTGTCAGGGCTGCCTTGTCCAGTGTATTCATACTGGAGGGAAAAAAAAATGAATAGCCATACACACTATATAACCACTAAACTTTTTCAGTCCTCCTTGTGCTAACAGTGCATGAACGTGAGGTTTTGTTGTCATTTTTGTTTGTTTGTTTGCTTGCTTTAAACTCCTGACTGCCATATAGCAAACATGACAAAAAAACACCCTTTTTTGAGAATCTCTGAGAATGGCTCTGCTTTGTATTATCACCTGTCACTTCACCTGAACCATTTCAATCACAAGCGATATCCTTCTGTCAGGCTTGGTAGTACTTCCCAACCTTATGTCCCCTGCAAATCTCAAAGCTCATGTGTAATTTTTAATCTTCAGCCACCATGTCCATACCGAACATATCTAACTTTGAAGTCAGCTCTGCCCTGAATAGGAGGTTGGGTTTTCAGAGGTCCCTTCCAGCCTACATTTCTCCATGAGTCTTTGCCTCCTTAGCAGCTGCAGTTTCAGAACTGTCTCTGAGAATTACCATAGGTAACGACTCCTTTGCTGGTAAGTCCCTCTTCAGTGTGAACAATTGTAAATTCCCTTTATTCACTTGCAGCCCCAAAGCCCAAATCCGTAGATAATGTATCAGAAGCTCACAGAAAGTGAAATAGATGTAATTCATCCCCTGTGTAGGGAAGAACTGGTCCTAGAAAGGAAAGCTATTAAATTATCTGGAAACAATTTAGCTCTGATAAATTATTTTGTAAATTACACATTACCCCCTCCTTCCCTGGTCTTAGCTGTTCTTGCTCCAAAACTTTGCATGGTGTTGATGTCAAACTAACAGGCCCACACTTGTCTGGATGACTCTTTACCCTCTTCTGGACAGAGGTGTATTTGTTACTCTCCCATTCTGGGGACTATCCCTGATTTGCACAATTGTTATGCATTTTTCCTACTTGACTTGTTGTTCTGTGTGCCAATGCTGTTAATAGGCTAGGTAGATATCAGCTTTTCATTTTTCACTTGAATCGCTATAGATTGTTATTTCACCTCAGATGATGTTACGCCTAGTGCCCTACCCTCCTTTTCAATGGGAGTCCTGTCACTGCCCTTAATATCACATTGTTGTTGCTGTTAGATGCAGGAAATAAGATTTGCAGCATTTGAGACAAACAGTAACGTTTGATCTATTTTTGCCTCAAGCGTGCAACTGTCCTAATTTGTTCTCTTTGTTCCCCCTGGTTTCTGTGGCTTAAGTACCACTTACTATTATTGTTTAATTTCCTATGTGAAGGAGGTTTTTGGTCATTCTTACTTTATTTCTGCAGTTTTTAACCTCTGAAACCTGCCTTTTCTCATCGCTTTTTTCCTCTTTGAATTTTGAATTTTAACTATGCCTTCTCTGCACTCAAGTCCCAGAGCTGCTTAGTCAGACTCAATTATTCATTTCCTTAGATTTCAAAGTTTGCATTTCTAAGCCTCAAAACCTTCATTCTAAACCTGGTTTTGTCTGTCGTGAAATGTAAAATGAGAAAAGTCAGCTCATGATCACACTTTATTCAAATTTTACTACATTTAAACCCATACAGGAGCCAAGTCTAAAATGGTCTTATATTTTTTCACTTTTGGGAAGAAATCCATCACATAGTATACCTCTGTGAACATAAGTGGTAATTATCTTTCAATCTTTTGCTGGGAAGTTAAAGTCTCCCATAATTCCCATTATTGTTTACGTGTCTGATAACTGTACAGAGAGAATTCACTATTAGACTGGAGCTAAGAGCAAAGAGCAGGCTAGCAAGGCTGTCTATCTTTAGCAGTGATTTGCACAAAACCACTCTTTTGCTGACCCATAACATTTAATTTCTCCATCCTCTGCTTCTTGCTAACACAAAGCACCATCTTATTCCATCCATTTGCCTTGGTTTCCAGCCTTCCTGAGATTTATCAGTACTTGTATGACATTCATGCCTTTGTTTCACCCTTCCTGTGTTGACACTTGTCATAACAGTTTTAGATCCTGAACATGATCATCTCAAAGTTTGCCTGACAGTTAGGTCTTCCTCACATTGTCATAGAGTATCAGGTCTCTACCACTTGAAATAGATTGGATTGGATTAGATTATTGGCACCGTCTCTTGTGCTGGTAGTCCATTATCTTCACAGTCCGTACAACTGGCCATCAGTGAACATGAAGTGGCCTTATCCTGCCCATTTACCTTTCTGGAAATCAGCCACTCTCTCTGCCTAGAACAGGGAATGGATTTTCCTCACCTTTCTTCAAAAGCTCTGAAGTTTTCTGTGATCTTTCCAATTGTACGGTATGATAAGCTTTTGCTGCCACTGAAGGGTAGAAGTCATTATGAATAGTGCCAACAAAACAGAAACATAACAATGAAAACGATATTTTAATTCAGAATAGGTATTTGAAAAGTTCACCTTTTCTAGCACAAATGGGGAAAAGAAAAAAAGGAAGGAAAAAAAAAAAAAAAAGCAGTCCTAAAACATCAAAACTGTGGCCAAAGAATTAGAAGAAACACTATTTTTCCAAAGCTGCAATGTTTTCCATTCATCTGGCTGGGCCAGCAGAGCACTGGAGACCTGGATGCACTGTACTCATGGCTGGTTCCCCTAAATGACCTGCAGGGAGATCTTCTTCTCTCTATCCCTCTGTTTCTCCTTTCAATCTCTGTTTTGTCTGTTTGTATCACTAGCTCTCAAATCGCCACTGATATATGCACGTGCAGCACCCAGCACAACCTTGTTTCAGGCTCCAGCGGGACCTTTAGGCATTACCATCCTGTAAACAAATAACAATGATAGTGAGTGTAATTACAATCGTCAAACTATTCCAGCTCCACATCATTAGCCATGCCCTGAGCTAAATAACATTTTAATCAGTTTGATATGTCATCTGTGGCTTTCTTCACTGTCACTTGCAATCCAGCAAACTCCTTCCTTCACGTTTCTAGATTAGACAGAGGGTTCTCAACTGCAGACATCCAATTCCCTGTTCAGGAAGCAGCGAGACCTTTCCTCTTCTCACAGATTTAAGATGATAGCCAAGCATCATGAGACACAGTGCGTATGTCTCCTAGGCCCATCCCATGAGAGCAGGACATTTACCACACATGAGAAGAAGACTTAATGCAGTGGCAAAGCAAAATACTCAGTGTCAAAGCCATGTCTAGATGATCATTAAAGACAGATCAAAATTACCCAATACAGGAGGAAAATCTATCGTTTGTAGAAGATTATGTTCTCTGATTATTAGTTTCAAAATTAGTTTTTCCTTTGGATTTCCTCTGAACTTAAACTTAGTTTGGAATGCCTTTGGTTTTGAATATTTCTGAAATCGTATTACTTCTCCTAAGTAAGTTGCTAGTCTGTTCTATTTACGTGAAATTCGAATAATATTGTGAAGTATCTGCCATCAGTTTTACTGTGTGCCAGGCTGAGTTCCCTGATGAATTTCAAATTTCAGATATGAAACAGTAAAGGTTAAAAAAAAAAATGTTACAAAGGGTACTTCATGCAGTAGCATAAACTTCTGTTTTCTCAAAACTTGTATCAGTTCATCTCACCAGGACCAGCAGGGGAAGCACACTCTGCCTAGGCACTGGCAAAGGCACACAGTGAGACTGTAGGGTCTCTTGCTGGGGCCATTCAAAATTTGACTGTACAAGCCCCTGAGCAATATGACAGGGCTTTAAAAATGGCCCTGCTTGAAGTACGCGGGTGATCTGGAGACCTCTAAGGTGCTTTCCAACAAAAGCTTTTCTATAATTGTATGAAATCACCTGCAATAGATTAACCCTGGTCATTATTCCTATCACAGGAAATAACTGTGACACCTGGGTAACAGGTGAGCTTACTGCGACACCAGGGAGAGCCTTCCTGTACTTAAAGGCAACCTGTAGGAAAGCTGGGGAGGGAGTCTTTATCAGGGCCTGGAGTGACAGGACAAGGAGTAACCGCTTTAAACTGAAAAGTAGCACCCAGAAAGAACGGAGTCACGCAACAGGATTCATTTCCAAAACCACCTCATAGACACCTGGGCCAAAGAGCAGGGCCTTGAGCGGGTATATCACAATGGCAGAGTTCATTTCCTTCCCAGTAGCTGGCACGTGCCGTTTTTTGGGATTTCGGGGCTACAGTGAGCTGCTAAGAGGGATGTCTTAGCTCTTGCAGGGCAGTGCTTCCACTAAGGCCAGGACTTTTCTGCATCTTCTACTGCCCTGCAAGCGAGGATGCTTGGGGCACACAGGAAGCTGGGAGGGGACACAGCTGCAGGGATTCCATAAGGCACAAGCAAATGCAGCCTTGGCTTGGTGACACTTTCTCTTGATTACTGCTCAACACAAATTACCTCGAGCAAGTCTACTGTGAGGACTAAAGGAAAGAGACGTATGGATGCTGCTAAGCTCTTCTAGCTTGTACCAGGTAGGAAAGATACCTCTGTAGCAGGCGTGAAGAGGATAGCACTAATTAATTAGATGAGAAGCGGAGGAAAGGCACTTAGAGGTAGTGAAAAGCAGTTAATGTGATGTTCCGGGGAAGCTTCAGTCTGCTTAAGGAGTAGCAAGAACAAGCCTAAAGTCATAGCCAAATACAAGAAAGAGAGGAGGACACGCAGCATGAGAAGCTCCCGAGAGAAAGGAGCTCTGTTTTGGGTAAAAATCAGTCCCTTTTTCTATCATGGAGACATCCAAGGGCGTAGGACACGTGCACTTCAGGGAACCAAGAGATGCTGTGCATTTCTCTCGTCCCCCTGACACAGCCACTAGGTGACGATGCTTCCAATTCTCTCTAAAGAAACCTTGCTTTCTCAGGCCCAGGTGTCCAGCTGCACACCAAGGACGTCCCTGGCTCCCAGGCACAGTTCCCAGGCCCAAGGCCGAGCTCCCCTCCGAACCCCCATTCCAGCAGACCTTGCTCCTGGCATTGTGGAGCAGCCATTTCATGTCAGCCTTTTCTCCTGGCAGTCAGCTTAGCGCCGTAACCTCTGCCATCGGGGCGCCCGAGAGCCGTGTGAGGTCAGCAGAGAGTCACTGTCAGCCTTTGACCTCACAAAGGTGGGTGGCCATAAGTGCCCTGAGCGTCCAGCTCGCATTGAGTACTGCTGGTGGCACTCGAGGCGTGGAGGTCTGCATGGTGCAATGGGAGACGCCGATGTCCTGCTGCTGGAACAAGAGGCGCTGATGTGCTGCTGGTGCAGGAGGAGACGTGAAGGTGCTGCTGCTTAGAGGTGCTGAGGGGCGGGCAGCCTCAGCGGGCAGCTGAATCAGAGGGCAGGGAAGCCAAGCAGCTTCCTTCTCTGGGGAAGGGGGCACAGAGAAAGTGATTGGAAATGGGGTACAAGCCCTCAGCCTCTAAAAGCAATCCCTCAGATGTTTAGGCATAGTAAAGTTAGGTATATCTATTTGACTCTAGACCCCAACATGTTTGTTAGTGTTCTGGTTTGTCCACTGCTTTCTTGTGGGGGATTTGAGTTGGCCATTACTCTTTAGGTGAATGCTGACTTCATATCTATGGTGCACTTTATTCTTAAAATGGGAAGTTTCTACCAATTTCCCGTCCAAACTTGCTCATAAGCCAACTGCAGTCATCATTTCAGATGTGTCTCCCAACTTACACATTTCCTATTTCTCCTTGATATTTACTCAAGAAATTCATTTACGTAGAGACAACATATTCTTCTCTCAACTGGCATCTGGCCGGGCAGAATGATGTCCTTTCATTCCCTTCCAGGCAATAGGCAACTTGTTCCTTCTGTCTTGTGAACTCTTCCTCCTAAGTTCAATGTGAATACAAGTGGCAGAACTGTGCCTCATGTCTCAAATGAGTGTCAGGGCTGCCTTGTCCAGTGTATTCATACTGGAGGGAAAAAAAAATGAATAGCCATACACACTATATAACCACTAAACTTTTTCAGTCCTCCTTGTGCTAACAGTGCATGAACGTGAGGTTTTGTTGTCATTTTTGTTTGTTTGTTTGTTTGCTTGCTTTAAACTCCTGACTGCCATATAGCAAACATGACAAAAAAACACCCTTTTTTGAGAATCTCTGAGAATGGCTCTGCTTTGTATTATCACCTGTCACTTCACCTGAACCATTTCAATCACAAGCGATATCCTTCTGTCAGGCTTGGTAGTACTTCCCAACCTTATGTCCCCTGCAAATCTCAAAGCTCATGTGTAATTTTTAATCTTCAGCCACCATGTCCATACCGAACATATCTAACTTTGAAGTCAGCTCTGCCCTGAATAGGAGGTTGGGTTTTCAGAGGTCCCTTCCAGCCTACATTTCTCCATGAGTCTTTGCCTCCTTAGCAGCTGCAGTTTCAGAACTGTCTCTGAGAATTACCATAGGTAACGACTCCTTTGCTGGTAAGTCCCTCTTCAGTGTGAACAATTGTAAATTCCCTTTATTCACTTGCAGCCCCAAAGCCCAAATCCGTAGATAATGTATCAGAAGCTCACAGAAAGTGAAATAGATGTAATTCATCCCCTGTGTAGGGAAGAACTGGTCCTAGAAAGGAAAGCTATTAAATTATCTGGAAACAATTTAGCTCTGATAAATTATTTTGTAAATTACACATTACCCCCTCCTTCCCTGGTCTTAGCTGTTCTTGCTCCAAAACTTTGCATGGTGTTGATGTCAAACTAACAGGCCCACACTTGTCTGGATGACTCTTTACCCTCTTCTGGACAGAGGTGTATTTGTTACTCTCCCATTCTGGGGACTATCCCTGGTTTGCACAATTGTTATGCATTTTTCCTACTTGACTTGTTGTTCTGTGTGCCAATGCTGTTAATAGGCTAGGTAGATATCAGCTTTTCATTTTTCACTTGAATCGCTATAGATTGTTATTTCACCTCAGATGATGTTGCGCCTAGTGCCCTACCCTCCTTTTCAATGGGAGTCCTGTCACTGCCCTTAATATCACATTGTTGTTGCTGTTAGATGCAGGAAATAAGATTTGCAGCATTTGAGACATCAGTAACTTTTGATCTATTTTTGCCTCAAGCGTGCAACTGTCCTAATTTGTTCTCTTTGTTCCCCCTGGTTTCTGTGGCTTAAGTACCACTTACTATTATTGTTTAATTTCCTATGTGAAGGAGGTTTTTGGTCATTCTTACTTTATTTCTGCAGTTTTTAACCTCTGAAACATGCCTTTTCTCATCGCTTTTTTCCTCTTTGAATTTTGAATTTTAACTATGCCTTCTCTGCACTCAAGTCCCAGAGCTGCTTAGTCAGACTCAATTATTCATTTCCTTAGATTTCAAAGTTTGCATTTCTAAGCCTCAAAACCTTCATTCTAAACCTGGTTTTGTCTGTCGTGAAATGTAAAATGAGAAAAGTCAGCTCATGATCACACTTTATTCAAATTTTACTACATTTAAACCCATACAGGAGCCAAGTCTAAAATGGTCTTATATTTTTTCACTTTTGGGAAGAAATCCATCACATAGTATACCTCTGTGAACATAAGTGGTAATTATCTTTCAATCTTTTGCTGGGAAGTTAAAGTCTCCCATAATTCCCATTATTGTTTACGTGTCTGATAACTGTACAGAGAGAATTCACTATTAGACTGGAGCTAAGAGCAAAGAGCAGGCTAGCAAGGCTGTCTATCTTTAGCAGTGATTTGCACAAAACCACTCTTCTGCTGACCCATAACATTTAATTTCTCCATCCTCTGCTTCTTGCTAACACAAAGCACCATCTTATTCCATCCATTTGCCTTGGTTTCCAGCCTTCCTGAGATTTATCAGTACTTGTATGACATTCATGCCTTTGTTTCACCCTTCCTGTGTTGACACTTGTCATAACAGTTTTAGATCCTGAACATGATCATCTCAAAGTTTGCCTGACAGTTAGGTCTTCCTCACATTGTCATAGAGTATCAGGTCTCTACCACTTGAAATAGATTGGATTGGATTAGATTATTGGCACCGTCTCTTGTGCTGGTAGTCCATTATCTTCACAGTCCGTACAACTGGCCATCAGTGAACATGAAGTGGCCTTATCCTGCCCATTTACCTTTCTGGAAATCAGCCACTCTCTCTGCCTAGAACAGGGAATGGATTTTCCTCACCTTTCTTCAAAAGCTCTGAAGTTTTCTGTGATCTTTCCAATTGTACGGTATGATAAGCTTTTGCTGCCACTGAAGGGTAGAAGTCATTATGAATAGTGCCAACAAAACAGAAACATAACAATGAAAACGATATTTTAATTCAGAATAGGTATTTGAAAAGTTCACCTTTTCTAGCACAAATGGGGAAAAGAAAAAAAGGAAGGAAAAAAAAAAAAAAAAAGCAGTCCTAAAACATCAAAACTGTGGCCAAAGAATTAGAAGAAACACTATTTTTCCAAAGCTGCAATGTTTTCCATTCATCTGGCTGGGCCAGCAGAGCACTGGAGACCTGGATGCACTGTACTCATGGCTGGTTCCCCTAAATGACCTGCAGGGAGATCTTCTTCTCTCTATCCCTCTGTTTCTCCTTTCAATCTCTGTTTTGTCTGTTTGTATCACTAGCTCTCAAATCGCCACTGATATATGCACGTGCAGCACCCAGCACAACCTTGTTTCAGGCTCCAGCGGGACCTTTAGGCATTACCATCCTGTAAACAAATAACAATGATAGTGAGTGTAATTACAATCGTCAAACTATTCCAGCTCCACATCATTAGCCATGCCCTGAGCTAAATAACATTTTAATCAGTTTGATATGTCATCTGTGGCTTTCTTCACTGTCACTTGCAATCCAGCAAACTCCTTCCTTCACGTTTCTAGATTAGACAGAGGGTTCTCAACTGCAGACATCCAATTCCCTGTTCAGGAAGCAGCGAGACCTTTCCTCTTCTCACAGATTTAAGATGATAGCCAAGCATCATGAGACACAGTGCGTATGTCTCCTAGGCCCATCCCATGAGAGCAGGACATTTACCACACATGAGAAGAAGACTTAATGCAGTGGCAAAGCAAAATACTCGGTGTCAAAGCCATGTCTAGATGATCATTAAAGACAGATCAAAATTACCCAATACAGGAGGAAAATCTATCGTTTGTAGAAGATTATGTTCTCTGATTATTAGTTTCAAAATTAGTTTTTCCTTTGGATTTCCTCTGAACTTAAACTTAGTTTGGAATGCCTTTGGTTTTGAATATTTCTGAAATCGTATTACTTCTCCTAAGTAAGTTGCTAGTCTGTTCTATTTACGTGAAATTCGAATAATATTGTGAAGTATCTGCCATCAGTTTTACTGTGTGCCAGGCTGAGTTCCCTGATGAATTTCAAATTTCAGATATGAAACAGTAAAGGTTAAAAAAAAAAATGTTACAAAGGGTACTTCATGCAGTAGCATAAACTTCTGTTTTCTCAAAACTTGTATCAGTTCATCTCACCAGGACCAGCAGGGGAAGCACACTCTGCCTAGGCACTGGCAAAGGCACACAGTGAGACTGTAGGGTCTCTTGCTGGGGCCATTCAAAATTTGACTGTACAAGCCCCTGAGCAATATGACAGGGCTTTAAAAATGGCCCTGCTTGAAGTACGCGGGTGATCTGGAGACCTCTAAGGTGCTTTCCAACAAAAGCTTTTCTATAATTGTATGAAATCACCTGCAATAGATTAACCCTGGTCATTATTCCTATCACAGGAAATAACTGTGACACCTGGGTAACACGTGAGCTTACTGCGACACCAGGGAGAGCCTTCCTGTACTTAAAGGCAACCTGTAGGAAAGCTGGGGAGGGAGTCTTTATCAGGGCCTGGAGTGACAGGACAAGGAGTAACCGCTTTAAACTGAAAAGTAGCACCCAGAAAGAACGGAGTCACGCAACAGGATTCATTTCCAAAACCACCTCATAGACACCTGGGCCAAAGAGCAGGGCCTTGAGCGGGTATATCACAATGACAGAGTTCATTTCCTTCCCACTAGCTGGCACGTGCCGTTTTTTGGGATTTCGGGGCTACAGTGAGCTGCTAAGAGGGATGTCTTAGCTCTTGCAGGGCAGTGCTTCCACTAAGGCCAGGACTTTTCTGCATCTTCTACTGCCCTGCAAGCGAGGATGCTTGGGGCACACAGGAAGCTGGGAGCGGACACAGCTGCAGGGATTCCATAAGACACAAGCAAATGCAGCCTTGGCTTGGTGACACTTTCTCTTGATTACTGCTCAACACAAATTACCTCGAGCAAGTCTACTGTGAGGACTAAAGGAAAGAGACGTATGGATGCTGCTAAGCTCTTCTAGCTTGTACCAGGTAGGAAAGATACCTCTGTAGCAGGCGTGAAGAGGATAGCACTAATTAATTAGATGAGAAGCGGAGGAAAGGCACTTAGAGGTAGTGAAAAGCAGTTAATGTGATGTTCCGGGGAAGCTTCAGTCTGCTTAAGGAGTAGCAAGAACAAGCCTAAAGTCATAGCCAAATACAAGAAAGAGAGGAGGACACGCAGCATGAGAAGCTCCCGAGAGAAAGGAGCTCTGTTTTGGGTAAAAATCAGTCCCTTTTTCTATCATGGAGACATCCAAGGGCGTAGGACACGTGCACTTCAGGGAACCAAGAGATGCTGTGCATTTCTCTCGTCCCCCTGACACAGCCACTAGGTGACGATGCTTCCAATTCTCTCTAAAGAAACCTTGCTTTCTCAGGCCCAGGTGTCCAGCTGCACACCAAGGACGTCCCTGGCTCCCAGGCACAGTTCCCAGGCCCAAGGCCGAGCTCCGCTCCGAACCCCCATTCCAGCAGACCTTGCTCCTGGCATTGTGGAGCAGCCATTTCATGTCAGCCTTTTCTCCTGGCAGTCAGCTTAGCGCCGTAACCTCTGCCATCGGGGCGCCCGAGAGCCGTGTGAGGTCAGCAGAGAGTCACTGTCAGCCTTTGACCTCACAAAGGTGGGTGGCCGTAAGTGCCCTGAGCGTCCAGCTCGCATTGAGTACTGCTGGTGGCACTCGAGGCGTGGAGGTCTGCATGGTGCAATGGGAGACGCCGATGTCCTGCTGCTGGAACAAGAGGCGCTGATGTGCTGCTGGTGCAGGAGAAGACGTGAAGGTGCTGCTGCTTAGAGGTGCTGAGGAGCGGGCAGCCTCAGCGGGCAGCTGAATCAGAGGGCAGGGAAGCCAAGCAGCTTCCTTCTCTGGGGAAGGGGGCACAGAGAAAGTGATTGGAAATGGGGTACAAGCCCTCAGCCTCTAAAAGCAATCCCTCAGATGTTTAGGCATAGTAAAGTTAGGTATATCTATTTGACTCTAGACCCCAACATGTTTGTTAGTGTTCTGGTTTGTCCACTGCTTTCTTGTGGGGGATTTGAGTTGGCCATTACTCTTTAGGTGAATGCTGACTTCATATCTATGGTGCACTTTATTCTTAAAATGGGAAGTTTCTACCAATTTCCCGTCCAAACTTGCTCATAAGCCAACTGCAGTCATCATTTCAGATGTGTCTCCCAACTTACACATTTCCTATTTCTCCTTGATATTTACTCAAGAAATTCATTTACGTAGAGACAACATATTCTTCTCTCAACTGGCATCTGGCTGGGCAGAATGATGTCCTTTCATTCCCTTCCAGGCAATAGGCAACTTGTTCCTTCTGTCTTGTGAACTCTTCCTCCTAAGTTCAATGTGAATACAAGTGGCAGAACTGTGCCTCATGTCTCAAATGAGTGTCAGGGCTGCCTTGTCCAGTGTATTCATACTGGAGGGAAAAAAAAATGAATAGCCATACACACTATATAACCACTAAACTTTTTCAGTCCTCCTTGTGCTAACAGTGCATGAACGTGAGGTTTTGTTGTCATTTTTGTTTGTTTGTTTGCTTGCTTTAAACTCCTGACTGCCATATAGCAAACATGACAAAAAAACACCCTTTTTTGAGAATCTCTGAGAATGGCTCTGCTTTGTATTATCACCTGTCACTTCACCTGAACCATTTCAATCACAAGCGATATCCTTCTGTCAGGCTTGGTAGTACTTCCCAACCTTATGTCCCCTGCAAATCTCAAAGCTCATGTGTAATTTTTAATCTTCAGCCACCATGTCCATACCGAACATATCTAACTTTGAAGTCAGCTCTGCCCTGAATAGGAGGTTGGGTTTTCAGAGGTCCCTTCCAGCCTACATTTCTCCATGAGTCTTTGCCTCCTTAGCAGCTGCAGTTTCAGAACTGTCTCTGAGAATTACCATAGGTAACGACTCCTTTGCTGGTAAGTCCCTCTTCAGTGTGAACAATTGTAAATTCCCTTTATTCACTTGCAGCCCCAAAGCCCAAATCCGTAGATAATGTATCAGAAGCTCACAGAAAGTGAAATAGATGTAATTCATCCCCTGTGTAGGGAAGAACTGGTCCTAGAAAGGAAAGCTATTAAATTATCTGGAAACAATTTAGCTCTGATAAATTATTTTGTAAATTACACATTACCCCCTCCTTCCCTGGTCTTAGCTGTTCTTGCTCCAAAACTTTGCATGGTGTTGATGTCAAACTAACAGGCCCACACTTGTCTGGATGACTCTTTACCCTCTTCTGGACAGAGGTGTATTTGTTACTCTCCCATTCTGGGGACTATCCCTGATTTGCACAATTGTTATGCATTTTTCCTACTTGACTTGTTGTTCTGTGTGCCAATGCTGTTAATAGGCTAGGTAGATATCAGCTTTTCATTTTTCACTTGAATCGCTATAGATTGTTATTTCACCTCAGATGATGTTACGCCTAGTGCCCTACCCTCCTTTTCAATGGGAGTCCTGTCACTGCCCTTAATATCACATTGTTGTTGCTGTTAGATGCAGGAAATAAGATTTGCAGCATTTGAGACAAACAGTAACGTTTGATCTATTTTTGCCTCAAGCGTGCAACTGTCCTAATTTGTTCTCTTTGTTCCCCCTGGTTTCTGTGGCTTAAGTACCACTTACTATTATTGTTTAATTTCCTATGTGAAGGAGGTTTTTGGTCATTCTTACTTTATTTCTGCAGTTTTTAACCTCTGAAACCTGCCTTTTCTCATCGCTTTTTTCCTCTTTGAATTTTGAATTTTAACTATGCCTTCTCTGCACTCAAGTCCCAGAGCTGCTTAGTCAGACTCAATTATTCATTTCCTTAGATTTCAAAGTTTGCATTTCTAAGCCTCAAAACCTTCATTCTAAACCTGGTTTTGTCTGTCGTGAAATGTAAAATGAGAAAAGTCAGCTCATGATCACACTTTATTCAAATTTTACTACATTTAAACCCATACAGGAGCCAAGTCTAAAATGGTCTTATATTTTTTCACTTTTGGGAAGAAATCCATCACATAGTATACCTCTGTGAACATAAGTGGTAATTATCTTTCAATCTTTTGCTGGGAAGTTAAAGTCTCCCATAATTCCCATTATTGTTTACGTGTCTGATAACTGTACAGAGAGAATTCACTATTAGACTGGAGCTAAGAGCAAAGAGCAGGCTAGCAAGGCTGTCTATCTTTAGCAGTGATTTGCACAAAACCACTCTTTTGCTGACCCATAACATTTAATTTCTCCATCCTCTGCTTCTTGCTAACACAAAGCACCATCTTATTCCATCCATTTGCCTTGGTTTCCAGCCTTCCTGAGATTTATCAGTACTTGTATGACATTCATGCCTTTGTTTCACCCTTCCTGTGTTGACACTTGTCATAACAGTTTTAGATCCTGAACATGATCATCTCAAAGTTTGCCTGACAGTTAGGTCTTCCTCACATTGTCATAGAGTATCAGGTCTCTACCACTTGAAATAGATTGGATTGGATTAGATTATTGGCACCGTCTCTTGTGCTGGTAGTCCATTATCTTCACAGTCCGTACAACTGGCCATCAGTGAACATGAAGTGGCCTTATCCTGCCCATTTACCTTTCTGGAAATCAGCCACTCTCTCTGCCTAGAACAGGGAATGGATTTTCCTCACCTTTCTTCAAAAGCTCTGAAGTTTTCTGTGATCTTTCCAATTGTACGGTATGATAAGCTTTTGCTGCCACTGAAGGGTAGAAGTCATTATGAATAGTGCCAACAAAACAGAAACATAACAATGAAAACGATATTTTAATTCAGAATAGGTATTTGAAAAGTTCACCTTTTCTAGCACAAATGGGGAAAAGAAAAAAAGGAAGGAAAAAAAAAAAAAAAAGCAGTCCTAAAACATCAAAACTGTGGCCAAAGAATTAGAAGAAACACTATTTTTCCAAAGCTGCAATGTTTTCCATTCATCTGGCTGGGCCAGCAGAGCACTGGAGACCTGGATGCACTGTACTCATGGCTGGTTCCCCTAAATGACCTGCAGGGAGATCTTCTTCTCTCTATCCCTCTGTTTCTCCTTTCAATCTCTGTTTTGTCTGTTTGTATCACTAGCTCTCAAATCGCCACTGATATATGCACGTGCAGCACCCAGCACAACCTTGTTTCAGGCTCCAGCGGGACCTTTAGGCATTACCATCCTGTAAACAAATAACAATGATAGTGAGTGTAATTACAATCGTCAAACTATTCCAGCTCCACATCATTAGCCATGCCCTGAGCTAAATAACATTTTAATCAGTTTGATATGTCATCTGTGGCTTTCTTCACTGTCACTTGCAATCCAGCAAACTCCTTCCTTCACGTTTCTAGATTAGACAGAGGGTTCTCAACTGCAGACATCCAATTCCCTGTTCAGGAAGCAGCGAGACCTTTCCTCTTCTCACAGATTTAAGATGATAGCCAAGCATCATGAGACACAGTGCGTATGTCTCCTAGGCCCATCCCATGAGAGCAGGACATTTACCACACATGAGAAGAAGACTTAATGCAGTGGCAAAGCAAAATACTCGGTGTCAAAGCCATGTCTAGATGATCATTAAAGACAGATCAAAATTACCCAATACAGGAGGAAAATCTATCGTTTGTAGAAGATTATGTTCTCTGATTATTAGTTTCAAAATTAGTTTTTCCTTTGGATTTCCTCTGAACTTAAACTTAGTTTGGAATGCCTTTGGTTTTGAATATTTCTGAAATCGTATTACTTCTCCTAAGTAAGTTGCTAGTCTGTTCTATTTACGTGAAATTCGAATAATATTGTGAAGTATCTGCCATCAGTTTTACTGTGTGCCAGGCTGAGTTCCCTGATGAATTTCAAATTTCAGATATGAAACAGTAAAGGTTAAAAAAAAAAATGTTACAAAGGGTACTTCATGCAGTAGCATAAACTTCTGTTTTCTCAAAACTTGTATCAGTTCATCTCACCAGGACCAGCAGGGGAAGCACACTCTGCCTAGGCACTGGCAAAGGCACACAGTGAGACTGTAGGGTCTCTTGCTGGGGCCATTCAAAATTTGACTGTACAAGCCCCTGAGCAATATGACAGGGCTTTAAAAATGGCCCTGCTTGAAGTACGCGGGTGATCTGGAGACCTCTAAGGTGCTTTCCAACAAAAGCTTTTCTGTAATTGTATGAAATCACCTGCAATAGATTAACCCTGGTCATTATTCCTATCACAGGAAATAACTGTGACACCTGGGTAACACGTGAGCTTACTGCGACACCAGGGAGAGCCTTCCTGTACTTAAAGGCAACCTGTAGGAAAGCTGGGGAGGGAGTCTTTATCAGGGCCTGGAGTGACAGGACAAGGAGTAACCGCTTTAAACTGAAAAGTAGCACCCAGAAAGAACGGAGTCACGCAACAGGATTCATTTCCAAAACCACCTCATAGACACCTGGGCCAAAGAGCAGGGCCTTGAGCGGGTATATCACAATGACGGAGTTCATTTCCTTCCCAGTAGCTGGCACGTGCCGTTTTTTGGGATTTCGGGGCTACAGTGAGCTGCTAAGAGGGATGTCTTAGCTCTTGCAGGGCAGTGCTTCCACTAAGGCCAGGACTTTTCTGCATCTTCTACTGCCCTGCAAGCGAGGATGCTTGGGGCACACAGGAAGCTGGGAGGGGACACAGCTGCAGGGATTCCATAAGACACAAGCAAATGCAGCCTTGGCTTGGTGACACTTTCTCTTGATTACTGCTCAACACAAATTACCTCGAGCAAGTCTACTGTGAGGACTAAAGGAAAGAGACGTATGGATGCTGCTAAGCTCTTCTAGCTTGTACCAGGTAGGAAAGATACCTCTGTAGCAGGCGTGAAGAGGATAGCACTAATTAATTAGATGAGAAGCGGAGGAAAGGCACTTAGAGGTAGTGAAAAGCAGTTAATGTGATGTTCCGGGGAAGCTTCAGTCTGCTTAAGGAGTAGCAAGAACAAGCCTAAAGTCATAGCCAAATACAAGAAAGAGAGGAGGACACGCAGCATGAGAAGCTCCCGAGAGAAAGGAGCTCTGTTTTGGGTAAAAATCAGTCCCTTTTTCTATCATGGAGACATCCAAGGGCGTAGGACACGTGCACTTCAGGGAACCAAGAGATGCTGTGCATTTCTCTCGTCCCCCTGACACAGCCACTAGGTGACGATGCTTCCAATTCTCTCTAAAGAAACCTTGCTTTCTCAGGCCCAGGTGTCCAGCTGCACACCAAGGACGTCCCTGGCTCCCAGGCACAGTTCCCAGGCCCAAGGCCGAGCTCCCCTCCGAACCCCCATTCCAGCAGACCTTGCTCCTGGCATTGTGGAGCAGCCATTTCATGTCAGCCTTTTCTCCTGGCAGTCAGCTTAGCGCCGTAACCTCTGCCATCGGGGCGCCCGAGAGCCGTGTGAGGTCAGCAGAGAGTCACTGTCAGCCTTTGACCTCACAAAGGTGGGTGGCCATAAGTGCCCTGAGCGTCCAGCTCGCATTGAGTACTGCTGGTGGCACTCGAGGCGTGGAGGTCTGCATGGTGCAATGGGAGACGCCGATGTCCTGCTGCTGGAACAAGAGGCGCTGATGTGCTGCTGGTGCAGGAGGAGACGTGAAGGTGCTGCTGCTTAGAGGTGCTGAGGGGCGGGCAGCCTCAGCGGGCAGCTGAATCAGAGGGCAGGGAAGCCAAGCAGCTTCCTTCTCTGGGGAAGGGGGCACAGAGAAAGTGATTGGAAATGGGGTACAAGCCCTCAGCCTCTAAAAGCAATCCCTCAGATGTTTAGGCATAGTAAAGTTAGGTATATCTATTTGACTCTAGACCCCAACATGTTTGTTAGTGTTCTGGTTTGTCCACTGCTTTCTTGTGGGGGATTTGAGTTGGCCATTACTCTTTAGGTGAATGCTGACTTCATATCTATGGTGCACTTTATTCTTAAAATGGGAAGTTTCTACCAATTTCCCGTCCAAACTTGCTCATAAGCCAACTGCAGTCATCATTTCAGATGTGTCTCCCAACTTACACATTTCCTATTTCTCCTTGATATTTACTCAAGAAATTCATTTACGTAGAGACAACATATTCTTCTCTCAACTGGCATCTGGCTGGGCAGAATGATGTCCTTTCATTCCCTTCCAGGCAATAGGCAACTTGTTCCTTCTGTCTTGTGAACTCTTCCTCCTAAGTTCAATGTGAATACAAGTGGCAGAACTGTGCCTCATGTCTCAAATGAGTGTCAGGGCTGCCTTGTCCAGTGTATTCATACTGGAGGGAAAAAAAAATGAATAGCCATACACACTATATAACCACTAAACTTTTTCAGTCCTCCTTGTGCTAACAGTGCATGAACGTGAGGTTTTGTTGTCATTTTTGTTTGTTTGCTTGCTTTAAACTCCTGACTGCCATATAGCAAACATGACAAAAAAACACCCTTTTTTGAGAATCTCTGAGAATGGCTCTGCTTTGTATTATCACCTGTCACTTCACCTGAACCATTTCAATCACAAGCGATATCCTTCTGTCAGGCTTGGTAGTACTTCCCAACCTTATGTCCCCTGCAAATCTCAAAGCTCATGTGAGCTCATGTATCCGTAGATAATGTTTCAGAAGCTCACAGAAAGTGAAATAGATGTAATTCATCCCCTGTGTAGGGAAGAACTGGTCCTAGAAAGGAAAGCTATTAAATTATCTGGAAACAATTTAGCTCTGATAAATTATTTTGTAAATTACACATTACCCCCTCCTTCCCTGGTCTTAGCTGTTCTTGCTCCAAAACTTTGCATGGTGTTGATGTCAAACTAACAGGCCCACACTTGTCTGGATGACTCTTTACCCTCTTCTGGACAGAGGTGTATTTGTTACTCTCCCATTCTGGGGACTATCCCTGATTTGCACAATTGTTATGCATTTTTCCTACTTGACTTGTTGTTCTGTGTGCCAATGCTGTTAATAGGCTAGGTAGATATCAGCTTTTCATTTTTCACTTGAATCGCTATAGATTGTTATTTCACCTCAGATGATGTTGCGCCTAGTGCCCTACCCTCCTTTTCAATGGGAGTCCTGTCACTGCCCTTAATATCACATTGTTGTTGCTGTTAGATGCAGGAAATAAGATTTGCAGCATTTGAGACATCAGTAACTTTTGATCTATTTTTGCCTCAAGTGTGCAACTGTCCTAATTTGTTCTCTTTGTTCCCCCTGGTTTCTGTGGCTTAAGTACCACTTACTATTATTGTTTAATTTCCTATGTGAAGGAGGTTTTTGGTCATTCTTACTTTATTTCTGCAGTTTTTAACCTCTGAAACATGCCTTTTCTCATCGCTTTTTTCCTCTTTGAATTTTGAATTTTAACTATGCCTTCTCTGCACTCAAGTCCCAGAGCTGCTTAGTCAGACTCAATTATTCATTTCCTTAGATTTCAAAGTTTGCATTTCTAAGCCTCAAAACCTTCATTCTAAACCTGGTTTTGTCTGTCGTGAAATGTAAAATGAGAAAAGTCAGCTCATGATCACACTTTATTCAAATTTTACTACATTTAAACCCATACAGGAGCCAAGTCTAAAATGGTCTTATATTTTTTCACTTTTGGGAAGAAATCCATCACATAGTATACCTCTATGAACATAAGTGGTAATTATCTTTCAATCTTTTGCTGGGAAGTTAAAGTCTCCCATAATTCCCATTATTGTTTACGTGTCTGATAACTGTACAGAGATAATTCACTATTAGACTGGAGCTAAGAGCAAAGAGCAGGCTAGCAAGGCTGTCTATCTTTAGCAGTGATTTGCACAAAACCACTCTTTTGCTGACCCATAACATTTAATTTCTCCATCCTCTGCTTCTTGCTAACACAAAGCACCATCTTATTCCATCCATTTGCCTTGGTTTCCAGCCTTCCTGAGATTTATCAGTACTTGTATGACATTCATGCCTTTGTTTCACCCTTCCTGTGTTGACACTTGTCATAACAGTTTTAGATCCTGAACATGATCATCTCAAAGTTTGCCTGACAGTTAGGTCTTCCTCACATTGTCATAGAGTATCAGGTCTCTACCACTTGAAATAGATTGGATTGGATTAGATTATTGGCACCGTCTCTTGTGCTGGTAGTCCATTATCTTCACAGTCCGTACAACTGGCCATCAGTGAACATGAAGTGGCCTTATCCTGCCCATTTACCTTTCTGGAAATCAGCCACTCTCTCTGCCTAGAACAGGGAATGGATTTTCCTCACCTTTCTTCAAAAGCTCTGAAGTTTTCTGTGATCTTTCCAATTGTACGGTATGATAAGCTTTTGCTGCCACTGAAGGGTAGAAGTCATTATGAATAGTGCCAACAAAACTGAAACATAACAATGAAAACGATATTTTAATTCAGAATAGGTATTTGAAAAGTTCACCTTTTCTAGCACAAATGGGGAAAAGAAAAAAAGGAAGAAAAAAAAAAAAAAAGCAGTCCTAAAACATCAAAACTGTGGCCAAAGAATTAGAAGAAACACTATTTTTCCAAAGCTGCAATGTTTTCCATTCATCTGGCTGGGCCAGCAGAGCACTGGAGACCTGGATGCACTGTACTCATGGCTGGTTCCCCTAAATGACCTGCAGGGAGATCTTCTTCTCTCTATCCCTCTGTTTCTCCTTTCAATCTCTGTTTTGTCTGTTTGTATCACTAGCTCTCAAATCGCCACTGATATATGCACGTGCAGCACCCAGCACAACCTTGTTTCAGGCTCCAGCGGGACCTTTAGGCATTACCATCCTGTAAACAAATAACAATGATAGTGAGTGTAATTACAATCGTCAAACTATTCCAGCTCCACATCATTAGCCATGCCCTGAGCTAAATAACATTTTAATCAGTTTGATATGTCATCTGTGGCTTTCTTCACTGTCGCTTGCAATCCAGCAAACTCCTTCCTTCACGTTTCTAGATTAGACAGAGGGTTCTCAACTGCAGACATCCAATTCCCTGTTCAGGAAGCAGCGAGACCTTTCCTCTTCTCACAGATTTAAGATGATAGCCAAGCATCATGAGACACAGTGCGTATGTCTCCTAGGCCCATCCCATGAGAGCAGGACATTTACCACACATGAGAAGAAGACTTAATGCAGTGGCAAAGCAAAATACTCAGTGTCAAAGCCATGTCTAGATGATCATTAAAGACAGATCAAAATTACCCAATACAGGAGGAAAATCTATCGTTTGTAGAAGATTATGTTCTCTGATTATTAGTTTCAAAATTAGTTTTTCCTTTGGATTTCCTCTGAACTTAAACTTAGTTTGGAATGCCTTTGGTTTTGAATATTTCTGAAATCGTATTACTTCTCCTAAGTAAGTTGCTAGTCTGTTCTGTTTACGTGAAATTCGAATAATATTGTGAAGTATCTGCCATCAGTTTTACTGTGTGCCAGGCTGAGTTCCCTGATGAATTTCAAATTTCAGATATGAAACAGTAAAGGTTAAAAAAAAAAAATGTTACAAAGGGTACTTCATGCAGTAGCATAAACTTCTGTTTTCTCAAAACTTGTATCAGTTCATCTCACCAGGACCAGCAGGGGAAGCACACTCTGCCTAGGCACTGGCAAAGGGACACAGTGAGAGTGTAGGGTCTCTTGCTGGGGCCATTCAAAATTTGACTGTACAAGCCCCTGAGCAATATGACAGGGCTTTAAAAATGGCCCTGCTTGAAGTACGCGGGTGATCTGGAGACCTCTAAGGTGCTTTCCAACAAAAGCTTTTCTATAATTGTATGAAATCACCTGCAATAGATTAACCCTGGTCATTATTCCTATCACAGGAAATAACTGTGACACCTGGGTAACAGGTGAGCTTACTGCGACACCAGGGAGAGCCTTCCTGTACTTAAAGGCAACCTGTAGGAAAGCTGGGGAGGGAGTCTTTATCAGGGCCTGGAGTGACAGGACAAGGAGTAACCACTTTAAACTGAAAAGTAGCACCCAGAAAGAACGGAGTCACGCAACAGGATTCATTTCCAAAACCACCTCATAGACACCTGGGCCAAAGAGCAGGGCCTTGAGCTCGTATATCACAATGGCGGAGTTCATTTCCTTCCCAGTAGCTGGCACGTGCCGTTTTTTGGGATTTCGGGGCTACAGTGAGCTGCTAAGAGGGATGTCTTAGCTCTTGCAGGGCAGTGCTTCCACTAAGGCCAGGACTTTTCTGCATCTTCTACTGCCCTGCAAGCGAGGATGCTTGGGGCACACAGGAAGCTGGGAGGGGACACAGCTGCAGGGATTCCATAAGACACAAGCAAATGCAGCCTTGGCTTGGTGACACTTTCTCTTGATTACTGCTCAACACAAATTACCTCGAGCAAGTCTACTGTGAGGACTAAAGGAAAGAGACGTATGGATGCTGCTAAGCTCTTCTAGCTTGTACCAGGTAGGAAAGATACCTCTGTAGCAGGCGTGAAGAGGATAGCACTAATTAATTAGATGAGAAGCGGAGGAAAGGCACTTAGAGGTAGTGAAAAGCAGTTAATGTGATGTTCCGGGGAAGCTTCAGTCTGCTTAAGGAGTAGCAAGAACAAGCCTAAAGTCATAGCCAAATACAAGAAAGAGAGGAGGACACGCAGCATGAGAAGCTCCCGAGAGAAAGGAGCTCTGTTTTGGGTAAAAATCAGTCCCTTTTTCTATCATGGAGACATCCAAGGGCGTAGGACACGTGCACTTCAGGGAACCAAGAGATGCTGTGCATTTCTCTCGTCCCCCTGACACAGCCACTAGGTGACGATGCTTCCAATTCTCTCTAAAGAAACCTTGCTTTCTCAGGCCCAGGTGTCCAGCTGCACACCAAGGACGTCCCTGGCTCCCAGGCACAGTTCCCAGGCCCAAGGCCGAGCTCCGCTCCGAACCCCCATTCCAGCAGACCTTGCTCCTGGCATTGTGGAGCAGCCATTTCATGTCAGCCTTTTCTCCTGGCAGTCAGCTTAGCGCCGTAACCTCTGCCATCGGGGCGCCCGAGAGCCGTGTGAGGTCAGCAGAGAGTCACTGTCAGCCTTTGACCTCACAAAGGTGGGTGGCCATAAGTGCCCTGAGCGTCCAGCTCGCATTGAGTACTGCTGGTGGCACTCGAGGCGTGGAGGTCTGCATGGTGCAATGGGAGACGCCGATGTCCTGCTGCTGGAACAAGAGGCGCTGATGTGCTGCTGGTGCAGGAGGAGACGTGAAGGTGCTGCTGCTTAGAGGTGCTGAGGGGCGGGCAGCCTCAGCGGGCAGCTGAATCAGAGGGCAGGGAAGCCAAGCAGCTTCCTTCTCTGGGGAAGGGGGCACAGAGAAAGTGATTGGAAATGGGGTACAAGCCCTCAGCCTCTAAAAGCAATCCCTCAGATGTTTAGGCATAGTAAAGTTAGGTATATCTATTTGACTCTAGACCCCAACATGTTTGTTAGTGTTCTGGTTTGTCCACTGCTTTCTTGTGGGGGATTTGAGTTGGCCATTACTCTTTAGGTGAATGCTGACTTCATATCTATGGTGCACTTTATTCTTAAAATGGGAAGTTTCTACCAATTTCCCGTCCAAACTTGCTCATAAGCCAACTGCAGTCATCATTTCAGATGTGTCTCCCAACTTACACATTTCCTATTTCTCCTTGATATTTACTCAAGAAATTCATTTACGTAGAGACAACATATTCTTCTCTCAACTGGCATCTGGCCGGGCAGAATGATGTCCTTTCATTCCCTTCCAGGCAATAGGCAACTTGTTCCTTCTGTCTTGTGAACTCTTCCTCCTAAGTTCAATGTGAATACAAGTGGCAGAACTGTGCCTCATGTCTCAAATGAGTGTCAGGGCTGCCTTGTCCAGTGTATTCATACTGGAGGGAAAAAAAAATGAATAGCCATACACACTATATAACCACTAAACTTTTTCAGTCCTCCTTGTGCTAACAGTGCATGAACGTGAGGTTTTGTTGTCATTTTTGTTTGTTTGTTTGTTTGCTTGCTTTAAACTCCTGACTGCCATATAGCAAACATGACCAAAAAACACCCTTTTTTGAGAATCTCTGAGAATGGCTCTGCTTTGTATTATCACCTGTCACTTCACCTGAACCATTTCAATCACAAGCGATATCCTTCTGTCAGGCTTGGTAGTACTTCCCAACCTTATGTCCCCTGCAAATCTCAAAGCTCATGTGTAATTTTTAATCTTCAGCCACCATGTCCATACCGAACATATCTAACTTTGAAGTCAGCTCTGCCCTGAATAGGAGGTTGGGTTTTCAGAGGTCCCTTCCAGCCTACATTTCTCCATGAGTCTTTGCCTCCTTAGCAGCTGCAGTTTCAGAACTGTCTCTGAGAATTACCATAGGTAACGACTCCTTTGCTGGTAAGTCCCTCTTCAGTGTGAACAATTGTAAATTCCCTTTATTCACTTGCAGCCCCAAAGCCCAAATCCGTAGATAATGTATCAGAAGCTCACAGAAAGTGAAATAGATGTAATTCATCCCCTGTGTAGGGAAGAACTGGTCCTAGAAAGGAAAGCTATTAAATTATCTGGAAACAATTTAGCTCTGATAAATTATTTTGTAAATTACACATTACCCCCTCCTTCCCTGGTCTTAGCTGTTCTTGCTCCAAAACTTTGCATGGTGTTGATGTCAAACTAACAGGCCCACACTTGTCTGGATGACTCTTTACCCTCTTCTGGACAGAGGTGTATTTGTTACTCTCCCATTCTGGGGACTATCCCTGATTTGCACAATTGTTATGCATTTTTCCTACTTGACTTGTTGTTCTGTGTGCCAATGCTGTTAATAGGCTAGGTAGATATCAGCTTTTCATTTTTCACTTGAATCGCTATAGATTGTTATTTCACCTCAGATGATGTTGCGCCTAGTGCCCTACCCTCCTTTTCAATGGGAGTCCTGTCACTGCCCTTAATATCACATTGTTGTTGCTGTTAGATGCAGGAAATAAGATTTGCAGCATTTGAGACATCAGTAACTTTTGATCTATTTTTGCCTCAAGTGTGCAACTGTCCTAATTTGTTCTCTTTGTTCCCCCTGGTTTCTGTGGCTTAAGTACCACTTACTATTATTGTTTAATTTCCTATGTGAAGGAGGTTTTTGGTCATTCTTACTTTATTTCTGCAGGTTTTAACCTCTGAAACATGCCTTTTCTCATCGCTTTTTTCCTCTTTGAATTTTGAATTTTAACTATGCCTTCTCTGCACTCAAGTCCCAGAGCTGCTTAGTCAGACTCAATTATTCATTTCCTTAGATTTCAAAGTTTGCATTTCTAAGCCTCAAAACCTTCATTCTAAACCTGGTTTTGTCTGTCGTGAAATGTAAAATGAGAAAAGTCAGCTCATGATCACACTTTATTCAAATTTTACTACATTTAAACCCATACAGGAGCCAAGTCTAAAATGGTCTTATATTTTTTCACTTTTGGGAAGAAATCCATCACATAGTACACCTCTATGAACATAAGTGGTAATTATCTTTCAATCTTTTGCTGGGAAGTTAAAGTCTCCCATAATTCCCATTATTGTTTACGTGTCTGATAACTGTACAGAGAGAATTCACTATTAGACTGGAGCTAAGAGCAAAGAGCAGGCTAGCAAGGCTGTCTATCTTTAGCAGTGATTTGCACAAAACCACTCTTTTGCTGACCCATAACATTTAATTTCTCCATCCTCTGCTTCTTGCTAACACAAAGCACCATCTTATTCCATCCATTTGCCTTGGTTTCCAGCCTTCCTGAGATTTATCAGTACTTGTATGATATTCATGCCTTTGTTTCACCCTTCCTGTGTTGACACTTGTCATAACAGTTTTAGATCCTGAACATGATCATCTCAAAGTTTGCCTGACAGTTAGGTCTTCCTCACATTGTCATAGAGTATCAGGTCTCTACCACTTGAAATAGATTGGATTGGATTAGATTATTGGCACCGTCTCTTGTGCTGGTAGTCCATTATCTTCACAGTCCGTACAACTGGCCATCAGTGAACATGAAGTGGCCTTATCCTGCCCATTTACCTTTCTGGAAATCAGCCACTCTCTCTGCCTAGAACAGGGAATGGATTTTCCTCACCTTTCTTCAAAAGCTCTGAAGTTTTCTGTGATCTTTCCAATTGTACGGTATGATAAGCTTTTGCTGCCACTGAAGGGTAGAAGTCATTATGAATAGTGCCAACAAAACAGAAACATAACAATGAAAACGATATTTTAATTCAGAATAGGTATTTGAAAAGTTCACCTTTTCTAGCACAAATGGGGAAAAGAAAAAAAGGAAGGAAAAAAAAAAAAAAAAAAGCAGTCCTAAAACATCAAAACTGTGGCCAAAGAATTAGAAGAAACACTATTTTTCCAAAGCTGCAATGTTTTCCATTCATCTGGCTGGGCCAGCAGAGCACTGGAGACCTGGATGCACTGTACTCATGGCTGGTTCCCCTAAATGACCTGCAGGGAGATCTTCTTCTCTCTATCCCTCTGTTTCTCCTTTCAATCTCTGTTTTGTCTGTTTGTATCACTAGCTCTTAAATCGCCACTGATATATGCACGTGCAGCACCCAGCACAACCTTGTTTCAGGCTCCAGCGGGACCTTTAGGCATTACCATCCTGTAAACAAATAACAATGATAGTGAGCGTAATTACAATCGTCAAACTATTCCAGCTCCACATCATTAGCCATGCCCTGAGCTAAATAACATTTTAATCAGTTTGATATGTCATCTGTGGCTTTCTTCACTGTCACTTGCAATCCAGCAAACTCCTTCCTTCACGTTTCTAGATTAGACAGAGGGTTCTCAACTGCAGACATCCAATTCCCTGTTCAGGAAGCAGCGAGACCTTTCCTCTTCTCACAGATTTAAGATGATAGCCAAGCATCATGAGACACAGTGCGTATGTCTCCTAGGCCCATCCCATGAGAGCAGGACATTTACCACACATGAGAAGAAGACTTAATGCAGTGGCAAAGCAAAATACTCGGTGTCAAAGCCATGTCTAGATGATCATTAAAGACAGATCAAAATTACCCAATACAGGAGGAAAATCTATCGTTTGTAGAAGATTATGTTCTCTGATTATTAGTTTCAAAATTAGTTTTTCCTTTGGATTTCCTCTGAACTTAAACTTAGTTTGGAATGCCTTTGGTTTTGAATATTTCTGAAATCGTATTACTTCTCCTAAGTAAGTTGCTAGTCTGTTCTGTTTACGTGAAATTCGAATAATATTGTGAAGTATCTGCCATCAGTTTTACTGTGTGCCAGGCTGAGTTCCCTGATGAATTTCAAATTTCAGATATGAAACAGTAAAGGTTAAAAAAAAAAAATGTTACAAAGGGTACTTCATGCAGTAGCATAAACTTCTGTTTTCTCAAAACTTGTATCAGTTCATCTCACCAGGACCAGCAGGGGAAGCACACTCTGCCTAGGCACTGGCAAAGGGACACAGTGAGAGTGTAGGGTCTCTTGCTGGGGCCATTCAAAATTTGACTGTACAAGCCCCTGAGCAATATGACAGGGCTTTAAAAATGGCCCTGCTTGAAGTACGCGGGTGATCTGGAGACCTCTAAGGTGCTTTCCAACAAAAGCTTTTCTATAATTGTATGAAATCACCTGCAATAGATTAACCCTGGTCATTATTCCTATCACAGGAAATAACTGTGACACCTGGGTAACAGGTGAGCTTACTGCGACACCAGGGAGAGCCTTCCTGTACTTAAAGGCAACCTGTAGGAAAGCTGGGGAGGGAGTCTTTATCAGGGCCTGGAGTGACAGGACAAGGAGTAACCGCTTTAAACTGAAAAGTAGCACCCAGAAAGAACGGAGTCACGCAACAGGATTCATTTCCAAAACCACCTCATAGACACCTGGGCCAAAGAGCAGGGCCTTGAGCGGGTATATCACAATGGCAGAGTTCATTTCCTTCCCAGTAGCTGGCACGTGCCGTTTTTTGGGATTTCGGGGCTACAGTGAGCTGCTAAGAGGGATGTCTTAGCTCTTGCAGGGCAGTGCTTCCACTAAGGCCAGGACTTTTCTGCATCTTCTACTGCCCTGCAAGCGAGGATGCTTGGGGCACACAGGAAGCTGGGAGGGGACACAGCTGCAGGGATTCCATAAGGCACAAGCAAATGCAGCCTTGGCTTGGTGACACTTTCTCTTGATTACTGCTCAACACAAATTACCTCGAGCAAGTCTACTGTGAGGACTAAAGGAAAGAGACGTATGGATGCTGCTAAGCTCTTCTAGCTTGTACCAGGTAGGAAAGATACCTCTGTAGCAGGCGTGAAGAGGATAGCACTAATTAATTAGATGAGAAGCGGAGGAAAGGCACTTAGAGGTAGTGAAAAGCAGTTAATGTGATGTTCCGGGGAAGCTTCAGTCTGCTTAAGGAGCAGCAAGAACAAGCCTAAAGTCATAGCCAAATACAAGAAAGAGAGGAGGACACGCAGCATGAGAAGCTCCCGAGAGAAAGGAGCTCTGTTTTGGGTAAAAATCAGTCCCTTTTTCTATCATGGAGACATCCAAGGGCGTAGGACACGTGCACTTCAGGGAACCAAGAGATGCTGTGCATTTCTCTCGTCCCCCTGACACAGCCACTAGGTGACGATGCTTCCAATTCTCTCTAAAGAAACCTTGCTTTCTCAGGCCCAGGTGTCCAGCTGCACACCAAGGACGTCCCTGGCTCCCAGGCACAGTTCCCAGGCCCAAGGCCGAGCTCCGCTCCGAACCCCCATTCCAGCAGACCTTGCTCCTGGCATTGTGGAGCAGCCATTTCATGTCAGCCTTTTCTCCTGGCAGTCAGCTTAGCGCCGTAACCTCTGCCATCGGGGCGCCCGAGAGCCGTGTGAGCTCAGCAGAGAGTCACTGTCAGCCTTTGACCTCACAAAGGTGGGTGGCCATAAGTGCCCTGAGCGTCCAGCTCGCATTGAGTACTGCTGGTGGCACTCGAGGCGTGGAGGTCTGCATGGTGCAATGGGAGACGCCGATGTCCTGCTGCTGGAACAAGAGGCGCTGATGTGCTGCTGGTGCAGGAGGAGACGTGAAGGTGCTGCTGCTTAGAGGTGCTCAGGGGCGGGCAGCCTCAGCGGGCAGCTGAATCAGAGGGCAGGGAAGCCAAGCAGCTTCCTTCTCTGGGGAAGGGGGCACAGAGAAAGTGATTGGAAATGGGGTACAAGCCCTCAGCCTCTAAAAGCAATCCCTCAGATGTTTAGGCATAGTAAAGTTAGGTATATCTATTTGACTCTAGACCCCAACATGTTTGTTAGTGTTCTGGTTTGTCCACTGCTTTCTTGTGGGGGATTTGAGTTGGCCATTACTCTTTAGGTGAATGCTGACTTCATATCTATGGTGCACTTTATTCTTAAAATGGGAAGTTTCTACCAATTTCCCGTCCAAACTTGCTCATAAGCCAACTGCAGTCATCATTTCAGATGTGTCTCCCAACTTACACATTTCCTATTTCTCCTTGATATTTACTCAAGAAATTCATTTACGTAGAGACAACATATTCTTCTCTCAACTGGCATCTGGCTGGGCAGAATGATGTCCTTTCATTCCCTTCCAGGCAATAGGCAACTTGTTCCTTCTGTCTTGTGAACTCTTCCTCCTAAGTTCAATGTGAATACAAGTGGCAGAACTGTGCCTCATGTCTCAAATGAGTGTCAGGGCTGCCTTGTCCAGTGTATTCATACTGGAGGGAAAAAAAAATGAATAGCCATACACACTATATAACCACTAAACTTTTTCAGTCCTCCTTGTGCTAACAGTGCATGAACGTGAGGTTTTGTTGTCATTTTTGTTTGTTTGTTTGTTTGCTTGCTTTAAACTCCTGACTGCCATATAGCAAACATGACAAAAAAACACCCTTTTTTGAGAATCTCTGAGAACGGCTCTGCTTTGTATTATCACCTGTCACTTCACCTGAACCATTTCAATCACAAGCGATATCCTTCTGTCAGGCTTGGTAGTACTTCCCAACCTTATGTCCCCTGCAAATCTCAAAGCTCATGTGTAATTTTTAATCTTCAGCCACCATGTCCATACCGAACATATCTAACTTTGAAGTCAGCTCTGCCCTGAATAGGAGGTTGGGTTTTCAGAGGTCCCTTCCAGCCTACATTTCTCCATGAGTCTTTGCCTCCTTAGCAGCTGCAGTTTCAGAACTGTCTCTGAGAATTACCATAGGTAACGACTCCTTTGCTGCTAAGTCCCTCTTCAGTGTGAACAATTGTAAATTCCCTTTATTCACTTGCAGCCCCAAAGCCCAAATCCGTAGATAATGTATCAGAAGCTCACAGAAAGTGAAATAGATGTAATTCATCCCCTGTGTAGGGAAGAACTGGTCCTAGAAAGGAAAGCTATTAAATTATCTGGAAACAATTTAGCTCTGATAAATTATTTTGTAAATTACACATTACCCCCTCCTTCCCTGGTCTTAGCTGTTCTTGCTCCAAAACTTTGCATGGTGTTGATGTCAAACTAACAGGCCCACACTTGTCTGGATGACTCTTTACCCTCTTCTGGACAGAGGTGTATTTGTTACTCTCCCATTCTGGGGACTATCCCTGATTTGCACAATTGTTATGCATTTTTCCTACTTGACTTGTTGTTCTGTGTGCCAATGCTGTTAATAGGCTAGGTAGATATCAGCTTTTCATTTTTCACTTGAATCGCTATAGATTGTTATTTCACCTCAGATGATGTTGCGCCTAGTGCCCTACCCTCCTTTTCAATGGGAGTCCTGTCACTGCCCTTAATATCACATTGTTGTTGCTGTTAGATGCAGGAAATAAGATTTGCAGCATTTGAGACATCAGTAACTTTTGATCTATTTTTGCCTCAAGCGTGCAACTGTCCTAATTTGTTCTCTTTGTTCCCCCTGGTTTCTGTGGCTTAAGTACCACTTACTATTATTGTTTAATTTCCTATGTGAAGGAGGTTTTTGGTCATTCTTACTTTATTTCTGCAGTTTTTAACCTCTGAAACATGCCTTTTCTCATCGCTTTTTTCCTCTTTGAATTTTGAATTTTAACTATGCCTTCTCTGCACTCAAGTCCCAGAGCTGCTTAGTCAGACTCAATTATTCATTTCCTTAGATTTCAAAGTTTGCATTTCTAAGCCTCAAAACCTTCATTCTAAACCTGGTTTTGTCTGTCGTGAAATGTAAAATGAGAAAAGTCAGCTCATGATCACACTTTATTCAAATTTTACTACATTTAAACCCATACAGGAGCCAAGCCTAAAATGGTCTTATATTTTTTCACTTTTGGGAAGAAATCCATCACATAGTATACCTCTGTGAACATAAGTGGTAATTATCTTTCAATCTTTTGCTGGGAAGTTAAAGTCTCCCATAATTCCCATTATTGTTTACGTGTCTGATAACTGTACAGAGATAATTCACTATTAGACTGGAGCTAAGAGCAAAGAGCAGGCTAGCAAGGCTGTCTATCTTTAGCAGTGATTTGCACAAAACCACTCTTTTGCTGACCCATAACATTTAATTTCTCCATCCTCTGCTTCTTGCTAACACAAAGCACCATCTTATTCCATCCATTTGCCTTGGTTTCCAGCCTTCCTGAGATTTATCAGTACTTGTATGACATTCATGCCTTTGTTTCACCCTTCCTGTGTTGACACTTGTCATAACAGTTTTAGATCCTGAACATGATCATCTCAAAGTTTGCCTGACAGTTAGGTCTTCCTCACATTGTCATAGAGTATCAGGTCTCTACCACTTGAAATAGATTGGATTGGATTAGATTATTGGCACCGTCTCTTGTGCTGGTAGTCCATTATCTTCACAGTCCGTACAACTGGCCATCAGTGAACATGAAGTGGCCTTATCCTGCCCATTTACCTTTCTGGAAATCAGCCACTCTCTCTGCCTAGAACAGGGAATGGATTTTCCTCACCTTTCTTCAAAAGCTCTGAAGTTTTCTGTGATCTTTCCAATTGTACGGTATGATAAGCTTTTGCTGCCACTGAAGGGTAGAAGTCATTATGAATAGTGCCAACAAAACAGAAACATAACAATGAAAACGATATTTTAATTCAGAATAGGTATTTGAAAAGTTCACCTTTTCTAGCACAAATGGGGAAAAGAAAAAAAGGAAGGAAAAAAAAAAAAAAAAAGCAGTCCTAAAACATCAAAACTGTGGCCAAAGAATTAGAAGAAACACTATTTTTCCAAAGCTGCAATGTTTTCCATTCATCTGGCTGGGCCAGCAGAGCACTGGAGACCTGGATGCACTGTACTCATGGCTGGTTCCCCTAAATGACCTGCAGGGAGATCTTCTTCTCTCTATCCCTCTGTTTCTCCTTTCAATCTCTGTTTTGTCTGTTTGTATCACTAGCTCTCAAATCGCCACTGATATATGCACGTGCAGCACCCAGCACAACCTTGTTTCAGGCTCCAGCGGGACCTTTAGGCATTACCATCCTGTAAACAAATAACAATGATAGTGAGTGTAATTACAATCGTCAAACTATTCCAGCTCCACATCATTAGCCATGCCCTGAGCTAAATAACATTTTAATCAGTTTGATATGTCATCTGTGGCTTTCTTCACTGTCACTTGCAATCCAGCAAACTCCTTCCTTCACGTTTCTAGATTAGACAGAGGGTTCTCAACTGCAGACATCCAATTCCCTGTTCAGGAAGCAGCGAGACCTTTCCTCTTCTCACAGATTTAAGATGATAGCCAAGCATCATGAGACACAGTGCGTATGTCTCCTAGGCCCATCCCATGAGAGCAGGACATTTACCACACATGAGAAGAAGACTTAATGCAGTGGCAAAGCAAAATACTCAGTGTCAAAGCCATGTCTAGATGATCATTAAAGACAGATCAAAATTACCCAATACAGGAGGAAAATCTATCGTTTGTAGAAGATTATGTTCTCTGATTATTAGTTTCAAAATTAGTTTTTCCTTTGGATTTCCTCTGAACTTAAACTTAGTTTGGAATGCCTTTGGTTTTGAATATTTCTGAAATCGTATTACTTCTCCTAAGTAAGTTGCTAGTCTGTTCTGTTTACGTGAAATTCGAATAATATTGTGAAGTATCTGCCATCAGTTTTACTGTGTGCCAGGCTGAGTTCCCTGATGAATTTCAAATTTCAGATATGAAACAGTAAAGGTTAAAAAAAAAAAATGTTACAAAGGGTACTTCATGCAGTAGCATAAACTTCTGTTTTCTCAAAACTTGTATCAGTTCATCTCACCAGGACCAGCAGGGGAAGCACACTCTGCCTAGGCACTGGCAAAGGGACACAGTGAGAGTGTAGGGTCTCTTGCTGGGGCCATTCAAAATTTGACTGTACAAGCCCCTGAGCAATATGACAGGGCTTTAAAAATGGCCCTGCTTGAAGTACGCGGGTGATCTGGAGACCTCTAAGGTGCTTTCCAACAAAAGCTTTTCTATAATTGTATGAAATCACCTGCAATAGATTAACCCTGGTCATTATTCCTATCACAGGAAATAACTGTGACACCTGGGTAACAGGTGAGCTTACTGCGACACCAGGGAGAGCCTTCCTGTACTTAAAGGCAACCTGTAGGAAAGCTGGGGAGGGAGTCTTTATCAGGGCCTGGAGTGACAGGACAAGGAGTAACCGCTTTAAACTGAAAAGTAGCACCCAGAAAGAACGGAGTCACGCAACAGGATTCATTTCCAAAACCACCTCATAGACACCTGGGCCAAAGAGCAGGGCCTTGAGCGGGTATATCACAATGGCAGAGTTCATTTCCTTCCCAGTAGCTGGCACGTGCCGTTTTTTGGGATTTCGGGGCTACAGTGAGCTGCTAAGAGGGATGTCTTAGCTCTTGCAGGGCAGTGCTTCCACTAAGGCCAGGACTTTTCTGCATCTTCTACTGCCCTGCAAGCGAGGATGCTTGGGGCACACAGGAAGCTGGGAGGGGACACAGCTGCAGGGATTCCATAAGGCACAAGCAAATGCAGCCTTGGCTTGGTGACACTTTCTCTTGATTACTGCTCAACACAAATTACCTCGAGCAAGTCTACTGTGAGGACTAAAGGAAAGAGACGTATGGATGCTGCTAAGCTCTTCTAGCTTGTACCAGGTAGGAAAGATACCTCTGTAGCAGGCGTGAAGAGGATAGCACTAATTAATTAGATGAGAAGCGGAGGAAAGGCACTTAGAGGTAGTGAAAAGCAGTTAATGTGATGTTCCGGGGAAGCTTCAGTCTGCTTAAGGAGTAGCAAGAACAAGCCTAAAGTCATAGCCAAATACAAGAAAGAGAGGAGGACACGCAGCATGAGAAGCTCCCGAGAGAAAGGAGCTCTGTTTTGGGTAAAAATCAGTCCCTTTTTCTATCATGGAGACATCCAAGGGCGTAGGACACGTGCACTTCAGGGAACCAAGAGATGCTGTGCATTTCTCTCGTCCCCCTGACACAGCCACTAGGTGACGATGCTTCCAATTCTCTCTAAAGAAACCTTGCTTTCTCAGGCCCAGGTGTCCAGCTGCACACCAAGGACGTCCCTGGCTCCCAGGCACAGTTCCCAGGCCCAAGGCCGAGCTCCGCTCCGAACCCCCATTCCAGCAGACCTTGCTCCTGGCATTGTGGAGCAGCCATTTCATGTCAGCCTTTTCTCCTGGCAGTCAGCTTAGCGCCGTAACCTCTGCCATCGGGGCGCCCGAGAGCCGTGTGAGGTCAGCAGAGAGTCACTGTCAGCCTTTGACCTCACAAAGGTGGGTGGCCATAAGTGCCCTGAGCGTCCAGCTCGCATTGAGTACTGCTGGTGGCACTCGAGGCGTGGAGGTCTGCATGGTGCAATGGGAGACGCCGATGTCCTGCTGCTGGAACAAGAGGCGCTGATGTGCTGCTGGTGCAGGAGGAGACGTGAAGGTGCTGCTGCTTAGAGGTGCTGAGGGGCGGGCAGCCTCAGCGGGCAGCTGAATCAGAGGGCAGGGAAGCCAAGCAGCTTCCTTCTCTGGGGAAGGGGGCACAGAGAAAGTGATTGGAAATGGGGTACAAGCCCTCAGCCTCTAAAAGCAATCCCTCAGATGTTTAGGCATAGTAAAGTTAGGTATATCTATTTGACTCTAGACCCCAACATGTTTGTTAGTGTTCTGGTTTGTCCACTGCTTTCTTGTGGGGGATTTGAGTTGGCCATTACTCTTTAGGTGAATGCTGACTTCATATCTATGGTGCACTTTATTCTTAAAATGGGAAGTTTCTACCAATTTCCCGTCCAAACTTGCTCATAAGCCAACTGCAGTCATCATTTCAGATGTGTCTCCCAACTTACACATTTCCTATTTCTCCTTGATATTTACTCAAGAAATTCATTTACGTAGAGACAACATATTCTTCTCTCAACTGGCATCTGGCCGGGCAGAATGATGTCCTTTCATTCCCTTCCAGGCAATAGGCAACTTGTTCCTTCTGTCTTGTGAACTCTTCCTCCTAAGTTCAATGTGAATACAAGTGGCAGAACTGTGCCTCATGTCTCAAATGAGTGTCAGGGCTGCCTTGTCCAGTGTATTCATACTGGAGGGAAAAAAAAATGAATAGCCATACACACTATATAACCACTAAACTTTTTCAGTCCTCCTTGTGCTAACAGTGCATGAACGTGAGGTTTTGTTGTCATTTTTGTTTGTTTGCTTGCTTTAAACTCCTGACTGCCATATAGCAAACATGACCAAAAAACACCCTTTTTTGAGAATCTCTGAGAATGGCTCTGCTTTGTATTATCACCTGTCACTTCACCTGAACCATTTCAATCACAAGCGATATCCTTCTGTCAGGCTTGGTAGTACTTCCCAACCTTATGTCCCCTGCAAATCTCAAAGCTCATGTGTAATTTTTAATCTTCAGCCACCATGTCCATACCGAACATATCTAACTTTGAAGTCAGCTCTGCCCTGAATAGGAGGTTGGGTTTTCAGAGGTCCCTTCCAGCCTACATTTCTCCATGAGTCTTTGCCTCCTTAGCAGCTGCAGTTTCAGAACTGTCTCTGAGAATTACCATAGGTAACGACTCCTTTGCTGCTAAGTCCCTCTTCAGTGTGAACAATTGTAAATTCCCTTTATTCACTTGCAGCCCCAAAGCCCAAATCCGTAGATAATGTATCAGAAGCTCACAGAAAGTGAAATAGATGTAATTCATCCCCTGTGTAGGGAAGAACTGGTCCTAGAAAGGAAAGCTATTAAATTATCTGGAAACAATTTAGCTCTGATAAATTATTTTGTAAATTACACATTACCCCCTCCTTCCCTGGTCTTAGCTGTTCTTGCTCCAAAACTTTGCATGGTGTTGATGTCAAACTAACAGGCCCACACTTGTCTGGATGACTCTTTACCCTCTTCTGGACAGAGGTGTATTTGTTACTCTCCCATTCTGGGGACTATCCCTGATTTGCACAATTGTTATGCATTTTTCCTACTTGACTTGTTGTTCTGTGTGCCAATGCTGTTAATAGGCTAGGTAGATATCAGCTTTTCATTTTTCACTTGAATCGCTATAGATTGTTATTTCACCTCAGATGATGTTGCGCCTAGTGCCCTACCCTCCTTTTCAATGGGAGTCCTGTCACTGCCCTTAATATCACATTGTTGTTGCTGTTAGATGCAGGAAATAAGATTTGCAGCATTTGAGACATCAGTAACTTTTGATCTATTTTTGCCTCAAGCGTGCAACTGTCCTAATTTGTTCTCTTTGTTCCCCCTGGTTTCTGTGGCTTAAGTACCACTTACTATTATTGTTTAATTTCCTATGTGAAGGAGGTTTTTGGTCATTCTTACTTTATTTCTGCAGTTTTTAACCTCTGAAACATGCCTTTTCTCATCGCTTTTTTCCTCTTTGAATTTTGAATTTTAACTATGCCTTCTCTGCACTCAAGTCCCAGAGCTGCTTAGTCAGACTCAATTATTCATTTCCTTAGATTTCAAAGTTTGCATTTCTAAGCCTCAAAACCTTCATTCTAAACCTGGTTTTGTCTGTCGTGAAATGTAAAATGAGAAAAGTCAGCTCATGATCACACTTTATTCAAATTTTACTACATTTAAACCCATACAGGAGCCAAGCCTAAAATGGTCTTATATTTTTTCACTTTTGGGAAGAAATCCATCACATAGTATACCTCTATGAACATAAGTGGTAATTATCTTTCAATCTTTTGCTGGGAAGTTAAAGTCTCCCATAATTCCCATTATTGTTTACGTGTCTGATAACTGTACAGAGAGAATTCACTATTAGACTGGAGCTAAGAGCAAAGAGCAGGCTAGCAAGGCTGTCTATCTTTAGCAGTGATTTGCACAAAACCACTCTTTTGCTGACCCATAACATTTAATTTCTCCATCCTCTGCTTCTTGCTAACACAAAGCACCATCTTATTCCATCCATTTGCCTTGGTTTCCAGCCTTCCTGAGATTTATCAGTACTTGTATGACATTCATGCCTTTGTTTCACCCTTCCTGTATTGACACTTGTCATAACAGTTTTAGATCCTGAACATGATCATCTCAAAGTTTGCCTGACAGTTAGGTCTTCCTCACATTGTCATAGAGTATCAGGTCTCTACCACTTGAAATAGATTGGATTGGATTAGATTATTGGCACCGTCTCTTGTGCTGGTAGTCCATTATCTTCACAGTCCGTACAACTGGCCATCAGTGAACATGAAGTGGCCTTATCCTGCCCATTTACCTTTCTGGAAATCAGCCACTCTCTCTGCCTAGAACAGGGAATGGATTTTCCTCACCTTTCTTCAAAAGCTCTGAAGTTTTCTGTGATCTTTCCAATTGTACGGTATGATAAGCTTTTGCTGCCACTGAAGGGTAGAAGTCATTATGAATAGTGCCAACAAAACAGAAACATAACAATGAAAACGATATTTTAATTCAGAATAGGTATTTGAAAAGTTCACCTTTTCTAGCACAAATGGGGAAAAGAAAAAAAGGAAGGAAAAAAAAAAAAAAAAAGCAGTCCTAAAACATCAAAACTGTGGCCAAAGAATTAGAAGAAACACTATTTTTCCAAAGCTGCAATGTTTTCCATTCATCTGGCTGGGCCAGCAGAGCACTGGAGACCTGGATGCACTGTACTCATGGCTGGTTCCCCTAAATGACCTGCAGGGAGATCTTCTTCTCTCTATCCCTCTGTTTCTCCTTTCAATCTCTGTTTTGTCTGTTTGTATCACTAGCTCTCAAATCGCCACTGATATATGCACGTGCAGCACCCAGCACAACCTTGTTTCAGGCTCCAGCGGGACCTTTAGGCATTACCATCCTGTAAACAAATAACAATGATAGTGAGTGTAATTACAATCGTCAAACTATTCCAGCTCCACATCATTAGCCATGCCCTGAGCTAAATAACATTTTAATCAGTTTGATATGTCATCTGTGGCTTTCTTCACTGTCACTTGCAATCCAGCAAACTCCTTCCTTCACGTTTCTAGATTAGACAGAGGGTTCTCAACTGCAGACATCCAATTCCCTGTTCAGGAAGCAGCGAGACCTTTCCTCTTCTCACAGATTTAAGATGATAGCCAAGCATCATGAGACACAGTGCGTATGTCTCCTAGGCCCATCCCATGAGAGCAGGACATTTACCACACATGAGAAGAAGACTTAATGCAGTGGCAAAGCAAAATACTCAGTGTCAAAGCCATGTCTAGATGATCATTAAAGACAGATCAAAATTACCCAATACAGGAGGAAAATCTATCGTTTGTAGAAGATTATGTTCTCTGATTATTAGTTTCAAAATTAGTTTTTCCTTTGGATTTCCTCTGAACTTAAACTTAGTTTGGAATGCCTTTGGTTTTGAATATTTCTGAAATCGTATTACTTCTCCTAAGTAAGTTGCTAGTCTGTTCTATTTACGTGAAATTTGAATAATATTGTGAAGTATCTGCCATCAGTTTTACTGTGTGCCAGGCTGAGTTCCCTGATGAATTTCAAATTTCAGATATGAAACAGTAAAGGTTAAAAAAAAAAATGTTACAAAGGGTACTTCATGCAGTAGCATAAACTTCTGTTTTCTCAAAACTTGTATCAGTTCATCTCACCAGGACCAGCAGGGGAAGCACACTCTGCCTAGGCACTGGCAAAGGGACACAGTGAGAGTGTAGGGTCTCTTGCTGGGGCCATTCAAAATTTGACTGTACAAGCCCCTGAGCAATATGACAGGGCTTTAAAAATGGCCCTGCTTGAAGTACGCGGGTGATCTGGAGACCTCTAAGGTGCTTTCCAACAAAAGCTTTTCTATAATTGTATGAAATCACCTGCAATAGATTAACCCTGGTCATTATTCCTATCACAGGAAATAACTGTGACACCTGGGTAACAGGTGAGCTTACTGCGACACCAGGGAGAGCCTTCCTGTACTTAAAGGCAACCTGTAGGAAAGCTGGGGAGGGAGTCTTTATCAGGGCCTGGAGTGACAGGACAAGGAGTAACCGCTTTAAACTGAAAAGTAGCACCCAGAAAGAACGGAGTCACGCAACAGGATTCATTTCCAAAACCACCTCATAGACACCTGGGCCAAAGAGCAGGGCCTTGAGCGGGTATATCACAATGACAGAGTTCATTTCCTTCCCAGTAGCTGGCACGTGCCGTTTTTTGGGATTTCGGGGCTACAGTGAGCTGCTAAGAGGGATGTCTTAGCTCTTGCAGGGCAGTGCTTCCACTAAGGCCAGGACTTTTCTGCATCTTCTACTGCCCTGCAAGCGAGGATGCTTGGGGCACACAGGAAGCTGGGAGGGGACACAGCTGCAGGGATTCCATAAGGCACAAGCAAATGCAGCCTTGGCTTGGTGACACTTTCTCTTGATTACTGCTCAACACAAATTACCTCGAGCAAGTCTACTGTGAGGACTAAAGGAAAGAGACGTATGGATGCTGCTAAGCTCTTCTAGCTTGTACCAGGTAGGAAAGATACCTCTGTAGCAGGCGTGAAGAGGATAGCACTAATTAATTAGATGAGAAGCGGAGGAAAGGCACTTAGAGGTAGTGAAAAGCAGTTAATGTGATGTTCCGGGGAAGCTTCAGTCTGCTTAAGGAGTAGCAAGAACAAGCCTAAAGTCATAGCCAAATACAAGAAAGAGAGGAGGACACGCAGCATGAGAAGCTCCCGAGAGAAAGGAGCTCTGTTTTGGGTAAAAATCAGTCCCTTTTTCTATCATGGAGACATCCAAGGGCGTAGGACACGTGCACTTCAGGGAACCAAGAGATGCTGTGCATTTCTCTCGTCCCCCTGACACAGCCACTAGGTGACGATGCTTCCAATTCTCTCTAAAGAAACCTTGCTTTCTCAGGCCCAGGTGTCCAGCTGCACACCAAGGACGTCCCTGGCTCCCAGGCACAGTTCCCAGGCCCAAGGCCGAGCTCCCCTCCGAACCCCCATTCCAGCAGACCTTGCTCCTGGCATTGTGGAGCAGCCATTTCATGTCAGCCTTTTCTCCTGGCAGTCAGCTTAGCGCCGTAACCTCTGCCATCGGGGCGCCCGAGAGCCGTGTGAGGTCAGCAGAGAGTCACTGTCAGCCTTTGACCTCACAAAGGTGGGTGGCCATAAGTGCCCTGAGCGTCCAGCTCGCATTGAGTACTGCTGGTGGCACTCGAGGCGTGGAGGTCTGCATGGTGCAATGGGAGACGCCGATGTCCTGCTGCTGGAACAAGAGGCGCTGATGTGCTGCTGGTGCAGGAGGAGACGTGAAGGTGCTGCTGCTTAGAGGTGCTGAGGGGCGGGCAGCCTCAGCGGGCAGCTGAATCAGAGGGCAGGAAAGCCAAGCAGCTTCCTTCTCTGGGGAAGGGGGCACAGAGAAAGTGATTGGAAATGGGGTACAAGCCCTCAGCCTCTAAAAGCAATCCCTCAGATGTTTAGGCATAGTAAAGTTAGGTATATCTATTTGACTCTAGACCCCAACATGTTTGTTAGTGTTCTGGTTTGTCCACTGCTTTCTTGTGGGGGATTTGAGTTGGCCATTACTCTTTAGGTGAATGCTGACTTCATATCTATGGTGCACTTTATTCTTAAAATGGGAAGTTTCTACCAATTTCCCGTCCAAACTTGCTCATAAGCCAACTGCAGTCATCATTTCAGATGTGTCTCCCAACTTACACATTTCCTATTTCTCCTTGATATTTACTCAAGAAATTCATTTACGTAGAGACAACATATTCTTCTCTCAACTGGCATCTGGCCGGGCAGAATGATGTCCTTTCATTCCCTTCCAGGCAATAGGCAACTTGTTCCTTCTGTCTTGTGAACTCTTCCTCCTAAGTTCAATGTGAATACAAGTGGCAGAACTGTGCCTCATGTCTCAAATGAGTGTCAGGGCTGCCTTGTCCAGTGTATTCATACTGGAGGGAAAAAAAAATGAATAGCCATACACACTATATAACCACTAAACTTTTTCAGTCCTCCTTGTGCTAACAGTGCATGAACGTGAGGTTTTGTTGTCATTTTTGTTTGTTTGCTTGCTTTAAACTCCTGACTGCCATATAGCAAACATGACCAAAAAACACCCTTTTTTGAGAATCTCTGAGAATGGCTCTGCTTTGTATTATCACCTGTCACTTCACCTGAACCATTTCAATCACAAGCGATATCCTTCTGTCAGGCTTGGTAGTACTTCCCAACCTTATGTCCCCTGCAAATCTCAAAGCTCATGTGTAATTTTTAATCTTCAGCCACCATGTCCATACCGAACATATCTAACTTTGAAGTCAGCTCTGCCCTGAATAGGAGGTTGGGTTTTCAGAGGTCCCTTCCAGCCTACATTTCTCCATGAGTCTTTGCCTCCTTAGCAGCTGCAGTTTCAGAACTGTCTCTGAGAATTACCATAGGTAACGACTCCTTTGCTGGTAAGTCCCTCTTCAGTGTGAACAATTGTAAATTCCCTTTATTCACTTGCAGCCCCAAAGCCCAAATCCGTAGATAATGTATCAGAAGCTCACAGAAAGTGAAATAGATGTAATTCTTCCCCTGTGTAGGGAAGAACTGGTCCTAGAAAGGAAAGCTATTAAATTATCTGGAAACAATTTAGCTCTGATAAATTATTTTGTAAATTACACATTACCCCCTCCTTCCCTGGTCTTAGCTGTTCTTGCTCCAAAACTTTGCATGGTGTTGATGTCAAACTAACAGGCCCACACTTGTCTGGATGACTCTTTACCCTCTTCTGGACAGAGGTGTATTTGTTACTCTCCCATTCTGGGGACTATCCCTGGTTTGCACAATTGTTATGCATTTTTCCTACTTGACTTGTTGTTCTGTGTGCCAATGCTGTTAATAGGCTAGGTAGATATCAGCTTTTCATTTTTCACTTGAATCGCTATAGATTGTTATTTCACCTCAGATGATGTTGCGCCTAGTGCCCTACCCTCCTTTTCAATGGGAGTCCTGTCACTGCCCTTAATATCACATTGTTGTTGCTGTTAGATGCAGGAAATAAGATTTGCAGCATTTGAGACATCAGTAACGTTTGATCTATTTTTGCCTCAAGCGTGCAACTGTCCTAATTTGTTCTCTTTGTTCCCCCTGGTTTCTGTGGCTTAAGTACCACTTACTATTATTGTTTAATTTCCTATGTGAAGGAGGTTTTTGGTCATTCTTACTTTATTTCTGCAGTTTTTAACCTCTGAAACATGCCTTTTCTCATCGCTTTTTTCCTCTTTGAATTTTGAATTTTAACTATGCCTTCTCTGCACTCAAGTCCCAGAGCTGCTTAGTCAGACTCAATTATTCATTTCCTTAGATTTCAAAGTTTGCATTTCTAAGCCTCAAAACCTTCATTCTAAACCTGGTTTTGTCTGTCGTGAAATGTAAAATGAGAAAAGTCAGCTCATGATCACACTTTATTCAAATTTTACTACATTTAAACCCATACAGGAGCCAAGTCTAAAATGGTCTTATATTTTTTCACTTTTGGGAAGAAATCCATCACATAGTACACCTCTATGAACATAAGTGGTAATTATCTTTCAATCTTTTGCTGGGAAGTTAAAGTCTCCCATAATTCCCATTATTGTTTACGTGTCTGATAACTGTACAGAGATAATTCACTATTAGACTGGAGCTAAGAGCAAAGAGCAGGCTAGCAAGGCTGTCTATCTTTAGCAGTGATTTGCACAAAACCACTCTTTTGCTGACCCATAACATTTAATTTCTCCATCCTCTGCTTCTTGCTAACACAAAGCACCATCTTATTCCATCCATTTGCCTTGGTTTCCAGCCTTCCTGAGATTTATCAGTACTTGTATGACATTCATGCCTTTGTTTCACCCTTCCTGTGTTGACACTTGTCATAACAGTTTTAGATCCTGAACATGATCATCTCAAAGTTTGCCTGACAGTTAGGTCTTCCTCACATTGTCATAGAGTATCAGGTCTCTACCACTTGAAATAGATGGGATTGGATTAGATTATTGGCACCGTCTCTTGTGCTGGTAGTCCATTATCTTCACAGTCCGTACAACTGGCCATCAGTGAACATGAAGTGGCCTTATCCTGCCCATTTACCTTTCTGGAAATCAGCCACTCTGTCTGCCTAGAACAGGGAATGGATTTTCCTCACCTTTCTTCAAAAGCTCTGAAGTTTTCTGTGATCTTTCCAATTGTACGGTATGATAAGCTTTTGCTGCCACTGAAGGGTAGAAGTCCTTATGAATAGTGCCAACAAAACTGAAACATAACAATGAAAACGATATTTTAATTCAGAATAGGTATTTGAAAAGTTCACCTTTTCTAGCACAAATGGGGAAAAGAAAAAAAGGAAGGAAAAAAAAAAAAAAAGCAGTCCTAAAACATCAAAACTGTGGCCAAAGAATTAGAAGAAACACTATTTTTCCAAAGCTGCAATGTTTTCCATTCATCTGGCTGGGCCAGCAGAGCACTGGAGACCTGGATGCACTGTACTCATGGCTGGTTCCCCTAAATGACCTGCAGGGAGATCTTCTTCTCTCTATCCCTCTGTTTCTCCTTTCAATCTCTGTTTTGTCTGTTTGTATCACTAGCTCTCAAATCGCCACTGATATATGCACGTGCAGCACCCAGCACAACCTTGTTTCAGGCTCCAGCGGGACCTTTAGGCATTACCATCCTGTAAACAAATAACAATGATAGTGAGTGTAATTACAATCGTCAAACTATTCCAGCTCCACATCATTAGCCATGCCCTGAGCTAAATAACATTTTAATCAGTTTGATATGTCATCTGTGGCTTTCTTCACTGTCACTTGCAATCCAGCAAACTCCTTCCTTCACGTTTCTAGATTAGACAGAGGGTTCTCAACTGCAGACATCCAATTCCCTGTTCAGGAAGCAGCGAGACCTTTCCTCTTCTCACAGATTTAAGATGATAGCCAAGCATCATGAGACACAGTGCGTATGTCTCCTAGGCCCATCCCATGAGAGCAGGACATTTACCACACATGAGAAGAAGACTTAATGCAGTGGCAAAGCAAAATACTCGGTGTCAAAGCCATGTCTAGATGATCATTAAAGACAGATCAAAATTACCCAATACAGGAGGAAAATCTATCGTTTGTAGAAGATTATGTTCTCTGATTATTAGTTTCAAAATTAGTTTTTCCTTTGGATTTCCTCTGAACTTAAACTTAGTTTGGAATGCCTTTGGTTTTGAATATTTCTGAAATCGTATTACTTCTCCTAAGTAAGTTGCTAGTCTGTTCTATTTACGTGAAATTCGAATAATATTGTGAAGTATCTGCCATCAGTTTTACTGTGTGCCAGGCTGAGTTCCCTGATGAATTTCAAATTTCAGATATGAAACAGTAAAGGTTAAAAAAAAAAATGTTACAAAGGGTACTTCATGCAGTAGCATAAACTTCTGTTTTCTCAAAACTTGTATCAGTTCATCTCACCAGGACCAGCAGGGGAAGCACACTCTGCCTAGGCACTGGCAAAGGGACACAGTGAGAGTGTAGGGTCTCTTGCTGGGGCCATTCAAAATTTGACTGTACAAGCCCCTGAGCAATATGACAGGGCTTTAAAAATGGCCCTGCTTGAAGTACGCGGGTGATCTGGAGACCTCTAAGGTGCTTTCCAACAAAAGCTTTTCTATAATTGTATGAAATCACCTGCAATAGATTAACCCTGGTCATTATTCCTATCACAGGAAATAACTGTGACACCTGGGTAACAGGTGAGCTTACTGCGACACCAGGGAGAGCCTTCCTGTACTTAAAGGCAACCTGTAGGAAAGCTGGGGAGGGAGTCTTTATCAGGGCCTGGAGTGACAGGACAAGGAGTAACCGCTTTAAACTGAAAAGTAGCACCCAGAAAGAACGGAGTCACGCAACAGGATTCATTTCCAAAACCACCTCATAGACACCTGGGCCAAAGAGCAGGGCCTTGAGCGGGTATATCACAATGGCAGAGTTCATTTCCTTCCCAGTAGCTGGCACGTGCCGTTTTTTGGGATTTCGGGGCTACAGTGAGCTGCTAAGAGGGATGTCTTAGCTCTTGCAGGGCAGTGCTTCCACTAAGGCCAGGACTTTTCTGCATCTTCTACGGCCCTGCAAGCGAGGATGCTTGGGGCACACAGGAAGCTGGGAGGGGACACAGCTGCAGGGATTCCATAAGACACAAGCAAATGCAGCCTTGGCTTGGTGACACTTTCTCTTGATTACTGCTCAACACAAATTACCTCGAGCAAGTCTACTGTGAGGACTAAAGGAAAGAGACGTATGGATGCTGCTAAGCTCTTCTAGCTTGTACCAGGTAGGAAAGATACCTCTGTAGCAGGCGTGAAGAGGATAGCACTAATTAATTAGATGAGAAGCGGAGGAAAGGCACTTAGAGGTAGTGAAAAGCAGTTAATGTGATGTTCCGGGGAAGCTTCAGTCTGCTTAAGGAGTAGCAAGAACAAGCCTAAAGTCATAGCCAAATACAAGAAAGAGAGGAGGACACGCAGCATGAGAAGCTCCCGAGAGAAAGGAGCTCTGTTTTGGGTAAAAATCAGTCCCTTTTTCTATCATGGAGACATCCAAGGGCGTAGGACACGTGCACTTCAGGGAACCAAGAGATGCTGTGCATTTCTCTCGTCCCCCTGACACAGCCACTAGGTGACGATGCTTCCAATTCTCTCTAAAGAAACCTTGCTTTCTCAGGCCCAGGTGTCCAGCTGCACACCAAGAACGTCCCTGGCTCCCAGGCACAGTTCCCAGGCCCAAGGCCGAGCTCCCCTCCGAACCCCCATTCCAGCAGACCTTGCTCCTGGCATTGTGGAGCAGCCATTTCATGTCAGCCTTTTCTCCTGGCAGTCAGCTTAGCGCCGTAACCTCTGCCATCGGGGCGCCCGAGAGCCGTGTGAGGTCAGCAGAGGGTCACTGTCAGCCTTTGACCTCACAAAGGTGGGTGGCCATAAGTGCCCTGAGCGTCCAGCTCGCATTGAGTACTGCTGGTGGCACTCGAGGCGTGGAGGTCTGCATGGTGCAATGGGAGACGCCGATGTCCTGCTGCTGGAACAAGAGGCGCTGATGTGCTGCTGGTGCAGGAGGAGACGTGAAGGTGCTGCTGCTTAGAGGTGCTGAGGAGCGGGCAGCCTCAGCGGGCAGCTGAATCAGAGGGCAGGGAAGCCAAGCAGCTTCCTTCTCTGGGGAAGGGGGCACAGAGAAAGTGATTGGAAATGGGGTACAAGCCCTCAGCCTCTAAAAGCAATCCCTCAGATGTTTAGGCATAGTAAAGTTAGGTATATCTATTTGACTCTAGACCCCAACATGTTTGTTAGTGTTCTGGTTTGTCCACTGCTTTCTTGTGGGGGATTTGAGTTGGCCATTACTCTTTAGGTGAATGCTGACTTCATATCTATGGTGCACTTTATTCTTAAAATGGGAAGTTTCTACCAATTTCCCGTCCAAACTTGCTCATAAGCCAACTGCAGTCATCATTTCAGTTGTGTCTCCCAACTTACACATTTCCTATTTCTCCTTGATATTTACTCAAGAAATTCATTTACGTAGAGACAACATATTCTTCTCTCAACTGGCATCTGGCTGGGCAGAATGATGTCCTTTCATTCCCTTCCAGGCAATAGGCAACTTGTTCCTTCTGTCTTGTGAACTCTTCCTCCTAAGTTCAATGTGAATACAAGTGGCAGAACTGTGCCTCATGTCTCAAATGAGTGTCAGGGCTGCCTTGTCCAGTGTATTCATACTGGAGGGAAAAAAAAATGAATAGCCATACACACTATATAACCACTAAACTTTTTCAGTCCTCCTTGTGCTAACAGTGCATGAACGTGAGGTTTTGTTGTCATTTTTGTTTGTTTGTTTGCTTGCTTGCTTTAAACTCCTGACTGCCATATAGCAAACATGACCAAAAAACACCCTTTTTTGAGAATCTCTGAGAATGGCTCTGCTTTGTATTATCACCTGTCACTTCACCTGAACCATTTCAATCACAAGCGATATCCTTCTGTCAGGCTTGGTAGTACTTCCCAACCTTATGTCCCCTGCAAATCTCAAAGCTCATGTGTAATTTTTAATCTTCAGCCACCATGTCCATACCGAACATATCTAACTTTGAAGTCAGCTCTGCCCTGAATAGGAGGTTGGGTTTTCAGAGGTCCCTTCCAGCCTACATTTCTCCATGAGTCTTTGCCTCCTTAGCAGCTGCAGTTTCAGAACTGTCTCTGAGAATTACCATAGGTAACGACTCCTTTGCTGGTAAGTCCCTCTTCAGTGTGAACAATTGTAAATTCCCTTTATTCACTTGCAGCCCCAAAGCCCAAATCCGTAGATAATGTATCAGAAGCTCACAGAAAGTGAAATAGATGTAATTCATCCCCTGTGTAGGGAAGAACTGGTCCTAGAAAGGAAAGCTATTAAATTATCTGGAAACAATTTAGCTCTGATAAATTATTTTGTAAATTACACATTACCCCCTCCTTCCCTGGTCTTAGCTGTTCTTGCTCCAAAACTTTGCATGGTGTTGATGTCAAACTAACAGGCCCACACTTGTCTGGATGACTCTTTACCCTCTTCTGGACAGAGGTGTATTTGTTACTCTCCCATTCTGGGGACTATCCCTGATTTGCACAATTGTTATGCATTTTTCCTACTTGACTTGTTGTTCTGTGTGCCAATGCTGTTAATAGGCTAGGTAGATATCAGCTTTTCATTTTTCACTTGAATCGCTATAGATTGTTATTTCACCTCAGATGATGTTGCGCCTAGTGCCCTACCCTCCTTTTCAATGGGAGTCCTGTCACTGCCCTTAATATCACATTGTTGTTGCTGTTAGATGCAGGAAATAAGATTTGCAGCATTTGAGACATCAGTAACTTTTGATCTATTTTTGCCTCAAGCGTGCAACTGTCCTAATTTGTTCTCTTTGTTCCCCCTGGTTTCTGTGGCTTAAGTACCACTTACTATTATTGTTTAATTTCCTATGTGAAGGAGGTTTTTGGTCATTCTTACTTTATTTCTGCAGGTTTTTAACCTCTGAAACATGCCTTTTCTCATCGCTTTTTTCCTCTTTGAATTTTGAATTTTAACTATGCCTTCTCTGCACTCAAGTCCCAGAGCTGCTTAGTCAGACTCAATTATTCATTTCCTTAGATTTCACAGTTTGCATTTCTAAGCCTCAAAACCTTCATTCTAAACCTGGTTTTGTCTGTCGTGAAATGTAAAATGAGAAAAGTCAGCTCATGATCACACTTTATTCAAATTTTACTACATTTAAACCCATACAGGAGCCAAGTCTAAAACGGTCTTATATTTTTTCACTTTTGGGAAGAAATCCATCACATAGTACACCTCTGTGAACATAAGTGGTAATTATCTTTCAATCTTTTGCTGGGAAGTTAAAGTCTCCCATAATTCCCATTATTGTTTACGTGTCTGATAACTGTACAGAGATAATTCACTATTAGACTGGAGCTAAGAGCAAAGAGCAGGCTAGCAAGGCTGTCTATCTTTAGCAGTGATTTGCACAAAACCACTCTTTTGCTGACCCATAACATTTAATTTCTCCATCCTCTGCTTCTTGCTAACACAAAGCACCATCTTATTCCATCCATTTGCCTTGGTTTCCAGCCTTCCTGAGATTTATCAGTACTTGTATGACATTCATGCCTTTGTTTCACCCTTCCTGTGTTGACACTTGTCATAACAGTTTTAGATCCTGAACATGATCATCTCAAAGTTTGCCTGACAGTTAGGTCTTCCTCACATTGTCATAGAGTATCAGGTCTCTACCACTTGAAATAGATTGGATTGGATTAGATTATTGGCACCGTCTCTTGTGCTGGTAGTCCATTATCTTCACAGTCCGTACAACTGGCCATCAGTGAACATGAAGTGGCCTTATCCTGCCCATTTACCTTTCTGGAAATCAGCCACTCTCTCTGCCTAGAACAGGGAATGGATTTTCCTCACCTTTCTTCAAAAGCTCTGAAGTTTTCTGTGATCTTTCCAATTGTACGGTATGATAAGCTTTTGCTGCCACTGAAGGGTAGAAGTCATTATGAATAGTGCCAACAAAACAGAAACATAACAATGAAAACGATATTTTAATTCAGAATAGGTATTTGAAAAGTTTACCTTTTCTAGCACAAATGGGGAAAAGAAAAAAAGGAAGGAAAAAAAAAAAAAAAAGCAGTCCTAAAACATCAAAACTGTGGCCAAAGAATTAGAAGAAACACTATTTTTCCAAAGCTGCAATGTTTTCCATTCATCTGGCTGGGCCAGCAGAGCACTGGAGACCTGGATGCACTGTACTCATGGCTGGTTCCCCTAAATGACCTGCAGGGAGATCTTCTTCTCTCTATCCCTCTGTTTCTCCTTTCAATCTCTGTTTTGTCTGTTTGTATCACTAGCTCTCAAATCGCCACTGATATATGCACGTGCAGCACCCAGCACAACCTTGTTTCAGGCTCCAGCGGGACCTTTAGGCATTACCATCCTGTAAACAAATAACAATGATAGTGAGTGTAATTACAATCGTCAAACTATTCCAGCTCCACATCATTAGCCATGCCCTGAGCTAAATAACATTTTAATCAGTTTGATATGTCATCTGTGGCTTTCTTCACTGTCACTTGCAATCCAGCAAACTCCTTCCTTCACGTTTCTAGATTAGACAGAGGGTTCTCAACTGCAGACATCCAATTCCCTGTTCAGGAAGCAGCGAGACCTTTCCTCTTCTCACAGATTTAAGATGATAGCCAAGCATCATGAGACACAGTGCGTATGTCTCCTAGGCCCATCCCATGAGAGCAGGACATTTACCACACATGAGAAGAAGACTTAATGCAGTGGCAAAGCAAAATACTCAGTGTCAAAGCCATGTCTAGATGATCATTAAAGACAGATCAAAATTACCCAATACAGGAGGAAAATCTATCGTTTGTAGAAGATTATGTTCTCTGATTATTAGTTTCAAAATTAGTTTTTCCTTTGGATTTCCTCTGAACTTAAACTTAGTTTGGAATGCCTTTGGTTTTGAATATTTCTGAAATCGTATTACTTCTCCTAAGTAAGTTGCTAGTCTGTTCTGTTTACGTGAAATTCGAATAATATTGTGAAGTATCTGCCATCAGTTTTACTGTGTGCCAGGCTGAGTTCCCTGATGAATTTCAAATTTCAGATATGAAACAGTAAAGGTTAAAAAAAAAATGTTACAAAGGGTACTTCATGCAGTAGCATAAACTTCTGTTTTCTCAAAACTTGTATCAGTTCATCTCACCAGGACCAGCAGGGGAAGCACACTCTGCCTAGGCACTGGCAAAGGGACACAGTGAGAGTGTAGGGTCTCTTGCTGGGGCCATTCAAAATTTGACTGTACAAGCCCCTGAGCAATATGACAGGGCTTTAAAAATGGCCCTGCTTGAAGTACGCGGGTGATCTGGAGACCTCTAAGGTGCTTTCCAACAAAAGCTTTTCTATAATTGTATGAAATCACCTGCAATAGATTAACCCTGGTCATTATTCCTATCACAGGAAATAACTGTGACACCTGGGTAACAGGTGAGCTTACTGCGACACCAGGGAGAGCCTTCCTGTACTTAAAGGCAACCTGTAGGAAAGCTGGGGAGGGAGTCTTTATCAGGGCCTGGAGTGACAGGACAAGGAGTAACCGCTTTAAACTGAAAAGTAGCACCCAGAAAGAACGGAGTCACGCAACAGGATTCATTTCCAAAACCACCTCGTAGACACCTGGGCCAAAGAGCAGGGCCTTGAGCGGGTATATCACAATGACAGAGTTCATTTCCTTCCCGGTAGCTGGCACGTGCCGTTTTTTGGGATTTCGGGGCTACAGTGAGCTGCTAAGAGGGATGTCTTAGCTCTTGCAGGGCAGTGCTTCCACTAAGGCCAGGACTTTTCTGCATCTTCTACTGCCCTGCAAGCGAGGATGCTTGGGGCACACAGGAAGCTGGGAGGGGACACAGCTGCAGGGATTCCATAAGGCACAAGCAAATGCAGCCTTGGCTTGGTGACACTTTCTCTTGATTACTGCTCAACACAAATTACCTCGAGCAAGTCTACTGTGAGGACTAAAGGAAAGAGACGTATGGATGCTGCTAAGCTCTTCTAGCTTGTACCAGGTAGGAAAGATACCTCTGTAGCAGGCGTGAAGAGGATAGCACTAATTAATTAGATGAGAAGCGGAGGAAAGGCACTTAGAGGTAGTGAAAAGCAGTTAATGTGATGTTCCGGGGAAGCTTCAGTCTGCTTAAGGAGTAGCAAGAACAAGCCTAAAGTCATAGCCAAATACAAGAAAGAGAGGAGGACACGCAGCATGAGAAGCTCCCGAGAGAAAGGAGCTCTGTTTTGGGTAAAAATCAGTCCCTTTTTCTATCATGGAGACATCCAAGGGCGTAGGACACGTGCGCTTCAGGGAACCAAGAGATGCTGTGCATTTCTCTCGTCCCCCTGACACAGCCACTAGGTGACGATGCTTCCAATTCTCTCTAAAGAAACCTTGCTTTCTCAGGCCCAGGTGTCCAGCTGCACACCAAGGACGTCCCTGGCTCCCAGGCACAGTTCCCAGGCCCAAGGCCGAGCTCCCCTCCGAACCCCCATTCCAGCAGACCTTGCTCCTGGCATTGTGGAGCAGCCATTTCATGTCAGCCTTTTCTCCTGGCAGTCAGCTTAGTGCCGTAACCTCTGCCATCGGGGCGCCCGAGAGCCGTGTGAGGTCAGCAGAGAGTCACTGTCAGCCTTTGACCTCACAAAGGTGGGTGGCCATAAGTGCCCTGAGCGTCCAGCTCGCATTGAGTACTGCTGGTGGCACTCGAGGCGTGGAGGTCTGCATGGTGCAATGGGAGACGCCGATGTCCTGCTGCTGGAACAAGAGGCGCTGATGTGCTGCTGGTGCAGGAGGAGATGTGAAGGTGCTGCTGCTTAGAGGTGCTGAGGAGCGGGCAGCCTCAGCGGGCAGCTGAATCAGAGGGCAGGGAAGCCAAGCAGCTTCCTTCTCTGGGGAAGGGGGCACAGAGAAAGTGATTGGAAATGGGGTACAAGCCCTCAGCCTCTAAAAGCAATCCCTCAGATGTTTAGGCATAGTAAAGTTAGGTATATCTATTTGACTCTAGACCCCAACATGTTTGTTAGTGTTCTGGTTTGTCCACTGCTTTCTTGTGGGGGATTTGAGTTGGCCATTACTGTTTAGGTGAATGCTGACTTCATATCTATGGTGCACTTTATTCTTAAAATGGGAAGTTTCTACCAATTTCCCGTCCAAACTTGCTCATAAGCCAACTGCAGTCATCATTTCAGATGTGTCTCCCAACTTACACATTTCCTATTTCTCCTTGATATTTACTCAAGAAATTCATTTACGTAGAGACAACATATTCTTCTCTCAACTGGCATCTGGCTGGGCAGAATGATGTCCTTTCATTCCCTTCCAGGCAATAGGCAACTTGTTCCTTCTGTCTTGTGAACTCTTCCTCCTAAGTTCAATGTGAATACAAGTGGCAGAACTGTGCCTCATGTCTCAAATGAGTGTCAGGGCTGCCTTGTCCAGTGTATTCATACTGGAGGGAAAAAAAAATGAATAGCCATACACACTATATAACCACTAAACTTTTTCAGTCCTCCTTGTGCTAACAGTGCATGAACGTGAGGTTTTGTTGTCATTTTTGTTTGTTTGTTTGCTTGCTTGCTTTAAACTCCTGACTGCCATATAGCAAACATGACCAAAAAACACCCTTTTTTGAGAAGCTCTGAGAATGGCTCTGCTTTGTATTATCACCTGTCACTTCACCTGAACCATTTCAATCACAAGCGATATCCTTCTGTCAGGCTTGGTAGTACTTCCCAACCTTATGTCCCCTGCAAATCTCAAAGCTCATGTGTAATTTTTAATCTTCAGCCACCATGTCCATACCGAACATATCTAACTTTGAAGTCAGCTCTGCCCTGAATAGGAGGTTGGGTTTTCAGAGGTCCCTTCCAGCCTACATTTCTCCATGAGTCTTTGCCTCCTTAGCAGCTGCAGTTTCAGAACTGTCTCTGAGAATTACCATAGGTAACGACTCCTTTGCTGGTAAGTCCCTCTTCAGTGTGAACAATTGTAAATTCCCTTTATTCACTTGCAGCCCCAAAGCCCAAATCCGTAGATAATGTATCAGAAGCTCACAGAAAGTGAAATAGATGTAATTCATCCCCTGTGTAGGGAAGAACTGGTCCTAGAAAGGAAAGCTATTAAATTATCTGGAAACAATTTAGCTCTGATAAATTATTTTGTAAATTACACATTACCCCCTCCTTCCCTGGTCTTAGCTGTTCTTGCTCCAAAACTTTGCATGGTGTTGATGTCAAACTAACAGGCCCACACTTGTCTGGATGACTCTTTACCCTCTTCTGGACAGAGGTGTATTTGTTACTCTCCCATTCTGGGGACTATCCCTGGTTTGCACAATTGTTATGCATTTTTCCTACTTGACTTGTTGTTCTGTGTGCCAATGCTGTTAATAGGCTAGGTAGATATCAGCTTTTCATTTTTCACTTGAATCGCTATAGATTGTTATTTCACCTCAGATGATGTTGCGCCTAGTGCCCTACCCTCCTTTTCAATGGGAGTCCTGTCACTGCCCTTAATATCACATTGTTGTTGCTGTTAGATGCAGGAAATAAGATTTGCAGCATTTGAGACATCAGTAACTTTTGATCTATTTTTGCCTCAAGCGTGCAACTGTCCTAATTTGTTCTCTTTGTTCCCCCTGGTTTCTGTGGCTTAAGTACCACTTACTATTATTGTTTAATTTCCTATGTGAAGGAGGTTTTTGGTCATTCTTACTTTATTTCTGCAGTTTTTAACCTCTGAAACATGCCTTTTCTCATCGCTTTTTTCCTCTTTGAATTTTGAATTTTAACTATGCCTTCTCTGCACTCAAGTCCCAGAGCTGCTTAGTCAGACTCAATTATTCATTTCCTTAGATTTCACAGTTTGCATTTCTAAGCCTCAAAACCTTCATTCTAAACCTGGTTTTGTCTGTCGTGAAATGTAAAATGAGAAAAGTCAGCTCATGATCACACTTTATTCAAATTTTACTACATTTAAACCCATACAGGAGCCAAGTCTAAAATGGTCTTATATTTTTTCACTTTTGGGAAGAAATCCATCACATAGTACACCTCTGTGAACATAAGTGGTAATTATCTTTCAATCTTTTGCTGGGAAGTTAAAGTCTCCCATAATTCCCATTATTGTTTACGTGTCTGATAACTGTACAGAGAGAATTCACTATTAGACTGGAGCTAAGAGCAAAGAGCAGGCTAGCAAGGCTGTCTATCTTTAGCAGTGATTTGCACAAAACCACTCTTTTGCTGACCCATAACATTTAATTTCTCCATCCTCTGCTTCTTGCTAACACAAAGCACCATCTTATTCCATCCATTTGCCTTGGTTTCCAGCCTTCCTGAGATTTATCAGTACTTGTATGACATTCATGCCTTTGTTTCACCCTTCCTGTGTTGACACTTGTCATAACAGTTTTAGATCCTGAACATGATCATCTCAAAGTTTGCCTGACAGTTAGGTCTTCCTCACATTGTCATAGAGTATCAGGTCTCTACCACTTGAAATAGATTGGATTGGATTAGATTATTGGCACCGTCTCTTGTGCTGGTAGTCCATTATCTTCACAGTCCGTACAACTGGCCGTCAGTGAACATGAAGTGGCCTTATCCTGCCCATTTACCTTTCTGGAAATCAGCCACTCTCTCTGCCTAGAACAGGGAATGGATTTTCCTCACCTTTCTTCAAAAGCTCTGAAGTTTTCTGTGATCTTTCCAATTGTACGGTATGATAAGCTTTTGCTGCCACTGAAGGGTAGAAGTCATTATGAATAGTGCCAACAAAACAGAAACATAACAATGAAAACGATATTTTAATTCAGAATAGGTATTTGAAAAGTTCACCTTTTCTAGCACAAATGGGGAAAAGAAAAAAAGGAAAAAAAAAAAAAAAAAAGCAGTCCTAAAACATCAAAACTGTGGCCAAAGAATTAGAAGAAACACTATTTTTCCAAAGCTGCAATGTTTTCCATTCATCTGGCTGGGCCAGCAGAGCACTGGAGACCTGGATGCACTGTACTCATGGCTGGTTCCCCTAAATGACCTGCAGGGAGATCTTCTTCTCTCTATCCCTCTGTTTCTCCTTTCAATCTCTGTTTTGTCTGTTTGTATCACTAGCTCTCAAATCGCCACTGATATATGCACGTGCAGCACCCAGCACAACCTTGTTTCAGGCTCCAGCGGGACCTTTAGGCATTACCATCCTGTAAACAAATAACAATGATAGTGAGTGTAATTACAATCGTCAAACTATTCCAGCTCCACATCATTAGCCATGCCCTGAGCTAAATAACATTTTAATCAGTTTGATATGTCATCTGTGGCTTTCTTCACTGTCACTTGCAATCCAGCAAACTCCTTCCTTCACGTTTCTAGATTAGACAGAGGGTTCTCAACTGCAGACATCCAATTCCCTGTTCAGGAAGCAGCGAGACCTTTCCTCTTCTCACAGATTTAAGATGATAGCCAAGCATCATGAGACACAGTGCGTATGTCTCCTAGGCCCATCCCATGAGAGCAGGACATTTACCACACATGAGAAGAAGACTTAATGCAGTGGCAAAGCAAAATACTCAGTGTCAAAGCCATGTCTAGATGATCATTAAAGACAGATCAAAATTACCCAATACAGGAGGAAAATCTATCGTTTGTAGAAGATTATGTTCTCTGATTATTAGTTTCAAAATTAGTTTTTCCTTTGGATTTCCTCTGAACTTAAACTTAGTTTGGAATGCCTTTGGTTTTGAATATTTCTGAAATCGTATTACTTCTCCTAAGTAAGTTGCTAGTCTGTTCTGTTTACGTGAAATTCGAATAATATTGTGAAGTATCTGCCATCAGTTTTACTGTGTGCCAGGCTGAGTTCCCTGATGAATTTCAAATTTCAGATATGAAACAGTAAAGGTTAAAAAAAAAAATGTTACAAAGGGTACTTCATGCAGTAGCATAAACTTCTGTTTTCTCAAAACTTGTATCAGTTCATCTCACCAGGACCAGCAGGGGAAGCACACTCTGCCTAGGCACTGGCAAAGGGACACAGTGAGAGTGTAGGGTCTCTTGCTGGGGCCATTCAAAATTTGACTGTACAAGCCCCTGAGCAATATGACAGGGCTTTAAAAATGGCCCTGCTTGAAGTACGCGGGTGATCTGGAGACCTCTAAGGTGCTTTCCAACAAAAGCTTTTCTATAATTGTATGAAATCACCTGCAATAGATTAACCCTGGTCATTATTCCTATCACAGGAAATAACTGTGACACCTGGGTAACAGGTGAGCTTACTGCGACACCAGGGAGAGCCTTCCTGTACTTAAAGGCAACCTGTAGGAAAGCTGGGGAGGGAGTCTTTATCAGGGCCTGGAGTGACAGGACAAGGAGTAACCGCTTTAAACTGAAAAGTAGCACCCAGAAAGAACGGAGTCACGCAACAGGATTCATTTCCAAAACCACCTCGTAGACACCTGGGCCAAAGAGCAGGGCCTTGAGCGGGTATATCACAATGACAGAGTTCATTTCCTTCCCGGTAGCTGGCACGTGCCGTTTTTTGGGATTTCGGGGCTACAGTGAGCTGCTAAGAGGGATGTCTTAGCTCTTGCAGGGCAGTGCTTCCACTAAGGCCAGGACTTTTCTGCATCTTCTACTGCCCTGCAAGCGAGGATGCTTGGGGCACACAGGAAGCTGGGAGGGGACACAGCTGCAGGGATTCCATAAGGCACAAGCAAATGCAGCCTTGGCTTGGTGACACTTTCTCTTGATTACTGCTCAACACAAATTACCTCGAGCAAGTCTACTGTGAGGACTAAAGGAAAGAGACGTATGGATGCTGCTAAGCTCTTCTAGCTTGTACCAGGTAGGAAAGATACCTCTGTAGCAGGCGTGAAGAGGATAGCACTAATTAATTAGATGAGAAGCGGAGGAAAGGCACTTAGAGGTAGTGAAAAGCAGTTAATGTGATGTTCCGGGGAAGCTTCAGTCTGCTTAAGGAGTAGCAAGAACAAGCCTAAAGTCATAGCCAAATACAAGAAAGAGAGGAGGACACGCAGCATGAGAAGCTCCCGAGAGAAAGGAGCTCTGTTTTGGGTAAAAATCAGTCCCTTTTTCTATCATGGAGACATCCAAGGGCATAGGACACGTGCGCTTCAGGGAACCAAGAGATGCTGTGCATTTCTCTCGTCCCCCTGACACAGCCACTAGGTGACGATGCTTCCAATTCTCTCTAAAGAAACCTTGCTTTCTCAGGCCCAGGTGTCCAGCTGCACACCAAGGACGTCCCTGGCTCCCAGGCACAGTTCCCAGGCCCAAGGCCGAGCTCCGCTCCGAACCCCCATTCCAGCAGACCTTGCTCCTGGCATTGTGGAGCAGCCATTTCATGTCAGCCTTTTCTCCTGGCAGTCAGCTTAGCGCCGTAACCTCTGCCATCGGGGCGCCCGAGAGCCGTGTGAGGTCAGCAGAGAGTCACTGTCAGCCTTTGACCTCACAAAGGTGGGCGGCCATAAGTGCCCTGAGCGTCCAGCTCGCATTGAGTACTGCTGGTGGCACTCGAGGCGTGGAGGTCTGCATGGTGCAATGGGAGACGCCGATGTCCTGCTGCTGGAACAAGAGGCGCTGATGTGCTGCTGGTGCAGGAGGAGACGTGAAGGTGCTGCTGCTTAGAGGTGCTGAGGGGCGGGCAGCCTCAGCGGGCAGCTGAATCAGAGGGCAGGGAAGCCAAGCAGCTTCCTTCTCTGGGGAAGGGGGCACAGAGAAAGTGATTGGAAATGGGGTACAAGCCCTCAGCCTCTAAAAGCAATCCCTCAGATGTTTAGGCATAGTAAAGTTAGGTATATCTATTTGACTCTAGACCCCAACATGTTTGTTAGTGTTCTGGTTTGTCCACTGCTTTCTTGTGGGGGATTTGAGTTGGCCATTACTGTTTAGGTGAATGCTGACTTCATATCTATGGTGCACTTTATTCTTAAAATGGGAAGTTTCTACCAATTTCCCGTCCAAACTTGCTCATAAGCCAACTGCAGTCATCATTTCAGATGTGTCTCCCAACTTACACATTTCCTATTTCTCCTTGATATTTACTCAAGAAATTCATTTACGTAGAGACAACATATTCTTCTCTCAACTGGCATCTGGCTGGGCAGAATGATGTCCTTTCATTCCCTTCCAGGCAATAGGCAACTTGTTCCTTCTGTCTTGTGAACTCTTCCTCCTAAGTTCAATGTGAATACAAGTGGCAGAACTGTGCCTCATGTCTCAAATGAGTGTCAGGGCTGCCTTGTCCAGTGTATTCATACTGGAGGGAAAAAAAAATGAATAGCCATACACACTATATAACCACTAAACTTTTTCAGTCCTCCTTGTGCTAACAGTGCATGAACGTGAGGTTTTGTTGTCATTTTTGTTTGTTTGTTTGCTTGCTTGCTTTAAACTCCTGACTGCCATATAGCAAACATGACAAAAAAACACCCTTTTTTGAGAAGCTCTGAGAATGGCTCTGCTTTGTATTATCACCTGTCACTTCACCTGAACCATTTCAATCACAAGCGATATCCTTCTGTCAGGCTTGGTAGTACTTCCCAACCTTATGTCCCCTGCAAATCTCAAAGCTCATGTGTAATTTTTAATCTTCAGCCACCATGTCCATACCGAACATATCTAACTTTGAAGTCAGCTCTGCCCTGAATAGGAGGTTGGGTTTTCAGAGGTCCCTTCCAGCCTACATTTCTCCATGAGTCTTTGCCTCCTTAGCAGCTGCAGTTTCAGAACTGTCTCTGAGAATTACCATAGGTAACGACTCCTTTGCTGGTAAGTCCCTCTTCAGTGTGAACAATTGTAAATTCCCTTTATTCACTTGCAGCCCCAAAGCCCAAATCCGTAGATAATGTATCAGAAGCTCACAGAAAGTGAAATAGATGTAATTCATCCCCTGTGTAGGGAAGAACTGGTCCTAGAAAGGAAAGCTATTAAATTATCTGGAAACAATTTAGCTCTGATAAATTATTTTGTAAATTACACGTTACCCCCTCCTTCCCTGGTCTTAGCTGTTCTTGCTCCAAAACTTTGCATGGTGTTGATGTCAAACTAACAGGCCCACACTTGTCTGGATGACTCTTTACCCTCTTCTGGACAGAGGTGTATTTGTTACTCTCCCATTCTGGGGACTATCCCTGATTTGCACAATTGTTATGCATTTTTCCTACTTGACTTGTTGTTCTGTGTGCCAATGCTGTTAATAGGCTAGGTAGATATCAGCTTTTCATTTTTCACTTGAATCGCTATAGATTGTTATTTCACCTCAGATGATGTTGCGCCTAGTGCCCTACCCTCCTTTTCAATGGGAGTCCTGTCACTGCCCTTAATATCACATTGTTGTTGCTGTTAGATGCAGGAAATAAGATTTGCAGCATTTGAGACATCAGTAACTTTTGATCTATTTTTGCCTCAAGCGTGCAACTGTCCTAATTTGTTCTCTTTGTTCCCCCTGGTTTCTGTGGCTTAAGTACCACTTACTATTATTGTTTAATTTCCTATGTGAAGGAGGTTTTTGGTCATTCTTACTTTATTTCTGCAGTTTTTAACCTCTGAAACCTGCCTTTTCTCATCGCTTTTTTCCTCTTTGAATTTTGAATTTTAACTATGCCTTCTCTGCACTCAAGTCCCAGAGCTGCTTAGTCAGACTCAATTATTCATTTCCTTAGATTTCAAAGTTTGCATTTCTAAGCCTCAAAACCTTCATTCTAAACCTGGTTTTGTCTGTCGTGAAATGTAAAATGAGAAAAGTCAGCTCATGATCACACTTTATTCAAATTTTACTACATTTAAACCCATACAGGAGCCAAGTCTAAAACGGTCTTATATTTTTTCACTTTTGGGAAGAAATCCATCACATAGTATACCTCTATGAACATAAGTGGTAATTATCTTTCAATCTTTTGCTGGGAAGTTAAAGTCTCCCATAATTCCCATTATTGTTTACGTGTCTGATAACTGTACAGAGAGAATTCACTATTAGACTGGAGCTAAGAGCAAAGAGCAGGCTAGCAAGGCTGTCTGTCTTTAGCAGTGATTTGCACAAAACCACTCTTTTGCTGACCCATAACATTTAATTTCTCCATCCTCTGCTTCTTGCTAACACAAAGCACCATCTTATTCCATCCATTTGCCTTGGTTTCCAGCCTTCCTGAGATTTATCAGTACTTGTATGACATTCATGCCTTTGTTTCACCCTTCCTGTGTTGACACTTGTCATAACAGTTTTAGATCCTGAACATGATCATCTCAAAGTTTGCCTGACAGTTAGGTCTTCCTCACATTGTCATAGAGTATCAGGTCTCTACCACTTGAAATAGATTGGATTGGATTAGATTATTGGCACCGTCTCTTGTGCTGGTAGTCCATTATCTTCACAGTCCGTACAACTGGCCATCAGTGAACATGAAGTGGCCTTATCCTGCCCATTTACCTTTCTGGAAATCAGCCACTCTCTCTGCCTAGAACAGGGAATGGATTTTCCTCACCTTTCTTCAAAAGCTCTGAAGTTTTCTGTGATCTTTCCAATTGTACGGTATGATAAGCTTTTGCTGCCACTGAAGGGTAGAAGTCATTATGAATAGTGCCAACAAAACAGAAACATAACAATGAAAACGATATTTTAATTCAGAATAGGTATTTGAAAAGTTCACCTTTTCTAGCACAAATGGGGAAAAGAAAAAAAGGAAGGAAAAAAAAAAAAAAAAAAAGCAGTCCTAAAACATCAAAACTGTGGCCAAAGAATTAGAAGAAACACTATTTTTCCAAAGCTGCAATGTTTTCCATTCATCTGGCTGGGCCAGCAGAGCACTGGAGACCTGGATGCACTGTACTCATGGCTGGTTCCCCTAAATGACCTGCAGGGAGATCTTCTTCTCTCTATCCCTCTGTTTCTCCTTTCAATCTCTGTTTTGTCTGTTTGTATCACTAGCTCTCAAATCGCCACTGATATATGCACGTGCAGCACCCAGCACAACCTTGTTTCAGGCTCCAGCGGGACCTTTAGGCATTACCATCCTGTAAACAAATAGCAATGATAGTGAGTGTAATTACAATCGTCAAACTATTCCAGCTCCACATCATTAGCCATGCCCTGAGCTAAATAACATTTTAATCAGTTTGATATGTCATCTGTGGCTTTCTTCACTGTCACTTGCAATCCAGCAAACTCCTTCCTTCACGTTTCTAGATTAGACAGAGGGTTCTCAACTGCAGACATCCAATTCCCTGTTCAGGAAGCAGCGAGACCTTTCCTCTTCTCACAGATTTAAGATGATAGCCAAGCATCATGAGACACAGTGCGTATGTCTCCTAGGCCCATCCCATGAGAGCAGGACATTTACCACACATGAGAAGAAGACTTAATGCAGTGGCAAAGCAAAATACTCGGTGTCAAAGCCATGTCTAGATGATCATTAAAGACAGATCAAAATTACCCAATACAGGAGGAAAATCTATCGTTTGTAGAAGATTATGTTCTCTGATTATTAGTTTCAAAATTAGTTTTTCCTTTGGATTTCCTCTGAACTTAAACTTAGTTTGGAATGCCTTTGGTTTTGAATATTTCTGAAATCGTATTACTTCTCCTAAGTAAGTTGCTAGTCTGTTCTGTTTACGTGAAATTCGAATAATATTGTGAAGTATCTGCCATCAGTTTTACTGTGTGCCAGGCTGAGTTCCCTGATGAATTTCAAATTTCAGATATGAAACAGTAAAGGTTAAAAAAAAAAAGGTTACAAAGGGTACTTCATGCAGTAGCATAAACTTCTGTTTTCTCAAAACTTGTATCAGTTCATCTCACCAGGACCAGCAGGGGAAGCACACTCTGCCTAGGCACTGGCAAAGGGACACAGTGAGAGTGTAGGGTCTCTTGCTGGGGCCATTCAAAATTTGACTGTACAAGCCCCTGAGCAATATGACAGGGCTTTAAAAATGGCCCTGCTTGAAGTACGCGGGTGATCTGGAGACCTCTAAGGTGCTTTCCAACAAAAGCTTTTCTATAATTGTATGAAATCACCTGCAATAGATTAACCCTGGTCATTATTCCTATCACAGGAAATAACTGTGACACCTGGGTAACAGGTGAGCTTACTGCGACACCAGGGAGAGCCTTCCTGTACTTAAAGGCAACCTGTAGGAAAGCTGGGGAGGGAGTCTTTATCAGGGCCTGGAGTGACAGGACAAGGAGTAACCGCTTTAAACTGAAAAGTAGCACCCAGAAAGAACGGAGTCACGCAACAGGATTCATTTCCAAAACCACCTCATAGACACCTGGGCCAAAGAGCAGGGCCTTGAGCGGGTATATCACAATGACAGAGTTCATTTCCTTCCCGGTAGCTGGCACGTGCCGTTTTTTGGGATTTCGGGGCTACAGTGAGCTGCTAAGAGGGATGTCTTAGCTCTTGCAGGGCAGTGCTTCCACTAAGGCCAGGACTTTTCTGCATCTTCTACTGCCCTGCAAGCGAGGATGCTTGGGGCACACAGGAAGCTGGGAGGGGACACAGCTGCAGGGATTCCATAAGGCACAAGCAAATGCAGCCTTGGCTTGGTGACACTTTCTCTTGATTACTGCTCAACACAAATTACCTCGAGCAAGTCTACTGTGAGGACTAAAGGAAAGAGACGTATGGATGCTGCTAAGCTCTTCTAGCTTGTACCAGGTAGGAAAGATACCTCTGTAGCAGGCGTGAAGAGGATAGCACTAATTAATTAGATGAGAAGCGGAGGAAAGGCACTTAGAGGTAGTGAAAAGCAGTTAATGTGATGTTCCGGGGAAGCTTCAGTCTGCTTAAGGAGTAGCAAGAACAAGCCTAAAGTCATAGCCAAATACAAGAAAGAGAGGAGGACACGCAGCATGAGAAGCTCCCGAGAGAAAGGAGCTCTGTTTTGGGTAAAAATCAGTCCCTTTTTCTATCATGGAGACATCCAAGGGCGTAGGACACGTGCACTTCAGGGAACCAAGAGATGCTGTGCATTTCTCTCGTCCCCCTGACACAGCCACTAGGTGACGATGCTTCCAATTCTCTCTAAAGAAACCTTGCTTTCTCAGGCCCAGGTGTCCAGCTGCACACCAAGGACGTCCCTGGCTCCCAGGCACAGTTCCCAGGCCCAAGGCCGAGCTCCCCTCCGAACCCCCATTCCAGCAGACCTTGCTCCTGGCATTGTGGAGCAGCCATTTCATGTCAGCCTTTTCTCCTGGCAGTCAGCTTAGCGCCGTAACCTCTGCCATCGGGGCGCCCGAGAGCCGTGTGAGGTCAGCAGAGAGTCACTGTCAGCCTTTGACCTCACAAAGGTGGGTGGCCATAAGTGCCCTGAGCGTCCAGCTCGCATTGAGTACTGCTGGTGGCACTCGAGGCGTGGAGGTCTGCATGGTGCAATGGGAGACGCCGATGTCCTGCTGCTGGAACAAGAGACGCTGATGTGCTGCTGGTGCAGGAGGAGACGTGAAGGTGCTGCTGCTTAGAGGTGCTGAGGAGCGGGCAGCCTCAGCGGGCAGCTGAATCAGAGGGCAGGGAAGCCAAGCAGCTTCCTTCTCTGGGGAAGGGGGCACAGAGAAAGTGATTGGAAATGGGGTACAAGCCCTCAGCCTCTAAAAGCAATCCCTCAGATGTTTAGGCATAGTAAAGTTAGGTATATCTATTTGACTCTAGACCCCAACATGTTTGTTAGTGTTCTGGTTTGTCCACTGCTTTCTTGTGGGGGATTTGGGTTGGCCATTACTCTTTAGGTGAATGCTGACTTCATATCTATGGTGCACTTTATTCTTAAAATGGGAAGTTTCTACCAATTTCCCGTCCAAACTTGCTCATAAGCCAACTGCAGTCATCATTTCAGATGTGTCTCCCAACTTACACATTTCCTATTTCTCCTTGATATTTACTCAAGAAATTCATTTACGTAGAGACAACATATTCTTCTCTCAACTGGCATCTGGCTGGGCAGAATGATGTCCTTTCATTCCCTTCCAGGCAATAGGCAACTTGTTCCTTCTGTCTTGTGAACTCTTCCTCCTAAGTTCAATGTGAATACAAGTGGCAGAACTGTGCCTCATGTCTCAAATGAGTGTCAGGGCTGCCTTGTCCAGTGTATTCATACTGGAGGGAAAAAAAAATGAATAGCCATACACACTATATAACCACTAAACTTTTTCAGTCCTCCTTGTGCTAACAGTGCATGAACGTGAGGTTTTGTTGTCATTTTTGTTTGTTTGTTTGTTTGCTTGCTTTAAACTCCTGACTGCCATATAGCAAACATGACCAAAAAACACCCTTTTTTGAGAAGCTCTGAGAATGGCTCTGCTTTGTATTATCACCTGTCACTTCACCTGAACCATTTCAATCACAAGCGATATCCTTCTGTCAGGCTTGGTAGTACTTCCCAACCTTATGTCCCCTGCAAATCTCAAAGCTCATGTGTAATTTTTAATCTTCAGCCACCATGTCCATACCGAACATATCTAACTTTGAAGTCAGCTCTGCCCTGAATAGGAGGTTGGGTTTTCAGAGGTCCCTTCCAGCCTACATTTCTCCATGAGTCTTTGCCTCCTTAGCAGCTGCAGTTTCAGAACTGTCTCTGAGAATTACCATAGGTAACGACTCCTTTGCTGGTAAGTCCCTCTTCAGTGTGAACAATTGTAAATTCCCTTTATTCACTTGCAGCCCCAAAGCCCAAATCCGTAGATAATGTATCAGAAGCTCACAGAAAGTGAAATAGATGTAATTCATCCCCTGTGTAGGGAAGAACTGGTCCTAGAAAGGAAAGCTATTAAATTATCTGGAAACAATTTAGCTCTGATAAATTATTTTGTAAATTACACGTTACCCCCTCCTTCCCTGGTCTTAGCTGTTCTTGCTCCAAAACTTTGCATGGTGTTGATGTCAAACTAACAGGCCCACACTTGTCTGGATGACTCTTTACCCTCTTCTGGACAGAGGTGTATTTGTTACTCTCCCATTCTGGGGACTATCCCTGATTTGCACAATTGTTATGCATTTTTCCTACTTGACTTGTTGTTCTGTGTGCCAATGCTGTTAATAGGCTAGGTAGATATCAGCTTTTCATTTTTCACTTGAATCGCTATAGATTGTTATTTCACCTCAGATGATGTTGCGCCTAGTGCCCTACCCTCCTTTTCAATGGGAGTCCTGTCACTGCCCTTAATATCACATTGTTGTTGCTGTTAGATGCAGGAAATAAGATTTGCAGCATTTGAGACATCAGTAACTTTTGATCTATTTTTGCCTCAAGCGTGCAACTGTCCTAATTTGTTCTCTTTGTTCCCCCTGGTTTCTGTGGCTTAAGTACCACTTACTATTATTGTTTAATTTCCTATGTGAAGGAGGTTTTTGGTCATTCTTACTTTATTTCTGCAGTTTTTAACCTCTGAAACATGCCTTTTCTCATCGCTTTTTTCCTCTTTGAATTTTGAATTTTAACTATGCCTTCTCTGCACTCAAGTCCCAGAGCTGCTTAGTCAGACTCAATTATTCATTTCCTTAGATTTCAAAGTTTGCATTTCTAAGCCTCAAAACCTTCATTCTAAACCTGGTTTTGTCTGTCGTGAAATGTAAAATGAGAAAAGTCAGCTCATGATCACACTTTATTCAAATTTTACTACATTTAAACCCATACAGGAGCCAAGTCTAAAATGGTCTTATATTTTTTCACTTTTGGGAAGAAATCCATCACATAGTATACCTCTGTGAACATAAGTGGTAATTATCTTTCAATCTTTTGCTGGGAAGTTAAAGTCTCCCATAATTCCCATTATTGTTTACGTGTCTGATAACTGTACAGAGAGAATTCACTATTAGACTGGAGCTAAGAGCAAAGAGCAGGCTAGCAAGGCTGTCTATCTTTAGCAGTGATTTGCACAAAACCACTCTTTTGCTGACCCATAACATTTAATTTCTCCATCCTCTGCTTCTTGCTAACACAAAGCACCATCTTATTCCATCCATTTGCCTTGGTTTCCAGCCTTCCTGAGATTTATCAGTACTTGTATGACATTCATGCCTTTGTTTCACCCTTCCTGTGTTGACACTTGTCATAACAGTTTTAGATCCTGAACATGATCATCTCAAAGTTTGCCTGACAGTTAGGTCTTCCTCACATTGTCATAGAGTATCAGGTCTCTACCACTTGAAATAGATTGGATTGGATTAGATTATTGGCACCGTCTCTTGTGCTGGTAGTCCATTATCTTCACAGTCCGTACAACTGGCCATCAGTGAACATGAAGTGGCCTTATCCTGCCCATTTACCTTTCTGGAAATCAGCCACTCTCTCTGCCTAGAACAGGGAATGGATTTTCCTCACCTTTCTTCAAAAGCTCTGAAGTTTTCTGTGATCTTTCCAATTGTACGGTATGATAAGCTTTTGCTGCCACTGAAGGGTAGAAGTCATTATGAATAGTGCCAACAAAACAGAAACATAACAATGAAAACGATATTTTAATTCAGAATAGGTATTTGAAAAGTTCACCTTTTCTAGCACAAATGGGGAAAAGAAAAAAAGGAAAAAAAAAAAAAAAAGCAGTCCTAAAACATCAAAACTGTGGCCAAAGAATTAGAAGAAACACTATTTTTCCAAAGCTGCAATGTTTTCCATTCATCTGGCTGGGCCAGCAGAGCACTGGAGACCTGGATGCACTGTACTCATGGCTGGTTCCCCTAAATGACCTGCAGGGAGATCTTCTTCTCTCTATCCCTCTGTTTCTCCTTTCAATCTCTGTTTTGTCTGTTTGTATCACTAGCTCTCAAATCGCCACTGATATATGCACGTGCAGCACCCAGCACAACCTTGTTTCAGGCTCCAGCGGGACCTTTAGGCATTACCATCCTGTAAACAAATAGCAATGATAGTGAGTGTAATTACAATCGTCAAACTATTCCAGCTCCACATCATTAGCCATGCCCTGAGCTAAATAACATTTTAATCAGTTTGATATGTCATCTGTGGCTTTCTTCACTGTCACTTGCAATCCAGCAAACTCCTTCCTTCACGTTTCTAGATTAGACAGAGGGTTCTCAACTGCAGACATCCAATTCCCTGTTCAGGAAGCAGCGAGACCTTTCCTCTTCTCACAGATTTAAGATGATAGCCAAGCATCATGAGACACAGTGCGTATGTCTCCTAGGCCCATCCCATGAGAGCAGGACATTTACCACACATGAGAAGAAGACTTAATGCAGTGGCAAAGCAAAATACTCGGTGTCAAAGCCATGTCTAGATGATCATTAAAGACAGATCAAAATTACCCAATACAGGAGGAAAATCTATCGTTTGTAGAAGATTATGTTCTCTGATTATTAGTTTCAAAATTAGTTTTTCCTTTGGATTTCCTCTGAACTTAAACTTAGTTTGGAATGCCTTTGGTTTTGAATATTTCTGAAATCGTATTACTTCTCCTAAGTAAGTTGCTAGTCTGTTCTATTTACGTGAAATTCGAATAATATTGTGAAGTATCTGCCATCAGTTTTACTGTGTGCCAGGCTGAGTTCCCTGATGAATTTCAAATTTCAGATATGAAACAGTAAAGGTTAAAAAAAAAAAATGTTACAAAGGGTACTTCATGCAGTAGCATAAACTTCTGTTTTCTCAAAACTTGTATCAGTTCATCTCACCAGGACCAGCAGGGGAAGCACACTCTGCCTAGGCACTGGCAAAGGGACACAGTGAGAGTGTAGGGTCTCTTGCTGGGGCCATTCAAAATTTGACTGTACAAGCCCCTGAGCAATATGACAGGGCTTTAAAAATGGCCCTGCTTGAAGTACGCGGGTGATCTGGAGACCTCTAAGGTGCTTTCCAACAAAAGCTTTTCTATAATTGTATGAAATCACCTGTAATAGATTAACCCTGGTCATTATTCCTATCACAGGAAATAACTGTGACACCTGGGTAACAGGTGAGCTTACTGCGACACCAGGGAGAGCCTTCCTGTACTTAAAGGCAACCTGTAGGAAAGCTGGGGAGGGAGTCTTTATCAGGGCCTGGAGTGACAGGACAAGGAGTAACCGCTTTAAACTGAAAAGTAGCACCCAGAAAGAACGGAGTCACGCAACAGGATTCATTTCCAAAACCACCTCATAGACACCTGGGCCAAAGAGCAGGGCCTTGAGCGGGTATATCACAGTGGCGGAGTTCATTTCCTTCCCAGTAGCTGGCACGTGCCGTTTTTTGGGATTTCGGGGCTACAGTGAGCTGCTAAGAGGGATGTCTTAGCTCTTGCAGGGCAGTGCTTCCACTAAGGCCAGGACTTTTCTGCATCTTCTACTGCCCTGCAAGCGAGGATGCTTGGGGCACACAGGAAGCTGGGAGGGGACACAGCTGCAGGGATTCCATAAGGCACAAGCAAATGCAGCCTTGGCTTGGTGACACTTTCTCTTGATTACTGCTCAACACAAATTACCTCGAGCAAGTCTACTGTGAGGACTAAAGGAAAGAGACGTATGGATGCTGCTAAGCTCTTCTAGCTTGTACCAGGTAGGAAAGATACCTCTGTAGCAGGCGTGAAGAGGATAGCACTAATTAATTAGATGAGAAGCGGAGGAAAGGCACTTAGAGGTAGTGAAAAGCAGTTAATGTGATGTTCCGGGGAAGCTTCAGTCTGCTTAAGGAGTAGCAAGAACAAGCCTAAAGTCATAGCCAAATACAAGAAAGAGAGGAGGACACGCAGCATGAGAAGCTCCCGAGAGAAAGGAGCTCTGTTTTGGGTAAAAATCAGTCCCTTTTTCTATCATGGAGACATCCAAGGGCGTAGGACACGTGCACTTCAGGGAACCAAGAGATGCTGTGCATTTCTCTCGTCCCCCTGACACAGCCACTAGGTGACGATGCTTCCAATTCTCTCTAAAGAAACCTTGCTTTCTCAGGCCCAGGTGTCCAGCTGCACACCAAGAACGTCCCTGGCTCCCAGGCACAGTTCCCAGGCCCAAGGCCGAGCTCCCCTCCGAACCCCCATTCCAGCAGACCTTGCTCCTGGCATTGTGGAGCAGCCATTTCATGTCAGCCTTTTCTCCTGGCAGTCAGCTTAGCGCCGTAACCTCTGCCATCGGGGCGCCCGAGAGCCGTGTGAGGTCAGCAGAGGGTCACTGTCAGCCTTTGACCTCACAAAGGTGGGTGGCCATAAGTGCCCTGAGCGTCCAGCTCGCATTGAGTACTGCTGGTGGCACTCGAGGCGTGGAGGTCTGCATGGTGCAATGGGAGACGCCGATGTCCTGCTGCTGGAACAAGAGGCGCTGATGTGCTGCTGGTGCAGGAGAAGACGTGAAGGTGCTGCTGCTTAGAGGTGCTGAGGAGCGGGCAGCCTCAGCGGGCAGCTGAATCAGAGGGCAGGGAAGCCAAGCAGCTTCCTTCTCTGGGGAAGGGGGCACAGAGAAAGTGATTGGAAATGGGGTACGAGCCCTCAGCCTCTAAAAGCAATCCCTCAGATGTTTAGGCATAGTAAAGTTAGGTATATCTATTTGACTCTAGACCCCAACATGTTTGTTAGTGTTCTGGTTTGTCCACTGCTTTCTTGTGGGGGATTTGAGTTGGCCATTACTGTTTAGGTGAATGCTGACTTCATATCTATGGTGCACTTTATTCTTAAAATGGGAAGTTTCTACCAATTTCCCGTCCAAACTTGCTCATAAGCCAACTGCAGTCATCATTTCAGATGTGTCTCCCAACTTACACATTTCCTATTTCTCCTTGATATTTACTCAAGAAATTCATTTACGTAGAGACAACATATTCTTCTCTCAACTGGCATCTGGCTGGGCAGAATGATGTCCTTTCATTCCCTTCCAGGCAATAGGCAACTTGTTCCTTCTGTCTTGTGAACTCTTCCTCCTAAGTTCAATGTGAATACAAGTGGCAGAACTGTGCCTCATGTCTCAAATGAGTGTCAGGGCTGCCTTGTCCAGTGTATTCATACTGGAGGGAAAAAAAAATGAATAGCCATACACACTATATAACCACTAAACTTTTTCAGTCCTCCTTGTGCTAACAGTGCATGAACGTGAGGTTTTGTTGTCATTTTTGTTTGTTTGTTTGTTTGCTTGCTTTAAACTCCTGACTGCCATATAGCAAACATGACAAAAAAACACCCTTTTTTGAGAAGCTCTGAGAATGGCTCTGCTTTGTATTATCACCTGTCACTTCACCTGAACCATTTCAATCACAAGCGATATCCTTCTGTCAGGCTTGGTAGTACTTCCCAACCTTATGTCCCCTGCAAATCTCAAAGCTCATGTGTAATTTTTAATCTTCAGCCACCATGTCCATACCGAACATATCTAACTTTGAAGTCAGCTCTGCCCTGAATAGGAGGTTGGGTTTTCAGAGGTCCCTTCCAGCCTACATTTCTCCATGAGTCTTTGCCTCCTTAGCAGCTGCAGTTTCAGAACTGTCTCTGAGAATTACCATAGGTAACGACTCCTTTGCTGGTAAGTCCCTCTTCAGTGTGAACAATTGTAAATTCCCTTTATTCACTTGCAGCCCCAAAGCCCAAATCCGTAGATAATGTATCAGAAGCTCACAGAAAGTGAAATAGATGTAATTCATCCCCTGTGTAGGGAAGAACTGGTCCTAGAAAGGAAAGCTATTAAATTATCTGGAAACAATTTAGCTCTGATAAATTATTTTGTAAATTACACATTACCCCCTCCTTCCCTGGTCTTAGCTGTTCTTGCTCCAAAACTTTGCATGGTGTTGATGTCAAACTAACAGGCCCACACTTGTCTGGATGACTCTTTACCCTCTTCTGGACAGAGGTGTATTTGTTACTCTCCCATTCTGGGGACTATCCCTGATTTGCACAATTGTTATGCATTTTTCCTACTTGACTTGTTGTTCTGTGTGCCAATGCTGTTAATAGGCTAGGTAGATATCAGCTTTTCATTTTTCACTTGAATCGCTATAGATTGTTATTTCACCTCAGATGATGTTGCGCCTAGTGCCCTACCCTCCTTTTCAATGGGAGTCCTGTCACTGCCCTTAATATCACATTGTTGTTGCTGTTAGATGCAGGAAATAAGATTTGCAGCATTTGAGACATCAGTAACTTTTGATCTATTTTTGCCTCAAGTGTGCAACTGTCCTAATTTGTTCTCTTTGTTCCCCCTGGTTTCTGTGGCTTAAGTACCACTTACTATTATTGTTTAATTTCCTATGTGAAGGAGGTTTTTGGTCATTCTTACTTTATTTCTGCAGTTTTTAACCTCTGAAACATGCCTTTTCTCATCGCTTTTTTCCTCTTTGAATTTTGAATTTTAACTATGCCTTCTCTGCACTCAAGTCCCAGAGCTGCTTAGTCAGACTCAATTATTCATTTCCTTAGATTTCAAAGTTTGCATTTCTAAGCCTCAAAACCTTCATTCTAAACCTGGTTTTGTCTGTCGTGAAATGTAAAATGAGAAAAGTCAGCTCATGATCACACTTTATTCAAATTTTACTACATTTAAACCCATACAGGAGCCAAGTCTAAAACGGTCTTATATTTTTTCACTTTTGGGAAGAAATCCATCACATAGTATACCTCTGTGAACATAAGTGGTAATTATCTTTCAATCTTTTGCTGGGAAGTTAAAGTCTCCCATAATTCCCATTATTGTTTACGTGTCTGATAACTGTACAGAGAGAATTCACTATTAGACTGGAGCTAAGAGCAAAGAGCAGGCTAGCAAGGCTGTCTATCTTTAGCAGTGATTTGCACAAAACCACTCTTTTGCTGACCCATAACATTTAATTTCTCCATCCTCTGCTTCTTGCTAACACAAAGCACCATCTTATTCCATCCATTTGCCTTGGTTTCCAGCCTTCCTGAGATTTATCAGTACTTGTATGACATTCATGCCTTTGTTTCACCCTTCCTGTGTTGACACTTGTCATAACAGTTTTAGATCCTGAACATGATCATCTCAAAGTTTGCCTGACAGTTAGGTCTTCCTCACATTGTCATAGAGTATCAGGTCTCTACCACTTGAAATAGATTGGATTGGATTAGATTATTGGCACCGTCTCTTGTGCTGGTAGTCCATTATCTTCACAGTCCGTACAACTGGCCATCAGTGAACATGAAGTGGCCTTATCCTGCCCATTTACCTTTCTGGAAATCAGCCACTCTCTCTGCCTAGAACAGGGAATGGATTTTCCTCACCTTTCTTCAAAAGCTCTGAAGTTTTCTGTGATCTTTCCAATTGTACGGTATGATAAGCTTTTGCTGCCACTGAAGGGTAGAAGTCATTATGAATAGTGCCAACAAAACAGAAACATAACAATGAAAACGATATTTTAATTCAGAATAGGTATTTGAAAAGTTTACCTTTTCTAGCACAAATGGGGAAAAGAAAAAAAGGAAGGAAAAAAAAAAAAAAAAGCAGTCCTAAAACATCAAAACTGTGGCCAAAGAATTAGAAGAAACACTATTTTTCCAAAGCTGCAATGTTTTCCATTCATCTGGCTGGGCCAGCAGAGCACTGGAGACCTGGATGCACTGTACTCATGGCTGGTTCCCCTAAATGACCTGCAGGGAGATCTTCTTCTCTCTATCCCTCTGTTTCTCCTTTCAATCTCTGTTTTGTCTGTTTGTATCACTAGCTCTCAAATCGCCACTGATATATGCACGTGCAGCACCCAGCACAACCTTGTTTCAGGCTCCAGCGGGACCTTTAGGCATTACCATCCTGTAAACAAATAACAATGATAGTGAGTGTAATTACAATCGTCAAACTATTCCAGCTCCACATCATTAGCCATGCCCTGAGCTAAATAACATTTTAATCAGTTTGATATGTCATCTGTGGCTTTCTTCACTGTCACTTGCAATCCAGCAAACTCCTTCCTTCACGTTTCTAGATTAGACAGAGGGTTCTCAACTGCAGACATCCAATTCCCTGTTCAGGAAGCAGCGAGACCTTTCCTCTTCTCACAGATTTAAGATGATAGCCAAGCATCATGAGACACAGTGCGTATGTCTCCTAGGCCCATCCCATGAGAGCAGGACATTTACCACACATGAGAAGAAGACTTAATGCAGTGGCAAAGCAAAATACTCGGTGTCAAAGCCATGTCTAGATGATCATTAAAGACAGATCAAAATTACCCAATACAGGAGGAAAATCTATCGTTTGTAGAAGATTATGTTCTCTGATTATTAGTTTCAAAATTAGTTTTTCCTTTGGATTTCCTCTGAACTTAAACTTAGTTTGGAATGCCTTTGGTTTTGAATATTTCTGAAATCGTATTACTTCTCCTAAGTAAGTTGCTAGTCTGTTCTATTTACGTGAAATTCGAATAATATTGTGAAGTATCTGCCATCAGTTTTACTGTGTGCCAGGCTGAGTTCCCTGATGAATTTCAAATTTCAGATATGAAACAGTAAAGGTTAAAAAAAAAAATGTTACAAAGGGTACTTCATGCAGTAGCATAAACTTCTGTTTTCTCAAAACTTGTATCAGTTCATCTCACCAGGACCAGCAGGGGAAGCACACTCTGCCTAGGCACTGGCAAAGGGACACAGTGAGAGTGTAGGGTCTCTTGCTGGGGCCATTCAAAATTTGACTGTACAAGCCCCTGAGCAATATGACAGGGCTTTAAAAATGGCCCTGCTTGAAGTACGCGGGTGATCTGGAGACCTCTAAGGTGCTTTCCAACAAAAGCTTTTCTATAATTGTATGAAATCACCTGCAATAGATTAACCCTGGTCATTATTCCTATCACAGGAAATAACTGTGACACCTGGGTAACAGGTGAGCTTACTGCGACACCAGGGAGAGCCTTCCTGTACTTAAAGGCAACCTGTAGGAAAGCTGGGGAGGGAGTCTTTATCAGGGCCTGGAGTGACAGGACAAGGAGTAACCGCTTTAAACTGAAAAGTAGCACCCAGAAAGAACGGAGTCACGCAACAGGATTCATTTCCAAAACCACCTCATAGACACCTGGGCCAAAGAGCAGGGCCTTGAGCGGGTATATCACAATGGCGGAGTTCATTTCCTTCCCAGTAGCTGGCACGTGCCGTTTTTTGGGATTTCGGGGCTACAGTGAGCTGCTAAGAGGGATGTCTTAGCTCTTGCAGGGCAGTGCTTCCACTAAGGCCAGGACTTTTCTGCATCTTCTACTGCCCTGCAAGCGAGGATGCTTGGGGCACACAGGAAGCTGGGAGGGGACACAGCTGCAGGGATTCCATAAGACACAAGCAAATGCAGCCTTGGCTTGGTGACACTTTCTCTTGATTACTGCTCAACACAAATTACCTCGAGCAAGTCTACTGTGAGGACTAAAGGAAAGAGACGTATGGATGCTGCTAAGCTCTTCTAGCTTGTACCAGGTAGGAAAGATACCTCTGTAGCAGGCGTGAAGAGGATAGCACTAATTAATTAGATGAGAAGCGGAGGAAAGGCACTTAGAGGTAGTGAAAAGCAGTTAATGTGATGTTCCGGGGAAGCTTCAGTCTGCTTAAGGAGTAGCAAGAACAAGCCTAAAGTCATAGCCAAATACAAGAAAGAGAGGAGGACACGCAGCATGAGAAGCTCCCGAGAGAAAGGAGCTCTGTTTTGGGTAAAAATCAGTCCCTTTTTCTATCATGGAGACATCCAAGGGCGTAGGACACGTGCGCTTCAGGGAACCAAGAGATGCTGTGCATTTCTCTCGTCCCCCTGACACAGCCACTAGGTGACGATGCTTCCAATTCTCTCTAAAGAAACCTTGCTTTCTCAGGCCCAGGTGTCCAGCTGCACACCAAGGACGTCCCTGGCTCCCAGGCACAGTTCCCAGGCCCAAGGCCGAGCTCCCCTCCGAACCCCCATTCCAGCAGACCTTGCTCCTGGCATTGTGGAGCAGCCATTTCATGTCAGCCTTTTCTCCTGGCAGTCAGCTTAGCGCCGTAACCTCTGCCATCGGGGCGCCCGAGAGCCGTGTGAGGTCAGCAGAGAGTCACTGTCAGCCTTTGACCTCACAAAGGTGGGTGGCCATAAGTGCCCTGAGCGTCCAGCTCGCATTGAGTACTGCTGGTGGCACTCGAGGCGTGGAGGTCTGCATGGTGCAATGGGAGACGCCGATGTCCTGCTGCTGGAACAAGAGGCGCTGATGTGCTGCTGGTGCAGGAGGAGACGTGAAGGTGCTGCTGCTTAGAGGTGCTGAGGAGCGGGCAGCCTCCGTGCCGGTGGCTGAGCATGCTACTCTTAATTAGTGCTCTACCCTTCCTATCTTTTTACTAAGGTGGGTAGAGAGAAATGCCCATATCTGTTTATTTCCTGGTAAGAAATGTAAGAGCCTTGTATCTGCATATTCACCAGATTCATCCCAGCGCCCTTGGTACTGGCGATCTGTGTTGATCTGTAATAAAGAGCAATCGGTAGCACACCAAGTCTCCGTGACCTTGCATCTAACAGAATCGTCCAAATCCCTGTTGTGATCTCTCTCTAGCTGTGGGCTGGCTAAGCTGTCTGTTGGATGGTGAAAATGGGAAATGATTGGGATGGGAAATGATGAGTGGGCCGAGAAATCATTGCTGGGATGGGAAGACTTCCTTGGGGTGGAAAGCCATTGGGCTAGGAACTCAAAGAGATGGGAAATCTTCCCTGGGTTTGAAATCATTGGGAAGCAAAAGCGTTGGGATGGGAAATCACTCCGGGGATGGGGAAGTATTGGGATGGGAAGTCTTTAATGGGGTGGGTAACATTCACTGGGGAAGGAAGTACTTGGAAAAGTAATCAGAGGAATGGGAATTCTTTGGGATGAGATCTCTTTGGATTAAGAAACGCTTCGTGTCGATGGGAAATATCTCGTATGGGAATCTGTTATCATGTGAAATTGTAAGGATGGGAAATGACCGTTAGGATGCAAAGCTGGTACTGGGACGGGAAATGCTTGGGACGGGGAAGTGTTGGTGTGAAACCGTCCTGGGCATGGCAAATGATGCGTGGGAGGGAAAGCCCGATGGGGATGGAAAAGTCTTGCGATGGGAAGCCTGCTTGGGTCCAAAAGCTGCAGTCCTCACCAAGATGGCGGCGAGGGGCTGGTCAGCCGTTGGGACGGAACGGCCGTTGCCCGCGTTCCCCAACCGACCTCCCCACTCTCCAGCCACCATGGCAGGTACAGCAGCCGGCTCCCGCTCCTCCCGGGGCTGCGGCCCTGCTGGCGAGCCCAGCGCCCCGGATCTCACCCCAGCGCCCTTTTTCCCACAGAGGGTTTCCCCAGACGGCTTCCGCGGCTTCCGCAGACGCAAAACTCCCCCTTCGTCGTCCCAGCCGTGCCGCCAACGGTGGCTGCCTGGCTGCTGCCCTCCCTCCCCGGAGCGATGGCGCTGCCCTTGCAGCCCCCCCAGGTACCCACCCTCCCCTACGCGCTGCCCCAGGCCACCGTCTGGCACGTGGTGCCGGGGGTCCAGGGGCAGGTGCTGCAGCTCCCCGCCGGGGTGCAGCTGGCACCTGGGGGGCACCTCCCACCCGAGGGGCACCACCTGCAGCTTGGGCAGCTCCCCGCCGTGGGGCAGCTCCCTGCTGTGGGGCAGCTCCCCCACACCGCTCCTCCCTGGGCCCCCGTCTACCAGTGGGGACAGCCCGTGGGGACGGGGACGGTGCTGCCCCAGGATCCCCTCTGGCTGGGGCCCGGGGCCGTGCTCCATGGGGAGCTCCTGCACCCCGCAGGCACCTGCCTGCTGCAGGCCCCTGCCCACCCCGGCCCCCCACCACTCCTCGTCCCGGGGCCTCCGCTGCGGGGGCAGGCGCTCCCCGCGCCCCGCACCCTGACCAGCAGCCGGGGGCAGCTGCCGGAGCCCTGCGACCACGCCGTGGGGCTCAGCGAGGACCAGGGGCCCCCGCTGCCCGGCCCCACTCCCCCCGAGCCTGCCCAGGCTCCAACGACCGCCAGCACCCAGACGGTGACGCCCAACGGTGAGTTTGGGGCTGGCACAGCCGGCCGCTGGGCGCCCCACACCCAGGAGCCATGGGAAAGCTGGCATCGCCCATCCTGGGGGATTTGCTTGCTTTTTCCTCAGCGGCGACAGTTGCAGAGGTGCCTGAGGAGCCCCTGGAGCTGCTTGAGCTGGGCCCCGATGCCTTCGCCGAGGCCTTTCCCCACCTGGCAGGGGACAGCCAGCAGCTGCAGCACCTGCAGGACCAGCTCCCGGCCGACCTGGACATCTCCGGCTTGGAGGAGCTGCTCAGCTGGCTCGATGCCGTGGAGCCCCAGGACGCCTTCCCCGGTGTCCCCAGCAGTCCTGTGCTCAGCCGCTTCCTGTCTGAGCTGCCCGACCTCTGCGAGGACATCGAGGAGCCGAGCACACAGGGACTGGCAGCCACCAGAGCGCTGGGTGAGGTACCCTCAACCCCTGGGGTGCACCCCGAGAAGGTGCAGGGTGGGCGGGCGGTGCAGCCCCCTGCTGTGCCGGCAGCGAGCTCCCCCCTCAAGCCTGCAGCCAGTCCCCAGCTCAGTGCCCTCAGGAGACCCCTGCCCAACCCTCCCTTCACTCTCCCCAAAAGGCCCCCCCACCCTGAATTCCTCACTGCCCTTAGCAGACCCCTGCCCAACCCTCCCTCGCGTCCCCTCAAGAGACCCCCCGACCCTCAATTCCTTAATTCCCTTAGGAGACCCCTGCCCAAGCCTCGCCTGAGTCCCCTCAAGAGCCCCCCCGACCCTGAATTTATTAGTGCCCTTAGGAGACCCCTGCCCAATCCCCCTCTGGGTCCCCTCAAGAGCCCCCCCGGCCCTGAATTTATTAGTGCCCTTAGGAGGCCCCTGCCCAATCCCCCTCTGAGTCCCCTCAAGAGCCCCCCGCCTGCCCCTGCGCCCACCGGCACCAAGTGGGGGGCCAAGCGCCCCGCGCCCACCAGCACCCCCAGCACAGCGCAGAGCTCCCAGCACAGGAGGCCGGCGACGGAGAAAACCCCCGGCAAGGAGAAGACGACGCTGCTGGGCCAGGGTGGCCAAGGCCCCAAGACGCTGTGCCAGGGGAAGACGGGTGGCCACAGCGCGGTGGCTGGCAGCAGCGGCCAAGCGGGCGGCGGCAGGCAGCAGCCGGCAAGCGACAGCTCCAGGGCGCCCAGCAAGAGGGCCCGAAGCCCGGGGGCTGCTGGGGGGCAAGGAGCAGCGGCACCGCCTCCCCGGAGAGCGCTGCTGCTGCTGGAGCCCCCCCCCATTAAGCCCCGTGCCCGTGCCCGTGCCGTGCGGGCCCAGGACAGGCTCCGTCCCCAAGCCATCGGGGACAAGACGCTGCAGCGCCAGCACCCGGGGACAAAGACCCCCAGCGAGACTTTGCAGCCGCTGGGGGCCAGGGCGAAGGCGCTGGGGCCAGTGCGCCAGCCGCCCTGTGTGCAGCCGCAGCCCACCTCCAGCGGCCCCAGCAGCATGCCCAGGGCCCCGCCGACGGTGCCAGGCTCCAGCGCTGTGCCCGCTGCCCCCCGGCCCCCAGCTGGAGACAAGGCCCAGGCGGTGCCGGCACCACCAGGCAGCACGGCGCGAGCGTGGAGAGCTCCCCTGCAGCAGGCGCCCAGAGCGCCGTGCCTGCCAGCCGCGGGGGGCCAAGCGCAGCGGGAGCCTCTGCCCACGCAGCCGCGCACGCTGCAGCGTCCGGCGCAGCCCCGCGTGGACTACGTGCCCTGCGTGGGGCCCTGGGCAGGCGGCGACGCGGCGCCCACGCCGCTGGAGGAGCAGGAGGCGTCGGTGCCCATCACGCCGCAGCAGCGTCCCGAGCGGGAGCGCCTGAAGAAGCTGGCCCAGGAGGAGCGGCAGCGGGCGGCCCACCAGATGAAGATCGGCCCCGTGCAATTCTTCGTGCAGCGGCAGAAGGACCACGCCATAGCCAAGTATTACGGCTACCCGTGACCCTGCGCTCCTCGACGGCCCCCGCAGCACCCGGGCCTGCTCAGCATGCAGGCACAGAGACCTCTGCAGGCGCCTGCTCCAGCTTCAGCCACGCTCCTCAGCCCTTGCCCCTCTCGCTTGCCCTCTCCCTTCTCCAGTGCTGGAGCTAGGCAGTGTTTGCCACTGTCAGGGATGGGCAACTGGGGCAATGGGAAATGCGCGCGTCACGAATGAACGTTGCAATGGGAAGCTGTTGGGATGTTGGCAATAGCTGGGGTGGGAAAGGTTGGGCGTGGGAACTGCTTGTTGGGACACCAAATGGCTGAGATCCCAAACTTCTTTCTTCTTTCGGGTCATTTCTCTTCTTTAGTGCCTTCCTTATTAAATTCCTCTAGTGTAGGTGTTCACTCAGCAAGGCCTCTGCCTGCAGCTGTTCTGGCACTGGGATGCCGAGGGGATTTCATGCAGCCCGCTCCCGCTGCCCATGCTCAGTCCGTGCATGGATGTGGGCATGGCCAGCACGGACGGGAGAAAATGGGTGGACGGCTGGGTGGATGGGAGGGTGATGGGAGTTGGGAATTCAGCCTTGGGATCAGACACGGGAGGTTGTTGGGATAGGAAATGACCAGTGGGATGGGAAGTCACGATGGGGATAGGAATTCATTAGAATAGGACAAATTGGTTTCATTTTTATTTATTATTTTATTAATTTTAATATTTATTTTATTTATTATATTTATTAATTTTATTTATTAAATTTACTTTATTGACTGTGTTGTACAGGATGGCATTTTTTTAGGTTCTCTTCCTTTTCTACCCTATTAAACTCTCTTTATCACAACGCACTGCTTTGTACTTCATTTTTCCTTCCGAGTCGTTCTGGATTCACTCAGGATGGGGGGGACATTAGTGAACGCCTGTGTGCTTCAGATCCAAGCTCACCTTTGCCCTCAACTCAAGATACATATTTGCATCTGTTGTCATGATACAAAATTAACAGCAACAAAATAAAAGTTAACTACTTCCGAGCACCAGCTGTACGTTTGCTGGGTCTGCTCTATGCATTTTGAAGACCATTCAATACTATTCAGCACCTTCAGGAGGAAATGTGTGGTTCTAGGGAAATGCATCTTGATCTGATGCAAACCTGCGACGCACCCTGCAGCCCCTCCAACCCCTGTGATTTTACCTGCAGCCCCTGCAACCCCTGTGATTTTACCTGCAGCCCCTCCAAGCCCTGTGATTTTACCAGCAGCCACTCCAACCCTGTGACAGGCCCTACAGCTGGCTCCGGGGACTACCCCGTTGCCGTATCAGTCGCCAATACACACACAAGATGAAGGAATGGATGCAGAAGTCATCTCGTTTAGGCAGGGAAGAAAGTCCTCCGAAGAAGGGGAAGGAGCAACAGGACGGCGAGGCAGGCGACCCCAATGTAGGGCCATCCCAGGGAAGAGGAGGCTGTTATAAAATAGAAAAGAGAGAAAAGCAGCAGTAAGCAGGTGATCCCCATCCCTGGGCGAGCTGCGAGACATGGGACAAGATTTCAGCTGTCATGCAGGCGAGCACATTGTCACCTGGCTGCTGCGATGCTGGGATAACAGCTCCGGGAGCCTGGAATCGGAGGGCAGGGAAGCCAAGCAGCTGGGATCCTTCTCTGGGGAAGGGGGCACTGAGAAAGCGATCGGAAACGGGGCACAAGCCTCTGGAGGCGGCGCCTGTCAGGCGTGAAGGAAAGGGATCCCTTCCAGGAAGATGCTGTGGGGTTGCTGAGGGTCGAAGAACAGCAGGTGTTGCCTGCACCCACCGTGCTGCAGCAGCGGCAAGGGAGAGACGTGGTGGTTTTCCTCAGCTGGGCAGCTGAGCTCCACCTCAACCGCTCTTTCCCTGCCCCTCCTCAAAGGGAAAGGGGAGAAAATAGGATGGAAAGGGCTCAAGGGCTGAGAGAAGGACAGGGAGATCACTCCACAATGATCGTCACGGGCAAAAGAGGCTCAGCAGAGCCTGTTCCAGTCCAGCCCGGGCCTGCTCCTGCGGGGGCTCTCCACAGGCCGCGGCCTCCTCCAGGCCACATCCACCTGCTCCACCGGGGGCTCCTCCACGGGCTGCAGCGTGGAGATCTGCTCCGTGTGGGACCCGTGGGCTGCAGGGGGACAGCCTGCTCCACCAGGGGCCTCTCCCCAGGCCGCAGGGGAACTGCTGCTGTGAGCCTGGAGCACCTCCTGCCTCCTGCTGCACTCACCTTGGGGGCTGCAGAGAGGTTTCTCACTCCTCCCTGACCCAGACGCTGCTGTGCAGCAGGTTTCTTTCCCTTTCTTAGATGGGCTCTCACACAGGCGCAAACATCATCCGTTTTGTCTCACTTCTGGGCAGCAGCGGGTCCCTCTGGAGCCTCCTGGAACCGGCCCTTATCTAACATGGGGCAGCTGCTGCATTCTCCTCACAGAGGACACCCCTGCAGCCCCCCGCTACCAGAACCTGTCCTCGTAAACCCAACACAAGACACCGACCGAGCCTCCCTGATTCCCAGCAGGTGGGTCAGGCTGGGAACCCAGGCCAGTGCCCGGCAGACCCTCCTGGGCCTTGAAAAGCAAGCTTTATGGGGATGTAGCACCCAGAAAGAACGGAGTCACGCAACAGGATTCATTTCCAAAACCACCTCATAGACACCTGGGCCAAAGTGCAGGGCCTTGAGCGGGTATATCACAATGACAGAGTTCATTTCCTTCCCAGTAGCTGGCACATGCCGTTTTTTGGGATTTCGGGGCTACAGTGAGCTGCTAAGAGGGATGTCTTAGCTCTTGCAGGGCAGTGCTTCCACTAAGGCCAGGACTTTTCTGCATCTTCTACTGCCCTGCAAGCGAGGATGCTTGGGGCACACAGGAAGCTGGGAGGGGACACAGCTGCAGGGATTCCATAAGACACAAGCAAATGCAGCCTTGGCTTGGTGACACTTTCTCTTGATTACTGCTCAACACAAATTACCTCGAGCAAGTCTACTGTGAGGACTAAAGGAAAGAGACGTATGGATGCTGCTAAGCTCTTCTAGCTTGTACCAGGTAGGAAAGATACCTCTGTAGCAGGCGTGAAGAGGATAGCACTAATTAATTAGATGAGAAGCGGAGGAAAGGCACTTAGAGGTAGTGAAAAGCAGTTAATGTGATGTTCCGGGGAAGCTTCAGTCTGCTTAAGGAGTAGCAAGAACAAGCCTAAAGTCATAGCCAAATACAAGAAAGAGAGGAGGACACGCAGCATGAGAAGCTCCCGAGAGAAAGGAGCTCTGTTTTGGGTAAAAATCAGTCCCTTTTTCTATCATGGAGACATCCAAGGGCGTAGGACACGTGCGCTTCAGGGAACCAAGAGATGCTGTGCATTTCTCTCCTCCCCCTGACACAGCCACTAGGTGACGATGCTTCCAATTCTCTCTAAAGAAACCTTGCTTTCTCAGGCCCAGGTGTCCAGCTGCACACCAAGGACGTCCCTGGCTCCCAGGCACAGTTCCCAGGCCCAAGGCCGAGCTCCCCTCCGAACCCCCATTCCAGCAGACCTTGCTCCTGGCATTGTGGAGCAGCCATTTCATGTCAGCCTTTTCTCCTGGCAGTCAGCTTAGCGCCGTAACCTCTGCCATCGGGGCGCCCGAGAGCCGTGTGAGGTCAGCAGAGAGTCACTGTCAGCCTTTGACCTCACAAAGGTGGGTGGCCATAAGTGCCCTGAGCGTCCAGCTCGCATTGAGTACTGCTGGTGGCACTCGAGGCGTGGAGGTCTGCATGGTGCAATGGGAGACGCCGATGTCCTGCTGCTGGAACAAGAGGCGCTGATGTGCTGCTGGTGCAGGAGGAGACGTGAAGGTGCTGCTGCTTAGAGGTGCTGAGGAGCGGGCAGCCTCCGTGCCGGTGGCTGAGCATGCTACTCTTAATTAGTGCTCTACCCTTCCTATCTTTTTACTAAGGTGGGTAGAGAGAAATGCCCATATCTGTTTATTTCCTGGTAAGAAATGTAAGAGCCTTGTATCTGCATATTCACCAGATTCATCCCAGCGCCCTTGGTACTGGCGATCTGTGTTGATCTGTAATAAAGAGCAATCGGTAGCACACCAAGTCTCCGTGACCTTGCATCTAACAGAATCGTCCAAATCCCTGTTGTGATCTCTCTCTAGCTGTGGGCTGGCTAAGCTGTCTGTTGGATGGTGAAAATGGGAAATGATTGGGATGGGAAATGATGAGTGGGCCAAGAAATCATTGCTGGGATGGGAAGACTTCCTTGGGGTGGAAAGCCATTGGGCTGGGAACTCAAAGAGATGGGAAATCTTCCCTGGGTTTGAAATCATTGGGAAGCAAAAGCGTTGGGATGGGAAATCACTCCGGGGATGGGGAAGTATTGGGATGGGAAGTCTTTAATGGGGTGGGTAACATTCACTGGGGAAGGAAGTACTTGGAAAAGTAATCAGAGGAATGGGAATTCTTTGGGATGAGATCTCTTTGGATTAAGAAACGCTTCGTGTCGATGGGAAATATCTCGTATGGGAATCTGTTATCATGTGAAATTGTAAGGATGGGAAATGACCGTTAGGATGCAAAGCTGGTACTGGGACGGGAAATGCTTGGGACGGGGAAGTGTTGGTGTGAAACCGTCCTGGGCATGGCAAATGATGCGTGGGAGGGAAAGCCCGATGGGGATGGAAAAGTCTTGCGATGGGAAGCCTGCTTGGGTCCAAAAGCTGCAGTCCTCACCAAGATGGCGGCGAGGGGCTGGTCAGCCGTTGGGACGGAACGGCCGTTGCCCGCGTTCCCCAACGGACCGCCCCACTCTCCAGCCACCATGGCAGGTACAGCAGCCGGCTCCCGCTCCTCCCGGGGCTGCGGCCCTGCTGGCGAGCCCAGCGCCCCGGATCTCACCCCAGCGCCCTTTTTCCCACAGAGGGTTTCCCCAGACGGCTTCCGCGGCTTCCGCAGACGCAAAACTCCCCCTTCGTCGTCCCAGCCGTGCCGCCAACGGTGGCTGCCTGGCTGCTGCCCTCCCTCCCCGGAGCGATGGCGCTGCCCTTGCAGCCCCCCCAGGTACCCACCCTCCCCTACGCGCTGCCCCAGGCCACCGTCTGGCACGTGGTGCCGGGGGTCCAGGGGCAGGTGCTGCAGCTCCCCGCCGGGGTGCAGCTGGCACCTGGGGGGCACCTCCCACCCGAGGGGCACCACCTGCAGCTTGGGCAGCTCCCCGCCGTGGGGCAGCTCCCTGCTGTGGGGCAGCTCCCCCACACCGCTCCTCCCTGGGCCCCCGTCTACCAGTGGGGACAGCCCGTGGGGACGGGGACGGTGCTGCCCCAGGATCCCCTCTGGCTGGGGCCCGGGGCCGTGCTCCATGGGGAGCTCCTGCACCCCGCAGGCACCTGCCTGCTGCAGGCCCCTGCCCACCCCGGCCCCCCACCACTCCTCGTCCCGGGGCCTCCGCTGCGGGGGCAGGCGCTCCCCGCGCCCCGCACCCTGACCAGCAGCCGGGGGCAGCTGCCGGAGCCCTGCGACCACGCCGTGGGGCTCAGCGAGGACCAGGGGCCCCCGCTGCCCGGCCCCACTCCCCCCGAGCCTGCCCAGGCTCCAACGACCGCCAGCACCCAGACGGTGACGCCCAACGGTGAGTTTGGGGCTGGCACAGCCGGCCGCTGGGCGCCCCACACCCAGGAGCCATGGGAAAGCTGGCATCGCCCATCCTGGGGGATTTGCTTGCTTTTTCCTCAGCGGCGACAGTTGCAGAGGTGCCTGAGGAGCCCCTGGAGCTGCTTGAGCTGGGCCCCGATGCCTTCGCCGAGGCCTTTCCCCACCTGGCAGGGGACAGCCAGCAGCTGCAGCACCTGCAGGACCAGCTCCCGGCCGACCTGGACATCTCCGGCTTGGAGGAGCTGCTCAGCTGGCTCGATGCCGTGGAGCCTCAGGACGCCTTCCCCGGTGTCCCCAGCAGTCCTGTGCTCAGCCGCTTCCTGTCTGAGCTGCCCGACCTCTGCGAGGACATGGAGGAGCCGAGCACACAGGGACTGGCAGCCACCAGAGCGCTGGGTGAGGTACCCTCAACCCCTGGGGTGCACCCCGAGAAGGTGCAGGGTGGGCGGGCGGTGCAGCCCCCTGCTGTGCCGGCAGCGAGCTCCCCCCTCAAGCCTGCAGCCAGTCCCCAGCTCAGTGCCCTCAGGAGACCCCTGCCCAACCCTCCCTTCACTCTCCCCAAAAGGCCCCCCCACCCTGAATTCCTCACTGCCCTTAGCAGACCCCTGTCCAACCCTCCCTCGCGTCCCCTCAAGAGACCCCCCGACCCTGAATTCCTTAATTCCCTTAGGAGACCCCTGCCCAAGCCTCGCCTGAGTCCCCTCAAGAGCCCCCCCGACCCTGAATTTATTAGTGCCCTTAGGAGACCCCTGCCCAATCCCCCTCTGGGTCCCCTCAAGAGCCCCCCCGGCCCTGAATTTATTAGTGCCCTTAGGAGGCCCCTGCCCAATCCCCCTCTGAGTCCCCTCAAGAGCCCCCCGCCTGCCCCTGCGCCCACCGGCACCAAGTGGGGGGCCAAGCGCCCCGCGCCCACCAGCACCCCCAGCACAGCGCAGAGCTCCCAGCACAGGAGGCCGGCGACGGAGAAAACCCCCGGCAAGGAGAAGACGACGCTGCTGGGCCAGGGTGGCCAAGGCCCCAAGACGCTGTGCCAGGGGAAGACGGGTGGCCACAGCGCGGTGGCTGGCAGCAGCGGCCAAGCGGGCGGCGGCAGGCAGCAGCCGGCGAGCGACAGCACCAGGGCACCCAGCAAGAGGGCCCGAAGCCCGGGGGCTGCTGGGGGGCAAGGAGCAGCGGCACCGCCTCCCCGGAGAGCGCTGCTGCTGCTGGAGCCCCCCCCCATTAAGCCCCGTGCCCGTGCCCGTGCCGTGCGGGCCCAGGACAGGCTCCGTCCCCAAGCCATCGGGGACAAGACGCTGCAGCGCCAGCACCCGGGGACAAAGACCCCCAGCGAGACTTTGCAGCCGCTGGGGGCCAGGGCGAAGGCGCTGGGGCCAGTGCGCCAGCCGCCCTGTGTGCAGCCGCAGCCCACCTCCAGCGGCCCCAGCAGCATGCCCAGGGCCCCGCCGACGGTGCCAGGCTCCAGCGCTGTGCCCGCTGCCCCCCGGCCCCCAGCTGGAGACAAGGCCCAGGCGGTGCCGGCACCACCAGGCAGCACGGCGCGAGCGTGGAGAGCTCCCCTGCAGCAGGCGCCCAGAGCGCCGTGCCTGCCAGCCGCGGGGGGCCAAGCGCAGCGGGAGCCTCTGCCCACGCAGCCGCGCACGCTGCAGCGTCCGGCGCAGCCCCGCGTGGACTACGTGCCCTGCGTGGGGCCCTGGGCAGGCGGCGACGCGGCGCCCACGCCGCTGGAGGAGCAGGAGGCGTCGGTGCCCATCACGCCGCAGCAGCGTCCCGAGCGGGAGCGCCTGAAGAAGCTGGCCCAGGAGGAGCGGCAGCGGGCGGCCCACCAGATGAAGATCGGCCCCGTGCAATTCTTCGTGCAGCGGCAGAAGGACCACGCCATAGCCAAGTATTACGGCTACCAGTGACCCTGCGCTCCTCGACGGCCCCCGCAGCACCCGGGCCTGCTCAGCATGCAGGCACAGAGACCTCTGCAGGCGCCTGCTCCAGCTTCAGCCACGCTCCTCAGCCCTTGCCCCTCTCGCTTGCCCTCTCCCTTCTCCAGTGCTGGAGCTAGGCAGTGTTTGCCACTGTCAGGGATGGGCAACTGGGGCAATGGGAAATGCGCGCGTCACGAATGAACGTTGCAATGGGAAGCTGTTGGGATGTTGGCAATAGCTGGGGTGGGAAAGGTTGGGCGTGGGAACTGCTTGTTGGGACACCAAATGGCTGAGATCCCAAACTTCTTTCTTCTTTCGGGTCATTTCTCTTCTTTAGTGCCTTCCTTATTAAATTCCTCTAGTGTAGGTGTTCACTCAGCAAGGCCTCTGCCTGCAGCTGTTCTGGCACTGGGATGCCGAGGGGATTTCATGCAGCCCGCTCCCGCTGCCCATGCTCAGTCCGTGCATGGATGTGGGCATGGCCAGCACGGACGGGAGAAAATGGGTGGACGGCTGGGTGGATGGGAGGGTGATGGGAGTTGGGAATTCAGCCTTGGGATCAGACACGGGAGGTTGTTGGGATAGGAAATGACCAGTGGGATGGGAAGTCACGATGGGGATAGGAATTCATTAGAATAGGACAAATTGGTTTCATTTTTATTTATTATTTTATTAATTTTAATATTTATTTTATTTATTATATTTATTAATTTTATTTATTAAATTTACTTTATTGACTGTGTTGTACAGGATGGCATTTTTTTAGGTTCTCTTCCTTTTCTACCCTATTAAACTCTCTTTATCACAACGCACTGCTTTGTACTTCATTTTTCCTTCCGAGTCGTTCTGGATTCACTCAGGATGGGGGGGACATTAGTGAACGCCTGTGTGCTTCAGATCCAAGCTCACCTTTGCCCTCAACTCAAGATACATATTTGCATCTGTTGTCATGATACAAAATTAACAGCAACAAAATAAAAGTTAACTACTTCCGAGCACCAGCTGTACGTTTGCTGGGTCTGCTCTATGCATTTTGAAGACCATTCAATACTATTCAGCACCTTCAGGAGGAAATGTGTGGTTCTAGGGAAATGCATCTTGATCTGATGCAAACCTGCGACGCACCCTGCAGCCCCTCCAACCCCTGTGATTTTACCTGCAGCCCCTGCAACCCCTGTGATTTTACCTGCAGCCCCTCCAAGCCCTGTGATTTTACCAGCAGCCACTCCAACCCTGTGACAGGCCCTACAGCTGGCTCCGGGGACTACCCCGTTGCCGTATCAGTCGCCAATACACACACAAGATGAAGGAATGGATGCAGAAGTCATCTCGTTTAGGCAGGGAAGAAAGTCCTCCGAAGAAGGGGAAGGAGCAAGAGGAAGGCGAGGCAGGCGACCCCAATGTAGGGCCATCCCAGGGAAGAGGAGGCTGTTATAAAATAGAAAAGAGAGAAAAGCAGCAGTAAGCAGGTGATCCCCATCCCTGGGCGAGCTGCGAGTCATGGGACAAGATTTCAGCTGTCATGCAGGCGAGCACATTGTCACCTGGCTGCTGCGATGCTGGGATAACAGCTCCGGGAGCCTGGAATCGGAGGGCAGGGAAGCCAAGCAGCTGGGATCCTTCTCTGGGGAAGGGGGCACTGAGAAAGCGATCGGAAACGGGGCACAAGCCTCTGGAGGCGGCGCCTGTCAGGCGTGAAGGAAAGGGATCCCTTCCAGGAAGATGCTGTGGGGTTGCTGAGGGTCGAAGAACAGCAGGTGTTGCCTGCACCCACCGTGCTGCAGCAGCGGCAAGGGAGAGACGTGGTGGTTTTCCTCAGCTGGGCAGCTGAGCTCCACCTCAACCGCTCTCTCCCTGCCCCTCCTCAAAGGGAAAGGGGAGAAAATAGGATGGAAAGGGCTCAAGGGCTGAGAGAAGGACAGGGAGATCACTCCACAATGATCGTCACGGGCAAAAGAGGCTCAGCAGAGCCTGTTCCAGTCCAGCCCGGGCCTGCTCCTGCGGGGGCTCTCCACAGGCCGCGGCCTCCTCCAGGCCACATCCACCTGCTCCACCGGGGGCTCCTCCACGGGCTGCAGCGTGGAGATCTGCTCCGTGTGGGACCCGTGGGCTGCAGGGGGACAGCCTGCTCCACCAGGGGCCTCTCCCCAGGCCGCAGGGGAACTGCTGCTGTGAGCCTGGAGCACCTCCTGCCTCCTGCTGCACTCACCTTGGGGGCTGCAGAGAGGTTTCTCACTCCTCCCTGACCCAGACGCTGCTGTGCAGCAGGTTTCTTTCCCTTTCTTAGATGGGCTCTCACACAGGCGCAAACATCATCCGTTTTGTCTCACTTCTGGGCAGCAGCGGGTCCCTCTGGAGCCTCCTGGAACCGGCCCTTATCTAACATGGGGCAGCTGCTGCATTCTCCTCACAGAGGACACCCCTGCAGCCCCCCGCTACCAGAACCTGTCCTCGTAAACCCAACACAAGACACCGACCGAGCCTCCCTGATTCCCAGCAGGTGGGTCAGGCTGGGAACCCAGGCCAGTGCCCGGCAGACCCTCCTGGGCCTTGAAAAGCAAGCTTTATGGGGATGTAGCACCCAGAAAGAACGGAGTCACACAACAGGATTCATTTCCAAAACCACCTCATAGACACCTGGGCCAAAGTGCAGGGCCTTGAGCAGGTATATCACAATGGCAGAGTTCATTTCCTTCCCAGTAGCTGGCACATGCCGTTTTTTGGGATTTCGGGGCTACAGTGAGCTGCTAAGAGGGATGTCTTAGCTCTTGCAGGGCAGTGCTTCCACTAAGGCCAGGACTTTTCTGCATCTTCTACTGCCCTGCAAGCGAGGATGCTTGGGGCACACAGGAAGCTGGGAGGGGACACAGCTGCAGGGATTCCATAAGACACAAGCAAATGCAGCCTTGGCTTGGTGACACTTTCTCTTGATTACTGCTCAACACAAATTACCTCGAGCAAGTCTACTGTGAGGACTAAAGGAAAGAGACGTATGGATGCTGCTAAGCTCTTCTAGCTTGTACCAGGTAGGAAAGATACCTCTGTAGCAGGCGTGAAGAGGATAGCACTAATTAATTAGATGAGAAGCGGAGGAAAGGCACTTAGAGGTAGTGAAAAGCAGTTAATGTGATGTTCCGGGGAAGCTTCAGTCTGCTTAAGGAGTAGCAAGAACAAGCCTAAAGTCATAGCCAAATACAAGAAAGAGAGGAGGACACGCAGCATGAGAAGCTCCCGAGAGAAAGGAGCTCTGTTTTGGGTAAAAATCAGTCCCTTTTTCTATCATGGAGACATCCAAGGGCGTAGGACACGTGCACTTCAGGGAACCAAGAGATGCTGTGCATTTCTCTCGTCCCCCTGACACAGCCACTAGGTGACGATGCTTCCAATTCTCTCTAAAGAAACCTTGCTTTCTCAGGCCCAGGTGTCCAGCTGCACACCAAGGACGTCCCTGGCTCCCAGGCACAGTTCCCAGGCCCAAGGCCGAGCTCCCCTCCGAACCCCCATTCCAGCAGACCTTGCTCCTGGCATTGTGGAGCAGCCATTTCATGTCAGCCTTTTCTCCTGGCAGTCAGCTTAGCGCCGTAACCTCTGCCATCGGGGCGCCCGAGAGCCGTGTGAGGTCAGCAGAGAGTCACTGTCAGCCTTTGACCTCACAAAGGTGGGTGGCCATAAGTGCCCTGAGCGTCCAGCTCGCATTGAGTACTGCTGGTGGCACTCGAGGCGTGGAGGTCTGCATGGTGCAATGGGAGACGCCGATGTCCTGCTGCTGGTGCAAGAGGCGCTGATGTGCTGCTGGTGCAGGAGGAGACGTGAAGGTGCTGCTGCTTAGAGGTGCTGAGGAGCGGGCAGCCTCCGTGCCGGTGGCTGAGCATGCTACTCTTAATTAGTGCTCTACCCTTCCTATCTTTTTACTAAGGTGGGTAGAGAGAAATGCCCATATCTGTTTATTTCCTGGTAAGAAATGGAAGAGCCTTGTATCTGCATATTCACCAGATTCATCCCAGCGCCCTTGGTACTGGCGATCTGTGTTGATCTGTAATAAAGAGCAATTGGTAGCACACCAAGTCTCCGTGACCTTGCATCTAACAGAATCGTCCAAATCCCTGTTGTGATCTCTCTCTAGCTGTGGGCTGGCTAAGCTGTCTGTTGGATGGTGAAAATGGGAAATGATTGGGATGGGAAATGATGAGTGGGCCGAGAAATCATTGCTGGGATGGGAAGACTTCCTTGGGGTGGAAAGCCATTGGGCTAGGAACTCAAAGAGATGGGAAATCTTCCCTGGGTTTGAAATCATTGGGAAGCAAAAGCGTTGGGATGGGAAATCACTCCGGGGATGGGGAAGTATTGGGATGGGAAGTCTTTAATGGGGTGGGTAACATTCACTGGGGAAGGAAGTACTTGGAAAAGTAATCAGAGGAATGGGAATTCTTTGGGATGAGATCTCTTTGGATTAAGAAACGCTTCGTGTCGATGGGAAATATCTCGTATGGGAATCTGTTATCATGTGAAATTGTAAGGATGGGAAATGACCGTTAGGATGCAAAGCTGGTACTGGGACGGGAAATGCTTGGGACGGGGAAGTGTTGGTGTGAAACCGTCCTGGGCATGGCAAATGATGCGTGGGAGGGAAAGCCTGATGGGGATGGAAAAGTCTTGCGATGGGAAGCCTGCTTGGGTCCAAAAGCTGCAGTCCTCACCAAGATGGCGGCGAGGGGCTGGTCAGCCGTTGGGACGGAACGGCCGTTGCCCGCGTTCCCCAACGGACCGCCCCACTCTCCAGCCACCATGGCAGGTACAGCAGCCGGCTCCCGCTCCTCCCGGGGCTGCGGCCCTGCTGGCGAGCCCAGCGCCCCGGATCTCACCCCAGCGCCCTTTTTCCCACAGAGGGTTTCCCCAGACGGCTTCCGCGGCTTCCGCAGACGCAAAACTCCCCCTTCGTCGTCCCAGCCGTGCCGCCAACGGTGGCTGCCTGGCTGCTGCCCTCCCTCCCCGGAGCGATGGCGCTGCCCTTGCAGCCCCCCCAGGTACCCACCCTCCCCTACGCGCTGCCCCAGGCCACCGTCTGGCACGTGGTGCCGGGGGTCCAGGGGCAGGTGCTGCAGCTCCCCGCCGGGGTGCAGCTGGCACCTGGGGGGCACCTCCCACCCGAGGGGCACCACCTGCAGCTTGGGCAGCTCCCCGCCGTGGGGCAGCTCCCTGCTGTGGGGCAGCTCCCCCACACCGCTCCTCCCTGGGCCCCCGTCTACCAGTGGGGACAGCCCGTGGGGACGGGGACGGTGCTGCCCCAGGATCCCCTCTGGCTGGGGCCCGGGGCCGTGCTCCATGGGGAGCTCCTGCACCCCGCAGGCACCTGCCTGCTGCAGGCCCCTGCCCACCCCGGCCCCCCACCACTCCTCGTCCCGGGGCCTCCGCTGCGGGGGCAGGCGCTCCCCGCGCCCCGCACCCTGACCAGCAGCCGGGGGCAGCTGCCGGAGCCCTGCGACCACGCCGTGGGGCTCAGCGAGGACCAGGGGCCCCCGCTGCCCGGCCCCACTCCCCCCGAGCCTGCCCAGGCTCCAACGACCGCCAGCACCCAGACGGTGACGCCCAACGGTGAGTTTGGGGCTGGCACAGCCGGCCGCTGGGCGCCCCACACCCAGGAGCCATGGGAAAGCTGGCATCGCCCATCCTGGGGGATTTGCTTGCTTTTTCCTCAGCGGCGACAGTTGCAGAGGTGCCTGAGGAGCCCCTGGAGCTGCTTGAGCTGGGCCCCGATGCCTTCGCCGAGGCCTTTCCCCACCTGGCAGGAGACAGCCAGCAGCTGCAGCACCTGCAGGACCAGCTCCCGGCCGACCTGGACATCTCCGGCTTGGAGGAGCTGCTCAGCTGGCTCGATGCCGTGGAGCCCCAGGACGCCTTCCCCGGTGTCCCCAGCAGTCCTGTGCTCAGCCGCTTCCTGTCTGAGCTGCCCGACCTCTGCGAGGACATGGAGGAGCCGAGCACACAGGGACTGGCAGCCACCAGAGCGCTGGGTGAGGTACCCTCAACCCCTGGGGTGCACCCCGAGAAGGTGCAGGGTGGGCGGGCGGTGCAGCCCCCTGCTGTGCCGGCAGCGAGCTCCCCCCTCAAGCCTGCAGCCAGTCCCCAGCTCAGTGCCCTCAGGAGACCCCTGCCCAACCCTCCCTTCACTCTCCCCAAAAGGCCCCCCCACCCTGAATTCCTCACTGCCCTTAGCAGACCCCTGCCCAACCCTCCCTCGCGTCCCCTCAAGAGACCCCCCGACCCTGAATTCCTTAATTCCCTTAGGAGACCCCTGCCCAAGCCTCACCTGAGTCCCCTCAAGAGCCCCCCCGACCCTGAATTTATTAGTGCCCTTAGGAGACCCCTGCCCAATCCCCCTCTGGGTCCCCTCAAGAGCCCCCCCGGCCCTGAATTTATTAGTGCCCTTAGGAGGCCCCTGCCCAATCCCCCTCTGAGTCCCCTCAAGAGCCCCCCGCCTGCCCCTGCGCCCACCGGCACCAAGTGGGGGGCCAAGCGCCCCGCGCCCACCAGCACCCCCAGCACAGCGCAGAGCTCCCAGCACAGGAGGCCGGCGACGGAGAAAACCCCCGGCAAGGAGAAGACGACGCTGCTGGGCCAGGGTGGCCAAGGCCCCAAGACGCTGTGCCAGGGGAAGACGGGTGGCCACAGCGCGGTGGCTGGCAGCAGCGGCCAAGCGGGCGGCGGCAGGCAGCAGCCGGCGAGCGACAGCACCAGGGCGCCCAGCAAGAGGGCCCGAAGCCCGGGGGCTGCTGGGGGGCAAGGAGCAGCGGCACCGCCTCCCCGGAGAGCGCTGCTGCTGCTGGAGCCCCCCCCCATTAAGCCCCGTGCCCGTGCCCGCGCCGTGCGGGCCCAGGACAGGCTCCGTCCCCAAGCCATCGGGGACAAGACGCTGCAGCGCCAGCACCCGGGGACAAAGACCCCCAGCGAGACTTTGCAGCCGCTGGGGGCCAGGGCGAAGGCGCTGGGGCCAGTGCGCCAGCCGCCCTGTGTGCAGCCGCAGCCCACCTCCAGCGGCCCCAGCAGCATGCCCAGGGCCCCGCCGACGGTGCCAGGCTCCAGCGCTGTGCCCGCTGCCCCCCGGCCCCCAGCTGGAGACAAGGCCCAGGCGGTGCCGGCACCACCAGGCAGCACGGCGCGAGCGTGGAGAGCTCCCCTGCAGCAGGCGCCCAGAGCGCCGTGCCTGCCAGCCGCGGGGGGCCAAGCGCAGCGGGAGCCTCTGCCCACGCAGCCGCGCACGCTGCAGCGTCCGGCGCAGCCCCGCGTGGACTACGTGCCCTGCGTGGGGCCCTGGGCAGGCGGCGACGCGGCGCCCACGCCGCTGGAGGAGCAGGAGGCGTCGGTGCCCATCACGCCGCAGCAGCGTCCCGAGCGGGAGCGCCTGAAGAAGCTGGCCCAGGAGGAGCGGCAGCGGGCGGCCCACCAGATGAAGATCGGCCCCGTGCAATTCTTCGTGCAGCGGCAGAAGGACCACGCCATAGCCAAGTATTACGGCTACCCGTGACCCTGCGCTCCTCGACGGCCCCCGCAGCACCCGGGCCCGCTCAGCATGCAGGCACAGAGACCTCTGCAGGCGCCTGCTCCAGCTTCAGCCACGCTCCTCAGCCCTTGCCCCTCTCGCTTGCCCTCTCCCTTCTCCAGTGCTGGAGCTAGGCAGTGTTTGCCACTGTCAGGGATGGGCAACTGGGGCAATGGGAAATGCGCACGTCACGAATGAACGTTGCAATGGGAAGCTGTTGGGATGTTGGCAATAGCTGGGGTGGGAAAGGTTGGGCGTGGGAACTGCTTGTTGGGACACCAAATGGCTGAGATCCCAAACTTCTTTCTTCTTTCGGGTCATTTCTCTTCTTTAGTGCCTTCCTTATTAAATTCCTCTAGTGTAGGTGTTCACTCAGCAAGGCCTCTGCCTGCAGCTGTTCTGGCACTGGGATGCCGAGGGGATTTCATGCAGCCCGCTCCCGCTGCCCATGCTCAGTCCGTGCATGGATGTGGGCATGGCCAGCACGGACGGGAGAAAATGGGTGGACGGCTGGGTGGATGGGAGGGTGATGGGAGTTGGGAATTCAGCCTTGGGATCAGACACGGGAGGTTGTTGGGATAGGAAATGACCAGTGGGATGGGAAGTCACGATGGGGATAGGAATTCATTAGAATAGGACAAATTGGTTTCATTTTTATTTATTATTTTATTAATTTTAATATTTATTTTATTTATTATATTTATTAATTTTATTTATTAAATTTACTTTATTGACTGTGTTGTACAGGATGGCATTTTTTTAGGTTCTCTTCCTTTTCTACCCTATTAAACTCTCTTTATCACAACGCACTGCTTTGTACTTCATTTTTCCTTCCGAGTCGTTCTGGATTCACTCAGGATGGGGGGGACATTAGTGAACGCCTGTGTGCTTCAGATCCAAGCTCACCTTTGCCCTCAACTCAAGATACATATTTGCATCTGTTGTCATGATACAAAATTAACAGCAACAAAATAAAAGTTAACTACTTCCGAGCACCAGCTGTACGTTTGCTGGGTCTGCTCTATGCATTTTGAAGACCATTCAATACTATTCAGCACCTTCAGGAGGAAATGTGTGGTTCTAGGGAAATGCATCTTGATCTGATGCAAACCTGCGACGCACCCTGCAGCCCCTCCAACCCCTGTGATTTTACCTGCAGCCCCTCCAAGCCCTGTGATTTTACCAGCAGCCACTCCAACCCTGTGACAGGCCCTACAGCTGGCTCCGGGGACTACCCCGTTGCCGTATCAGTCGCCAATACACACACAAGATGAAGGAATGGATGCAGAAGTCATCTCGTTTAGGCAGGGAAGAAAGTCCTCCGAAGAAGGGGAAGGAGCAAGAGGAAGGCGAGGCAGGCGACCCCAATGTAGGGCCATCCCAGGGAAGAGGAGGCTGTTATAAAATAGAAAAGAGAGAAAAGCAGCAGTAAGCAGGTGATCCCCATCCCTGGGCGAGCTGCGAGACATGGGACAAGATTTCAGCTGTCATGCAGGCGAGCACATTGTCACCTGGCTGCTGCGATGCTGGGATAACAGCTCCGGGAGCCTGGAATCGGAGGGCAGGGAAGCCAAGCAGCTGGGATCCTTCTCTGGGGAAGGGGGCACTGAGAAAGCGATCGGAAACGGGGCACAAGCCTCTGGAGGCGGCGCCTGTCAGGCGTGAAGGAAAGGGATCCCTTCCAGGAAGATGCTGTGGGGTTGCTGAGGGTCGAAGAACAGCAGGTGTTGCCTGCACCCACCGTGCTGCAGCAGCGGCAAGGGAGAGACGTGGTGGTTTTCCTCAGCTGGGCAGCTGAGCTCCACCTCAACCGCTCTCTCCCTGCCCCTCCTCAAAGGGAAAGGGGAGAAAATAGGATGGAAAGGGCTCAAGGGCTGAGAGAAGGACAGGGAGATCACTCCACAATGATCGTCACGGGCAAAAGAGGCTCAGCAGAGCCTGTTCCAGTCCAGCCCGGGCCTGCTCCTGCGGGGGCTCTCCACAGGCCGCGGCCTCCTCCAGGCCACATCCACCTGCTCCACCGGGGGCTCCTCCACGGGCTGCAGCGTGGAGATCTGCTCCGTGTGGGACCCGTGGGCTGCAGGGGGACAGCCTGCTCCACCAGGGGCCTCTCCCCAGGCCGCAGGGGAACTGCTGCTGTGAGCCTGGAGCACCTCCTGCCTCCTGCTGCACTCACCTTGGGGGCTGCAGAGAGGTTTCTCACTCCTCCCTGACCCAGACGCTGCTGTGCAGCAGGTTTCTTTCCCTTTCTTAGATGGGCTCTCACACAGGCGCAAACATCATCCGTTTTGTCTCACTTCTGGGCAGCAGCGGGTCCCTCTGGAGCCTCCTGGAACCGGCCCTTATCTAACATGGGGCAGCTGCTGCATTCTCCTCACAGAGGACACCCCTGCAGCCCCCCGCTACCAGAACCTGTCCTCGTAAACCCAACACAAGACACCGACCGAGCCTCCCTGATTCCCAGCAGGTGGGTCAGGCTGGGAACCCAGGCCAGTGCCCGGCAGACCCTCCTGGGCCTTGAAAAGCAAGCTTTATGGGGATGTAGCACCCAGAAAGAACGGAGTCACACAACAGGATTCATTTCCAAAACCGTCTCATAGACACCTGGGCCAAAGTGCAGGGCCTTGAGCGGGTATATCACAATGGCAGAGTTCATTTCCTTCCCAGTAGCTGGCACGTGCCGTTTTTTGGGATTTCGGGGCTACAGTGAGCTGCTAAGAGGGATGTCTTAGCTCTTGCAGGGCAGTGCTTCCACTAAGGCCAGGACTTTTCTGCATCTTCTACTGCCCTGCAAGCGAGGATGCTTGGGGCACACAGGAAGCTGGGAGGGGACACAGCTGCAGGGATTCCATAAGACACAAGCAAATGCAGCCTTGGCTTGGTGACACTTTCTCTTGATTACTGCTCAACACAAATTACCTCGAGCAAGTCTACTGTGAGGACTAAAGGAAAGAGACATATGGATGCTGCTAAGCTCTTCTAGCTTGTACCAGGTAGGAAAGATACCTCTGTAGCAGGCGTGAAGAGGATAGCACTAATTAATTAGATGAGAAGCGGAGGAAAGGCACTTAGAGGTAGTGAAAAGCAGTTAAAGTGATGTTCCGGGGAAGCTTCAGTCTGCTTAAGGAGTAGCAAGAACAAGCCTAAAGTCATAGCCAAATACAAGAAAGAGAGGAGGACACGCAGCATGAGAAGCTCCCGAGAGAAAGGAGCTCTGTTTTGGGTAAAAATCAGTCCCTTTTTCTATCATGGAGACATCCAAGGGCGTAGGACACGTGCACTTCAGGGAACCAAGAGATGCTGTGCATTTCTCTCGTCCCCCTGACACAGCCACTAGGTGACGATGCTTCCAATTCTCTCTAAAGAAACCTTGCTTTCTCAGGCCCAGGTGTCCAGCTGCACACCAAGGACGTCCCTGGCTCCCAGGCACAGTTCCCAGGCCCAAGGCCGAGCTCCCCTCCGAACCCCCATTCCAGCAGACCTTGCTCCTGGCATTGTGGAGCAGCCATTTCATGTCAGCCTTTTCTCCTGGCAGTCAGCTTAGCGCCGTAACCTCTGCCATCGGGGCGCCCGAGAGCCGTGTGAGGTCAGCAGAGAGTCACTGTCAGCCTTTGACCTCACAAAGGTGGGTGGCCATAAGTGCCCTGAGCGTCCAGCTCGCATTGAGTACTGCTGGTGGCACTCGAGGCGTGGAGGTCTGCATGGTGCAATGGGAGACGCCGATGTCCTGCTGCTGGTGCAAGAGGCGCTGATGTGCTGCTGGTGCAGGAGGAGACGTGAAGGTGCTGCTGCTTAGAGGTGCTGAGGAGCGGGCAGCCTCCGTGCCGGTGGCTGAGCATGCTACTCTTAATTAGTGCTCTACCCTTCCTATCTTTTTACTAAGGTGGGTAGAGAGAAATGCCCATATCTGTTTATTTCCTGGTAAGAAATGTAAGAGCCTTGTATCTGCATATTCACCAGATTCATCCCAGCGCCCTTGGTACTGGCGATCTGTGTTGATCTGTAATAAAGAGCAATTGGTAGCACACCAAGTCTCCGTGACCTTGCATCTAACAGAATCGTCCAAATCCCTGTTGTGATCTCTCTCTAGCTGTGGGCTGGCTAAGCTGTCTGTTGGATGGTGAAAATGGGAAATGATTGGGATGGGAAATGATGAGTGGGCCGAGAAATCATTGCTGGGATGGGAAGACTTCCTTGGGGTGGAAAGCCATTGGGCTAGGAACTCAAAGAGATGGGAAATCTTCCCTGGGTTTGAAATCATTGGGAAGCAAAAGCGTTGGGATGGGAAATCACTCCGGGGATGGGGAAGTATTGGGATGGGAAGTCTTTAATGGGGTGGGTAACATTCACTGGGGAAGGAAGTACTTGGAAAAGTAATCAGAGGAATGGGAATTCTTTGGGATGAGATCTCTTTGGATTAAGAAACGCTTCGTGTCGATGGGAAATATCTCGTATGGGAATCTGTTATCATGTGAAATTGTAAGGATGGGAAATGACCGTTAGGATGCAAAGCTGGTACTGGGACGGGAAATGCTTGGGACGGGGAAGTGTTGGTGTGAAACCGTCCTGGGCATGGCAAATGATGCGTGGGAGGGAAAGCCTGATGGGGATGGAAAAGTCTTGCGATGGGAAGCCTGCTTGGGTCCAAAAGCTGCAGTCCTCACCAAGATGGCGGCGAGGGGCTGGTCAGCCGTTGGGACGGAACGGCCGTTGCCCGCGTTCCCCAACGGACCGCCCCACTCTCCAGCCACCATGGCAGGTACAGCAGCCGGCTCCCGCTCCTCCCGGGGCTGCGGCCCTGCTGGCGAGCCCAGCGCCCCGGATCTCACCCCAGCGCCCTTTTTCCCACAGAGGGTTTCCCCAGACGGCTTCCGCGGCTTCCGCAGACGCAAAACTCCCCCTTCGTCGTCCCAGCCGTGCCGCCAACGGTGGCTGCCTGGCTGCTGCCCTCCCTCCCCGGAGCGATGGCGCTGCCCTTGCAGCCCCCCCAGGTACCCACCCTCCCCTACGCGCTGCCCCAGGCCACCGTCTGGCACGTGGTGCCGGGGGTCCAGGGGCAGGTGCTGCAGCTCCCCGCCGGGGTGCAGCTGGCACCTGGGGGGCACCTCCCACCCGAGGGGCACCACCTGCAGCTTGGGCAGCTCCCCGCCGTGGGGCAGCTCCCTGCTGTGGGGCAGCTCCCCCACACCGCTCCTCCCTGGGCCCCCGTCTACCAGTGGGGACAGCCCGTGGGGACGGGGACGGTGCTGCCCCAGGATCCCCTCTGGCTGGGGCCCGGGGCCGTGCTCCATGGGGAGCTCCTGCACCCCGCAGGCACCTGCCTGCTGCAGGCCCCTGCCCACCCCGGCCCCCCACCACTCCTCGTCCCGGGGCCTCCGCTGCGGGGGCAGGCGCTCCCCGCGCCCCGCACCCTGACCAGCAGCCGGGGGCAGCTGCCGGAGCCCTGCGACCACGCCGTGGGGCTCAGCGAGGACCAGGGGCCCCCGCTGCCCGGCCCCACTCCCCCCGAGCCTGCCCAGGCTCCAACGACCGCCAGCACCCAGACGGTGACGCCCAACGGTGAGTTTGGGGCTGGCACAGCCGGCCGCTGGGCGCCCCACACCCAGGAGCCATGGGAAAGCTGGCATCGCCCATCCTGGGGGATTTGCTTGCTTTTTCCTCAGCGGCGACAGTTGCAGAGGTGCCTGAGGAGCCCCTGGAGCTGCTTGAGCTGGGCCCCGATGCCTTCGCCGAGGCCTTTCCCCACCTGGCAGGGGACAGCCAGCAGCTGCAGCACCTGCAGGACCAGCTCCCGGCCGACCTGGACATCTCCGGCTTGGAGGAGCTGCTCAGCTGGCTCGATGCCGTGGAGCCCCAGGACGCCTTCCCCGGTGTCCCCAGCAGTCCTGTGCTCAGCCGCTTCCTGTCTGAGCTGCCCGACCTCTGCGAGGACATCGAGGAGCCGAGCACACAGGGACTGGCAGCCACCAGAGCGCTGGGTGAGGTACCCTCAACCCCTGGGGTGCACCCCGAGAAGGTGCAGGGTGGGCGGGCGGTGCAGCCCCCTGCTGTGCCGGCAGCGAGCTCCCCCCTCAAGCCTGCAGCCAGTCCCCAGCTCAGTGCCCTCAGGAGACCCCTGCCCAACCCTCCCTTCACTCTCCCCAAAAGGCCCCCCCACCCTGAATTCCTCACTGCCCTTAGCAGACCCCTGCCCAACCCTCCCTCGCGTCCCCTCAAGAGACCCCCCGACCCTCAATTCCTTAATTCCCTTAGGAGACCCCTGCCCAAGCCTCGCCTGAGTCCCCTCAAGAGCCCCCCCGACCCTGAATTTATTAGTGCCCTTAGGAGACCCCTGCCCAATCCCCCTCTGGGTCCCCTCAAGAGCCCCCCCGGCCCTGAATTTATTAGTGCCCTTAGGAGGCCCCTGCCCAATCCCCCTCTGAGTCCCCTCAAGAGCCCCCCGCCTGCCCCTGCGCCCACCGGCACCAAGTGGGGGGCCAAGCGCCCCGCGCCCACCAGCACCCCCAGCACAGCGCAGAGCTCCCAGCACAGGAGGCCGGCGACGGAGAAAACCCCCGGCAAGGAGAAGACGACGCTGCTGGGCCAGGGTGGCCAAGGCCCCAAGACGCTGTGCCAGGGGAAGACGGGTGGCCACAGCGCGGTGGCTGGCAGCAGCGGCCAAGCGGGCGGCGGCAGGCAGCAGCCGGCAAGCGACAGCTCCAGGGCGCCCAGCAAGAGGGCCCGAAGCCCGGGGGCTGCTGGGGGGCAAGGAGCAGCGGCACCGCCTCCCCGGAGAGCGCTGCTGCTGCTGGAGCCCCCCCCCATTAAGCCCCGTGCCCGTGCCCGTGCCGTGCGGGCCCAGGACAGGCTCCGTCCCCAAGCCATCGGGGACAAGACGCTGCAGCGCCAGCACCCGGGGACAAAGACCCCCAGCGAGACTTTGCAGCCGCTGGGGGCCAGGGCGAAGGCGCTGGGGCCAGTGCGCCAGCCGCCCTGTGTGCAGCCGCAGCCCACCTCCAGCGGCCCCAGCAGCATGCCCAGGGCCCCGCCGACGGTGCCAGGCTCCAGCGCTGTGCCCGCTGCCCCCCGGCCCCCAGCTGGAGACAAGGCCCAGGCGGTGCCGGCACCACCAGGCAGCACGGCGCGAGCGTGGAGAGCTCCCCTGCAGCAGGCGCCCAGAGCGCCGTGCCTGCCAGCCGCGGGGGGCCAAGCGCAGCGGGAGCCTCTGCCCACGCAGCCGCGCACGCTGCAGCGTCCGGCGCAGCCCCGCGTGGACTACGTGCCCTGCGTGGGGCCCTGGGCAGGCGGCGACGCGGCGCCCACGCCGCTGGAGGAGCAGGAGGCGTCGGTGCCCATCACGCCGCAGCAGCGTCCCGAGCGGGAGCGCCTGAAGAAGCTGGCCCAGGAGGAGCGGCAGCGGGCGGCCCACCAGATGAAGATCGGCCCCGTGCAATTCTTCGTGCAGCGGCAGAAGGACCACGCCATAGCCAAGTATTACGGCTACCCGTGACCCTGCGCTCCTCGACGGCCCCCGCAGCACCCGGGCCCGCTCAGCATGCAGGCACAGAGACCTCTGCAGGCGCCTGCTCCAGCTTCAGCCACGCTCCTCAGCCCTTGCCCCTCTCGCTTGCCCTCTCCCTTCTCCAGTGCTGGAGCTAGGCAGTGTTTGCCACTGTCAGGGATGGGCAACTGGGGCAATGGGAAATGCGCGCGTCACGAATGAACGTTGCAATGGGAAGCTGTTGGGATGTTGGCAATAGCTGGGGTGGGAAAGGTTGGGCGTGGGAACTGCTTGTTGGGACACCAAATGGCTGAGATCCCAAACTTCTTTCTTCTTTCGGGTCATTTCTCTTCTTTAGTGCCTTCCTTATTAAATTCCTCTAGTGTAGGTGTTCACTCAGCAAGGCCTCTGCCTGCAGCTGTTCTGGCACTGGGATGCCGAGGGGATTTCATGCAGCCCGCTCCCGCTGCCCATGCTCAGTCCGTGCATGGATGTGGGCATGGCCAGCACGGACGGGAGAAAATGGGTGGACGGCTGGGTGGATGGGAGGGTGATGGGAGTTGGGAATTCAGCCTTGGGATCAGACACGGGAGGTTGTTGGGATAGGAAATGACCAGTGGGATGGGAAGTCACGATGGGGATAGGAATTCATTAGAATAGGACAAATTGGTTTCATTTTTATTTATTATTTTATTAATTTTAATATTTATTTTATTTATTATATTTATTAATTTTATTTATTAAATTTACTTTATTGACTGTGTTGTACAGGATGGCATTTTTTTAGGTTCTCTTCCTTTTCTACCCTATTAAACTCTCTTTATCACAACGCACTGCTTTGTACTTCATTTTTCCTTCCGAGTCGTTCTGGATTCACTCAGGATGGGGGGGACATTAGTGAACGCCTGTGTGCTTCAGATCCAAGCTCACCTTTGCCCTCAACTCAAGATACATATTTGCATCTGTTGTCATGATACAAAATTAACAGCAACAAAATAAAAGTTAACTACTTCCGAGCACCAGCTGTACGTTTGCTGGGTCTGCTCTATGCATTTTGAAGACCATTCAATACTATTCAGCACCTTCAGGAGGAAATGTGTGGTTCTAGGGAAATGCATCTTGATCTGATGCAAACCTGCGACGCACCCTGCAGCCCCTCCAACCCCTGTGATTTTACCTGCAGCCCCTGCAACCCCTGTGATTTTACCTGCAGCCCCTCCAAGCCCTGTGATTTTACCAGCAGCCACTCCAACCCTGTGACAGGCCCTACAGCTGGCTCCGGGGACTACCCCGTTGCCGTATCAGTCGCCAATACACACACAAGATGAAGGAATGGATGCAGAAGTCATCTCGTTTAGGCAGGGAAGAAAGTCCTCCGAAGAAGGGGAAGGAGCAAGAGGAAGGCGAGGCAGGCGACCCCAATGTAGGGCCATCCCAGGGAAGAGGAGGCTGTTATAAAATAGAAAAGAGAGAAAAGCAGCAGTAAGCAGGTGATCCCCATCCCTGGGCGAGCTGCGAGTCATGGGACAAGATTTCAGCTGTCATGCAGGCGAGCACATTGTCACCTGGCTGCTGCGATGCTGGGATAACAGCTCCGGGAGCCTGGAATCGGAGGGCAGGGAAGCCAAGCAGCTGGGATCCTTCTCTGGGGAAGGGGGCACTGAGAAAGCGATCGGAAACGGGGCACAAGCCTCTGGAGGCGGCGCCTGTCAGGCGTGAAGGAAAGGGATCCCTTCCAGGAAGATGCTGTGGGGTTGCTGAGGGTCGAAGAACAGCAGGTGTTGCCTGCACCCACCGTGCTGCAGCAGCGGCAAGGGAGAGACGTGGTGGTTTTCCTCAGCTGGGCAGCTGAGCTCCACCTCAACCGCTCTCTCCCTGCCCCTCCTCAAAGGGAAAGGGGAGAAAATAGGATGGAAAGGGCTCAAGGGCTGAGAGAAGGACAGGGAGATCACTCCACAATGATCGTCACGGGCAAAAGAGGCTCAGCAGAGCCTGTTCCAGTCCAGCCCGGGCCTGCTCCTGCGGGGGCTCTCCACAGGCCGCGGCCTCCTCCAGGCCACATCCACCTGCTCCACCGGGGGCTCCTCCACGGGCTGCAGCGTGGAGATCTGCTCCGTGTGGGACCCGTGGGCTGCAGGGGGACAGCCTGCTCCACCAGGGGCCTCTCCCCAGGCCGCAGGGGAACTGCTGCTGTGAGCCTGGAGCACCTCCTGCCTCCTGCTGCACTCACCTTGGGGGCTGCAGAGAGGTTTCTCACTCCTCCCTGACCCAGACGCTGCTGTGCAGCAGGTTTCTTTCCCTTTCTTAGATGGGCTCTCACACAGGCGCAAACATCATCCGTTTTGTCTCACTTCTGGGCAGCAGCGGGTCCCTCTGGAGCCTCCTGGAACCGGCCCTTATCTAACATGGGGCAGCTGCTGCATTCTCCTCACAGAGGACACCCCTGCAGCCCCCCGCTACCAGAACCTGTCCTCGTAAACCCAACACAAGACACCGACCGAGCCTCCCTGATTCCCAGCAGGTGGGTCAGGCTGGGAACCCAGGCCAGTGCCCGGCAGACCCTCCTGGGCCTTGAAAAGCAAGCTTTATGGGGATGTAGCACCCAGAAAGAACGGAGTCACACAACAGGATTCATTTCCAAAACCACCTCATAGACACCTGGGCCAAAGTGCAGGGCCTTGAGCGGGTATATCACAATGGCAGAGTTCATTTCCTTCCCAGTAGCTGGCACATGCCGTTTTTTGGGATTTCGGGGCTACAGTGAGCTGCTAAGAGGGATGTCTTAGCTCTTGCAGGGCAGTGCTTCCACTAAGGCCAGGACTTTTCTGCATCTTCTACTGCCCTGCAAGCGAGGATGCTTGGGGCACACAGGAAGCTGGGAGGGGACACAGCTGCAGGGATTCCATAAGACACAAGCAAATGCAGCCTTGGCTTGGTGACACTTTCTCTTGATTACTGCTCAACACAAATTACCTCGAGCAAGTCTACTGTGAGGACTAAAGGAAAGAGACGTATGGATGCTGCTAAGCTCTTCTAGCTTGTACCAGGTAGGAAAGATACCTCTGTAGCAGGCGTGAAGAGGATAGCACTAATTAATTAGATGAGAAGCGGAGGAAAGGCACTTAGAGGTAGTGAAAAGCAGTTAATGTGATGTTCCGGGGAAGCTTCAGTCTGCTTAAGGAGTAGCAAGAACAAGCCTAAAGTCATAGCCAAATACAAGAAAGAGAGGAGGACACGCAGCATGAGAAGCTCCCGAGAGAAAGGAGCTCTGTTTTG